>NW_020290251.1:90005-1290005 GCF_003144295.1 Acaromyces ingoldii | reverse complement strand
TGTGAGCAATTAAAATACACATTTCAAGAGTCTCTAATAGAAAAGGAAGTCTAGGTCTCTATGCGTAGTCAGTCTCAATTTCTCTATTGCTGCACTAGCTCTTGAGAAGCTGAAACGAGCTAAGGGCATAAAGGCGCTCGGTTCTTGAATCGACGGGTTCTGCAGGAGGGGCTAGCCGCCTCGTGCCGTCGACTTGGATTCTCCCTAAGGTCTCACGTACAGTAGTTCCGTGCCTGGAAAGTGTTCACCGCATGTACGTCAGACGTAGTGCATGAATGGGAGAGAAAGGGGAGCAGACGAGGTGGTGAGGCGATCGATAGATAAGTCTCCCCTCTTTCTCGTATCCTAGACCTGCCATCCAGTGTTCCTCTTTCTTTCCTCTCTGTCCGTTCTGAGGGCTCTTCCCTGTCATCGTTCTTCTCTTTCCTCGCTTTTCAGACCACGATCAAGCCACAGCTGACAGCTCTGGCTTTTTCCTGAGCGCTTGGCCTTCTTCAACATGCTGTCCTCACCAGGCCAGCTTGACCTCTCTGTCGAGGATGGGAGGCTCTATCTAGGTGGCAATTGGCGACAATTCATTCCAGCCGAGCCTACGCAGGGTATCAAGGAGATTGAAACGTTTCGCTACATTCTCTGCGCCGTCTACGCAGTCATTGGCTGGGAGTACATCGTCACGTTCCACGAAGAGCGACGGAGATGGAAACAGCTCATCGTCCAGCGCAAGATTGTCCTCGTCAATATCTTCGTCATCATTGGGAGGTACATGATGATTGCGAACGCCATCACCTCTGCGATCTACTTTTTCGGCAACCCGGGCGACTGCCAGTCCCCCATGACGCTCATTTTTCTTACCTACTTCCTTGTCTGGGTGAGTTTGCGCATTCTTCCTCTGCGCTTGCATCACGAAGACTAATACAGGGAACTCCTCATACAGCTGTCCTCGGCTCTCATCTTTGTTCAGCGCGTTCGAGCGCTTTACCACAGCAACCCGGCCGTCAACTACTTTATCATGGGTGTCACAGCATTTTGCAGCTGTCTCTGGATCGTAGCCTTGGGCTTCTTCTACTCGAGTCGCCTGCCGCCGGAGGTGCAAGTTCCACGTATGCCCACCTGCGTCCTCGCACCTTCGCCACCCTGGCGTGCTATCGGCTTTGGTGGATGCATCATCTTCGACCTGGCCGTGCTGGGTCTGACGGTGTTGCGCGTGCGTCAGCAGGTGCAGAAGGAGAAGCGGTCGCCCATGACAGGCTCTGCCGCCCGCCGACATGGTGTCAAGAGTGCACGAAGCTGGCTCATCGAGACGGCGCTCGTTTACGGTGGTGTGTGCCTCACCATCAACGTCGCCACCTTCTTCGTCATCATCTTTGAACGCGACATGATCCTCGAGGCCTACCCGATCCCCTTTGCCGTCGTCATCAACACTATCGTCGCGAGCCGCATCGTCTTCCACTCGGACCTCTGGGGCGCTAAGACGGCGCTGCTCGAGTCGAGAACGCTGCAAGGGTTCGTTCACCCCAACCACCACCGTGATGGTGTGCTCCTCTCTCGCAACCAGCGTTCTCGCGGCGGCAACGGTGCCGATGGCATTGGCAAAGGCGCCGCAACAACGAGCATCGGCGGTGGCAATCTTGCAGGCGACTTTGATGATGGAGAGATGGACAAGCGGTCATTGCATTCGAGCATGCAGCACGGGACCCCTCTCTCGCTGCAGGGCGCCTTCTCGCTCGACCCCAATCTGACCAGCGGCATTTCTTCCGGCAACGGCTCGGTCTCGCTCTCTGCCGAGAAGAGCGGATTCGCATTCAGCAAGGGCTTCAGCGACTTTGCGCTCAACAACGGCAACCGCAATAGCATGCAGAGCTTCAACGGCGGTCAGACGCCTGTGCTTCGCGCGCACGCGCCGAATTCGTCGTCGGCAGCCAATTCGCCGTTCGCCAAGCAAGTTGCATCCATGTCGTCGTCACCGTATATCAATGACAGTCCGACACCGACAACAGACGACGTGGTTGACGATGATGAGGAAAACCATGTGGGCGACGCCAGCGACGAGATCGAAGACCTCGAGATGCAGGTACGATCAGGATCGAGGGCCTCGCCAATGCAAATGCATCAACCGACGCTGCACAAGCAGAGTAGCTTCATAGGCCGGGCGCGATCGCCACAAGCATCATCATCGATGTCAGACCTTCACAATGGTCAAGCTTCTTCACCTGTCGGGAAACAAGCAGATGGACGCGTGCGGGCGGGCAGCGGAAATGTCGAGCAGGAAATCGTCATGTCGCCCGAGGTCGTCCGGATCCAGAGAGAGGTCTCCAGGAGAGTCGACTGAGTTCCGCTTCTGCTCGGCCCAGCTACCCGCTGCCATGTTGCTGTCGATGCTTGCCTCTGTCACCGCGTTGCCTCACTGCCTTCCGTCATACCTCATCATTCTGTCGAGATCAATCTGTATTTCTTCCTTCCCATCCATCGTTACATGATAACTCACACCCGGCGATGCCGGCACACGCCGATGAAATCACGAAAACAATGCAAAAGAATTACAAGAGCGAATCATCTACATGTTGTTGGTGCCTTTCCTTTCATGCTTCCTTGCCTGTATCCTTGTCCTCCAACCGCTCTGAGTGTACTCGACAACGTCGTCCTGTAGGCCTTTGCCGCCCGGCAGACCAAAGGCGAATCCGTTGGCGCCTTCTACGATGAGGCGCTCGTCGCCGATGCGTCTCGCCGCCTGTGAGATTGTTCGAGACCGGTCCATACGCCGAAGGCGGCTTCCTAATGCGACAGAGTCGTGGCCGACGAGCACCGTGAGTTTTGCTGGGGGGTGGGACTCGGAAAGAAGCGAGAGGATCCGTCGGAGGAGGTGCTCGAGCTTGTCGTCATCAAGAACGAGGCTGTGAACCATATGGCATCAGCAAAGGACGCTGCAGTTGAACACAGAGGGCCGCACGAACCCGGGATAGAACTGCAAGGTGGAGACAACGACAATAGTGAGGCACAGTCAGACATGTAGGTTGAGATGCACTCTCACAGTAATGGTGACGCTGACCAGAGTCCCCTGCTCTCCTCGCGCAATGGATCTGAGTAGCGTGTGTACCCATGCCTCGAGCGAAGGAAGGACGAGGTGGTAGTGTAGCAGCGCTTCGTCCGTCTCTGATTCCTTTCCATGCACGCTGACTGCGTGTCCGATCCGGAACCCGCCAGCCTGTTCGTCGGTCGTGATCCAAGCGGCCTCTTGCAGCCTCGTCAATGAGGGCCAGATCGCGTCTTTAATGAGCGTTTCCCCTCTCTGCAGCTTCTGTTGTTGCCCACCACTGACAGCTCCACGGTTTGACGAGACCCACAGATGCCGAATCGCTGCACCGAGTCCAGGCTGCTCGACGAGCGTCCTCCTTAGGAGGTCTAGCTCGCACGTCCCGGCGAGAGAGATCGTACGGTACAGCCTTGGGTGAGCAGAACGGTAGAATATGCTCGAAACAAGGCAAAGCGATCGGTGGTCCCGCTTCTTCTCTTTGCTCTCCTCTCCGGCCTCATCGTGCCCGCTGACTGAGGATACGATGAGGTCAACGAGCTCATAGGGCAGCGAGAATGCCATTGCGAGGCTCGTCCTTCTCGCTACTCGAGTGACGATGGAGGAAGACGAGGTGGTAGTGGCTTCGCGGCATTCATCGCTGCAAGCAAGCTTCAGTCGCTCATGCGGTTCCAGAGCGGCAGTCGTGGGAGGCTGCGATTGTGGACTGTTATAGTTATGCACCTTTCTGCCTCTCCACTTCTTGATAGCATCGCGCCAAAAAGAAAAAGAAGGAAAGAAGCTCACTAAGCCTATCACGTTCCTCGCCACCTTGTCACTTTTCTCAAGTTGTCAATATAAAAGACGACAAGGTGTCTTGAGACTGTGCGTTACCAGGACGACAGGCAATGGAGATAGACCGATAGATCAATACAAAGAAGACTAGACAGAAGTTAAATTATCGTACAAATAGATCTGTGTCACGGGAGACAATATATGAAGAGATATCGCGGCTCTCAATTCGGCAGCTGAAGGGGTTGCGTTGGCGGCGGTGAAGGTATCAAGATCTTCCCTTCGCTATCACCTGCCCATTCCAACCAAGGACATCGCCGTCGTTATTAGCAAGCATTCACAGTGACCAGAAAGGTCAAAGGGAGACAGCAGAGACTCACACTCAAAGAAGCCAAGGCAGCACTTCGTCTCGTCCCCGCCCAGCTGGGTCCAGCTAGACGTCGCTGAATTGTCCGCTGCTGGCGCAGGCGTCGCGCCCGACTGGCTATCCTCCCTACCGGTCTGTGACGAGATACCCATGTCCATTCCTCCTCTTCTTGGGCGTGCCTCGTTGGTGTGGGTGTTCGTCGATGCTTGCGCAGGGTATGCCGTGGGAGGTGGGGGCTTCCCCTGCTGTGTCGGCTGCATCGGAGAGGAAAGGGATGACGATGAAGGAGGGCAGCAGCCGCCGCCGTTACTTGATGGTCGGCATCTTTTCTCTGATGCTTGCGACAGCGCTGGCGAGGCTGGGTGAGACTGGGTGGCGGCGCTGAAGGGGGTATGAGCCGGTTGCTGTTGCTGCTGCTGCAGGTAAGGAGAGCGTGGGCCGTGTTGCAAGGTCATGTTCTGTCCATGACTAAGCATCTGCTGAGAAAAGCCAGTCGTCGTTGAGGGGGAGCCGAGCGAGTGTGCTGAAAAGGCTGACGAAGAGTACATTTGCTTCGACGACGAGGGCGAAGGCGAAGGAGTCGGTTCGGCGCTGAATGCGCCTGCCACTGCGAGCTGGCCACCCATCTGGGACACCTTTGACACGAGGATCCGCACCTGATCGCCCGTCGCTTGGGCCACAGACTCGAGCCGGGCAAGACTGTTTGCGCTTGCTGCTGTGCGCTGCTGCTCCATTGAATAGCTGCCACTGGCGTGACTGTACTGCGATGCGTCGTTGTAATTTGTCTGCGATGCTTGCCGCAAAGTGAGGATCGACGAGGTGAGTGCTGCAAAGTATGAGTCGACTACTTTGGCGGATTGGAGCTGATGGAGCGACCTGTCAGCTTCGACTAGTCTCAATTTCCACCGAGGCGAATGCTCAACTCACCACATCGATGCGACTCTTCTCGTGCGAAAGACAGTCCTGGCACTGCTGTCTTGCGTACTGCTGCTGCTCATCATCCCCCTTCGTACTCCCACCCTTTATCCCTACAACATCTCTGCCAGTGTAAGAGCCGAGACCGGTACCAGATCCAGGTGTAGAGGCAAAAGCGGCGGTTGAAGATATGTTGTGTGCCGAGAGAGCTTTGAGCTCGGCATTCTCTCGCTCAAGGTCCTTTACGCGTGTCTCGAGCTCGGACAGGTGGGCAGCTCTCCGCTGCCGAAAGGCGCGCTGGGTCAGCAGCTGCCTCGATGGCTCTAGCGTCGTATCTGGTCGTCTTCCTCTCCCCATCGTTTCGGCCTTTTGTTTCTGCCCCAGCAGAGAGAGAGAAAAAGAGGAAGAAAAGAGAGGATGGACGAGGATGGACGTTGGCGGGGACGAGATGGAGGTCACGGATGTTTCCAATGCTGGCTTCTCCGGTAGATCGCCACCTCTTTTTTTGTCTTTGCTGTTCCGACCGAACCCCCGCCTTGCAGTCTGCCCTTTCAGTGGCCGACGAATCTACGTACAGGCATACGAATTTTCCGGTCTTACATTCAGACGCACGTACGCACGCAGGCCACAGCCAGACTAACAATACGAACAGCCCCGAAAAAAAGTTTTGGAGTCGTGACGAAGCAAGACACTAGAAAAAAGGGAAAGGCCAGACCACAGCTGATTAATTAAAGCGCACGCTGCTGGTGAATCCCGACCGAGCCTGCATTATATCGATTTCCTCTGCCCTCAGTGTTCCTGCCTCGGCCACCCTTCGAGAAAGAGAAGTGGAAGAGCGAAAAGCAATAGAGAAAGCTGAGACCCGCCCATTTTGCCAGTGCTGCCTACGTATTATACCTTTTCATCCGAGAGTCCGAGTTCAATAGGACAGAGAAAGCCACCACTCAAGGCAGTCAATTGAGAGCATCGGGCAAAGTCAGTCATGATTATGTTGGAGTCGCGACAGAGAGTGGGTCGGTCCTGCACACGTTCTCGGTCTTTGACCCGACGATCAATTTTCGGGTCCGCGTCGTCACTCGTCAGAGGCACCTGTAAGCCACAACATACTGTTCCATGGAGTGTCCGGTCTCTTCTACAGTTTGAGTCCCAGCGTCTTAGCGATGAAGAGGCCAATCTGGATATTCGCAATGGCAAAAGTCAGCATTCATTGCACGACGACAAAGAGAAACAAAGCTCAGAATACTCACGTCGGTATTCTCCATGTTGCCGACAAGCTTTTCACTCCGGTATCCTGAAGCATGCACAGGCACATCGACTCCCGTGTGGCCGCTGGTGCTCCAGCCGATCTGTGCTCGCCGCGAGGAGATGTCGGCAACCGCTTTGCGGCAGTCATCGGTCGGGTCGATGGGCGGGGCGAGAATTGCTGCGCCCCCGTGGTCATGCATCCAAGCTTCTGCTCTTCCCTCTGCGGGCGTCGTATTGAGGCAGCTAAGTACCCTATTGACCTCTTCGTCTTTCGGCTTTCCCCCCGTCGATTCATCCAGCGCGAGGCCGTCTCTGCCAAAAGTCTGGGTCTGGATAAAGGAGAGAATGTCCTCCTGGCTCGGTACTGGCGCCGTCCGTGCAAATGCCAGCAGCCTTGCCGAGAGGCTCGCGGCAGATTGCCGGACAGGCAGGAGGAATTGTGGGTAGTAGGCGTAGTCTGTGCCCGTGATTGAGATGGTGAGCGAAGATTTCAGGTAAGCTAATGCACAGAAAACCCACTTGGATACTGCTCGCCAAGCTGCCGACCAAGCGTGACACCTCCTGTTTCGTGGTCCGACGTCGAAATGATGACAGTCCGCTCGCCTTCAGCATTTCTTTCTTTGACCCAAGCGACCACATCCTTGATAGCCTGCTGGTAAGCGACGATTTCGCGCGCATGACATGCAGGGTCGTTCTGGTGCGCGCACAAATCAATCTGGGAGCCCTCGATCATGAGGAGGAATCCGCGCTTGTTGTCTTTTGACCCGTGCAGCACGTTGAGTGCGGTGCGAGACAGGCTCGAGAGCGAGGGAAGACGCTGCGAGGGCGAGAGCGCCAGTCGGTCAATCTCGTATGGCGTATTGAAAGGCGAGAGGAGCGCGAGCATAGGCAGACTCGTGTTGTCTTGGAGAGATGGCTCGCGATCCCCTTCCGCAAAGACAACCTTTGTGTTCCAGCCCTGCTCTTTGGCTGAAGACACGAGGTCGTTTTCGTCGGGCCGGCACGAGGCAGGATGAGACTGCGGGAGAAAGTAGCATCCGCCACCTCCGATTGCGAGATCGAGCGGGCGGGCGTCGAGGTGGCCACCTAGACCCAAGGCTTGCTCGGCAATGTCACTCTCCTGGGCCCGCGATGGGACATGAGCAATGAAAGAAGCTGGCGTCTGAAAGCAGAGAAAGAATCAGATGGGCGCGCCTACTCTCTGAACAAGGTGTGCTAGCTTCACTCACCGCATCAGTCAGCCGGCTGGTGACGACAACGCCGGTGAGCCAGCCATGCTGCTTTGCCGCCTCAAACACAGTCCTGCATGGCTTGGCCTTGTCGTCAACGCCAATCGCGCCGTTGTAGCTCTTCTTCGCGCACGCAAACGCCGTCGCCCCGGCAGCCGAGTCAGTGATGAGCGAGTCTGACGACCTCGACCGGTGGCTGCCAAGGAGAATCTTGTCGAGGGGCATGCGGAAATGCGCATCAGGCGACGTGTTTCCCTCGAGTGCCTGGTAGAAGGAACGTGCAAATGTCTCCGACGCGGGGCCATAGCCGTCGGAGATCATGAGGATAACATTGACCTTTTTGCTCGCATGCCGATGACTGAACAGATCGCCGACGAGGGCAAAGGTGCACAGCGATAGGACTACGATCCGCGCCAGCTTTGACGGCCACCGACGAGCCGAGGTGGACTTTTGCCGCTTCGACTGGCTGATCACAGGTCCAGGGAGCAGCTGCTCCTCGCTCCTTTGCTTCTCCATTGCTGGATGATGATAACTAATTAGTAGCTAGTAGTGGGGTTCAACAGGAGGCAGATCAGGGTCCGTCCGTTTGAACTTTTAGCCTCGTTTTTGTTCGCCGCGTCCCTCGCTCGGACCAGCGAAAATGTCGGTGCCAGGATCGAGATGCAACATATCATGGTGCGACGCCCACTACCTTCTATATTAGCTACCACAACTCTACATGTACAGATCATGCCTTGACCCCTCTTCCTTTTTATGAGAGTTCCTTGCATGTCAGAGAACAGTGACTTGCGCTCTCTCGTTGGACTAACATCAATTAAGGCGGGATGAAGGTGCAAAGGACTACCACCACAACTACTCCATTCCCTTTACCCCTCTCTCTCCCCTTTGCACTGCTTGAGTCTCTCCCTGCCACTAGCCACGTCCAGACCCTTTTAAGCCAAAAGGACACATACACCGCGAATTCTCCATCTTGTCAACGATGCCTCCTCCTACGAGAATTCGCCTTCCCGTCGTCGACAATCAACAGAGGTCGATGGCGCCGAAAGCAGCTCGCCCGAACAATCAGCCAAAAGACGATACTTCCCTTCAGAAACACGGAAAGAGCACGAGACATGAGCTGACGAGCCAAGGCGCCCAGTCCATTCCCTCATACTCTCCCGGCCAGTTCGACGACGCTTCGCCAAATCAACAGAGTCCCTCACCCAAGCCTCCTCATCGAGCAACTCAATTCGCGAACAAGCCGCCTGCACAATTTCACAAGATGAGCTCAACCAAACGAGAAGAGAGCTTAGTGGGACTCGGTCTCTTTGGTATGGGACAAAGTGATGAAGAGACTACCTACGCAGGAAGGACCTCGAGCCACGTATCACGTCCTTCAAAAGTCACCCGCCACCACCGCACTTCATCGTGCTTTCCCTCATCGATACATGATCAGATCTCCAAGCACAAGCACATCAGCACGCGGACCAGCACTGTTTCTTCTGAGCAACGTAGGTCTTCATCTCCCTTGATAGCCGCGGTGAGCCCCTCTTTTTCGTCAAAATTTACCGGCATCATACCTTGCCCAACGTCGTCTCCCTTCATCGACAGTGGCGTCCACACGCCTCAGCCGTCGAGCAAGACGGCCTCTCCCATCGTCTTTCTAACTCCCAGCGAAACAACTCAGTCCCAGTTTTCTTCTTCTTTCTTTCCAGCTTCGAGCACGGAGCCTGCTGCGTTTACTGGCACACCCTACTCTGCAGCTGCAAGTGGTGGCGGTGGTGCTCCGACGGCACAATCTTCCGGAGGATCGACTCAGTCTGAAGCTCCTGTTCAGCATCGGCACGATGCAGCGGCGATGGCTACCGCTATTGCAGCAGCTACCGGCTCATTCATCGTCCTTGCAGCAATAGCTGCCATATTGATACTCCTCAGAAAGCGAAGAGCGACAGCAGCGGCGCGCCAGAGGCGCACCCATGCGGTGGTCAGTCGTTTCAGCAGCGACAGTGGCGGGAATGCGGATGCAGGATACATCGAGAAGGCCATTGGGGGTCACGGACAGCATCGACAGAAGACTGCGCCACCCACTCCAACAGAGCAGGACACCAAGGCCATTTCGCCGTGGCTGGAAAACGACGGTGGTGTGCACGACCAACCGTTGGCGACTCTTCCCGCCGCTGCAGGGATGCAATCAGACAATTCCACGGCACAGAAAGGCATCGGAAAATTGTCTGCCTTGCTCAAACACTCTCGGCATCATGACGAGGTGCAAGAGAGGAACAAGAGATACACAAAGACATCCTCGTTCCTAGGTGGTGCGCCCGCTGCCAGCGCGGCTCAGTCCATGGTACAGGAACATTATGTCAAAAAGCGATCTACGATGATGGCTATTCCAAGCAGGATACATGTGCCTGTCTCACCCCAGCCTGTCGTAGTTGCCCTCTTGCAAGAGGCGGACCGAAAGCAGCAACAGGAACAACAGCGGCGCAAGAGCGCCTCTTCCACGCCGCAGCTCCCACCGTTGGCCAGCGTCAGCGATTCGGATTCGTCACCGTCCACATCTTCTCCTTGGCGCTTTGGGGTTGTCTTAAAGGGATTCAAGGGACAGACGGCGAAGGCAGCCCAAGGACCTCCCAGACGCATCACAGTGCTGTGCTCCTCGGAGATCAACTCAATTGTTTTTCCACTCCCGCCCGCTCCCGCTCCGACCCCAACGCAAAGCAGCAGCAGCTTACTCGCCTTCAAAGCACCACAGACGGCTGCTGATGTCTTCTCGGAAGGCACAGGAGGAGGACCCAAAAAGCAAGCAGGTAACGGCACAACGCCTCCTGCGTTGAATCTGCCCTTTAGCAGCCTCATTGTCGCAGCATCGTCACCAATTTCTCCATCACCCTCACCCCTGGGAGCAGCAGCAGGGGCAAGGCCGCAGAGCAAAAGCTTGGAGCTGGCGAGGAACCGGACAAAGTCGGCACGATCTTCATCAATGAAAAGGGGTGCTGCACGAAACCGCACACGAAGTGCGAGCTGCACTGCCGGGGCAGCTGCGAGTGGCGATCTATCTGCCTGTCGAGAGGACAGCAAGGAGAGTATCCTCGCCCGGCTCGATTCGGGTGGTCCATCTGCACAGCAGGCTGATGGCGATGCGGGACTGGCCTGGAGGTGGCTAGCCGAGGCTCTCTCCGAGAGTGATGCAGACGACGACGAAGACGATCAAGAGCTGAGGAACGGCTACATGGCTGGATCTGAGATGGACCACCACGGCCAGAGTTGCGACGATGATGACGCGACCGACGACGATGACGCCGCGACAATCACTGGTCATCCTTCGCCCACGACAGCAACAGCACCAGCAGCGGACAATGGTCTGGCTGGAGAGCTATCTACAAAGGGCGTAGCGACGGTATTTACGTCGATCAATGGTGCCGAGGAACTCTTTTCGAAGAGCGTCACGCCAACTCGTGCGAGAGTAGCCGGCACCGAAGACAGCACTCTTAGCGCAATGACGCCACCTGTCATAACGCTCACAAAGGGCGATGGCTCGGCTGAGAAGCGTCTGAGCCTGACAACGACGAATGGAACGAGGTCACGGTCCAATTCAGAATCTTCGAGTGGGGAAGAGGATCAAGAGACTGTCGCGTCCAGCACCTATTCTCCAGCACACACATCTTCCAACGGATCGGGCTCTTCTTCAACGGCCACTCTCATCGATGTCGATGAGCACGAGCAAGCGTCAACGTCTGTGCAGACAATCATCATTCACGATCGTGAGTATGAGCAAGGCAGCGAGAATAGTAACGAGTCGGCAGATCGATCCGCGGAAAATCGTCCCGATACTCAAGATGAGCAGGATGTAATCGTCTTTTCTCCTTTGTCCACATCCAATCTTCACCAAGAGGAACAGACAGGCGATAGCGCGGTTCTTACAGCCGAGTCAGAGGAAACAGAAGAGGAAGGAGAAGATGACGGCTACGAGACGGCCCACAATCGTATGATGTCGACCAGCACCGTCTCCTCACTGGGTCTTCCGTGGGCGCAGGTCGCACTGCCAAAGTACCGCTCTGGCGGCTTGGAAGACATGGACGATGACACATTTCAATATCGCCCTTCTTCCACTTCCTCTTCCTCGGTCGACGCGAGCATGTGAGAGGGAGGTAACCACCATCCCAGTTCACTACGCCCACGTCACAGCACACCCAACCTATACGACCCCATCATTGCGTCACACACTCGTTAGACTAGACAAAACACATGTATCGCACCAAATTTTTCTGTGAATCCCACTCCGAGCAATTGAATTTCTATTTCCAGTGTCCCTTGCTATCATCAGGTGTACGCTAGTTGCTGGCGCTGATGCTCGAAGGCTTCTCCTTGCTCGTACCCAAAACTCGTGGCAGGTAGCCAGTACCGCCTCCTTGTCTCGTTGGGGCTCGGCATGATGAAGACTCCTTGGGCTGCATTCTCGACGTATGTCTCGCAGCTCGGCAAGGAGCCGCTTGCGTCCTCCTCGTCCTGCACATGGTATGGCTGTGGGTGGACTGTCGATGGCGGCGTCGAGGTGGGCGCAGCCGCGATGGGCCAGACGGACACAGTCGGAAGGAGCAGATGGCCCGTCTTGGCGGGAATCAAGACGACGTCGAACGTCCTCTCTTCCTCCTGCTGCGAGGAGACCTCAAACGCGCACCGTTTTCTGCCACTTACGAGCCAGTGCTCGAAATCAGCGCCAACGTCATAGAGGAGTCTCATCGTCTTGACCTGTCGGTGTCGAGCGGAAGGAGACGGGATGCGGGAATGAGCGTCTTCGAACTCGTCTTCGTCGTCGTCTGCATCAGAAGAGAGCTTTGATTTGTCCTTTGCCGGAGGAGCGAGCTCGAGCATCTTGCCACCGCGAGGCGTCTTCATTGCGTCTTCCTTTTCCTCAGCGTCTGCTTCCTTTCCTGATGATGGTGTTTGTCTTCTCCAATTGAATGACGTCCTGATTCTGAGCTTTGCTTCGATCGGTTGACCCACGACGAACGTTTTTCCTTCCTCGGGAAGCAAGATCGATGCGGCGCATACGATGTCCATGCTCGGCACTTCTACCACAATCTCCAGGGACCGCCAAGAGAGCTTTTCCTTCCCCGGCACATCCGAGGCAGCCTTTGCCAATGTCTTGGTAATCAATGCCAACACCGCCTCCTCCTGCTCTTGGTCTGTCACGCCCCATCGCGTCCACATATCCCTCCGAGCCGCTTTGGACACCTCGTTCAATGCCTTGTCGCCCAGGAGCAGCACCTGTCCTGTCTCTTCGTAGGCTAAGATGTCGACTTGTCTCTCTATCAGATCCGACATGAATCGCTGGAGACACCTCCGCACGTGCGGGTCATCCATCGAAGCGGCCTTCATCTCTGCTTCCAGGATGCGTTCGACAAGCTCTTTGGCCTCTTCGTGCAGTGTTCGATAGGCCAGACGTAGTCGCATGTCTCTCTTCGTGTCGTCATCGATCGATTGGCCATTGCCGTCTTGCCGTCGGACGCAAAAGACGTATGAAGCAGGATCCCGCGCAGCCACAACGGTATCCCGGGTCGGTGCGCTGAGAGGAGAGACAATCTCGAGCTGTCGCTTACTGCCATCCTCCTTCTCACCATCGACGCTCAATTTGACCATGCCCAACCGCAGACTTGACCCTTGGCCCGCACTGATGGAAAACTTCGAGATGAGGTTCCGCCGCCGGAAAAAGTCTTGCACATTGACGCCAAGAGGCAGGCCCACAGTGAGCCTTGTCCTCTTCCGCAGCTGCCGCTTCACTTCGACCCGTGCATTCTTTGTCCAGTAGTCAACCGAGAGTGATAGTTTGATGATGCCGTCTGCCGATGTCGGGCTTTCTTGCAGTGGTACCTCGACGATGTATGTCTTGTTCTTAGATAGATTGGAAAGCGAAAGCGTCTGGAGGGCTTCGTCAAAGGTGCTCTCTGCCTGCGTTGATGCCTCCGAGAAGCCTCTGAGAGGCCGGCTCTGCGCGTCGGGAAGGGCTATGCGGATCGAAGCCTTTTGCACATCGTTGCGACCCGTCTCAATCTTGAGTAGAACAAGCCTCTGGCGATCGAGCATGATGCTCTTAGGCAAAGCCATCGATGCGTCGAGCGCCTCGCCATCCTGGGGCACGTCGACAAAGGTTGCGTCGAGTGGCCCACGCGGGTACGAGTACTGGAAGATGACGCGCGAAAAGCGCACCTGGGAGACGTCGACGACGTATTTGCCTGGCGCAGGCGTTGGTGTCTGGATTTCGACATCGTTGAGTCCCGGCTTGAGGGTGAGCTTGCCGCTCGTCAGCCAGAGCTGGTCGCGTTCGCCGTTGGAGAGGCACACTCGCACGTCGTCGACTTCCAACGTTGATTCGGCCTCGTTCCGGACCTGCACCTTCAGCAGTGACCCGTCTTCCGTTCCTGCTCGTCTCGCCAGGCTCTCTAGCGGAGTGATGGAGAGCAGGTCGAATTGGCTCGCAGGTACCTCCTGTTCGAAGTGCCGGGTGTGGTCACGGAGCATCTTGAACAGGTCGGCCTCGTCAAGGTACTCGTTTACGGCCCCTTCCTCGGCGTTGTCGCCGCGCTGCTGGCGGTGGCCTGGCCTAGTTTTGAGCAGCGCAACGATGACGCTAACCCATGCTCGGTCGTGGGGCTTGCCTAGCTTTGCATGGCAGGCCAGCTGCTTAGCCAGATGCGAGGCTTCAATCCGAGAAAGGCGTGCCTCGGCGTAGGGCTCAGCCAGCGAAGTGAAGGTCGTGTATGCTTCTTGGTACCGTTCTCGATGGCTTGAGGGAATATTTCAGCTTAAATCAAAACGGCGTCAAAGAAGAGAAGGAAAACTTACAAATCGAGGCTGGCGAGAACACCGCGGAGTCGCAAGACATTCCGTCTTCGGCCTGCACTGATGCAGCCTGCGACGACACGCTCGGTAAGTGCGACATAGTGCAGGTCGAACAGGTGCCGGTTGTCGATGGCATCGAGCAGCTCCTGCCTCGAAATGCGTGCGACCTGCTTCTCATTGCCGCCACTTTCTCCACTAGCATCTGCATCAAGGGGAAGCGGTGGGAGCTCTCTGCTTCTCCTCGACACCTCGATTGGGCTCGAGAGGAGGAAGGGAAACACTTTGGGGAGGTGACCTTCACTCATGCCGATCTTGTCGAGCTGTCGTCTGGCAAGATCCAAGAGCTCGGCCTTGGACGCGTGGAAGGCAGCGCTCAGGCTGCCGTCGATCGAGGGTGATGCACCTTCCGAGGGCGAAGCGTCACCGGATAGCAGTGACATGTCGCCCCGTTCGACGAGCCAGGCCTGGCACTGCTCCACGACGTCAAGCGAGGAGCTGAACGTCCAGCTCTCGACAAAGTGGCGAGGCAGCGACTCGCCCTCGAGCATGTGGGCGACACCGGCGAGAAAGGCAGGAGCCTCGTTCATGACCTGGGCGACCCTGCCGAGCTTGCCCATGAGATTGGCCCGCTTGGCAAAGACGTAGCATCGAAAGTCAAACAGGCTGATCTCGTTTCGCAGAATCAGATCACGATACGGCTTCTTGGACACGTCGAGCAACGGCGCGGAATCATCGCCTGGGCTATTGCCGCCGACGGAGGAGAAGAAGGCGAGGTTGCGATCGCGCATGCACTGCGAAAAGGTCGCATCGATCTCCTCGTACCGCGTCAGGGCGTCGGCAAACAGGCCGGTACCCTCCAGGGTGCTGGCCACGCACTCGATTTCGGCCATCCATTTGCAAAAGTTCCAGCCAGGCACGGTGCGCTTGGCTACCTCTCTGCGCACGACGTCGCTCTGGGCCTCAATGACCGAGTCAAACGTCATCGAGACGGACTCCTTGAGGCGCGAGAGCAGCTCTGCAAAGACAGTGGGGTCCGAGTGGCTCGTCTGCGAGGAGAGGTTGGGAAGACGATTGAGATGGACGACGCGGTTGGCCTTGAAGTCGGTCTTGATCTTGTCGAGGACACTACCCTTTGCTGAGCTGCTGGAGCTGTAAAAGCGGCCAAGCCCAGTCTTTTTCTCCGACGCGGCCTCGGCCGTGCTCGCAGCAGAAGCAGCAGCAGGTGCGGGCGAGCCCCTTCCGCCCGGTGTGCCAGCCGATGCGGGCATATTGCTACCCTCGGGCGGGGAAATGAGAACGATGAGATGCTCAGGCACCGCCTTGTCCGACTCGTCTCCTCCGCCGTCCTTGTCCTTGGTTGGCGTGTCGGGCCTCTCCGCTCCGTCCTGCAAATTGGCCACCGGAGACTTTGCGACGGCTGCGCTGATGGTGGGACTCGCCTGGAGCGTGGCCAGCCAGGCGCGAATGCTGTTGCGGACATGGTGTCGGTATGCGTCGTTGTCGTCGCACACGACAAAGTAGAGGTGGCAGAAGGGCCTCTCGAGAAGGCTGCGTTGGACCAGATGCCTCGTCTCGGGCTTCAGCTTGTTGCGCAGCAGCGTATCGCTTATGGGCTCCAGCCGGACGTCGAGCGACTGGATCGTCCTGATGGACCCTGCCCCTGCCCCTGCCCCTGCTCCTGCTCCTGCTCCATTGTTCTGAGAGACGGAAGGCCTCCAGTGAATGTTGCGCAGGGGCAGGTGGTGCGAGAGCGTCCCAATGAGATTCCCGAATGAGCTCGAGTCCAGCAGAGGGTCTGCACCGGCATATGTGACTGTGATCGTCATCCTCTTCTTGTCCTCCTCGTCCTCCTCATGTCAGTCCTGCCCACCAGCAGAGATCTGACCGCGGCGATCTTTGGATCTGTGCGCGAGAAGGTGTGTCTGTAGCGAACAAGCTCATCACGCCACGTGAGACAGCGCTAGCCTCTACTTTATGCATAGCCGTTTATTATAGCTGGTGCTCTATCGTTTTCTTGTCTCGTTTTTGAGACAGTAAGCGCGGGAGGCTATTGAGAATTTGGCCGTGAATTTCCCACCTCATCGCCGGTGCTGTGCGCCGCCGTGCCTTTCTTGCCTCGCCTCTTCTCCTCATTATCCAGCCTTACCCCGGCCTGAAAGTGCACCACGACCCGTGCTTCTCTCCGCCTCTCTCTCTCTCCCTGTCCCTCTATACACAGCGCCGTCGACGGTCAACAAAGGTGCGACGAACCAACGGACCCGGACCAGAAGACCGCGCGCAAGCGTCGCACAGGACAGTCCGTCGTCCCGTCGTCTTTTGAATTACCGTGATCGCAGATCGGGCTTGTGTCGTCGAAAAGACAGGAGCGGGATCGAATGCGCTCTCGGCAGCACCAGGCAGGCGGTAGAGCGTGAGCCAAGCCAAGCCAAGCCAAGCAGCCAAGCCAGTCACAGGATGACAAAGACGACGACCGCCGACGGCTCCTCGTCCTGGCCCAAAGACGACATGGACTTCATCGACTTTGATCAAGGCTTTGACCTCGTTCAATTTGATGGTGGCCGCAATCATGGCCCTGGTGAGTCTACAGCGAATAGCCGATCTGGCCTGTGCCCCTCTGTCTGACCCTTGCACACTGCAATCTCTCCCTCTCTCTCCTACGACACAGAAGGACGACAAGGGAGTGGCAGCGGCGCATTCATGTCGGCCTCACCAGGACTGGGGCTGCAAGAGTCTCCAAAGCCAGAGTCGTCTATGAGCGATCGGTCGACTCCTCGGATGCCGCAACTATTTAGCATGCAACCCACGGTGCACTCTAGGAATGCTTCGGGTACATCTCTCTCAGGGTTGCAGCAGCAGCAGCAGCAGCAGCAAGGACAGCAAGCGCAGCAGGGCATTCACCACCAACATCACTCCAGCGCCGATCTGTATGCACGCCCTCCAGATGAGTCCAACAGCAGACCGGGGACGAGCATGAGCATGATCAGTGCCAGCGCAGAGGGTGCAGACGCCAAGAGGGACAGCATCGGCACCTCGACGAGCAACAGCCTGCAAAAGCGTGCATCCGTCCTTTCGTTTCAGACGGCCCTCAGTGGTCTGGGAAGCGATGATCCGCCGAGAAAACCTTGGGTGCCTACCTCTTCGGGGCCCGGAAGCGCCTACTCTTCGTCCCCAGACGATCGGCAACTGCCCCCTGGCGGCTGGGGAGGGCGGGCGTGGTCAGGGGATAGTGGCAGTGGTGCCGTAGGCCAAGCCGCGACGAGCCAGAGCGACAGCAAGAGAGGAGGAGTCCAACCGAGATACTCGCCCGCTTCATCGCCGCGCAACCTCCTGCACCCGCTCGATGCATCACCAGCGAATTCGCCCCGCTTCCAGCAGCCGTCGCTGCCGCCGCTGGCTTCAGCCCAGGCCGCTCACGCACCGCCTGGCCATCAGCAACAGCCGAGGACGAGCTCTGGGCTGCGTGCCGAGACAAAGTTCGAGGGTCTTCTTAGCCCGGTCTCGAATGCGTCGGCCATTGACGCTGCTGCCTCGACAATCGGTCCTGATACTGAGGACACCGCTGCGCCAAAGTCGCCAATCGATCTCGGTCCAAGTCGCACTGCTCCCTTTGGCGCGCCGCAGCCAGAGCAGCGGCAACAAGAGCAGGAAGAGCAACAGCAACAGCAGCAACCCTGGAACAAGCAGAATCAGCTTCTAGGGCCTGAGGGGCAACAGGCCGTCTCTTCTCCTGTCGATGTGGACACCCATCAACAAGGCCAGGGCAGAAGGCGAGACAGGGATTCGATGCTCCCGCCCACACCCTCGCTCGATGGGACCGGCCCGCCGAGTCTTCCCGAAAAGGGAGGCCCACCTTCGCTGCCATCAAAGGACCTCTCATCGCCCCCCCTTTCCGACAATGTCATTCCTCCCCCGCTTCCCGTTGACGTGTCAGTGGCCAGAGAGCCAATTGCACCAGCGGGCCAGTCACCAGTCAGCGACTTTCGCGCGCGACCCCTCGCCGACATCACACCGGCTACGCAGGCAGAGGGCCTTGCTCATCTCCAAATGATGGCAGATCAAGCGAGGGAGGTCGATGCGGCCGCGGGTCTTCCTCCCTCGGCAACGATATCGAGACAAGCGTCGCTCGGCAACATGGTCGCCGGTGTGGCAGGCGCAGGTCCCTCTGGCGTTGCGAGTGGGGCAGCGCCTCGAGCGGCTCTGGCAGAGGCGCCACCGCCCTTGGCCTTGAACCAGTCACCGAGCATCGAGACACCTCCCCGAGAGCCGAGCCCGCCGCCAGAGGGGGAGGTGGAAGCGCGCGCGGAGTGGGAGCGCAGCCAGATGAAGGCCATGGCGGCCAGGGCCAGAAGCGGACCCAAGCACAGTCCGGCTGCCTCGTCGCCGAGGAAGACGACGTTTCGCAACCAGCTGCGGCCCCTCCAGCTCGTTGAGGCAAAGCGGGAAGCCGACCAGCTCTCGCAGCCTGAGGATGGTCAGGATGGCGCAGCGGGCACGCCAGTGGCAACGATGCCGTCTCCAGGGGTAGGCGAACCACAGGCACAGACGCCGGTGCAGGCACCGGTACAGGGCCAGGGGCAGGGCCAAGGGTCAGGGCAGGGACAGGGACAGGGACAGGGACAGGGACAGGGACAAGGGCAAAGGCAAGGCTCGGGGCAAGCCATGAGCACCCAGCAGCTGCAAAAGCAGCAGCGACGCAGTCTGGGCGCCATCAACAACCTGGCCGTGGGTGTGTCCGACTATGGGGGTGCCTATCCCGTCTTTACGTCGCCGTCTGCCAGCGCGTCCAAGATTGTCGGCGGCAAGCAATTCTCTGGTTTGACACCCCAGCTGAGCCTGGTGCCGCCTTTCGAGTTGCAGAACCGGCCCGATGGGCTGCCGTCTGGGCTCCTGGGCCCCGATGGCATCAGAAGATCGCCAAATGATCCCGAGGTGTGCCTCGAGTGCATGATGCGCGACGAAGACATGATCGATGTCCACGTCCTCGGCCCTGGGCTGTGGGAGCGCGAGAGCGACCGCGACTTTGAGGAGGCCTGTCGCATCGAGGCGGAAGAGGCCAGCAGTGTCGTCACCCACAACACGACCGTCGAGAGTGGCGATGGGACAAAAGAGCAATCACAGCCACAATCGCAGTCGCAGTCGCAGCAGCACCATCTCCCTCCTTCGTCTTCCAACCCTCGAATCTCGAGTCTCGTCCGGATAAGAGTCAAGCGGGTGGCCAAGGGCGACCCTCTGACAGCCGAGCGGCTAAAGCTGCACACACAGATGAACCCGTCTGCCTCTTCCCATCGCTGGAGAACGCTGCAGACATTCCTGGCTATCCAGGCAAAGTACATTGCCCTCGACCAGCAGAAGCGAGCTGCGGCCGCAGCGGCGGCCTCGGGAGGAACGCTCAAGCCGGGCACTTCTACCTCGTCCAGCAACAGCCGGCAGCGGTCGTCTTCGGCCTCACTCTTGCGCGAGGCTGGCCTCAACAGCACCGACGATGACGCACAGCTCACGCCAGAGGAGCGGGCGAGAAAGGAGCAGGACGTGGCCAAGGCCAGGGAGGCACGGAGAAGAATTGCTGGGTCATCTCCAGACTTTGCTGTCACGCCGGGTAAGGCGGGGCTATCTCCGACGGACGAGGGCCAGCTGAGGAGAGAGGAGGAGCTGGGGATGGAGGAAGAGATGAGGCAGCGCTCGGCAAGCCACAACAGCATCCCGAGGCGGTCGGGCGGCGCACCGGCCTTCCTTCGCGGCAACAGTGCCCACGATCTCCGGGGGACGCCTGGCGCAATGACGGCGCCCTCGACGCCAGACTTGACCGCCTTGGCTCCTCCTACACCGCCGTTCAGAGGGCGGATGAGAGCCGTCTCTTCGCAGCTCTCGCTCGCGCCCAGCGGTGGATCGATCATCGATATGCACGTCGGCATGGAGAACCAGGCCGAACACCGCATCTCGCAGGCCGGCTTTATGCCTGGCACCCCCATATCGCCGCAGAGCCCCGGGGCCATCAATAAGGCATACTATGGCGACTCTTTTGAGCCCTCTTCGTCGTTTGAGGAGGAAAGAAAGCCAGCGAAGAAGAAGGGAGGCATTCGCGGTCTTTTCAACAAGATCTCTGGTGCCAACTTTAACGAGTCTTCCTCGAGGGACGCACCGGCAACTCCCTCCAAGCACCAGCAGCAGTCGTCGGGGCCTGCACAAGAGGGCGGCGATACAGACGAGCTGCAGCCACCGCCGGGCATAGCGGGCCTCTTGGGCCGAGCGAGACGATCCACTTCGTCGCTGCTGCCCACGCCCACCAGCGCTCGGCCGTCGATGGACATGTTGTCGACGGCTGACCGAGGTCTCAACTTTCCCCTGGGGATGGCGAGCCAGACGAGCCTGGAGATGGGACCGTTTGGGTCCGGACCGCAACCGCCGCCTCGCAAGGAGTCGAGAGATGTGCCGCAGCAGCAGCAGCAGCACAAACCTCAGCCAACTCCGCCATTGCACCACCAACAGCAGCTGCACCAACAGCCGCTGGCTCCGCAGACAAACGGGGATGCAAGCCGGCGGGCGAGGACCTCCTCGTACGGTGCTGCGCTCCGACTCACGCCTCGCTCCGCTTCACAGCAGGAACAGCGCGCTCAACAGGACGCCGACCAGAACAGCGTAACGTCTCGCACCTCATCGCGCAAGGAGCCGCCACAGCTGGCGACCCACTCTCGGGTTCCGTCCGGCGGTTCTTATCTGCAGTCTTCTTCGAGCAATGGATTTGGAGGGCCTGCCAATGGATCGACGAGTAATGGGAACGCTTCAAAGGAGGCGGTCCCTCCTCAGCGCCCGCCTCGCAATCCCTTTCGGCGAGGGTCTGGCGCTGATGCGCCGACGTCGGAGCCCAATCCCAACGCTGGTGGCCCACCGGCTTCGCGAATTCAAGCAAGCTCGTACATGCAGCAGATGGCCGTCGCACCGCCCCCGCTGCCGGAAGAGGGCTATGACGACTACGGCAGACCGTCGACGTCGCTCTCGATGCTCCCGCCTCGGATGGCCAGCCTGGCCTATGAGGAAGGGCCACCGGTCCAGCCTCCGCCGAAGCAGTCGCGTAAGAGCAAGCTGCTCAAGTTCCCCTTTGGCGGTGGCAACAACAACAACAGCAGCGGCAACAATGCTGCCTCGAACGGAGGCGCCAAGAGGGACAGCATTGCCGCACCCGCTTCCCTTCGTAGTCGATCCTCACGCGCGACATTTGAAGACGAATTTGCAAATGGCCAAGGCTCGGGACAGTATCCGCTCCCACCCAGCAGGACGCCCCTGCGGATGGCTGACGACCTCAACTTTGCCGACAGCAATGGCGGTGGCTCGGCCAGGAAATCGTCCTTTAACATCATGGAGCGGCCGCGCGTGCTCAGCACCCCGCACGAGTACCTGCCGCCTCGCAGCCAGTCGGCGCTGGGCGTCATGCCGCCGAATCGGTTCATGAGCTCGTCATCGCAGGGCGATCTCACCATCACGGAAGAGATACAGGACACGTCGATGGCCGACTCAGGATCAAGCAAGAAGAAGAACCGGGCCAGCTTCTTTCCCAGGCTGCGATCTGCCTCGAGGGCCGGTCTGAGGGCAGATTGAGAGCCCGAGAGCCGCTTCTCTCCCGCACGCGCGCCCCACCCCCTTTTTCCTCGGACACTTGCTTGTCGCTGCTTCTTCTACCACCCTCCCCAACACGTCTCGGTTGCTTCTCGTCTCCTTTTCCCCACCTTTCACTCCTCTTTCCCATTACCCCTTCCCCCTTTCCATCTTCATATTGGTTCATGCACGGTCAAAACCCCCATGGCGGGCTCTCGTTTCTTTCAGTCTCCAGCGGTTTGTCTCTCATTGCGCATCCACCCCATTACACATAAAAAGACAGCTTCAAGGAAATCATTAGTCCTTTTCAGCCAACCTGTCGAGGACGGCGCCGACTTCTTCTTCCGTCAGTGTCCTGAACCGCTTTTGCTTCTGGGCCTGTTTTGCGTCTGCGTCCTCCCCCTTGAATGCCTCCTCTCCGCCGACGATGCCAATCTCGATTTCGTTTGCCTTGAGGTCCTGGGCCAGGACGGTGGCGAGCGTCGTGACGGCCAGATCCAGCGTGTCGTTTGTCGAGAGGCTGCGCGAGATGGCCTCTGCCTCGCTCGCGGCCTGGTCTGGCAAGCTGTACGAGGGCTCCTCCTGCTGCCCCGCTGAGCCTGCGCTTCCTGCGCCCGCCAGGGCTGAGCTGCCCTTCTTGAATTGCTTCTCGAGGTAGTTGATCGCTTCCGTCTGCTTGGCCCCCGCAGCCGTCGCGCGGAACCCAACGTAGTAGCCTGCGGGGTCGACCTTGAAGATCTGCGGCCCGTAGCCGGCGCTGTCGGCCTCGCCATCGAGGCCGACGATGATCATGCTGATGCCCAGGGGCCGCATCGCGGCGCGCTGCGTGTAGACCTGGTTGATGTTGGCCATGCGCTTCGCGAGAAGATCCGGCGAGATGGCGTAGCCGTATTTGTACTGGAACTCTGCGGCCTCGGAGCGGGCGCGCTGGACCTGTGCGCGTGCATCGGCTGGCAAGAGGCAGGGGGAACGATCAGTAATCGCGAAAGCCAATGACTAGAGTCAGGCAGGCAGACTCACCGACGCGGCCGGTCATGATGCAGCCGATCTCGGGCGTGAGCTGGAAAATATGCGTGACGGTGCTCGGATCCAGCAGCTTGTCCTGATCAAATTCAGAAAGAGTAGGTGCTTTCAGTCAGAAGCTCGAGAGCAGAGGAGAGACAAAGAAGGGAACTAACGGGAATCTTTCGTTGGGTGCACACCACCGCGCAGTCTTTGCCCTTGATGGCAATCGAGGTGAGGCCCGAGGCCGAGATGGCCTTGAAGGCATACTCGACCTGGTACAGCCTGCCGTCGGGCGAGAAGACGGTGAGGTAGCGGTCGTAGCTGCTGCGAGACATCGTCGTGGGTGCGCTCGAGAAGCAGGAAGCGTTGCTCTCGACGGCCGCGCGTTCTTCGTCTGGGCGGAGCGACGACGCTCAAGCCAGGCGCAATCTCGCGTGGCCCATTCGCCAGTTCAAAAAACACGTGACTCTAAAGAGAGGACCGACAAAAAATTCAGCATCCTTTTTCTTCCTTTTTGGAAAAAGGCAGAGCACGAAGGTCTAACGGCGACGAGGAGTTCTAAGAGAACAGTAGAGCAACCATGTCAGGCGCACCGACGCACATCCTCTTTGAGTGCGCCACGGGCGCGGCCATCTTCGAATGCGTCCAGACCGAGGAGATCGGCAACATGACCAAGCAGGTCCAGGAGTCGATTCAGGACCTCAACTCGTTTGGCAGGATGGTCAAGCTCGTCTCCTTCAGCCCGTTCAAGAATGCGCTCGATGCGCTCCAGAGCTGTCTCGATGTGTCCGAGGGTGTGCTCAACGACCACTTCAAGTCGCTCATCTCGCTCGTCCTGGCACCCGCAGGCAAGAAGGCCAAGGGCGTGACGCTGGGTGTCTCTGAGCGAGGTCTGGCCGGCGCCATTGTCTCGGAGTTGGGGATCCAGTGCGACACGGGCGAGCGGACGCTTGAGCTGATCCGGGGCATCCGTCTTCACGGCGAAAAGCTCCTCAAGGGTCTCTCGGAGGGAGATCTTGGCAAGGCTCAGCTCGGTCTCGGCCACAGCTACAGCCGATCCAAGGTCAAGTTCAACGTCAACCGGTCCGACAACATGATCATTCAGGCCATCGCCCTCCTCGACACGCTCGACAAGGATGTCAACACGTTCGCCATGCGTGTCCGCGAGTGGTACGGCTGGCACTTTCCCGAGCTTGTGCGCCTCGTCAACGACAACATGACGTACGCCAAGCTTGCCGTCTTCATCAAGGCAAAGGAGCGGCTGACCGACGACGACGTCGAGGAGCTCGCCGAGATCGTGGGCGGCGACGAGGTGGCAGCCAAGAACATTCTCGACGCCAGCAGGGCCTCGATGGGAACAGAGATCGGCGACATGGACATGCTCAACATCGAGTCGTTTGCCCAGCGAGTCGTCAACCTGGGCGAGTACCGTCGCAACATGCACAAGTACCTCATCGAGAAGATGCACCTTGTTGCGCCCAATGTGAGTGCGGCTGATTGGAAAGTTTGAGGTCAATGGCATACTGACGGAGATTGCGGTTGCTCAGCTTTCGGCTCTGATCGGAGAGATCATCGGCGCGCGGCTGATCTCGCACGCGGGATCGCTGACAAACCTGGCAAAGTACCCCGCGTCGACGGTGCAGATTCTCGGTGCCGAAAAGGCGCTCTTCCGTGCGCTCAAGACCAAGGGTAACACGCCCAAGTACGGTCTCATCTACCACGCCTCGGCCATTGCTCGTTCGGCTCCCAAAAACAAGGGCCGCATGTCGCGCTTCCTTGCCAATAAGATCAGCATTGCCTCGAGAATCGACTGCTTCTCGGACTCGCCCACGACCAAGTTTGGCGAGGTGATGAACCTGCAGGTCGAGGAGAGACTCCAATTCTACGAGACGGGCAAGCCGCCAGGCAAGAATGCCGACGCTATGGCCAAGGCGCTGCGCTCCATCGAGGAGGCTGCCGGTGACCTGATGGACGTCGACGCAGAGGACGACGACGATGACTCTGACGACGAAGAGGTGACGATGCCCGAGGCAGTCGGTGTCAAGGACCCGGCCGATGACAAGAAGAAGAGCAAAAAGGGTAAGAAGGAGAAGAAGTCCAAGAGCAAGTCGTCGGACAAGGACAAGAAGGATGACGTGGAGCGAGCGGCAGAAAAGGCGAGGAAGAAGGCGGCGAAGAAGGCAGCAAAGGCGAGCGACGGGGGCGTGCCGGGCGACGAGTCGGTGGCCAAAAAGGACAAGAAGGAGAAGAAGAAGAAGGACAAGTCCAAGTGATGTGTGTCAACAAACGCCATCGCCGTCTCTTCTGTCCCTTTCCGCCGCTCCTTTGTACTATAGCTTTATCTTCTGTTTGATTGACATCATGTTTCCTGCTTTGAGGTCGTGTGATTATGATACAGTGTGTCTCGCGGCCCTTTTTTTTATTGATCTAACTCCAATCTTACGAGCGCTATCTAACGAGCGCTGTCTAACGAGCGCTTCCCTGGACGCCGGAGGCAGCCCTGTTCTTGTCCCTCACCCCATCGATTCTGGCATCGGCAGCATCCTCGACGACCTGCCTATAGTGGATGCCCTCGCGCAACGGCGTCTGTGCCGCGGTGCCGCGGAAGCCGAGATAGAAGATCCTCGACATGTCCCTGGAGCTGCTGTCAGAGAGGACGATGGACACGTTCTGCGTGCTTGAGAAGCGGCTGATGCTGACAGGATACTCGATCACGCCGCCGTCGGAGCTGCCCACGTCGTCGAGTAGGTTAAAGTCAGCCTGGGGCTTGCCGCTGCCCACCGAGCCCGTCCTGGCGCCAGCTGGACCGCCCTCCGCTGCCTCGAGCTCGTCAAAGTCGACGCCATTGGGACGGTTGACGAATGCCCTCAGCCTCGTCGGCATAAAGTCGCCGCGGCCGACATTGACGAGGATAGACTTGATCTTGACCTGGTGCGTAAAGGGCACCGTGATGATGAGCGTGTCGTCGCCGGTGCCGCTCTGCGTCTCGGTATAGATCGATGTATTACTGCGGGTGTGCCACGGCCTGATGCACGCCTTTGGACCGGTGACATCCACCTCGATCTCTTCCCTCTCTCCCGGGGCACCATCCGGCCTCTGCCTCGTCACAAAGAAGTTTGTCAGGGGCTGATCGACGTTGAGGCCCCAGACCTGCGACCGGTCGATGTACTCGTACAGGTTCATCTCATCGCCACGGTTCGCGGTCACGCTCTGGTCCGTGCCCGCCGGCAGACGGCGCTCCAGGACGGTCGTCTCCTCGTTGCAGTTCATGGCCCGGTGTTGCACGAGGGAGAAACGAGAAGGTCGAAAGAGCGTCAGTGGCTCAGCGCTCCTCGAAAAAATAAAAAAAAGAGCGACAGAGGCGCGCGTCCCCGGCCACGTGTCGCCCTCGCCGTGCGCATGCCGCCATCCGAACGTTGCTCCTGCTGGTCGACAAGCTCATCGTGCAACTTCTAGCCAAGGCATGGCTGAAAATGGCTCCAAGCTCATCGTGGAAGAATGAAGCTGTACGAGATGGATCTCATAAAGCTCAAGAGCCACTAATGTGGCGTCGTTGTCATGGTGAAAGACTTTGCCAAAAGCCGCGCCCACCGGGCCCTATCCGTGGGAAGCGTAAAGCTGCTTCTCAAAACAGGCTGAAAATACAAGAGACAAGAGAAGCCCGCACAAAATGACACAGCGATGACATACTACCAAAGAAAGAGCGCAGGCCGGTAGCTCACTGGACATGCTTGTTTACCATGCCGACGCCTACATTAGTCATACAGAGCTGACGGGCCAAAAGCCACCATCCTGCTAGAGGGAATGTCTGCCGCCGTTTCCAAATTGACCGTTGTTGGTGGCAGATGCATACGCTCAGCTAGCTCCGCCACACCGGGCCGTCTCTCATCCTCGTTGGGATCCTGCGGTACACTGTCCTGACCAAACACCGCGGGGCCAAAAGCACCCTGGGTGGCTTCACAGCTCCCCCCGGGGTAGAGCTGCGAAGGAGCTCATCGGTCGGAGTCCGCCACGATCTGAGGGCATTGCAACGGCGCAAAAGTAAAAACGAAGGGAAACAAATCCTGATGGGGAAACTTTGGTTTGACTGCTTGCGTGAGGAGCCCCATGGGAGCCCCAGCCCTTAATTCTTCTGTTTGTGGGGGCAGAGAGGTTTGTGCGGGTAGAGAGGCAGGCACCCTCAAATTAGAGAAGAGGTACGGGTACAGGCAGAAGGGGTACGCAACGCACAGTACAGCAAGCAGTGGCAAGGACGCAAAAAGCGGCGGGGATTGAATAATTCCAAGTCCGCCATGGACCTGCTGAATATCGCTCGGTCAGCCTGCTAGCGTCATCTGTTCCAAATCGCTCCAAGACCGGCCCGACTTCGGTCGATTCTCGAAATAACTGGAGCGAGAGTTCCTCCGTAGTGCTCTGGGCTCAGTCTTCGTCGCCGGGCAAGCAATCCATTCCCCACCCTTCAGCTATCTCGAAACCCCCGGATTCCCATCGTGTGACAGGCCGCCAGAGTAGCATCGCGTCTGGGTTTGCCTATTTGCTTTTGTCCGCTTCCTTGGCCATTTGTCCGTTGCGTCAGGCCGGGCTTGCACTCCGTTGTCGCCGCAGGCTCGACTCCGGCAAGTTGGAACGGCGCCATTGCCGAGAGAGTATGCACTTATTGCATGTGGAACCGCGCCAGAAGGGAGAATACGACGTCGAGGAGAGGGGGTGGCATCCAGGCACTACGTGTTCATGCAGCCAGGACAGCAAAAGAGGCCTGGATCATCGTACGACAGCCAAGCCACGCAGCTCTAGTCCCTCGGAAGAACTCCAAGCAAGCTGTCAGCTAAGAAAAGTCTCACCGAAACCAACCATGGAACTCTGGATTGTTGTATTGCCCAATACAAAAACGCCACTAACCAATTCTTTAACGACCGAGCCTGGACCAGACGCGCCCTTAGCGAAAAAGAGAAAACAGCGCGCCGCGGCTAAGCCCAAGACTTTTTCCCTTGGTTCTTCCGCCCCCCCGTACCCCAGACGGTGCTGCTCTGCCTGGATTTTAATTATTTTCCCCTCCTCCTTGTCCGCCCAGCCCTAGCTGCAGGCGAAACGTCGCCGAACGGGCCCCCTGAACAATAACCGTTGCCTAGCCCTCTCCTTCCCATTATTGCCTCTCGTCGATCTGGCCCTTGTGGTGTGCGGGGGCGGGGCACTTTGTGTCTGTAACGAGAGGCCGTACCTGCCTACCTGCCTACCTGCCTAATGGGTATATAATGACACTTCTTTGCCTCGTCGGACCTCTCACCGTCAGAAGTCCTCCTTCCCCTCACCTCTACCTTCGTTCCTCTCCTCCCTCCCCCTTTCCTACTTCGTCGAGACTCCCTTCCTCCCCCTCTCAAGAGTAGAAGCCAGCAACAATGCCCGGTGGCGCCGTACCTGCCTTTACCGGCACCAGCTCGGGGCCAGTCATTAAGCCCAAGTCGGCTCGCGAGA
Source organism: Acaromyces ingoldii (assembly GCF_003144295.1). Classification (NCBI taxonomy): domain Eukaryota; kingdom Fungi; phylum Basidiomycota; class Exobasidiomycetes; order Exobasidiales; family Cryptobasidiaceae; genus Acaromyces; species Acaromyces ingoldii. Next base: position 1,261,561 of record NW_020290251.1, on the reverse strand, counting down.
CGGTGCCTGCCATTGCCGTCGCCGCCTTTGCTGCCTTTGGTGGTATTCTTTTCGGATACGACACTGGCACGATCTCCGGTGTCATTGCCGCCGACGAGTTCAGGTGGGTGATTGACTAGATTGCCTGAGTATCCTTAACAATTTTTTCTGACTTTGACGTAAAAAAAATAGGAAGGACTTCGGTACCTACTACCCATACAACCGGCCCGACAATGATCTCACAATCAACCCTCCCAAGGCTGGCTATGCGCTCGACACGGCGACCAAGTCGCTCTTCGTCTCGATTCTCTCGGCCGGTACCTTCTTCGGTGCCCTGGCCGGTGCGCCCCTTGCCGACATTCTCGGTCGCCGGTGGGGTCTCCAGGTCGCCATGGTCGTCTTCTGCCTCGGTGTTGCGCTCCAGGTCGGCACCGCCCCTCACCAGGACGCCCTCTTCGTCGTTGGTCGTGTCTTCGCTGGTCTCGGTGTCGGTATTGTTTCGTGAGTACACCGCACTAGCGTGAAAATAAATAGCGAGACGCGAGTAAAATTAAACTCACAGCCCCCCCGCCACAGCTCGATTGTGCCCATGTACCAGTCTGAGACTGCTCCCCGATGGATTCGTGGCGCCGTCGTCTCGGGCTACCAGTGGGCCATCACCATCGGCCTCCTGATTGCCGCCATCGTCAACAACTCGACCAACGGACGCAGCGACACGGGCTCCTACCGCATCCCCATCGCCGTCCAGTTTGCCTTTGCCATCATCATGTCCGTCGGCCTCTTCTTCCTGCCCGAGTCGCCCCGCTGGTACGTCAAGAAGGGCAAGCCAGAGATGGCCGCCAAGTCGCTCGCCTTCCTCAACTCGACCGACGTCGATGACCCCGTCGTCCGCTCTGAGCTCGCCGACATCCAGACGAACCTCGACACCGAGCTGACCTACGGCACCGGCTCGTACCGCGACTGCTTCCGCAACAACGACCGCAAGTACCTCTACCGCACCCTCACCGGCACCTGGCTCCAGGCCTGGCAACAGCTCACCGGAATTAACTTTATCTTTTACTACGGAACTACGTTCTTCCAGTCGACTGGCCAAAGCGACCCCTTCGTCTTCACCGTCATCTCGAACGTCGTCAACGTCGTCACCACGGTGCCGGGTATGTTCATGATGGAGCGCGTCGGAAGGAGGAAGCTTTTGATCTGGGGCGCCCTCTGGATGTTCCTCTGCGAGCTTATCGTCGCCATCCTCGGTACGACTGCGTCGACGGGCAACCATGGCGCGCAGAAGGCCCTCGTCGCCCTCGTCTGCCTCTACGTCGCCGGTTTCGCCTCGACCTGGGGTCCTGCTGCCTGGGTCGTCTGCGGTGAGATCTTCCCGCTGGCCATCCGTGCCAAGGCTCTCTCGCTCTGCACGGCTTCCAACTGGCTCTGGAACTTCGGCATTGGCTACGCCACGCCCTACCTCGTCGACACGGGCGCCGGCAAGGCTGGTCTCCAGACCAAGGTCTTCTTCATCTGGGCGGGCACCTGCTTCTGCTGCGCCATCTTCGCCTACTTCTGCATCGTTGAGACTGCTGGCCTGTCGCTCGAGGAGGTTGATGAGCTCTACTCGCAGGTCACCCCCCGCCAGTCTGGCCGCGCCAACCGGGAGCTGAGGGCGAACCGCAGCGACCTCGAGACCAACGCCTTCACGGGCGCCCCTGTCCTGATGAAGGAGGACGAGGAGGTCTCTGCCGACTACGTCAAGGAGGACATGGTCAAGACTGCCCAGGCCGACGCTTAAACCTGCGTCCCTCCCCTCATCCCTTGCCCTTAGGCAACCCTTTTCGCTTCTTCTCTTTTTTATTAGTAGCAGTTGGTATTAGTCGCGTCATCATCATCCCCAGCCTCGCTCTGCTTTCACCCTTGTTTATTTGCCATTTGCCATACACATCATTGTCCTTTAACGATAAAACGGCTTCTTACGTAACAGTCAAACGATATCAGAAATGAGACAAAAGAGTCCCTCTAGAAATGCCTTCTCTCCGTCTGCCGACTTTGCCATTGTGCTTTCAAATCCTCTCATCTGCTCAAACAGTGGCGTGCGCAACGCCTCTCGATCGGCTCTGTACCAGAAAGGACATGCTGAGAATTGCTGTGTCACTATAGCACAATGATGGAGAGTGTAGTAATCTGAATGAGGGAATCTATAGAGACACTATGCGGGATTTGATATGACTGACGGCTAGCGATTGCGGCGACGGGGCCCAAGGGCTGCTGTGCCCTCGAGCGCGCGTTGTGCAAGTTCTCTTGTTGATGATGTAGTCAATCCGCCTCCTGATGTTGAGGAAGAAAGCCATCTTGGCGATGTTCTCGTTGCTGGTCGAGGAGGCTGGGCTGGCGAGGGGCCAAAGTCGTCGTCGCTGGACGGAATGTGCGGCTCGGGATGCAGGTCGAAAGGATCCATCGCTTCGGAGACACGACTGCCAGGCGAGGTTCGTGGGCTCGGGCCTGACCCTTCGCCGATTCCGACAGGTAGCATGAGCCCGCTCGGTGTCGTCTGGTCGCTACCTCTCCTCAAGCTTCTTAGGTTACTTGACGAGAAGATGGCTTGCAATGGAGGTCGAGAAGACGGGCCTGCCATGCGATAGAGCTTCTCGTCTGCCTCAGCATCCAGGTCGTCCTGATCGTCAAGGACAATGATCGGCGTGTCGTCTCGCTTGGTCTTTCCCTTGTGAAAGAGATCCCTCTCCATGGTCCTTTGCCTTTTCGCCGGTGGAGTGCTTGCAGCCTTGTAGTCAACCTCGAGAAATCCGTCATCTTCCAGGGTTCTAACGTCAAGTTCGTCTTCGTCTTCCGTCTCCTCTTCCGTTTCCTCTTTTTTCGCCTCTCTGTCTCTGCCAGGTCCAGGAGACTTGCTTGGCGCTCTAGCTGCTCTAGCCTCGAGCTCCTTGATTCTCGCTCTTGCATCGCTCAGCTTGTTCGACAAGCTTTTGTTGCGGTCCGCCAAGAAGTTGCTCTTGTGCCGCGCCGATCTGACCTCGTTGTCTGCTTCTGCCTTGAGCCTCTGTTGCTCCTCGACGATCCGCCTCATGTTCTGAATTTGTAGCTGGGAGTCACCCTCGCGTTGCGCAATCATCTGGGCCGACTCAATCTTGGCCTTGAGGACCTGACTATGTAGCTCTCTGTTTTCGTTACGCAGCGCTTCGGCCTGCTTGTCATTCAACTCCCTCTTCCTCTCCGTCTCCGCCACCTCCTTTCTCCAGTGCAGCTCTAAGCGCTTCAAGCGCGCGGACTCCTCATTCATGTGACGCTCGTGCTGCTCTTTGCGCTCGTAGTGTCTGTTGAGGCTCCTCTTGATCTGGTCTTGCTTGGCCTCCATATCCTTTGCCTTCTGGTTGAGCAATTCCGTCTCCTTTTCCATTGCTGTGAGCATAGTGAGCTTCTCGGTAAAGAACTCTGTCGCTTTGTTAAGATGGAGCATGCCGTTCTGCAAGAATATATCACAAGCCCGCACATAAGCCGTCTTGCTCCTCCGTGGCAAAAGATTGACAAACGCCACTCACCTCAAATTCTTCCTTTGTCCGCGCGTCGCCCCTGCCTTCCGTCAAGGTGCCAAACAGGCGGAAGATGGCGTCGCTGTTGCCATAGGTGAGCATACGAACATCATTGACGGCCATGACATAGGCATGAATGTGCTGCCGGAAGTCCAAGAGATGCCCCAGCAGTGTTGCCTGATCGTCCCTGCTCAAGCGCCGATCCAGGGCCAGCGTGGCCCGCTCCAGTCGAGGAATGACGGGCGGTGGGGCCGATGTTTGGTGCTGCATTCGATGGCCGCGATGTTGCAGGTACATGTCCAAATCATTGACGTCCGAGGGATAAAGTAGAAGGGCCTTTTCGGTGCCCACTTTGTACTTGCACAGGGGACAGCATGCCGGGTCGTCCTTGACCCGGCATGACCGTTGCCAGGCATCGCTGCACGACCGGTGAAAGACATGACCTAAACATGACAATGTCAGTCGCTGATTGCGGACCCGCCAAGCAGTTAGGTCAGAGCTCACCACAGGGAAGCGCAACTGGTCGAGTGCCCTTGTTCTCGTCCTCTCCAAACGAATCGAGGCAGATGGAGCACCCCATCGTGTCCTGTTCGCTCTCCGCGACCAGGAGGTGATGTAGGTGGCGCGGCTAGTGAAGGCCTAGCTAAATATCTCTGGTATAACGAAAGGGCGGCCAAAATTACTAAGTAAAACATGAAGTTGATGGCCGTCCGCTCAGGATATTTCCACGTGGATTTGATTCCAGAATTTCTGGCAGTCGGGCCATTTTCAGCACGCCATCGCAAAGTTAAGACTCACCTCCCCACTACTCATTACTCGGTGCCGCCATGTCTTCACCAACCGACAGCGGGACGGTGACGCCTGGCGAGAGCGTCATGACCTCGTCACTGTCGTCTCTCAACGCTTCTGAGAGCTCCGCACCCACCTCTCCCGCCCCATCGTCGATCCACGGGGGGCCTTCGTCGTCTTCCAAGGTGGATCGTCTTCGCCCTCAGGACAGGAGGTCGGGCCCGTCGGGCTACCGCTTCAGCACTACATGCGCGACGGTCGACGATCCCAACCACAAGGACCAATATGGCGCCAGCAGCACGCCCATCTACATGTCTGCCACATTCAAGGGCCTTCCCGGTGCTGAGTTTGACTACTCCCGCTCCGGCAACCCCACCCGGAGCATGCTCCAACATCACCTGTGCCAGCTCCAGAACTGCCGCTACAGCTTTGCCGTTTCCAGCGGTATGGCATGCCTTGATGTCATCACGCGCGTACTCAAGCCTGGAGAACGCATCATTGCCGGCGATGACCTGTACGGGGGCACGAACCGCCTTCTGACCTACCTCGCCACCCACGGCGGCATTCAGACCGACCACGTCGACACGACCGATGCCGAAAAGGTCGAGCAGATGCTCCAGACAAGGGCAACGGAGCATAGCCTGGGCCAGTGTGGTCCCATCAAGATGGTGCTCCTCGAGACACCGACGAACCCGCTCCTCAAGATCTGCGACCTGGAGCGGTGTGCGAGGGCAGCCAAGCTGTATGCGCCCGATGCCATCGTCGTTGTCGACAACACCATGATGTCTCCCTATCTCATGCGGCCTCTCGAATTGGGCGTCGACGTAGTCTACGACAGCGGCACGAAGTACCTCTCGGGCCACCACGACCTCATGGCGGGTGTCATTGCGTGCGACCGCGAGGATGTGGGACAACAGATTGCATTCACGGTCAATTCGATCGGCAATGCATTGACGCCCATGGATTCCTTCCTGCTCCTTCGTGGCATCAAGACCCTTGCTGTGCGTATGGACCGCCAGCAGAGCACTGCGCTCCTCGTCGCCTCGTACCTCACGTCGCTCGGCTTCAAGGTCAATTACCCTGGTCTTGCGAGCCACCCGGGCAAGGAAATTCACGACGCACAAGCATCGGGACCGGGTGCGGTGCTTAGCTTCGAGACCGGAGACAAGGAGCTCAGTGAGGGGATTGTCGGCGCGACAAGACTCTGGGGTATCAGCGTCAGCTTTGGCTGTGTCAACAGCTTGATCAGCATGCCCTGCCTTATGTCCCACGCTTCCATCGACCCCAAGGTCCGAGCGGCCCGTCGACTGCCCGAGGACCTGATCCGACTGTGTGTCGGTATCGAAGACTCGCGTGACCTCATCGAAGATCTCGAGTCGGCGCTGCTCAAGGCAGGCGCCATTCGTCGTCGACGGAGCAGTATCCCCGATGGTACCGTTGCCAACACCTCGGCTAGCCCTGTCAGCGCAGGCACAATTTTTGAGCTCGTTTCACCCAGTGGCATCATCACGTCCGATCAAAGCATCTCAAAGCTCGTCGACGGCATGGACAAGAACAAGATCGAGACTCGTGGCGGTGACGATGAAGACGGCCGCTTGACGAAGCGACCCCCTCTACCGGCCTCGTCGCTCGTTGTCAGCGCTCCCGGCAAGGTCATCTTGTTTGGAGAGCACGCTGTCGTGCATGGTGTCACAGCCATTGCTGCAAGCGTCGCGCTGCGTTGCTATGCGCACGTCCAGCCGCGAGACGACGACAAGGTCAGCATTACCCTGCCTGACCTCGGCATCGAGCACGCCTGGTCCATCGACTCTCTTCCTTGGGGCAAGGTCAAGACGAACGACGTCGCGACGCCCGCAGAGTCGCTCGATGAGGAGCTGCACAAGGCCATCGAGACGTCCGTCGGTAACATTGTGGCGGACGACACGGCGCGCAGCCATGCTGCGAGCGTCGCCTTCTTGTACTTGTACATGACCCTCGCCGACCGGTCTTCTCCCAACCGTGGCCAATCGTTTGTCATTCGATCGGCACTGCCCATCGGTGCTGGTCTGGGCTCGTCTGCGGCCCTGTCGACGTGTCTCGCCTCGTCGCTCCTCTACACTCACGGCCACCTGCCTCTTCCCACTGCGGACTCGTCAGTCGCGCCCGCCTCGCAGACGCTCATCAACGCCTACGCCTTCCTCTCTGAGAAGGTCATGCACGGCAACCCATCCGGTGTCGACAACAGCGTTGCCACGCACGGTGGCGCTCTTGCTTTTACTCGTCCCAACGCGGCTCGCAATGCGCTGGTCAAGTCGGAGATGGCGAGCCTGAAGTCGTCGTTTGGGAGCGTCAGGTTCCTCCTGACGGACACAAAGGTGCCAAGAGACACCAAGACGCTCGTTGCTGGCGTCGGCGCTCGGCTCAAAGCGGACCCAGCGGGTGTGGGAAAGACACTCGATGAGATTCAGCACATTTCGGACCGTGCAAAGGACATCTTCCTCTCGCAGCAGCCAGCAGGAAGCGGCGAGAAGGGAAGGGAGGCCAAGCTCGAGGGCTTGTCGAAGCTTATCGTCGAGAACCACGAGCTTCTGCAGACGCTCGGTGTCTCGCACGAGTCGCTCGAAGTCGTCCGGCGCACGACGGCCGAGCGGGGCCTCGCGACGAAGCTGACGGGTGCGGGCGGCGGCGGATGCGCCGTCACGCTGCTGCCGGACGAGATGCCAAAGGCTGACGTCGAGTCGCTCCGTGCTGCCCTTGAGAAGAACGGGTTCAAGTGCTACGAGACAGAGGTCGGCGGTGGCGGCGTCGCGGTGCTTCTGGACCAGTCCCGCAACGAAGAGAGCAAAGAGTGGTTTGGCAAGTTGCCGGGGTCGGAGCTGGCTAGTCGCTTGGACGGTACAGCCTGGTCGACAGCTTAGATAGTCTTGAGAACACGCTCAGCTCCCCTCTGTCTTTTCGAATAAATTCAAGTGGATTCTCCAAAGCAATCTTCTATCGTGAACTGGCAAGCTCAAGCTGATCCGATTTTTAGTTGGATGTCGTAAGAGAGGAAAGCACATAAAAAAGAGGGGTAAATGAAGAATAGAACTCTTTACATCTTGGACTCTGGGATCGAGGGAGGGAGGTAGTCGCTGAAGTGCTTGGACCTGACCTTGTTGAGCTCATCCTCGGTCATGCGCTTGCACTCGTCTGCGACGTTGTAGCCGAGGCGCTGCTGCATCGTCGAGCCCTTCTTGTAGAAGGGTGCCCGCTTGAGGACAGTGACGACGCACGAGCCGCCGAGGCCGATGTTATGCGAGAGGGCGTAGTTGACGTTGTCGGCCTGGAGCTGGCCAGCCTCGCCACGGAGCTGCATGGTGAGGTAGAAGATCATGCCGATGCCCGTCGCGCCGAGCGGGTGACCCTTGGACTCGAGACCACCAGAGGGGTTGATGACCCACTTACTGTAAAGCGAGAAGCAGAAAAGATCAGTGTTTGACTCTTGAGAAAAAAGGGGAGGCCAAAGACACAACTCACCCGCCAAAGGTGTTGTCACCACGGTCGATGAGGTGGTGGCCCTCGCCCTCCTTGCAGAGCCCGAGGCCGTCGTAGACGACGAGCTCGTTTGCGGCAAAGCAGTCGTGCAGCTCAATGACCTTGATGTCGTGGGGGCCGACGCCAGCCTGCTTGTAGGCCGTCTGGGCAGCACGGCGCGTCATGTCGGCACCGGCGAGCTCGATGCGGCTGCGGTCCTCGTACAGCCTGACGCTGTCGGTCGAGACACCGAGACCAGCGAGCTCAATGGCACGGTCCTGGAGGTTGTGCTTCTTGATGAAGTCCTCCGAGACGACAATGGCCGCAGCGCCACCGTCCGAGGTGGGGCTGCACATGGGCAGCGTCAGCTCCCTCGTGATGGCCCTCGCCTTGAGGATCTCCTCCCAGCTGGGGGCGCTCCTGAACTGGGCATAGGGGTTCTTGACGCTGTGCTTGTGGTTCTTTGCCGAGATCTTGGCAATGTGCTCGAGCTTGGCACCGTACCGCTCCATGTACTCGAGGCCAGCGGCGCCAAAGATGCGCGCAGCGAAAGGCCCAAAGTCCTCCTTGGAGTAGTCCTTCTCGCCCTCGAGCTCAAAGAGCTGCGACATGGTGCCCTCCATCGGGGCCGCACGGTCGTCCCAGGCCGAGCCGAGCGAGCCGGGGGCCATCTTTTCGAAGCCGAGAGCGAGGGCGCAGTCGGCCTGGCCGGACATGATGCTGTTGGCGGCAAAGGCAAAGGCCGACGAGCCCGTCGAGCAGTTGTTGTTGACGTTGACGATGGGGATACCGGTCATGCCGAGCTGGTAGACGGCGCGCTGTCCACACGTCGAGTCTCCGTCTGCGCTCAGAGGAAAACGGCGGATCAACAACAGGATCTTTAGAAGGTGGAGGCAGTAGCAAACAGCGGTCACTCACAGCAGTAGCCGACAGCGGCCGTCTCAACATCGTCGTAAGTGACGCCAGCATCGAGAAGCGCCTTGACCGATGCCTCGAGGCCAAGCTCAGGGTAGTCACGCTCGCCGCGCGGCTTGTCGAACTTGGTCATGCCGACACCGACGACTGTTACAGTCATCAGTTGCCCCTTGTCAGTACATGCACCCCTTTGTGACCCGGATGTCGCCATTGGCACTCACCGTAAGCTTTCCGAGGAGCAACGGGCATTTTGAATATAGGAAGTCGTAAAAGGGTTGGGTTGTTTGTGGTGGGAAAGAGAAGAGAAGGGTGGAAAGTGGCAAAGTAGTTATATGGAGGTATTTTCTGGAGGTGCGCGGATATGCCGAGATCCCAGTACCGAGAAGCGGTTAATGTGCGAGCTCGTGAACCGGATGGAGGTCCTGCAGCCCTCCCCGCATCTTTTTCCTCGCTTTGGAGCCGGACCTCTTCGCCGGTAGTCTGAAAACCCGGTGGCCTCGTGCGCCTCGTGCGTGACTGACTTTCTGTCATTCAGCACGTGTTTGTTTTCGTCACTTTTGCACTTTGCCTCCCTCTGACACTCATCGCGAGGCTGCATCTCGCTGGGGTGTGTTTGCATGATAGCTGCCAATGAGCTCCAGGTTGACATTCGTATCTATTGTTGTACAAGTACAGAGTGTGTGAGGAGAGAAGTTCGAGAGTGAAGAGTGCTCATGGGAATGAGGAGAGTGGGCAACTACTGTATGGCACAGGAGCACCCGAGTTGGTGATTAGCTAGTTTCTCGCGAGCCAGCCCATGTCCACCTCGCCGGAACGACGAGCCAGGAGAGAGCGCTTCAGACGTCCTTTGAGAATCGTGCTAGGTGGTAGTTGATCGTCGGTCTCTTGACCACCCTCCGCTTCCCCTGTGTTTGGTCCAATGCTGCGTCAGCGCTCTTGCATCCCTTCTCACAAGGCACTGAACCGGGAAGAGAAGGTTCATAAGTGGAACAGACACTCACCCTCGTTTGCAAGCAGGTTTGTAGGGCTTTTGCGCTGTCGGCGCAGGGCCCGCTGTTGGACAGATCATTGGCGGTGGCCCAGCAGGCGAGCATCGTGGCGAATTCGGCCGCGCAGGGCGCCGTCGCGGCATCCTTCTTTGGCCGCACCTTGAGCTTGTCGAGCTTCATTGTTGAGATTGCTCCTCTCCCTCGCTCCTGACCTTACGTGGACGTGCGCGAGTTCCGTAAAGAGCTGACAAGACTTCGGTCACGTCGAAAGAGACGTCGGTGATCGATGAGATGGAAACTTGAACAGTGAAGAAGGACGCAACTAATTACGCAAGTCCGTCTTCCGATTTGGTTTTTTTCCTTGAGCCAAACCAGAAAACAAAAAAATAAAAAAGTGGATGGGAAAATGGGGGCTGGCTGGTCGACCAGTAGTCAACATTATTCATCAGCTGCACTCCGCATCATTCAGCGTTGCTCTGTCCCCATTACTTTTCTGAGGGCTCCAAGCTAGGCGTACGGCTCTACGGCGAGAGCTACTGGAGCTGCAATCTTGAGACCCGCGCAGCGCTGCGCAACATTCGCTAGCCATGTCGCGCGCAGCCAAGGCGACGCTGGGCCTCTCTGTCGTCCTGTCGGCGGCAACCGTCTGGGGCGTGCACTACATGCAGGTACAAGAGCGCGAGGTGCGTACTCCCTTCGAAGCCTCTTTCACCCATCTCGAAAGCTCACAGTACGAACACGTCGATGGCAATAGGTCATGCACAAGGGGGTAGAGCGCGACACGGCGCGGCTCGAGGAGAAGCGGCGCCAGCGGGCGCTGGACCTCGAAAGGAATCGGGCAAGAGAAGAAGAGTTCCAAAAGATGCAGCCCACAAAGGGATGGCTGGCCGGGCGCTTTGGGGGGAGTACGCCAGCAAGTCCGGAAAAGGCGCCCTCATGATTGAGGAGGCAGCAAAACAGCAGCAGGCGCGTGACGAGCTCAGTGACTCGACACCCTCACGCACACATTGGCACAGTTCTCAGCATTATGCGCATTTGTACTACTACTCCTGTTTCATCACTTCCACCAACATTGGCATAAATGGCAAGGCGAGAGCGCCGAGGCAGTCTCGCACGAAAGTTCGCCAGAGCATCTTTCATTTGACTCAGCAGAAATTGCGATCGACAGACTCAGCGTTTCCACCCCCTGAAAACAGTTTTCAGACAGAAGGCAGTTCACAGTGCCTGAACCCAGGAGATCGGTAGACGGATCCGAGGCAGTCTTATCCGAGGATCAAATAAGAGATTAGACGGAGAGAAAGAGAAGAAGACAAGGAGCGGCGATGTATGGGAATAAGATGGATGCTGGCGGTTGTGTACATGAGGTCAAGATTAATGCTGCTAATCTCGAGAGGTATCCTTTGATGGTGACGCGACCTGAAGGCGGTGAATGGTCAAGACTGGTGTGGGACGGTTGCCTATTGGCTGTTGGTCTTGTCGTCGGAGCCATTGGCGGTGCTGACCGACGTCTGCGAGTACTCGGAGTGGTGGACGGAGAAGTGTGGCGAGCTCGAGAGGTTGAGCGAATTCGTGGGAGAGTCCAGCGAGATGACGGAGCCTATGAAGAGGGATCAAAAGTCAACATCTAGACATCGAGAGAGAAGGGCGTATGGGAACTCACCACCGTCGGACGTCTGACTATTGGTCAGACTCATGTTGAGATGGGCGAGGTCCTTTGGGTCCTTGCGCTTCAGGAGCTGCACCAGCTCGTCATCGGTCAGCACCGAGACGTCCATGTCTGGATGCTGGCGGAGGTGAAAGTCGTGGAGGGCGTCCAGTGGATCGCTTCGCATGCTTGCCGAGCCCTCGGAGCTGTATTCGTACATCGATGACATAATGGACGACGATGCTATTCGAGCGTGTTGGTACGAGCAGCCTCGTTTGCAGATAGCTGTTCTAAGCTGGCTGTGGTGATTGATAGAGAAGAGATTCGACACGCGGCTGGCAGTGCAATTGTTGCCTGACAGCGACACGGGATAGCGAGTAGTAGACGGAAGAGAGAGTGGGAGTATTGGAGTAAGGTCTTGATGCTGTGTTGGAGTTGTGATGGTGGCGTGCCGTCTCAATGCGACACCGTCCGACTTGTCCGCCCACGCTATATAAACAAATAGCAAGTAAAAATAAAAATAAATCAGACATGCATCGAGGAGGTTCGAGTTGTGTTGCACGCGGCAAATTCTGGTTCAGTCTGCAGTATCCTCCACTTTGCTGCTCGCTCTCTCTGCCTTGTGGGTGGGTAGAGACAGAGTGTCTCTTGCTCTCTTTATCCTCGCCCAGCGTATATGAGATAGCGAAGATGAGCCTGGCACCGCCGTGGACACGTCTGATTCGCTTCATTGCCGTCGAGGATGGCCTGACGTACTCTGGGGAGCCACAGCTGCCGCCGACGGCTGACATTGGCGCGGCGTTTGTCGCCGGAGAGCCGCCGATCAAGGCGCGGGTCCTCGTGCGCGACGACCCACTCGACACGTCGCTCCGCCTCCTCGCCGAGTTGCGCACCGTGGCGCGCCTCCTGCCGCCGCTGGACCCGCAGCAGCACGTCGCCTCGATCCGCGCACTCGGCGCCAACTTTGTCCAGCCGGGCCAGGACGCCGCGGTGGCCAAGGGCGAGAAGCGGCCGCCGCTGCCCATCGTCTTCTACAAGCCCAAGGCGACCATCGTCGGTCCCGGCGCCGACATTGTGCTTCCAAAGGAGGCCGCGGGACAGACGGACTGGGAAGTCGAGCTCGTCGTCGTCATTGGCAAGCCCGGCTGCAAGGACGTCTCGCGCGAAGAGGCTCTTGACTATGTGCTCGCCTACACGCTCTCCAACGACGTCTCTGCGCGCAAGCGCATGTTTGCCGTGCCCCAGTGGGGCCTCGGCAAGTCCTTTGACACCTACTTCCCTCTAGGACCCTGCCTCGTCAGCGCAGCGTCGGGCCAGGTGGGCAACCCGGACAACGTGCAGCTCAAGACAGTCGTCAATGGCCAGACGATGCAGGACGGCAACACGCGCGAGATGCTCTTTGGCGTCGCAGAGACCATCGAGTGGCTCTCCCAGGGCACCACCCTCGAGCCAGGCACCATCATTTCCATGTGAGCTTGGCTTCATCCTTCATACACGCTCTCCTTCTTCTAAGTCCTTCAGTCACTCATTCACTCTCGCTGCGTCACACAGGGGCACGCCGCCGGGGGAGGGCTTCAAGCGCGACCCGCCCATCTTCTTCAAGCACGGCGACATCTGCACAGTCTCTGGCTCCCACGGCCTCGGCTCGCTCACCAACCCCGTCGTCGAGGCGACCAAGCTCGATGGCTCCTCGCACACGAAGCAGTCGAAGATGTAGGCTTGTAAAATGCACAAACTCCTGGCTATTGTCTCCGATGTGTGATATAGACGTGTGCTCGATGCTGCTACTGCTACTGCTACTGCTACTGCTACTGCTACTGCTAACACCACTTGTACTGTACATATAAGAAAGAGAGAGAAGGTCTAATCAAACAGCCGCATGATGCGGTCCTGGCCAGCAAAGTCCAGCACGCAGATCCGCTCGTCCTCGCCGCAGCTCACGATCCTCGTCCCGTCGAGCTGCACATCAAAGACGCGGCTCCGGTGGCTCTGCAGGTCCATCAGGGGCGTCAGCACCTTTGTCTTGTGCGCGGCGGCCGTCGTCTGCTCTTGCTTGTTCTGATTCTTGCCGTCGCCGTTGCCGTCGCCGCTTGCCTGCCTCGCCTCGCCGACGACGTCGCGGATGGAAAAGAGCTTGACGCTGTAGTCGTAGCCGCCGCTGGCGACGAGCATGCGCTTCTCGTCAAAGGCCAGCGCGCGCACGAGATTGTGGTGGCCCGAGCAGATGGCGAGGCACTTTGCCGACACGGCGTCCCAGATGCGCACCGTCGTGTCGTTGGAGCCCGTGACGACAATGTCGCTGGCGAGGCGCACGCAGGCGAGGCCGCGCTCGTGACCCTCGAATGTGCGCAGCGTCTCGCGCGTTGCAATGTCCCAGAGGTGGACGCTGCCCTCGCCGCTGGCGCTTGCGACGACGGTGCGCTCCCTGCTGCCGCCGCCGCTGCCGTCGGCAGCGGCAGCATCGCGGCGGACCATCATACAGCCCGCATTGACGGGCCCCTCATGCTTGCGGTAGACGCCCTCGAGCGCCCAGTCGTTGGAGCGCCGCCAGATGCGCACCGTCGTGTCCTTGCTGCTCGAGATGAGCCACTCGTCGTTGAGGTCGAGGTCGAGCACACCGAGAGAATGGCCCGTGAGCGTCTTGATAGCCACGGGTGCCTCACCCCTTCGCAGGCCACGGCCGAGGTCCCACACAATCACGTTCTGGTCCGAGCTGCCGCTGACGAGGTGTTCGTCGTCGTAGGCGAGGCAGAGGACGCTGCCCTTGTGGCCGTGGAGCGTCGAGAGGCAGATGCCCGTGTCGCCGTCCCAGATCTTGATTGTCTTGTCCCGGCTGCCCGACACAATTTTCCCGCGGGAGCCCAGGCCGAGGGTGAGCTTGGCGTCGTACAGCGGCGCAGCCATGGGGTCCGACGAAGAGAGCGAGTCGACAGGAAAGTAAAAGGGCGTCGTGTCAAAACGCACGCAGTAAATGCTGTCCTGGTGGCCCTCGAGGTAGCCGGTCCGCGGCTGGAAGTCGTCTGCATCGGCCGCCGCCGCAGCAGCCGCTCTCCTCCTCCTCCTTCGCCTCCTGCTCTCCCCTCGCGTCATGCCAGACCCGCGTCGCTCGTCTGACGATTCAATCTCTGAGTCGCTGTCGAGGGGCGGTGGAGACGCGCCGGGGATGTCAACGCTGCTCAGGGGCGCGTCTCCCTTACGGCGGAACATCGTCGTGCTCGTCTTGGCCCGAGAAGGGGAAGAGGATGTGAGGCGCCAGCGACGCGAGAGCAGGTGGCGAGCACGGTACAGGGTATACCAGTCATACGTCGTCAGGTCTGGCTGGGCCGGTGCGGCCTGCAGGACGACAGAGGTGTCCATCATCATTGTCGACGACGACGAGGCAATCGAGCTCATCGTCAAGTCCCCAGCATCCTCGCCTCCTTTCCCTGGCTCGTCGCCGCCCCCTAGTGGCCCATCGACAAAGGCCGGCGTCATCCTGCGTGTGACGAGCATTGGCGCATCCTTTTCACGCACATACTGGGTCCTGTACCCGGATCCCCTCGGCTCCCTGTCCAACCTCACCTCCTCGAACTCGCCTTCCTCGTCCTCGTCTTCCTCTTCGTCTTCATCGTTGTAGCCGTCACGCTGCCGCTGCATACGCGGCACCATGCGCCTCCACAGCATCTCGGCTCCAGGCATCAGCGTCCAGCCGTCGGAGCGGGCCCTGCGAAGAAAGAGGGTGTGCCACACCTCGACATCGCGAGCGCGCGTGCTCCAGCACCGCGAGACGAGCGATGCGGCGAGCACGTCGGCATGCGAGTGCAGCTGTGTCAGGATCGCGATTGCAATCTCGGCGGGCAGCAGGCCGATGAAGTCTGTGTTTCCTCTTTCCGTGTCAGCATTGCAGTAGGCTTGAATGAATGACGAAGCGAGGGGAAGGTGAATGTATGCTCACCGACTCTCTTTGTATCGGCATCGACGAAGCAGGCCTCGTCGTCTGGCGTCGCCTCCCGAGCGATCATGGCGCTCTCGCTCTCCAGGTGGGGCAGCTGCCCTCGTCGGTGGCGGTGACCATGTCGGCCCTGCTTGATCTGTCCAGAGTGGCGCTCGCCTCCATCGCGCTCCACCTCATCGGCAGCAGTCGCATCTGACGCACTTCCAGAGCTGCTCCCAACCTCCTCGCTGCCCCTCCTGCTGCTCCTGTTGCTGTTGCTGTTGCTATTGCTGTTGCTGATCGCAGAAGGCGCAGCGGCGCGCATGAGCGAGTCCGACGTCTCCTGCCGCACCAGTGCTCGTCGCCCGCCCCTCGACCGCGACCGCGAGCTCGAGTCCGACGTCGACATTGCTGCTGCTGCTTCTCTCTCGCGCGCGTCTCTTTGCAAAACGAACCCCCTTGTTGTTTTGCTGTTGTTGTTGTTGGACTCCGCTGAACAAAGGGGGTTGTCAGGGAGATAAAGGGCGCGATAGAGGCGCCTGACCTAGTGAAGTTGATTTGTTTGGATGTCCGCTTGGGTGTCCCAGGTCGGGAAAACCAAATCTTTTGTGGCTCGCACAAAAGCATCTTGCTTTGCTTGCTCCACGCGTTTGTAGACAGCCCGAATGGTATGAGATTGAAGGAAGGAAGGCCATGCGTGGGCTCAAAGATGACAGTGGAAGAAGAAGAGAGCTACAGGGATGGTCTTTGGAAGCGCAGAGGCGGCGTATTGGCAGCCGATTCTCCATTCTCGGTGAAGAGTGTCTCCACAGAGGCCGAGCCAGGCCGGGAGAGGGGCTGGACGGGTGCCCGCTGCTCGTCCTCGGGATGGCCTCCTTCTCTCCTCCAATCATCCAGGTCGATCCAGCCAATGCTGCTCTCGTCTCCGAAGCCGCCGACACGGTAGACCCCATCGACGTTGAAGCGCGTCCACTCGGCAAAGTGCGGCGAGTCGCTCGACCCGGGCGTCCAGTGGCTTGCGTCCTTGTGATGCTCGACGAAGCACTTGGCCAGCTCCGACGTCTCGTCATCCTCCTTGACCGTGAGAACTTCGATGTGGCCATAGAGCGTCAGACGCTGCTTGCCCGGCATGCCGCGCCTCCACGCGGGCCGCTCGGGGTCCCACGAAGCGCCGTGGCCCGGCTTGTGGAAGCGGGGATCCGGCACGGACGGGTCCGCATTCGACGTGATGCTCAGCGTCGCATTCTTGCCCTTGCTCGTCAGTGCATTTCTCCAGTTCTGCGATCTGCTCTCCCCATTGGAATGTCAGTGACGCAGGTCAGGTCGAAAAGAAGAAGGAGGAGGGAAGTGGACTGGCCTTGGCACTTACACGGGCAGAGCAAGCATGAGCAGGTCTCCGTTGTCATAGCAGGGCGCAAAGTACTCTGCACCGCTACTGACCATACCCCGCAGCCAAGCAGGCTCGTAGTCGTCGTGGTACGTGCTTGAGAGAATCGCCACGCCATAGATGGACGGCGAGGAGAGGAGCGAGCGAGCTCTTCGTGCGACTTGTGTGCGTAAAAAAAAGAGTGACATGTCAGTAAGTCGGGTCGTATCTCATTGCTGGAATGGACCTACCCTGGATCGGTGTCTCACCCCAAGCCCATGCCATGGACGCGAGAAGCAGCACGGAAGCGAGAATCGTACGAGGGGTCATTGCTGGCTGTCAGAAGGCGGTGGAGAGCCCGGTCGGTGAAGCTCAGGAGCGAGCGAGCGAGCAGCGAGCTGCAAGCGTCAAAAGTGGAGAGCGAGCGCCCGTCTCGGCCGGGAGCGCGCTTTCCTCTTCTTTAGATTTTTTGATGGCTCGAAGATTTGAACTTCTCGCATTGCGCATCGTCGTCCGACGAGCCAGAGCGGGTCGGCCATTGAACAATAACAACAGCAACAACAGCGGCAGCAGCAGCAGCAGCAGCACAGCAGACAAGATGGCGTCTTCAGGAGCAAGACAGAGCCATGTGTCTAGCCTGTCGGGGAAGATCCAGGGGCTCAAGTTCATGCAGCGGGCGGCTGCGAGCAACAAGGGCACCACCCCAGCCTCTTTCTCGACGGCTTCAGCAGCGGCAAAAGCAGCATCTTCCAACGACGCCGCCCCAGGACCATCTTCGTCTTCGAGCAGAGCCAAGAGTGGCGCGACAGAGGGGCGTAACGCAGGCCCGTCAGTCACGCAGGAGCAACACAGCCCTGCTCCGTCCGAGCCTATCGCTGACGACGGCAATGAGGAGCACTGGGTCTTGCCCGGCAAGGCTGCTCAACGACAGGCTGCGACAAACACTGCTGTAGAGAGCGAAGAGCTCGGATGGAACGCATTCTTGAGACAGGCCTCTGCGTCGGTGGACGGCGAGAACGAAAAGGGCGGAGATCCATCATCGGGATCCGCGAGGAGGAAGTTTGGCTCGTGGGGCGACAAGAGGAAGAGAGAGAAAAGGCAGGCCGACGACGACGAACCCGACTTCGACATGAGCGACGACGAAGACGGCGCATTAGATTATGAGTCTGATGGACACGAGGGGGAGGATGGGAAGGGAAAGAAGAAAGGATTTATCAAGCCGGGGACGATGGGCAAGCGGCAACGCCGCGAGCACAACGACGACGAAGTGCTGCAGTCAGGCGCTCGCGGAGCGCACGCCAAGGCGAGAAATGAGGCTGCCAAGAAGAAGCGAGCGGATATGTCCAGTGAGGAAAAGGCAAAGATGAGACGCAAGCACGGCTTCTACGTTCCCGATCCGGGCGCAGACAGCGACGACGGTAGCGACGAACCAGGCGATGACTCAATTTCCGTGCTTGATGGAGCCAGCACCACCGACACTCCACCGAGGTCCATCAGCGGCAACAGCAACAGCAGCAAGCCAGGAAACAAGAAGACAAAGAAGGCGAAAGCCAAGAAGCGATGAGGGAGAGAGACGCTGTAACTGCAATAGAAACACGCTGCCATTCCGAAATGACCTCACTCGCACTCGCGGTGTCTTCATAAGCATTCAATGTGTCAACTGTATTTTTTGTTGCTGCCACTGCGTCCTGTCCTACCATTTGAGGTGCTGTGGCGTCGAAGCTTGGCTCTCGAATCGAAGACGCTCGGAAGTCGGCCTCTAAAAAGTAGATAAAAAAAAAGTCTCTGCACGCACACGTCGATCGCATCGCCGTTGATCTGTGCGCTATGTATGACGTTAGCCTTGCGTAGAAGGATGTCGAGTTGTCGACGACCTTTTTGCAAAGATTTTGGACCCTTTTAAAAGATTGCTCCTTGCCGAGCACACACCTTTCACTCTGAACATCCACATCACACGACCCGCTCTACTGCGAATACTCCTACCAACTCACAAAAAGCAAAATGTCGGAAGCCTACGCCGGAAAGTCTGACCAGGACATCATTGCGGAGCAGGCCGCATCGATGGCCGACAAGGAGAACCCGCTGACCAAGTCGTCGTACAACCCGCGCAACACCGTCACGTCGGAGGAGTCCAACGTCAACGAGTCCGGCGTCGAGGGCTTCGCTGGCGCAGAGGTCAGCGTCGGCAGGACGGGACAGACTGGCGGCGGCACGAGCGCACAGAACATCCCGCCAGAGGAGGGCGGACTGGACAGGAGCCAGGCGCAGGGCGAGTCCAGCGACCGCTTCGAGGGCACCGGGGGTGTTGAGGACAAGAGGCGGGAGGCCCTCGCCAACAACCCTGGCGGCTACGACAGTGAGTCATTGATTCGCGGTGCTGCTCGTATCGCTTAACATTGACTGACACACATTTCTCTCTTTCTCATCGTTGTAGCCAACCCCCGTGGAATCGACGAGACCTACGACCGGTCCAAGCAGGAGTCGGTTCCCCTCACCACTGGCCAGGAACTCCAGCCGGGCCAGGGCCTCGACATTGACCAGGCTCAAAACTAAATCACCTGCCTCCGTCACTGTCCCTCCTCTATAGAACTACATCGACTGCATGTAAATATCAACCAAATAAATGGAGGAGTGTCACATCTATAAGAGGCTCCACTGTTCTGTTCGTCGATGAAGCTGTGCACCAGGCTGAGAGGGACACCACCGGCTTTCCTAGACTCGGCACAGTCGGAAAGCCGATGTTTCCGATGGCTCCGTCCCCACGGTGCATTTTCTACCGTGGACACGCAACGGTGCTTTTTTATCGTCAATGCTCCACGGTCCTTTTCCTACCGTTGACGGTCCAACTGCATCGCCTCTGTCCCTAGCCGTTGCTTTCCTCATTAGTCGTGGCCGGTCTTTTGCAGCACCATTTCTTCTCGACTGCTTACCATCTGCCAATATTTTGACGGTTTCGGAAGTCGGATTTTCGAACAGCCTCAACACGCGAAGCAGGTTCAACCTTGGGCGCTCATCAGCTTGGACAACGACGAAGACGACATTGACGACGGCGGCAACGGCGGCGACATGGGAGGAAGTCCAGCACCGGCAGCTGGAAGTGGAGAGGCTTCTTCATCCACTGTCTCTGAGCTCCCGCCTCTCAACCACGACATATATGCGCCGACAGGCCCCTTTCTCCAGCCAAAACCCAGCGGCTCAGAGTACGGACGGCCGAGCCTGCTGCGCGCTGGTTTCCCCCTCTATCCGTCCTCTTCGCACTTTGTCGAGAGGCTCCAGATCCACGTCACGGATGTACTCGATGACTTTGTCGACGACTGGACAGAAGCAGGCGATGAGGAGCGCGAGTCCGGGCCCTTTGTCCTCTTTCGGAGGAACTGGGAGAACCTCAACCTCCATATGGTGCAGTTCTTCTGGAGCGAGAATGCAGCGACACGGATCGCCTTTTACGAGACGTGGACAAGAGTGTGCTTAGGTAAGTGCCTGCTCGAGAACCCTCCTTGCCTCCCCATGCTCTGTGCTCATTAAAACATGATGACAGGTCATCTCTCTCCCCTCCTGCCCAGCCAGGAAGAAGACGATGTGGAGTCAATTGAGACGAGACGGCTGCTCCTGCGAGCCGTCGGTGCCGTCTTCTCTGTCTACATCATCCGCTATACTACCATGCTTGGCACCAGGATCCAGACGTGGGATAGAAGAAAGAGACCGCTGGTTGACATCGAAGCCGACCTCCACCGTGTCCTCGTCTCTTTACCAGAGCGCATCTCCGACGAGGGTATTCTCGCCGACGAGGCCTATCTCGACTTTGCATTCATTTTCGATGACCTGCTCGGAACCTCTCACGACGATGGCTCCGCCTTTCACATCCTTGCGCCGACTGATCTCGGAGCGCGAAGGCCGCTTATCACGAATCATCTGTCGACCCGTGCCTTTACGCAGCGTCAGAGTCGACCGTGGGGAACACTTCAGGAAGTCGATGGATCGACGAGATACCCATTGACCAAGTCTGAGCTTGGCCGGGCGCTCGTCAGGCAGAGACTCGGGCTTGAGCATGTGGTGCCTGTTCAGCGCGAGCGGAAGGACACCCCTCTCCATGGCCACACAGACGAGCTTACGTCGAGTCGGCACTCCAGCAAACGCCTTCGTCTTGATCTGTCTGGCGTGTACCTCACTTCGGCACATGGACCACAGAAGCCAAAGGACAAGGCCGAAAAGGAGCTCGAACAAAGCCTGCGCCGGGTGGCCGAAGCCAGGCAAGGCTACCTGGACGACGGCGACGTCGTGCGACGACTGCTGAGCAAGCAGGACACGACCAAGGAGAGAAGCAATGAGCGCGCTTCTCCACTCAGCAAGCAAGAGTCTCCAGTCTCGCTCGAAGACATTGTAGAACACGTTCAGGCAACGACGGGTCGTGCAATCGAACGCGCCTACGATGCGTTTCAGGAGCGCCAAAAGAACTCCCAAGAAGACCCCCAGAGAGGGTCCTCATAGCGAGACTCGCCGTCTGGCTCCTATTAGACGTATCCCACTGTACCATATCCATGCGCCTGACATGTCCCACATTGCTCATCTTGTAAAATTATCATTCCCATATGACTGGCCTCGCTCTCTTTTGCTGCTTTCGTGTCATCTACACGGCCTCTTCCTCCTTGACGGCGAGGACCTTCTGCGAGAGAGCCTTTGATCTCCGAACGAAGCTGTGAAGGGGTCAGCGTCAGCTACAGAAACAATACTGCCCAACTGTGACCACTAGGAACGCACTCGTCGTATTGGCACTTTTCGTACGTGTGTCTGTGTATGCACATCGTCAGGTTAGATACGGAGAGTGCGAGAGGGATCAAGAGGCTCGGAATCTCACCGCTCATCCTCGCACTTCCATGGAGCGTACAGGGTCTCCTTCCGGCACTTGTTGAGCGGAATCAGCAGCCTTTTGGATGAGGACATCGATGGAGGGGTGGGCGGGTCAGTAAGAGCCTTTTCAAGGGAGAAGAGTCGACGACGAGGAGAAGCATAGCGCCACTCACGCGCTGCAGTTGTCGCGCCAGCCGATGGGCAGGCGGGCCGCGTTGGACTCTTCGAGCGAAGCGACGTGCAGTTGTTCCTCTCCCATGGTCCCGTCGCTACTTCTGGAGATCGATGAGATGAAGTTCGGTGCAGGTGCAGGCAAGCGATGGGTCGTCCAGCCTTCCTGTTGCGCACACACCTCGCAAGCCACGTGGATTTTTTTTAAAGAGGTAGCCTCCCCCCTTCCGCGCGAGCGCGCGCGCGTCCGCTATTTTCGTCCGCAACCCTCGCGCAGGACCGATTGGATTCAATTACCTCTGGTCACACGGCCTGGGACAGTTTTATTGCGCTTTTGGTTTAAGCATCTACGACGAGATCCGGGACGCAAGACTTGGCCTCGCGACATCCAGTGCCAATGGCAGAGACGGCGAGCGGGGAAGGAGGCAAGGCCACGACATCAGCGCGGACAGAAGCTGCAGCTGCAGTCGACGCAGGGCAGGGAGAGGCGGCGGCGTCGTCGGCGCCCCACGCGCAACAAGCTGGGGCTGCCTTGCCGATGCAGGTGCCGATTCCCGCCTCGATCAAGAGGCTCTCGTCAAGCTACCTGGATCGAGGTGCGTACCATGCTGCTCTAGAATACCTCTTCTTAGCTGGCGTTGAGCTGACATTATCGGACTTGGGCCGCCCACAGAAGCAATGGCCGAGGGAACCCCACCCTTACCGAATGGCGCGCAGCGCTTTCATCCACTCTTTGACGAGCCGAGGCTAGAAGAAGGGCAACGAGAGCAAGCGGCTGGCTCAGGCGAGACACAAAAAGACGGCAAGAAACCTGCGAATGTCTATGTGCCGTCGTTGGATCTGGGCGAGGTCGCAGAGGCGTATCCGAGCCCCTCGGGCAACATCGTTCCGCCCATGCCAGAGGATGACTCGTGGAAGCTGGGGCCACCGCCGCTCAAGGCGCCAGTCGGAGATCCGTCACTGGAGCAGCAGCAGCAGCAGCCTCCGACAGGGGTGAGCAAGATCCATTTCTCAGAGGAAGATGCCTCAGCAACTGACACTGCAGAGCAGCAGAGTGCCGCGTCCAGCACATCGGCTGGAGGCGCAAAGTCACAATCGCCCATCGCCTCTTCTTTCTCCCAACCTAACCGGCTGTCCGGCTCTGGGCCCTCGACCGAGGGCGGGAGCAAGACAGGCTCCACCTCCTCACTGGGTGAGGGGCCCAGCGCAGGCGTGGACTCTGACGTGCGAAGCATCGACTCGCAGGCCATCAGTGCACGCTCGAGCCCGACTAGCTTTGCGCCCCTGCCACGGAGAGCGTCTGCCGCTGTGACGGAGGCGTCGTCTGCAAGCACGCTGACACGGGCAGGTGGCTCGGGGAATCCGCTCCCGCCGCTCAAGGTGCGCGACTTTGCATTCGACGAGACGGACCCTAGGCATGTGGGCGCGAGAGACGTCAGTGCCCCATCGCAGCGGTCCAGCGGGGCAGGAATGGGCATGGGCATGGGAATGAGCATGGCGTACTCGAGCAGCGGAGGGAGCGGGAGCGCAGGAGGCTTCCATCAGGACTGGACGAGCGCCGAGCTCGACGAGGAGAGCGACGAAGACGACGAGCAGGATGATGCGGGGACCGGTGGCCTGCCGCACGGGCTGTATGTCGCCGCATACGACTTTGCGTCCGAGAGCGACCACGAGCTCAGCGTCAGCGTGGGAGAGAAGGTCAGGCTGGTCGGGCACGTCGATGGCGGATGGGCCGTCGTCGTCAAGATTCTCGAATCTCTTTCCTTGGACGAGGAGGGCCAGCCGCGGGCCGGGACAAAGTCGGAGAAGGCAGCAGAGGGCGATCATGGTGATGGGCAAGAGGGCGAGAGGCATGGCGAAAAGGGCCTTGTACCAGAAGGTTATCTTCAGTGGATAGACCATTGATTTCGTTGCGGCAATGGCCAGGGAGCAGGACGTTGCTTGGGCCGAGCCCCCTTCCTGCTGGCTTTTCCTTCCCCATTTGCTGGGGTTGGTTGTACATCAATTGCACGAACTTTTCCCACCCTCTTGTCATCTCTTTCTGGCAAAGAGAGGCTCTCCCTCTCTTCCTCTCCTTTTTCCTCATATATTCTCTCTCTCTCTCTCTCTCTCTCTCTCTCTCTCTCTTCAACTGCTTCACACAAACCCAGTCGCCGCTCATGTATGTTCGTATCTTGGTCTCTTTCTCTCTCTTTCAGAGACAATCTGGTTGCTCCCTCTCCTCTCCTCCCCTCTCCTCGTCACGCCACGTAAAAAATGATAATTGTGCTATTTTTCTGTCCCATTTACCTGCCTGCCGCGAGAAGGGGGCGAAAGATGGTCTTGTCACTCGGAAGGAGCATGTGCTCCTTTTCGCGTTCTCATCATCATTGATGCTGCAGTAAGAACAAAGACGGAGATTATTTTGCAATCGCCGTGCTATTGAATGGCGAGACCAAGGCGTCTAAAAGCATGCGGCAGGAAGCACGATGCGAAGAGGCCAATGGCATGGTAGACAAAGACCTTTGTGAGGACGTCTACATCGTAGTGGCGAATGTCGTCCTCACTCGACGCAGGAGTCTCCTTTTCGTCTTGGCCAGCGGCAGAAGTTGGGATTAGTCCAGCATCAGTGCCATTCGGGGCGTTGTTGTGACCGTGAGCGTGGGAGTTGGGATGATCGGGGAATCTGAACCCAGCATCCTCCTCTCTTTTCTGCCTTAGTCGATCCTCTTCGCTGAGCGCTCCTGCGATGCGCCCACTCAGCGAGTCTCCAGGCAGGTGTGCGTGGGGATGCGTAAAGGGAACAGGCAAGGCAGAGCCGTCTGACATTGTGAATTTGACCTTGGACGGCTGAGGAAAGGCAGCGCCTTCCTGCCTCTTGATCGAATTTGTCCGCGCTCGCGGCCGAGTCTGCGTGGGTTTGGGAGGAGGTGCAGCCTCGTCGGTGGACGAAGTGTAGTGTCGCCGTGGCAAGATGATGCCAAAAGTGCCCTGCAGGAATCGAAAGATGGGCGGGAGAACGATGCGGCAGACGGTCTTGACCACGACGCGCACGGCCAGGATGCAGGCGACACCGACAAGAAGCATGATAGCAACTCGCGCGACGTTGAGGAGCTGTGCAAGCATCGGGCGGCTTTGTGCGCTCTCGCTGAGCGAAGAGAAAGGCTCCCTGATGGCATCCAGAGCTGGCTCGACGAGAGACGACAGAGGGGTTCTGGACGAGACGAGATTGGGAAGCGAAGGCTTCTGGGCGTAGAGACCCCCGTAAAGAGGATTATCATCCCGTGGGAGTAGGCCGTAGCGCACGCCCAGCCACCTGCCTGTCACAATACCCATGACCACGGCGAGAAAGGCGATGGCGTCCTCGAAGCAGGGACAGTCGTCGAGGGGCTGAGGATGGACAATGACCATGGCGAGGCCAGCGGCGTTGACCACAATAGGCACGGCCCATCCCTCGGTCATCATCAGCCGCTCGATGGTTTCAAAGTAGAACCACTGAACCAATGTCACGGCCGCTCCCAAGAGACAGCCCGCGATGCAGTCTGACACTTCGTCAGCTTGGTGATTGTTACTGCAGCCGCAAAATCTAGCTCACCCATGACGCTGTGCATGCCAGCATATATACGCCCGTAGACGACCGAGACGAGATAGTAGGCCAGTCCAACCTCCCAGAGTCGCGAGTTGAGCAAGGGGGAGAATTCCTGTTCACGCAGCGCACTGATCCAGAGGTAGAGGTATAGAGCAATGCTGACCGAATTTGTGGAATGAGTGGACAAGAAGCCGTACTCTGCACCGAAGATGGTCAGCTGCTGGGTCACCACGTCTTCCTAGGCACCCGTGAGGTCTCACCCAGATGCGTCGTGCCTACGACCAAACGTGTCACCGGTGGCGAGTAAGGTCTTGGTATGCACAGTGCATCTTTGAGAGCTGAGGAGAGGTAGACGCCAAATGCAAGCACGTTGACTAGGCCTCTGCCAAAGTAGGCATTTCCCGCCCAGAAGGCCATGGGCAGGAAGATGAGGAAGAACGAGTGGGTACCGAGCAACGAGGTGTAGACAAAGTACCGGTCCAGCCTTGGATTCCGCACCATTGCCTGCAGCGCGGGTCAGCGTGAGTATACCCAACCTTCAGCAGAGAGGGAGTACGCACCTGGTGCTTGGCCAAAAGTGGCGATTCCCACCGCAGGTTGCGCACGAGCACCCGTCGTAATCGCCCCATCAGCGGGCCCAGGTACTCATCGTAGACTTCTTCATCGTAAATACCAATGTCTGTCGTCAGCAAATCGTCGTCTTCGCCATCTTCGTCATCTTCGTCGGCCGTATTCCCATCTCGGACCAGCCAAGCCGGTGGCTCCTGCATCTTTTTGACGTCGCTGTCCGTCGAAGCAAAAGAGCCCTCCTCGGTGCTGTTGTCCCTCGTCGAAAGCCGTCGCATTGGGGTGCTTGCGCCGCTTTTGGAGATGTCGCTGTCATAGTCCCCTGCAGCCCCGCTGCCCTCCTGCGAGTGAAGGCCATTGCTGGTGTCGTGCGATGCCGAGCCTTGGTACGACGGGTTGCGGCTTCCCCGTCTCCTCTTGCCCGACGTGGGAGAGGTGACATCTTCGATCATGGAGACGTGCTTGGGCGCCGGGTGCAACGTTCGAAGTCGGGAGTGTAGCGAGTCTGATGCCTTGGGTCGCAGGCCCAGATGGCTATGTGCGCCCGCGCCCTGCTTGAAGGAGCCCGAGGACGACGAGGGCGAGATCGGCCGTCGAATGGAGGACCCTGCTTCCTCGTTGGTGCTCTTGGCACGCTGCTGCAGTCCGCTTGCATTGCCGGGACCTGTCTGGGCAGCAGTGCTGCTCGCCACATCCCCGTCTCTTTGTTTCGTCGTCATATGTGGTCTGTCGTCTGTCTGTCAGTCGACCTCGTCGCCGCCGTACTAACGCTATTCCCTACTCTAACCTAATTTTGGAAGCACTTCTCGCTCCTCGCTCGCTCCTCGCGTTGGTGTCTCCAAAAAAGCACACCAGCCAGCCACCGTGACCCACGTGTCGCGGATAATTGGAGGGCTTCCTTCCTGACCGGTAACACCGGCGATAGGCATCCGGGGGGTTGGTTGGACAGGGCCTATTTCAGATTTGGCGTCCGCCATCGCTTTCCCCAGCTTTTTTCCTCTCTCTCTTTCTTTCCTCCAACAAAGGAGCCCGGGGTATGCGCTTGAGTCGACCAAGCCTACTCCACTCGCAGCTCCACCGCATCAGACGACGCCCCCTTTCCTTTCCGCCACGACTTGCCGCCACTTTAGGCGCAGCAGCAGACGCGACAATGAGCTCCAACGACGGGAGCGGCAGCAGCAGTGGAGGCAGCCTCTCGCGGCTCGCCCAGCTCGGTCGCCAGCTGTTGCCCATCGCACCCGTATCCACAAAGAGCAGCGGCAGTGGTGACGATGAACAACAAGAGCAGCTGGGCTCGCTCAGCTTTGGGCCTTCGGTGCAGCTGCCGGTGTTCAAGCCAAAGGACCTGAGCCGGTTACCCCAAGACCGGCTGCTGCTTAGCTTGGACGACCCCGTGACCCTCGAGAGCCTCGAGTGGATGGCCAAGAAGTACGCCCTGAACCAAGACATGTTGTGAGTGGCTGAGCGATCGAGCAGAGACCCGAAGCAGATCTGACTGAGACGAGCTCCCTGCTGGTCTCTTCAGCCTCCTTTCTCCCCCCGGTCCGTACGCCCGTCGACTGGCTATGACGTTTGCCGCGCTGCTCCAGCTCCCCATCGAGGTCGTCTCGCTGCACCGCGACATTGGCGAGGCCGAGCTGCTGCAGACGCGCAACCTCGAGGCAGGTGGCAACCTGAGCTACACCGATGGACCCGTCGTTCGCGCCATGAAGCAGGGCGCCATCCTCGTCCTCGAGGGCGTGGAGCGCGCCGAGAGGAATGTGCTGCCGCTCCTCAACAACATTCTCGAGAACCGCGAACAGGATCTGCCAGACGGGACGAGCCTGGTGCCTGCCTCGAGGCTTGCGTCCGTGCAGAAGGAGGAGGCTGCAGCAAAGCGCTCCGCGTCGCGCTTCCAGGCCGTCGACCCCCGCTTCCGCGTTGTCGCACTGGGCCTGCCCACGCCTCCCTACCGTGGCAATCCCCTCGATCCCCCCTTTCGCAGTCGATACCAGGCTCGGTGGGTCGAAGGAGTGGTGCCATCCACGCTGAAGCCTTCAACGACGGCGACATCGGAGCAGGCTGTCCAGCTCAAAGACCGCCTCTTTGAGTGGGCCTCGTTGCTGCGACTGCATGCGACGGCGGCCAGGGGTGCCGATGCCCTGCCCCCCGCCTCGCAGCTGCCCAATGTCCCCGCCACGGCCCTCTCGCTCCTCGACGATGTCGTCTCGCGCTTCCCGCCCGCTGAGCCCCTGGCTTCCCCGCCGGCCTCGCTCAATGACACTGGATCAGAAGAGGCGCAGGCGGCCCTGGCCCTCGCCCAGCAAAAGGCTCCGCGAGACGGTGCGCTCAACGTACCTGAGCGCACCAGGGATCAGATCGCACAGCGGGAGGCCGACCAGCTCAAGCGGGCCCAGGACCAGCGTGCAAAGGAGGCCGACAACGTGTCGCCATCGACGGTCACGCTTCTGGGCGCCGGCTACCCCATGCTGCACACGCTCGACGACCAGAAGTCAAAGCTTGCCAAGGAGCTCCTCTGGAGCACGGGACTGAACAAGGGCGTGGGCGCCGGCCAAAGTCCGGCCGACTCGGGAGCCGGCATGCTCGGCTACATCGTCACGGCAGTCGAGCGAGTCGACGACCGCACGGCCAAGCTCACGTTCAAGCAGGTCGCCAGCGGCACCACCGTCGAGCTCGAAGCGCCGTGTGGACCCTTGCCCTTTGCTCCCCTGCCCGCCACGGCTGGCCGCCAGGATGATGTGCTCGTCACTCCCCGGCTCCTCTCGATGCTCACGGCCATGCTCCAGCTCCACAGCCTTGGTCGCGACATCTGCCTGCTGCCCTCGGCCCTCGCTGCGCCTTCGGACAAGGGAAACGAGGATCCCGATGTGGTCGTCGCCCGGCAGGCCTCTTCGTCGACGTCAACGACGATCGGCCTCTTTGCTGCCGTGCTGGGCTACCGGGTCGAGAACGTGTGGCTGTACAAGGACATTGGCGGCAACGAGCTACTGATGCGTCGCGCTACCAGCGCAGATGGGTCGACGACGTGGGAGCCTGCGCCGCTGATCAAGGGCGCCAACGATGCCCGCCTGGTCCACCTCGCTGGCGTCGATGTCCTGGGACCGACGCTGGGCAGCCTTGCCCGGCTCATGCAGGACCGCGAGGTCGAGCTCTGGGCCGGTCTTCGCGCCACGCTGTCGCGATCGGGCCTCGACAGCGCCAAGAGTGCATTTGCAACCATCGACCCGTGCTTCCGGATCGTCGCCACCGCCGCCGCGGCCAAGCCCGAGTGGCTCAACGAGGAGGCCTCGACGCTCTTTGGCTTCGTCCAGCCCAGCCCCATGTCGCCGCAGGAGGAGCGCGCCGTCATCGAGGCCCATGCTCCTGGCTGCCCCAAGGACATCCTCGACAAGCTGCTGCATTTCGCCCACCGCTACCGCGCCTTGTCTTCCAACACCAACGTGGGCCTGGCCAAGTCTCGCCGGCTTGGGACCAGGGCCCTCGTCAGGATGGCTCGCCGCCTGGCTGTGCTGCCAGCCAGCACCGACATGCGCAGCCTCGTCGCCCGCAATCTTCTCGTCGACTTCCTTCCTCGCACCACGCGAGAGCTCGTCTCGCGCCTCCTCGACGAGTGTGGCTTGCGTCTCCGTGGTTCCGAGGGCGCATTTGAGTTCCAGCCCAAGGAGTTCCTCGCCGACCCCAGGCACGAAAACGGCCAGCTCGTGTTCGAAGACCGCAACATGCCCTCTCAGGAGCCTGTGCGCGTGCCGCTGTACGACGCAGCGAGCAAGGATGCCGAGGGCGGCTCACGCCTCATCCCGAGCATCGGCACCGGCTTCTACAACAACCCGACCCAGTCTGCCTTGCTGCGCGACCTGGCCGTCGACCTGCACGTCGTCGGCGAGCACATCCTCCTCATGGGCAACCAGGGCACGGGCAAGAACAAGGTCGTCGACCGCATCGTCGAGCTCCTCGGCCGACCGCGCGAGTACATGCAGCTCCACAGGGACTCGACGGTGGCCCAGGTGCTCCAGCTCGTCGAGCTCAAGGAAGGAAGGCTGCGCTTCGTCGAGAGCCCCCTTGTGCGTGCCATCCGACTTGGCCGCGTCGTCGTCGTCGATGAGGCCGACAAGTGTTCGGCTGCCGTCACGGCCGTGTTCAAGTCGCTTGCTGAGCGCGGCGAGCTGTCGCTGCCCGACGGCTCCCGCGTCAGGCCGGCCAACGTCGCAGGCGACGATGAGCGCGACGTGGTCGTCCATCCCGACTTCAGGCTTGTCCTCTTGGCCAACCGGCCAGGCTTCCCGTTCCTGGGCAATGCCTTCCTCGAGGTGCTTGGAGAGGGCTTCTCGTGCTACGCCGTGGCGAACCCAGACCTGGAGAGCGAGGTGCGGCTGCTGCTCCAGGCGGCTCCCTCGGTCGACGAGGGCCTCGTGCGCAAGCTCGACCTCGCCTTCCACGACCTCCGCGACGCCTTTGACGCCGGCCTCGTCACCTACCCCTACTCGCTCCGAGAGCTGCTGCACATTGTGCGGCACATGGACAAGTACCCCAACGAGTCGCTCACCGATGTCTTGCTCAACACGCTCACCTTTGACATCCACCGGCCCGAGGCGATCCAGCTCGTGTACCAGACGCTGAAGCGGCGCGGGCTCGACGTCGATGGGCTCACGCTCGCGGCGATTCGCGAGCGCATGGAGGAGAAAAAGGGCGACAAGGGCGGGCCCCGCATCGAGTGGGACCCCAAGAAGCTCGGCATGGACACGTCGCTCGATAAGCCAAAGCAGGGCAAGACGGACCCGGAGAACAAGCCC
The DNA here is from genome assembly GCF_003144295.1 of Acaromyces ingoldii. Taxonomy (NCBI): domain Eukaryota; kingdom Fungi; phylum Basidiomycota; class Exobasidiomycetes; order Exobasidiales; family Cryptobasidiaceae; genus Acaromyces; species Acaromyces ingoldii. Next base: position 1,230,996 of record NW_020290251.1, on the reverse strand, counting down.
CACCAGGGCGGCAACACCTGGAAGGGCGGCACGGGCGGGCGCGACACGGCTGGCCTGGGCGGCATCGGGGGCTACGAGCGCTTCAATGCGGGCCACGAGGTCAAGCAGGTCCCCGACAGCCTCAAGAAGGAGGTGCCGGAGCACATCAAGAAGCAGGCCCGCGAGATGGCCCAGCGCGCCCTCGCCGAGAAGCTCGCCGACGAAGGCATGACGGCCCACGAGGGCGCCACGTACCACAAGTACAAGCGCGAGCTCGAGGCCCAGATCCAGCACCTCGTCAATGTCCTCAACGACTTGCAGGCACAGGCAAAGGAGCGCACATGGCTCACGCGCCAGCAGGAGGGCGAGCTCGACGAGCGGCGCCTCACCAATGCCCTCACGGGCGAGAGGGCCGTCTTCAAGAGGCGCCAGGAGGCACCCCCGGAAGTCGGTGCTCCCCAAACAAAGCCCAAGCGCATCAGGTTCCTTGTTGATCTTTCCGGTGAGTTGAGAGCAAATGCTTGCTTGCTTGCTTGCTATTTGCTCACCCTCGCTCGTTCTCTCTAGCATCCATGATGAGCATGGCTTACGATGGCCGCATGGAGCGAGAGATCAAGACCATGCTGATGATCATGGAGGCATTCAGCCATGTCAGCAAGGACAAGTTCCTCTACGACATTGTCGGCCACCACGGTGAGAGCGCACACGTGCACCTCACCACCACCGACAAGCCGCCCGAGACGATTGGGAAGCGGTGGAAAGTACTGCGGGACAGCGACGCCACGATGTCGTTTGTCATGTCGGGCGACTCGACCCTGGAGTCGATTGCCTGGGCCTGCAAGGACATTACCAAGCACGAGGCAGACGACTACTTTGTCATTGCGCTCTCGGATGCCAACCTGCCGCGGTACGGCATCACGATTGCCGCGCTGGAAAAGGCCATGTCGACGAGCGACAAGGTCAAGTGCGCACTTATTTGCCTCGATCGTGGCGAGGACGGCAAGGAGCTGGCTCGCCGGATGCCGGGTAAAGCATACCAGGTCTCTGAGATGAAGGCGTTGCCCCAGGTGCTGAACAGCGTCCTGACTACCATGATCGATTAGAGACTCCCAGATACAGGCCACGCCGGCCCCTTCCTGTACCTAGACAGTGCCAAGCGGAATTCATTACATTGCGGACGCGGCCTAGATAGTGCCGAGCGAGAAATGCTACACTGCAGACGCCCGAAAGGAGATCGAACAGCGCTGGCATTGCTGTGTGTGGCGGGACGAGAAGAAGGCCGATATCGCTGTCAACCTCTCTCGAGGGTATCGGAGCCTAGAGAGCCACTAGTGATAGTTGAGCGCGTCTCTCGGCTCCGAACGGCTTCTTGTCAAGTGGCCGACGAAGTAACTTTACACCGTGCTCTTATCTCTCTGCAATCTGACCTTTCAGAGATCGAGCAGCTGTCTAGCAAATCTCACGACGAGAAATCCGTCTCGATCGGGGAAAAGATGGCGCGCACCTCTCTCTGCATCCTTTGCATGCCTATTTTCCCATTTTTTTTTCTTCTCATTTTTCCCGTTCCTGGGAATGCGCCCACGATTATCCGATTGCAGCCTCTGTTTACACAGCACGTACAGAGAGAGAATCGAGAGGGCGAGAGTTGTGCGTGAGAGGTGTGGCTGCGTCGACCGACGGCTTGACTACCTCCGCCCACGACCCCACACTTCTCTCGGCAGGCAGAACACTCGAAAGTGCTCCACCAAACTTGGAATCTTACATGAGGTTACTCCTTCTTTACTCGAACTCGAACTTGAAGGGAAGAGGGAAGAGGTGGGTAGGAAAGGCCCAGGAAATTACTAGGGAAAAAAGAAAGCAGGATAAAAGTTTTCAAGAGGTAAAGCGAGCAGATGACATGAGATGCAAAGAGTGAAAAGTTGGCGAAAGAGTCAAGAGGTGAGGTGTGAAGACCATTGCACACACAGTGTTTCCTCGGCAAGGGGAGGAAGTCCGCACAAACAGAACGGGTAAAGAGCTCTCTCTGGTCGATGTACTTAATCCCGCCCCGGCACTTCCACAGAACATAAGCTGATGCATCAGGATGCTACTGATGTCAGCTTGTCTGCTGTTCACTGTCCAATTCTGAAATTCCTGGACTTCCCATGAAGTGTGCGACCCACAAACGAAGCCAGACACAGGGCTCAACGCCTCAGGGCGTCCATAACTCCTACCAATGTTGACCTGTTTTGTCCATTATTCGCGTTGCCGACACGCAGCCGACGAGAAGGAGCCAGTCGGTCTGATTGCTCGGATTTTTTTCTCGTCTTCTTTTCCGGGGCAAATGACACTTCTCTGTTGCCTACATCGAATTGGCCCATCGGTGCCATTCTTCTTGTTTATTTACCTTTTGAATGGAGAGTGCAGCCGAACGAAGCGCGCGCAGAGACTCAAAAGGAAGCGAGGGATCGAGGCGTACATCTCTCCTTTCCCCCACTCACGTACCTCCTAGCGCTTTCAGAAGTTCGTGTGCTCGCACATATGAAGCTCTTGTTCTCGTCGCTCCTGCGTCTCTCGACTCTCTCCGCAGTCGTGTGCGCTCTTCTACCGACGCTCACCATTTCGGTTTTAACGTCCAGGCGTCCTGGCCTGTCAGCCAAACCAAGTACTGGCTTGTCGCTTTCTAAGCACCCTACCTTTCCTCCAAGTGTTCACAGCGCTACGAAATCGTCTCTTCACCACAACATTAGCGCTCTTGACCACGATCTGGGCCAAAGCCGCGATTGCTCCCACAAAATGAGGTGGGCTCTAAAGAGCAAAGCTCCTGATACGGTTTCGGAACACAAGCTCGAGCACTGTGAAGACGCTTCACCATCATCTAAGAATTGGAAGTCAGTCTTCGGCTTCCCGCCACGCTTTGAAGACACGCATATTGCTATACGAGGGCGCAACGAGAGATCGTGGATTCCAAGAGAGGGCGAAAGTGTCCGAAAATTTGTCAATCGTTGCAACCAACAGATCGATACTCTCTTCGACGGCAACTACTTGACCAAAGATGGAGCCAATGCGCTGACGAATAGCATCACAACTTACTACGATAACGCTGAGAAAGGCCGTGACAACAAGGAGCTCCTAGAAGAGATTAAGGGCATTGTTAAACACTATGTCAGAGAATATCCTGACATCACGCAGTGAGTGTCTTCCGTAGACATGGCATCTGAAGCTGAGTATCGAAGCTGACAAACGCACGACTTCATCACCGTCGCTGTTTAAATCTAAAAGCTCACGTCGCATACACGAATATAGGCTTGACGAGGATTCCACCAGATCAAGAAGAGAGATTATGAGGAGCGGTGGAATTATTCGCTACGATGCCAACGGGAAGCGGGTTACAGAAACTTTTCACAATCTTTCAGACGCTTTGAAGGTGATTACGATGCAATTGGAAGAAGGCAAGCCCGGTACAAATATCTTCGTCCAGCCTTCTGAACCTACCGAAACGAATGTCATGGACGCAAAGCGTGAACTCTCTGATGCTCTGGAAGGACGACCTTGCTTGGTTTTCGAAGATGGGTATTTTCATGAAAAGTTCGTCACCGTGACACGTAACGACTACAACGACTACGAGAAAAAGCCTCTGGGATTGCTGGACGCCAAAGGGTGAACTAGTTTTGCTGAATCTTTTGTCGATGAATACTTCTCATCCAATTGTGTTCTCGGTAATGCTGTCTTTGACCGTACCAATTGTCACTGTTGAGATCGCGGTGTGACTTTGACGTCTTTGTCTTCAAGCCATTTCTGGCTCTCTTCCTCGCGCCACTTCTTCAACACCACGCTCGAGCGGCGCCTAAAAGGTGTGCACCAGGGATGTGGTGTTAAGCAGAAGAGTAAATCTGGCCGCAACGAGAAAGACGGTACTGAGTGAGCAAGTACTTGTGGAAACAAGGGCGGGGTAGCTACGGAAGCTTCACGCGAAAATCAAACCACCAGTGATGGCTTGCCTTCAATGAGGCTGTGCCTGGCGGCCACCTCATGCTTTCGCAGTCATCACAGTGACCGTCGCTCCTACTCGGCCGAGATACGCACAAAGTCGACGCGCTTGATCTTCCTGGTGTACGCTGTCGTGCAAATCGCCGAGAGGTAAACAGTACCTCCACCGCGGTTTCCCTCTGCGTCTGACCCTGGGCTTCTGTATTCCGACAGACTTGGACGTCGCTTTTCCAGCACAGGTTGCAACAGCGCGGGAGGAATGATCATTCTCTTCCCTCTCTGTAATCATTCTGAACTGAGCCACCGTAAATCAATCTGCTCTAAATTTGTCCAAAGTAATATCACGTCTCTCGCTAACCACTGGTGAAGAGATGGGAGAGGGTGCCGTCTGATTGTCAAGAATCTACAGTAATTTCGGACTCCTCCAGCGCCAAGAAAGTTGCCCGCGCTGCCGCAGTCCCCAGAACGAGGCCGCTGTGATATCGTGTAATGCTTACGATGCTTTAATTTGACCTCCGCTCGCGGAGATCTGATTGCGCCGTTCCTTGAAAAGGAAGATTGGTGTAGGACCCCCCAAAACAGCAACGATGAATCAGCAACGATGTGTTCGCAGTAGTCATCACTGTTTCTTCCCACCACCACACGAACATGGATGGTCAGCTCGGAAAGTTTGCAGAGGTCGCGAGTCAGAAGCAAGAGGTATTGGATGCGCTCTCTGTGAGCACGTCGCGGACCCTTATTGTTCAGGTCAGGCCTCGGACCGGTCCTTCCTCCACTCCTCCGCGTACGAACGCCGCTCTTAAGAAACTGACTAAGTTCGAGTCTCTCTTGGCAGGCCTTCTTTGCAATGGCGGTGGGCAACATTTTGGTTTGTGGGGGACTCTTGTGCTCTTTCCGTGAACTTTGAAGACTGACACTGGACTGACGCACATGCTAGTGGGACTACTTCTACTACGCAAGCCGCGAGCGTCAGCGATGGTGGAGACTTCTGGTGAATTGGGCGATCTTATAGCTCTTGGACAGCAGGCGTTTGACACGAGGAGCACCAATGACCGACACAGGATGGCAATATCTCTGTCGACAAGATCTCTATTATCGTCATCCGCTACTCGCTTCTTGCTATCGTCATCTTTGGACTTCTTTTCTATGTCTTCCAAAGCCACGGCCGATGCTTGTCGCTTTTTCGTGCGTATTATAGCTTCTACGTCATCGTCTGGCTCGGTTGTAACGCCGTGAGTGGTGCGGTACAAATATGCTGTTCTATGCTGATTCAGTCACTCACACAAACTCACAAAAGATCTTCATCCAGAGGTTTGGCAAGCTCGAGATTGACTCCAAATTTGGCCAAAGAATCTTTATTGGAGCCGCACTTGTGGGTCTGACCTACTGCTGTGGGCTACGTAGCTGACGTCGTTTCGAAAATGTACAGTTCGGCCTTTTATTATGGGTGCGTTTTGCTCGATTTCTCGGTGGTCATTGCTGAGCCTGACCTTTCGAGCACAATTCAGGGTGTCACGATCCGGTCACTCGATTCTGCAGATCTCCCGCCGTGGCAATCGAGCGTCCAAGGTAGTCACTGCCTTTTGAAACACCTTCCTCAGGAGACGGCGTTGGGCTGGCTATCATCTTTGGTCATCAATGTTCTCCAGCTGTTTGGTACCCTGGGTGTCTACCGCAAGCATCAGCGCTGCCAGTACAGACTCAAGTACGAGCGTCGTCACGGAATGACAGGAAGCGATACATCAGACCGGAATGTCGAGACGGGGAGCGGGCGAGAGCAGATTTCGGTCTTGCGCAACCAGGCATCCATGATGCGGCTGGGTTCCTTGCGCGAGACTATGTTCGCCGCCAATTTCGTCTACATCAGCGCAGTGTTTATCGTTAATGCTGTGGCCCTCATTGCGACACTGGGAATCTCCGATCCGGCCCTGTCGCATTGCGTCCCTTGCCTGGCGTTCTCTTTGCATGGGACCTGCATTACGCGGCTGATTTTGGATCCAGACGAAAGCACGACATTGGTCTCCTTGAGGGGCAGAGATCAATTCAAGGCAGTCGAGCGACTTGTGGCGGAATCGGAACATCGAGATTCGGGCCTTGCAGACAGGAGAGCCAAGATTGGAAGCTCGCCGCTGCGCCGCTTCTCCAGAGATCTCCTTACCAATCAAGCAGAGAGAAGGATGCGTGACGCTTGTTCTAGTCTTCCTCACTTCGAGATCGTCAATCCGTCGCCTTTCAACGTTACACCTCTGACGCCTTGCCATGCTCCGGACACGGTGCATCCCGCCCGTGGGAGCTAAACGACTGGTGCTTAGGATTCCAGCTCCTTCTATCACCTTCATGTGCTGCGATACATTTGCTTCTTGATGAACCAGCACCTTTCCTCGTAGATCCCTTGTCGAGACGAATCTCTGATCGGGTGCAGTTTGCGCTCGAGCTGCAATATCACCAGCGCGAACGTTTCCACCTCAGTCTCTTGTGAATGTCATTGATTAAAGAGTCTGGCTGCGTTCGGCAAAGAAGATGTGAGGTAGAAGAGGAGCTCTATAATTATGGTACTCTATCTGGTAAGGAAATAAAACGCGAAAGGTGTTGCTTATTCTGCCTTCTTGCTTCTCTTCGTCCGGAGTTTCAGGAAGAGGTAGACAAGGCCGTAAGATGAAAAGCAGAAAAGGACGACGATGGCATTGTCGCGCCAGCCGTAGTAGTAGTGCTTGATGTTGACCGTCTTGAGATAGTCGCTCCCCATCGTGTACTGGCACACCTTGCAGCTTTCCACTGCGTCTGGATTGACCAAGTTGGCACCTGGGCTGTTCTGGAGGTACGAGGTGAGGTATGCAGCGCAGGTTTGCCCAGAAGGGGGGTTGAAGAGGGCAAATTCGCCTGGCTTGCAGTTGACGGGCTTATCCCAGAGCGCAAACGTCAGAAGAGCGCCGATGAGGTAGTTGAAGGGATTGATCCAGTAGATCCAATAGCGCCAAAACTCCTGAATCTGGCTGTAGGGCACCAAGACACCACAGAAGCAGACGAGCATGCCAATGACGAGCGGGTTGACGAGTGTCGCAAAGACGGCGTTGGGGGCGTAGGCGGCAATAAATTGTCCCATGCCAGTGCTGTAACAAGTTGTCAGTTTCAAGTCAGTCGATGAGTAAGACGTTATAGAAACTTACTAGAGGAATTCGTAGAAGATCATGCAGAAGAGCGTCGACCCGGCATACTTAGCTGCACCATCGAAGCCGACGGTAAAATACCAGCAGCAAAAGTAGACGATGGCGCACAAAACGAGGTACGGCAGTTCCGACACGATAAGACCAGTGACGAAGGGGGCCCAGTGGTACATCTTCGACTTCTTCTCGCGAGTCTCGAAGATGTCTCTCCGATCGATGAAGAGCGGCTGAAGCTGTGCAATGACGCCCGGAGCAACAAAGATGAAGTTGAAGATGGAGAAGAGCTTTAGCTGGAGTTCCGACACGCCGTCGCCAATCTTCCAAAAGGTGAAGCCGTTGAAAAGGGCGCAGATAATGTGGAGTGTGAACTTGCTGTTGATGTAGTCGGTGTCGCGGAACAAGGCCATGTTCATTCGCTTCGTCACGATGCGCGTCTGTTCCCACAACGATGTGGCAAATTCGCGTCCATCTTCCTTGTACCCAGGAGGCTTGTTGGCGGCCGTCTCGATCATCATATCAAGTTGCTTGACGACTTTTGCATGCTCTTCCGACGCGAGCCAAACCTCGTTCCAGTCCTTGTTTTGGGACATCGTTCCTGAAACAACGTCGATCATGTGCTCAGCTGGGTTGCAGTCTTCAGGGCAAGGCGCTCCCCGTTTGCCGAAGTATTCTTTGATCGTTTTTGCATCTTCTCCGATATCGCCAAAGTAGACAGTTTTACCGCCCTTGGCGAGCAGCAACAATGAGTCGAACTGAGCAAAGAGCTGGGCCGAAGGCTGGTGAATCGTGACGAGAACAGCCTGACCGACATCGGCGAGCTTGCGAAGAAAACGGACAGTGTTGTACGCCGCTTGTCCATCGAGTCCCGAAGTGGGCTCGTCGAGGAAGATGATAATGCTAGGTTTCGACACGAGTTCGACGCCAATTGTAACGCGCTTTCGCTGCTCGACAGTCAAACCGGCACCGATTTTGCCGATCAGGGTATGTTCGAGGTCGTGGAGCTCGAGGAGATCGATGATCGTGTCGACGTAAGCTAGCTTCTCCTCCCTGGGCACCTCTCTTGGCTGACGAAGCAGAGCAGAAAATTCGAGAGCCTCTCTGACGGTGGCGAAGGATTCGTGAACATCAAGTTGCTCGCAGTATCCGGCTGATCGCTGGAACGAAACAGAGAGAGGGCGACCGTCGACGAGGATTGAGCCGTGAATAGTGCCGTCGGTCTTTCGCTGAGCGAGAACATCGAGAAGCGTGGTCTTGCCGGCACCCGAAGTACCCATCAGTGCTGCCAACACGCCCGGCTTGACCCAGCCTTGGACGTTGTCGAGTAGCGTACGCTCGCCTGACTGCGTCTTGACTGTATAGGTGAGATTCTTCCAGGTGAAGATCGACGTGTTTCGGACCAGGTCTGCGCCGTTTCTCGTCTTGCTGTCCCCATTGACAGCGACATTGCGGCCGGAGGACTTCTCTTGGGTCGACGTTGGAACGCCCTCGATGTCGATAGGCTTGCGCTGGAGCGTCGAGCGTCCGTGGAACGAGAAGATTGCTGCCACCCTGGCCCTGCTGCCGCCAGCGACATGTGAAGAAGAAGGTTGCGGCAATGTAAAAGAGCCACCAAGCCCAGATGATGCCAAAGTTGCGCCAGACGCGTGAGTCGTTGTAAGACAGCGAGCCGAGGTACTGTTCGCCCGTCACGAAATCTGCACCTTGGACCGCACCGCTGATGCCGGCACAAGAGCGGTTGGGCCAGTCACCCGGTCCGTTGGGGATCACATTGGGTCCGACGCAGGAGATCGTCGCATGCCGGAATTTCGTACCCATGAGAGACTCGAATGCGTATGCCAATGGGTTGATCCAGTAGATCCAGACGAACCAAGGGTGCATGTCGGGTTTGTGGATCATGTAGCCGGCGTACATGACGGAGGCGTTGATCAAGCCGCCGCTGACCTTGCTAGCAGAGTCGAAGGTGGGAAATGCGGCGCCACAAGCCCTGAACATGGCAGTCATGCACATCGTGGTGGCAAAAAGGACGGCCCAGAAAGTGAAGAAAGCGTCGGCAGTGTTCTTGAGCCCTGCCATAAAGTAGAGGATGATCCCAAAGTGTGTGATTTGAAAGAGGAGGACGGGGATGTCGGCCACAATCTGGGCGATGCAAAAGGCGGCGGGATGATTGAGGCTGAAAGCGCGATGTTTCGCCATGACAGGCCTGCCAGTGAACGAGTCGGTGACCTCACTCATGGCCATAAGCGAGTTGTAGAGGACGCCAAAGAAGAGAGCGCCACCCTTGAGAAACAGACCAGACGAGTTATCGGGTGCGTTGTAAAAGAGAGAGCCACAGACGAGCGCTTGGACGAGGGCACAGACTTGCTTGATGATGAAGGTGGCTTTGTCGCCCCACATGATTTGGTACTGGCGTACGATGCAATTAAGCACCTGGGCCGTGAAAGAAGTAGTAAGGGTCGACTTCTTGGGCAGGAAGCGTGCTTTCTCGCCTGCAACGATGGCTTGAAACTCAGCCGTGTTTTCCTTGGCTTCCTTAGAAGAAGGATAGTCGTACTCCGCCTCCAGAGTGCTTCTGATGGGGCTGCCTTGATAGGCTTCCCGAATGTCTGTGTTGGTCCGAGGAAAGGTCGACTCGTAGCCCTCGAGAATCTTGCGTTCGGTCGGCACGCAGACACCAGTAAGAAAATCGCCCTTGTTGGCAGCTGGATCGCAGTAGAAGCCAAGCTCGTTCATGAACGGTACGGCCTCTTGTCTAGGTCCATAGTAGAGCTGCTTTCCCTCGTCGAGTATCAGCACTTTATCGAAGAGGTCGTAGATGCCGTTGCCGGCCTGGTACAGCGTCACAATCGTCGTGAGCCCCAGGACATCGGTCATCGCCCGCATCGCTTTGGTCCACTCGAGAGCTGTACTGGCATCTAGGCCTCTCGTGGAGTTGTCCCAGCAAAAGACGCTTCCTCTAGTGGCCATGCACTCGACGATGGAAACGCGCTTTCTCTCGCCACCTGAGACGCCGCGCACGAATTCGTTGCCGACCATGGTGTCCTTTGTGTGTGAGATACCCATCGACTTGAGGAGGAAATCGCGACAGACCCTGGCCGCCTCTTCAGGGCTGTTGGCGCCCTTGGGCAGATGGAGAGGCACCTTCATGCGGGTGGCGAAGTCCATTGTCTGGCCTACGGTCAACGTCGGGAAGAAGATCTCTTCTTCTGTGTTCATGATGATCTGGCCTTGGTAGCGCTTGGCTTCCTTCGAGCTCATGTTGCCGTACTTGACATCGCCGGAGACGTGGCCATAGCCTTCTCGATGGTTGGACAGCATGCGGAGCAAGCTCGTGCAACCAGCGCCCGGCCGACCGAGAACGAGAAGCATCTCGCCTGGCTTGACGCATCCATGGACATTATCGAGGATAACCTGCTGCTGTCCTGATTGACCTGGCCTGCTGAAGCGTGGCACAAACTGCGACAAAACCGTCTCTTGGTAGGTGACACCCATCTGTGATGCCTTGACGGTGAGGTTGTTGAAAGTGACGCCAAGCTTGCGCACCATAGTGGCGCTGTCCGCGTACTTTGCCTGCAGGTCGATCAAGTCGTCGGTCATGGACCACCTCTTGCCTTTTTCTGGACGTCGAAGTCAGCTCGCCGTCCGGAAGCGTCTCGCTCGATGCTGCGATCATCACTCACCAGCACTGCCATCTTTCGTACGAACACTGTCTGCTTCGTCCAGGGCAGCCTCGCTGACTTGAATCTGTATTTCATCGATCGTCTGATCATCGCCGCTGTGCCTCCGCTGGCGGGTATGATCGCTCCTCATCGACCTGGTCCTGGTGAGGGACTGAAGCAGCTGACCGCCCGAGTAGGCTGGGATCGACTGCGCGAGCGAAGAGGTGTCGCGATGGCCCGACATGGCTTCAGCTGACTGCCGTTAGACTTGTCGTCTCTATTGTGTCGAGAAGGCCTTATGAGTCTGGTTGCACTCGGTGGTGGCAGTGGGAGGGCAGAGAGATGAAGAGGAGACAATGATTCCGTCAGATGATGATAGCTGAATCCCAGCCTTTTTATGCCTTTCCACCTGTCCACCACTGTCAAGGACTTGCTACCTCGCACATCTCGGACCGCATCACCCGGGAGCTCCGCACCACATCAGACCCGCCCAGCGAGGGCTTAGAAGATAGCGACGGGAGTGTCACTCTCGAGAACCAACGCTATGGAAGCGCCACACCGTGCACCGGTGCTCTTTTCTTTCTTTCCTTTTCTCGGCGTCGACTGACCGAATAATATTGCTAGCTTTGTTTAGCAAAAAGTACCTCTCAATGTTCAGCAGGTAGTAAGTAGTTCATCCGGCCCGAAGATTGGCTTGCCGTCGCGACACGTAAAAAAATTAGCCTACAGCTGACATTTATTGCGGATGTCAAGAGCCGCTACACTAAACGCACACCGAGGCGCCTTTTCACGGAAATCGGGTGACGGGACTGGTTTTACATCACCATGGCACATCCCCTCATTTTTTTTCGTCAATCTATGCAATCTATGACGAGCTCCCTTATCAAGTGCTTGCCGCCTTCCGTGGGTTCAGATTTTCCGTCAGGCCAAATCTGTTTTTCCGTCTAAAGATCCGTATTAGTGGCACTGACAAGCCGACCTGTCATCGGATTTCTTCGAAAAAGCGCATGTCAGTCTCAGAGGCAAGCCGGGACGAGAAGATCATGTCCAGAAAGGCAGCAGGTAGTCTTTCAGATTGCCAGGCGTCGAAAAGTCAGAAGAATTTCAAAAGAGGAACTCGAGTGATCACACCCAGTGCGTATAGTGTTGCAATGCGCTGCATTGATTGCATCTAAAAGGAAGCCAGCTTGGCCTTGATGTATGCGACGAGGTCGTCCACCTTTACAGTCTCGCCCTTACCCTGGCCTTCCTCCGACTCTCGTCCCTTTTGTTCCTTGACGACGACGCTTCCCTGCTTCCATTCGTCAGGTGCAATCATGACGGCCAATGGTGTCTGGGCCTTTTCAATGGCCGTCCATTGCGGTGCAGGCTTGGGCTTGCCTTTGTAGAGGAACTCCGTCTTGACGCCTGCGTCCCACAGCATCTTGGCCACCTTCATCCGCTCCTTGAGCTGACCGTCGCCACCCATGCTCATGATGAAGACGTCGACATCCTTTGCTCGAACGTCTGACTTGATGCCCTTCTCCTCCTGCTCGCGGAGCCGGGCCATCATGATGGCAAAGACGCGCTCCACACCAACGCTGACGCCCACACATGGCACCGCATCGGGCTTTTTGGAGTTCGAGAACATGCCGACCAGGTTGTCGTAACGACCTCCTGCTGCAATGGATCCCACGCCCACCTTTGACTCGTCAAAGGCATCGTCGCCGTCCTTGGCCGCTTTGTCCTTCTTTGCCGACTTTGACGGCGCCGTCGTCGCGGGGGCCGTGGCCGCCTCGGTGGCGCTGCTTCCAGCGACGAAGCTCGGCGGGGCCGAGGCAGACGTGACGGCCTCGTAGATGATGCCTGTGTAGTAGTCGAGGCCTCGAGCCAGGCTCAGGTCAAACGACATCTTGTCGCTTACACCATAGATGTCGAGGTAATCGTACAGCAGCGCCATGTCGTTTAGCCCCTCGACAGCCTTCTTGTGTCCTTTAAGACCCTCATCGGCCTGGAGCGCTTCGACGAGCTCCCTCCCACCTTTTCGTGAGACGTAGGTACCAATCTTGTCGGCCACGCCGCCGTCAAGACCCTTGTCCTCGGTCATCTCCCTTCGCACCTCCTCCCACGGGCTCTTGTCCAGCTTGTCAACTGCGCTCGAGATGGCCCTCGTCTTGTCCGAAGGCACTCCACAGACGTCAAAGATGCCGTCGAGAATCTTGCGGTGGTTGAGCTTGATAGTGAATCCCTCAAGGCCCAGGGCATCGAGTGTCTCGACGACAATCAGCAGGATCTCGGCATCGGGCAGCATGGGATCATAAACGCCGGCGATGTCAAAGTCGCACTGGTAGAATTCTCGGAAGCGGCCCTTGCTCATTGCCGGCTGATCTCTTCGGTAGACCTTTGCAACATGGTACCTCTTGATGTTTCCGTACTCTGCCGAATTCATGGCCACGAAGCGAGCGAACGGGACCTGTGTTGAGGGCGGATTAGCACTCTCATCTTTCTGAAAGTTGGCACGCACACACGATGAGGACGACAACTCACGGTCAGGTCATATCGCAGGCTGCAGAGCTCGCCGCCCTGGTCTTGCAAGTCGTAGATGAGCTTGCTGTCCTCGCCGTACTTTCCCGACAGGATCTCCTTGAGCTCAAAGACGGGCGTGTCGATGGTGACAGCACCGTGCTTCTTGAACACTGTCGTGATGGTGTCGAAGATCTTTGTGCGGAGCGACATGGACAGGGGCTCCCAGTCCCGGGTTCCCTTGGGCGTCTTGAGCGTGTACTTGCTCGAAGAGGCCGCCGCCGAAGAGCCTCCTCCTTCTCCTCCCTGCTTCCCCGCCTTGCCTCCACTGCCATTTGCAGAGGCGGGGCCGAGGCCGAGTGACGCCATCTTCTCCTTGAGCGCCTTGAGCTCTGTCACGTTGGCGGCAATCTCGTCGGCGGGGGCCTTGTCTGCCTTGAGCTGGCGCACCTTGTTGCCGAGTGCATCGTGCTGGGCCTGCAGTGCCGTAGCGTCACTTGCAGACATCGTTGAGCAGTAGCGGGGGATTGAAGTGAGTCGAGGCGGGCAGACAATGAATGGCGATCGAGGAAGACTACGGACGATGACTCTTCTCATCCGAGGATCGTCTTGGATGACTCAAGAGATTCGCGACGAAGACCACTCGCTCGCTCTTCTAGAGTCTCGCTTTCGGATTTTTTCTTTCTCTCTCCTCGTTGCGCGCCCTCCAACACACGTGAGCATTCTCGCCGACCCGAAGTAACAGGCCCCATTTCCATTCCTCTCGATCGGTGCGTAGAGAGGCAGGGCAGCAGCGGGACACAACGACGATGCAGCAATCCTACTGGGACCTGGACTCGATCCTGGCCGACAGCACACGCCTCCCTTGCCACCTCCAGCTCGACGTGCCCGGGCTAGGCCACCTCCAGGGCGAGTCGGGCGGCGATGAGCAGGGCCGGCTGAGGAAAAACACGCGCGTCGAGCTGCCGTACTGGCTCGCCGAGCTCCTCTCGCTCCACGATGTCGTCCAGCTCAGCTTCCCACGCCAGTACAGCGCCCGAGTCAGGAATGCCCTGGATGCGGACCCGCGGAGCGTCAGGCTCAGGGAGCTCAACGGGTGGTGGTACGCCGTGGGCGCCCGCCTCGTCAGTCTGTGAGTAGCGGATCGCTGTACTCTCTCTCCGTGCATCGCGACCCTAGATCTCCAGATTCTGAATCAACCATTGCCTCACCTCTTCGATACAGGATGGAGTCACCACAACTAGCAGACACTCTCGCAAAAGTGAGCATGACAACCCAAACCCTTGCACTTCGCTCGATCTCGACTAATCACTCCTTTTCTCAGACATACACATCACGCCTTACACCGATCTACTCTGCCGCGCAGCACCTCTCCAGCACCTCGCGCTCCGAGGACGATGGCGGTCTTGGCTCAGCTAACGGTGTCTCTACGCACGCTTTGGAGTTGGCAGGCGAGGGTGGACTTGAGTCGAGCACGGGCATGAGCCCAGAGATGATCGACTTCGTCAATGGCCTCGAAGAGGATGAGCGGTCATGTGAGTCGCGCTACAACTTGTTCATCTGCTGCTGCACAATCAGCTGATATGCGACTGGTTCGTTCTGTGACAGTGCTCAGAGTGGGCCAGCAGGCGGCAAAGACGACTCAGGTCTATCTCGCCAGTCGATGATTTCACGCCGCCGAACGAATCTACCTCTGCCTCCCATCTGTACAACAGCAAATCATCTCCACGCATTTCCACACAATTGTATTTGCATTGCCTCCTTTCCCTGCTCGTCCAGTCTACAGCTCAGGCGTAGTTCTCGGCCGGGTAGTAAGCGTTGGGATCGTGGGGCACAGCGCCGGGCATCTTCTTGAGGATGTGCTGGGGCCCCTTGAACGGTGGCGTAGGGGGAAGGTTGCTCTGCGTGTAGTGGACCGATGCCGCGGCGTTCTGGGGCGAGTGGACCTGCGCGAGGACGTCGGTAAAGGCCGAGGGGCTGTTGAGGTCCGCAGGTCGGGTCAGGGCCGTCATGTGGCCGTCTGCCTCTCCTTCGCCCGGAGGAGCAAGACTATAGAGGGAAAAAATTCGATGAGCCTCTTCTACGAAGAGCAGAAGCAAAGCAAGGCAATATACTCACGTCTTTGTGCCGTCCTCGTTTGGTTGTGCCAGGAGAAGCTGAGTGAGCTGCTGTTGCGTCACCATCTCTAGTTGCGGGTACTTTCTTCGGAAGTCTCGGTTGTAGTACAGGTTTCCCGCGACATCTGAAAGCCAAGATGACACTTGTCAGTGCATCCTGGCACGATATCTAGAGGGCATGAAGACTTACCGGAAGCTCGCGAGGGCGTCGTCGAGGCTTGCTCGGGACGCGATCCGGGCGTCGGGTTGCGGTTCTTGGTAGGATCAGGAAGACCAGACGAGATTCCCCTATGACGCCAGGACGTCAGCACCTTATTCAACTTCCGCTCCTCAATAGCACTTACGGATTCACGCTGAAGATCTCGCGGAACTGCGAGCCAATTTGGAATATCAGCTGCGAAGTTCAGCGCCAAAGGAGGAGACGTTGAAAACCTACCTTTCGCCAAAAAGGTGTGCGGCCCTCGACATAGGTGTACTTGTGAGGCGAGGCGTACCTGTGCAATTGTCAGACACCAGCGTCCCACATTTCGGACAGCAGAGGACCAAACTCACTTAACCTCGTTGAGGAGGGTGCGAGAGGCGCGCATAGCCATCGTTGGTGAATGTCGATGTGAACGAAAGAGAAGGTTGCGAACCAATGGCGACGGAGCCATTACGCGCCACGTGCGGAATTTTTTGAGCCATTTGAGAAGAGCGCCCATTGTGACGCTCGGACCTCGTTGCTTGCTTGTTCGCTCGGGCATGCTCCTTCGCCTGTCGCCTAAATCTTTGCTCCATAGTTGGCCAAAGGCGAGCTCTTTTCGCAGCATGGCCTCAGCAACCGCCCTTCCAGCGAAGGGAGGGCCTCAGATCCACCAGTCGCTCGACAAGGTCACGGCGCTGCTAAAGCGGCTTAATGATCCTCAGAACACGTTCCCCGTCATCCATGTGGCCGGCACCAATGCAAAGGGAAGCACGATTGCTTACCTCGACTCCGTTGCAAGACATGCTGTCGGACTCAGAACAGGAACCTTTACCAGCCCGCATCTCATCGAGGAGAGAGACTGCTGCCGTATCAATGGCCAGGTTGTCGATAGTGCCGTGTGGCAAGAGGCCGGAGAGCGGGTAGCGCAGGCCGATCAAGGAGCAGGACCTGCTCATCAAGGTAGCATCGGGGCATCTCCATTCGAGGTGCTCGTTGCTCGGGCTCTCCTCAGCTTTAACATCGCTGAACCAGAGACTCGACCTGATCTTCTCCTCGTCGAAGTCGGCATGGGAGGCTTGCTCGATGCGACCAATGTGTTTCCCAGCAAGCAGGTCCTCGCTAGCGTCATCTGTCCCATTGACAAAGATCACCAGGCCATGCTAGGTGATAGCCTTTCGGAGATAGCGAGACACAAGGCAGGCATCATCAAGTGCAATGGGCTCTGCGTGATGGCGGACCAGCGGAGAGGACAAGCGTCGAACGAGATGGATCCTTTGAGTGTGAAGCTCGCGGCGGAAGAAGCGGCTGCTTTGCGTGCGCAAAAAGATGGACAAGGGCCGAAAGCCACGGCAGAGATCGTCGACACAATTCGAGAGACATGCATAGGTCTGCAAGCCAGACTTGTCAGATCGCACACGCCGCTGCAGCTGCTCTCTTCACCCTCTTCGTCAACCTCTTCCTCCTCACCATGGTCCCTGCAGGTTCATTCCCCGGTCCGGTACTCACCAACGCTCTCTGCTTCGCGCCTCAAGCCTGGGACATTTGTCGCTCGCACCGGCGATCCAGTCGTGCCTGGTCCCGATATCACCCATCCAGGCACACGAGCGGCCATGACGGGCGCGCACTTGGCACTTCAGACTCTCTGGAGCGTCGCAAGGGACGAGCCGCCGAGCGCAATGGAAATGGCAGGGACGGACGCAAACGAGGATCTTAGGCTACGAATAGCGTGGGCCCTGAGAGATGACCGCGACGCTCAAGCGGCAGTCATCCAAGCGGTGGCAGCAACGAGATGGCCGGGGCGGTGCGAGTGGGTCGATGCGAGGGTTGGACACGAGGCAGCAACAGCAGCTGCCGTTCAAGGCGAGAGCGAAGGGATCGACGACACTCAAGAGAACGAGAGTGGTGATGAAATGCAAGTCGACTCCGAGGCAATTGTGGACTCTCAGCTTCACCTACTCGTGGACGGTGCCCATAATGCCGCTTCAGCGGCGGCGCTCCGAGCGTATGTCGATTCGTGCATACGTTCCCGTCTCGTCGACAGCCAGCAGCCTGCGATCTCGGCGAAGAAGCTCGTCAACATCACATGGCTCGTCGCATTCTCGAGGGGCAAAGAGGTCAAGGAGATGCTTTCGATCCTTTTCGGCCCTTCGACGTCTCTTTCACAAGAGTCACAAGATACATCGCTGGCAACGGGGATGCAGCGAATCAGTCTTCAAGGCAGCGACGGCGCTGGTGCTGGTGCTGGCGTCCAGGTCCGACATCGGGTCGCATGCCTCGAGTTCAGCACGCCCGTAGAAGGAATGCCATGGGTGTCGAGCCTTGAATCTGGGGAGGTCCGTCAAGCTCTGGGGACTCTCATAGAGGGAGAGGACTACGTTCGAGAATTTGGCAAGGACTTGGCCGGCGCTCTACGATGGGCTAGAGATGCGGGAGGTGATGGGAAGTCAATCACATCAAATGCATCAGATGAGCAGGAAGCCAGTCTTGTCGTCTTGGCCGGCTCCCTCTACCTTATCGGGGATATGCATCGCCTCATATTAAACAACGGATCACCTTGACAGTGTAATATCACATTTTACAGTAAAGATGTGGCAATCTGGGGGAGCAAAAAGCGGTGTAATGGAGCAGGACAGAGAAGAAAAGAATCTGTAAGAGGGTATCGATCTGATGTAATGGGAAAGAAGGGCCTGTGGTATGTATCAGATCTGAGCGCCAATGAGCTCGAGATACCTTCCTCCCCTGGCGATGAGCTCAGCGTGAGAGCCACTCTCGACGATTGCGCCGTCCTCGACGACGTGGATGATGTAGCTGTTGCGGATGGTCGAGAGGCGATGGGCCACCGTGAGCGTAGTTCTTCCCTTGGCTGCATTGTCGAGCGCCTTTTGCACGCTGACCTCTGCCTGGGCATCAAGGGCAGAAGTGGCCTCGTCGAGCAACAAGATCTTTGGCTTGCGTACGAGGGCGCGAGCAATGCAGATCCTTTGACGCTGTCCTCCCGAAAGCTGGTGACCCTTTGCCCCGATTGTCGTTTCGTAGCCGTCAGGAAGTCCTCTGATGAAGTCGGCGATGCATGCGTCCTCACAGCATGCCTCGAGATGCTCTTGAGTCACCTCGGACTCGCTTCCTTCAACGGCGCCCAGCAGCAGATTGAAGCGGATCGAGCCTTCATAAAGGCATGCATCCTGCGACACGTAGCTCATTTGAGATCGCAGCTCATCCAAGGGAATGCTGCGAATGTCTGACCCCTCGCCTTGCTTCTCTCCTCCCATTCGGATCGTGCCGCGTGCCGGATCGTAGAAGCGCTGCACCATCTGTAGGATTGTGCTCTTGCCGCTTCCGCTCGTGCCGCAAAAGGCCTGCGTCTTGCCGGCATATAGAGTCAGATTGAGATCCCTAATAGCTGGGTAAGACATCCGCTGAGGATACCGCAGCTCGACGTTCTCAAAGTGAATGTCTTGTTCACTCCAGCCCGATGGAGAAGGAGAAGAGCAAGCCGCGTCGTCATCATCTCCCTTGTGCCCAGCATCACGAGCGCCATTGAGAGCCGAGGGTGGCGCAGCAGCGATGCGCGGCTTCCGCTCGAACCAGCTCGATAGAGTCGCAAACGAGGCGGCAGCCCTACCAAAGTCGCCGGTGAAAGTGAGCAGACGCGCAGAACCAAAGACGGCAATGATGACCGCCTCGAAGACGGCGTAGAGATTCGTCCGGCTGAGCTCATCCTGCGCATATAGCTTGCCACCGTAGAAGAAGACCAGGGCAGCCACCGCAAGGACGCTGGCCTGGCTGATGCTGAAGCCGCCGGCTCCCATGACAAGAGCTCGCCACTGCGAACGCACGGAGCGAGGCTTGGAGATGGTCTCGAACGCACGCAGCGTGTCAGCTTCGCGCCCGAGCGCAGTAAGCTCCTTGATGCCATCGATGTTCTCGCCCAGGTAGGACGAGGCACGATTCGAGGGTTCTTGAAGAGACGTCTCGTACTTTTGCAGCATGGCCACGTTGAGCCAGCCAGTGAAGAGGAGGACCACGACGGGCGATAGACAGGCGAATGCCATTCTCCAGTCCAAGACAAAGGCCAGAATGACCGAGCCCAGAAGGTTGGCAAAGGAGATGAGCACCTGCGAGAGTACCAAACCGGTGGCCGAAGCCATGTTGGATGGGTGCGTGACGACGGCAGCGGCCAACGCGCCCGAAGCTTGATCAGGCTTATCAAAGAAGCCGATCTCCTGGCGCATGAGAGACTCCAGAGCTCTTCGTTTGAGGCGTCGGCTCATCTTTTCAGAGCCCGCCTCGAGGAAGAAGGACTGAGTAGTTGTCAGGAAGAAGTCGGCAAATGCAATGATGAGGAAGACGAGCGACCAGAGATTCGTTCCACTTCGCAGCTTCGACGGTTCTGGCTCGTTGAGGCTGTCGACAGCTTTTCCCGTGATCCATCCGATGAGAGGAAAGATGCCGCCTGCCAGAAGTGCACCAACGATGCCGGCGAAGAACTCCCACTTTTCAGGAGCAAGTGTCCGCACGAACTGAGGCCACACAGCGAGAGACGTCATCTTCTTGCCTTCGTCCTCCTCGACCTTTGCAGCACCAATGCCTATTTCAGACGAGCGTTTCTCATCGACCGGCGCTTCCTCCTCTCCCGCCGCGGTTGCCGAGACTCCGCCAGCGCCAGCAGCACCGGCCGCGGAGTGATTGACGGACGAGATGGACCGCAGCGGTACTTGCCAGGCAGAGTGCTCCGAGGCTCTGCTTGTCTTTCGCTGAAGAAACTGGGTCGGTGATTGTTGCTCTCCCCCGCGACGACGGCCCCCAGAAGCTGGGCCAGGTGCGCCCAAAGTGCTCTCGGCGACCCTGGTAGTCCCGCCGTCTGAGAGGAGCTCTTCATGCGCCTGGCGGTCACAGGTCCTTTCTGCTTCGTCGACCTCGACGATGGCTCGCTGCTGCACCACCATGTCCCTGTACGTGTGATCGGTGCGCGTGGCATCCATGAGCTCAGTGTGTGTGCCTTGGTCTACGACCGCACCGGACTTCATGACGATGATCTTGTCAGCGTGTTCGATGGTGCTCAGACGGTGAGCGATGAGACACGTCGTCATGCCTCTCTGCCTGTGCTCCTCCTCAAGCATGAGCCGAATGCGTTCTTCTGTGCTCGAATCGATGGCTGACGTTCCCTCGTCAATCACGAGGATCCTAGGCGACCTGATCAGGGCACGGGCGAGGCAGAGGCGCTGTCTCTGGCCTCCTGAGAGCAGGCCCGTTTTGCCGCCGCTGACCTTTGTATCCATGCCCTCTGGCAGCCTTGAGACGAAGTCCCACGCCTGAGCCTTTACAAGGGCATCCTTTGCCTTTTGCCGAATCACTTCAGTCCGCTTCTTTGTCGCCTCATCTGCGTCCGATGAGCCATCAACTTCGGGCTTGTACGCCCACTTGGTCCCTGACAGACCCGTCGCGACGTTTTCGAAGACGGTGGCCGTGAAAATCTGGGGGTTTTGTCGCACGATGGCCACCTGCGAACGGAGCCAGCGTAGGTTGAGGTTGCGCACGTCTCGACCGGCGTAGAGCACTCTTCCCTGGCCCTGAACCCGTTGCTTTTCCTTGGACGTGGCTTTCTCGACATCGTCGTTCAGCTCGTCTTTGGCTCCTTTCCCTTTTTTCGAGCCATCCGACTTCTTGTTGGCCTCGTCATCTTCGCGCTCCTCAGCCTCCTCGCCTGGGAGCGGGACATTGGCCGTCTCTGGATCGTACTCGCGTAAGAGGAGCGAAGTAATGGTGCTCTTGCCCGAACCAGAGGGTCCCACCAAAGCCGTGACCTTGCCAGGTTCCAGTAGGACGCTGACATCATCCAGGCTGGCAATGTTGGGCCTCGCGGGGTAGGCGAACGTGACATGCTGCAGCTCAAAACTTGGCTCAGCATCTTTCTCGTCGGGCTTCTCCCCCGACTGGTCCCGAACGTCGATCTTGGGTGGCGTCTCGATGACTTTGCGCAGGTGCCGAATGGCGCCAAGGGCCTCAAAAAGGCTCGAAATCTGGGGCACGGCCGACGAAAAAGCAAAGAGGGAGTTGACGAGATTCCAAAAGGCTGTCAAGCCGTCACCCAGCTCGACATGGCCCTGGACAATATTGAGGGCGATAAACCAGAAAGCAGCGCTGTAGGTTGCAAAAAGGGCGAGGTAGACGACACCGGCCTCGGAGCCACGGATGAGGGCCTTGCGCATGCCGAACTTGACCAGGGGCTTGAGCATGTCACTGTCAAACCTGTCCAGCAGAGCACGGTTCATGCCAAAAGCCTGGACGACGCGCATGGAGCCCATGATCTCCTCCACGAAGTTGGACATCTTGCCTTCGATGCGGAGCGACGGGGCGCCCACCTTCTCCGTGAGCCAGCCAAGGAGTGCAAAGAGGGCCACGAGGATGGGGACAATGGAGAAGAGAAAGCCGGTGATGCGAGCTGCGACTGAGAAGCCAATGATGAGGGAGCAAACGACAATGGTCGATGTCCAGACAGCGAAGCCAAGCTTCTCGCCAAAACCGGCGCGGATTGAGGCAATCTCCTTTCCGGCATATGTCGCCACCTCGCCAGCGCCGTGCTTGTCAAAGAAGGAGGCATCCTTGGAGAGGACAGCTGAGACGTAGGCCCTCCGCAGCCGTGAAGAGAGGTCCTGCGAAGCGAGCGAAACTGGGTGTTTGCGCGGACTGTCAACAGAACTGTCCTTGCTCTTCTTGCACTGGGATCATGGATAGACTCACAGCAGACCTGGAAAACCCAGCTTGTAAAGAGAAGAACAGCAGCCGTGACGATGGCAATGATGGCCGAGAAGTTGCTCTTCTCGCGAATGATCGACGGCGTGGCGGTGTAAGCGATACCATTGGACCAGTAAAGGCCGTAGAGAATATCGAGGATGGGGAAGCTGGCAAATCCCGAAAAGATGGCAGCGGCGAAGCCGATCACATATAGTACAATGGGGTGCTGTAAGAATGCACGAGGTTGTCGGAAGGGCGAAGCAAGCGGAGGAGCAAAGGAGAGCAGGTAAAAGAAGTCGGGCAGCGATGAGCGATGCTCCTGCAGCAGCATCTTCTCTTCGTCGGCGATGGCGTCATGGCTCGGCGCCGCTGGACGTGCGGCTTCGAGGCCGGAGCCTGTCCCTAGAGTGGCGGACATGGTGCTTTTGCGTGCTACGTAACTTCTTGACGACTCATTGACGTGCCGTCTGCATGGTGTTCACGTCTATAAATACTGCAGCAGATTTTTTGGTCCAGCTGCGAAGGTTCGACGAGGGCAGATCAATCTTGGGTGGAGAGGAACGAATCGCCGTGAAATTGTCCGCGGCACTACTCTCAACGCGATTCGCGCTCTTGGAATATGACGCTTTAAAATTCCTAATTATTCATCTCAAGCCAGAATACTCCCAGGGGCCCTGACTCCCGGGGAGGTATGAGTCATGGCTGCAGGCTGCGCCGACTCAGCAAGGAGACGTATAAAGCCTTCTCCCGATATGTGGGTTGTAGCACATTGCCTGAGCTGTTGGAATCGTCCCTGGCTGAGCTCCTTGTCCGCATGAAGTTGCCAAGGCTAAGGACGTGGCAACCTCCGAAGAATCCACCGTGGGAAGCTCCGGCCGCTAAAGCCATGCGGACCCGACAAAGTGACCAAAGAGGACCTTGAATGACCTGACGAGCGCGCTCTGTAGCGCTATTATTGAGAGGTAGGGCTGTCGGTATCTATGGTTGCACCGATTCCTACCTGGCTCGATGCAGTGACAAAGTGCGGCAGTTTACCTTTGGGTCAACTCGAAAGGACCTGAGATGGGGTGGCAGAGCATCCACGCTGTTCGTCATCACTTTGCCACGCGATGCTTTACCAAAGAAGGAAGAGCTGTTTCTCGGGTTCTTCTTCCTCATTCTTTACGGTCCCGGTGCACGCAAGGTGGAGCGACACCGCACCACCGACTTGCACCTTCTGTTGTCCGCTGACCCCAGCGCCTTTCTCAATGCAAATTCACCCTGCACCAGTCATCTTCGAACCTCGTTCAGGGTCTTCGTTACGAACACTTCCCTTCCCCGCTCTTTCCGTCACTTTTTATTGCCCATAAGACGGTAACGCTGAGGGGCGGGCAAAGATATTTATGACGACTTTCTACATTGCAACATTGACTCTCACTCCGGGTTTACAAATGGGCTGTAGAGTGTGATGACCATAGAGTTCAGCAGGAAGCCACAGGCAAGGCGTGGCTCAGGACTTACTTTGCGATCTGCTCGAAGCCGTCCGCAGGATTGATGACAGTCAGGGCCGTGCCTCGGAGTACAGCCAGGCCCAGGGGCCGCGTCTTGTCGGTCCATTCGCCCGTGCTTGGGTCGCGCAACAGTTCTTCGACCTCATCCATGACGAGGTTCATCAGCTGGTCGTAACCTTTCAATGTGCCAATGACTGTCGTGATGATCGTCGCGTTAATGGCAGCCTATCAGCACAGATCAAAGGGGAAGACTCACCTTCTCTCCCTCCGGTGAATTTAACCCTGACCCGCTTGTCGACATATTTAGCCAGATCCAGAATGGCTTCCTTTTTCGGCCTCTCGCCAGCCGCACCTCCTGGTCCTCCGCCTCGACCACCACCTCGACCGCCTCCACCGCCGCCTCCTCGGCCTGGGTTACCTGAGCCGCCGCCGCGTCCACCTGGACCCCCACGTCCGCCGCCACCTCGGGGCCCTCCACGACCGCCCTGCGATTGCAAAGTCACGTTAGTCTGTGCGCCTCTCAACCTAAGCACAAGTCTGCTCACCCTCTCTGACATTGTCGAGTCCTCCTGTTGTGGACTGTATCGATAGTACCCAAAGAATGCTACCTTCCCGTCGTCTTTCTTGGCTCGTTCACCCTCGCTTGTTCGTTGCAGCTGCAGGGAGGGAAGATCTGGATGAATAACGAGAAGCCAGGGCGCGCCGTCAAAAGTCGTCGCGCCAGACGCGTCGGCCGAAAGGATAGGTGGGAACAAAGGGACAGACGTTTAGTCGACCGCACGGACGCCGGAGCCCTCGTTCCACCAATCCCGTCTCCTCCTTCTCCTTCTTCTCCTTTCCAGCTCTCTCGTGTAAACTCTCGTCAGCTCGGGTCACAACGTCGCGGACACCGACATGATTTCGGTAAGCGTTCTGCACTTCTAATGTGAGGGCTCTGCTTGCTTATCACTTTCTCATGCGTGCAGGCGTTCTTCATCTTCAACCAAAAGGGCGAGGTTCTCATCTCCCGCCTCTTTCGAAGTGATCTCAAGTAGGTGTAGAGATTACGATACAGATGGGAAAATGGTAGGGATTAACCAGCATGCCCACTGTAGACGTTCTATTGCCGACATTTTTCGCATCCAAGTGGTGTCGAATCCCGACGTGCGATCACCAATCATCACGCTGGGAAGCACCTCCTTCTTTCACGTCCGCCATGAGAACCTCTATGTCGTCGCT
The DNA here is from genome assembly GCF_003144295.1 of Acaromyces ingoldii. Taxonomy (NCBI): domain Eukaryota; kingdom Fungi; phylum Basidiomycota; class Exobasidiomycetes; order Exobasidiales; family Cryptobasidiaceae; genus Acaromyces; species Acaromyces ingoldii. The sequence goes on along the minus strand of NW_020290251.1, from coordinate 1,205,982 downwards.
GTGACAAAGTGAGCACTTTGCTCGGATTGACAAGCAACATTTGAGCTCGAAGCTGACTTAAGGGAACCACGCTCGCTCCCCACCAGATGCAATGCTAATGCAGCGCTGGTGTTTGAGTTCTGCTACCGAATCATTCAGATCGGACGGAGCTACTTTGGCAAATTTGACGAGGAGAGCGTCAAGAACAACTTTGTTCTCTTCTATGAGCTCCTTGATGGTGAGTGATGGCCTACAAGACCCTCCCTCTGGACCTTGACTCACCTTCACGTTCGCTCTCCGCAGAGGTGCTCGACTTTGGATACCCACAAAACAGCGAAACGGACACACTCAAGATGTACATCACCACAGAAGGCATCAAGTCGGAGCAAGCTGTACGAGAGGACAGCCAAAAGATTACCATTCAGGCCACAGGGGCGACGAGTTGGCGCAGGGCGGATGTCAAGTACCGGAAAAACGAAGCGTTCGTCGATGTCATCGAGACAGTCAACCTTCTCATGAGCAACAAGGGTACTGTGCTTCGAGCCGATGTCGATGGCCAGATTCTCATGAGGGCATACCTGTCGGGGATGCCGGAGTGCAAGTTCGGGCTCAATGACAAGCTCGTTCTCGAGAGGAGCGATCGCAACAAAGGGTCGGCCAGCGACGCGGCTGCCGTTGAGCTCGACGATTGCCAATTCCACCAGTGCGTCAAGCTCAGCCGCTACGATGTCGACCGGAGCATCAGCTTCACCCCGCCTGATGGCGAGTTTGAGCTAATGAGGTGAGCGGTTTGCCCGCGCAGGCTGTTGGCTGGGGAAACGCGAGCTGATCACACGTCCCTTTTCCCCCACTAGATATCGGTCCACACGCAATGTCAACTTGCCATTCAAGGTGCACCCCATCGTCGAAGAGATTGGCAAGTCAAGGGTCGAATACAACATCAACCTCCGTGCCAACTTCGATGCCAAGCTGAGCGGCAACAACGTCGTACTCCGCATCCCTGCGCCCCACAATACAACCAACGTCAAGTGTCAGGTGGCAATGGGCAAGGCCAAATACGTGCCAGCAGAGAACGTGATTGTGTGGAAGTGAGTCGGGCATCCCTCTTCCTTTTCTGACTCAGTCATTGAGCATTCGTCTGACTCTTGTATCCTGTTCAGAATCCCTCGTATCCAGGGTATGGCAGAGACGAGCCTGCAGGCCGATGCCGAGCTGTCGTCCACGACGCATCGCAAAGCGTGGAGCCGACCCCCGATCGAAGTCGACTTCCAGGTGCTCATGTTCACCTCCTCGGGTCTCCTCGTCCGCTTCCTCAAGGTGTTTGAGAAGAGCAACTACCAAAGCGTCAAGGTGAGTTTCCCGTCTCCCTCCATCTCTCTCCGTCCGCAGGTCGCTGATCGCTGAATTCTTGTGCTGTAGTGGGTCCGCTATCTGAGTAGAGCCAACGGATCTTACCTTATCCGTTTCTGATGACCGTCCGTCCTCTTTATTGTACTTTATGTTACTCTTCTTCTCTCTGCCTCTCCTAATGCGTCATCCTGGCTCATGAGTGAACCTCTCGAAGTGAACAATGAGATGTAGTGACACAGATGGAAAGAGGGACCGAGATACATGTTGCTGGACGAGGAACTCCTACGAGGACGTATCCATCGACATGGACCTGTACCCATATGCGAGTCAGCGCTTGAGCTGACGTAGGAAGCACAAGATGGAAAGGAAGAGAAGACTCACATGCCTGTGCCCGACCCAGGCACCAACGCGCTCCTCTTGGCCCGCTGCTGCTTGGCCTTGATGCGCACCCTGACGTCCTGCCGCCTCGCCTCCTCTGCCAGGCGCTGCTGCCTCTCTGCACGAATGGCCGGCTCGAGGTGCTTGCTCCGTGCCACCTCGCGCTGGTCCCGCGTCTTTCTCGCCTTGGAGACGGAGCCACCGCTGGCGCGCGCCATCCTCGCCCGGTAAAAGGCCCGCTCGCGCCGCGCCTTGATCTCGGCGATGCGGTCCATGGCCTCGAGCGTCTTCTGCACGAGCTCTCGGTTGTACCGCACCGGCACATTTCTTCGCTTCTCGAACTCCAGCGTCGAGTCCTGTGCAAATGACCATCCGTTCTCGGTCAGCAAACCAAGCCAAGTAAGGTCGGGTGCAAGAGGAGGAGCAAACATCTCCTCGCGCTGCATCCCACTGTGGTTTCAACTCACGACAGTCATCTCCTTTCCGGCGGCCTTGCGGAAGGCCTTCGTCCACCGGACCTTTCTCGGGTTACGCTTCATCTTGAAGTTCTTGTGGCACTTGCTCTTGCAAAAGACGAGCTGCTTGGCGTCGTTGCGCACAAACATGATGCCCCGGCCCGGGTACACGGGCGCGGAGCAGAAGAAGCAGTGCTTGATCTGCATCTTGACGACAAGTCCGAGTCCGAGTGCAAGTCGTCGTCAACGTACGTTCGTGCGTGCGTCGAGGTCCGATGAGGCAAGTCTAGGCTCGAGAAGAAAGGTGTAGTCGACAGTGCAGGCCCCCAATTTCCACCGACTCCAACTGGATGAAAAATCGGTGGACGGGGCAAAATTTTTAGAATTGGTGGGCGCCACGTGCGTGAGAAGATTGCTCCTTCTCCGCCTTATTTAAAGCTGGGCTGCCTCAAGAGGGAGAGAGAGAAGCACCGACGAGTCTGGAGATTGTGGCCAAAGATGAGCGGAAATGGGACTCTGGGAAACATCAAGGCCGTCCTCTTTGACGTGAATGTTCAAGCGAGAGGAGTGATATGGGGCTCATGCTGACAATATTCGCTTCTAGATGGACGGCTTGCTCATCGACAGCGAAGGGGTGAGCTGAAGAGAGAGCGCCATAGCACGTAGAGGATTGGCTGACGCAAGCAAGCCAGGTCTACACCGTCGTCGTCAACGAAATCTTGGCGCCGTATGGCAAGGAGCAGACGTGGGCCATCAAGTCCAAGCTCATGGGCACGCCAGAAAGGAAAGCGACAGAGATCCTCCTGTCCTCTCTCTGGCCACCGGCCGAGGGCGAGCCGGGGCCGTTCTCTCACGACTGTCCCTTCACCATCGATTCGTTCCTGTCACATCGCAACATGAATCTGGACGATTACTTCAGCAAGGTCAAGCCGATGCCCGGTGCGGAGAAGGTCGTCAAGCACCTCGCAGACTGTGGCGTGCCGATCTGTGTCGCAACGGGAAGCAAGCGGCGTAATTTCGACATCAAATCCGGCGCAAACCCGTCTCTATTCGCGCCTTTCGGGACAAGAGTAGTCTGTGGCGATGACGAGCGGATTAAGCGGGGGAAGCCCAACCCGGACATCTTTCTCCTGGCTGCACGAGAAGGTCTGCAAAGTGATGTGTTCAAGACAGGCATCCGCGAGCTCGGCGAGGAGCATGATGGCGAGCTTGCGGGCAGAGAAGGTGAGATTCTCGTCTTTGAAGACGCCAAGCCAGGCGTCCAGGCAGCAAAGAGAGCCGGCATGAACGTCGTATGGGTGCCCGACCCGAACCTCAAGGCGTTGCTTCAGGAGAGCGATGAAGACATTGGCGCGACGCAGACAATCGACTCCCTCCTCGACTGGAAGCCGGAGCAGTGGGGTCTCCCACCGTACAAATAGACGAGAGCAACTGCAATTGCAATCTAGCAGTGATCAGGAGCACGCGGAGGACTGAGACCATTGCAAACATCCCGATCTATTCACACCGGACAATGTGGCGCACGTCTTTGTCAATGAATGTCGTGTATGCTAATAAGTGACTGAAGCTACTCTTCCCTTCTCTAATGCTACATTTCTACTCGAAGGTCATGACAATGCGGCCTTTGAGAGTCTTTGCTTGGTAGTGCTCGACAATTTGTTTGATGTCCTCGACCGGGTATGTCTTCTCGATGTATGTCCTGCAGCCGTGCTTTGCATGCAAGTTGACCATATCCTGGCTTTCTGCAGGCGTACAAATCAATCGACCTTTAATCGTCTGCTCCTTGAAGCTCAGCGAGAAGCTGTCCACTTCCAATGGGCCGTCTGCCGGGAGTCCGACGTCGCAGATCACACCACCTTTGCGAAGGAATTGCTGAGTGATGCGGGGCAGGTTCTTTCCCTCTGTGCAGATGACGATCTTGTCTACGCCCGGGTTCGACTTGTAGAAGCTCGAGCCGAGCTTTTCGAGGAGCTTGCCGTTCTTGCTCTCGTCTTCGGCAAGAAGGTGCTTCTCATCGGGGCGCAGGTGGGAGGGAAGCTCATCAAGGACGTCAAGGCCCTCTTGACGGTTGTCCAGTGCTACGACCTTGAAGCCGAGTGCCTTAGCGTACTGGACGCCAAGGTGGCCAAGACCACCGCCTGTCCCGACGATGGCCAGCCACTGGTCCTTCTCGATGCCAATGGCCTTGAGTGCGCTGATAAACGGCCAACCTGGTCAGTATTCTTCAATATATCTGTCGAATTGGGAAAGAGCTCACCCATAAATTGTCGCGCCAGCGCAGAAGAGCGGAGCCGCTTCAGCAAAGGGGATCTCCTCGGGGATCTGACCGACAACGCGAGCATCCATCTTGCAATATTCGGCGAAGCCACCGTCGACTGTGAGACCCAGGAGGCCCTTTGCGTTCTCGCACAGCTGTGCTCCCTGCTTCTTGCACATCTCGCACTCGCCGCAGAAGCCGTAAGTGTTGATCGAGCCGACACGGTCGCCAACCTTGACGCGGCCCTCCTTTTCAGCTTGCGGGCCAAGCTTGACGACGATGCCAGCAGGCTCGTGAGACCCAATCTGGCCCGGGTGAGCACCGGCATCTTCATACACGCCCTCGAGCACCTGCAGGTCTGTGTGGCACATGCCAGCCGCCTTGACTCTGGTGATGGGTTGCACCGGAATTGAGCTTGGAGAATAAAAGAAGTGTGTCTAGCGAATGTGCACTCACTGCACGAGAATGTCGTACCCCTCGAGATCCGAAGGCACCTTGCGCTTCGTGTCAACCTCCATGGGCTGCTTGAAAGCCTTAATGACGGCAGCTTTCATCTGGCTCGGAATCGTTTGTGTGGCGCTCATGCTTGGGTGTTTACGTCTACTCGTGACGGGGTAGTGGCGAAGCAGAGGAGCCCTATATAGGCACGTCCACCCGTTTGCCTCGCTTGCACACGACATCATAGAACAGGCACTCTTGGGGCCTGATCAGCAAATCGTAAACCTTGAACGCCGCAAGGGTCCGAGTCTTGTATTTTGGCCGCCTGCATCGAGAAAGACATGCTGCACCCTTCCACAAGACCCTGCAAACGTCGTTGTTGCATTGCAATCTTGATTCTCTTTGCAGGCTTCAGCTCCACTCGACGTCATGGAAAGAATGCACCAGGCTTTGCCTTCAACCACGTGGAGCAATTCGCGACACGAGCCCGCGTCTGTTCTTTAAAAAAAGCGCGTCTCTTTTGGGCGAGAGCAGCGCCGTGTTGGTTTATCTCATCTCATCACTACTCCCACCCTACGCACCACTCTCCCTCGCAGCAGACCCCTTCCAGACAACACTACCTACCCACCATGCTCGAAGCACGTCTCAGCCAAGCCGCAGTGGTGAGTTGTACGACGGCAGGTTTAAGCTAGCACACAATGCTCACGAGCTCCGCCCAACCGCCAACAGCTCAAGAAGGTTCTCGATGGTGAGGAGCATAGCGCGCCCTGTAAGAGAACGCGAAGCTAACATCTGCAACAGCCGTCCGAGAACTCGTCACAGATGCAAACTTCGACTGCAGTGAGGAGGGCATCGTGAGTAAGACTATGCGCCTACAGCTTCTGCCCCCACCGCTCACACCAGCTGTCCTCAGCGCATGCAAGCCATGGACAACTCCCACGTCGCCCTCTCCTCTGTCGAGCTGCGGTGTGAGGGCTTCGACCCGTACCGCTGCGACCGGCCGATGAGCATCGGCATCAGCCTCTCGGCGCTCAACAAGATCATCAAGACGGCGGGAAACGAGGACGTCCTGACGATCAAGAAGGACGACGACGGAGACAGCCTCGGCCTCGTCTTTGAGGGCAGCAGTGGGTATCCGCCCTTTTGTACAGCTTCTGTGGTTCCTTTCAATGCTGACCTTCTCTTTGCAGAGACTGACCGAGTTGCCGAATACGACATGAAGCTCATGGACATTGACAGCGAGCACCTGGGTATCCCCGACACGCAGTACGACGCCGTGGTGCGCATGTCGTCTGCTGAGTTTGCGCGCATCACACGTGACCTGGGCAACGTCGGCGAGAGCGTCAAGATTGATGTGACCAAGGAGGGCGTCAACTTCTCCTCCGATGGTGAGATCGGGAACGCCAAGCTCACGCTCAAGCAGGGCTCCGGCTCGGCCGCTGCCGTCGACGACGACGACGATGACGATGAGGACGAGGAAGACAAGAAGGCAAAGAAGAAGAGGAAGACTGCTTCCGGGTCGGCTGCCGGTGGCGAGGACACGGTGCCCGTCCGGATCCAGCTGCAGCAGTCCGTCAGCCTCACTTTCTCGCTCAAGTACCTGACAAACTTCGCAAAGGCTGCCCCGCTGTGCAAGGAGGTCGCGTTGCACATGAGCAACGAGGTCCCGCTTCTGGTGCGTTTTCGAGAGAGAGAGATCGCATTGATGAAATTTGTGCTGACAAAGTCCTGTTTGCACATAGTGCGAGTTCGCTTTTGAAAACGGCCACGTCCGCTTCTACCTCGCCCCCAAGCTGTCCGAGGTGAGTCAGATCTCTGCCGCTTTCCCCCATCCCATGTGCCTTGCTGACGATGCTTTATCTACACAGGACGACGAGTGATTTGCCTGACATCTATCTATCTTTTCCGAGACCTTGTACTTTTTGTCATCATCCATCATCGACTCTCTTCATGGTAGCCAATACCACAATCCAGCTCTCTGTGGGGTGTTCCCAGCCTGGGCGAGCACGCGTCGAGGCTCCGCTCTTTCTTCCTGGGGTAGGTTCCCGCGTCATTCCCGGCTTGCTCTTTGACTTTGGCAAAGACTATCCAATTTATCGAGCCAGAACGAGTAGGAGAGAAAGTAGACCCAAGCTACAGTCTTCTCAATGCGCTGACGCTGTCGTGAGAGACTGACGAGCAAACTTTCTGGAACAGCTCCAGGGCACCAGGGAACATCGCGGTCGTTCGTGACTTCGCCTAGAGTGGGGAAAGGAGATGAGATCGACGTGCCAAATTTATCCCGTTTTGCCTTAGCGCGAAGCTAAAACAAGGGGCGCCTCTCTCATCCCCTTTCTCCTTGAATCACTACCCCACCAAGCAGAGACAACCCATAACCAGTTGCATCAACCAAGACTGGGTGGGATGCGCTTGACTTCATAACGACGTTGACGACACGCATGACGCAGACCTCTGTGACGGCGGGAAACCACACTCCACCATTCCACCGGCACACATTCTATCTGTAGCTATACCTTTCTTTCTTTTCTTTCTTCGTCAAGTCGCCCCAGATGGCGGCAGTGGAAGCCGTGTCTGAGCCCCCACACGGGTGGCTGTCCCATGTCGACCCACTGACATACGAGTCGGTCAACGTGTGGGACTCGTCTAACGGCCTCGCCCTCTTCCTGGCTCAAGTCATGATCATCCTTGCCCTGTGCTATATCCTTGGCCTCGCCTTCCAGCGCCTCGGTCAACCAAAGGTCGCGGGCGAGCTCCTCGCTGGCGTATGCCTGGGCCCCACGGTGTTTGGAAACATTCCTGGCTTCACCGAGAAGATTGTGCCCTCGCAGTCGCTGCCCCTCCTCACACTCACGAGCAACATCGGCCTCGTCTTCTTCATCCTCCTCGTCGGTCTTGAGACGGACACGGACCTGATCAAAAAGTACGCGCGCCAGGTCGCCCTCATCGCGTTACCTGGCATGGCTGTCCCCTTTGCGGTCTCGGTCGGGCTGGCCATGTTCGTGTACGAGCACAGCACGGCAAAGACGGTCGAATTCACAACGTTTATGCTCTTTGTCGCCACCGTCATGGCCGTCACCTCTCTTTCGGTCCTCTCACGCGTCCTGTCGGAGCTGAGGCTGCTCAACACTGTCCTGGGCAGCGTTACGATCGCCGCGGGCGCGCTCAATGACCTCATCGGCTACCTTCTCCTGGCCCTGGGAAGCAGCCTGGGAAGCGGCGGAGAAAAGATCAATGCCCTCTACCAGCTCCTCGTCGCCCTCGCCCTGGCGCTCGTCCAGTGGTTTGTCGTGAGACCCATCATGTTTCGCCTCATTCTCCGATCGGGCTTCGACCTGTACGGCACCGGCGGCGGTGGCGGCGACAAGATGCAGCAGCACCAGCGCGTGCCAGAGCACCTGCTCGCGCTCACGCTCCTCGGCGCTCTCATCTCGGCCTGGATCACCGAGGCGTGCAGTCTCCACCCCATCCTAGGCTCGCTCCTCTTTGGCATCGCCCTGCCGCATCACAACTTTGCCGTGCGCGTCACCGAGTCCATCGAGACGCTCGTCATCGGCACGCTGCTACCCCTCTACTTTGTCACGTCGGGCCTCAACGCAAACTTCAAGCTGCTCAACACCGGTCTCGTCTGGGGCCAGATCTTTCTCATCTTTTTCGTTGTCTTCATCAGCAAATTTGCCAGCACGACGCTTTCTGCTAAAGTTGCCGGCTTCTCCTGGCGCGAGTCGAGCTTCGTCGCAGCGCTGATGCAGAGCAAGAGCATCATCGAGCTCATTATCCTCAATGCCGGCCTCGAGATTGGTGTCCTCAACAAGCAGGTCTATGCCATGCTCTTCATCACCTTTATCTTCTCCACGCTCACCGTACGACCCTTGGCCACGGCCATCTATCGCCCTCTCGCAGAAGAAAAGGCTCGTCAACCACGCGAGGAGGGACGAGAAGTCGAGCGATCGAATGTGGCCGACGACGGGGAGGGAGGAGAGAAGCGAGGAGCCCTGGAGCTGAAGGATCACTTCGCCATCGTGGCCGCCGTTACCTCGGCCAATCCGAGCGTCCAGGGACTGATGTCGTTCATCGGCCTCGTCAGCGGTGGGTTTCGTTCGCCGGATGAGAGCGGCAACACAGACGAAGCTGCGCGCATCGCAGTCGACTTTCTCAGGCTTCTCCCGACGACGGAGCATTCGACGGCCAATATCATGCGCCTCCTCTTTTCACACGACTTGGGCCAGAGCGACGAGGTGCTAGCCGCGCTCAAGACAACGGCTGCGCTCAACAATGTCGTCGACTCCCGGTCCCTTTCCACCGGCCATCTTCGCACGGGCAGTCTCGACGTGCAAAGCGCCGGGGGAAATCTACCCCAGGACGTCATCAGCGTGTCGAACGACGAGTCGATGATTTCGGCACTCCGCAAGAGCTTAGCTCGGGCCGAAGGTCGCCTGCACTCGAGCAAGGCTGCTGACAGAGCGTTGCGAGCGGGAGGCGCAAGCGAGCTCGGCAAGGCCATGGTGCTCGTCGCCTGGGAGAGCGCAGTCGTCGTGTCGCACGGCACCTCGTGGCTCCAGAGCGCGGCCGTCGCTGCGGGCTTCGTCGACGCTGGGCTTGGCGCAGGCCAAGAGGCCGGCTATGACGACGAGCAGGAGGCGACGCGGTACGCAAGGCTGAAGACGGGCGCCAATTCGATTCCGCGTACGCTCATGGGCCGTCTCAAGGAGCAGACGGTCGGCGTCGTCGTCGATGCGAGGCTGCTTGACGCCCATGGCGGCAACAGTGGAGCGCCTGTCGTCAGCCTAGCGCAGCGGCGACGAGTCGAGGAGGATCTGTGGAGACTTGGCGGCGTGAAGCTCTCTCGGGGGCGGCTGCGGAAGAGCAGGATCGTGGTGCCGTTCTTTGGAGGCAAGGACGATCGGGCTGCCGTGGAGCTGTGCGAGCGCATGGCATCGCGCTCCTCTCGCGTCGAGGCCATCATAGTCTCGGTCGCCAGCAGATCCGACAACGAGGAGGAGATGCAGACGATACTGGCTGGGGGTCATCGCGCCATTGGAGAGGAGAGACAGGACGATGGGAAGAACGAAGAAGAGAACCAGACGACAGTCAACCTCAAGACGATCCATCAGGCAGAAGCCGACCACGTAGATGCCCGCTTTCTCTTTGGACAGTGGCAGTCGGACGAGGACGACGTACAAGGACAGGCTCATGAGGGTAACTCCGACAAGGAGGCAGAGGCAGAGACGAAAGTGCGGCAGGTCGGGAATGTGACGTCTGTCAGTCTCCAGCCTCCTGCTTCGTCCACTGATATTACGGATGTCGAGGCAGTGCTCTCTTTTTGCCTTGGTCTCCTCGACGAACGCTGCGGCGACATGGTCCTGGTGGGGCGGGGCAAGATCGGGCAGAGGCCGCGCAACTTTCGCAGCAAGGTCGAAGCCGTGGTGCAGAAGAGGAGCGCCGTGCTGAGCCACGATGCCCTCGCAGAGCTGAGGAGCGTCGGCAAGACGCTGGGTGCTGCGGCCGAGGGATGCCTCGCCAGTGGCATCCAGACCTGCCTGCTGGTGGTGCAGGCAGGAACAACAAACGAGCGGAACATAACATAACACACAAGTCTAGCACTACATCAAAACTGTACTTGTATAACGACCCATATTGCACATCGATTGCATTAGCACACATTGGAATTGATATTCTCATTGAAGTTTCCAGTCGTAGTACCGCTGCGTCTTTTTGGCCTCTTCAGAAGGCAAACATGATGGCATGTCCTCGTTGTCGTGCTGCTGGTACACATCCCTCTCCCACCACCTCGCTAGCGGGTTCTCTCCACCTCGCCCATTCCGACGAACGATCAGCACCGTCGAGGTCCGCGTCGCAAAGAAGCTTCCTCTGCCCAGATCGAGTGGCGGGATCAGGATTGACTTCTTTCGGTCTTCATTCGTCTCAGGGAGCGGGTCCGACGGTGTCCTGCCGTGTGGAAGATTGAATGAACAGGGTGACAATGTACTCTGAGATGCGCAAAAGACCCACCTCAAGATTGTAAAGAGATCCTCTGCCAGGATCTCTTCTTGCCGCCTTAGCCGCTCCTCCTCGTCCATTACTCCTTTTCCGTCCGACTTGCGATCACCGTTGGTCGCTGCACCCCGCTCTGCCTCGTCGAATCTCTCCAACGCCTCGTCAAGCAGCTTCTTTCCCAGACGAACCTTTTCCCACATGGGCGATTTACCACCCGACTCGTTGCTGAATCCGCAGGACTTCGACACGGGCTTCCCATCCGTGCCGTCACCCTCGCCATCGCCCGGCGGTGGACAGGCCAGCGCGATGCTAGACGTAGAGTCGCGCGAGAGATCCTCGACCGTGAAGCCTCTTGAGCCGGTCGAGTCGCGGTTGCAGGCGTGGTGCAGCGATGTGGCTGCTCTGCTATGGCCATTGCCTTCTTCAGCCACCGTCTTCATTGTCGTTGTCCCATAGAAGAGGTTGAACCCCGGGTATTGGTCTGCATCATTCTCGACCTCTTTGACAAATTTCTCCGTGGCCGCATTACCCTCTGATTCGGGCAAGAGGAGCCATCGACGGAGCAGCGCGCCGCGGCTCTTGTACGACGACGGAACTTCGTACTGCGCATCATACGAGATATTCGTCAGCGCGGCTAGCCGGCCAGACCGAGTGATACCAAGCCACGTGCCGCCGCCGTTGGGCGAGAAGTCGACGCCGCTTAGCACAAGGCCCTGCTCCTCCGATGTTGAGATCGAGGTGTCAAACGAGTGCCAGGCAGAGGGCTTGGTGGGCCGCGCGACGACTTCGTCGCGGTTGCTCGCGAGCACGCTGGGAGGAGGAAAGGACTCTGTCTCAGCGGCTCTTCTCGCGCTAAATTCGATATTCAGAAGCGCTCACAGGGAGAAATCCGGGTGCGAGAGGGTGAGCAGAATGCAGCACATCTGACGATTCGCTCACGCCACTCTGGCGTCTGTTGCAGGAAGGCGAGGTGAGGGATAGAGCGAGCTAAGCTGCGTCTAATAAGTTGGCGCGCTTTATGTGGAGAGGACCTCGGAAGTCGGACACGGCGTCGAAATAGAGCTCGAGGAGGAAAAATATTGAAAAGGCATCGAAGAACAGAAAAAAAGTGAGGAAGAGAGATCATCGTCGCGGACCCTTTTGCCAAGTTGTGGAAGTCATGGCAGGGTCGCAGTTCGCCTACGTGCGCAACTTTGAGCTGCCAGATCCAGTGCTGCCCAATGTGTACATGGTGGTGCGCATCGATGGCAAAGGATTTCATCGGTGAGAGCGCGTTCCGAATCTCTGAGCTCCATCGGAAGCCATCCACGGCGAGCTGACTGGGATGGGGGCTTCACAGCTTCTCCGATGCGCACGACTTTGCCAAGCCAAACGACGGCCGTGCACTGGAGCTCATGAACGAGGCTGCGCGCCACGTCGTGCAAGCACTCAAGCCCGACGTCGTGCTGGCCTTTGGCGAGTCGGACGAGTACAGCTTCCTGCTCCGTCGGAGCTGCAGCCTGTACAAGCGCCGGGCCAGCAAGATCCTCACGCAGATCGTGTCGCTCTTTACGTCTGCCTACGTCTTTTGCTGGTCCGAGATTATGGGCAAGCAGGAGGAGCTGAAGTATCCGCCGACATTTGATGGCAGACTTGTGGCATACCCGACCGCAAAAGAGATACGAGACTACTTTGCATGGAGACAGGCCGATAGTGAGTCCTTCTTCTTGTAGCGCTTTCCCTCTAGTACAGTAGCTGACTTGGCCCGAACATCCAGCACACATCAACAATCTCTATAATACAACCTTCTGGGCGCTCGTCCATGCCGACAATGCAGATGGGCTCGGGGAACGGAGGGCCCACGAGACACTCAAGGGAACGGTGTCTTCGGAAAAGAACGAGATTCTATTTAGCCGCTTCGGCATCAATTACGACAAGCTCGAGCCCATGTTTCGCAAGGGCACGACGATTGTCTGGGGTGAGAGTACACCAGAGGAAGAGGCAGATGCGGAAGAGGACGCCGCCGCCGGTGCGGGAGAAGGGCCGATGAAAAGCCAGGAGAAGGAGAAGGGCAACAGAAGCAGAGGGGCGCCCGAGCTTCGAACGCTGCATGTAGATATCATCGGCAAGGAGTTTTGGACGGCGCCATCAGAACAACCTGGGCGAAGAGTCGAGAAGGCAGCACAGCACGGCGCGCATTCAGAAGGCACCGAGGCATGGCAGGACCCGAGGCGGGTATCCAGCTACCAAGGACTCGGCCTGAGAGCCCTCGAGAGATGAGCCAGAGGCAGGGCAAGGGGAACAGTAGTTTGCTATTAGATGTGTTTCTGATTTCGAGTGTGCTATAGTAGTGGTTATTTGTACTTTAAGATCCCTTCTCATGAGAAGTTGGGGTGAAGAGGAGGGATGATCGAGCCTTAATGTATTGTTGTACATGGTGGTGATGCTAAATCACGACTTAGTCAAGACGAGGATTTCCACTCTCCTCTCATCTTTACTCTACAGCTTGGTGCGGAGCGGCGAAGCAGAGGCAGCGGCCATCGAAGAGTGCTCACTTTGTCGAGGCAAAGACCGAGGTTGTTCCGTGGTCGGAGAAGCGAGCCAGAGCCATTTCGCCACGCAATCGACCAGCCCTTGGACCTCCGCGGCTGAATTGTGGGCGTGGACGCAGATGCGGACGCGCTCCTTGCCTTTTGGCACCGTTGGGTAACAGATTGGACGGACGAGAAAGCCATGCTCGACGAGGTGGGCCGCCAGCTCCCTTGCGCGGGGCGTCAGCAGGGGCACAATGGGCGAAGGACGCGGCACATGGTTGGTTGCTCTGCGTCGAACCGCTTGCGCATTGACAATGTCGACAGGAAGCTGCACATGGTAGGTCGAATCACGCTGCGCAGCGAGAGCCTCGAAGCCGTTGAGGAGGCGCTGAGTGTTGTCAAACGTCCTGTCGACGAGCTCCTCTCTGCTCCGCGGTACTTCTAGAATGTCGAGGGCGGCATGCACAGCATGTAAAATGGGATAGGGCAGAGCAGTGGAGAAGACCTGCAGACCCACGAAAGTCAGGATAGGGTGAGTAGCATGCAGGGAAAGGGACAACTCACGAGCGGGCGTGCATAGTTGATAAGGAATTGGCGCACGATGTGCGAGCAAAGAACGGCCGCTCCGGAAGTCCCGATGGCCTAATGGCAGAGACGGTCTCAGTGAGCCTTGAACAGAAGGCGTAAGGAGAGAGAGAATATACTCACCTTGCCGAAAGTCGCCAGCCGCACATCAATACGCTGCGAGATGTCCAGCTCGTTGCAGAGCCCAGCGCCCTGACGGCCGTACATGCCCACGCCATGGGCCTCATCCACAATGACGCATCTCTGCGAACGATTCAAGTGCGCATCGACGACGTCGACGAGGTCCTGCAGCGGGCAGAGGTCACCGTCCATCGAGTAAACGGACTCGACGGCCACGAAGACGTTGACGTCCTCGGACTCGATGCTGATGGCCCCGCTCGCAAGGAGGTGGCGAAGGTGGTCCATGTCGTTGTGGGGCAGCGAGATGCGCCTCTCTTTTCTGGTGCGGCTCGCTCGCATGCCGTCGTGGACGCTAGCGTGGACGAGCTCGTCGTAGATGATCCAGTCGTCGGGCTGAGGCAGCACGGCAAGGAGCGAGCTGTTGGCATCGTAGCCCGAGTTGAAGAGCAACGCCGTCGATGCACCCATGTGGGCGGCCAGCCTCCGCTCGAGCTGTAGACAGAATCGTTGGAGCTGGTGAGCAACATGGAAGAAGAACACAAGAGGGCAAAGGATGACTGACCCCTTCGTGTTCTGGAGAATTGCCGTCCAGAAGCCGGCTTCCTGTGCTGCCAAGCAATGGTTCATCGAGGCTCTCCATGCGCTTGGTGAATGCCCCTCGCACGCCCACATGCCGAGCGAGGCTCAAGTAGTCATTCGACGAAAAGTCGGACAGTGCGGTCGGGCCTCGCGTCTGGAAAGTCGTGAGCCTTCGCAGGGTGCCCCTCTGCTGCCGCCTGTCCAGGCTCGCCTGCAGTTGCTTCTCGAGCATCGTGGTGGTTGCGAAGGGGGGGGGGGTCAGATCGCGGAGCTTTGGTGGCGAAGGTTGGCGGCACACAGGGCGGATTTATTCAGGACATCTTGCGGCCCAACAATGTGACCGACGGACCTTGGACACCGTAGTAGTAGCGCAGCAGCAGTCCAAATGTTCACCCACCCACCTTCTTCCAGGTTTCCTTTTCCCGTGTCCCTCCCTCTTTTTTCTTTTTTCCCCCCTTCTCGTGTGATTCAGTCTGTTTTCGTGCCTTGGCGTGGCTGACCTTGGTTGTATCTTCTTCTCCGAATTTAAGACCGCACACATCCCGTCCGTGCGCGCGCGCGTCGTTTTTCGGGTATCTTTGATCGCTCAAACAACGCACTCAACGCGATGCTGCCGCGAGAGGGAAAAAACGCTCAGTCTGCAATGGCGGCGGCGGCGGCGGAGGAGGCCGCAGCAGCAGCAGCAACAGCAGCAACAAAGTCGGAGCCGATGGCGGTGGCGGCAAGTCACACAGGTACAAGACCAGTATCTGATGAGCCAAAGGTCAAGGCACGGCTCCACTACTTGGGACCACCAGGGACCTATTCGCACCAGGCCGCCCTGATCATCGCACCGCGCATTGTCCGACGGAGACGAAACGGCGAGCCATCGAGCGACGGGGACGATGTCGTCGCCCCTCTTTTGTTCCCAGCGCCGACAATTGAGGCCGCGTTTCAGGCTGCCCTCAACGATGACCGTAGGCTGGAGGCCAACCGGGTGGAGAAGCAGGAGCCGGAGCAGGAGCGGGAGAAGCAGGAGCGGGAGAAACAGGAGCGGGAGAAGCAGGAGCGGGAGAAACAGGAGCGGGAGAAGCAGGAGGGATACTACGCCGCGAGGAGGGCGACGACGACGACGAGAAGCCTGGCGCTTCTGCCGTACGAAAACAGCACCTATGGCCCAGTCGTGGATACCTACGACATCCTTGCAGCTCCGTCCACCTCCAGCAGCCTCTCCGTCATCGGCGACATTCTCTTGCCGGTCTCGCACTGCCTCCTCGTCTCGCGCGCTACGCACGGCGCCCTTAGGTCCCCACCGAGTAGCGACTTCCCACACGAGACAGACGGGCAACTGCGCCTCGAGGATCTAACTCAGATTCGCAAGGTGTACAGCCACGGTCAGGTGAGTGATAAGGCGCAGACAGACGATCCCCTTGCACCGTGTGATGGAACAGGAGGGCGCTGACGACCAGTCGGAAAAACTCCCAAAAAAAATCTCACCCACCAAAGGCGCTCGGACAATGTCGGCGTTTCCTAGACGCCTATCTACCTCAGGCCGCGAGAGTCGCCGTCGATTCTACCGGCGATGGTGCCGTACGGATCGGAAGTGGCGGTGGAGCGGCCACTTTTGAGGCTTGCATCGCCTCAGAGGTGTGTGCCCGGGACGAGATCTATGGCCTGTCTATTGCTCGTCGCGCGATCCAGGACCGCTCCGGTATGTGACTCTCTCTCTTCATCATCAAAGGCGCATGTGCAGATCGGACTGACCGGGAATGAGAAATTACAGACAACACGACACGCTTCCTCCTTATCGAGGCGACTGACGGCCTAGAAGCTGATGTCAGCAGCACACTCACAGTCCTGCCCCGTTCGAAGCCACCGCCTTCGTCAAGCAAGTCTCCGCCACAGGGCAATGACGCAGGAAACGTGCCGAGGAAGACCGTTCGAGCCATTGTACGCATCGAGACAACTCTGGCTGTCGACGGAGGCGGCTTCCTGCAGGACTGGCTTTATCATTGCAGGGACAGGACAAAGCAGCAGCAACCGCAAGAAAAAAACTCGAGGGCAACGGCTTGGGCACGCAAAATCGATCGTGTCGTGCCCAAAGTCAGAGAAGAGGATGAAAAAGATGGGGGGCTGTCGATGAACGACGGGAGACAGCGTGGAGAAGGGTCGAGCTGGCCATGTGTTTACCTTGTCGAAATGGAGGCGAGAAACGTCTTGCGTAGGGAGGATGAAGAGGGCTCTCACCTGCGCCAAGGAGGCGGCGAAGAAGGAGGCGATGATGGCTCACAAGGAGCTTATAACAGCGACGACGGGTGGGACTCGATCTCGAGTGCCCTGGACATCGCCTATCGCACTTCGGATCCACTCCCATCTGGCGAGAAAGTCAGACGGCTGGGCGTCTGGCAGAGTTCCTAGAACGACCGATCCTTCGTCCGTAGAAGGCAGGTCGATAATGTGTACAGTATAATCACCGCAACATCTTCATCTGCTAGATCACAATATCATGTCAAATCCGGCGCACAAAAGCGACCGAAAAGATACATTGTTGTTGCATTGTGAGAGGGCTATAGTACAGGTTTATGAGGTGGTGGAGCCGGCCAGCTTCCATCGGTGAAACTCGCTCTCGCCAAATCGCAGCAGGCTCGTGGTCCCACAGTCATTGACGGCCACAATGACATTTCTCCGGCCGGCCTTGAGAGGCGGAAAGACGTTGGGAGAGCGAGGTCCGCCGCCTGGACGTCTTCCAGCGCCGTAGCCGAGTCTCCGGTAAGACGAGGCCACTGGGCGAGCGCCAGGTGGGAGAAGGGAGAAGATGGTCGTGAGGAGACGAAGGAGTCGGAAGAGCCTTACTCGGAGAGCTTTCCGCGCAGCAGCGAGCATTCCAGGGTCGGCACTAGCACTCTTTGTCGGCTCTTCTGCCGAAGCTGGCGCCGCTGTGCTCCTCTCTGCAATCGCCTTTTTCCTCTTTGCTTCTGCCGCTGCCGCCATCTTCTTGACGGCACCTCGCCCGTAGCTCTCGTCGTTTCGCTTCTTTTGCATCGCTGCCCTCTTCTTCTCTTCTTCGTCCTCCTCTTCGTCCTCTTCCTCTTCCTCTCCTTCATGGCCAGTCCCTCGGTTCTGGCTCGGCAGCGGTGGCAGCTGCGCATACAGCTCTCCGAAACCCCTCCCGCTCAGCAGCGAAGTCTTTTGCGCATCCATCACTGCAATGCGGAATTCTGGCAGTGGAGGATCGGTGCGTTTATAGTGCGTTGCAGGTCTCCAAGCGTAGAAACAGATCTCTGGCGCCTCGAGCTTTTGTTTGTCTGCCTTTCTGGTGGGCTCGTCACCGTGGAAAGGTCGGTCATGGCCACTTGGAACGATTCGGAGACGGTCAAATACGGCGTCATAGCTGTCCCATCGTCCTCCTGTGATGCCCAGAAGACCGCGACTTGTTGGAGCCTGTGTCCTCTTTTCGCCGAGATTATTACTGCTCTTGTTTGTCATTAGGACGCTGTATACTCGGCTACGGAGCCACTGCAGAAGGGCGAGGAGCCATGCCGATATGCTCTGTACGCCGTGATAGCTTGCCTGGAAGATGCGACGTAGAGGATAGAACAAGAGGTCGAAGATGGTCACGAGTCGCAAGGGGTGCTTCTTGTCAATAAGAATGCCCTTCGCGGCCAGCTCTTCCTCCTCTTCTGCATCCTGCTCTTGAGAGTCTCGCTTCTTCCGTCGAGCATCCGCAGCGACCCTTCGAAGCTCATCGACGATCTGCACGCGCTGCACAAAGTAGCCGAGCCGCTTGAGGTAGGCGTAGAGCTGGTAGCGTTGTCGAGTGTTGCCATCGGTGTCCAACATGGTTGCGAATGCCTGCTGCACCGTCATGGGTATCCACTGGGTGTCCTTGGAATCTGTCTCGTCATCATCGCTGGTGCTCTGCTCCTGCACGACATCTGCTGTCTTCCCATCGATTCTGATACGGCATTCGAGGGCACCGCGTTCGATGAGGTAGAGAGCCTCTTCGGGGAACAGTTCCAGCCGCACCCTCGTCTTTGGGTAAAATGTATCTTGCTTTGTAACGCCCGCACGCTTCGAAGTCTCGCCATTGCTGCTTGTCAGTTGCGCCAGATCCTCGTCACGCCCATCCTCCAAAACAAAGACACGATGGCTGACGCCCATGGCGTTGAGTACTGTGCCCCTGGCCGTATGCACGATCGCTCGTTTCAGCAATGGCTCCCAAGTAGCGACGGAGATGCTCTTGCTACGAGCATTCTCTTAACTTAATCAGCTCGATTCTGCAGAAATACACTGCACAAGTCGACCGCAGACCACTCACCTCCCCGTCTTCCTCTCGGTGCTGATGACGTCGAACATTGCGCTCCTACTCGCCTCGAGAGCGCGGCTCTGCGCCACGAACCCAGTCGGCTCGAAGTCCTTTTCGCCTCTCTTTGGGATGCTCATCGGTGCGTTGGCCCCTGCTCCGCTGGACGCGCCCTTGCGAGCCAATGAGGCAATCAGTCGGTAGTCGGGCGCAGCCTCGTCACCCGAATCCTCGTCGTCACCTCCCTCGACGCCGCCGCCGCCCGCTGAAGGACCCGCCTTGCTTCCCTTTCCCGGCTTAAGCCCCTCATCCTCATCGACTGCACCTACCACAACAGCCGGTGCAGGCGCAGACGGCGCATCTGGGTCAGGTGCGAGGTCCGTCATCGTCTCTTCCTCTCTTCTCGTGGTTGCTTGTCGCGAAAGGCAAATCTTAAATTTTCTTCGTGGAGGGCTCACAAAAAAGAAAGGGATCCTTCACGTGTGCGTCACTGTCGCACTCCGCCTCGATGGGCGATGATGAAGATGACCGGCCGAGGCGAGGCAACCTGCTCTTTTCCGGATCGACTGAGGTGGAAGGGCATACGGAGGTAGAAATCCACGTCATAGATGCGCTCGCAAGTCTCATTGATGCGTTGCCGCGCGTATCTCTGTCCTCTGAACCAATTCGCAAGCCTTGGGACGCGGGAGGGAACAACCATGACGGTGAAGGCGACAGCAATGGCGACAGCGCAAATACGCCCGCGAGAAAACGTATGAAACCAGAGCAACGCTTTGGAATCAATGTCGACAAAATGGTCGATACGGCTCATGCAGAGCTGTGCAGAGCATGGAAAGGACCGTGGCTCACAGCGAGATCAATGGACAAGGTGCATGTACGCCAAGACAAGATTGGGTCAGAGACAACGCCCTGGGCCGATCTCGAGGCGGCTCAGTCACATGATGAGACAGGTGCGGCTATACTCTTCTCAACGTCAAGTCAAGGAAGCTGAACGGAAGCTTGCAGGCATGATCCACAAGTTCGTCTTCAACAATAGCGAGCAAGAATACGATGTCGACCGGGTCACACTGGCTCCTCGCTCTGGGTTTCTCATCACCAATCTCCTCCGGTCTCAACTGCAGCTGCCCGAGGGTTGGATTGGTGTAGTCGAGCATGGTGAGGTCGCGGTGTCGAAGAAGCGAGGAGAATATCTTGCCAACTGAAGTACCTTCAGCGCGTCAACATCCAGCCTCGCTCGTCCTCGTTGATCCACCGTACCCAAACATGTCGGCCTCGAGGCTGCAGCAGGGGAAGAGGGAAGCGTACAGAACCGTTGATGATCTCTACGACCTCTGGAAGATGGTACCAGCGGTGGAAACGCTCATCGGGCAAGACACTCTGGTGGGATGCTGGGTGACAAACCATGTGAGGCTGATGCTCCTGCTGGTTCGAACGATGACGCTGATATGGACACACACAGGCCAAGGTACAAGCCTTTGTCCTCGAGAAGCTCTTCGATGCGTGGAAGCTCCAACATCTGGGGCAGCTCGTCTGGGTCAAGGTCACGTCGGGCGATGCTGCCGAGGGAGGAGGCCAGCTCGTTGTCCCTTTGCAGAACAGAGCCGGGCGCAAGCCGTACGAGATTCTACTTTTGGGTCGTCGCAGGCCAAGCGCGGATGAGAATAAGGGCAAAGAGAAGGGTGCCATGGTTCATATGGTGGCTGGCAGCGTTCCTCTAGACCACAGCCGCAAGCCTGATGTCACTGGTGCGTGTCCGTATCAGCTGAAGATGGCCCCTCCTATCTCCGTAGACAGACCTGCTGACTCCGTTGGTCTCTACCTGCAGACGTCTTAGGCCCTATGCTGCCAAAAGAGAGACCGCTCAACGTCTACGACATTTTCGGACGCACAGCTCTGCGTGGGCCCGTATCGAACTCGGCAAGAGACCAAAAAGGAGTGGAGGGGCATACTGCAGGCTCGTTTGTGAGCATTGGCAACCAGGCCTGCCTCTTTAATGAGATAGTGTAGCGCAAGCACGATAAGACGCCGTCGACCCTAAGGCGAAGGGAAAACCTTCTGCGCGCTAGCCAGCTTGTGAAGATTAAAAAACTGTTCGAAGCTTCGCCATCGCTACTAAGTCAGCCGTGGCGCCCGTGTGAAAGATTCAAATGACGGGTGCGTGCTGCGAGGAGATAAGAAGACAAACGAACAACGTTCTCAACCATGCAGAAGTGGAGCAGTGAGGCACGCTGGAAAGAGCCGTGTGTCATGCATGAAAGCGTATCGATGACGAGCACATCATCAGAATATATCGATCCAAGAAGTGCAGCTCTGCCTGGTGGCTTTGCTTTTGCCGTGGAAGCTGCAGCTGTGATCGTCAGCGGGCCTTTCTTTTTTTTTTTCCCTATTCACTACTGTGTCTACCACTTTTGCTTGTTTGCCCCTCTTGTCTCGCGCTCGATCTGTGCGGTTGTGACAAATACCGACGCGGGCCTCTCTCTCCACATTCGGAAACTAATCAAAATGCCGTTTGAATGCTCCCCCTATGGTTGCGCACCAGGCAAAACCGTGGGGTAAATAGAAGGAAAAGAGTATCAATTTGCAACGATAGGCTTTCATTTGATTCCCTTAACTTTTACTATTTTCCTTTTCAACGAACGAAGGGGCAAAATCGCAAAGTCAAAAGTTGAAAGGCGGCGATGAGGAGGGGGCGGCGTCCATGCGACTGAGAGGGGGCTTGACGTATGCGGTGTTGTTGACGTCGACCGCGGCTCCTCCATTATTGCGCATTCAACTACTGCCACCACCATCCTACAACCTCATCTCCAGCCGCGCATCACGCCCTTCATTCTCACTCACTCTCTCTCTTCCTGGAACCTCGCCAGGCCTTCATTTCAATCGTCGGGACCTCCTTTCCGGCCTTCGAGACTTTTCGTTCACCCGGCCGGCCAAAAAGAGACGCGCCCAATTTACGGGACTGGCCATGACGCCGCTTCCCTTTCCCTCTGGCGGTGAGGGCCAGGAGGACAATATGCGCATCGACATACCGCGCGAGGGCGATGCGCCCGCCGTCGCCAGCCACAAAAAGGGCATCCAGCCCCTCGCAACAGCCTCGTCAAACAAGGACGAGGTTGCGATTCCGCCGAGGGGCAGCAGTGCGCCAAACACGTGGCATCACCACCCAAGGCAGCCGCTGGCTAGCAGCGACTCGTACTTTCCCAGCACACCGGGCTCCTCGGCACAGGTGCAGTCACAGCAAGCGCCACGGACCCCTGGCGGTGGTCTCCGGGGTCACTCGAGGCAAGCGAGCGTCGCTTCGTTGCAGCAGCAGCAACAACAGCAGCAGCAGCAACAGCAGCATCATGCTACGCTCTCGCGCAAGCAGGGTACCAACATGAGTCTCAGTCTGAGCGCAGGCGGGCTCCCCTCCTCGTCGGACCTGGCCTTGAATCAGCAGCAGGCTGATGGCGAGATGGGCGATTTCCCCAGCTTTGGAGGCGGACCTCCCAGTCCCAGCACGCTGACCGACATCATCCTGGGCTTGCACTCCACCCTCTACGGAGGAAAGCGCTTGCCCGAGGAGGTTCGAGAGATGGTCCAACGCTATTACGACTACGATGCAGGTGGGTTCCTCTTTGGCTTTAGTTACTTTTTCTTCGCTGCCCAATGCTGACCGGTGCCGTCTTTCTGTTTTCCTCCAGTGTTTGAGTCGCCGCTCCTGTCTGCGCACGGACGAGAAGAGATCGCTAACCAGTTCATCATGGCCTTCGCCCTGCCTGGCATGGATGTGTGCTCAGAGTTGCGAGACGTCATCTGCAGCGACTTTGAGTTCGATGGCACAAGAGCCGGCATCATTGACCAGACAATCAGCGTCACATTCCTGCCCTCCATCTTTGGTCCATCGTCCTACCGGTCAAACTCAGGCCCCGGCTCGGGTGCTGCTGCCGGTTATGGCGGTGGCGCAGCGGGCGCGGGTCTCGGCGAGAAGGGGACAGGGTACGACTACGCGAGGGGCTCGGCCACGCCGGCCTACACGCTTCACTCTGGCGTCACGCCGCACCCGTTTGCCAACTACGGCGCCAGTGCCGTGCCAAACTCACACATTGGCCAAGGTTCCGCATTCTCGCGCTTCGGTACCCATCCCCATTCACCCACGACGCCCTACAGCCTGTCGAGCATGTGGGGCAATAGCCGGCCACACACGCCCGGCTGGGGCTCATCGGCGATGCGGCCCTTGTCCTCGACGGCACAGGTGCGGCGTGCGAGTACACCGCCCAGCGTCAATGGCGACGACGAAGCTGGCGTCGACAGCGGCGCATCAACAGTTCTGGCCACCAACGACGGTGCACTCCAATCCAACTTTGTCCATGCTGATCAGAGCGACGGCGGACAGCTGGCCAGGCCGGCAATGCCCTCGGACGCCCTCGTGCCTCACTGGACCCACTCGGGAGGACTGGGACGCGAGAGTGTACGAGCCATCATCTGGGGTCTCTTCCATCCTCGCGCCGTCCTCAAGAATCTCTGCACGATCCATCTCCGCCTCATGAGCCGTCTCGAGTTCAATGACGCCGGCATGATCGTCCGCCACGAGGACACCTGGGGCCTGCGCGAGACCATCGAGGGTACCATTCCCTTTGCTTCGGTCATCTATGCGCTCGAGAGGAGAGTTGTTGGATTTCTGTGCTCGTACGCCATTGGAAAGGGCTTCCGTCTCTCGTCTGCCCTGTCGAGGACCGTTGCCCCCGCCAGTGGCCGGTACGACTCATCTGATGAAGAGTACCACTCCAACGCAAACGATGCTGCCCGAGCGCTCCTCCTTGGCGGTGGCGACCCAGGCAGCAGCCAGTTCAGCCGTCACAACAGCATCTCGGAAAAGGCCGGACATAGCCGTCAATTCACCTCGTCTTCAGCCTCCTTCTTCCAGCAGCCTCACCTTCACCGTTCTAGGGCCACGTCGCCCACGCGACACCACCACCACAACAGCCACCATGGTCCTCGACACCATCAGCACCGATTCGGTCCTCAGACGCCGTATTCGGCAGGTGGTCCCTACGCGACGACAGGGACGCGCTCGAGGGCCAGATCGCTGGTGGGCGCCAACTTGAGATCCTCGTCCTCGTCCGACAACCTCTACCTCTCCTCGTCGAATCTGGCCCACCACAATGGCATCACGACGCCCGGCGGCACACCAATGATGGCCGCCGCAACAGTGTCCGGCGCTGGTGCCTATGGCGAAAGAGAGCGCGGCGCATCGCATACGGGCGCCATGGCCGATGTCTCGGGTGCTTCTTTCCCGCCCGACAGCGGCGCGCGATACAAGAAGAAGGGCGAGGGTGGGAGGACAAATTCGGCGCCTGCGAGCCACTACGGTGACGTACAGCTCCCCGACGACGCCGGCAATCCCCTTCCTGCCGACCTAGTGCCCAGCTCCGCATCCTCGACATCTTCAACGGCGGCTGCCGTTGAAAAGACAAAGGCGCCCGATCAGGACTTCTGAGTTCGCACGTCCGCCCTTATCTCCTATCTCTGCTGTTACTCGGTCAGCTTGTATTTCTCATGGCAAACCTACTTTCACGCAATGGAACAGCAACCGCTGAGCTCACATAGACAACAAGTTGGATGACAGTAATTGAGGGTGATCGCTATTACTATGATGATGTTTGGCAAATTTACATTGATGATGTGTACGAGATTGAGAATGCCACAATCAAGGTGACTTTTCGACAGTGCTGATCCAGGCAAGCCTCTCAGCGAGGCTTGTATCCTCGCCCTTCGTCTCGGTTTCGAGGCCCACGCTGCAGAATGTGTCCTTGAATTGACGATTGGCGAGTGGCCAAAGGGTCTTGAGAATCTGCCTCGCCTCTCTAGCCTCCTCGTCGTCATCGCCGGCGCCTTTGTCGCGCACCTTCCAGACATGATGCGCAACGCTCCGCAGTGCCCACTGCCACATGAGTTCGTTGCGAGTTTCGTCGATTGCATTGGGCCCCTTTGTGAATGACTCGACGAGAATGGAGACCATGGCTCTCACAACTTCCCTATCTTCCTCGATGCCATCCTTGGACTTCGTCTTGTCCTCCTCCTCCGCGCTCAGACCATCATCCTCGTCCTGACCCTTGCGCTCTCTGCTCTTGCCCGAGACCCAGTACGCCAGAGGCTCGACGTATCTACCTTCAACCCCATCGCCACACTTGAGCCCCACGCTCTTCAAGACGTGTCGATAGTCATTCAGCAGCAGCCTCGAATACGGCCTCTCCCTGTCTTCTCCCTGGCGCGGCTCGAGCAACGCTGGCAAGAGGATGGTCCTGGCGAAGTTGTCGTCGCCAAACGAGGCCGAATCATAAAGACCCAGCAGGTCCGTGTACAGCTGGTAGAAGGAGTTCGAGGACGGCCACTGCGCTTTGCAAGTCTCCTCGATCTCTTCGATTGTACCGCCCTCGCCGAAGAAATAGGACGTCGGGGATGGTACGAAGTGCTCAAAGAGAGCGAAAAGATAAGTCGAAATCTGCGGATCTCTGAAAAGGTCTCTCCCGGTAAGAAGGCCCGTCGGCTTCGGCTTCCCTACCGAAGAGGCCTTGTCCGTCGACGATGCCGCTCCGTCATTCTTGTCCGCGTCTGCCTCGAGCAGGAAAACTTTAACAATACCGAGGTAGACATCTGCGACTGTCGGCTGGGAGAGCTTCCCAAGTCGGTCGGTCGAGAAGGAGATCGATGGACTCTGCGCAAAGATGCTCGTCGCTAGCTTGACCGAAGCTTGGACGATGCCTCGCTCGTTGACGTCCCAACCCCAATCTGCAGGGAGCGCGTCCATCCGGTTGAGCGAAGCGCAGGTGCCGCTGTGCAACAGATCATCGAGCGCCATCATCGGCCAATCTTTCCGCAGTGGTAAGCCTCGAATTGGAGATTTCCACAATGGTGCGCCCGAGAGAGGATCCTTTTCGTCGGTTTCCTCCTCCTCGTCATCACCTGTTCTCTCTTGATGAGCGTCAAGAAGCTCGTATCGTTTTGTCGAATGAGGAACGAGAAGAGTATTGGTGCGGAGAAGCTGAGACGAGATCGTCTGTCGCGGCGCCATTTCCAGCTTTGGGTCCACACGTAGCGACTCGAACCAGAATGGTCGGATGGCATGAATCGCGTCCTGCAGAGAGGGATCGACGCGAGGCAGCGCTTCCCCAATTATGTATCTCGCTATTTTCTCATCTCCTTGGCCCAATCTATAGAGCAGCGCGAGGAGAAGTTGTATGCCAGTTTCTTGCGCTTCGGTCTCGGGAGGCTTGTCACCCGTGCTCTGTGTCCCATCGAAAATGACGTCCGCGCAAAAGCTCGTGAGGTGTCTTGCGAGGTCTGGTACGTCGACGTCATCTCTTATCAAGGCGCTCCAGAGGCGGTTGTCTCTTAGGAGGGTGTGTACCGTCGCATGCATTGCAAGGTCTGCCCCTCGCTGGATGCGTTTAGCCAGACGGAAGATAAAGTGCGCGCCTCTTGCCGATCTCGCAATCTCTCTCATGTCTGAAAGCTCCTCTTCTGCAACTAGCCCCGGAAGGGCCTTGGCGCCGGTTGCCATCTCTTCCGACTTACGGAGTTGCGAGCAGCGGTCTCCGAAGAATGTGGACGCTTGGCAAATTGTAGGCCACAGATTCTCCGTAACAGTCGCGATCGTCGTCTTGCAGGCGGCATCGTCGTACTTCTGAGCCGCAATTAGCCACTCGTCAAGGAGCTGTGCCGCACTGGCAACCAAGAGGAACGTGTCGACCGTCCATTGGCCTCTCGATGCTGCACTAGTGGAAGCACTCAAGCGTATAACGTCCCTCCCGACCTCCCACCACTCGGCGACCTGAACCCATCTGATGTCGTGATGATTGACGGTCTGGTGAGGATCCTGTGCACACACGATCCAGATGCTGAGCAGGTCGAGGGCCAGTGCGCGCGTGTACGCATCAGAGCTGAAAGACGAAGAGGGTGACGCCACCCACTGCAGTAGAGATGCAACGATGGAGGGGACCTTTGAGGCGAGGTCCGCGCACATTCCATACCGACTCAGGCATGTGTAGATCTCAAGGGTGAGGTTGAGCAGATTGAGGCTAGGCTGATGGTGGTCCGAAGGGAGCACGGCGAGGAAGCGAAGCAGAGCTTCAATTTGGCCTGTTGTAACGAGAGCATGAGCGACTTCTCGATCGGCTCGGACAAGGTTCAAAAGGAGGCGCAGCGCGGCAGCATCGGGCGCGGCATCCCCCTTGGCCCCCTTCGCTAATGGCCACTGTCTCTGTCGAATCGCAGCCGAGATGACTGCATCAACGAGCCCCTTATGACTGGCCACGGCGACAGCCATCTTGCGACTTCGTGTCGTGACGTTGACAAGTATCGACAGGGCGTGGCTAAGTTCTGGGGCAGAAAGTGGCGTTCCAGCAGGCGATGCAATGACGCTCATAACAGTCTTGATCACGTCGAAGACTTCAAGAGCATCACGTTGCTCTTCCTTTGAGGGTTTATCGAGACTGTCCTGGACGATCGACCCGGTCCTTTCGCACAGTCCATTCGTTATGCATTTGTCGGCACAGAACCAAGCCACGGATCTGACGCTCATGTGACGATCCTCGAAGTTCCACGAAGCGAGTCTCAATGCCCTCGCAAAAGCGTTCGCCCCACGTATCTCGCAGTGGATCTCGTTGTCGCGCTGCAAAGAAGACTGAAAGATGACGTGGCCAAGAGTGCGGAGAGCGATGGTGCGTTGTGACCGATTGGTGCTTCGGGCCAGGTGAAGGAGCTCCTCAACGGTATACCCGGCCTTGTCCTGCTCCTCGCCGTGATGATGCAAGCCCGATAGCCTGCTCTCATCTGTCGGCAAGACTTCATCATCGATAGGCCGGCCATCAAAGCCGAAGCGCCTGCCACCTCTCGACACTGCGTCGCGAGCATCGTCTTGAGTCCATTGGAGCGAGGCAGGGACCGTAGCCGGCTCCTCGGGAAAGAACCGTTTCCGAATCTCCTCTGGCGTGTCTTCGCCTTGTGCATCCTGGAAGCGGACTCTGTTGTTTGATTTCTCGCCTGGCTGCTTCTGTACCACCGTGGTCGATTGCTGCCCTATTCTCCTTCCCTTGTCGACTTTCTCCACGCGCTCTTCAGCCCTTCCTAGGAGCTCTTGCTTATCTGCCTCCTCTTTCTGCGAGGACCCTCGACTCCTCGCCATGAGCAGGTCGAGCACACCAGGTCCCAACGAGTCTCCGATTTCCTTAAGCTCGGCCTCGACCTCTTCACGGGACATCTTTGCGACCTTTTCCTCATTTTCTTTTGATATCTCCGCGAGCATTGGATCGGCTGCGCCAGTGGCACCCTTTGAGACTGCTGAGGCTGATTGTCCCACTGTGCTCGATGGCAGGGTGGGCTTAGTCCTCGATGGTGGTACCCCTCCTCTCTTCTCGAGCATCTTCCTCCTAAATGCCGACATGGGCTTCCCATCCTCGTCCAGCCATACATCGCCCTCATCACCACCACCTCCAGCAGGTACAGCGGTCGCGCCTTGGCGTTCCCTCTCCAGCTGTCTCTTTTGCGCAAACCTGCTCATTTTCTTCTTTTCGCTGCTCTCTGCTTCTGAGCGACTGATACCACGCCGTTCCTGGATCGTGCCAATGAGAGGTGCACCGCCGCCCGAACCCGCTGATCCACCGGGCCCTTCCTCTTCCGCCGAGTCGTCTGCGCCCTGAGTAGCGCCGGCCAACGAAGCGGCCAAGTCGATCCTCACCGTCTTCTCCTTCATCGCACTACCCCGCTCTTGAGGTGCCTCATCGACATCACGACGCAGCGCTCTCGTGGACTCCTTTGGCCTCCTCCTCTCCTTCTCGATCTGCCCGGACTCGCCAGCCTTGCCAATTATCGGCGGCGCAACATCCCTGAATGCCCGCGCGGCAGGCTCATACGTCGGCTCGCCGCCCTCATCGACGTCCGCGCCACCATGCAAGCTGCGCAGCTGCGTGCCCGGACCATCTTCTCCCACGCCCTCGCCCTCCCCCTCCTCGCCCTCGGAACTGACCCGGTCCTCGTCGGACCCCGCAGGATCGGGAAGGTCCTCCAGGACGGGCCGGATTTGTTGACGAAACATGCTCGCCTGCCTGCGACAGACACTCCCTCTCGGCCTGCCTTGGACACCTCGAGCTCTTCTTTTGGACTAGGGTGTGGTCCGATGTTGCACCCCGTCGCTTCTTCTTCGGTGGAAGTTGAAAGGCACGCAACACATGCACACACCGCGAGAAATAAAAAATTGGAAGACGAACCAAAAAAAAAGTTCAACTTGCCCGGACGGTGGGAGGGTGGAGGCTTCTTCTGTCAAGGCACTCTCGTCCGAAAATTCTTGAGGGCGCCGACTCTTCAAATTGTCCATTGTGTGCATCATCATCTTTCAAAAGCCAGAGAAAATGCGCAATGAGGTGTAAAGGACATCCAGTCACTGAATAGGCGATGAGAAATGCACGAGAAAGAGAGAGAATGAAGAGAATGAGAAGAGAAAAGAGATGAATGGTCATACAAAGAAAACATGAGTGAGAGAGGAACAACACAAAAAAAGTCTTTTAAAGTCTACAACTCCTTTCTACTGCGCGCTCCCAGTCGTGAAGCCGCTTGCGTCTGGGTCGAACCACTCGGTGCCCTCAATGCCTGCCGACTCGTCAGCCTCGAGGAGCTTCTCGTCATTGGAGTTGCTCAAGGCTGCTGATTCATAGACAGACATCCGCGAAACCCTCTCAGCGGCAGGCAGCGGCGGGGAATAGGATCCAGTGGCTGGCGATGGCTCCTCTTCCTCCTCGCCATAGTCCGACGACGAGGTGGTGCTTGATGCCCACCGCCGGTGCGCCTGATCGTGATCCGGCTGCGCGCCGTCATCACGGTCGTGTCCGTTGCCAGCGTCGACATCTACGTTGGGCACCTCTCCGTGCTCCTTCTCTTCCTCTTCTTCCTCCGCCACCTCTTTGACTGGCGCAGGCTCAGCGTCGGTCACGGAGAATCCAGTAGCCGTTGACAGGCGCGCATCTCGTAGGCTCGTACGGCCACTCGTGATGCTGTCTCGTGCGGTTCCGACGCTGTCATGGCCGCCCGTCGTCCGGCGCTCTCGACGACGCGTAGTCCGGCTCTCGCGTGTCGCCGAGGAAGGCGTACCGCTAGCGGCACCTCCTCCTTGCAGTTTTGCCAGCATCGCCGCTGCCTTGTCCGAGGGCGTTTCGTCAGCCGCAGCGCCCATGCTCTCGTGGCCTGTTGCCGAAGTAGCCGAGGTTTCACCGTCGAGGCTACCAGCAAGACCACTGCCTCCGCTTGCATCGCCCGAGATGTTCGACAGCTCCGCCGCTGCGTGGCCCGAGGCAGACCCTGACGCGCTGGCCCTTGCTCGACCAGCAGCTCCCCTCTCCCTCTCTCTCGCTTTCCGTTTGCCCTTTGGCGTCCCGCCGCCCTTTCGCAAGTTGCCCAGCAGCGTCTCGAGGACGGCGCTGTCGTCGACGCCCGCCTCCTTTCTCGCCAGTGCCTCGAGCCTGTCCTTCTCCCTCTCCTCGGCAATGGCTCTCCTCTTGGCTTCGGCCGCTCTTTGCTCAGCAAGTTTGACATTGTCGACCTTGACCTTGCGGTAGGCCGTCTGGAATTCCCGAAAGATGCCAAAGAAGTCCTCGGTGCGCATGGGCTGCTGGGCCGGGAAGCCTCGGCGGTGCGGGGCAGGGCCCTCGCCAAAGTAACGCAGCGCATCGACATAGGTCCGCTCGGTGAACTGAACCTGGTCCGACAATCGAGACAGTTCGTTGTGCGTCTCGTTGAGGAAGGGCAGCATGAGCTTCGTGTAAGGATCTTCGAGGCGGTCCTCGGACTCATCGAGGAATCTATCGAGTTCCTTTTTGTGCTGAGTCGACCCAGACTTGAGCTCGGCAAGGTCTCGCTTGAGGTCCAGCAGCTGAACACGGCAGGCTTCGCTCGGCCTCTCGAGCTCGTCGAGAAAGGCTTCCGTCTCGGGGAAGCACTTGTTGATCGACCGCTCGACAAAGTGGAGCAGCGTGGTGCCGTCCGAGGCCTTTGTGTCGACGAGCTTGTTAATGCTGCTGATCTTGAACCCAAAGGCGCCACCTTGGACACCCGTCGAGTTGAGGAAGTTGCCCATCATGAGAATGAGACCCAGGAGTTTCGCGAAGCTCTGCGCCTTCACCAAATCCTCGGAACCCTCTCGGATCTTGGTGGACCCTTCCTTGACGAGGTCGTATGCTTCCTTGTACTTTGTCATGTAGAGCAGGCCCTTGACCTTCTCCTTGAGATGTGGCACCGTCATGAGCAGCACCACCAGCCGGTCGGCAGGGTGCAACAGCCGGAGTTCCTCGTCGGACGCATTTCGGTACTCGCCCAGCTGACCCTTTGTCTCGCTCTCGGGGTAGTGGCGCAGGAGCTCGGTGAGGAAGCTCTGGTCCAGCACGGCCTCGTTGCAGTTGACAATGTGGTGGGCCACCTCTTCTGGCGTGGCGTGCTTGGCGCCCGTGAGGCTGCTCTTGACACGGCGAAGGACCATCTCGATGCCTTGCCTCGTCTGCAGGCTGAGGTGCGTCTTGAACTCGACCTTGTCCTTCTTTGCCGCTGCAGTGACCCGCTTGGCCGCCTGCTTCGCCTTAAAGTCCTCTTCCATCTCTTCGAACATGCCCCCTTCTTTGAGCAACCTCACCACTTCCTCTTCGTTGGCAAGATTGTGGCCCCAGACCGTCTCGGCTGCATGTTGAGGCGTCAGCTTGTCCCACTGCAGCTGCTTCATGCGGCCCTTTGCCTGCTCCAGGACTTCCTTGCGCGTCGACATGGTCGTTGGGACGAAGCCCATCGGCGGCGCAGGCGGCGCATGCGTAGGCCCCGCTGGTCCAATGTGGCTACCAAAGCTGTTGCGGACGTCGAGCATCGAGTCCCGCGATGGCGTGGCATCCTGGCCCTGCTGGAGCCGCGCAAAGGACTGTGGCGTCGCTGGCGTGGCTGACATGAATCCAGCCGAGCCAGGGGCCGGCGGTGGTGGAGGGGGAGGAGGCGTCGCAACATCCGATGGCGGTCTTGATGATGACGCCGATGAGAAAGCCGATCCGCGAGCCAGGCCAGCAGACATAGGAGGAGGAGGTGGTGGTGGTGGTGGCGGCGGCGGTGGCGGCGGGGCGCCCATGGCTCCTCCTGGCCCTGGTGGAGGCGGTGGAGGAGGAGGAGGAGGGGGCGGTGGCGGTCCCATGTCTCCCTGTACGCCCCGGGGATTACTCGTCGAAGTAGACAGATCCCTCCTCTTTCGGATCTCGTCCAGGAACGTAGGAGGACCATCGGCGACAGGGGGTGGTGGTGGCGGTGGCGGCGGTGGGGGAGCGCCCGACGCGTCATCAACCTCGGAGGGCGACTCGCCGTCCTGTGCTTTTCGCCGCCTCGTCTGCCTGGCATCAGTCATGCGGCTCTGCAGCTCGGTGTTCTTGGCCATTCCAGCGGCCAGCGTCGCTTGGATCTTCCACTTTGCGGCTTCACTCGTAGGATCCAGATCCGAGTCCGACTCGGTCTCCTGGTCCGAGGCAGCCAGTTGTGACGGTCGGTGCGCCTTTGAGGAGCGCGACTTGCGTCTGACCTGGGTGGAGATGCGCTTCCTTTGCTCTTCCTCGCTTTCCTCTTGGGTAATGGTCTCGTCTGCAGCTTCGGTGTCATCCTCCTCTTGAATCTCCTGTCCCGGCTTTTGGCCTTTCTTGGGCGCATTAGCCTCAAGCTTTCGGATCGTCCTCGCCCGCTCCATCTGCCGCTCGAGCGCGTCGACCAGCTGCTGGCGGTCCATGTTGCCACGATTGGCAGAGAGCATCTCGGCGTTGCCCTGTGCTTCTCGCAGCATTTCGTATAGCTCCCGGATCTGCACCTCGAGAGCGACGACACGATCGATGTAGCCCTTCTCGAGGTCCTCCATCTCTCGCTGTGTCGCATTGGTATTCCCTCTCGCAACATCGAGGTCCTCTTCGAGGTCGGCAAGCTGTTGTTGCAGCTTGCCCACCAGCCCTTCGCTCGCTTCGCCCACCTGGGCCTCGAGCCGTCTTCTCTCCTGCTCGGCCATTCGCGTTTGCAGCCGGCTCTCCTTGAGCTCCTCCTTGATCCGGTTCATCTCATCCTGGTCAGAGAAACGAGCCAAGACGTTGTTGACCGAAGTGCCGAGGAGCGATGTCATGTCCGAC
Source organism: Acaromyces ingoldii (assembly GCF_003144295.1). NCBI lineage: Eukaryota > Fungi > Basidiomycota > Exobasidiomycetes > Exobasidiales > Cryptobasidiaceae > Acaromyces > Acaromyces ingoldii. The sequence continues at coordinate 1,172,893 of NW_020290251.1, read as the reverse complement.
CCTTCGACTGCGCCCTTCCGGTCCATGACGACCGACGTGACGAGCGAGTCGATGAGCTGGTAGTAGTGCACGAGCGAGTCGCCCTCCTGTCGAATCAAGAGAAAGTGCTGGAGGGCAGACAGGAAGAAGTCGTATGCCCTCGAGCCAGACACTTTTTCGACGATGGCTTTGAAGACGTCGACGGGATCGCTCATGTCGGTCAAGACGTCCTTGTTGAAGGACTCGACCACGTCTTCGTGATCTGCCTCGGCGCCACGCTCAAAGACTAGGATCTGCTTGTCCAGGTCCGGATTCTTGAAGGCACGCATCTTGATGAGGATGCGCTGCAGGCCGCTGGCCTCCATCTGGTTCCTGAGGTGCACCCGAACCTCGAATTCGGTGGCGATGTTGGCGTCCAGGATGGCATTAATGAGGAACATGTTGTTGAGTGCATATTCGTTGAGCGACGACTCCTGCTGGCCCAATACGCTCAACTTTCTGACCTCGTCCGAAGCTCCCACTTTGCTTCCCATCTGCCCTCGCCCATCAATGGTCTGTTCCAGCACCCTGAACCACGCATCGAAGCGGCCGTGGTCGCCGGTAAAGGTCTTGAGCCCATCAAAGCCCCGCAGGACCAATCGATGGCCTGCTGGGCTCTGCCAGTGGCACAAGAAGAGGAGAATGTCGGCCGCCTGCTTTCTCGTGGCCAGATGAGACGATATAATTGAGTGGACGATGCCACCAATGCATTTGCTGTTGGCCATGGCGTCGTTGGCGCCCGGCTTGCTATTGAAGAGCGATCGGAACGCCTTGAGCGTCTCGTACTCGAGGGCAACGTCGTGCTCGGTCCTGCCCCCCTTTTGCTGCAAGCCCAGCAGGAAACTCGAGAGGACCGGGGTGCCCTTTGCTTCGACGAAGCTCTGGATCCACCCCATGGCGCATGTCCGGAGGGTCACGGCGAGGCTCTCGATGTGCTTGGTCGTGACGGTGCCGTCCATGAACTTCTTGATGTAGAACTCGGGCGAATTGCGCGAGATGACGGCCGTGCCCGCCTGGCCGCTCGACCCGGCCTTTTCTCGATTGGTGTGCTCTGCCAGCTTGTCGTTGTAGACAAGCTGCCACTTCTTCTGAATAGTAAAGTTGTTGAGCATATTCTGCTTGGCCTTTTGCTCGTATTCGTCGGAAAAGTTGCCGCCAGCGGGCGCTGCTCCCACAAAGTCTCTCTTGCTCATCAGCTCAGCAAACATTCTCTCGATGACGGCCTCGTCCTTGGGCATCTCGAGGTGAAAGCCCTCGTCTCCACCGGCAGAATATCTGGGATGGGTGCCCGATGGGTGGGGCACATGGTGGTGAATGACATGTTGAGTTGAGTCGCGATTCAGGCCCGGAGGCTGCTCTGCATTCGACCACAGCATAGGCTGGCCGATTGAGGCTGCCGAGGCCGATGCTATTGACATGCGATTGAGAATCTCGGACGTCATGGTGGGATATCGAACGGACCCTGTTTCGCTCGAGTGCTGGCTCGAGCCTGTGTAGCGGGATGTCTTATTGCTGTTCCCATTCGGACCCAAATGCAGTCCATAGTCCGTGGCTCCGTGACCCCGCGAGGAGCTGCCGCCCGAGGGTGCACGTCTGTGTGAGCGCGGAGGCGATGCTCCAAAGTCGTCAGTGTTACCCGAGCCCGTCGACCGGAGCGGATAGCCGCCATTCTAATGGGCCCATCGTCGGGAGTCAGTTGACTTGATAGCCGTTGTTAAGCCCATACTTCTCAACTCACGAGGGTATTACCACCGCTGCTCAGATGTGGGTTGCCACTGGGCGGTCCAATGTTCATGCGAGGCCCGCCAGAGCCAGAGCTGGTGCCAATGACCTCGGCCAGGCTCTGGTTGGCGCCGCTGCTCGACGACAGACCATAGCTTGCCTCGCCTCCCGTGCCCTGGCGGGTTCTCCTCTTGCGTCCGAACAGGCTGTCCATCGCTTCTCATCCACTCCCTCCGCTTGCTCCTCCCTACACAGGACTTCTGAAGCGTTGCGCCAAGTCGCGTCGTCGCTCGGCCCACTTGAACAAAGGAAATAAGAATAGAAAGAAGCTGTAGATCGCGTCGAGGGTGGGGAGAGTCGCCTCCCTGCACGCGAAAGCAGTCGTCTACGCAGTCGTTCTAGGCGCAGTGAACCCCGCTTGTCGTAGTCGTCGTTGTTGCGAATATGCTCCCCGGGGCCTGGACCATCCGCCAATGGTCAATGGCCTGCATAAGGTAGCGCTTGTAGCGGGTGTTGAGCAAGCAACAGTCGAAAGATTAGGCTTTCGGCGCACCTCCTTGCCCTAAGCTCCAGGTGTGCTCGCGTGGTGTAGAAACACGTGACGTGCTATTTTGTCTTCGCGATGGAGGAGAAGGCCGTTCGCTTTGACGACGACCTCGAGAAAGAGAGAGAGAGAGGAAACCCTTCTCCTCTGACCCCTTTTGCTGCTGCTCGACGACAATGACGACTCCGCAGCCCGCGAATCCGTTCTTCCCGCCAGGCGTCCCGGCGCCGCCGAACACGGGCAACGAGCAGCTGGGACCCGGCGCGCCGTCACCCTTCATCCACGAGGAGAAGCCGCTGTATCCGCTCCGTGCGCAGGAGTCGCATGCTTCTTCCTTCTTTGCCTTTGCCGAGCCCATTCTCGGACCATTTGGCAGGGTGCTTGACAAGATTGCAGAGAAGAGGCGGGCGCTTGATCTCCCATTCCCGGGGACGGCCGAGCACCTCCAAAAGGAGACTAAGCGTAGGTTTCCTCCCTCCCCCTCACGTCGATGCCTAGGAATGAGATGCTGACGCTCTCGATGAAATTAGAAACCTTGCTCTCTAACTTCTTCTACGATGGCGCGAGGGCAGACATGGTCAAGACTCTGTCGGTCAACCCCATTTTCCAGGTCACACATGCTTTCAGCATGGGCGCGACGAGCGCCCAAGGACCCGTGCCCCCGTCGTACAACTTTGGAGCAGTCTACGGTAGCGACAAGGTGCGTCTGCCCCTCACTCTTTTGAGTGTCAGCAAGGGAAACGAGCATCTTACTGACGATTGGGGTCTTTACAGGTCTTTATGCAAGCAGGGCTGGACGACTCGATGAGCGTGACGATGCGGGCCAATGGCCGGCTCGCACGCGGGCATATCAGCAAGGTGCAAGCACAGCTCGCCGCTCAGGAGGGTGCTAGCTTTGTCCAGCTCGAGCACGACTACCAAGGCCTGGACCACGCCGCCAACATCAAGGCACTAAACCCATCGCCGACAGACGGCGCGGGCATCTATGTGGCCAACTACATCCAATCGCTTACGCGAAACTTTGCGTTGGGCGTCGAGACGATCTACCAGCGGCAGTCGGCGGACGCTCAGGAATCGATGATGGGCTACTTGGCCAAGTGGACGAGCAATTCGCGCGATGCAATTGCCACGGCTCAATGGCAGGCCCAGGGCATGCTCGGGTGCACCTACTGGCAGAGGCTCAGCGACCGCGTAGAGGCCGCCGCCGACCTGCAGGTGATCACGGCTGCCGGCAAGCGCGAGGCCCAGGCGACGGTGGGCGCAAAGTACGACTTCCGCATGTCCACCTTCCGCGCCCAGATCGACTCGTCGGGAAAGATTGCCTCGCAGCTCGAGACGAGACTGGCCCAGGCCTTTGCCTTTACCGTCGGCGGAGAGATCGACCACTTGAGATCCCAGGCCAAGTTTGGCCTCGGCATCAGCCTCGAGTCGAGCCCCTCGGAGATGATGATGGACCCCAACTCGCCACCACCGCCGCCGCCCAGCGTGCCCATGTAAGGACCCTCGGATTTTCTTCCATCCTGCCCGACAACCTTGCTCCCTCCCACCCCGTCTCCTCCATCCATTCGCCACTTCACCACCCTCTATTTTTCCTCTGATGGGGGAACGACTCAAAAGGCCTTCTTTTCTTTCCTCTCCCCCCATCGTGTACGTGTAGCATTTCGAGAGAGTCTCAGCAGCAATCTTTGTGTTGTCCTCGATATAGTCAAGTAGTAGTCAGTCAGTAGTAGCAACCCATCGGCGTCCACTTGCGCCCCCAGGCGAAGGTCCAAGAGGGCAATGCGCAGTCCAATACACACCATTCAAACACACCGCACACACATCTACATGCGAGGCGACAAGAGCTTGGTTGACGATGTTGGGATTGGGAGAATTAGGTAAGGGTAGCCAGACCCTTACCTTTTTCCCCCTCGCCATTATGATGATTGGAGAGAGTAGTAGAGAGATGATTTGTACAGAACAAATGAAAAAGGGGGGCACGGCCCCCCGGCGCCAGCCATGCCAGATGGTATCTGTCTATACAAGCAAGATAGCAGAGAGCAACACCCGTCGAGGATGTCCACTCTCGACTAGTGGGTTGGCTATCGAAAGGGAGAGGCACCGCCTCGTCTCCTGGTAGATAGCCTCTTATTTCGCTTTCTTATTTTTTTTACTGGTCCGCCCATATCGGCAGCTCAGGCCCAGGCCCACTTGATGGGGACACGGCCTTCTGCTGGATCCGCGAGCTTGTTGAATGCCGCAGGAGAGAGGTCGAGCGAGTGCATGTCGCAGCCAGGGCAGGCATCGGTGACCTTGACCTTGACTGACTTGCTACCGCGCTCGACGTTGATGTAGCGGCCGCAAACGGGGTTGCCGTTGGACTGGCTTCCAAATGTCTGGAAGAGGCTCTCAGAGATGGCCACAATCAAGTCAGAGTCGTTGTTCGTCCAGCCACAGGCACCGAGACCGGTCTGTAAAAGAGCAAGCATTAGCTTTGGGGAATCCATTTGACCGACGAATCGGACTCACGTTGTAGAAGGTGCCGTCGCCAGAGAAGAGCTTGTCGCCAAGGTTCTTTACCGCGTTGCTGGCATCGTTGCTGCTGCTCTCCTTGGGCTTTGTCTCTGACGACGCTTGCGACTGTGCCTGCGAGTGCGACTGCGAATCCTTGGTCTGCTTTGTTTGGGTGGGCTTGTACGTCGTCGAAGACTTGTCGGTCTTGGCATCGGACTGCGATGACTGCTGCTTCTTGGGGGAAGCTTGGGTCGCCTTGTTGTCCTTGTTGGATTCGGTCTCGTCGTTTGAAGTGGTCTGTTTGGTAGTGGTGTCGTCGGACGTGGTTTGGTCTTTGCCATCGTCGGTGCTGCCACTCTGCTGGCTTTGAGCGAATTCGTCGAATTCTTGGGGGGTCTTGCCTTGCTTCAGCGACTCCATCGCTGCCTTTTGCCACTGTCAGAATTGGCACGTAGGTCAGCATGTGCTGCCCCATACTGGCGAGTACACAGATGAGAGGAGAGGAAGAAAGAGCAGCACAGGCAGAAGAGGAGCAGAGTAGAGCAAAGGAGAGCAGAGCAGAGCGGAGGAGGACGGCTCAGAGGAGCGTCCAAGAGGCGAGAGCGCAGAGAGGAGAGTAGACGATAGAGAGTGAAAAGAAAGAGAGTGAAAGAGGGTGAACCCACTGCTCTTAGTTGCTTGTAGAGTGTCGTTAGCGAGTCGATGTTGGACGTTATATTCTGAGATCCACTGCTGTTGTCGATCTTTTTCTCATCCTCTGGCTTTTTCTCTTCTTGCAAGCTCCTCTTGCTTCTGCTCTTTTCTGATCTTTGCTCTGCATCATGCCCTCTTCTGCCGGTTGCTGCTGCTGTGGGGAAGAAAATGGAGGGCGGAGGGGATCAAAGCAAGGGAAGAAGAAGTATCAGACACCTACGGCCGTGTTGATCTGGGCAGTCTTTGCCGCCTGGGCATTGAGGGCGTCCTGCGCCTTGATCTGCTCACTGGTGGCATCCCTGGCCTCTACATCGACAAACGCGCTCGTCGTGGCGCGACGGACGACGTCGAAGCGCTTGGAAGCCAAGCCAGCACGCCCGTGAACCATGTGTTGCTGGTGACGCTTGGCGAGCTTGCCCGCAGCGGCGCGTCGAGCCAGGCCTGGAGTAGAGACGGGCGAAGGCGAGTCGGCCGACGCGAGCATCGTCGACGCAGCGACGAGGGCGAGGGCGAGAATGAGAGATCGGTGGAACGAAAGCATCTTGTTGGTCGTCAAGAAAAGGGGATGTTACAAGTAAAGAGTCGTGCAAAGGATGGTAATACAGGGGTCTGTGCTTGCTCCTCTGAATGAGGGTGGGGGCTGAAATAGGCTCGCTTGTTGTCGTTGCTTTGATGTAGCCAGTACAGAGAGGGAGCGGAGTACGTTCGAGCCGGGGCTGAAGGAGAGGGGAAAGGAGAGGCAGGAACGGTGGTGGGGGAGCTGGATGGGTGGTGGTAGTGGTGGTGATGAAAGTGGTGAAAGAGGGGGATGGATATAAGGGATGGGCGGCGCCCCTCGCATCGCGCCGCGCACTCCGATCTGACACAAAGGGAGAAAGAGCGCTGCGTCTCCTAAGCCTCTATTATTACACTACTAGCGCGGAAATTTTAGACACAGTAGAGAAGCGCTTGCTCTCGTCCTGCCTGTCGAAAATAAAGACGGATCCCACTTTCGAAACCGAAAAAGGCTTGGCTGAGGCGCTTCGGTGTTCCCTGCCCCGTCTGGGATGGACAACAAGAGCCTCGCGCGCACGCAGAGCTGGAAGCGGTTGTCTGCTGGGTCGCCTGCATGCATGTCAAGGGCGGTGTCAAGCATCCACATCCCTTTCTTATTTCTGGCTGCCTGCTCGTTTCGTCGAGGGGCAGCTAGCTGTTGGAAGAGTGCGAGCATGCCCACCATATTTAGCTCCTACTCAATCCGCGACAATATGCATGTCTGTCTCAGCAAGAGCAAGCGAGGGTGCAGAGTCGAAACGTGGTTTCGAGAGCACGCTCATCACTCGATCTAGTGCGGTCATGATTCTTCCCCATCAAGGGACAGCAGCGGTGCTCGAGGTCAGCGCCCTGCCCCATGTCCAAAGCAGTCTGTCTCTTTCGACAGAGACGAGGGACCTTCACGTGAGACGAGGCAGAAAGGGTCCAAGATGTGAGCTTTAATTTAGTTCGATAAGAGATAAGTGCGTGGGATGCACTTCTCATGCCCAATCGACATCATGTCATTGGACGCCTATGCGCGGGCGCGCACCCTCATCGACGAGGCCCACAAGCGGGACCCCCTTTACGGCAAATCTCAAAGTAAGGATCTGAGCCAGACTTCAAGCCAGACCGACGGCGGGGAAGGAGGCGCACGTGAACAGGATGAGATGGCCTATGCCGATGCCGTCGAGAGCTGGGCGATGCGACTCATCTCGATGCATTCGGGACAGGAGGATGAGTTGCTGGCGTGCATTCCATCCTCTTCGGGCCGAGAGGCCAAGCTGGAGCTCGTGCGGCTCGGCGCGCGCTGCCAGCACCTCGAGCGCTTCCTTACGCCGCGCTCGTCGTACCCCGAGGGAAAGGCTGGATATCTACGCTGGAGGAGGGACCTGTACGGCATCCAAGCCGATCGAGCAAAGGAGCTCCTCGTCCAAGCTGGTGTTGCTGCCGAAGAGGCTGAGTGCGTGAGACGGTGGGTCAGCAAGACAGACCTCAAACCGGGCAAGGCCGAGGGTGACCGGGGCACACAGCTCCTCGAAGACGCCGCTGTGGTCGTCTTCCTCGAGGACCAGCTAGGCCACTTTGCCGGCAAGCACCCGGGCTATACACGGGAGAAGTTTGTCGACATTCTTCGCAAGACGTGGCGGAAGCTCTCGCCGCTCGGTAAGGAGGCTGCTGCGGGCCTCGACATGGGCGAGGACCTCTCGCCGCTCATTGCAGAGGCCACAAAGGGCCAGGCGGGGGAGCCAGAGGCGTGACGAGATCTGCATTGCATTGCGTTGCCATGTCCAATGAATCTATATCTCACCCGCCCTCCTCATTCAGTCTCTTTGTCATCTCCCTGATGTGCCTCACCCACGCCTCGACGTCGCTCTCCTCCACCTCTGGATCCCGCACTGTGACCTTTTTCTTGTCTTTGCCCTTGCGACCATCCTCGTCGCGTGAATCTCTTCGCTTCAAGAGCGACTTGAGCTCCCTCTTGCCCCTGTCCACTCCTCTTTTAAGCGCGTCTGCTTCCTCCTTCGCCAGTTCCTCTGCCCGATGCACGTCCTCCTTGACAAAGGCAACATTGCGCCTGCCAGCCTCCTTGAGCGCAGTGGCGTCCTCCCGCACAAATCCTACGAACTTCTTCGAGGTGCCCTTGACGGCCGAGACCAAGTTAGAGAAAGGATTGATGAGGTGCGAGGAAGACGGACCTGGTGATTCCTTGGCCAGTTTCTTCTGTGTCGACGCATCAATGGCGATTCCCGTGCCATCGGCAACGCCGTCCAGCGGGATACGGTCGGGCATATCGCTGCTATCTCCTCTCTTCTGCTGCCTTGGCTGAGCTGGTCCGCTTGCCTCTTCGTGCAGTGCCTCGACTATCTTTCTGATCGACTCTTGAAGCTTCTCCTCTTCATTTATTTTCTTTGTTGTGGACGAGTCTGGTCGCTGTGCAGCTGAGGAAGCTACCTTGCCGTCACGACCGCCCGTCTGCCGAACTGCTGCCCTTTCCCTCCCTCTCAGCTCTGCTTCGATGCCCGTTCGATAATTTTGAACTGTCTCAAGAGCCCTCTTGAGCCTATCGACCTCGTCTTCGTCCACTTGTCTCTCTTTTCCCTTGCTGCTCCTGACGCTGGTCAGACCAGCCGTTGCTTTGGTCGACTGCGGAGGCCCCTCCTCCTCCTCCCCGTAAGGAGTTCGTGTGCCATCATCATCCTGGTGTGGCGGCTGGCTGCATACGTCGCTTTCAAGCTGGTGCACCAGAAATTCTGCCTTAGAAGGGCTCTTTATGCCGAAAAAAATGTCACTCACTTCCAACAATCGACGCTTGTTCTCGTAGAGCTCATCGAGGGCCTGCTTGACTCGCTCGGCACTCGCATCGACCAAGCTTGGCACTTCGTCCATCAGCGTCTGCGCGGTCGAGTAGTAGATGTCTCGTGCCCGCCTCCGCGCCTCCCGCCTTTCTTTCTCGTCCTCCTTGAGCCTTGGCGGTATTTCTGCAGTCTCTCTGTTGCCTTGAAGCTGCAACTTTATCTTTGACTTGGCATCTTGACTGACTAAGGCCTTCATCTTGACGGTGCTTGTGGAAGACGATGAAGACGAGCTGGAGCTGTTGAGAGAAAGAGGCCTTGTTTTCTTGCTTTCCTTCTTCTTGCTTTTCTCCTCGTGCTTTCCAGTCGTTTCCTCTCCTTTCTCCCTTCCTTCTGTGTCTGTAAGCCCGGTCAGCCCGGTGGGTAGGGCTGCTTTTCCTTGTCCACTTTCTTCTCTGTCGTCTTCTTCACTGGCTGTTGCCTTCTCTTTTCCCTTTCCTTTTTCGCTTTTCCTCTCCTGAACCTTGCCTTGTGTCTTTATTTCGTCTTCTTTCTCTGAGACCGACTCAACAGTCGGTGGCTTTATCTTTGTTCCTGACTTCTCCTGTGTACTTTCGTCTAGAGCTTCTGTTTCGCCCCTTTTCCCCTTCTCGTCTTCTGCCTCTGGTGATCCTTTGATTGTGTCATTTTCTTCGACTCGAGTCGTGGTGGTCTTCTTCGCTTTTTCTTCTATTTTCGAGCTTCTCTCTTTCGTCTCAATCACCGTTTTCTTCAAGACATGTGAAGTTGTCGCAACCGCTCTCTCCTCCTCCTCCTTCGTCTTCTCGTTCTCTTCACCTTCTCCGTTTACGCCATTGCCACCGTTTGTACCCTTGTCACCGCCTTTCTTGAGAATTGACTGGAGCTCGACGGTCGGAGGAGCAGGTGCCGAGGAGCTCGAGGCTGTACTTGAAGAAGAAGCCGACGAGGATAAGAGCGCAGACCCTGGCGGTCCGGCGATTGCTTGTTCCCCTTTCGAGGTTGCCTTTGTAGCCCCAATCGACGAAGGTCCTCCAGACACGTCGCTGCTCTGGCTCACAGCCGCTTCTGCAGCTGCCGTCGGGTCAAAGACGGTGACGGTCTCTTCAAAGGATACGCGCGAGCTCTTGGAAGAAGGAGGCGAGGCATCGACACCGCTGCTGTCTTCCTTGTATTTCTCGGATGCTGCCACCTTCGTCGTCGTTGTCGTTGTAGTCATTGTCGTTAATGTTTCCTGCTTTCCTTTCGGTGCAGTCTTAGAAGTGACAACTTTCTCTTTGGTCTTCGTGCTTTTCGTGGCTTCAGAAGTGGCTGGTGAAGTGACCCGGACCGTTGGGACGGAAAGCGTCTCAGTCTGAGCTCGAATACCTCCAGTCGGGGCGAGAATCTCATCTGTAGCAGGACTTGCGTCTAGATTCTTTAGGGATGCAGGCAACTCAAAACCCGGCAGCCACTCGCAAGGGGGCGAGGTATCGGCCATGGGCAAGGGAGGCTCCGAGACTTGCACTTCCTCGTCGCGTAGCCATGGCTCACTCTTGTATGTCGCTCCTTCTTCCCCTGCCTTCTCCGAACTCGCTGCAGCTGGCGGCTTCCCCTTGTCGCGAACCATTTCAATCGCTTCCGTTTCCACCTTGTTCTTGCCCTTGCCTTTCGTTTCGTCTTTTGTCTGCTCCACTTTTGTCCCCCTCTTCTTGGCCTCGGCAGCCTCTACACCTTTGCCCTTGTTTTCCGTCTTCGCCGGTTTTGCTACCTCGTCCTTCCCGGCATCCTTTGAGATACCGCCGGGCTTGTTCTTTCCTTTCTCACCCTTGTCGCTGGGGGTCGCCAAGCTTGGCCCCTTTTTGGCCTCTGTTTCGACGACCTCGTCACTCATGGAGCTTGCCTTGCCCTTGTTCGTGCTTGCCTCCTTGTCTTTATCTTTGTGCTCGATCTTCTCCTCCTTGGCATCTGAGTCGCTTCTTGTTTCTTTCTTGTTTTCTGCTACCGTCAAAAGGGGCTGCTCCTTGCCCTTTTTGCTTTTGGCAGGGACTGCACCTGAAGAAGTGGTCGTCTCTTCCACAGTCACCTTCGTCGCCCGCGCGGCCGTTGTTGACGTCGTCGTCGTCGAGATTGTGGCTTGACTCTCTTTAGACGACAGAGAAGAGCTCGACATGGTCTCTTTCTTCTTGTCTTTGCCTTCCTCCGTTATCGCCTTGGACTGTTGAGCAGCCCCATCTTGACTTTTGCTGCCTCCTTTGGATCCTTTGTCCTCTCTCGTCTCCATCTCCTCACCTTTTTTCTCGGTCTTCTTTACGGCTTCACTCTTGGCTTCTGACTGCTGTGTCTTCTGTGACTGTTGTGGCTGCTGCGACTGCTGTTGCTGCTGTGTTTGCTGTGTTTGCTGTGACTGCTGGGTTTGCTGTGAAGTCTGTGGCTGTGGCACGTTTGCGGTAGTGGCAGAAAGAGTGGCGGCCGATATCACGGTAGGCAGCGAGGAGGTTGCAAAAGCAGGGTGCTGTGCAGCATAGCAGACCTCCCACTCCCGCTCCCATTGCTTCTCCCACTGCTCTCGCTCCTTCTGTTTCTTCCAGGCTTCTTTGAGTCTCTGCTTTTCCCTGTCTTTCTCCATCGCCTCTTTGCATGGCGCACAGCTGCCCTTGCAGTCTTTGTCAACCCCTTCAGCCGTTGTCTTCGCCTCCTGCTCGTTCCTGTCATCGTCTTTCTTCTTCTCTTTGTTCCTTTCCGCCTCCTGTTGTTCGTCTTTCGCCTTTTCCTTCTCCCTGCTCTTCTCCTTAGACTTTCCTTTGCCTAGTTCCTCCTCGTCTTGGTCCTCATCCACCAGCTTTCTTTCTTTCCCTCTCTCCTTTTCCCGATCCATTTCCTTTCCCCTCTTCCTATCTTCATCCATGGCCCTCGTCCGCCTCGAACGCCATCGATCAATCTTATCGTCATAGCCGCGCCTTATCCTCGACCTCCATCCACCGGGCACTCTCTCGTCATCATCGCCGTCGTCGTCTTCGAACGACGACGAGGACGAGCCAGATGAGTCCGACGACGAGGACGACGGTGACGTCGAATCCTTTGGGCACAAGCGTCGACGCCGCTGGTAATGCTCATCCCTAATTTGCCTCTTTGGCCTTCTCCGCGGCCCCTCTTCCTGGTCACGGACCCTGTACGGAAGACTCGCTCGTCTGCTCTTTCGTCTTTCCTTTTCCCTTCGCTTGGCAGCTTTGTTGACGGGCCTGGACCTGGACTCAGACTCGGATCTGAATCGTGTGCTGTCGTAGTAGAGCGCGAGCAGAGATGCCAGAACGATGACGCTCCCGAGGACGACGTAGAGATTGGCTCGGCTTGCGCCAGTGCCCACTACCACCCAAGGGGTGCCTGCTTTGTCGCTCGGAGGGGGCGACGTTGGAGACAATGGCAGAGGCTGAGAAGGAGGAGGGGGAGGTGGTGGTGCAGGAGGTGGTGGTGGAGGGGGAGGCGGAGGCGGAGGCGGCGGCGGTGGCTGGATGATGATGGGCTGCTGAGGATGAAAGAGGGGAAGGGAGAGATGCGAGATGAGGAGCGTGAGGCCAGAAGTCAGCACGACGCATGCTACGGGAAAAGCCGTCGTCGCCATATCGGTGTGTGACCAAGCAGTCAGTCCACCCCTGCCGCAGATTGGCGGGCTGGTAGATGATGAAGACAATTGGAACGAGAAAAGAGGAAGGAGCGACCGAACAAAGAGGAGTAGCGTAGGACAGCCGTCACTCTGCGCGGAAAAAGCAAGACAGTCGGCGTTGAAAATGATCACAAAAAGGCCCACAAGGGGGGAGAGAGGGAGGAAGCAGAGGATCTGATTCTCATTTGCAAAGCTGCATGGAGATGATTCTGGCAACTAGCCGGGCCCGACCTTGGGCAGGTCGTAGTGCTCCGTCTGGTTCTCGAGGTCGCGGTTGAACTTGTCGACCTTTTCCTTGTGCGACATCTTGGCCTCTCGCGCCACCCTCTCTGCCATCTGCGTGTCTCATCAGTCTCAGCGGGAGTTGATGCAGAACGAAGAAGCACACTTACCCTCTTCAGCCGCACCTCCTCGAACTTGCGCTCCGCCGCCGTCTTTGCCGGTCCGCTGCTCCGCTGAGCCAGCGCAGCATCGTCGACTTGATCAGGCTCCTCCCTCTCCTTTCCCTTGCTGCTGCTTCCGGGAGCATCCTCAGCGTACTCAGATCTGCGCGCGACATCCTTTGACGTCGACGACTTTGTCTTCTTCTTCCTGCCGGACGGGAAGAAGACGTAGAGTTAGCGCTCTTGATCTGATGACTGCAAAGAGTGCAGGGGGCAAAGACCCACTTCTTGCCCGCCAACACGGGCGACTCGCCGCCCTTGAACTTAAGCGAGCCACCCGGCTTGAACGAGTAGGCGTCCTTGCCCGCCATTGGCTGGTCTACTTGCTCAAGCTTCGCTCCTTTCCTGTCTCGTTGGAGCAGCAGCTTTCTCTCTTCAAGCTCTCCGTGTGACGCGACGTTGACAAAAAGGCAATAACGTCAAAACGCCACGCGTCTCCTCCACTTGCCAAACTGTAATCTCGAGGGGAAGGGGGCTTTAATTTTTATCCCTTGATTATCCAGGAGTCATCTGCTCCTGGGCAGAGAACTCTCGCATCTCTCTCACACGATCATCAACAACGACGACGGACTATGGCCGGAATTCGCGCCCACCAGGATGGACGCGCACCGAGCCGGCTCCTGGCGGGCCTCAGCATCGTCGCCTGCTCCCTGACGGCGGGGAGCATCTACTGCTTTCCGCTCTTTGGGCCAAGCCTGACACGCGACCTCGGCCTCTCGCTGCTCCAGACCAACTCCATCTGGGGCGGCGCCGTTTTTGGCCAGTACTTTTCTGCAAGTCTGATGGGCCACCTCGGCGACACATATGGCCCGCGACCGCTCGCTCTCATCGCATCAGTCCTCTTTGGCACAGGCTACCTCCTCATGGCGCATACAGAGTGGGCCGCCGTCGATTCACAGGGGCGGTTGTCGCCACAAGCCAATGACCAGAGAGCGGCCGGCACCGCTGTCGTCGCCTTGACTGCCTACTTTGTCCTGGTCGGTGCAGGTGTGGCCGCAAGCGTGTTCGGCGCCCTCCGATCGTCGACGAGCCACTTTGGCGGCAAGCACCCTGGCCTGGCGCTGTCGGTGCCCCTCACCCTCTTTAGCCTCTCCTCGCTCTTTCTCTCCTCGCTCGCCTCGCTGTCGACCTTTACCGACTCGAAGACAGGCGACCTTAATGGACCAAAGTGGCTCACTTTTCTGGGTGTTGGCCTCATGCTCGTCAACGCCCTTGCCGCCTTTGGCCTCTCTGCACCGCCGCCGTTGCCGACACCGACGCCAGCGCGGCCAGATGGCTCCGCCGAGAGTCAAGCCAGCGAAGCTTCGCCTTTGCTGCCTCCTGCTTCGCATTCTTTAGATGCCGACTCGTCAAGACTAGCATACACAACGCCATTTGCCACGACTGACGTGCTGCCACAGTCCGCCTCGACTGGCAAGCTGTCCATCGGCAAATTCGCCCAAGTCCCCGCCGTGTGGGCCCTCGCCCTCATTCTTTTTGCTTCGGTCGGGGGTGCAGAGATGGTCATGAGTAGCGTGGGTAGCATCGTCGTCAGCCTGCGCTATGGCCACCTCGATGCCCTGGCCAAGGCTGGTGGCGACGACGAGCATCTGGGCAAAGAGACACTTGCTCTCCGCGCCAGCCAGGTCCAGCTGATCGGTGAGTCGTGCCCACTTCTCTCCCTAAGATTCGGCACCTATGCAATTGCTGACATTCACCAACTTTGTGAAGCCATTGCCAACACCGTCGCGCGTCTCTTTGCCGGTCTGGCCTCGGACGTGTGTTCCCCCACTCGACCGAGACCGAGCCGCGGCGATGCGCCGTGGCTCTCGCGCGTGCGCGTCAGCCGCATGACAATGCTCCTCGGCGGGCTCATCTTGCTCCTCGGAGGCTTCCTCTACGCCGCCTTTCTGCTCGACTCCGTCGAGCGCCTGTGGGTCGTGAGCTTGGCCACTGGCCTCGGCTACGGCTTGACATTCACCCTTGTTCCCTCGACCGTGCTCGTGCTCTGGCCAGCCCAGTTTGGACGCAACTACGGTCTGCTTACCTATGCTGCTGCGACAGGCAGCCTGACCTTCTCGATGCTCTTTGCCGCCGTCAATGACGCCGCTAGCAGGCCTTCGTCCTTCTCGCCGGCCCTCTTCGCCACCTCGTCTTCGTCAATAAGAACAACGCCCTCGGAGGCAGCTTCCGGGGCCATCTGCAAGTATGGTAGAGACTGTTTTGAATCGAGCTTCTTGGCCGCCTCAGCCGCGCTCGTCGCCGCTCTCGCGGTCACAGTGCCCCTGTGGCGAGCCTGGCGACACTCGCTCTAAATATGACGCCACTGGCCCGGCACCCATCTACAAGATGCTTTTTGATCTTCACATACAAGCGCTGTATAGATAGCTAGAGACACACTCATACACTTTCATCTAGAAAACGATCACAGTATTCCACAATGCCCGTTTGCCCTTCCTTTGCGTTGTCACATGGTCTGGTTCGGACGACCATTCTTCCGACTCACACTGCTGTGGTGGCTTTGCCGACGGTACGGCTTAAGTCCGGCTTATTCGCGGATCCTCCACCCAGTTTTAGTTTACGCAACGGGTCGCTTCTTTCTCTCTTCCAACAGCAACACCAATCGCTTGCTCACCAACCCGTTGTCGCCGCACAGCTTGTCACCTTTCTCGAAGTATGACTGCGGAACAGAACCTGAAGGATACGACCGTCGTCGTCATCGGTGCCTCGCGCGGCATTGGCCTGGGCCTCGTCGAGCGTCTCCACGAGGCGGGCGCGAGCGTCATTGCGACGGCGCGCAAGCCGGACGAGGCCGCGGCCAAGCTGCCCAAGGGCGTCCGTGTCGAGGCGCTCGACATCACCAAGGCCGACAGCGTTGAAGCGTTTGCGAAAAAGGTTGACAAGATTGTGAGTCTCTCAGCTCTCCCTCTCTCTCTCGCACGCTTTCTCTTTCTTTCCTTTGGAGCGCCCAATGACTAAAGCTTAACGAGCCTGGCAGGACACACTTATTGTCAATGCCGCCGTCGGACACGCGGACCTGATGAAGGACACCGACGCAGCGCAGCTCCAATGGTATCTCGACTCCAACGTCGTGGGCGCCCACCGCGCCGTGCTCGCCCTCTTGCCCGCGCTGCGGAGCGGAGCAAAGAAGCAGATTGTCCTCATCTCGAGCACCAGCGGAAGCCTCGAGAAGCAGGTCGGCGCCACTTCTGGCTTCACGGGCCCTTATGTAAGAGCTCTTTTCGAACCATCATGGAGGAAGAAACAGAAAGAGAGAATGAGGTGCTGACATCGTCTTTTGCCAGGCGGTGACAAAGGCGGCGACGAACATGCTCGCCGTGCAGTACCACAACGAGCTGCACAAGGAAGGCTTCACCGTCATCCCCATCCACCCGGGCTGGGTCGCCACCGACATGGGCCTCGAGGCCGGCGTGAATCCAAAGGGTCCCCAACCAATTTCCATCGAGACGTCTTCGAGTGGGATCGTCAACGTCGTCGCCCAGCTCACGCCAGACAAGAGCGCCACTTTCTTCCAGTATGACGGCGTCAAGCTGCCCTGGTGATCGAAAGACACGGTCTAACGAGGTTCTCTGCTCATAGTCCACATGCGCAATTAATCTGCATTTCTCTCTCTTGTGCCTAAGCGAGCGCACGGCCTGAAGAGCAGTGATTTGGGAACTCCCTACTGATCGAAAGCGCACAGCGAGGACGCGGCGAAAGGCCGTCTCTGAGATGTTGGGCTAGCACTGCTGTACAAGTGGAATTCATCACCACATTCAGAGGCTGCACAGGTTGTTTCTTCCACTTCAGGGATGAGTTTGAAGGTGGGACTAGTGCGGACATGATGCAGACACGACAATGGAGTCAGACTTAGAGCTGTCTAACCCTCCACGTACACTCTTACCTTTGAACTGCAGCGCTCGTTCCTCCACGAAGTACCATGTACAGCTATATTCATTACTCAAGGGAGGTTTTTGGGGTAGGACAATCATGGAAAAGATAGGACGAAGAGGAAGAAAGGTTTTAGGCCGCAGAATAACAAGAGTGGAAGAATGAGGAGTGACGCCTCTCTGTGTAAATGCGAGGCCTTTGGGGAGGAGTGGTGGAAGACTGAGAGAAGACGTATAGACACTTTCACAGAGACTCAAAAGAAGAATTACCGAAGTGGAGAGGACAGGAAAGGAAGAGGGGAAAGAGAAGCTGTAAGAGACGTTACAGACGAGTAGTTGATCCCCTCCTCCGGCTATTAATTGGTGACCTTTGTGATAGAGCCGACTCCAAAGCTTCTTGGACCTCACAATTCATGCCCCTCTGTCGGACTTTGTCAAGGGTTTGAGAGAAGTGCTGCTACATTGCGACTTGCGAGGTTTGCGCGAGGTCTTCTTCGAGTGTTTCTGCTTTTCCGACCTCTCCAGAACAAGGTTCTCCGTACCATTCTTCAAAGCTTGCGCGTCGTTTTTGACACCACTTTTGGTCTGGCAAAAGGTCATTCAGTCGCCGCGTGGTGATGCTTGCCAGGAAGATAGACACTTTAGTGGCCTTTACTAAGGCCCCACTCATCACGCTGAGAGCCTGGGGCTGGTTGCGACGGTCCACGCTGTCGTTGTCCGCATCCTCGTGCTGCTTTTGCTCTTCTTCCCGTTGCCTGCGCTCTTTTGCTTCTTCGTTCTCCGCCATTTTCTGGTATACTTTTGGCCATTCATGTTCTTTCTGGATGGGCAAGCTGGCCATGTGCGAGCTCGTCCTCCGCGAAGAGGAAGAGGATGCCGGATCTTCTAGCTCGTGCCAATCGTTGGGCTTAAAGACACCGTTCCTCTCATAGATGTGCGTGATGACGCGGTCAATCGTAGCTTTCCTCACTAGATTTGAAGTGTTACGTCGATCATTTCTGAATTTCTGGACCAGAAGTTCCTCATCGTGTGGCAGCGATGCATCGTTGTCTTCTGCACGAATACCGAGGTCCACCTGAAGATTTTGGGCCGCATCCTCTGCCGATAGCGTCCGCCTTCCTGGCATGTCTGAGATGTCGTAAGCGATTCTCAGGAAACATTCCCTCATTTGATATTCGCAGCGCCTCTCTGCAGTTTTTTGTTCGATTGACAGTTCTCGTTGCTCCGGAGGCGTGTCACTCTCCTGTGCGCCCGTAAGACTCATCCTTCTGATACCCTCGACAAGCTCTTGACGGCTGCTGGATGGGCGAGGAAGATTCCCGTGTTGCAGATGTTGCTGCTCGTCGGTGCTACTGCAACTTTCGCGTGCAGGGACAGTCGTTCGCTTTCCAAACCTCGAGCCTCGTCTCGACCTCGCCTGAGCCTCAAATGGCCGCTCGTCCGGTCGCTCGTTCTGCTGAGAAGCTGGTTGGGGCAGACTAGCCTTTGTGATGCGCGAAGTGATCGAAGTGGACGCCTCGAGGGGCGACTCGCTCGGCTGGTTCATCAAGGCACCTCTGACTGCTTTGGCGGGGATTATAACTTTCAAGGCTTCAAAGGCATCCCGACAAACATTCTCGCAGGTATCCGCGTGCTGGAATAAACGATCGATAATTCTCGCCTCCTTCAAATCGGGGAAATCGTCCCCCGCTGGCTCCTTCGAGCGCTTTTGAAGTCCGGTGTTGTCGGGGAACGCATTGCGTGGCATCCTGGCCGAAGCCGTACCCCCCAAATGCGTGCTCCCCGAAGGCATGCTCCTCAAATGCATTCTCCTTAAATGGGCAGACGGAGCGGGAAGGTGTACCTTCGGACCGGAGCTTGAACTGCCGTGACTTTTGCTACCTTGAGTTTTGCCATACGAACGGACCGATTTCAAAAGGTTGACATATTCATCCAAAGCTGCGTGGACATCTGTAGCTTCGTCTGCAACTTCTTTTTTGATTTTTGTAAGGGCAAATTGTGCCTGGTCGGGCGTATACTTCCCGAAGTTTTCACACAACCAGTCCTTAAGTCGAGTCCCTAAAGCATTCTGCGGTTGAAAGTTCTTCAGTGTCTCTTGCGAATTCTCGTTGGACAAACCGGACGGCTTCTCGTTCATGCTCTCAAGTTCTTGTTGAGAGTTGTCTGTTGTGCCGGAGGCGCGATCTAGAATGTGTAGGTCCAGTTTCTCGAGTACTTCGCTGCCGATGGCTTCCAAGCGTTTAACCCAAGTTTTAATCCACTCCGACTTCCTCGCTTCTTCTAACTTTCTTGCTTCTTCCAAGTCCCTTGCTTCTTCTTCCGAAATTTTGGTTTCTTCTCCTTCTTGGCTGTTTCTAGATGCGCAATTGCCCCGTTTAACAATTTGCCAAGAAGGGCGAGCTTCCTCCTCCGTTGAGCGCTTTCGAGGTCTGGTGTTGAAGTTGGAGGATGAATTGGGCAGCATCGTCGCCAAATTGGCAGACTGAGTGGGGAGTGATCGGGCTGAGACGGAGTCGGTACCCAGAACTTTTAACAATATCAGCGAATCCAATAGGCAATCACATTCGTCCAAAGCTTCTTGAATTGATGGATGCTTGTTTCTTGGGTCCATTCTGACGTCTCTGATGGTGATCTTTACGTTCTCGGGCGAATCCACCTCGAGTAAATTGCGGACCTTTTCTAGATAGACGTTTCCAAGCTTAGTCTGCGGTGTATAATTGTCGAAGAACGCTAACAATTCGTTCTTGGACGTGGTTGGTTCCTTGTTCACTATCTCGTATTCTTGTTGGGGTGCTCGTAAAGTGCCGAGGGCGCGACCTTGTATGCACTGCATTACGCCGTCAATTACTTCATTGCCAAGGTCGTCCATGCCCTCAATCCGTTCGTGGTCACTTGCTTTTCGTTTACTGCCCCGCTTAACAAGTTGCCAAGGAGTGTGAACTTCCTCCGTTGAGCGCTTTCGAGGTTGGGTAGCGTCGTTGGAGAGTGATTTGGGCGCCCTTGTCGGGCTGTGGGGTGAGTTGTGGGGCGGAGAAGGAAGGTGAATCACCGAATCGGTGCTGGAGTGGTCGTCGTTGTTGCCTATTCCAGGCAAACCCCGACTGCGCCTCATGTCGTTGACCCTTTTCAAACGGTCCGGTGGAAGCCTCTTTACTTGTTCCAATATCATCGCTTGTAAACTACCTTCAAAGCCCTCTGTATGTGAGCTAGATAGTTCGGATTGTGCCTGTTCCCAAGCATGAAGCTCAGGAGCAAACTGTTGATAAAGCTCTTGCGTCAGCTGCTGGATTTGTCTGGCCTCTTCTTTCTCCTTCTTTTTCTGTTCGGACAGCCTCTTCTTCTGGATCTCTTGCGCCTCTGGAGATGCAAGTATGTGCTCTTGATTTGCGCGTGCATCTGCAAAAATAGCGCTGTAGATTTCTGCACCCAAATCTTCTCCGCTGCTTGTCCCCACCATCTTCTCCTTCGTTTTACGTCCTTTGCCCCGTTTCACAAGACGCCGTAGGGGGTTTTTGGCAGAGGTAGGACCCTTCTCTTCTGGCAATAGGCCTGCTACACCAGGGGAGAGGGATTGGATCCCTGTTTCGAAAGTACCGCTGCTAGTGTGTCCCCTCTTTGTAACGCCTTCATGTAGAAATGGCGAAGGAGTGAGAACATGGAAATCTTTGATCGACTCGGTCGTTTCATCGTGCTGTAGCTCGCCGATGTCCTGCATCGGCCGGGCAAGTGTGGCGCTTTGAGACAAGGCGCGGATTCAGCGATCGTCTGACCTTGCGCGCAGTTATCAGGGCGTGAGGATGAATTGGCACTTACGAGATTGCCACGAAGGCGAAGAGAATAATCACTCCGCACCGCATTGCTGAAATTCCCTATCAAAGGGTCTCTCGACAAGAGGCGGGCTTGCGGGAAAAGTAATGAGAAAGCAGGGGGAGGGGAAGAAGTTGTGAGGGAATGGAAAAGAAAAATGTGTTGGGGGACGAAGAAGATAGGGGAGCAGGCAAATGGACTCTCTTTTTATAGACGAGGCCTCCCTATAGCTTGCATACTTCTTAACCTCTCGATCGCTTCGGAAGCGCTCGGTCGCAGCTGAGATGGAATTACAGGGGCGGAGTTATCTCGGTAAGGAGTAGACCACTCGCTGACAGAGGAACGGCACTCGGCCCGAACACTGTCCAAGCGCTTGAGAGGGCGTGCATCTTTTATTTTGTTGTTGTTGTTGTTGTTTTTTTTTTGGAGGAGGACACAGCCGGTGCGCCAATGCTCTGTACTATACGCCACTGACTTACAGCCTGCCTCGGGGCACCTTCAGATTTCTTGTCGCACTAAGCAGCCCCAAGACGGTGTTGATGTCCCTTTTGTGAAAAAGTCTCAAGGCTCTTCTCGCGATGGTGGTAAAAACGGGTTCGATCAACAAATCGAGTTTACCGTCCCCGTGGAGCAAAGTGCGTGAACGCAGCACAAGCTTCACTAAGTTGATCAATGTAGAGATTTGCGTCCCTGAATACCGCAGCAGTACGTTCTGTTCGGTGGCGACGGGTGAGCAGGCAAGATGCGAGTCTGACGATAGTGGCAGTGTGGCTCGGGCCGTATGTAATTTGAAGAAAGAAAGCAAAAACAACAACAAAGAGATAAAAACGCACACGCACATACACTCACAAAAAAAAAACAAAGCACGACCGAGCCGAGGGCGCTGTGGGCTGAAGGGGAGTGCAAGTCACGCAAGTGTACCCACTCTCGGATCTCTGCTATCGCAAAAGGGCAAATGCGCTCCCCTTATATTGTACCTGCCAAAGTGTAAACCCCCGCGCAAATAGTCGTAGAAAGCAGAAGATGCAGCTGGCTGTCTTTTTTCTTCTCTTTCGCAGTGAGTACCGACTGTTGATCAAGCTGACAGCTCCTACCCTTGCAAATCTGTGCTTATGCTCTGAATGCATTTCTTCTGCAGAATCACGAACTCAATCTCAGCATGGCGATGGCTTCCACAGAACCACCTCCGATAATGGAGGGCAATCTGTACTGAAGTCTTCACTTTCGTAAACATATTCAAACTCCCCAAAAAAATCTTCGTGCCTGCGTCCGCAAAAAGGCTGGGGCTGAGATACGCGAAAGGTCTAAGCGAAGGCGTCGAAAATGCCTTTTCGGGGTTTCCAGACTTTCTTCGAACAAGGACAAATGGAAAAGAGTCGTGCTATATGAAACGACGGAAGTTTCAACGGAGGATTCAAAGTACGGTGGAAAACAGCGGAATTCACAGAAAGAATCCACATCAGGCACCAAAGACGCTCTAGTTACGAGCGAATCGGTGAAGGGGGCGGAGCGAGACGAGGAGCACAACGAGACAGGAGAAGGGACGGTAAGAAAATGTATTGTGCCTGCGAAGGGAAAGGGAAGGAAGATTTCTTTGATTTCGAAGCTGCTCCGAAATAAAAGGTCGACAGAATTTACTCACAACCATGATGTAAAGCCCGCTAGTCTAGAACTGTGTGCAGAATTTACACATGTATGAGCCGCCCGAAGAGCTCTTGCGTGTGCAGTCAACGACCGAGGCACGGGAAAACGTCTGGATCGGTACCGCCCGGACTATATCGAAGAGGAGGGGACAGATTTCCGAGAGCGTAAACAGGCTGGCTAAATAAAGCGCTGTAGACCAGGGAAGGCGTAGGACCAATCAAGTCTTGGCCGAGATCTCGACGACCGAGTTCGGCCCGAAGCCCAAATTGTTGATATCCGAGCAAAGTTCTGCATATAAGCACATAAATTGAATGTCATACCCCTTTCCCTTCTCCTCCCTCCTCTCAAACGCTCTCTTGTTTCACCACACCGTCTAACAAACAAATCTCTGCATACCTCCAAAGCAGTACGAATTTTCTAGTATGCGCTGCTCACGTTGGCAGCACGTCCTTCTGTTTGTCGGGCAAGTATCTCATGACTCGGCTCTCATTCGTAAGTTTGAGCTTACTGTGTCGCAGAGTTTTGGTGCCTTCGATTCATGCCTGCATCGAGGGTGGCGAATTTTTCGGTGCCAAACGCTCTGCCTGCGGTCTCTCAGGTCTTTCAGGAACTCAGATAAAGAAGCTCGAAGGTCGCCCTCCCCATCGTACGAATGAGCCTCACGTATCTTCAGTCAACGAAGAACCCCAGAAAGACGAGTACGGTGCTTCGCTGGTGGCAAAAGATGCCATCACGACAGAATGTGAAATGAGCCAATGTCGCCATAAAAATAGCTGGTGTCGCATCCGCATTCTAAGCCAGACCAAAGATGGAGACTGCAACACTGAAGCAAACGTCAAGCACCTCTATCTGAAAGACATGCACAGCGGCCATCTGAAGAAGATGATTCGTCGCTCTAAACAGAATCTCCGTCACCCCGAGCCCAACACAACAGGTGACTTAAGTTTGTGCTTACCTTCCAAGCCAAAGGTCTTCTCAGGTCGCCAGACCAACATGATCAGAGCGCCTTCAGACCGATTGTCTGCAAACGATGCTCGCCCCCCAAGTGTTGTTCGCGCGAGCCACTTGAGCCCTGAATCTATTCAAAAGAGGGCCAGTCGCGACTGGGAGGACGAGCTACATTTCTCAATGGGAGAAGGATCCGCAAGTTCAGGCTCGGAGAGACGATCAAAGAAAGGGGAAAAGCAGTTGACAAGCGAACGGTGGCAAAAGAAGGGGAGGGCCGAATCCCAGCACTCACCGCAGCGCACGTCCGGGGTCAAGACACCTCCAGATGATGTTCCCAATGAAAAATTGAATGGGTTAGAATTGCTTGCGCGATACATGCATAACTTTCGCGCAAAGGAGGCCATTCGTCTGGCAAATGAGAGGAAGCTCAGGCTTCTACTTTTGGAGGACAGAGCGCAAGAGCTGAACTTTAATGAGAAAGAGTCAAAGAAGCTCGGGAAGCTTCGATGGCAAGGTTCTCTTCCCTTGGAAAAGTCAGAAGACTTGGAGCTATACGAGGCCGTCGCAAAACAACTGGGAAAGGAAATGCCGGCCTTGGACAAGGAGCGCGAAGATCTTGTCAAAGTCGACGATGATTCTATTCCCAAGGGGGGATTAGAAGACTTGGACCTTTACGAGGCCATCAAAAAGCAAATAAAGACATTGCAGGTCTCCGAAGAGAAGCGCGCGCGTGGTGCCAAATTCGACAAAGCTGATTCACACGTTTCAAGTGAAGCAAGCAGAAGCAAGCAGAAGCCCATAGACCCATCACACCAGAGGTAGCCAACATTCAAGATCAGCTCAAAAGATAGGATAGCGGGGTGCTGAAGAAGGCAGATTTAAAAGAAAGTGACAAACTTGATGAGCAGACCGACGTCCGGGGCTGCGCCTGTGGTAGTAGTAGTGTTCTATAGTCGTAGGTGGCACTCCAGCTGAGGAAGCAGCTATTTCGTAGATGAAAGGCTACGTAGGTAATTCAGGCTTATTTTGGTTCGGTGATGATCTTGCTAGCGTTTAGCTGCCTCGGCTTGCTTTCAACGCTAAGAAAAGAGTAAGCCACCACCGACCCCGCAATGGAACATCGCGCTATGTGGGGCACGAGAGCAGGAACAGGTCTGGCTCGGAACACCACCTACCAGACCAACAAAGATCAGCATGTTCGGAGGACCCAAGCCCTACACACACCCGTCTGCGTACGCCACCTCGACGAATGAGGAGGCCAAGCGCTACGACTATGTCATTGTTGGAGCTGGCACGGCAGGCAGCGTCCTGGCTAGCCGCCTGAGCGAAGACCCACAGAAGAGCGTGCTGGTCCTTGAGGCGGGCAAGGATTGCACGGGCATTCTCGAGACAAAGATCCCGCTCACGTTCTCTAAGCTCTTCCATGGCGAGCACGACTGGGACTACTACACGACCCCACAGCCCAAGGTCGATGGAAGGAGCCTGTACTGGCCCCGTGGTCGCATGATCGGTTAGTGTCCCCATTCTTTGCTCAATCAATAGCCCCCTTCTCCCTTCAAGCCAATGCTATAGAAGAGCTGACTCCACCTTGCTCGACAGGTGGCAGCTCTTCGATGAACGCCATGATGTACCACCACGGCTCCCACAGCGACTACGATGAATGGGCCCAGCTCGGCTGCAAGGGCTGGGGCTACAAGGATCTGTCGCATTACATGCGCAAGTCGGAGCGCTTCACACCCAACAAGAACAGGCCTCTCATCGACGCCCTTCACCGTGGCGACTCCGGCAATTGGCACACCGGCTACTCGTACCTCACCGAGGTGGGCGAGAAGGGCTTCCTGGGCGCATGCAAGGACGTCGGCATCGACTACAATGCAGACATTAACACCGCTGCTGGATCTATGGGTGTTACGCGCTTCCAGACGTTCATTGATGCAAAGGGCCAGCGCTCCTCCGCCGCCACAGCTTACCTCCCCGCTGAGGTGAGGAAGCGTGCGAACCTTCACATTGCCGTCGATGTTCGCGTGTCGAAGATCCTCGTCGAGGGCAAAAAGGCTGTCGGTGTTGAGCTGCTACAGAAGAAAGGCGGCCAGCGATACCATGTCGCTGCCAACAGCGAGGTGATTCTCTGCGGTGGAGCTATCAACTCACCCCAGACGCTTCTCCTATCGGGCATTGGTCCTCGCGAGGAGCTGGAGCGTCTCGGCATCTCCGTCGTCCACGAGAACGACTCGGTTGGCCGGCACTTGCTGGACCACTTTTGCACCTCGGGCATCCTCTGCAAAGCCAAGCCCCAGCACACTCTCGATTACCTCGGCAGCGATATCAAAGCTATTCCTAGCCTGGTTCGCTGGCTTCTCACCGGCAGCGGCCCTCTAACGAGCAACGTGGGCGAAATTGCCGCCTTTGTCCGCGCTTCAGACTGGCAGTCGAAGGTCGGTAAGGGCCAGCTGAATGTTGAGGACTTCAGCTCGGGTGGCAAGTCGGCCGACTCGGCCGACGTTGAGATCATTGGCGCTCCCCTGGCCTACATCGATCACGGTGCCGGCAAGCCGCCCGGCGGCGAATCGTGCTACTCGATGGTTCCCATTGGTCTTCGCCCTCAGAGCGAAGGAACCATCACCCTCAAGACAGACGATGTGTTTGACCATCCAGCCATTGACCCCAAGTACTGGACGGTGGAAAACGACGTCAACGTGCTCCTCGTTGGCATCCGAATCTGCCTCAAGCTCATGCGCAGCCCCGCCCTCCAAGAGTACCTCGAGCCGGTCCCGACCAATGACGACCCAGAGCACTTCTGGTGGCCCTACAGCTCCAGCGACCCCGACGCCATCACCGACGAGCAGCTCAAGGCGTGGATGACAAAGACGGCATTCACCCTCTACCACCCCGTCGGCACGGCCAGGATGTCACCAAAGGCAGACGAGGGCGTCGTCGACCTCGAGTGCCGCGTCCACGGCATCGACAATCTCCGTGTCATCGATGCCAGCGTCTTCCCAGCGCAGATTAGCGGCCACCCCACGGCAGCTGTGATTGCGATTGCAGAGAAGATGAGCGACATTCTCAAGGGCGGGCAGGCCGGGGCCGCTCAGACGCCTTCAGCTCATCTCTAGTATCGGCATCAGTGCATTACTTTTCGCCCTTGTTCCTTCTTGATATATGTGAAGCCCTCTGGTCACCGTTTCAAATTCGATCTTATGACACACTCTGCTCGCCCGTCGCCTTCACACCACTACTGACCTGCTTTGCCCAGCCATGATGCGGACTGACCTCTTTCATTGCACTGCCACGTTCGTCTCCTCGTAATTCACTCTCTTCATCTGACACAGCCGGAACAAACACAACATAGCCGGCCACCTTCTTGGATGCTGCACCTTCCACGTCACTTGCGCGTTCTCCAGTTGGTCTGTGCGCACCAACTGTAAATTTTCGAGAAAGCTTGCCTGGCATCTTCCTTCGTCGTTCCTTCTTCCTCATCCATTCGTTTCTCCTTTGGCTGCGCAGGATGCTCTTTCGTCGTCGCACCACGAGGCTTTCCTTGCTCCTCTTGACAGCCCTGTGGGCCTGTCTTGTCTTCGCGCCATGGGCCGAAGCAGCACGGGGCAGCAGCAATAGCAACAACAACCGGGGACGCAGTGGCGCAAACCCCAATGTGCCGCGCGTGCGCATGGACTCGCTCAAGACGCTCTTCTTCAAGTCGGGCGCGCGGACGATGGCGCGCCGCACGCCTCCACGGCCCCAGCTGCGCTGCGTCGGCAGCTCAAAGAGGCTCTGTGAGATGTACGAGCCGGACATGGTTGTGTGCAAGAGCATGGGCGATGGTGCCTGGAAGGTGAGGTGCTTCGTCCTCCTTTCGTAGAGCAAGAGCGAAATGCTGACTGAGCGAGCGACTCTCGTCTCTGGCGTCCAGTGCGATGCAGAGCTGGCAAAGTCGGTCCGAATGGGCGCCATCGAGGTGTCCTGCGAAGGGTGGGACAATGCCGATGACGAATACGTGATGCGAGGTGAGCATCTCGATCTCTCTCGCTCTCTTGTTTCATGAGCAGGTCAAACTCATTTTCTCTCTTTCCATGTGCGCAACAGGATCGTGCGGGCTAGAATACAATCTGCTGCCAGCATACGTCGAAGGGGCCTACGGTGCCCCGCTCGACGGCTTCTCGTCTCTGTCGAATGGGCGGAAGAAGTGGTACGAGGACCTGTTCATGCTGGCGTTTGTCGCCGTCGTGGCCTACATCCTCCTGCGCCTCCTCAAAGCCATCTGGCGCGATATGACGGGCGTCAACAATGCACCGCGAGGACCTGGAGGCGGCGGCGGCGGTGGTGGTGGTGGCTGGCCTGGGGGTTGGTTCGGCGGTGGTGGTGGCGGCGGGTGGACGCCAGGCTGGGGTCCTGGCGGGCATGATGGCCCTCCGCCACCATACCCTGGACACAAGCCCTCGTCGTCGACGCAGCCCGACCAGCAGCAGCAGCAAGGCTGGCGTCCGGGCTTCTGGACCGGCATGGGCCTCGGTGGACTGGCAGCGGGCGCTGCTCAGACGCTCTTCAACGGTCAGGACAGGCAGGGGCAGCGGGAGCGCTACATGCGTGGCGACAGGTTCGGCAGTGGCAGCGGCAGCGGCAGCAGTTCCAGGTGGGACTCGCCTTCCATGACTGCCGGTCGCAGGCGCTTCGACTATGACGACGACAACGACAACAGCTTTGGTGGTGGTGGTGGTGGCGGCGGTGGCTTTGGGGGAGCAGGCCCCAGTGGGACGAGGACAAGCACAGGGTTCGGAGGGACGCGAAACAGATGATGTAGCATTACTTCCTGTATGATTACAATGCAGCCATCTTTCTAACTACACAAGAAGACGGGACCTTTTGGTCAGATCAGAGACGCTATCGAGCCTCATCATCAGGGCCCTGGGCTGCACCGACGGCGGCACCGGCGCCCAGACCGGTGAGGCTGAGCCCGTGGACAGCAGCCACAGTCGTCTTTCCCACATTGGCTGCGCTCTCGCCCGTCGTCGACGCCAGCTGGCTTGCCTCACTGCCGTAATTATGCGACAGTACGTCGGACGTCGTCTGCTTTGCTGAGGAAGCGACATGCGAGACGGCCTCTGCGACACCGGACCCTGCCTCGTACACGGCCTGCCTCGTGTCGGCCATGACGGGCCTGCTGCTTTCGTCGCCTGCCTCGCGGTTTTCTGAGCCTTCAGACTTCGTCGTGGTGAATGCATCGCCCACGGTGTCGGAGACGGCCTTGTGGACTTGCTTGCCGCCCTGGGCGGCATAGTCCAGCACGGTGCCCACGGCAGCCGTCGTCTTGTCGGCGGCTGTCCTTGTCATGTCCGCCGCGTTCTGCGCAGCCTGGTGCGTCTCTGGCTCGAAATGAGCAGCCTCGCCGGGCTGTGTCGTCTGGATATGGCTGCAGGGAAGAAGAAGAAGAAGGGTTCACATCTTGTCAGCTTCTTAGCAGCAAGGGGAGCAACAAGAGAGAGGGAAGAAGACGCACTCTTCGCCGCGCTGCTTGACGCTGTCGGAGCCACGGCTGGCGCTCTCGAGCGTGCTACGCATGAGCTCGTCGCCCGCGGCGCGCACGCCCGTGAGGAGGAGGCCGTGCCGGACGAGCAACTCCTCGAGATTGTCGCGCGCGTGCTGGTCCGACGGCAGCTCGAGCCGGACGTGTCCTGCACCTGCGAGCTGTGCGGGCTGGAAGACGTAGGTAAATGGCTTGCCGTCGATGGTGCCAAATGCTGGTGGTGCAGCGGCGGAATCAGCATCGCCGCCAGCTCCTTCTGACGGGGACGCCGTCGGGAGCTGGAAGGTTGCGTGCGAGCCGACGGAGAGGACTAGGTCATCAGTCAGGCTCAGCGTGCCGCGCGACAGCTCGACCTCGCTGTCTGGGCCGAGCACGTGGATCGCACGGCACGACGGGATGCTGACCGTCGACGACATGGCTGGGAAAGAGCTTGGTGAGTGAGCGAGCGAGTGAGTAAGTGAGTGAGTGGTAGGTTAGGTGGTCCCTGCAGGTCGGGTCGTGTGCGCGAAGGCGACTAGCCAAGGAAGTGTGATTTGTGGAGGCTTACCAATCAACCAACCACACGCACCGACGGAGGAAGGGCGCGCCATGATAAAGTTAAATGACTCGCTCCAAGCCGGCCCAGCTTCTAGCGAACCAAGACCGACACATGCGCGCCATGTCTGCTCGGACGAGCGCCAGGGCCGCTCTCGCCTCCTCGTCTGCGAAACCGGCAGCTGCTGCTGCTGCTGCTACTGCGGGCGCCGCGATGTCCCGAAAGAGGGCGCTGCCGTCCAATGGGCATGTTAAAAAGGGGGAGGAGGGGGAGCGGGGCGAGGAGGGCCTTGAAGGCGGGGAGGGAAGCGCAGCGACGAAAAGGAGAAAGGGCCCGCGGGCGCTGTTCGCACCCGGCCCTGCAAACGCTGCGCCACCTGTCGCTGTCAAAGGGGAAGAAGGAGGTCAAGAGGGGAAGCTGGATAATGGGGCAAGTCCCTACAAAGTGCTTCGACGGTCGACGAGGGCTAGCACCTCAGCGGCAGCGGCAGGGGCCGACGCAGGGGCAGGGGCAGCAGAGAGCGTGCCTGTCGACGATGTATTGGAGGAAGAGAAAAAGCCGGCGAAAGGAGTCAAAAAGGAGGCGAAGGATCCCTTTTCGACGTCGCCCCGAAAGGCGCCCTCGAAGCCCATCAAGCTCGAGCTCGAGGCGCACGAGGCACGACCCGCGCCCAAGCGTTGGCGCGAACAGCTCGCGATTCTCAATGAGCAGAGAAAGCGCATCGTCGCTCCCGTCGACACCATGGGCTGCGAGGAAAACGGCCGCGACGACCGGCGAGGCGACGTGCAGAGAGTGCAGGATGGCGTAGAGAGCGAGGAGGACAAGCGCAAGAGAGAGCGCTTCACCATTCTCATCAGCTTGATGCTGAGCAGCCAGGTGAGGACCAGATCGGTTATTGGTAAATACGTTATAAAGCCACCTCATCTGACCACGAACAACACGCTCGCAGACAAAAGATCCAGTGACAGCTGAAGCGGTGCGCAACCTCCAGACTCGCCTCGACGGCGGCCTCACGCTCGAGTCGCTCCTTGCTGCGCCACAAGACCTCATCACAGAGTGCATCGCAAAGGTCGGCTTTTGGCGCAGAAAGACAGGCTACATCACCAGTGCAGCGAAAATTCTCAAGGACGACTTTGGAGGCGATGTGCCAAAGACGATCGACGAGCTCTGCAGCTTGCCTGGCGTGGGGCCCAAGATGTCCTTTTTGGCCTTGCAGTCGGCATGGGGTGCGTTTCCTTTCCGATTTGTTTAGTGGTCGCGTGGTAGACTGTATGCTGACGTTGATCCAGGCCTCAATGTTGGCATCGGCGTCGACGTACACGTACACAGGGTGTCGAACAGGCTCAATTGGGTCAAGTCGCAGGACCCAGAGGGTACACGCCTGCAGCTCCAGAGCTGGCTCCCCAAGGAGCTCCACAAGACGATCAACAAGACGCTCGTCGGCTTCGGCCAGGTCGTCTGCCTGCCTGTTGGGCCCCGGTGCGACCTCTGCGCCCTGGGTGCGGCCAGAATGTGTCCGTCATATCGCAAAGTGGACCCCAAATCAGTCCTGAAGCGCGTCAAGGTCGAGTTCCTCCCCGAGGGCACTCAGCACCCCAGCGACGCCAGGGTGAAGCCAGAGGTCGAGGAAGCCATCAAGGTCGAAGGGCCAGATGGGGCCGGGGTGCTCCTTGAGGACAAGGATGCCGTCCAGGCTGCGACTGGCATCAAGACCGAAGCCGCTGTCAAGGAAGAAAGCCTTGATTGGTAGTAGAGGGAGAGACGCCTTGCTAGCTACAGCTCATTGAAGCGGAGAATCTCGATGGGCTTGGCAAGCCAGGGCTGGTGAGAGCGTCGTTGTCAGCTAGCTTATAGATGACTTGCACACACACATGAACGGACGCTCACCTCGACGGCTGGGTTGAAAGTGGCCCAGTACTGCAATCAAATATGATGTCAGTCGTCTCTCTCCTTCTCCACGACAGTGCGGCCTTTCTCTTGGACTTACCGGATTCTCGAGATCTAAGACAAGTCATTTCTGGCCATCAGCTCATGTGTGACAAGAAGGTAGCACCTTGTCACACTCACGGTACTTTTGGCTCCCCTCGTTTTCGAACCGCTCGACGATGGCAAACTTGGTCGCGTCGTGCACGTCCTGGTGAACTAGCCAGTCGACAGTCTCGCGGTCCTTCTTATAGATGGCCGCCGCCTCCTGCAGCTTCGCCTTCATCTGTCCCTCGAAGCCCGGCTTGACCTGTGCATGGCAGATGAGCGTGTAGACCATATTTGTCCTCTTTCTCTCTGTCGTTCGTTGTGGTGTGGTGGTTGTTGTGTCGAGCTCGTGTTGTCGAGCGTCTTTATGTTCGGAAGAATTGCCCGCGGGCGAGAAGAGAAGAAAATCAGAAGACGGCTTGAGCGAAATGATGCAGGCGTGCATGGGCCCCGACGCGCGCGCGCGCCTCTCTCGCCTCCTCTTCTCTCGACCGAGCGAGACAGACGGCCGCGCAACAACACAAACGTCGGTCACGCCGCGCAAATATTGCAGTTCCGAGGAGGTAAAGTAAAAGGCGAGGAAGAATAAAAGAAGGAGCGAGGGCGCAAGGCGGACAACGAAACGGAACGAGGAACGGGCGGCCCCAAATGTCGACGGACAGGGACTCAGAGCGGCCGTCGTCTTCGCACTCACCAGCCGAGGCCGCGCATCATCGCGCGTCGACGTCGTCCATGACGCCCGATGCCGTCACCAGCTCGGCGAGCCCCCTGGCGGGCATAACAACAACGACGATGAAGACGACGAACCTCATCGACGCCTCGCCGATTCTCGACATTGCCTTTTTGCACGCCATTGCCACGCACCGGCCACTGGGTCCGCACAAGCACTTCAATGCGGTGCCTGTCATGCGCGCCCTCGAGCGGGCCGCCGTGCGCGAGCGCGACGTGCTCCTCGCCAACCGAAGTCGGCGCGGCCAGGGCGACAACGACGACGACGACGAGAGCAGCCTGAGCGAGGAAGACGAGGACGGCGAGGAAGGCGGTGGAGAGGAGGATGGCGGCAGAAGCGGCCGGAACAAGAGTCGGGTCAAAAAGGAGAGTCCAGACGAGGAGGACGACGAGCAGCAAGCGGGCGAGCTGGACGCATTGGCGCGGGACAACGAGGTCAAGCTTGTCGATCGACAGGCAATGTGGGCGAGGATGGAGCAGCTGTACGATATGGCCGGCCTCGAAGAGCTGGTGAGTTGTCTCCTTTCTGGCACATACGCAGGCACAGGGACGCAAGTGGCAGCTGACAAAAGTGCACAAAAACCCAGGAATCGATTGCAGTCGAGGCAGAACCGAGGAGCCCATTCAAGCATACTCCCCAGCACCCAGACACGCACCTCGTCGCCTCGCTCCACCCTTCGCTCAACTTCACCTATGCCTCTCCATCGGCCGCCAGTGGCCACATGGCGTCGTCGTCGTCGTCATCGTCAACGACGGCTGCGACGCCAGGACGGACGTCCAAAAAGGCCAGCCAGGCATCGGACGGAAGTGCCGTCGTGCACTGGCCCGTTTCGTTTGGTTTTGGTAGCTGTATGCGGCACAAGGGCCCGGCAGAAGGTGCCCTTCAGGCGCCATCGAGAAAGAAAGCCAGGGGCAGCAATACAGGCAGGGGAGCAGCGGTAGCAGCAACAACAGCAACAGCAGCGGGAAGCGAGATGCAGGACGAGTTCCAGCTAGGGCCCTGGGAAGAGTTCCAGGACTTGATCGAGGAGAGAAGAAAAGCTGGGAACGACGAAGAGGAGAAGCCGGGCCGAGACGATCAGGAGGAAGAGGAAGCCGGAGATGGAGAGGATGACGATGAGGAGACTGACGAAGACGGGGAGGAGCAGGAAGAGGAGCAGGAAGACGGCGGAGAAGGAAGCGCTGAGGAGGAAGGCGAGGAGGGAGGAGAAGAGGAGGAAGGAGAGGAGGAAGAGGAAGAAGAAGAAGAAGAAGAGGACGAGAAACCAAAGGCCAAGCGCGGTCGTACTTCCAAGGGCAGGGGGGGATCGTCGAGCGGCAGAGGTGCGGCGGCAGCCGCGAGCCGGACTCGCAGCGCAAAGCAGCCTCGCCGGTCTTCACGACGATGAAGAAGGGGAAGCAATGATCATTGAAGCAGAATTGTTGTAGAATACACTTGGTAAAAAGAAAGAGCTGGAGGAGCACTTCCATGCGAGCACTTGCGTTACCGACGGAAAAGTTGAGAGCCGTGAAGGAGTAAAGTGAGCATGGCAAGGTGCCAAGGGAGGTGCTGTCCCACTTCCAGGATCTGGTGACGGTAGCGAGCGACACCTTCGAGGTCGTGAAAGGAGTTCGCCATTCGACGCATGCGCTCGTCGAGGCTGTGTTCGAGATCGTCGTTTGTCCCCTTCTCGAGGCGGGACAATGGGTTGGGATACACCTGCAAGAGATGAATCCAGAGCTGGTGGGGGCACAGCGCCGAATGGAATAGGCAGCTAGGCTGAGCAATTGAAGTGCTCATGTTCGTTTGCTGAAACAGCGTCACCGTCAGCGAGCTGCGCAAAGCTAGAATCTGGCTGTCGACGTCCTCTCCATCGCTAATTGTTACACCGATCCTCGCGGCAGGATGAAGGACGTACGACACCCTCGAGGTGTCAATTGAATGCTTTAATCTCCCCTCCTGGCTTGTTGGAACTTCTGTCTGCGTCCTTCTCGCCATCGATGTGGGTGCAACAATGGCCAGATTGGACTGGTCGTCCGCCAAGGCCAATGAGACATCGACGACGTGCTCCAAGCCGACGAAGCTTGAAGGTTTGGACAGGAGCCTCGACCACATCTCAACCTCCTCGAACTGCAGACCGCCGGCGCCGCGGCAAATCACCACCTTCCAGCCGATCTTCGCCTTGCGCGCAAAGTGGCAAGCAAATGACCAAATGTCGTCAATGTCCTTTTGCGCGCCGCGGCCTCCGGGCCAAGCCTTGATATCGTATCCCTGGGCTAGCTCATCCATGACAGTGACGATTGTCAGCTCTTCCTCGCTCGTGGCGATGTAGTAGCCGACGTGGAGAAGGACGCTGCGATGAACCACATCGACGTAAGTAGTAGGCCAGCGGAGATCGAAGCGCTGCTCAGAAGCCGCTCTGCCTGTGCTGGTCGACCGGCTCCTCGTCAAATGGGCGGAAGGAGCGAGCGTTAAGTGTGGAAAGCGCACAGGCAAGCCCTTATCATTGGGTAATTGCGGAAGAAAAGGTTCTTCGTTGACGCGCGGCACCACCGTCACTTGGAGGCTATCGTAGATCGACCTTGCCTGGCCGGACATGTTGAAGCTCTGCCGGCCGGGCCCGAACAAAGAGCTCGATTGACCAACGGTGGTGCTTAGGCTGGGCCCTGAGGACGAGGTCCACCTCCACAGAAGAGGCCTGACGAGAAGTCTCTGCATTGGAAGGCCCAGGCGCTCTTTGACTCGAGTCTGGAGCGAGGTCTGGAGGAGAACCATAGCCCAGAAGGGCGGGGGACTGGACGGCTCGCCGACAACGTATACGAGGATAGTGCTGCCCGACTTCAGGTAAGGTTTGAAGCGCGACAGGAGCGAGTCCATTGAATCATCCCAGCGGTCTGGCCCGCCGACAGAAAGTCAGGTCTTGAAGATCGACAGTCTACGACGAAGCAACTCACCAGTGCTGTTGTGAATAGACGCTAACGCCTCCGATATCGTACTTTCGCCTGGGAAGCCAATGCCCAGGAGTCCATCGTCCGCCAGCTCGTGACTGCCTAAACCGTAGGACCTAAAGGCTTGCTGCATCCTGTCGAAGTATGACCTCACCTCTCGCGCCCATCCTTCGCTAGCATCGGCCACCTGTAAGGCAAATGCCGTCGCCTGTTTCTGGCCACTAACAGGTGTGAGGCCGAGCTTGTCCCAGAATGAGATTGCCGGAGGCTTTATCGAAGTGACGGAACCTTGACACCCAACCAGGATGCTGGGCTCCTCCAGCACGCGTGTCTCCTTGAAAATCGTACCGAGGCTGCACGCGCTCGTCGACTCCAAAGGCGTCAAGAGCTCAAAGCTATCGCGCGAGTCCAGGCAAAGAGGCCTGGTCTCGTACTTTTGAAAAAACTGGACGATCGCATCGCGGAAGGTAACGATATCCAACGCCCAAGAGACGAGAACGTCGAGTGTCGCAGCAGCTGGCCATGGTTTCTTTTGATGTTCACGCACAGCCATTTCGGTATCATTTTGGCTTTCTCGCCTAGCCTGGGCCGCTTGTGAAATCGTCAGAGCGGCCTTCAGCAAAGCATGACGCTCGTGAGCCAAGATCTCGGCCTGCTGGGCTGAGTCGATACTGGTGTCCGTCTCGTCATCACTGCCTGATGCTGCATCGTCGCTGTCCTGTCCGAAGCCATCCATATCGAACTCAATTCCTTCCTCGTCGTCCTCATCACCAAGCTCGGACTTGCGGCTACTGTCGACCTCGCTATCCTCTGCTAACAATGAGCTTCGCTCGCTGGCCGTTGCTGGTGTCATGCCTTCCCCATCGACCATGGTCTCATCTTCCTGTTCTGCACCTCCTCGCCTGTTCAGGCGTCGCTTCTGTGAAATCCCAGTCATATTCAGCAGCTGGTTGCTTCGAATGCCGGCAAGAGGTCCTCTCCTCGAGGCTCGACGTCGAAACGGACGCTGGGAGATAGCGTATTTCCCCATTTCGTACTTGGAGCTAAGATCGAAATTCTTTCTCGGGGAGTCCGGTTCCTTCGATCCAGGCTCCTGGATCGAAAAGGGCGTGCTCCCGGTATCGTCGTACTCCAGACCCTCTCCCTCGCCACCGGCAGCACTGTAGGCGGACGGTGGAGCTCCCCCGCCAGCTGAAATGCGGGACGAATGGCGATACATATCGCCTTGATGCTCTCCCTCGATGGTGACATGGGCATCAGCCATGTCTTGCGTCGGCGAATATGGCGTTCGAGGTGTTTTTGCCGCATGTGCTCCATGAGCGGCTGGAGAACTCGCGCTCAAGGAGCTCGGTGTAAAGCCAGGCACGGACGGATGGTCGACGATAGTCGAGGTGCTGAAGGAACTGCTGCTGTTGCCGTTGCTGCGAGGTAAGCTGTCTACAGCCATGGGGCCCGAAGTGATCTCGTCTTGGCGTTGTTCGCTGTTGTCGATCTCTGAGAAACGCATCTCTTCGTCATCGCCAGTGACAGAGGCTGTCGGCGTCTCCACATCAAAGGCAGCAGAGGCGGCGGCAGCAGCGGCAGCTGCTGCATCGTCAAAAAAGGAAAAGTCGTCCTCAGTAACGAGTCCAAACATTCCGCCATCGTCGTCATCGTTAGTTTGCTTTGCAGGCGAGGATGAAGGTTGTCGCTGACGTGACTCTCCTTCGTAGACAAAGTCACCCCAGAGGTCCATGTCAGCGTCTTCTTTGCTCTTTGATGACTCTGCTACGGCCTGCTCTCCTTCTTGTAAGACCTCGCCAGATGCTATGGCAGGCCCTTGCGCAGGAGCAAGAGCGGCAGCCTTGCCTTCGTTCTCCCTCTCTTCAAGTCTCGCTGATCGTATAGTATCGTCACCAACGTCCACGTCATTGTCCTCTTCGCCGTCCTCGACTGGTGCACCGTCATCACCATTCTCCCCCACTCTCCTGCGGGGTAGGGTGCTGTCTCCCTCTTCCTCCCCTTCCTCCTCTTCCACCTCTTCCTCTTCCTCTTCTTCTTCTTCTTCTTCTTCTTCTTCTTCTTCTTCTTCTTCTTCTTTTTCTTCTTCTACTTCCTCCTCCTTCTTCACTCTCTCCCCCTCATCCGCTTCTTCCTCTTCTTCGTCACCCTCGCTCGTGTCGTTTGAGTGTCGACGACCTGTGACAGAGCCGGGATCGGTGCCGGCTTCTTTGGCCCGCTTTGCCGTCTCGATGGGGATACCCCTCATCATGTCAACAGTCCTTTGAGCGAGTTCTGTCGTGCACATCGAGACGATCTCCATAGCTCCGTGTGGTTGCATCTTTGGTCGCTGAGGCTCAAGAGCTTGAAGAGGGTTGCTTTCGCAAGCAAAGACCAGGTCTGCCGGCCACAAAAATCGTCGAGTGCTCGAAGCGTTTTCCTCGCCTTCCTGTTTCTGATCGACGGGAGGTGAATCGGTCTCGCAAAGTACCCAATCGCTGCTCAGCGATTCGACATTGACGCCTCGGTCGCCGATACGAGACAGTAATTCGCTTCTTGCTTGCTTCAGTCGCGCTGCAGCTTCCCCTTCGGCGTCCTGATCGATAAGACCGCCGACCCAGTCGATGAGGCGAGCTTCACTGGCGAGTGGTGATAGCATCACCCTGGTGCCTGATGGAGCCGAGGCTTGGGAGAAAATTGGTTTAAGATGCTGGCTAACCAGAGGCCTAGTTTCCAAGAAGAGCTTGCCGCCATCGCTTAAAGTGGCGCGCAATCCTAGTCGAATCAAGCCCTGGCCACGCCTGGAGGCAAGGAGAATCGATCTGCCGAAGCGTATGGCATCGCGGCGGCCTGCCCGCTTCCAATAGGCGGGTGTATGCGCCGTATGTTTGTCCAAGACTTCGTTGAGGATGGGGCCCTGCTCACTAGCGTCTTGATGACTCTCCTGGTTGGGCACCGTCGGCACTGAGATATCGTCGTCCCCATCCCTGGAAGAGGATTCTGAAGCCAGTTTTTTCTCTCGAGCTCGAGTATAGATCCACCGGCTCATGGCTTTCTCCTCAATGGCAAGCAAAAAGAGGCGCTGAGCTTGGTCGAGATTTGGTTGTTGAGGACGGAGAATGTCGGGCGAGGAGATGTTCTCGGATGAGAGTGGTTCGTAGAAGCTCGACAGCTGCGTACTACCCCAGGTACAAGTTAGTCTTTCCAGCCCAAACTTGCGCTCTCCCTCCTGCGTGCCAAATTCGAAGAGCCAGAGGGCGATGAGGGGGCCGGCAGCAGCATGCTCGGGCGCCCAGAGAATCCCATCGAGGATCTTGTCCAGCGTTCCTCTACCTTGACAATCGTACCCCGGCAGGAGGCTCTCCCTTCCTTTCGCCCGTACTTCCTCTGCAGACAAGCGACAAAGAGCTTCTTGACCGGCCTCGAGCTCCTCACTGCTACCCGAGAATCTCCTCCACCTGAGGAGGGCGTCGTCGGCAGGCGTAGAAATACGAGAGAGAGAAGTCAGGCAGTCCGGGACGAGGGGGGGCGGAAGCGAGTATTGCGCTCTTCTGCTATGTCCTGTGCCGCTGGTACCGCCGAGACCAAAGCCGCTCGACCCGGCGCCGTTCAACGACGAGGATGATGACGGGCCCGGCGCATGTGTGCTCTTTCGCGATGATGAAAGGCCATGCCTCCCCTGGCTTAGTGGTGCCATGGTTTGAAGATTTCTTGTACGTCGTCGAGAGTCCCTACCCCTTCATGATTTGAGAGAGAAGTAGATTTCGGTGTTGCTGTTGTTTAGTCGTTGCTGCTGCTGCACAAGCCGAGGGTGCGACCCATGCCTCGTCCCGGCGTCTGTCTGTGCCAATGTGGATTTGGACATCGGTATACGCGGGCCCAAGGTAATTTTTAGCATCCCACGTGTCGGCCCACGACATCCTTTCCCAATCCACGTCGCCTCTCCCTTTGAGCAGGCATTGGAGGCCCCGTCGCGCTTCTGAAAGAGAATGAAGCGAGCGGCGGTTGTGTGGGAAGAATGAGGCCGTCTTTCTCCGCTCACGGGAGATGTTTTTTTGGCCTCGTAAACAAGGGGACACAGACAGGCCGCACTGGCAGCGCCGATTGGGTGACGGTCGCCCGCCCTCCTCCGCTGTTTTGTGTGTCGCCGCGCTCTTTGTCTTTGGCGGACGCTGCAAATATAGCCCTTCACTTGCAGTTTCGCCCGTCTTCCACAGCTTGAGTCAATACAACTGCAACACCATCCTTTGCACTACAAGAGTAACGATGCGCTTCGTCGTCATTACTGCAATCGCCCTCCTGCTCACGGTCACCCTCGTGTCCTCGCACTCTACTGGCAAAGGTTTCCACAGGGTGTCTAAGCGCGAGGACACGAAGACGGGTACAGCTTCCCTTTCAGCCACTGCTAGCGTTCCCGGAAGCGAGAACAAAGTGGAACCTGCTGTTACCGACTCGAAGCAGACCACTGAACCCACCACCGACGCATCCAAGATTCAGACGACGGATGACGACAAGACCAAGAACGACGAACAGACCAAGAAGAACGAGCAGCCCAAGAACGATGACCAGGCGAAGAACAATGATCAGACGAAGAGCGCTGACCTGACAACGACCAAGAATACCAACAAGACAGCTGAACACCACACTGGCACGCTTCCTATCCCGCCTGGTTACGTCGCCATGTGAGTCCCAGTAGCTTTCTTAGTGACATCCTTTACTAAAGCTATTCTACAAGTCTGACTCAGCTGCCCGACACTATCGTCAATGGTACTGATGCTCGTACGACGTGGAAGACAGTGAGTTAGCCCCCACCAGTATCTTTCATTGATCAACTCACAGCGGTCCAATGACTTTTCTGCTCCATAGGCCTGCCAGACAGCACTCGATGGTATTCATGTCGACGACACGAGCAAAGAGGCTGTATATGGCTTCTTCCGCGCAGCTCTCTTTAATGCCGACACGCACTTGATTGAGCTCGCCTGCTACCGGTGCCAGAACGCAAGTGTTTCGCTTTCCTCGCCCGTTCAAGCTTAGTCGAGGCTGACGAACTGCTAATACACCGACAGTATGACCTGAAGGGCGTCAACCCCGGCACGCCAATTGCAAACTTGACAGCTTCCGTGCGTTGGCAAGCGAGGATGCGCCCCCACTTGCGTCTTTAGATGTTCGCTGACCTCTCTTCAATAATCCAGGTCATCAAGAACCTCAACTGGTCCGCCACACCGACGGTCAAAGTGGGCTAGGGCGGCCTCTACTGAGCGGCAGGTCCTCGAGCACGCGCCCAAGCATGGCCGGTCCCCCTGGGATCCCCCTTATTCTCCCGTCCCCCTCTTCTCCTTTTCGAGTCTCACCACACATGTGACCCTTGATCTCCAATACAACTGTGCTGGTCCACCCCTCTGTGCCTGACCGAACTTGCAGCATGTGGTTGCACAGCTGAAAGGAGAGGGCGCTGTAAAACAAAAACTCGACGCCTACACGCGAGCTCGATCCTAAATTTAGGGCGCCAAAGATCCCCCGCCGCGCCTTTAGTGCTGCTCTTGCTTCGCTCGCCTGTTATTGACCCAAGCTGTCCCCCATTCTTCCTGCGCCTCCGCGAAGAAGGCCAGGTGGACGCGGACCTCTCCTCGCACGCCCCCATCCCCCATCCCCCACCCCTTCTTTGTGTTATTGAGGCACAATTTGGAAGCGCCCATCCTGCCTTTTTCTGGCGTCCATCTCCTCGTACGTCGTCGAGGGCAGGTCCTTCCTATCGACACAGACACCAAGAGGGCTGCTGGTCGAAGTGACGATTGGGCAGCATAATGGCGGACGCAATGAGCTACCTCGAGACGCCGGCGACAGAGAGACGTTGTCCCGCGTCGACGTCATCATCGTCGTCATCATCGTGGACGATCCAGAACGAGGCTATCGCCAGCCTGGCATCGTGGCTGCCAAAGGTGCCCTCGCTGCAGCCACCACCGGAGCTCGCCGGGGCTTCAATGACCGATGCCATGAGAAGCAAGCTCGCCCGCGCCATCATCGCCGATGCTGCCCACGAAGAGTGCTACTGGTCCCCGTCGGATCGCCTCGTCGCCTTCAGGGCGCTCAAGGAGCTCTCCAGGCTCTCAGGCTCGAGCGGGGCTATGGGATCGCTGGCCTGCTTGAAAGACCTCGTCGGGCTGGCGAGGCAGGAAATGGCGGGTGTTGATCAGAAGCAGCGGCATACCCAGACACAGAGCACGCCGGGCGCGCAGCAGCAGCACCAACAATCGCAATCGGGCCCACTGCAGCCCACACAGCTGGGCGAGAAAGGAAGCGAGTTTGCCCGATCCATCGACCACCTCCGCGTCAGCATTCCCGATTCTTCGCTCGATGATGACCTT
Source organism: Acaromyces ingoldii (assembly GCF_003144295.1). Taxonomy (NCBI): domain Eukaryota; kingdom Fungi; phylum Basidiomycota; class Exobasidiomycetes; order Exobasidiales; family Cryptobasidiaceae; genus Acaromyces; species Acaromyces ingoldii. The sequence goes on along the minus strand of NW_020290251.1, from coordinate 1,131,715 downwards.
GCAAGGCCGGCGAAAACGTCTCATGCCTCGCGGCAGGACTACGAAGCACTCGACACACTCCTACGCGTCCTCAACAATGTCCTTCTCCAGCACGCCAATTGCAGGCTCATTTTTACTCCAAGGGACCAGGCAGATGGTGTCCGAATGGCCCTGGACCTTCTCTCAACAACCAAAAAGGTGCGTAGCTCGGTGCTCATACTTCCATTGTTTCATGCTCCGAAGCTCGATTGCTGACCATTTCCTGTTGTCGTGTCAGGCTTGGCCACCGCATATAGTCGCTCTGGGCGCCCGGCTGACTTTCTTTTCAACGCTCTTTGAAAACGAGGCCAACAAGTGGGGTGTCGAGGAGTGCGGCCTAGTTGAAATACTGGCTGGGCAGATCGACCGTTTGGTCACGTCGTCGCTCCTGGCCGACGAGCTCTCGGCCCAGGGCTCATCAAAGGAATCCGACGATGCCCTCTCTGAAGTCCTCAAGGCACTCTTCAACATCTGCCTTTACTACCCTAGGCTCGTCGATGGAGCTGGTCCCAAGTCAAAAGCCAGCATGGGCGACAAGTTCCATCCCGCATTGCTTCCGTGAGTTGGCGTGCAGAAGTACTTCTCTGACCAACAACTGACGAGTTCAACTTGTGCAGATGCCTTGGACCGACGCTCAAGGTTCTCACTTCGTTGCCACATCGATCGCCGAGCCCGTTGGCTCCTCCGCTTACGCATGCAATCAACGTTCTCATCAATTACCCGGTTCAACCCTATCGACAGACATGGATCGATCCAACAAAGGATCCCGGTATGAGCCCCGCCCTGTCGCCCGCGGGTGCGACTACCCTGCCAGCAACAAAGGAGAAGGAAAAGGAAAAGCCATCGGCCGCAAAGAGAGTCGCCACAGCCCTGTTTGGCAGGTCATCGAGCTCCTCGTCTTCGTCTTCTGCCGCAAATGCGTCTTCTTCGACCATGCCCTCTGCATCCTCGCCAGTTCCGACGGCCTTGTCCTCTTCCTCATCGCCTCCCATATCTCCTACTTCGCGCGGCAGCGGCTCTTCCTCCAAGCTGTACGGCAAGTCGTCACCTGTCGCTGCCACCTCCCAACGAGGCGCAGCTTTCGGCAGCAACAGCAGAAGCAGCAGCAGCAGCGGTAACAGCGGCTTTAGCACAGCGACCCTGGCGCATCCACCTGCCATTCTCTCATCGACGCTCGCGCTCCTCGAAATGTTTTTCCAGCGTTACTTTTCCAGCATGAAGTTCGACGACGACGACGCAGTGGCTCGTGCAGCCCGAGACGGGCCAGATCTCAACTTGGAAGAAGTGTGCCAGCCCGCGTTGATCCTGCTGCGCAAGCTAGTGGCAGAAGACGCCGGGTTCCGGGCCTTTGCCAAGCAGCGCATTCTGCCCTCGACGATTGATCGGACCGAGAGCTTGGACAAGCGCAAGGACTTTACGGGCCAGCTCATTCGACTCATGTCGAGCGGAACATTTCCCCAGCTGGCCCTCTTGGCGGGCGAGACGCTCCTGGCGCTCTGCGACGACAATGTCGAGAAAATGTCGACCGAGATTGGCTATGGGCCATGTGCGGGCTTCTTTGCTTCCACCGGCCGCGCTGCCGCGCTGCCCGCCTCGTCGTCATCCTCGGCCTATGTCTCGTCCAATGGGGGTGGCCCCGTCGCGCGGCCCATTGATCCCATCACGGGCAAGGTGATGCCGAGCGCAGACGAGATTGCGAAGCAGGACAAGGAGAGCGGCTGGTCCGACCTGACAGAGGAGGAAAAGGAGGCAGAGGCGGAAAAGCTCTTTGGCCTCTTTGACCGCATGGACAGGACCGGCGTCGTCAAGGCCGTCAATCCCATGCAGCAGGCGCAGGAGAGCGGAAAGATGGCCGAGCTGGACAGAAAGCTCGAGGAAGAGAGGAGGAAGGAGGACGAGGAGGATGAACGGGAGGCCGAGAGGGAGATGAGAATGTACAAGCAGAGACAGGCCAAGGGCGCCGCGGCTTGAAAATTCCTGCTCCTCCACCGTTCCTGCCACTGCGATCGACCTGCAGGAACTGGCAGACTGACCTCGTAGGCACATCTGAGGTGTTTCCTTGCGACCGAACAATTTGAGGGCACACACCAGCTCGTGTACAGCGCATTACAATCGAAATGTATTACTGACCGCCTTCTATCTGCGTGAACATACTACTGCCGGGGCTCTCTCCCGTCGTCCTGAGCGCCGGCATCTGCTTCCTCTTCCTCTGCTTGCCCTTCAGCGCCCCAGAAGCCGCCTATGAGGTTGCGAAATAGCTGAAATGGGCCTTGCTGCTCGCCCTCGGGGCCCGCGCCTTCACCGTCTGCGTCTTCGTCGCCAGACAGGTGCGCCAGCTCGCCGGGCATCTGGCCGTTGCCGTGGGCGGCCATCATGAGCTCCGCCAGGGCGTCCTGCCTTGTCTCGTCGTCCATATTCTCCCAGCCCTCGATGCCCATGCCGCCCCTCAGCTCTCGCATGGCGGCCATGAGGCGCTGCATCATGCCCCTCGAGGGTGCCTGCCGCATGCCCTGCCCTCCGCTGCCACTGCCGCCACCGCCGCCCATGATTGGTCTAAAGTACTCGTCGTCGTACCTCGTCACTGGGTTCTCCTCCTCGCCATACTGCACCGGCGGCAAGGGATCGTAGGAGTCGAGAGCGCCCTGCATGGCGGTGATTTTGCGCGGGATGAGACCAATAAGCGTCTGTCTCAGCGCGTCGGGCAGGTCCGACACGAGGACGTGGCGGTAGATGCCGAGCTTTGTCAGGCTGTCCGTCTTTGCTTTCTCGATGTCGCCGTGCGCTTTACCTGCCGCGGGATCAGCGGTGAGGACCGGGAAAGCTTCACAGAGAGTCTTGCTGAGCCACGAGGCGACGGCAGACTCCTTCCACAGGCTCTCGTTGCGCGAGACGTAGACGTGTGCCAGCAGCGCTGCGAGGCCAGCTTCAGCCTCTGCGTCTTGGTGGCCGTCGTACGCAGCAGCATCGGGCATCGCAAAGATGGCATGCGACGCATCTACGGGGAACGGCTGCCCGATCTTTTCAAAGAGAAGGGGCAGCACATGTGGGTGCCTCGCCATGGCCTGCTTCAGCGCCAGCGTGCTCTTCTCAAACGACGCAGACGTCGCACCGTCACTATTGCTGCCGCTGCTCTCTTCCTTCTCTACCAAACGCAGGGCTAGGGCGCGGGCGTAGGACAGGCCCAGGCACCAGTCGAGCGAGCCCTTTGCCTCGTCGGCGCTCGTTGCGTCTGGTAACGGTGGTGGGTCGAAGGGTGTCTTTGCCCCTTGAATCGGCAAGCCAGAGCTCTGCAAGTCGGCGCTCCTTGCTGCATCCCACTTGTCAATGGTGTCGAGCAGCCAGCGGTGCTGCCTTGCCTTGATGGAGAGAAAGTCGAGCCAGAGAATCATGCCGTGTGGGTCCGTTTCGCTGTCGAGGCCGATGAGAAGCTTGACCCACTCGAGTGCCGTGCGCCAGGTGCCCCGCCTGCCGAGGAAGTTGACGTTGCGATGCGCAGCCAGCCAGAAGCCGCGGTTCTCAATCCGGTCAAAATCGACCTGAGGCGGGCCTGAGGACGAGAGTAGGGCGCCTGTAAATGCCGAGCTGGCGGTGCGTTCAAAGGCAAAGAGTGCACGCGCATTGAAGTCGCTGGCCTGGCCAAGATCACCCTGGTGCCGCGAGACATCACTGAGCTGGAGGAGCGTGTCGATGTGCCAGGGAAAGGTGCGAAGGAGGTTGTAGAGATGGTTCGGGTCGTACGACTGGACGCTCTGCAGGAACTGCAGCTGAGCTCGCTTGTAGTTCTTGGAATGCACCCAGGCGCCCAGCTTGCCGCGGCCTTCGATTGGTATCATCTCCATCGTCAGGCCCGTAACGGTACGCGCGATGGGGGGCCATGTCTCCTTGGGCTGGATGAGGATGTTGTGCGCTCGCAGATTCGAGTTGTGCGCAAGGGCTGCCGCTCGAGCCCGAGCTGCCTCCCTTCCACCCCCTCCGCCGGCCTCATTCTCGTAGGCCTTGATGGCCGCTGCGCCAAATTGCCGCTTGAGCTCTATGGCTGGATCCAAGGCTGACGCAGCAAGTGCCAGATTCGCTCTCAGCCTGGCCAGGGGAGAGCCTGCTGGCGGCCCGCTTCCCAAGACCTGTGCTTCACCATCGCCTCCTGCGCCATCAACTTTGGCCTGGGCGGCTAACAATGCAGCAAAGTCATCCATCGACATGTCGGAGATATTCTTCTTCTCCTTTTCCGAAGCCTTTTGCTGTTGTTGCTGTTGCTGCTGGATCTCCCGCTTCTTTCTCCGTTTCTTGGCCCCTTTGCTCTCCTTTGGCATCCCTTGCCCCCCCTGCTCCTCTTCTCCGTCGGGCTCATCGTCCTCGTCGTCCCTTTCCTCTTGCCCATCGTCCCCTGCTTCTCCATCCTTGTGTTCGGTATCAATGCTCTCTAATGCTCCTGCTGCAGCGTTCCTCTTCTTCTTTTTCTTGTTCTTTTTCTTCTTTGACTTGCTCTTGACGACTGTCGCGGTGATATCCTCGTCCGCGTCGCTCTCATCTTCCTCATCCTCCTCACCCAGCTGCAGCAGCGTATCCTCCAGTCAGCTCTCCCTTCTTTCGCCGTCGAGTGTAGAGCTGAACAGCGACAGAAATTGTTTCTCACTCACTTGAGCAAACAGGCTAGCCTTTGGCGCAGGCGTCGTGTCGTCCGCCTCAAGCTCCCCTTCTTCGTTCTCGTCTCCATCTGCTGGCGCTTCGCCGACGACATGGGAGTTGCCAGCTGCACTTCCAGAACCGACCGCAGCTCCACCGAGCGCCTCAAGCTCCTGCAGCTCCTGCAGCTCCCGCGCCTGTCGCTTGTTGAGCCTCTTCGATTCACTCATTGTCGACTGGGCCAGGTCCAAGGCTGCCTTTGACGCAGAGCGAGTGTGGTGTGTGTTTCTTGAGGTGAACCGGAAGAATGACCGAGGAGAAAGGAAGAAAGAGAAACGGCAAAAATTTGGAAGCGTCAAAAGGTGGAGGAAGTAAGGTCAGCCAAGATCCTTATTTGCGGTCCTGCCAGTCCTAGTCAGACGATCAACCCCGGAAGTGCGCAGGAACTTTAGAGGTCAAGGGGACCAGGAAGAGAGCATCAAACCTTTGGGAAACATGGAGACTGCTCCGATCTTATAGAATCGCAAAAGTCTGCCCTGCTCCTAAGTTGTAGTTGGCCAGCTCTGAGCATTGTTAGGTCTTAGCCGCTGCCGCGGTTGTCGTCTGACCGAAGAAGAAAGGAGGGTAAGCCGATGGCGGGCGTCTTATTCGGATTAGAGCCCAATCAAGGACTTTGCTGGACTCGTTTTGGTGGCTGTTGTCTGTAACAAAGGTGAGAGGATATGTGGTACAATTGCAAGCAACGCCCTCTCTGTGCCGTCGGGCTCGCCACATTGAGCAGAAGAGCTTCCCTAAGAGTATGAGTGCCCGAACAAGTTCACTCTCATAGCCATCGCCAATATTGAGTCGCACCAGGGCCTACGAGATCAACGCCTTCTTCTTGCACGACCCATGTGCGTGGACCCTCAACCAGACGAAAGGTCAGGCGACGAAGAAGAGACACACGGAGCTCCGAAGTCTCTCTAGCTTTCCTTACTCTTCTACATTTTCCCTCCGAGAAAGACGGAGACCAGGCTAGGAATCAATGTTTCTGCGAGAGAGCTTACTTTTGACTCTAATTTGCAGAAAGACCCCCTAGCCTGCACCGAGCCGTGAAGGATTGTCGTATATCGTTCACGCATGCGCATGCTGCGATTCGAATCGGTACGTGCGCACGTCCGTCCGCTTGTCAGGTCCTACTCTGCAGCAAGCAAGGTCTCCTCTTCATTTCATTTAAAAAGGATACACTGCTTCTAGCGCAGCGCTCTTGGACAGGGGAAAATCACTCCCAGCCTTTAACATTGGTAGCTTTGCAGACGGCAGTTCACTGACAATTTGAAGCGCCTTTGAGATCAGCAGGGGTTTTCATCGGCGTAACCAAAGAACTCCAACGGTCGCGACAGGTCAGCAGTCCTTGTCTTTCTGATTAGAAAGTTGCAAATTGATCATAAAATTGGATTGCGAATTCTCGACCCCAGCGCTATGCGCTCGTCTCTGTTATTACTTTGGCCTCGGTACCCCGTCAATCACTCCTTGGTTCTCGACGCATCATCGACAATCTTGACCTCTGCGCCCCGTCACCGGCTGTTAGGGTCAAAAAGACTTCGAGTTCGAGCACATCGCAAACAGGAAACCCTGCAGCTCGGCGGCGGGCAAAGAGGGAGACAGCGCTCTAGACTTTTGTATTTTGTGGCCACGCGGCGAATCTTCTTTCGTCCATCGCGCGTCTGGCAGTCCGATTCGCCTCGTCGGTCATTTTTTCCCCTTTCCCTTCTCCTAACCCTCCCCTGTTCACGGCACTCGCTCGCTCAAGTTGGACAACCAACCCCGCCTTGCTCTCGCCGCTCGGCACGTTCCCTGTTCCCATTCTTTGCAGACGCGCTCCTTGGAAACGAGGAACGCCGCTTCGAGCGCGTTTGGTCGCAGCAGGGAGCGCTCCACGAAACGTTTCCAAGTAGGCCGAGAAGGGCAGGAATCCTTTCACCGGACTGCATAGGACCGGGGAGGGTAGTGAAGAGGAGGAGGAAGAGGAGGCTTTGCGTTCATATAAGACGGGAAGGCCATGACTTCAGAAAAGGGCAACAGCTACCTCTCCCCATCTATGTCCCCAGGCTCGTCTGGATCGAGCAGCGGTCACCCTCCGCCACCTCCCTACCGTTTCCACCAGCTACCGCATACACCTGGTTCCTCGCTTCCTTCTTCAAGACCGGGATCCCCACCGCACGGCGGCAGCGTTCCCAATCCGGGCCAGCCGGGGACGTTCGTGCTCAACCTCGGACGATACGGGGGATACTACATGATATCGATCCCAATCATGCTTCAGCGATTACTGGGCATTCTCCTCCGAAGATGGAAGACAGTCGTCTTTGTCATCCTCTTTGGGACACTGGCTGGATTCGGCCTCTTCGGAGCGATGTGGACAGAATGGAGAGAGATGACCTACTATAGGTGAGTTGGGCATGGAGGCATATGGCTTGTGTGAAGAGGCCGTACTGACTCGGCGCTCGTGCGCCGCCCACGACAGAGTGGACCCATACCCAGTGGTTTCCCCGCAAAGAGCAGCAAGACCTGCTCCAGAGCCAATCCACCAAGAGCCTTCCTCGCAGCCATCACCGGACCAGCCCACAAAGATGGGGACGTGCCCCGGCCCACGCAGGGGACAGGCCATTCCCAGGGCGCCTGCGCACATCTACCAGACGCCTGAAACGCACCCGATTCCCCTCGTTGGCGACTATCACCTGGTTGGCATGGACCCCACCCAGTGCTACACCTATCGTGATCGCTACGGCATGTACACTGATGAGGCTCTGGGCATCGCTTACCGATCCGATGTCGACGGCGACATGGAAGCCCAGAGAAAGGAAAAGGAGGCTATGTATGACGACGATCCAGACAACCTCAAGCCCGTCTACAAAGATGCAAAGGCGGCCGCTGAGGCCGTCAAGAGCGGCCAAGCGGCTGCTGCCTCCAAGGTCCGCAAGACAAATGACTACAACAACACAGACTCGCTCTACGGTCCGCGCAAGCCAGCAAGCATGCCCGAGGATGAGTGGGAGAGGTTCTTGAGGGACCGAATGTGGCGCGCCAATGTCCGCTCGGAGGAGTTGGGTCCTAAGAGCTTCCCGGACTGGCGAGCCTTGATGGACGGCTGCTTTGAGAAGCGGGAGAGGGAGAGAGGACGAGCCGGGGGTGTCGATACCTTTGATCCTACCAGCCGTCCTATTGCTGATGTCATTGAGGAGGAAAAGGAGGACGGCGACGTATTGCCCAGGTATAAGACCAACCCAGAAACAAAGAGGACCGCCCTCGTCATGAGGGCATACGAGGGCTATGTCTGGGTGAGTTTGCTTGGCCCGACACACAACAACGGCCAAATGATTGGAATTGACGACGAGATTGCATTTTCAGCGTGAGGACGACATCCTCAACATGAGGGCCCTCATCTCGGAGCTTTCCCTGAACAACCCGAACACGCCTTATGACGTGCGAATTCTCGTCGAGGTGCACGGCCGACACCTCTCCGTCTTTACATCCGAGTGGGACAGACTCAACGTTCTTAGGTCCAGCGTTCCGCGCGAGTTCTGGGGTCTTGTTGAGCTGTGGACCGAGGACGAGATGTGTGCACTTTACCCGGGCTTGCCGGGGAAGTTCCTCAACCACATGATCGCTCAGAGGTGAGTCCAGCGGAGGGGTCAAGTGCATCAGGGTTGCTAATGCTCTTTCTCGGCAGTTCCTACCGCTCTTGCTTGATGGCCCTGCAAAAATTCTATCTCGATCACCAGGAGTACGACTTCATCTACAACTGGGAGATGGACGTGCGCTACATCGGCAATTACCTCGAGTTCTTTGAGGGTGTCGAAGAATATGCTCGGAAGGAGCCACAGATTGTGGGACTGGACAAGTACGACACCTGGTTCGTGCGAAACGTGACTGTGTCGGAAGAGAACTGGGCCGACAATCGGACCTTGTTCGACGGCCGAGGCGAGGAGGCCGACCTTATCACATTGGGTCCCATCTTTGACCCTCGCGGTTCTGGCTGGTACTGGGAGTACGATGTGCAGAACTACCCGCAAGGACAGGCCACGCACCGAAGAGCGTCGATCGGGACGAACATGCGCATGTCGCGGTCCCTTCTCGACGCCATGAACGTCGTCAATGCGGAAGCGAAGAAGTCATTACACTGCGAAGCCTGGCCGACAACGCTCGTCTTGCACTCGCAGCTCCCCAGCTCCCACGACCACTCCTTTTATCCAGAAGCGGGCTTTACACACAACCTCCCGCTGCCCTTCAAGGGCGTCTTTGCCCCGCATCCCGTCTACTTTCGCCACCACTGGGATCCCGAGGTGCTGCATGCGCGCATCAACCGGCCCGACTTCTACAAGAAAGCAAACGAAAAGGTAATGCGAGACAGCGCCTTTTACTACGATGGCGCCCACGCGAAGGAAATGTACCTCGGGTGGAAGGAAAGGGAAGACGTCTGCCGAGCACCTGTGCTGCTTCATCCCATCAAACGTATCAACTGAGAGATGATCCGATATTCAACAATCACGACAATGCAACCTGTTCTTTAGTCTGTCCTTTTGATCTCCTCTCCTCTGCAGCGGACAATCTCCTCTTTGTCTCTTTACCCCCAACACCTTTCGTAGTGTCCATCGCTTCACCCTCGAACCCTCTCTATCATCCATTTCCTTTTCTCCTTTTGTTCCCTCCTCTGGTAGTCTTTCTTCGTTTTTTGCTGTGCTTCTTCCTTTTTCTTAACGCCAGGAATACCTATGGGTAGAACACAAGTGTTTCGTCCCCCTCTCACTCCGGTTGAAATCTTTCTTCATTCTAAGTTGCGTTCCTTTGTACAGTCTCTCAATCTCTTACGCAACAATGGGACCTTGGAAAGGAAGGAGTATGCCCATCAGAGGAAGCGGCCTCAAAGCGTTACAAGACAGAAGTAAGGACGTCCACACAAGAGCGACAAAGTCCGCAGTGGTTGCTGCGAAAGAGTGGGAAGAGGATAGAAAGAGGGAACTTGGACGAGGTGCGTAGCCAGCTCTTTCTTTACTTTTCTAATTCGTCTCGACTCGATCACTTTGCAAAGTGAAGGCTCCACTGCAGCCACTTTCTCGCCTGGATCTCGTCTGGGTTCAGGCCCACGTCGCCATATGTGAGCGGAGCGAGGTGCCAAAAGACGACAATGACGACGCCTACGATGCCGCCGGCGATGGCCTTGACCGGCCGCGGGATCTCGTTGAGTGTTGTGCGACGCAGCGTGCCTTTCATCCGCAGCCGATCGCTCAGGAGCGCAGGTCCGGGCCGAGACAGCGGTCCATTCACCGTCTCGGTCGCAATAAAGTTGAAGACGGACCCCATGACGAGGCACGCGCAAACGTGGGCGGGCAGGTAGTGGTGAATGAAGAGCTGCCGGTTCATGAGGAAGAACGGCAGGTAGTGGAACGACCATGCAAGGACAAAGAAGCCGACGGAGTTGATCATCCTCGTTCTAATCGAAGTAGGGATTGGGTAGAAGCCTCTTCGGCGGGCCATTGTGTCGGCTGCCATGATGCCGACATAGACAGACACGCAGAGGACGCTCAACCACCAACTGGCCGGATTGCCCACGAGGTAGATTTGCTTGAGGGCGTCATTGTCTGTCCAGAAGCTGATGCCTTGGAGCGTAAATGGCCAATTGATGGGGCCCGATGCGTACGGATGGCTTTGCGTAAGGTGGTTGTTCTGCTGGAGCATCTGGAGCTGCAGCTCGATAAACTTCTTGAAAAAGTTCATCTTCTTGACCTGGCGCGGGGGGGATGGCTTGCTGCGTTCTTCAAAGTCTGAAGCGGCTGTTTCAGAGTCAGAAGGTAAGTGATGGAGTCAAAATTAGTCTTTCCAGATACACTCACTCTGGTCTGGCCATAGGTCTTCGACGAACCAGAGGGCGGTCCGGTCGAGAGCATTCTTGTTGCCGTTGACCTCTTGCTGGCCGTAGCCCCAGTCCGGCAGGGGCGTCTCGGTGTGAGTCCACAGGCTGACGCGGGTGGGGACATGGATCAAGCGGAACCAGGTGCTCTTGCTCTTCCACGTCTTCTTTGACCCTTCCTTCTGTCCGTCGATGGTGAATTCGAAGAGAGTGTCGTTGAACCGGCTCGAGTCGTTGGCCGGCCAGGTGGTAAACTCTTCGTTTGTGGCCATTAGAGGGCTGGCGACATCATGGGTCATCAGAAAGCTGTCGCTGTTGACGTGCAGCAACCGAATACGGTCCATGTGCTTTATCGTCTTCTCCGCTTCATCGTCCTCCAGGAGGCTGAGATCGGGAGGGACGAGTTGCCAGATGTTATTGGTATCATTGTGTGGGTAGGCCGTCACCTGCTGACCCTGACTCGAGATTCGCCCGTCATCGTACTTTAGCGGGTAGCGGTCATTGTGAGAGTGAAGCAGTGCCTCGGTGGCTCTGTGCCTGAGCGTGATCTGATCACCCCAGTGGAGTTCTGAGAAAACGATTAGTCAATCCTGCCTCATTATCGAGGAGCGCAAGGTCCTTTAACCCACCTTTAGCTTGAGCCAGCATGGGATTGCCCTGTAGCGATTCCTGGAATTGCGAGCTCATGAATGCGTCGCCGGTGCCACTCTTGATAAGAATAGCAAAGTGAACCCAGAACCAAAACATGTAGACGAAGGCAGGAACGACGATGAGGCCCCACACCCGTGCGAAGAAGTGCCTGGCCATGTAGTCCATCGAATAGCCCCGTTTGATGTCGAGCAAGTTCCAGAGATCGATTGCAACGGCTGATCCAATGGTGCCAAACGTCAAGAGGCCCACCATCTTGCAGCTCATCGTAAGCGCCAGGTTGACGCCCGTCGCCATCATCCAGCCCCACCATCGGACCGAGAACGCGCTGTTGGCCGTCGTCAGGAGGCGTTGCTTAAAACCTCTCACACTATGAAATAACTCACTTGTATCGCTCCTTGTAGAAGAGGATGTAGGTATAGAGGCTGAGCATCATGAAGAGGACGAGGGCGGCATCAAGGAGGATAAGGCGGTCCTGGGCGATGTGTGCATTGTCTGTGCCAAGGGCAAGGTGAGCTGTCGGTCAAGTGGAGGCGAATCGGCGGCATGCTCACCAAAGATGAGGAGGCATGCGCTGAGAGCGCCGATTGTTGGTCCATGGCCTGTCTCGCGCATGATGGCGTAAAGGAGAGGAACCTGTGCGCTACCCATGAGGGCGGGAAAAGCCCTCATCTTGATGTAGGGCACGCCCGCCGTCACATACTTGTCGCCGATGTTTTCGAACTCAAACTTGCCATCAAAGCCTGCCAGCCAGCCCGCGAACTGGGGAAGATCTTGAAAATAAGCTCTCTCTGTCCTCATATCGAAAAGGCGTTGCATTGTACCCACCGCGTGCAAAATCTTGGCAAAGGGAGGGTGGACGTCGAAATAGTACTGAGGAGAGCAAGCAACAGTGTCAGCGTCGAGTGAGCCTTCGTAGAGACGCTCGAACTGCTCACCTCTCTTCGCAGATAGTACGCGGCAAACTTTCCAAAGTGGACCTCGTCAAAGACGACCTGATCGGGATGCCAAATCTTGTAGAAGCGGACAGCAACGGCAAAGGCTGTGAGGACGAACATGATGGCGCCGTCCTGCTTCAGCGACATAGCGTGTGTCGACAGGGGGGCGGGCGTTGTCACCCGTCTCCGTGTCTTGATAAACGTGCATCGTCAGCCCCGTCGGTATCTGGCTCAAGCACAGCGATTGCTGCACCTACCTTTGAGGGGTCGCCCATATCGTAGTCCTCATCCTGGTCGTAGTAAGGGTTGTGCGGCGGCCCTTGCTTGCCCTCACTGACACTGAGCTCGCTCGTCACGTTTCCCGGCACCTTGCGCGCCCTCGCTGACGTCTGATGGAGGTCCATACCGGGCTACCTGTTCGTCCTCGAGGCCGTCTGTCACGTCGGGGTCGAAGCGAAACAAGAGGCGGCTTCCCGAAGACGAGGAAGAAATAGGAAATAAAAATAAAAATAAAACCCAAAAAACACAGCCAGCCGCCGCCAGCCAGCTCGCGCTTGCCGGCGCACGGCCTTTTTTTGAAAACCAAGACACAGCGGAGTCCACGTGGGGCGCGTGGACGGGCTGTGCGTCCGATCCTCGAGGTCGTCGTCGTAGTCGTCGTCGGTAGACTGCCCCGCCGACCTAATTGTCCCTCTTCTCTCGACTTTAATTCTTTTCGGCTCATACGACCGCCTACACACAGTCAGGCTATACACACACATACCCACACTCTTTCCATTTAGACGCCGACGGGGGAGAAGAGAGTGCGCCAACATGTCTTGGGGCGGCTTCAAGAAGTCGATCAACAGGGCGGGGACGACTTTGATGCAAAAGACGGGCCAGGTGGAACGGACAATCGACTCTGAATTTTCTGATGAGCACGCGCGATACAAGCAGTTTGAGAAGGAGACGCTCTCTTTGCAGAAGGAGGCAAAGGCCTACCTTGACAGCATCCGATGTGAGTCTGTTACGGCTTTTGACCGCGTGCACAACTGACGCTGATGGGGCGTTGGGTGCAGCGTTGGCCTCGTCGCAGGCGCGTATTGCAGAGACTGTCGATGGCTTCTACAATGACTCATCCGAGGCTGCCATGGCCGCCAATGCATACAAGCGCGCCGTCGATGAGCTCGACAGCAAGACGGCACGCGACCTAGATGCGCCGTACCGAGCGACGGTGCTTGAGCCCATTGGGAAACTGTGCAGCTACTTTCCCGAGATCAACAAGACGATTGAAAAGCGCAACAAGAAGCTGATCGACTACGATGCAGCCCGCTCTCGGCATCGCAAGCTCATCGATAAGCCGTCCGATGACGCGACAAAGCTGCCGAGGGCGGAAAAGGAGTACGAGGACGCGAAAGTCATCTTTGAGGCCATGAATCAGCAGCTGCTCGAGGAGCTGCCCCAGCTCGTCGACCTCCGCATCCCTTACCTCGACCCGTCGTTTGAGGCCATGGTGCGCATGCAGGCCCGCTTCGCAGAGGAGGGCTATGAGAAGATGGGCGGCGTCCAGCGGTATTTTGCAGAGGGCATCCGGGAGGAATACGCCGATGGCCAGCTCGACACACAGGTGAGCGTCGTTCTTCTCTCGTCTCCTTTTCTTCGATGTGCAAGTCCACTGACCGTCTGCCGTTTGTTCTTTTCAGGTCGAGGGCGTCTTGCAGGAGATGAGGGAGCTATCCATCTGCGGTCTGGCCCAGTAGACATGTCTCTACATGCAATGCCATCCTGGTTGTCGCAAGGAATTTGGTCGAGAAGCTGATGGGGAACAGGATTGGAATAAAAAGGTAAAATGTGCTACAGTACAGGGAGTTGAGCCGTGGATCACTCGCGATTTGTCGCCACTCCGAGAGGCTCGATTGCTCTTCCTCGCCGTGCCGCCGTGCTCGTCTTGGCAGTGGCTTTGCTAGGGGGAAACGGTGTCGGTGCGACGGTCTTCTTCGCTGGTTGAGGAGCGGGCGCGGACGGCGCGGTGGCTCCGCGCCCCGAGCCCGAAGACGTGCGCCGGATGGGGCCTGTCGAGACTGGCTCTCGCTTTGCGCCCCCTGACAATGGCTCACGAGGGCGCCGTGCTGTCATCGCCTTTGGCAGCGAAGGCCTCTTTGTTGTTGTATTCATTGTTGCTGCTGCTGCTGCTGCTGCTTCGCTCATCGGCTTCGCACGTTTGGCTTGTCGTCCCACGTCGTCCTTCACCGGTGATGACGACAGGGGCGCAGCTCGTGAAGACGAAGTCGGCGCTTCTACCGGCTCGTCGTCTTCGTCGCCCTCATCGTACAGGCTGCTCTTCCGCTTGTGAGACGAGATGATGCTGGGCGACTGTGCAGCCCACTCGACCGTGGCCATGTGGCTCTCTCTGCCCTTTGGCCCCTCGTCCCCGAGCTTTTGCCGCCTGGCATCTACAATCTCAGCCCACGCAACGCTTCTCTCGCCCGCCATTGCCTCCTGCTTTCGCACGAGCTCCTCCCTCTCCTTGGCCAGCTCTCGCCTCTCTTCTTCGAGGACGGCAAGCATATTTGCGCACCTCTGCCGCTCGCCCTGCGCCTCCATCTTTGCCTCGTTGAGCGCATGCGCCAGCTCCTCCTTTGCCTTTTCCAGCTCCGCTTCCCGTTCCTTGGCCTTGCTGTCCGCCTCGCCGTGCGCACCCTTGCGACCCTTTGCGGCCTGCGCTTCCGCCTGTACCTGGCTCAGCTTGGCCAGCGTCTCGGCAAGCTTGACCTCGAGCCGCTTGCGCTCCTCATACGCGCTCGGCTGGCCCCTGGCCGCCGCAAAGGCAGTCGCAGACGCGGGTGCGTCGATGTCGGCAGAGGCAGACGCCGTCGAGGAGCGATTGCTGCTGGACGAGGAAGAAGCCTCTTCGGCGGCGGCCTTGTTCGTTGTTCGCAGTGTCTCGCTGAGCGTGAGGCTCCTTTCCGTCTGGGCTTCGCGCAGTGTCTTTCGGTGCAGATGAATGCAGTCGACGGTCGACCGTAGTGCGCGCGCAGCCGGGTGATCCGTCTTGCGCGATGCCTCTCCAGCGTAGTCGGACGGTAGAGGGAACAAGGGCGGGAAGATGTCCCTGGTGAAAAGAACGGCGTGGGGAACGAGACTGGCCTCAGACTGCTGCGAAGAGGCCAGGCCATGGCTGCTGCCGAGGAGCTTGGACAGTCGTCGTCGGTAGCCCTCTTCGGATCGGATGAGCTCGACGAGAGCGTTGTCGGCGTCCCGCGCAGCATTGATGGCCTCCGTTGCAATCCTCTTGAGGGCTCGGTTGGTCTCGAGGAGCTCCGATCGCTTCGCTTCCAGCTCCTCGAGCTGCATGCGCTCCATGCCTCTCGAGCCCTGCGACTTCGAAACGTGGCCCGTGCCAGGGACAATGTACACCTCTGGCACCACACTCTTCATGGCCTTGATCGACTCTTCGCCAAATCGGGCCCGCAGACGCTCCACCTGGCGTTCGCAGGCCACCTTGTGCTGGTTTGCCTGCGCCTTGATCGAATGTAAGTCCCTCCTCGACTTTTGAACGTCTTCCCTCGCCTGCTTGAGCGCGCTCTGTGACGTGTTCAGCGAGTCTGTAAGGTTGCTGCATCGTCCATGTTAGCATTACGGAGGGTTTCATCTGGATATGCCAAAGGCACGCGCAAACCCACCCGACCTTTGCCTTGCTCGCCTCCAGGCCTCTCTCCGCATCCAGTCGTCTCTCCTTTTCCTCAGCCAGAAATCTCTGCGTCCTTTCCAGGCTCGAGGCGAGGCTTCGATTCTTTGCCGAGACTGCCTCTCTGAACTCTACATCTTGCTGCCGCTGCGAAAGCATGGCGTGAAGCGCGTCGGCCAGCTGGTTGACCGACGAGGAACGCATCCCGCCGACGTCGAGCGGCGAGGGAACGAAGCCGCGCGAGAACAGCTCTGCATTGAGCTGATCAAACGTCGGTCGCATCGACGTCGATGCCGAGGAAGATGACGAGGAAAAGGACTCCATGCCAGCGCCGTCAGCCATTCTGCGAACGGTCAATTGATCCTTGCGCACAAAAATGATGTGAAAGGATGAGCAAGTGGTGTTGCTCTGCAGGGCGGCGCCGGCGACGCGTCAGGCGCACGTGTGTTTCTTTCTGCCTCCTCAGCCCCTCCCCCGGCTCGAGGCAATCAATCGCCCGGGATCGTTGGTTTAGCCTTCGGGATTAAGCTTGCCCTTCACTTTCCCCATATCTCAAACCAGACTAACTCGAAATACAAGGCAGAGGTTGACGAGCTTGCTTAACGATGTGGCCATTCAAGAGGTCCAATGCGGGCCTGATCCGCGAGCATATCAAAGACCGGGACTTTCTCCTTGCGCACCCCGACGGTGTGTCCTTCGAAGCGACAACTGCCGCTGCGTCGAAAGAGGAGCTGGACATCATCAAGTGTGATATCCACGGCATCGTCGCGGGCATCAAGGAGCGCAAGTGGACCTCGACCGATGTAGTCAAGGCCTTCATCGGGGCCTCCAAGCGAGCCCAGGCGGCCACCAACTGCCTGACCGAGGTCAACTTCCCCGCAGCCCTCCAGAGGGCCTCTGAGCTGGACGCCGCCTTTGAGAAAACGGGGCAGCTCGTGGGCGAGCTGCACGGTGTGCCCTTCTCGCTCAAGGACCAATACTTCCTCGCTGGCAAGAAATCCTCGATCGGATATTCAGAATGGCTCAAGAGCGAGCCACAGACGACGGACTGTGCGCTTGCCCGCGTCGTGATGGAAAAGGGCGCAATTTGGTGCGTTGGCTCCTCTTCCTCCTTGCGAGTGCAGTGCAGAAGCTCACAGTAACACCTTCGTACAGCCTGGTCAAGACCAATGTGCCGCAGTCGCTCATCTCCTTCGAGAGCCGCAATCCAGTCTTTGGGCAGACGTGCAACCCTTACAACCCCGCATACATTTCCGGAGGATCCTCCGGTGGCGAGGCAGCCCTGTTGGCCTGCGACGGCGTCGCCTTTGGCTTTGGCTCCGACATTGCCGGCAGCCTGCGCATTCCCACGTCCCACTGCGGCATTTACGCCCTCAAACCTACCGCCGGCCGAGGCTTTCCCCTCAAAGGAAGCGTCGAGGCCAACCCCGGCTTCGAGGCCGTCAGAGTCGTATCTGGGCCCATGTGTCGAAGCTCAAAGGACCTCGAGCTTCTCGTTCGTATCTTCTACGAGTCCCTCTACCCACCGCCGGACAGCGTCGTGACGCAGGCAGAGGTGCAGAAGCGATTTGGAAATGAGTCGCTCCTCTACTCTCCCCTTCGTCCGGCCTGGCTGCAGCCCCTCGAGGCAGCCAAGAGCAGGAGCCCGCTGCGAAGGACGCTGCGAGTCGGCTACTACTACTCAGACGGCTTCATCCGAACGAGCCCAGCGGCTGTGAGATGCGTCGACGTGGCCAAGGCTGCTCTGGAGAGCCTCAACGGCACTGATGGCGACAAGGGATCAAAGGCAGTCGAGTTGGTGCCCATTGAAAGCCGCCGTCTGCGAGGTGACCTCGTCAGCAGAATCTTCCTTGGTCTATCGTCGGCTGACGGTTTCAGCAATCTGCGAAAACCCATGGGCCCCGACGCCATGGATATCTCTCTTTGGCTCATCATGCTGCCTTCGCTCTCGCCCATGCTCAGGCGCATCGCCTACTTTGTCGCCCGGTTCTTGCTTCGTGACAGGCGACTTGCTGAGGTCATCGGCGTGGCCGGTAAGAAATGGACGACAAAGTTCCTCGACATCAACGCAGAAAAGAAGCGATATGCGGCCGAATTCGAGCGCGATGTCTGGCAGGCACAAGATCTCGACGCCATCATTTCTCCCACGATGGGCGTGCCCGCAATGAAGCACTACGCTCCTGCCCAGCTCAGCATGGTGGCCAGCGCTACAATCTTGTACAACATCATCGACGCGCCCGTGTCTATCGTCCCCGTCACACGCGTCAATGCAGAGCTGGACTCCACGCTTCCTAGCAGGTGAGGATGACAACACTCTTGAACAAGGAGAACCTTGACACCCCGCTCGCATTGACTGACGCATGCCTTGTCCCCCTATCTCGTAGCCGCGGCTACAACAAATGGACTAAGACGCCGGGCTTCTCGACATGTTCGCCGACTGTCTCCTGGCGGCTTTACGGCCGCGTGCGCGATGGAAAGGGAGGACAGTACGACGCAAAGGCCATGCATGGCCTGCCGCTCGGCATCCAAATCGCGGCAAGGCACGGCGAAGACGAGTTGACGATCGGCTTGGCGCGCCTGCTCGAAGACAAGCTCCGCGAAGATCCTCAGTACGGCTTCGGGCCCGGTCAGTGGTCGTCGCAGAACGGACGAAGCTGAGCCCAGCATCCGCGGTCTAAGGCCCGTCGCCGCTTCCGTGTCAACCGTCTATGGCAGGTCCGGCGAAAATACCGACCGAACTTTTGAGCATGACAGAAATGCGAATGTCAATTTTGGCCGGAAGAGTGTTTAACACTACACTACTACACTAGCTAGTGCTAGGCTTGAAGCCGGTGTTCTCTTGTCCATGACAGACGGGGCCGCCAAAGAAGAGCCTAGGCCTGCATTGACGATCGCTGAGTAGAGCAACAGTACGAAAGTGTTCGTTGTGTAGTATTAAGGTAGCATTGTAGTTGTCCATGAAATGCGCTAGAACAAAGGACGGTTAGTCTCCAATTAACGGGTTATATTAATTGAGCACCGCAAGAGCCGCGCCTCTGATCCTATCAGGCCGTACCTGCCTTACCATGGCCACAGCCTCCACCATAGAATGTTCATGCGCTTTCGAGTGCACTGAAAGCTCCAAACCTCTGTCGAGTTGTCGATCTTGTCGGCTTTCTCCTGCTCGAGTCTTATTGTCTCGAGAGTGCGCAGCGGGTCGCCTCGACAGCTAACGGCCCACGTCCGGCGATTCCAATTAAGGATTGGAAAATCTAGTCCCGGCCGGGTGCCTGGACACGCGTTCGCACATGAGCGAGCGTTCCTAGAGAGCCATTTCGTTACGCAGACCATGTGATCATCCAATTACTGCTGTCGCCCAATATTTCTCCTTAATCGTGATACAACCGCGAACGTCCCCTAATCCTGAGAGGGAATTCAATCTCTAAAATACAATCTCAAGGCTTGCAAGGCAGGTAGAAAACAAATCACAGTACTACACTACTACTACTTAGGTGGTTGTCCCTCCAGCCTTTTGTGCCGAAATATTGGAGCAGATTGTTGCTGCGTCTCCGCGGGATCGACAACGGATCAAAAAGGTTGTGGCGTGCGCGGATGTCGGGGGTTTTCAAGGATCTATTATCCAGGACCAAGAAGCCAATCCAACGGGACGTACTACTACTGGTAGAACAGTACATACTAGCTGTTCTGTCCCCCTGTCATTCACCCCCGTGTCGGCTCGACCATGCACCGCACAGGCACAGAGCGGCAGGAAGAAAGGAACGGCATGGAATCACCCCACCTCTGAGGAATTGGCGATATTGACTAATTCCGTGCCTGCAAGGAAAAGAGGGAACAAAGAAAAATTAAGATAATAAGAAATAAAGCGAGCAGAGGGAAGAGAAAGAGGTCAAGGGCGGTGGGGTCGAGTGCTTTTGAAAAGTGGCCTCCTTGACCGACTTGGGAAATGGGAAACCAACAAGAGAAAGCCGAGGAGACGATGGGACTGTGCTGAACGCGCTCAAAAGGCCGCTCTGGCTGCTTGCGTTCTAGAGCCAGCAAAAGCTTCAGCTTCGAAAAAGGACAGATGTGAAGTTTGACTGTGTGTGCGGTGCAGAGTAGTAGAGTAGTGTAGTGGCTTGAAATTCTCTAGACTGGACTACACTACTCTAGCTTGCTAGCCTTGATCTACTTTGCCCGCGTTGTCAGTGAGCTTGCCCGCGCGCTAGACTTGCTATCTCTGACTGAGGAGGGAGATAAATGGCAACTTGTGGCATGTGGTCTTAGAGCCGACTGCCCGGATGCCGGCAGTCAACAATCAGAGAGATGAAAGGTAGTCTCAACCTGGGATGGATGGGTCTGAGCAGGAGGTGCATGGGTGTCAACCAGCCTGGAAGCAAGCGAACCGCGCGCGCCATTAAGAAATATATCTGCTGCCAGGGCAGCCCGTATGAGGATGCTTGCTATTCCTTTTTACACGTATTCCTCGTTTCTATTTTCTTATTTCGCCCTTCCTTTTTCAGGGCCTTTTTCTCCTACTCCCCGTAGCTTTCTTTACCTTTCCGTCTATCGTCAGTCCGCCCGCTCTTACCTGGTCCGCGTAGTGATCGACGAGCAGGGAGGCTAGCAAGGCAAGCCGAGAGTCAAGGCAAGGCAGGACAAGGCAAGGCAGGGCAGGCCAGGGCATTGTCCTTGGACCTATCGAATCGATCTCCATCCGGCCGCGAGACAAACGGGTTCGTCAAGCCACAGAACGAGTGACGCTCATCCTCAGATCCAAGAATAAGGCCGCACGTCGCTGCAGTCCCGGACGGTACTCTGCACGGCACGGTTCGGCTCGCCACATTACGCCATTACCGTTCCTGAAGGGCTATCAGCTAGCAACTGCCAGCTCACACCGCGTTCGCGTGCCGGCTGCCGCCCCGTTGCGTCCTTGGCGCGCGCGCGTCTCGAGCTCCGTCGCACGGAAAGTCCGCTGGACCGTGGAAGTGAACGGGGGCAGTGAACGTCAGTCAGCGCATTGACAGACTAGAGGACAGAGGGAAGAAGGAGACTTGCACGGGAAAGGAGGCTTTGCAACTGTTCCTGGGCATATCGCAAGCTCCGCCGCTATCCTATCTGGCTGATACGAAGAGGTGAGTGGTTGTCACGTAGAGGAGATGGGCCTCCGCGCGCTGGAAGGTCAGCCGCCCGCCGCTTTCGCCCTCCCTCAAACACCAGACCCCTCCTCTCCTTTCCCATCTCCCCTTACGTCGGTCCCTTCATTCTCCTCACATCCGCGCTGCGTCACTGCCGGTCTTCCTCTCGCCGCATCTCCCTGCTGATCATGGACTATCTTCGCAGCCGAAAGGAGTCCGCGCCCAGCTTGTCGACAAAGGCTAGTGTGGGCCGTTGCTGTCGCACAAGGCATCCTTCCCAGCAGCTGGCAACCAGAGGCATCAACGGTCTAGCGGAAGTCAAGGTACCGACGGATGAGGTGATCCACGTCAGCAAGGTCCCTTGCCACCACCACCACACCACCGACTTTGAAACGCCCCATCGCGGCGCCGTTCCCCAGCGAACGACGGACACCAGCTCAACCACGCCTATTGCAGCTGCTGTCACTTCTCCCTCCTCCCCCCGTCCTAGGCCCCCGCTCGGCCACCCACACGCAACGCGCACGAGGTGTCTGAGTGCCACCGAGGAGAAGCCAAACGCATCCCGCTGGTTTCTTGACAAGCTTCTGAGACTCCAACCGAAAAGCAGCAGCAGGCTGCAGCAGCCCTCGTTCGACGTCAAGCGACAGCGGATCTCCTCGGCGTCCTATTCGACAAAGGCAAGCACAGCAGTGACGGACGACGCGCGCTGCGAAGAGGCATCTCCTCCTGACTCTGCAACGTTCCATCCGATGGCCACCATGTCGCACCAGCAGGCCGAGGCCAGCAGCAGCAGAATAGAGGCCCAGCTTGACTTTGACGGCGAACGTGTCCAGGACGGTAGCGGCGGCGGCGGCGGCGGCGGCAGCAGTGGGCCAGAAACCTGGAGAAACAGTGCAGTGTCAGACGCTGGCATGGGGTGGGCCTTCTCTACCATGGAGGACGCGCCTCATAACCAGCAGCAGCAGCAACAACAACAACAAATACAAATACAACAACAACGACAACAACAACAACAAGGGCATGAAGAATTGCAGGAACACCACGAACCGCAGCAGCAACAGGAGCGCATCACCTACCAACGAGCGTACCCAGTACCCGATGTATCTTTAAGGGCCTCTACGGCGAGCGATGCCGCCCAAACACCGTCGTCCGCCCAGGATCCGGCCTCGAGGTCTCCCAACGATATGCAGCAATCTGATGCGATGCTGTCGCCAAGACCACAGACAACTGCGATACCTGGCGAGGCGCGACGCCGCCGAAAGGATTCGCAGGTTCGAGGTACAGGAGCCTCGAACAGGAGCCTCATGCCGTCGCAGAGGCGCATTTACGGTCTCGATCGCGACCTCGCTGGTCCCTCTGCTGATTCCGCCCACCTGCCCCCGTCTTCGGGTGGGATAAGGTACAACACCAGCAGCAGCAGCCGCAGGCCTTTTGGGGCCTCCTCGTCAGGTGCAGAAATTGAGCCCTCGAGGGTCTCAACCTCCTCATCCGACGATGGCACCTCCTGGCATCGTGCCGTCAACAATGGCCAAGCTCGCACACCCATGTCGCTCCTTCCCACTCTGGTCACAACGCCCACCACGGATGGCTCTCCTGCCCCGTCGATCACTTTGCCCTTTGACGTGGGCGTCGATGCCCCTGGCGCGTCAACGCTGCCCCCTTCGCCCATCTCGCCCGACGAAGGGCCCAAGTTCAGTGTCGAGGTGGTCGCGCCCGCTTTTGATAGACGAGGCTATCCCGTCTTCACGGGGAGGGGCGCGAGGATCTCGGGCATGGTCCGGATCAAGGCCGTGGAACAGTGTCAACTGTCGATCAAATTGGCTGCCTATGTCAGCCAGGGCTCGCCAGCGGCCGTATGGAACGGCGTGGCGCTGATGCCGCCGGAACTAGGGGCCGAGCGAAACGTCTTTGAGATTCAAGAACGACTTATACCCGACTACTCCAAGGCCCAGCTCTCCCCCGCTAGATCTTCCGTTCCCACGCCAGAGGATGACGACTACATCGTGCCCGTGCCCTTTGAAATCAACCTACCACTCGGCATGGCGACAAAGTTTGTCGATGGCGAGATGCAAAACGTGCCCGTAGCTCTGCCTCCCTCCTTTGAGATCTCGTCCGAGAGCGATGCGAGAGAGAAAGACGCGAATCGGGCCATGTCATCATCGGGTTCCATGCCCAGGTCAAGTGCGTCAAGCATTAGGAGCAAGAGCTCAAGGATGACGATGAGCAACACCATGCAGAGCGTCAGCAACAAGGTCCGAGGCGTAGTCGAGCGAGGCTTTGCAGAAGTCTTTCGCATCGGCTGCTTCTACACGTTGACCTTCTCCATCCTCCGGCCCGACGACGCGTCCTCGAATGGCAAGAAAAAGAAGACGAAGAAGGCGTCGTCGAAGAAGTCGACGTCGCAAAACGACTCGATTACGATCCCCTTTATCTTCCTTGGCGAGCCCACTATGCTGCCGCCTCCGCCTCCATCGATCCCCATGTCGATGGTGGCGTCTGTGCTGTTGCAGCCCGAAGCTCTGCTAGGGGACCAGTGGATGTGCGAACGCAGCCAGACAAAGTGGACCGGCAGTATGTTTAGGTCGTCGAAGCGGACCGTGGAGTTGGAGCTGCACATGCCCCAGCCGGCCACATTGCATGCGCCTGGCGTCTTTCCCTTTCTCATCGTTATTCGGCCTACGGACCCATATCTGTTGTCTGCGGTCGAAGGCCCGCTCAATCCCGTAATGGGGAGGCAAACGGTGGGCGCATCTTCGTCATCATCCTCTCAGGCTCCCGACTCGCCCCGTTCACTTCGAGGCGGCAGCCACCAGTTCTCCTCGAGCAGCGGCATCTCTCCCTCACCCTCTTTTGGTCATAGCCCACAATCGTCCATGTCCATGTCGACGACTGCTCGTATTGGGCCTTCGAATCTTGGCATTTCCCAGGATCACTCGACGTCGGAAGAAGCTCAAGAGATGATGAGGTCCACAGACTCGCCGCCGTCGACTGCCGATGGGGCCGAAGACAGCGATGGGATCCTCTCTCGCTTCATGCGCTCTTCCCTGACCCTGGCCAGGATCCCTTCAAAGTCAACGTTGCCCTCTTCTGGGAGCTCGACCAATTTGGCAGCGACAAGTGCCGACACGGCGCAGTCGCGGCCCTCTACGGTCACAGCGCGAAGGTCGAGAACGAGCCTGGCGAGCGCGTTTCGGCGGAGGCCTAATACGGCGCCTACCACTTCGTCGGACTCGCGCTCTCCACCGGGCACTGTTACTTACCGAGCCGGTATGCCGCACAATTTGGCAAGTCTCGTGCGCGTCTCGTTGATCCAGTCGACGCACTGCGTGTCGAGCGGTCCTTCAGAGACGCCAAAGCGAAGACGGAAGCTCATCTCCATGGCCGATGTCGAGGAGGTGGACGTAGCAACTGTCTTCACGGGAGGTAGTCACAGCGAGGCTGCTGCGCTCGGTCGAGGTGATGTAGCCAGTGACGAGGCGACGCAAGCTGTGGTTAGCCATGTCAAGTCGCACGGCATTCGAGTGCTCCGAGGCTTGATTCGGGTCAGTCGAGATACGACGCCCAGCTTTCGGTGCCAGGGCATTGAGGTCAAATACGCCGTCAAAATTGACCTTTTGGCTTTTTCTCCGGAGCAACTCAAGCAGCAGAAGAGGCCGACCAGCGGCGGCAGCTCGAGTGTCGGCAGTGGAGGCTCTTCGACCTTGATGGGAGATGCATTCCGTGGCACCTTTGGCACGGCCAGCCGTAACAGCCTTTCGTCCACGCTGGGAAGAAGCAGCAGGGCGGCTTCTCAGCATCATCAGCAGCAGCTTCCTCACTCCGAATCTGCTCTTCAACAGCAAGGAAATGGGCTCAATGTCGGCGCCGAGTCACCCTTGGTCCTTCCAAGGCCAATGGGCATGCCACAGCCTCATCAGCAACGGACTTCGTCTAGTTCGAATGACGTCTCCTTTTCCCCACCAATGCCCCCGATTCCGCCAGAGCACCAGCAGCACGTACAGTCGCCTTCCCATCAGCATCGGTCTCAGATGCCGAGCTTGAGCTCTGCGACGTCAACGATTCGTGGTCCGCAGCGAGAGAATGGCAGCTATGCACCGACCGAAATTGGTGGTCTTGATGCCGCCGGCCGAATGATGGGGCCCAATACCTTCTTTAAGGCCACAACGGGCGTAGAAGGCGGAACGACGGTCTTTGGAGGAGACGGCAAGGAAGTCCGGCTCGACAAAGGCATTGGAGCTTTGTGGGCTGACGTTCGTGTCGTCCGTGCTGCGTTTGCGTAAGCGAGAGAAATACTTGTCATCGACCTTCAACACCCGCCCATACCAACTGAAGACGGTCCCAAAGAGGGTCCGTCTTTAATTTATTCACAGTCTTCTCTCTCTCCTCCCCCTCCCCTTTTATCTCTCCCTTGTCTCAAGAGAATGCAATCACTATCCAAGTCTTTGTTCTATGATGATTAAAATTAGTCACTCCTGTCACTACCTGTTGTCCTGCGAGAGATGGGAATCGAAAAATGTCCAGATGTCGTATGTCGTAAGGTGTCGTCTCGGTTAGATCAGTCATTACATCGTCGGCGGTGGAGCAGCCTTCTTGCTCTTCTTTCCTTTTTTGTTCTTACTGGCCCACTTTCGAATCTTCTGAATGGCCGTAACCAGCAAGCCAGGCTTGAGGTTTCGGTTCGGTGTGGGCCCCAAATTGACTACGAATGCAATGGTACGGACAGGCGCTTCTGCGATGCCCAGCGCCAGGTTCCAGGCCGCGTCGGACCATCCCTTGGGCTTTGGTAAGGGCGCTTCGTCGTCGACGCCGCCACCGTCACCGTCATCTTGCTCCCCAGTGTGCTGGAGGTCCTCGTCGAGCTCCTGGTCCCCAACCTCAGGATCATCTGCGCCGAGGTACTGCGAGTCAACTGGCGATTTCGGATCACCGTCTTTCCAGCGTAGACGGAGCTCCGTCGGGCCAAGCGACGCCGGCAAGCGATTGTGCTCCCAAATGACGTCGAGCTGCGAGGGCTGCCCATCCTTTGCATTGATGGCGGCCTTGCGAAGGTCGTCGAGCTGTGGCGAGTCTTGCTTTGTGTATCGCTGTCCAATGTGGACAGAGTAGTGGATCTCTTCGTTTGTCGTTCCGCTCGACTTGACTACGTTTGTCCACCACCACGGCAAGACTGGCAGCTTCTTGCCCGTCACCGTCGTAGGATTCTTGTCCTTGTTCTGGGCCAACAGCGCCCATTGTCCGACCTGCCTCGTCTCTTGAAACTCGATGCAGACGCGCGACGGGTGTTCTGGCTGGCGAGCCCAGGCTCGACGTCGGTCTTGGAGCTGCACGAGGGCGTCAAGGTTGATGTCGAGCAGAGGCCCTCCCGGCTGGTCCACCAGCTGTGACACCATCCATGCGAGAGTAATGTCCTATATCACAAGCGGTCGATAAGTTGAAGCTTTTTTTCTTCGACGTGACAGGAGACTACTCACGGACAGGCCGTGCCATGCGTGTCCACCACCGACATCGCTGTGCGAGCCCTGGAACCAGACCTGCTTGAGCATCTGGCCCTTTCGTCTTGCTTCGTCGCTGGGGACCTCTGCGCCGGGAGGGGGCTGAAAGAAGAGCGTGGGGGCAAAGTCCTTGCGATCTTCGCACAGCGCCAAGGCTTGGAAGGCGTACGACACATTTGGAGCAAGGACTGTGCGATGTGCACACACAATAGGCGTAAGTAGTCCGAAGAGTCATCTTCAGTCCATCTGATGTCGACTTGCGCGGCAGAAGCATGCAACTCACCAGGATCGAAGAAGGAGAAGAAACGTGAGAGACTCGGCGAGAGAAAATGACCAGGGATACCCAGAGCGCCGACAGTGTCCCAGACGCCAACGACCTTGATCTGAGGCGGGTAGACCCGCGGGAACTTTCTCTTTTCGTCCACTTCCTTGTCCTGCTCCTTCTCTTCCTCGGCTGGGTCTTTACCCATCATCTCGACGGCTGCCTCTTCATTCCCGCGAGCGGTCCGCATCGCGTTGCCGCTCGGCCACAGTCCCGTCTTTTCATAAAAGACGCGCTCAGCGTAGTCTTCCGTCTTTGCGTCACTCGGGTCCCTGGCCATGTACGCCTTCCAAATGTCCATGAATCCATTCGCAAACGTCCTCTTCCCCAGGATGCCGGCAAAGTTGATGAAGCCCGCAATGGTGCGGGCGGTGTATGCGCCTCGGCTGAAGCCAAACAGGAGAACCTCGTCACCGGGCTGGTAGTTGTCGACGAGGAAGCCGTAGGCTTCCGATACCTTCTGGCCAAGCGTCAGACCAGTGGCACCCTGGACGAGCATCGAGACGAGGTCGACGCTGGCCCCGATGCCGCTTTGGTACGCTACAATTTGGGGCATGACCGTTCCATCTGGACGCCTAGCCGACGAGGACGAGGCAATGGCTTGCGAGAGGAGTGCGACATTGGTGTAGTATTTGTCCGACGAGGACGTGGGTGCGCCGCCTTCGTTGACCGTTTGGACGAGCCGTCGTGTCTGCCAGGTCCCATCGCAGAGCAGCACGATGCGTTGCGGTCCGCGAAGGGCATCAGGATCGGCTGTCTTTGACGCGGGGGGAACACGCCCGGCGGACTTGAATGTCTCGAGCATTGCTGCTGACGGCGCAAGGGCTCACGCGGGTGATGTTGTCGCTCAACGGGAGGGTGAGATGCTTCGCTGCCGAGAGAGAAGTCGGACGCTGAGTTTAAATACGACCCCACCCCCCCCCCTGTCCACGCCGCACTTCCACATGATGGGCGCTGAGGCTATGACGCTAAGGCACCTGCAGAAGTCTCGGGTGAAAGCATCTTCAAACTCTAATATTCGCTTTGTCGTCGCAGGGCTCCTACGTTCTTGCGGCGCAGCTGTCTGCTACTGGGCTACCTCGCCTTGCATCTGCTGCATGAGAACGCCATCACTCACTCGTGCTTCAAGGCCCTGCAGCTTCACAGCCAGCTCCCCACTCTTCCTCCCCGCTTCCGAAGAGCTGCGACTTCTGGCGGTGCAGAATGCGCTTTCATTTGGGGCACGTGTACTCAAACGAGCGACTGTCAAAGGAGACTGGACGAGAATCGCAATACCTCAGCGAGGAACTTCTATGCAGATTGTGTGAAAGCGGGAACGCAAACGAAGACGATGTGATTATCAACAGATGATTTCTAGGAAGTTTTTTGGAAAAGCCGAAAGGGCAAAGTAGGGTCCAGTATTGATATGATAAGTTAGGCACCTTCTTCTTCCTTTGGCGCCGACGACGACCTCTTGAAGGGGTTGAGCTTGTAGAGGAGACCAGTGACATAGCTGGTGCCTAAGCCGTAGCCTCTGACGCGGAACCACCAGTAGCAGGCATAGACGGCAAAGACCTGGAAGATAGTGAAGCCAAGGAAGATGCCAAAGGACTGCCATCGGAAGCTGTAGTGCGCGTTGAGCGTCTCGGCAAACTGGTCGCCGATCTGATACTGGCAGAAGCCGCAGTTGGACATTGCATCTGGGTTGACGAGCTGACCTTGGACCTGCTCGGCCCATGCGCCTGCGTAAGCGCCGCACGTCTGTCCCGGGGGAGGGTTGAAGCGCGCAAGATCTTCCTCGTTGCAGATGACGGGCAGGTTGTGGAGCACGGTAGCAATCTGACCCTTGACGTACCACGCGATGGGGTTGACGTAGATGATAAAGTCGCGGTAGAGAGCCGGCATCGACGTCACGGGTACAATGATGCCCGAAACGATGGCAAGGATGGGCAAGGCGAAGGGAAGCAGATTGGCGGCGGTGACAGGAGTGGGGCAGCTGGCAGCCAGGAGGAAGCTGAAGAGCATAGCCCAGATCTCCATGACAAAGACCTGGAGCCAGAAGTAGCCGGCTTTGGACGAGGACGTCTCGTAGTAGGGGATGAAGTACGAGGGAAGGAAGTAGATGACGGAGCAGACGACGGCCAAGGGAAGGACGGTGATGATGAAGGACGTGACGAGGGCGTACCAGGCGTAGACTTTCGATTCGCGCTCCCTGACCTCATAGAGTACGCGGATAGTGAAGAATTTGCTGAGAATGGCATTGACGATGGCCGGAATGTTGAGGATGACGAGGAAGACGATGAAGACGCGATTCTGGTAGTCGACCGGGCTCAAACCGAGGTGGGCAAAGGCGCCACCGGCGACAAGACCAACGACGAAGTTGGAGAAGAGGACGCCGTAGGTAAAGGAAGAGTCGCGCCAGGCATCAACCATTTGCCGCTTCGTCACCTCTTTGAGCTGCGTCATGGCGTTGGCAGAGTATTCGGACAGGGCGCGAGGATCTTTGCGAGCTGGTCGCTGCTTGCGCTCAGCATTGATGCGATCGACCTCTTCCCGTGTCGCCTTAGCCTCGGGCGACGCTCGCCACATTTCCGCCCAATCAGTACCCTTGCCCTTGCCTCCGGACACGACCTCGAGAATGTACTCTGCGGCGTTCTCGTCGGGCGGACAGGGCTGTGCACCGGCGCGCTCAAAGTAGCCGCGGATCTTCTCGCTTCCGGTGCCTCTCTTCTCGCCAATCTGGCCAAAGTAGGCCGTCTCACCTCCAGGCTGGAGGAGGAGGACGTTGTCGAAGGCCTCGAAGAGGAGTGCACTGGGCTGATGGATGGTGCACAGGATAGCCTGTCCTTCCTTTGCCAGACGGCGGAGCAGACGGACAATGGCGGCCGCACCTGCCGAGTCAAGACCACTCGTGGGCTCGTCGAGGAAGAGCAAGAGGTCCGGTTTGGCGGCCAGCTCGACACCAATCGTGACACGCTTGCGCTTTTCGACTCCCAAGCCGAAGCCTGGAACGCCGATGAGGGCGTCTTGAAGCGACCGAAGCTCGAGTGTATCAATGACGTGCTCAACCGAAGCCAGCTTCTCCTCGCGCGAGATCTCGGCAGGCTGACGAAGGAGGGCAGAGAATTCGAGGGCCTCGCGAACCGTTTGTGTGGCCATGTGAACGTCTCCCTGGAGTACCAGACCGGTGCCCTTCTGGAATCCGCGATCCAGGGGCTTTCCGTCGACGAGAATGTCGCCGGTGACGACGCCGGCGACGCCTCGTTGGCTCAAGGCACTCATCAGTGTCGTCTTTCCCGCCCCCGAAGCGCCCATGAGCGCTGTCAGCTGACCAGGCCGGACCCAACCGTCGATGTGCTGCAGCAGCTTGCGCCCCGACGCCAGCTGCAGGTTGACATCCTTCCACGTAAAGATGGCTCGATTTTCAATCTCTTCGTCATTAAGCTCCTGTCCTTTGTCTTCGGCTTTGGTCACTGCAACGTCTTTGCCGCTGTTGTCGGATGTACCGTTGGCACGGACCTCGGAGTTGGCTCGTGTGCTGTCGTTCGCCATGGAGTGGTCTGACTCGACACGCTTAGCCTGCGCGGGAGTTTTCTCTACTCCTTTCGATTCGACATCGTCTGGTGTCGCCTTGCTATCGCCCTTCATCATGGCGATGGCCTGCTTGGTGCGCGCGTAGACCGTGACGCCACCACCACCTCCCGTCCAGTCGATGGCTTCTGCGGCGATGAGCGTCGGGATAAAGTAGAGGACGGTAAACGCTATGAGGACGGCCCAGTTGTAAGAGATCGTGCTTCGAGAGTATTTGAACGTCGTGCTCAGGTAGTCGCGCGAGGGCACCACGATGGAGCCAGGGCGGCCGCCGGTGAGGGCGCACGTCTGGTAGGCAACGTCTCGGACCTGGTTGAAGGGCACGATCTGCATTGGGTTGCACTGAATGTCATAGTTGAGCTCGTTTGCGAGCATTCCCTCAAAGGCGTAACTGATGCCGTTGACGTAATTGAGCCAGACGAGCCAGTTCATCTGCGGCCTTCGAATCACGTAACCGACAAAGACGATGATGACGTTGAGAGAGAGTACGCTGAATCGGATCGCCTCATTGAAGCCGCCAGAGAAAGCAGCGATTCCGCGGTAGAGGGCTGTGAGGTTGTATGCCGAGAGGAAGACGTAGACGAAGTAAATGAAGAATGCGCCGGCGTCCCTTCGCAAATTGGCCAAGCCCCAAACGACAATGGACGTGATGAAGCACTGAACAAGCAGGAAGGGAATGTCGACGATTGCCCGTGCAATGACGACAGCCGAGGGTCGGTAAAAGGCGAATTGGCGATGGCGAGCGAGCATGGGACGGCCGGCGACGGCCTCGAAGCCCTCGGAGAGCTGAAGCCAACCATTGAATAGACACGAAAAGAGGAGCACACCGCCACGGGTAAAGACACCTTGCGAATCTTCCTTCTCGCCGTAGAAGAGAGCGCCGATGACGAGACTGATCGAGACGATGGTAAAGAGCTTGATCTGCATATCGACACGCGAGCCCCATCGGATGAGGAGCTGGCGCCAGATACAAGCCTTGACCTGCTCCCAAAAGCTGACGGTAAATGGTGACGTTTTCTTGACACCCCTGTTCTTTTCCGCGGCGGCTGCCTTGGCGAGCTGTTGAGCTTCCTCGCGCTCGCCCTCGCGCACCTGGGCTTCGTACTGCTCGATCTCCTTCATGAGCTTCCCATAAAGGCCGCTCTCCTTCCACACGCGCTCTCTCTCCGCAGCTGTGCGAGGCGCCCGATCGGCAAAACCGTCTCGGAACTCGACCTGGTCTGGGTCTGTGACGGCCGTGACGAAGTCGGATGTCGTCTGGCGGGGAGGAGAATAGTAGCCGAGGTCGTGGAAGTACTGGCGGGCCTGGTCGCGGGGCCCATAGTAGATGCACCGGCCCTCGTCAATTACGGAAACCCTGTCAAAGTACTCGTAGATGGACTCAGAAACTTGGTAAAGCGTCGCCATGGTCGTGCGGTGCGACAGGTCCGTCATAATACGCAGACTGCGCGCGTAATCGAGGGCCGTCGAGGCGTCGAGACCTATGTGCATACACAGTGTCAGCATTAGTCCAACAAGATGCTGTAATGTCCAGCTCACCTCTCGTGGAGTTGTCCCAGGCAACGACGGAAGACCTCGTGATCAAAGCCTCGCCGATTGTGACACGCTTACGCTCTCCGCCAGAGACACCTCGGACGGCAGCGTCGCCGACAACGGTGTCTCGGACATGAGACATACCGAACATCTTGAGAATGACGTCGGTGACCATGTCGATGAACTCGGCTCTTCCCTCACCTTGCAGCCTCTTGCTGCGGGTGGGGACCTTGTTCTTGAGCGCAAAACGGAGCGTCTGGGCCACGGTGAGGGTGGGGAAATGAATGTCGTCCTCGTCGGAAAAGATGACTTCGCCGCGGTAGTGCTTGGAAATCTCGTCCGGACTCAGACCACCAAAGCTGACGGTGCCCGACTGCTGAACGTTGGCGTTGTTGCTGGCCGTCAGAGCTCGAAGGGTCGTCGAACACCCTGAACCGGGTCGCCCCAGGACGAGGAGCATCTCGCCAGCTCGAAGCACGCCACTTTGGCCCTGGATGAGATAGGTTTTTTGCTGATGTGCGCCTGCCCTCTTGGCAAGGAAAGAACGGAGAGGCGGGAAAACGAAGCAGAGCACGCCGATCGGGTCCGTAGTGGCGGTGTTGAGGATGGCATGCGGCAATGTCTTGACCAGCATCCCACCACCGCCACTGCCAGGTGCCGTCACGTCGAGGTCGCGCCAGGAGACGCCGAGGGGCTTGTGGGTGTGAACGCCCTGCTGCTCGGCCTCGTAGTTCCTAGCTCGGATGAACCTTCCCAGGTCAAAGTCGTCCTCTTCGTCTGTTCCCATCCCCTCTCGGCCTTCTTCAAGCTTGGACTCGGGAATCTGCTGATGCCTGGACCCCTGATTGCTTATGCTTTTAGCAAGCTTGCCGAAGCCGCTCTTGCTATCCTGACTTCGACTCCGGGCGTGCTGAAGGCGACCCTGCCTGGATGTCTGCCTCGCCAAGTCAAAATCGGCCTGGGCTTGCTTAATGTCGACCGGCTCGCCTCGCTGTGCCTCTCCCCACGTCCCCGTGCTCCCCGTCTTCTCGAGACGATCACCACCGTCAAACTTTGGTTGCTTTTCGCCGGCCTGCGCCTTCTCTTGGAGTAGTTCCCCGGGCTGGCCTGCTTCCTGGGCCGCTCCCTCGCCGAGATCACCGGCACCGGCGGTGTGCTGAACCACGGAATCGTCCATAGCGGCCGCAGGGCCGGCCTTGTTGGCGGGCACGGCGCTCGTCGACGTCATTTTTGTCTGCGCCTCTCTCTCTCTTGACGCTCGTGCACACCCAACAGACTGAAGATGTGGTGAGGAGGTGAGGGATGTGTACCCGCAAGACGAGGCAGTAACCCTTTTTATCGCTGCTTACGGTCGCTCGGCCAAGGCAGGTTTCCAGTCGAGTTTCCGATCCGTAACAAAAAATGCTGGTTTTGCTTCTTCGTTTCGAGCCCGCTCCACTTTGCTCTGCAGCAGCTCCACTTATTTTCCCTTTGGTTTGTTTTTTTTTCCTCCTCGCCTTTTCGCGTGTTCTTTCAGCGAGATCTGAGCTCTGTAGGCGTGTGCGTGCGTCTCTTTTTTGGTCTCTTTCCGAAGCCGGTCTGAGTTTTGGCGATGACGAATGAATCCCAGCCACCAACTGCTTGGCCAGACAACGATCGTGTATCTGCACATCCCCTCTCCCTCTTTATACAGCTCTTTCAACGTATCTTTGGAACAGGAGCGAGAAGAGGGGGCAGCTATCTGCATTACGGATGACTCAAATCCTCCCCTGCTCACTGTTTCTCTGGGCAATATATTTCCTCGTTGCTCAACGCACGGAATCCGAGAGGAGAAAGAAAGATATAAAGGGAAAACGCGTCGAGTCAAAAACCCTGCATAGTGAGCCGGTCGGTCTCCACCTGCTCCACGGAGCCCACGGCGCAAATGAAAGCATCCTTTAGTAATTGGTCAAGGATCCCCCGTTCTGCCTTACAAAGTGGAATTTGTTTTGCCGCTCAAGATTCACTCATGCCGAGGATCACACGCAAAGGGGAAAGGAGAAGGAGAAGAACGAGACGATGCATCTGTGAAAAGGCTGTGCATTGCGATACGTACGGTACTACACTGGACAGTCGAAAATAAAAATTCATCCAGGCCGTGTTCAGATCGCCAAGCCAATCACGATACCTTTCCCGGATTTTGCAATCTAACCCTCGGACTGAGGATAGCGTCCTTCCCTCATGTCCAAGACGCCAGGGTCCGCCAAGGAGGCATCAGGGTTCGACGACCTCGTATCAATGCGGCTAGGAGGAAGAAATTTGGGAATTTTTCAAGACAGAGAGAGTGGACAACAAGAGGAGATAGAGCCGAAGGGACAAAGAGGATATCTACAGCAGAAAAGGGCTGTCGCTAGAGAGGTTGGAGGATAGGAGATTACTAATGTACGTGCGAAGTGAGTGTGATAAGTGTGCAAATCTTCGCGAGCTCCGCGTTGGGTTGGCGTTGCGCGAGAGAAGGGAGGAAAGTGGCCTAATCCTTGCGCGAGAGCTCGAGGACCGGCAGGGTGAAGTAGCTCGTGTCCGGGCTGAGGAGACCGGCAGCGCCGACGTACCAGGCGATGGCCGCGGTAACAATACCAAAGCCGCCGCCAGCCTTCTGGACCTTAGCGTTGGCGGTGAACTCGGCAATGAACAGGAGAAGGAAGGTGAGGTCCAGGAAGACTATGAGATCGAGAAAACTGTGTCAGAATCACTTTCGAGTTGGAATGAATAAGCGCACTCACAGAAGAGGAGGACGAGACCGAGCGAGCTTCGGAAAGAGGCGAGGAGCAAAATGAAGGTGAAGATGAACCATGCGGCGAGGTACAGACCAACGGCCTGGCTCATCATTGCGCCGGCCTCATCGGCGCTGGTCGTGGCCGATACGAAGGCGCTCTTGACGCCGAACCAGGGAATGAAGAGAATCGCGTAAGACCACCAGAAGGCACCGTAGGAGCAGAA
The DNA here is from genome assembly GCF_003144295.1 of Acaromyces ingoldii. NCBI lineage: Eukaryota > Fungi > Basidiomycota > Exobasidiomycetes > Exobasidiales > Cryptobasidiaceae > Acaromyces > Acaromyces ingoldii. The sequence continues at coordinate 1,096,945 of NW_020290251.1, read as the reverse complement.
TGCGGTGGCACCAAAGCTGGAAAGGGAAATCAGAAGTGGTCAGCTCGTCATCTCAAGACGACAGGGTGAAATGCAGTTGAACTCACGTGTTACCGGCAGCAAACTCCCAAACACCAGCAACGAACTGGGCCATGCCTCCATAGCCAATGGCGAGACCAAGGACGGCGTTGGGGACCGCGACGCCACGGGCGGCGACGTTGTAAAGCGACAGGACAAACGTCGTGGCGGCGAAACCGAAGAGACCCAGCGGCGCAGGGTTGGCGAACTTGCGGTGGTAGATGGGGAACGCGGGCTGCGACGAGTCCTGGGGGTGTCCGCCGGCTGTGTCCACATGCATGTCAACGCACGTCAGTATGGGTGGTTGGGTCGTATGGTTGGTGCGAGGGTGAGATTGTTTGAAAAGAGCAGCGGCAGTCGAGAGAAAGGAGGAGGAGGAAGAAAAAGAAGGTCTCATTGTGTCAGCTGTCTTTGCTTGCCTGCGCTCTGTGCTAGCTTCGCGGAGCGACGGCCTTTCAAGCAGACCGCCTTCGTCGTGCGTCGCCATCTCCTCATGCAGGCTCATTGTAAGGAGAAAGGAAGAGGAGGAGGGGGGAGAAGGCTGCGAAGTCCGTCTTTGCTCCCTCGCTCCCTCCCAGACCCCGACATGGGCGCATGAAGTATTCTTTTGCGCTTGAATATGTTGTGCCTGCACGCCTGTCTGCCCGTCCGCGCGAGTCCGACCAGCCCGCGATTCTCTGTCAAAAACCAGTCTCGCCTTCTGTTTTTGACGCAACACCGACAATAGTGCCCCGTGCGCCTCGAGCAAACCCTTGAAGAGGCTCCGACAGCGGCTCTGTACTCACGCGTCACCGCCCTCTGCGTGGGCACACCGCCCTGGAATCCTCCATTCTCGGCCTTGGTGTGTTCAGACATGCTGGTAGAAATTTGGCGACAGAGAGTGTGTTTTGGGGCTGCGACGGTGGGAGTGGCAGAAGGAAGAGGATCGACCGAGGGAGGAAAAAAGGGAATCAATTGTGGGGAGGACCATTGGATGGCCTATTTATGCATTTGACGAACCCACGCAGACCAGCACGCATCCAGCGACCAAAACACATATACGTGCCGTTCTCCACCCTTAGAAAGTCCGTCGCAGCTCCGTCTGTTTACCCCAGAAAAAAAAAGAGGTTGTATTGCCCCCTTCCCGAGAAGCCTGACCAATCATCGGCGTTCTCTCGGCCGTCCCTACATACTAGCTAGAGTTGCCAATGTCTAAAAAGTAAAGCTTGGTTGTTGTTGTTGTTGGAGAGCCTTGGTGTGTCAGTGCCATGCATGCACCTTTGCTAATTAGTGTTCCACCTCTCATTTCTTTTTTCTTTCTTTTTTTCCCTTTTTTTCTCGTCCTCCACAACAATCTAGGAGAAAAATTTGTTTAGCCTGGAACGAGCCCCTCAATCCACTTTTGTATCTGATCGAGCTAGTCTCGTCTGTCTGGGGAATTCTCTGCACCTCGTCAGTCTCTCTTTAATGCCGAGGAGCTATGTCTGCTCGCTCGTCGTGATGGGTGTGGGGGAGGGGCGGGGAGGAGGGGACAGAGAGCAAAGCGGCCAAGTAGTCGGCTCCACATTGGCACCTCTCCATTGTGGCATGGCTGCTCCACTCACTGATCTGCGTGCCCACTGCCTCTGTCACTGCCCAGGCCAAGAAGCCACATAGCTTTTACATTATGGCCTTTTCATTACACAACAAACGTACTTGGCTAGTAGTAATCGATTCCCTCAACATGCCGGAGATGCAGAGCCGAGGGTGAAGGGTAAACCCTGCACTAGCTTTTTCCCCGCTTAGAGGCAATACATATATATATATACGTAGCAGCTAGTAGTCGTGCACCCGCGGTCTCAGGTGGGGCATGCAGCCAGGTTGTTCTTCTGCATGCGCGGCATTGAAGGGATGCAGTCCCGCAACCGAGGATATTATTTGATGTTCACCGAAGCAGACTGGCTTCTCTTGCCTGGACATATTCTCTACGGTACCACTACACGAATGTCGCAGCTGCCGCTGCTGCTGCTCATCGGAAACAACATTGTGTTGCCTGGCCAAGGTCGTTCGGAGATATCGAGAAGGCACGTGTCCTTCATCTCGATGCTCGTTGGTGATCCACACCGAGTTGTGCATTGACGACTTGCCGGCAAAGGCCATCGAAAGCCTCTTTTTTGTAGTGAGCATCGAAACTCCGCGCGAAGCCACCGGCGGCATCCGCTTGCTCCACTCGATCTGCTGAGCGTCGGAGAAAGGGAAGGAGTGAAGTTTTCATCAGATGAGGGCATTGTAGTGAAAGAAGGCCTCTGAGGCTTGTGGCCATCGCAGGCAGGCAAAGGCGCGGACCTCGGCAAGCTCCTCGTCATGCTCCATGTCGCTACTTGCGTCATCATCGTCAAGCCCGCTGCTGGGCCCAACTTGGCCTAGACCTCCAAGATCAAATGGCAGAGCTTGTTCCCAGGCGCGTTGAGCTTCCCCTTGGACCTTTGCCCAGTACTCTGCGGGACCGTGATGGGCAAAAGCCTGCGAAGGAAATAGGATGGCGCCTTCGTCTCCCAGAGCCTTTCTAGCGAGTGCCTCTACTTGACCCGCGCGGTCCGCATCTTCGACGATGGGCCCCGTCGACGAGGTCGCCCTCTGGGTGGGACAAAGAGCCCGTTCCAGGCTCGCACCCAGGCAGAGGGCGGCGGCCGAGGCTCTGGTGCTCCAGCTCTTTTCCAACGCCAGAGGCGGGGCGAGGGCGCGGAAGAGGAGCATGTCATTCTTGTGCGAATTGACGAGGAATCGGACGAGCCAGGCGCGCAGCTGATGTGCCGGACAGGGAGCCATGGGCGTCGTCTTGGCCACTACGTCTAACTCTGCGGCGCCTTCTGACCCCACCATTGATGACATGGATGGGGAGAAGAGCGAGGGCTCGAGCATGGGTGGGGCAGAAGCCGAGGCGACATGGAGCAGCTGCGAGGCCAATTCGCTGTTGACCTCGTGTCGCTCTGCCATGTTGTCGTCCAGGTCCCTTCCCTCCCACGACCATCCTGAGCCCGGCCACCGTTGACGCATGAGGCCGCTGCGGGACGCATGGACCTGGAGAAAAGTGTACGGAAGCGTGATGCTCAGCGTACGTAGCTCTGGCAGGAGCTCAAAAACGTGGTCAAAGACTTGTTCGACCTGCCACGTCGACAGCACGTCAATCTCGAGCTGTTCCACCTGGATTCTCGCCTTCCTCTTCGTCGACGACGAAGACGACGTCGATGAGAGCTGTCCCTGGTGCATGAAGAGCCGCCGTAGAGCCAAGCCGGACGCGTCCTCCTCTTCTGCTTCGTCTGGTCTCCACGAGACTCGCAGCACCTTGAGGGAGGCCGGCTCAGTCTCTTCGTCGTGGCTCTTCAAGCCCACTTCTCCTTGCTGCCTTTCTTCCTCGCCTTGGAAAAGATACGGCAGCAAGGAAGCCTCGTTTGGGCCAACACTGAGTCGCCTACAGCTTTGGCGGATGGCGAGAAAAATCGCCACGACATCGTTCTCGTCCTGATTCGACCAGATGGGCGTCTCCAGTGTCACATCCCTGACCAGACGTCGCAACCGAGAGCTACTGCTCAGCGTTCGACCAAACGAACGAGCCCGGCGGACGATCGGAGCACGGTACAAGAGCGGCCGTACCCAGGTATCGAACTGCCGGCAGACGAGGCACAGGCTGGCCGCCTGTCTCGCTCGGACTCGGTGCTCGAAGATGCGGCGCGATGAGGACGACGGCGGCAGAGCGCTTGCGTCAGCCGATTCCTTGGCCGACGACAGAACGGCATATTGCAAGCAACGCTCAAGCAGCTCGACAGGCAACGAGGCAAACGGCGAGATCCTCTCCTCTGAGTCGACGTCGACGCTGTCCTGGTCGGACGACGCTGCCATCATGGCCTGCATCTTGCGCTCCAGCTCCGATGCACCATCTCGATAGTGCCGCCCAGGATCGATGGCACTGGACCCCGAGGATGGCCCAGCAGAATACATGGCCGACAATAAGACGATCTTGCTGCGATGGCTGCACGATCGATCATGTCGTGCGAGCAGGTCGCACTTATCGATTTGCTGTGGAGGCATACGACTATCTGTCACTGTGACGACAGTAATACCCAAGCCAGGTGACAGAATGACAATTTGCACACGTGGCTACTTGAATTTTCAAAAGTGACATCAGCCTGAATTTTGCTCCTCTACGTGTTCTATTATTGTTGTTGTGATTTAGAGCGCCATCGCCAAGGTTTGGCCTCTGCCGAACTTTTTAGGAGTGATTTCGATTTCGCTGGCCTTGTGACCACTACCACCAGCGCTTTTACCACTTCTGCCCTCACCCGTCGCTCCTTTGCTACGTCAGCGTCGAAGTTGCTTTAGGACCAGGCAGTGGCAGCAGCAGTCGTCGACAAACACGGCTACGACTTCTATCCCATGCAGTGATTCTATTCCGACAGTCCGCTTCACATAGACAAGAGAAAGGGCAAGGGCGACCATGTCTTCTCTTCCATACACTCGCACCCAAGATGCCGATCCTTCCTCCATCCCACTCGATAGCCTCCGTGCACCGCCGAATCTAGAGCAGACACCGAGCAGGGCCAGCTCGACTGGATCGGGTGGCCCTCCTCCTGCGCACCATATGCGTCCACATGGCTTTGACAACCCCAATTTCTATGAGGGCTTCGATCCAGGCCTGGGAGATCAGGGGGGAGCCACGATGACAACGTCTAACAGCGAAGCCAGCGGCAGTGGCACACATGACGCGTCGAAGTACAACACTCTCGTCGGCGGTCAGTATCCCGGAGAAAAGGTCGGCAGCGGATACCCTCCGACGAGCTCTCACCCTCACCCTTATTCTCACCACCCGCATCACCACAATGCCAATGGCCATGGCTACGACGATGGCGCAGAAAGCTCTGCCGACGAGACGGATGACTTTGATTGGGACACCGACTCCTCGGCCGACGGCAACGAGGACGTCCTCGCCGACGGTACAAAGAGAATCAGGGCGAAGCGCGGCAGGGCCGCTTACCTCGCGCTGATGCGCCTAGCTAGGCCCGTTCGACTCTTCATCGTCGGCATTCTAGGCACCGCCATCTTTCTAACGCCTTTCATCGTCGTATTGGCTGCATTCAAGCACAATCCTGCCCGCCAGGAGGTCGAAGCCTGGTCCATTTGGCTCGGCATCATTTGGGCATCGGCATGCGGCACGTTCCTCGTCATGGACTGGCTGCCCCCCTCGGTTCTCAAGATTGGCGTCGCCTTTTGGGGCAAAGCTCCTGAGCTCTTTTCGACGATCATCGAGGTGCTCATCGCAACAATGATCTGGACCAAGCTCGTCCTCGTCATCGCCTGGGCTTGGATCTCGCTCGGTGGTGTCCTTTCGGCCATCTACAATGCCGCTGGCGGCAACCCCAGGCCAGCTTACTTCAAGTGGGTCTTCCTCGTCCTGCAGGCCCTCTTTGGCTCCGGCGTCCTTCTCCTTGCCGAAAAGATCTGCCTGCAATTCATCGCAATCAACTTCCACAAAACGGCGCTGAAAGACCGACTGGAGAACAACCAGAAGGCCCTCAAGGCTCTCGATCGCTTGGCCGACAGCAAGTACCTCAACAGCGGCGCACAGAGCCGGGGCAGGATGACGCCCAACTGGGGTCGCCTCGGCTTCGGCTCTCGTCCGGCCACGCCTGGTGCCACGGGCGGACATGCAGCAAAGCCGAGTCGAGACGGTCTCGGAGGCTACTTTGGTGCCTCGACGCCCGCACCTGGCCCTGGAGGTGAGATGCAGCAGCAGCAGCAGCCACCACAGACACACTCGCCGCAGCACCGGCGCACCGGTTCAAAGACGCCCAACGAAAAGGACCAGCGCAAGGCCAACTTTTCGGCACAGCTCGCCGATGCTCTTGCCACGGCTACGATGAAGAACTCAAAGCTCTATCGCAACCGGGGCTCGGGCAGCCAGTTGAGCGCAAGGAAGCTGGCCAAGAAACTCTTCCACAATCTGGGCCACCACCAGAAAACCGACTTCTTGACCGCCGATGACTTCCAGCCGTTCTTTGATTCGCGCGAAGACGCCCGCGAGGCCTTTAGCCTCTTTGACGCCGACGGTAACGGCGACTTGACAAAGACCGAGATGCGTGACGCCGTGCAGCGCATTTACAAGGAGCGCAGGGCGCTCTCGACGTCGCTCAAGGACATGAGCAGCGCCGTCTCCAAGCTCGACGGCGTGCTCCTGGGCATCGTTCTCATCATTTGGATTTTCATCTGGCTTTTGATCTTCAACGGCGACAACACCGTGGCCAACATTGCGCCCCTGTCCACCTTTGTCGTCGGCTTCTCCTTCATCTTTGGCAACAGCGCAAAGACGCTCTTCGAGTCAATGGTCTTCATCTTTGCCACGCATCCATACGACGTCGGCGACCTCGTCTGCATCGACGACAATTTCATGTTTGTTGTCGAATTCGGCCTCATCTCGACGACGTTCAGGACCGTGGTCAACCAGTACATTGTCGCGCCCAACGCCCTCCTGGCCCAGAACAAATTCATCTTCAACTGCCGCCGGTCGGGCGGCCAATGGGAGGTTACATTCATCCAGGTCGGGTATGACTCGACCGTCATGGAGATGGTTGAAATCTTCCGCCAGCGCATGAAGGCCTGGGTCAAGGAAAACGACCGCGAGTGGGGCGGCGGTCTCGAGGTCAACTTGCAGGACTTCAACACCAACGCCAACTCAATCAACCTCTGCATTGCGATGGAGCACAAGGGCAACTGGCAGGACTGGGGCGCTCGATGGTCTCGTCGCACCAAGCTCATGCGTCAGGTCAAGATCTTCTCCGACGAGATTGGCATGAAGTACCAGCTGCCTCCTCAGCCCGTTACCTTCCGTCCCGTCGCTGGTCCTTCTCCACATGTTCCCCGTGCACCCCGCATGCCCGGTGCTGCTGCCAATGGCGGCAGCGGCGGTGGTGGCGGAGGAGGCGGCTTGGGTGCCGGCATTGGTGCCGGAAACGGCGCGGGAGGCACAATGGGGCTGCCCGTTGGCGGCATGGGCCGTGTCCAACAGACAATGGCACAGCAGCAGGCGGCATCCTCATGATCTGTTCAATCACGACCCCCTTCAAAATCCCCATCAGCATTTCTACTCTTCTCATCTCATCGCTTCGGTCGTCTGCATCATCAATCCTCAGCATTTCCCATCTCATCCCCCTCAATCCCCTCTTGGAGCCCTCGCAGACGCGCTGTGCGTCGTCTCTCGAGGCCTCTCTCCGAAGCATTTTGACCAAATTCAGCACTTGTTCCTCTACCGAAGCATTATTCTTTCTTGTCGCTACTCCTCCTCGCAATCTTCATTGTTCTATTTCTCAGGGGAAACGGAGTGGATCTACTCGTTTGAGTTATAGCCAAGCAAAGCAGCATGTTCTCGGTCAGTCGTCCCGCCCCACGTGGCTTATAAGAGCGTTTCGCAAAAAGTGGAGAGGGCTGATGAGCGAGCGAACGAGGGTCCACATTGCCCACTCTCACACGAGCGCTGGAAGGGAAGTCTGCTGCTACTACTGCTACTACTTCGACTGTTCGGTGGCAGTGTGGGCAGGCAACATGTCGCCGCATCAGCAGCAGGACGGCCGTTTCGTGCCCGAGAACAGTGGCAGCACCGCGAGTGCAGCGACTGCCACTGCTCCTGCAACGACGATGACGGCGGCAGCGGCGGCGGCGCCTGTCTCTCGCAAGACAACGAGGTCGCAGATGCAGCAGACACAGTCGGAGTCGCACGCTGCGTGGCATGCTGGTCTGAACGCTGCCATTGCCTCAGTCAAGGCCCTCATGTCGCCCGCCCAGGCCAACTCCAAGGCCTGGAAACCCGTCTATCCCACCTCCTCTCAGCCGAATTCATCTGCCGCACTCGGATCAGCATCTGGCGCCGCCGCCCAGGGCGCAGGTCTGGGACCGTTTGACATTGCCTCGACGTCATACACGCCAAATTCGTTTGTCAGAATACCGACGCCGGCGGCATCCAGCGTCAAGGTCCATCGACGGCCGCCTACCAACCGAGCGAGCCGAGCAAATCCCCCGTCTGGCTCTGCCTCGCCGTCCATCCATGCGGCCTCGTCGTCGTCGTCTTCTGCTGCCTCTTCGGCCAGCGCGCAACAGCCGCTCCTCCCACCTGGCAGCTCCCAGAGCGCAGACATCTACCGAGCCGTGTGCAACATCCCCCTTCCTTCAGACTACCTCGTCGCCGGTGCGGCCGGCGAAGGGCTCGACGAGAGCAAGTTCGCAGACCTGCAAGATGCCTTTGGGCGACTGCTGGCCACGCCTGAATGCAAGGCTTCCTGTGAGTGTCTTGAGCTCTCAGTGGTGCGGGATGTAGAGCTGACACACCACCGGCTGATCAGGGGATGCCATGGTGGAGGACTCAGAGGTGATTGAGGAGCTCGACGCAGTGACAAAGATCTGCCGGACCGTCTTTCGGCTCGGCTGGCCAGCCAGTCCTCGAGACGTCGTCACAATCTCCAGGACGATCATCGACGGTCATACACTCATGGACGTCTCCTCTTCGCTCCCTCGATCGCCCGATGCGCCGGCCTACCTTCGACCGGCCCCTCCGTATGTGCGGTCGCATCTCAACCTCTTTGCGTGGTGCGTGCAGTGCGTGCATGCATCTTCCTCTTCACCAATCCTGCGTGTCACCGTCTTTTGGTCCTGGGATCTTCGAGGAGCCTGGCTGGGCATGCCAGCGGGCGGACTTGGCGCCCAGCTGCCGAATCTCGTCTCTTCCCTCGTCTCGCACGTCAGCACCGACTCGTCCCGAGTGCCCTACCTCGTCGACTTTGGGACCAGCGTGGAGGTGACCGGCAGGAGGTTTGACGCAACGAGGGACGAGGTCACGATTGAGTACCAGGTCATTGCGGCGCAGGAGCATGACGGCGAAGAGGAGCAACGCGCCAGGTCGCTCCGGTGGAGCCTCCCCGCCGACGAGGGATGGGATGTGCACATCGACGTGAAACCATTGGCCGGCGTCGCTTCTGCCGCGCCACCATGGTCAGTGCACGCGACGAGGCAGGTGAGGTTGGAGGACGAGCGAGGTGGGCAGTGGAAGTCTGCAAGGATGGCACTTGCTCTTCGTCACGCTGCCGCGCATACAGGGGCAGGAGAAAACAGCGAGGCCGACCAGATCCTCAGAGGAAGGATCACGATCCAGAGGATTGCGGCCAGCCATGAGGTGCGGCTGAGGGTCAATGACTCTCCGTTTGCCATTGAAGAGGAAAAGGCTTGCACCGCAAAACAGGCAACACGGCCCGACGACGCGCTGACAGCAGCGTCACTCGAGGGCAGCTACACGCCCTCCTCGCTCAACCTGGGCAAGGGCGTGGCTTCCACTTCCACAACGAATCTCGCCGACGATGCCGCCAGCATTTCCGGCTTGAGCCTGCACAGCGACTTTTCAACCACGGCCTCTCTCAACGGGGATGAGATCAGGAGGACATCCACGCCCAGCATGGAGGCGCAGACACAGCAACCGCAGGCGTCGACGCCCTCAAGGGGTGCACCACCCGATCGCTCGACGGTGCTGGCCAGTCTGATTCGGCGCAACTACATCTACTTTACCTCGCTGCTCCAGGAACCAGAGGCAAAATGGAAGCCGTACAGCGACTCGAGGGGCGTCACCATCACCCAGCTCGACTCCATCGACCCCACTCTCGTCGTCTTTCGGGCCGAAGCGACATTTGTTGGCGTAGGCGTCTGGGACCTCTTTTCGACGATTGCCAACCCAGGCGTCAGGGTGGTGTGGGACAAGGGCGCAGAGGAGACGCGGCTGCTCGAAGATGTTGGCGATGGCACTCGGTTATGGCACAGCCGGATCAAGGGCGCCTGGCCCGTGAGCGCGCGAGATGCCGTCACTGTCGAGACGTCGTACAAGTCGCCCTCCTCAATCCACATCTTTTCCTTTTCCAACGAGGACCGGTCGCTGTTCTCCGTGCCCATCCCGGCCCCGGACCCTGGCACGATCCGGACGCAGGTGGACCTGAGGGGATGGAGCATTGAGAGCCTGAGCCCGACCACGGTGCATATCACTCTGATCGAGCAGAGCAACCCCAAAGGTTGGACGAGCAAGAGCGCGACGCCATCGGCCATGACGGCTGCTGTCGCTGGCGTAGGCGATTTCGCCATCAAGTCGGGCGCACCCCCCATCGTAACGAGGATGCTGGGCGCGAAGACAAAGCTGTCGAGGTACGACCACGACAAGGGAACGTTTCGGATCGAGTACGAGCTCAACGACGAGGTGTCTACGCAACAGCAGCAACAGCAGCAGCAGCCCATCTCCAACGGAGCTGCCAGTGGGAGTGTGGAGTGCGAAATTCGGTGTGATGTCGAGACGTGGGCAAACGGCCTGGACCTCGTCGTTGACCCCCCACCGATCAATGTCAGCTGTTTGAGGAGGCACAAACTCAGCCAGGGAGGAAGCGGTCTGTGGCTGACCATCGAGCATGTCGCTGCGAGCCTTGAAGACGATGCGGCAAGAGTGACTGTGCGAAGGGCGGGCGCCTCCAAGGAAAAGGGCACGGTGCTGGTCAACGGAGCAAAGATCAAGGTCGATGTTGACGAGCTCAAGGAGGGCGAGTTGGCCAAGTTGAAAGAAAGAAAGCGGACCAAGCCAAAGAGGATACCGCTCGACCTCGTCGAGGCTCAGGATGCGAAGCGGCCTAGCAGACTGTTGCTGAAGGACAGATCAGCGGACCAAGACGCACCAAGCTCTGCCTCGACGGCTGACGGCTTTCCGTCTCGATCGGCATCGACTGATTCGGCAGGTACGCCGATTCGGAAAACGCAGAACGACGAAGCGACGGCCTTGAGCTCGACTGTTGAGAACAAGGGTAACCAGGCCTTCTCCGACGAGAGACCGAGGCAGCCCATGACTTGCGCACTCGATGTCCTTTTCCTCCTCCGTCGGATCTACGCAGAGAGGAGCCCGGATCCAGCGGGCACACCAGCTGGATGGGCGCTCGTGTCGCAGCGCAACGGCCTCTTCGTCCGCCGCAAGCTGATGCAGTCCATCTCAAATAACGTCTTTGTTCAACGGGGCGACAAGATCGTCGAGGGCCTCACTGCAGAAGATCTTCTCAGCGCTGTGGCATCGCTTGACTGTCGGCGGCTGTGGGATGACAAGGTCGACACCACGATGATGCTTGAGACCTTTGGCAATGGCGCTACGACGGGCTTCTTTACCACAAAGGCAAGCTTCCCCTTTCGTGGACGAGCATTCCACCTGGCAAGTCTCACCGCCCGATCGGCTGCTTCTTCGACCAACTTGGAGGGGATGCCCTCTGGATCGCTCTCGACCCCGTCCGTTTTCTTCCACGCTTCAGCATCATACCCCGAGCGAAACTCCTCGTTTGCCCTCTCGAAGCTCAATCCCAGTGCTCTTCCACTGGGTAAGGTCCTCATCGACGGATGGATTCTCGAGACTTTGGACCCGTACAGTTCTACGCTCAACTACCAGATTCCCTCGACTCGATGCACCCACATTGTCGCAGTCGACTATGCCGGAAGTCTACCGGCGGCCGTCAACACACTGTGGAATGCCAACCTACCGCGGAGTATCCTGGCAGTCGAAGAGTACGTCAAGGCAAAAGGGGCGCTACCCTCGGTCCGTAGCCCGCCGAAATGTGTCGACGTGCTGGGCGATGCGAGAGACGAGGACACGGCAATGCTCTGGGCTCTTGATGACGACAAGTCAGCGAGAAGCGCCACGCTACTGTCCAGCACCTTTGAGCCCAACGAGGCTATTTTCGAAGCCCTGGTTCAAGTTGAATCGATGGCAGTCAAGGAGGCCTCCCATCTAGCGGACTCTTTCGCTTCCGGAGCAGGGGCCTCTCTTCTTGCATTCCCGTCCAGGCGACCAGTGGCCATCTCCAATGCTTCCACCACCAAGGCGGCAGCGCAACGAGCTTCTTCCACGCTGGCAGCTCCGGCTTCTTCGGATGTCTCACGCCCCACAACGGGAGAAAGCACTAGTGGAGGTGTTGGCGGAGGAGAGACTATTTCGAGGACGACGAGCGTGAGCTCCATGAGAAGCACAAATTCGTTTGTCGGCGGTTTGTCCTCGAAGACCACGCCTCGGCCTTCCGTCATCCGGGCCGAGTCAAAGAGAAAGCCAAGGGACCTAATCATAATGGACGTCGAGGTGGAGTTGAGACACTATGAGAGGGGTTACGAGGTTATGGCCGTGGCCGAGTACGGCGAAGAGGGAGAAGCCAAGGACGCAAGAGTCTCAGACATGAACGAGGGAGAGGGCGAATCAGAGCAAAAGAAGGTGAAAGCATCACCGCCAAAGGTCATTTCTCTCGATGCGGCTTCGCGACAGAGAGACGCAAGCGATCTCGATGTACAAGTCGCTAGCTTCGATCTGCCGCCGTCTGCCGTGCTGGCTGCCACGCTGGATCCCGAAGCGAGACCGAGGAGGCACCTGGTCAGGCTCAGCCTTCCGACCGCTGCCTTCACCGATGTTGGTCAGGGGCTTCAGGAGGAGCAAGCCGAAGACGAAGTTCCGGACTGGTACCAGCAGCTTACGAGGCGAGGCGCTACCGTCCGTCTGACTATAAGACCGCTTGCTCCTAGCTTTGTGGCTGTGGATGGCGATTCCGCGTCTCGACGCGGTAGCAATGCGGCATCGCCTGACCTCCCGTCTTCGTCCTCGTCCTCATCGTCTGGCGAAATGGCCGACTCCCAGCTCGTACCGGCCTACTTCCGAGGCGAAAGGCTCACGGTGACGCACGTCAATCAGACATCGGCCATGCTTCAGAGAGAATCAGATCGGTCTGAGCGGCATGCAACCCTCAAGAGAATCACACCACCCCCTCATCTGAAAGCAGAGGCAGAGGCGAAGCCCGCAGAGGACGTACTGGATGACCGTTTGCCGACGCTTCTGCAATCTCCTATTGCGGCCTCTCTTCGTTTCAAGAGAGACCCACCGTCAAAGGACAGCGCAGCTTCCACCAGTGCAACGTCCGCGCCCAAGGCTGTGATTGATGCTTCAGTAGACGACCCGGACTCTCCGCTCGCCGCAGACGCTGCAGCCAACCAGGGCGATGACGACGATGTGGTCACGACGAGAGGCACAAGCCCCGTGGCGACAACGCCGACTGGAATATCCTCGTCGACGCCGATCATGAGCATCCTCAATGCCTACCCGTTGTCGCGACTGGGTGCCTCTACGGCCGTGACTACGGCCGTAGCCAACGGGGGTATGTTTTCGTCAACGGGAGCAAACGATCACGGGAAGACGCCGGGCGCAAACGAGAAGCTAGGCGATGCCAAAGCGCGGTCTGCTAGGCAGGCCCAGCGGCAGCAGCAGCTCCAGTCTTCTTCCAAAGAGGCCGACGCATCCAAGGCAATGTCCGCCAGTAGGTCTGACAAGTCTAAAGAAGACGACTCCGACGAGAGGGCACCCCCTGGCTCGTTTCTCTTTGCGATGGCCACCGATGGCGGCACCTTTGTTCGGAGAAGGCTGAGGAACATCGTCGAGGTTCGTTTCACGCTCGCGACGATGATTCTGGCCTGCCTCATTGCCTTTTTGCTGGGCTCCCTCGTTCGAAGCTTGATTGAGCCCGCCGACTTCGTCCTCATGTCGTCGACCGGCTCGGTGTGGCCCGAGCATGGGCAAGGAACCTCGTCGGTCGCGGGTACAGAGCAGATGGCCTTGACGGAGCTCCAGAGGCAATTCGGCCTGGCTGTGCATGGACGGACTGGTGCTGGTGCGAGCACAGGCGTGGCGTGGCGCGAGATGAGGAGGCTCGTAGAGATCAAGCGAGTCGTCGGCGGCTGGGATCTTGTTATTGGCGCCGCCGCGAGAGCCGGTGGCGCTCGAGCGGCCGGGCATTAGAAAATTAGCAGGCAGAAGGAGAAGAGAGAGAGAGAGAAATCAATCAACCGATTGCAACCGTGACTTTGGGTTCTAAAAGCTTTACATGTCTCAAAAAGCGCTTTGGAAGAGATATAAGAGGTGGCTGACAGCGACAAAAGGGAACAAGACAGCGACTGATGGAGCGCAAAGGGCCAATGATGGTTATATAAAACTCAAATACAGCTGGAAAGAGGCCGTCAAGATCGCTGCTACATCAGATGTAGCGGAGGCGCTTGGAGGAGGAATGCATCCTTGCGTGGTGGATTGTGCCGCCACGGGGGACGCTCATCGACGACGAAGAGTTTGCCGAGGAAGAAGAAGCACCGTCATCTTCATGGTCTGCGGGGAGAAATAGGCCTCCATTGTCGCCATCGTCTACCTGGAGCTGCTCTTGCCACTCGACCTCATCTTCTGGCTCGTCCTTGACGAGCAAGGGCGTACCAGAGATGTAGTTCGCGACACTCTTTCGTCGCTTGTGCGCATGCATGGTCGAAGCGTCAACCACCGGAACTTCGGTCCAGCCTCCCTCGAGCTTGATTGCGGTGGACGCAGCCGCGGCTGCGGCCTGGGAGAGAAAGATGTTCGATTGAAAGTAGTCTGCCATGCTACTTCCGTTGCTTGCACAGCTTCCGTGGCTAGCGAGCGTCGAAGGCGTGGAGGAGTTGCTTTCGAATGCCAAGCCGTCCTCGTTCAGTCCACCGCCTCTAGCACCGACTGACCTGTCGAAGAAGAGGCTGTTCGTGTGCGCACCTGCCCTCGGCGCCGTCGAAGTCGACGAGGAAACACCGCCGTCACCGCCACCATGGCCAGATGCGCTGCCACTGCCGCCGCTGCCGCCGCCATTACCGCCGCCTTCGCCAACGGAGTGGTGGTGATGTGTCGAGTCAGACCTGGTCCGGTCGCTCTTGTGACACTTGTGTGCGTGCTTGAACCAAGCAGCAAACGTCCGCTTCCTCTTTGCCGTGCAGATGGCCACCCATTTGTTGCACTCGCCGCACAGGCCCAACGTGGTGCCCGCCGCATCGTCGTAGCACCGCAGCTGCAGGGGCGGGTCGTAGATCTTGCCCGTGACACTGTTGACGCCGTGGGTGCCTCGGACGTGGTACCAGTACTGGCTAGTCTTGAGCTGCATCCACTTGCCTGGCTCACAGAGGCTGCACCACGCCTCGCGCGCCGTGCCATCGCCTCGGACCCAGCGGGGCGTGTAGAGGTCGTTGGATGACCGCATCTTCTCCTCCTGTGTCTTGGGAACCATGGTGCGGTCCACATTGGCACCGACAAAGTCGCACTCGGGCGGGCTCGTCTCGGGCAGGTTGCCCCGACGGCTTCGCACGGACCCGTCCTGGTGATACTCGAAGTGGACGTAGGGATAGTAGACGTCGCCTTCGTGGTGGTTGTGGTGACCGTGGTGGCCGTGGTGGCCGTGGTGGCCGTGGCCGTGGCCGCTGCTCGTGTTAGGGTGCAGGGCCCGAAGGACGATGTCGTCGGTGACGTGGAAGGGGGCCGAGGGCAGCCTCGTTCCGATGACGTCGGACGTCGCAGCCGGGTAGTGGTCCGAGCCCGAGAAGGAGCGATTGCGCTGAAGCGACGACGATGTCGCCGACGGCGAGTCCGTCGACGAGTGCTGATGGTGGTGGTGATGGTGATGGTGGTTGCTGAACGTGAACGAGTCTGCTGGGGAGCTCTGCTGGGTGGTGGCATTTGGATCCAAGCCTCGATTGACCCAAGCCTCTTGGCTGTGCTGCTGCTGCTGCGCCATCCACTCGGCCATGGCCGCGCTCTGGGCGTCCAGCGATGGGGAGGCGCCAGGCTGCAGCTGCTGCTGGTCCCCATTCCAGGTGGACGATGGATTGACGACCGAAGTCGTTGTCTTGCTCCTCATGCGAGCCGCGGCGGCCGATGCTGCTGCCGACGAAGAAGAAGACGAGGACAACGTGTTGACATCGGCCGAGAGGTAGGGCGAGGACGAGGCCGACTGTGGCTGCTGCTGTTGAGCAGCGGCGAAAGAGGCATCGTTATGTCCGAGGAACCAGCTCGGCGCCGACGAGGAGAGCTGCATGTTTAAGCTGTGCGCAGGTCGCTGGGACGGCTGCAATTGCTGCTGTTGGAAAGGCTGCTGCTGAGGTTGCAGGAGCCCTTGTTGCTGCTGCTGCTGCTGCTGCTGTTGCTGCTGCTCAAAGCTCACTTGGCTCGGACTCAATGGCATGCGAGGACCGGGCATAGTGGCACGCCTCGAGAGTGACGAGTAGATGTCCTGGAAGCCGGACGACATGTGAGCAGAGGGAGGCATCGTCGAAGTAGCCGGGGTAGGGGCTGCCGAAGGAGCAAAGTGGTTCTGGAGCGACGTGACGAGATCGTTCATGCTATCGTTTGACGATGAGGCCTGTGACGAAGACGAGGAGGTCAGGGGTAGGTTTTGGAATGTCGACTTGTCGCCTCGGGGCGAAGCAGAGGATGCAACGAGGTCTTCCTGCGCCGGATTCCATTGCTCTGGCAAGGATTTTATACGATTGAGGTCAGCCGGCGATGCTCAGATCGGACATGTAACGGAGATAGGCAGGAGATGACTCCTTGGCACGGCGAGGCTGGGCCGGGAGCAACGCAATGCGAGGCGCTGCGTTGCACCTCACCGGGTGAAAAGTAACAGGCCATTTCCCTCCTTGTCCGCCCGTTTTCTCAAGAGGGAGGCAGAGAGAAGGGGAAGAGAATGGAAGGGGTAACTCACCTTGGAACCAATTATCCGGCAGAGTCAGGCCTGTGGGTTCAAACATTGTGGCGATGACTTGCGATCCAGACCCACCGGAGGTGGACGGCATCGAGTAGCCGCGGTGATTCCGAGTCGAAATTTGCGCCGCCGCCGACGACGACGAGGGAGAGCATGTCGAAGGATAGGGCGCTGCCAGTGCAGATGCCGTCGTCGGTGTTTGTTCTGGCCTCAGTCTGGCAGCAAAAAGGTTACTACTCTCATCGTCGCCGACGCGCTTGGCTTCGTCGCCGTAAATGTATTGGCCCCGCCTCGTGGGGCCACCGCCAATTTGGCCGTCGTCGTTCAGTAACTCCACTTCATCGCCGTCATCCACAGCAGCACTGCCTTGGGACGGGCCAAAACGACCTTGTTTCATAACGGATGTGTTTTGACCGCTAGTGCTGCTGCTGGTGCCGGTGCTGCTGCTGCTACTGATTCCCCTATCCGCGGTAGCCATGTTGTTACTCAAGCTGTTGTTTCCTCCGCTGGGGTCCGCTCGAATAGTCTGTTGGCCAAAAAAGGCATAGGCAAAGAGCGGTGGCTGCTGCTGAATCGAATCCAGTCCGTTGTCCCTCTTACGTTTAGGCGCCGCCGACGCTGCCGGCGACGGCGGTTGCTGCCTATCCTCCCCTTTGACCATGGTGGTGCTATTGACCTTGCCCGATTGGCTCTTGATGCTACTGTTTCTGCTCAGACTACTGCAGGCCGAATCTGCCGAAGAGAGGGAGGGTGCGGGTGTGAAGTAATCCTTTTGATTGACGCTGCCCTGGTCCGAGGCAATCCACTCGATGGAGTCGACCAGCGACGGCGGCAAGCCCTCCGAAAGCTCGTCAAACGACAGCTGATTCATCAGGGGGCTACAACCGAAGACAGATCCATCGCTACCCCCATAAGTCATCGAACCTTCCGCTGTCGAAAACGTCTCATAGAATGTGTCCGGTGTCGACCAGTCCGATGATGAGGGGGTGTAAAGGTTGCACGCGATCGCTGGCGTCAGAGGCCGTTCCTCCTTCCACTCAATCTTCTTTGTCGCTGCCTTGTTTGAAGCAGGTGGAGCGGGAGGAGAGGGACGAGGCAATGCAGGCACCGACGTGGGTGCCGTGACTCGCTCTTTCTCCAAGTCTTGTGAATCCAATTGGCAGGAGAGGGACCGGATAAGGGAGAAGCGATTGGTGCCCGATGCCGATATCTTGCCAAATGGGGACACTGCCGAAGCTGTCGCGGCGCTCGTGGGAGATGCCTCTACCGGCGAGCTGTTGGCACTGTGACGGGCCAGATTCGATGTCGAAAGCGGTGTAAGAATCATCATGAGAGAAGAGAAACGAGCTCTGCGAAGAGATCAGGAAAAGAAAAGATAATGAGCGAAGCATCCTTTACTATCTCGTTCAACGAGGCCCATCTCACGTCGCTTATTGCCGCAATGATGTATGTTGAGGAGTCGGTCCCTTGGCCACAGCGACTGAGGAATAGGGCGACAGCAGTGGGTCTGCTGCGCCAACAAGAGAAGTGAAGAAACTCCCGAAAGACTGCCAAAGGTCGATGGTGATGGCGAGGCTCAATTGAATGGACTTTTTATGATGAGATTCAAAACGCTATACGTTTGCGCACGATTGCGGGTGGGCAGGTGTGTTGACAGACTTCCAAGGCTGGTGCACCCGGATCGGCCCCGACGGGAGCGAGCTGAGCTTTTCGGGGAGTCTACAGCTAGCGTATGTCGTGTTCGGCTTTAGAGCCCTCGCCCGATCCGTAAATCGCGTTAAAGGCGAGCTTGAATAAAGTCGCTCGGCGGACTGTGCGGAGACAGACGTTGCAAGGTGATGGTCGTGGAAGAGAAGTGGGGGGGCAGAGAAGACGGTGCACTTGACTCGAAACAAAGCCGTCTTTTTTAAGAAGGGAGGGCTGAAGGGTGCCCGTCTAGTTGCAAGAGAAAGAAGGGAGGCGCCTCAGGGCAGGGAACTGTGGCAGCGACACCGTACTCCGACGCACAGTGCTTCCATCGCTTTTGTCAAAAGTAAATTATTTACAGACTGCTTCGGCTTCTCGATCTCTGTGAGATAAGGGCTCGGGCAAATGTCAAGTGAGTGGACAGGCAGGTCAGGCGAAGGAAAAGGACAGCTGCGCAGCCTGCGTCAAGCCGGTGAGCAAGAGTGTACGGGACCGACAGAGAGGCGGAAACCCCGAAGACGGCGTTAGTTCGTTCCTTATTGTGTGCGAGTCATAATCTGCACTGTTCTCGGCTTGTTGGCTCATTTCGCAGGGAGTTTAAGGAAGACTAATAGCTCGGCCCGAGCTGAATAGTGCTGAGGCATGTAATCAAAGAAAATTAATTCTCCCCCACTCAAGTTTTGCTTACGCCCTTGAATATCGGCCTTCCGTATCCCGATAGTGTGCAAAATCTTCTGCGTGTTCTGCGTTCGTCGAAATCGTACGAGGGCCCCCTGCCACTCGATTGACATTGTCAAAGATCATAGCCGAATACTCGATGCGGCACATAAATCTGGCGAAACATGCATAAGCGTCGACCTTCAATATTGTTTCACGCTTGCAGGAGCCGAGCGAAAGAAGGGGTGGGGGGAAATGGACATCGGGAAAGATCCGAGAGCAGTCTCAGACAGACAGCTGCTCACGGCAGGCCTGAGGAACAAGAAGCCGAGCTTTCTGCAATGAAGGAATTAGCACTAACCCGTTCGGAGATTGGTCTCTGGCATCTGCCAAAACGATAGCGTTGGTAATAACCGTAATCGTCGATTGCAACCTGCCCATGAGAACCCGAGCTCACCACAAATTAAATTGCACAATGGCAATTTATTTATCTTGGGTATTACTAGATTGGGTAGACAGCGGAACGCAGCCGAACAGAATCGTCGTTCCTGCCTGAAACCAGCCCTGTCTAGCCAAATTTCATTCACTGTTCTACTTGCTGGATTAGTAGTAATATATATTACTATGCATATGTACTGTACAACTAGACTGCTGTACGTGCTACACGCTAGCTGTACTTCGTTCCTGTCCTCTTCTCTCCGCTCGATAGTACTCCTATTCTCTATAATTAAAATCCCTTGGATTCCCATGTTGGCAGCGTCGGGGCGTAAGCGACTGCCCTTGGGCTTCGATCGCCAGGCAGGAACGGACGTCGAGCATGAGAGAAATACGCCAAGAAAAGGAAAGCACAAAAGACCAGAGCTCAATCTTGCGCACGTTGCCGCTCAGGCCAAGAAAAGTGGGTTCAATGAAGCAACATTGCTTATTGTCTTTGCTCAACAGTGATGTTCGCACAAGAATGCAATAATTAATCTTCTACCTTAGTTCTAGTGCTGAGGAGGTAAGAAGGATGCGGTCGCCGAGCAAGGGGTGACGACACTCTCACCGAGTTAGCGTAACGGACCACCGACGACGAGATGTTGAATTAAAAAAAAAAAAAAAAAATGAATCAGAGGTCTTGAACGTGCACTCGAAGACTTTACAGAAGAGTGTTCTCTGGGCTTTTACGCTAATGAATAGGCTGTGCTTGGTGCCGTTGATCTACCTCGCTAATGCCCGATCCAATCCATAAATGGTCGCTCGATGCTAGCCTCTACCGGGAGTACCCTGTAGCTTCGAGCGAGACGACGGGAGAATGAATATCCCCCTATTTTCGCAGGCACAACACTGGCTCAGCTACTCTCGGCACTTATGTCACAAAGCCGGAAGCAGACGAGCCTGATCGCGATACCATTCGGCCATTAGTGACCATGGGTCATCCATCGTCGAATCGAAAGACTCGACTGACAAGATTAGATGATAAGAATAGTAGGACTCTCCAGATACCCGATGGTCTGACATAGGCCGATAAAGAACGAGAATGTAAGCCTTCCAACAGCTGCTCCGAAGAAAATCGAAGCGCTTTCAGATCCGCTGTGCCGACGCGCGGCAATAAGCGAATCAACAATGTCACAAAAGTCGAGCTATGTCTGGTTAAACCTGTAAGGACGAAGTTCATCCAGACGGTCCTTTCCCTTGCTAGCACTTGTCATTGCCAAGTGGCTCGGTCTCGGGCACTGCCGTCCACCGAATTTTAAGTTCAGACCGAAGGACGGGATCAATATTAGACCATCGTCGTGTCTCCCCCCCCCCCGTTTTTTCTGTCTCGCAACCCAGCGGTGCCGAAAGAAGGCTTTTCACAGTCCGCAAGGCGGGGCAAAAGACATGCGAGGGACGTAGGGCTCCAGTCTTCTCTTGTCGAAATTGTCTTGACGTGGGGGCCAGGAACGAACGATATGAGTCAGACATCTCATGCCAAAACTCCTTTGCAGCCCGGATAGTATTGATCCTTGCCTCCTATTTTCGGTTAAACAAAGCCCTTCATCCCAGTCACGACTGCACCTCTCGAATTGTAGCACCGGAGCTGTATCTCACGAGCTAAGTTTCAAGCGGATGCTGAACAGCAGAAAGCGGCTCCGAACATCGGAAGTTTCGGCTTTTGGCCCGCGCACTAGTACTACTAGTACTACTTTCCCATGGCAAGCAAATGGCACGTACTTTCGATTTGTGGGAAGCGACTAGTGTGGTGCACGTCCCGATTTGCGGGCTGGACTAGAAAAGATTAACGACGGCACGGATTCCAACAGCAATTGTCTGCTAGCGCGTCGGACTTTAAAAGGCCCGATGAAATGGCGATCAACAGCATGACGGCTATAGCCCTTATCTCGGCCGAACTTCGTCCGAGATTCGGGCGCTCGCCGAAGATATGGTGCGTGGAATGGAGCCTTGTCACGTCATCATGACTTTGGAAGGAGGCCGGGAAGAGGAGGGCAGCGAGCGATGAGAGGGAGAGAGGAAGGGCACGTGCGATCAATGAATAGAAAGAAGGTCTATGGATTCGTCAGATGGGACATGCAGCATTCGGACTCACCGAATCTTCCTTGGTCCGGTCATGGTTTACTTTATGCGAAGAGCAGACAAGATCAGTATAAAAGAGAAGAAAGCGCCGTTGCTGGGTGGAAACACCTCCTTTGCCTCGACATCAGGTTCTGCATTGCAATTACGGATGCCGTCGAGGCCGATCACTTTGGCATTCGTAATTACCTCAAGCTTGGCACTCGTTGTCATTCTTGGCATTTCATGCGCGCGATGGGCGGTGGGCACCGCGGTGATTTAAGAGAACGTGTTTCTCACATAGCAATTCCTTTGCAGTGGTGCTGTGGGCGCCTTCAGACATATCTTTGCACGTTAGCCTCCCTGGTTTCTCAGGCAAGTCCATAGACTTCGAAAATCTGGCATGGTCTCCATCAAGATAGCTGCGCGCCGCCCATGGCTTCTGCAGGTCTCCTACTGATACCGCCTGGAAGCTCACATCTTAGCCTTCTCAGCTATTCAGGTCCCTCAGCACCGGCACGTTGGAAATCAAACGTTTCATCATGGCTTCTGGCTCTACACATGAAAGCTCTCCGATTCCCTTATCCCCGATTTCTTCTTTGAAGATAATAATATACACTTATCTTGACGTTTCCGTGCTCACCACCCCCGTCGATGAGATCGCCGAAGGTGCAAGCTTCGCCGTCCTCGTTCTCATCGTCGCCGGGGTCGGTCTTAGCGTCGCCGTTGTCGATTTTACCATCGCCGTGGTCGGTTTTGTCCTCGCCTTTCATGTAAACGAACACGTCCTCGTCTAAGCCCACAGACGATGAAGTTATCCCGAATCTACGTTGGCTAACCCGCTGCAAACGTTGCAGTTTCCTGCGAAAGTCTTCTTGCTGCTCGTGGTCTTCGAAGGTAAACGTTCCTTTGTGATGTCCGGACTCTTTGAAAAGATTCGGATTGCGTAGCCATTGTCTCACGTGACTCACACCCCAGTTAGCTGTGTACGCCTTGATTTTGTTCGAGCTCGTATCAGGTTCACTCTCGCTGATCTGTTTAGAAGTTGAGCCCGGAAACGAAGCAGCTCCTCGGCAGTGGTGATCTTCATCAGTCTTGACTTGCGCGAGTGCTTGAGTCACTTTGTCAACTTCGCTCTCCGACCAATTCCTGGTCGGGCTTCGCGTGTCTTGGGACTCTTTCAGTCGTTCATTCGGACTGCGCGGGTCTGACGTGCGCTTTTGCATTTCATGTTCCACAGAGGCATGACCGGCAAATTTGCTCTCGAGCGATGTGGTTGACATGACAGCCCCGCTTGGGATCGTACGGAGGGTAATGTGAGCAGAAGCTACTAAGCTGCTCAGAAGAATGCTTGAGCAGAAGCGCAGTGAGCGAATCGTCAAAAAAAAAAGGTGTGTAACGTAAATGGAAGGGACTTACACCGCTGCACTACAGGACACGAAAACCTGACGCACCATCATCCTGGTCACTGATATTGGAGTCGTGCTGCTACTTGACTACTGGCAGAAAGATGGAGCGCACAAACAGATGATGGGATGAGGAAAGAGAGGTACTGCTCGCCACACGCAATTGGAGCCCTTTTATCGTCGTCAGCCTGACTTTTCAAGAGTACAAGTTAGGTGTACAATTTGCCCCGCAGACCACCGATATAGGACCGAATGGTGTGACGCACGTAGTGTGCTCAGACATCACCGAGTCCGAATTCTCAGAAGCAGGCGAATATGCCGATGGGCTCGCCCCGCAGCTGTTGCCGCTGCTGTGACACAGGCTGTCATGGCGCGGGCAGGCGCAAGTTCAATCTGATAGCGCGAGAACTCGCGTGGCTCTCTTTTTCCCCAGATTCTATAATCGGAGCCGGATGGTAAGTTGTTGAAAGCCGGCCTTGCACCCCTTCCTGTTGCCACAGCCAGCGACATCGAGAAACAGACTGGCCAAGACGAGAAGAGATGGCGACGGGTGAGCGCATCACAGTGACGTACGCGAAAACGCCCTCGGGGCCCCTGAAGCTGGACCTGTACGCCTACGTGCCCAAGCTGGACCTGGCCGATCCTTCGCCGACGTTTTCCGATGACCTCCGCCTGCCCTTTTTCCTCTATCTACACGCTGGCCACTTCTTTACCGGGTCCAGGAGGGACTTGCCGCCCTGGCTGGCTAGCCTGGCGAGAAGCATGGGCATGCCCCTTGTCTGCGCAGACTATCGATTGGCCCCGCACGTTGGTCCATCGGACGCATACAGGGACCTGGAGGCCTGCTGGAGTTTCATCGTAGACGAGCTCAACTGGGTCGTAGCAGCTGCGGGCAACGGGGCTGAGGTGCAGTCGGGCACGAAGATGCTCGAAGACGACTTTGAGGAGCTTCAAAGACGAGGTGGCTTGGACCCCCAGCGTTGCGTGCTGGTGGGTCTGGGCGCAGGTGGCTACCTGGCTGCAAGAGGGTGAGCTCGGCCTTTCCGCCTGGAAGAGGGCACTGGCATCTTACCCTTCCTATCTCTTCTCATCACAGTGCCGCGCAGCTTTCGCCGCCCCCTGTTTCAGTGGTGCTTGGCTACCCTCTTCTCGACTTGGCGAGCTCCTCATCGCCTGGGACTGCATCAGCGGCTTCTTTGCCAAAGCTACCTCGCCATGTCGAGGATTTACTCTCCGAGACGGGCGACCACTCCAAGGCAAAGTCCATGGCGCCCGACACTCCTGTCCTCCTCGACCGGGCGCCATATGCACTCAATGTTCGGTCCCGGAGCGGGATGGACGTCAAAGAAAGGTGGCAGGGCCGGGAGGAGAGCGAGAGGCGGCTAGGTGTCGTCGAGGCTCTTTTAGAGAAGGTGTGTAGAGCTCTCGCAGCGAATAGATCCACCTTGCTGAGTCCGCTATAGAACGCACTCCGAGCTGCGCTGCAAAGAGCATCGCCAGACATCGTTTCGACCTCTACCTTTCTCGAGACCGGCCTCAACCGTCCGTACCCTCCCACGATTGTCTACCACGGCATCGATGACAGCCGAGTCTCCTGCTCGAGCTCCAAGGCTTTCATCAAGGCTATCCGAGATATTGAACCCGTCGCAGCGGCGGTTGACGCCCTGGCGCAGCCCGCTGTGCCGCGAAAGAGGCGGCCGACGCTCAATGTGACGAAGAACGAGAGCCACGAGACGTCGAAGCTGGCCTTCCGGTGCGATGTGGACCCGCCGCCGAATCACACAACACGGTACGTGTACCTGCCGATCCGAGGACCGGGCGCTGGCCACGGCTTTGACGCGCTGCTTCCCCGCAATCTCGCCTCGTCTCCTACGCCCCGCGCCGACGAGCCAGGCATCGTCGCCTCGCGCTACCTCGGCGGCATGGTCCTCGTCGAGAAATTTGTCCAGCACTGGCTCGACGAAGGGTCCATCCCCGCGGCATCGGGCCAGCTATCGGATTCGACGTCGTCACCATCGGCTGACTTTCTCCCTTCGCTCTCGCCGAAAGGCTCAGCCAGGGTCAAAGTCGCAAAGGGTGGATCTAGATTGTAACATTAATTAGACGGGCCTCCTCGCTCTCTCCCACTCATTCTTTGGTCCTCCAATACACGAGCCTGTTTTCGCTTTTAATTGCTATCTCGTGGCCGTCTTTCTCTTCCGTAAATCAAGGCTCCTCAGAACCACATCCTCCGACGTGGGCTTGGTGGTCACCGGCAGCCCTCGTATAAATGGCAGCTAAAGTATACTCGAGCAATCTGTCTTGACGGCCTTGCAAACTTTTACGAGGTGAGGGTCAACCGGTGAGCCCTTTTCACGGGCACGCAGTTCAGAAACCTCAGTGTGAACACAATGTTGCGAGTGAGTACATTGATAGTGTATTCAGTCAGTGCATTCAAGCGGTCTTTAGCAACGCAGCGCAGGCAGACAGAAAGACGGAGCAGAGGAAGAGCAAAGAAAACAGCAGAGAGAAGGGGGAGCAGGGAGATGGAGAGGATGTGGGAGAAAGAAAGGGAGAAGAACGCCTTCTTCTTTACGAAGAGTAGCCAGTCAGCGGCGTCTCGATGCGCTCGCTGATGGTGCCAAAGATGCGGTCAAAGATCCTCGTCTGCTTGCCGTAGTTCTTTCCACTCTTTCCGAATCGGTGGTGCAGGTCGTGGTCCTCAACGGCGAGCTCCATGCCGAGTGGCCGCAGAACGAGGCCGAGGATGGGGTGAGGCCAGACAGCACGGATGCCCGAGTGGCCGAGGGCCTCGACGTAAAGAGTGTAGCAGATGACGAGGTGGAGCTCGGCAAAGCACATCTTGGGCGAGATGGCGGTGGCGAGGAAGGGAATGATGAAGATCTCGAGCACCTCTTGGTAGTCGTCTGCCAGGATGGACAGGATCGGAGTTGGGTGCTTGGTGGCGTGGTGCTGACGGTGGATGAACCAGAGCGAGTCAAACTCGTGGCACGACCGGTGGTAGAGGTAGAACCAGTAGTCGAGCGCGACCTCCCACCAAGCCAGCTTGAGGGGCGTGTACCAGCTCAGTCCGTCGAAGGGGTTCGTCATGTCGCCGCGCCATGCCAGGAAGAAGGGGCCGAGAGTGCGGAAGATGGTGTAGATGAAGATGGAACGACCGAGGTGGTTGACGTGGCGGTCATCGACCATGTCTCGTCCACGGTTCTGCTCGTCGAACATGCCGTACTCGGCCATGAACTTGTGCAGCCGGCCAATCATCTGCTTGGCGAAGCTGATGAACAAGAGGTGGTACATCATCCAGGCGGGCGCAAAGTGCATCTTGTGCTCTGCAACATGAAGATGACGGTGACATTAGTTTACTTGTGAAGCGAATTAGCGGTGGCAAAAGTTGAAAACTCACCAGGGAAGAAGTGGTTCCAAGTCCAGTGAAGAACGAGGGGGATGGCGGCCGTCCGAAGAATGAAGAAGTTCTCCTCGATCATGGGCCGCACCGGTGGCGGGCCGCGCATGGGCGCCTTTGCATCGCGACGCTGGTAGGCCGACTCGGGACCAATATCGAGCGAGCAAATAAACTCCCAGAGAGTGAACTCTCGGTGAGGCTTGAGCTGCCATGTGCTATTGTGGGAGAAAAGGGGTGGCGTTTAAGTCAGCTCACGGACAACGAAGGACGGCTCTTGGGAACAACTCACGTCTTGGGCCGGACACCGTAAACCTTGTCATAGTCCTTTCCCGTGCTTGCATCCTTTGCGATGGCGTCCTTGCCCGCGCCGCCGGGCGCCTCGGGCGCAGGCTCGTCGCAGGCATTGTCCGGTGCAAGCGAGGGGACGTGAGAGTCGGTCAGCTTCTGCTCGAGCTGGGGTCGCTTCGACGGCCCCGTGCCCGCCGCATTGGGAATCTCGCCCTTTGTCGCCATTATTGGTCTACTTTCTCCTTTCAACTTTGTTCAAGTTGAGAGAGCGGTAAAGAGAAAGAGATTTGGGAGAGGTGGTGATGGTGAAGAAAGAAAGAGATTGATCCGTATCTGACAAAGGCAAGACTGTGATTCTGTGTCAGGATGCGTCTATCACAGAGCGAACGAAATGAGAGACCACAGGTAGACAGGCGCCCAGCCGCGAAAACCACCTTGTGAAAGGGCCATTCATTAAGTAAAAAGGGAAAAACTCCACATTGAGAAGAGACGATCAGCGGTAGTGGCAGAAGACCAGAGAAGTCGCCAGCTCTGGAATTTCATGAAATTTCCGTTGATGATCTGTAGTTGAATTCAAAGTCGTAGGCAAAGTACCGACAAACCAATCAAACGGTTGAACCTCTTTTCGCTCCCCGCACTACTGGGGTACTGAAACCCATCGCTCTGATCCCTCGCAAAATTCTAATACAAAATTGGCTCGCCGACAACAATCCGTACAGACGTCTGACGTCAACCCGGGCAGGCCGTGTTGATCTTCGATTGGCTCGTCTCCCCCCGCAACACATCGCGGCGGCGTGACAGGGTCAAGATTCATTTTGTCTGATCATTTGATCGTTGGAATGCAGCTAGGAGTACAATGCTGAATGAAGGATAGAGTACAAGGATGGTAATGCTGACGAGCTCGTGTGGCCATTCATCGGTCACCGAGCCGTGACGAGGTCCTGCAGTAGCTTCTGGAGCGGGTGAGCGTGAAGCTGAGCTTCTCGAAACGAGACTTCATGAAGCTCAGCATCGACGGTATGGAGAGCTTTGATAATGCACTCTTCCAATCGAGTCCTAATGTGCGGCGGTAAATCCTCCCGCCGTGACAGCAGCGCCTCGGCGGCTCTAGCGGCTGACAGACGGGTCTTGAAGTTCTTCTCCGTCGTGACCGCATTGCAGACATTTTTCGTCACCTTCTGAAGGACTTCCTCCTCGTCCTTGAGGAGGAGAAATTGAACAATGCAGCTGTTGGAGAGTGCCCTTGCCACGGCCGCTGCTGCGTTCCAGCGCGTCTTTGGGCTCTTCCACTTGTCGATGCCGTCGCAGCAGAGCCATCGAAGCTCTTCGGTGTGCCTGCCCATCGCTGGAAGCCACTCGAGCCTGACGGCGCCAAAGAGGGCGCCAATTGCCCGCAGCGCATTGATGCAGATGCGCTCGCCCTCGTTGCGCAGCTCGAAGACCGCATTGAGCAAGGAAACCCAGCAACGCAGAGCCTCACTTGAAGCCCCTGCGGTCGTGTGGGCCACCTTTTCGATGGGAACAACTTCGCAGAAATTTGCCAGAGACCAGCTCGCCCGCTGACGAACAAGCTCCGACCCGTCGTGTGACAGACCTTTTCGGCTGCGGCCGTCTGTATTCCGATCGCCCTTTAGCAGGAGCGAGTCGACGGCGAGGCACAGGGCCGCGAGCTGCTTTTCTTCCACCGCCGAGACGTCGGCCAAAGACAGTCGACGGTCCATCGCAGCGACGCCCACAGCTCTTGCCACGGCAGCCCGCACGGTGGCATCTCCGTCCGAGGCCAGTCGAGTCGCCACCTGCATCGGTTCGTCGGCAAAGAGGAGCCAGCGGTGCTCGGAGCTCGCCGTCCGAAGGCATCCCTGCTGCAGGACAGGGAGCATGTCGGCAATGGCGCATCGGATCGTAGCACTGGGGTCTCTCGATGCGTCCTCAGCGATGCGATCCAGAAACGGCTGGAGGAAGGAGTCTTGAGCCACCTGGTCGCTCAATGGCCTCAAGAGGCCCAACGCGGCCATCCGGACCGATTCTTCCTCGTCTAGACGGAAGAACAGAGCAAGGTGCTCGCGCACTTGTCCAGCCTTTAAGCTGTACACGGCCACCATCGCGTGAGTGAATGTAGTCGGCAGGGCAAGCCTCGTCACGAGGCCACCAGACACTCACGCAAATAGACTAGGGTATCGCTGCGAAAAGGACTGAAGGGCGCCAAACAGCTCGACCTTCATCTCAGCCGAGCAGTCGCCGCTGGCCAGTCTCCGGAAGATGAGCTGGAGGATCTCCAGGTCGGAGCTCGTGCCCGGCATTGGCTCAATCTTTGGGCTGCCAGATGACGACACCAAAGCAGAGAGCAGGCTCAGAGCTGCAACCGCGACCATTGAGCCTGGGGGAGATGCATTGTTTCAGCTTGGATCTCTGCTCGATGCGCAACGACAAGAGGCTTACCGCTGCCTGAGCACAGGGCCAGCGTGGGCCCGAGAAGGACATCTTGATGGCTGCGAATGAGCTTGACATCCTCTGTCGCCCCAACAAGTGTCTTTGTACACTGCATGAGGAGTATGGAAGAAGTCAGGACGGAGATGGGTGTAGAGGGGCAAGAGATATCCCACCTTGATGAGCTGGATGGCAAAGAGAGCGTTGTGATCGTCTTGGCCTTGGAAGCTGCTGACGGGTCCAATGCCGCTGTAAGAGGTCGACAGTAAGCTTGAGATACGGCCCCTCAAGCTGTCGACGAGCGTAGCCATGCGCGCCGAAAAGGGCGTAAAGGCCGAGCGTCGTCCCGACGGCATCTCCTGCGCGGCCCCCGAGAAGAAGCCGAGCTGGGCACCGGACCCAACGAGTGTCTGGATGGCGACGAGCGCTGCAACTCGATTGCTTGGACCGCTTCCTCCTCCACCACTTCCTGTGTCCTCCTGACCTGCCACATCGCGCTCGACGAGGTCCATGAGGGAGCAGCGAGCCGTGTTGGCCGAGCCCAGATACTTGCCGTGCGAGGCACTCGCATCCAGCAGCAGGGTGTTCCAGTGGACAAGCAGCGGTTTCTGACAGAGCTGTGTGTGCGTGGTGTGTCTGATTAGTATCTGGATTCAAAGAGATGGGATCAACCGACTCACAGTGTTGAGCGCAACAACGCACTGGATGCCTTCGCAGCGGATGCGGTGGTTGAGGAGCGTGTGGTCGGCCCTGATGCATGGCTTGCGGTCAATCGACAGTCCGCGTCCTATCTGTCCACTCCACTCACCTCCTTGCGTCCCCGCCCTCTCCATCGCTGCTGCCATCCTCATCCTCCACGTTGAGGTATGCTGAGCCAGTCTTGCTCGTGCCTGCATGCGGGTCTTTGGCACTCGCGTGCTGACTTGCTGCGCTTGCAAAAGTGAAGGCATGACCAGGGCCCTGCCTCGATGACGAGCTGCTGCTGCGCCACCTGTCCGAGGACACCGAGGACGGGTCCCTCTGCTGCATGCCACGACCCATGGCGCACACAATGACGTCGACGAAAGACTGGACCTCTGTCGACGACGGCACGTAGCGCGGCTGTGCCGTGGCTGCGACGACAGAAAGGACGCCCGAAAGCACCGCGAGGAGCCAGCGAGCCATGCTAGCGTCGCTGGCGGCGGCGGCGGCGGCAGCTGTCTGCGTAGGCTGCGCCAGGCACCGCTGGAGCGACGCGACAATGGCGGCCAGCGTCGTCGCAACCGTCGCAGCAGGGATCCGGAGGACGTGGCGGCGGGGCGAAGAATCGAGCGACCGGTAGTGCTCCAGCACGCCGTCGATTGCCCTTCGCGTCAGCTTGCGCACGTCTCGGTCGCAGTGACGCACGCCCGTCACGAGCAGCGGCCAGAGGTGCTCTGGCTCGGCGTCAGCGCACGCCGCGAGCGCCTCCCGGAGCGCCTCGAGCGTCTCGGCGCGACAGCCACCGGGGCTCGATGGCACAGCTGCTGTCGTCGTCGTCGTCGTCGTCGTCGGACATCGCGAGGCCAGGCGCGAATAGAGACCTTTGATGCGCTCTAGGGACGACGCTCTGTCCTCATCGACAGCCATGGCCTCCCGTCAACCAACTGGGTGTTGTTTCTGACAAGCCGCCTAGCTTTTTTGGTTTTTTTGCTTTGGCTTTTCCCGTTTTGTTCGCGCGTTATTCATCCAGCAGCACGGACCTACGCACGGGCGCAAGGTCAAGCAAGCCTGTATTGTAGTGTAGCAGTAGAGACAGCACACCACGATTGCGGACAGATGAGATTAAAAGGAGAAGAAGTCGCGGAGCACAAGGCGTGTTCTACATGCTGGCCAGAGCCGGGAGAGAGAGCGCAGCCCTCTGAATGAGGGAAGGGGGGATGGATAGACTGTCCTGGCGGTGGTTCTCTAAAGGTTATAGTAAGGGTATCGCACATCACTCGCTCTTGTCCGCCTTGCTCTTCTTGGTCACCTCGAGCAAGGGGTCGTCCTCCATCTTCGGCGCCCGGTAGCTTCCCCCTAACCGGTCGCATCCCGTAAAGTACTGTCCGTAGTTGACGTTGAAGTAGAGGTGGTGGAGGGTGTGGTGCGATGGGCCGTTGATGACCTTTTCCAGGGGGCTGTTGCAGATCATGTCCGAGTCGTGAATGAGGATGGACCAGCAGTTGACAAAGACAAAGAGGCCCATGTAGATGAAGCGATGGAGGGGGAAGAGGTAGACGAAGATGTGGTAGGGCAGCGACTGGGCATAGCCGTCGAGCGGGTGGAACGCGTGCGAGGCAAATGGCGTGGGAACTAGAGCGCAGGGAGAGAGAGAGAGAAGCAGTCAGCCATCTGAGAAGCGGAAATGAAACTGCCGTCCGACTCACCCAGCCACTTGTGGTGGGGCTTGTGGATGTGCTTGTAGAGCCGAGGGTGGTGCTCGAGACGGTGGACCCAGTAGATGCATGCATCGGTAAAGATAAGGAAGAAGGGCACGCTGAAGATGGCGTATGCCAGCCCATAGTCGCTGATGTTGTTATACAGCAGCGAGTGGCCTCGAACCTCGCCAAGGAACCAGGGCAGGGTGAGGAGGTCGAGCGGGGCAAACGCGTTGAGCGATGATTCAATCTCGAGTCGGACCTGGTTCTTGAGGAAGCGAGGGTGCTTCTTCATCTCGTGGTTGAAGAAGAAGTAGTACGACAGGCCGGCAAACGAGAAGTAGAGGAGGAGAATGCCAACAAAGGTGATGGCGTAGAGCGAGAAGCATTGTCTGAGAAGAGGAGCATCATGAGTCGAGTTGTTTTCATGATCGGGAAACAAACACACAGTCACTCACCGGAGCAAGTGGTCGCGACCCCATGCGCTCACGCCCTGGAGGCTCTCTAGGTCGGCGCTCTTGATGGCATTGGCCGTCGAGCTGAGGGCGTCCAGCGAAGGCGAAGACGAGGAGGCGCCCCGGATGCTCCATGCATTGGCGAGCGAGGCAGTCAGGTTGGCAATCGCGCTCGACGTCGGAGTCGACGCCTTGGACGCGCTCGAGGTGCCCGACGCCAGCGAGCGCGGAAGGGCAGGCACAGCCCAAGCCCAGAAGCTGTCGAGGACGAATTCGTCGGCGTAGTGAAGAATGACGTCCATGATCTTGAGACGTCGGGTTTACTTTGTTGAGTATCAAGCGGGAATCAACAGAACGACGTTCTCCGAAGATAGATCAATCGGAGGGCAAGCGAAGAGCTGAGAAGTGGATAGACGAGAAACGAGGGTGGTCGACGGAACGATGATTTCCAGTCGGAGGAGGGGAGAAGGGGGAGACCTATGTATAGTGGCGACGCACGCAAGGCCTGTCGTGACGGTCGTTTGTGGCGAGAGGTAAAGAAGAGGTTGTCCTTGAGGACCAGGTGGCATGATTTCCAGGAATTTCCTGGTCGGAGCGCGTTCGTGAAGATTTCTGCCGATTTGTTTTTTTAGACTCTTTTTATTTATTTTTACACCCGTTGTTGTATTTGAGCAGGACATCTGATTACACTGATGCGAGGGAGACATTCGAAGAAACACGAGAAGCCCGAGAGGCCGCCCCAGCGGCATGCGAGCCACCTACCTTTAAATTCGACTCCAAGTCAGAAGGGACGCACAAACACCTAGCTTGTTTTCCGGTGGCTTATAGGACCCTGTCTGTTTGTAGATTGTCGTCTGGGACCACATCGAGGAGAAAGACGAGCTGACGAGGAGTACTGGGGTGTCCTGTGTCCGGCGTCTGATAGCAATTACATAGTACACGAGCGGCATAGCACACTGCTACCTTGCTAGCTCTTTGGTATCCTCTTGTGCCCGTTGCTTGTTTTCGGCAAGTGAGCCCTCCCCACCCCATCCTTGGTGCAGTACATCATGGAGACTGTCCGCCTCTTCCGCCATAGGGGAGACATCATCATCGCTCAGCCCAGACATGAGTGTCTGCAGCTGAGGAAATAGCCCGGGAGGTTGCAGCAACAGGGGAGTATCGAGGGCGCCAGCGCCTATTAGGCCGATGAGAGCGGCAGAGGACGACTGGTTTGCGCTCCGGTAATCACAGGCCTTGTCTAGTTCGGGCTGAAGAGCATTTCAGGTCGTCACTACATGCTGGCTTCTGCCCCGCTGCAATTGGTTTCCCGCCGCCCATAAAGGAGTGAGGCGAGGACAAGTCTTTGAGAATTCACTCAAGCCGAGAGATCACCTATATTTCCGTCACAATTGGTCACACACTTATGCCAATATGGCGTACTACGACAACCTCAAGGGCGCATTAACCTGGCTCTACAAAGTGACTATTGAATTTCTCCTAAAGCACAACCGTCGACAGCAGCCAAGTGATCGTGGGAGCACGGTCTCAGACCTTGTTGCTCTGCACATCTTGGCCGTCACAATAATGTCCCTGCTCTCAACGCTGCATCCGCTCCATCAGATTGACCTGTCTTGCGTATGGCTGCATGCTCTATCAACGCGACTTGCAATACCCCGCCCCACCGTGGGCAACAGAGACAATGCATCCTCAGCCGCAAACGGACGGAACAGGAGAGGGCCCTCTTACGCTGAGACAGAACCATAGCCTAGCACCTCCTGCCTCGCCCAGCATGCCTACCATGCAAGAGGTGGTCCAGTAGTAAGCGGCGGAGGCAGGCAAATCCGGCTCATGCTCTTCTCGCACCGGCTCCTTGCAGTCAGTACGTGTCGCGAGTTTGATATTTACCGGGTGCTCCTCCATCATTGTTTGCCTTGGCAACGCAACGGGCCAGGTAGATATAGCTAGAGATATTGCAGCAACAGTGACCTCATTTGAGGCCGTTCTTGCCCATCGACGCTTGTGTCATTTACTTTTTGCTTGCTTTGTGTCTCGCCATTTTGTATTGTCTGGATGAATCACTGCAAGGGAATTGTAAGTTTCTCCGACTCTTGGAGAGGGGAACATCTGCGCTAAAAGCTGGGGATGGCACCTGGACTGTGTCTCTCCTGCAGAAGCTAGTGCTGACCTTGAACCGGATGCGCAGAAGTTATTGCCCTATACAAAAAACCCCCAAAGTGCTTTCGATTCTAAACCGGGTTCGGGTTTTTTTCTGTATTCCTTCATAAGATCCGTTAATGAATGAGAAGCACTGTTAATTAGTATTGTTCCCTCAGGTGAGACCGCTCATCGAGGAGGGGCCCGGTCACTGCTAGGTGAAGGAGAAGTCCCACTTTTTCATCCCAGCTCCGCAATCATTTCCCTCTTTTCACGCCAGCCCCCTCCCTCTCCCTTCCCATCCATCCTTTTACCCCCCCTTCCACCCGTCGTCTCCCTTCCTCTCCCCTTTCCGACCACCTCCCCATCTTCCCCTTTCCCCTCTCCTCCCCTCACCCCGCCCCTCGACCTTCTCTTTTCTCATTAATAGCTTACCGACTGACAGCTGACTTCGACCGGAACCGACTCTGCGTCCGTCGAACAAATACCCCCGTCTTCGTCTTCTCTTAAACCCCTCCTTTTTCCCTTTTTTGCTCTTGGATCTTCTCCCGGACGGGGAAAGATTGCAAGCAAGGCGACGCTCGTTCGTAGAAGGGAACAGCTATATGCGATAAACACACCAGGATGGGACTCCCGCAGAGACATTCGGCCACCGTGCCGGCCGCACCCCGGACTGGAGGACCGCCAGCCATCAACCCGAACCTGGTCCTGGCCGTCCGCTTTCTACTCACCGCCCTCGTCTGCGGGCTGGGCTTGATAGCAGCCATCATCTCCATCCTCGTCGTCCAGTACTACAACACCCATGACCCCATCATCCGGCCCTCGTGGGGATCGCTCATCTACGTCATCGTCCTCGGTCTCTTTACGCCCATCATCTACTTTGGCTACAACATCCTTCTTCCCATTGCGCCCTTTATCAACTACGGCGACTTCCTCTACTCGCTCTTCATGGCCAAGATCGAGCTCCTCCTCCAGTTTTCCTTCTGCGTCCTCTGGGTCTCGGCTGCGCTTGCCTACGCCAATGACCTGCACGGCTACGAAAACTGCACTTTCGACGGCTACTTCCACTACCCCAAGCCTGCCGACTTCAACCACGTCTGCGACCTGACAAACCTCGTCGTGCCGTTCAACTACGCCGCCTTTGGCGTCCAGACGCTCCTCTTTGTCTTTGAGGCCCTCTTTGGCCTCTACACCTTCCTCTACCTCGACCAAGAGTCAATCAACGAGCCTCACTTTGCCTGGGGCAGGCGCGCCTACGACTACCGCCTTGGCGCAAACCAGAGTGGTGCTGCTGGCCGCGGCAACGCATACAGGGCCCGTGCTGTGCGTGCCGACGACGAAGGCAGCAGCCAGACCGAGTCCGAGGGCGGCCACCGCAGGTCCGGCCGACGAGGCGCAGAGTACGCAGACCCAGAGAGGGGCAGCGAGGAAATGGCCGAGTCGGCCGCCGACAGCCGGCCCGCCAGCCTGGGGGCACGCGGGCGCGGAAGGCGCGGCTACGGCGAGGGAGACGAAGAGGAGGAGGAGAGATACGGCGATGGCGCACCCGTCACAGAGCACGGACAGGCCTACGATGGCATCGACGATGGCCACACCGACGAAGGGTGGCACCTTCGCGAGGAAAGCGGAGCTGCTCGGGCCTAGATTCTCTCCTCTCCTCTCCTCGTGTCTCTTTTCGTGGCCATCCATCCATCCATCCCAGATTAGCAACAACGCCGCCTCGATTAAAAACTAACAAGCTTCGACTTACCACTCAACACGAGTCCCATCATCCATCACGATCGGCATCCGACTACGACGACGATACCGACGTCTACTTTCTTTTCGTCCTTCTCTCGACTACTAACAATACCACGACGCTCTCTTACTAGTACCCATCTTCCATCAGCCCGCCGAAGGGATGCGCCCCACGTTCGCCTTTCTTGCTTTGCGACGGTGCATCCCTTTCCCCGGCGCGCGGCTCCATTCCCCTCTCCTCTCCTCACAGCTAGCCATGTCTTTGATCTTCTCACTACCAATGTTCTTCGCTTTCGTTAGCAGATCTTTACTACCCCCTCCCTCTCCTCTTCTTGCCGTCGTTTTGTTGTTCTTCTACCCCCCACTTCCTCTTTCTCTTGTCCATTCCCTTGAGAGAGAGAAATGAGAGAAATCGATATTCCCGCATTCATACCACATTCTAAAGCACACAGCATGAAGCCAACATTATTTCCTATTCGAGGAAAAAGGGGAGCGAACAATGGACAAGGGAGGGGTGGACACTTGGCCGTAAGGAAAAGAAGAAGAGGAGACGACGAGAGAAGAGCGAGGGGGATGATGGTACACAGACTAGAGGAAAAAGCAACGGTCCGTACAAGGCAAGCGGCTGGGGGTTAATTCCAAGGACTAAACGGTGGATGAAGGCGACAGCGAACGGGGGGTTTTGAACGAGCAAAGATCGAATACACCGACTTCAATTGAAGCAGTTGCCAGCAGAGAGGAGGGGAAATCACATCTTCCTCTTCTTTTCCTTGGTTCCCTTGGGCATGCCCTTTCGCTTCTCGAGGCCCATCATGCCGTTGTTGAGGTATGGCTGTCCAGGCACGGCGCCCGGCACGTCGTCGGACTCTTCCGAGTCGCTGTCGTCCGATTCGCCGCCGGGGTTGACAAAGCCACCCGAGGCTGCGTGGTTCTTCTTCTCCTGGTTCCACCGAGCCATGCTCTCGACAGTCTTGTCTTGGTAGACCTGACGTGGGATAAAGGTCAGCTCTTGCAACTGCATTGACGGTGAAATGAGTGACTTACCTTGCGCTGCTCCTCCGTCAGGCTCTTCCATGCCTCGCTGACCTTGCCGAGGACCTCGCTGTAGGTGAGGTCCTTGTAGCGTTGCCTCATCTCTTCGCGGATCTCATTTTGGAAGAGCAGGTAGGCGCTGGGCGGGCGCTTGGGCGCGTTGGGGTCACGGTTGGCCTTGCGTTCCTTGCGCAGCGCCTTCTTCTCCTCCTTCGTCATGGGCTTGCGACCGGGCTGGCCGGGCGTTGTGACGGGGTGGTGCGTGGGTGGCGCACCGGCACCGGGTGCGCCTCCCAGGCCAGAGCTGCCGCCTCCCAGGCCGTTGCCGCTCGCCAGGGCGAGGAAGTCGGCGCCGACGTTGGACGCAAATGCAGTCGCTGCCGCACTGGGGTGGTGCCGAGAGATGACTTTCACAAAGTTGTCGCATTGGTTGGCCGCATTCCGAAGCGACGTCGAGAGATGGTGGACCGACTCAAACATCTGCGAGGCAGAGGCGGACTCAGGGATGGTTAGTTGTTATCTCAGCTTTCATTTTGAATGCCGCAACGAAAGGAAGGCCCTCTCGCCCACAAAAGAGTCACTGATTCCCCTCACCTGTGATCGCGCAAGAGCAATCTCCTGGTCAGGCGATGGCATGTAAGGCGCCGCGTTGCTTGGCTGAGGAGGGGCATGGTGCTGTTGATGGTGGTGGTGTTGCGGGGCTGGCTGGAAGCCACCCATGGTCCACTGAGCGTGATCCATCTGACAGTAAAGGGAGTGATGAGCACGTTGCAAAAGACAAACGGTATGGTGAAATGGTAGGGAGGAAGTGTATGCATTCTCCTAGCAGAGGCGTCGTGGTCACCGTGATGGTGACCGTGACAGGTAGCAACGCCCGTGATGAGGAAGTAATAGAGAAATGCTCACCTTATCGAAGTAAATGGGGACAGAAATGGTTGCAATCTCTTCGCAGCCTATATGGCTCCCTTAAATTTTTCGAATACTTGTCTTGTGCGGATGTTGGCGTTGCGACGAGATGTTATGTGTTGAACTCAACGCAATGGTAAAGGTTATGAGGGCCTCGATAAGGAAAAAGGAATACGGGCGGTGAGGTGTACTTCGTTGGTTAAGAGGACTTGTAAGGACGAGTTTAGGAGAGAGAAAGTGGGTTAAAATCGAGACCTCTCTGTGAACAAACGCGCGCCGATGCTCTCGAAGGCGATTTTCGAATCCCCAGGCACCATAGCAGTGTGTCGCTTGAATTGGGAATCCGAAAATGCGTTGCCCTCCATTTCCTTAGCCCCCCTTTCCCCCGCGGCTCGCGTGGGTCTAGGTGCTCACGCCATCACATATTCAGATCCTGATATCTGTCTGCGTCTTAATACAAAGCTGGAGAATGCCGCTGGAGAACGCCATGGCGCCAAAGAGCTGGGTGATCTTTTGGAAGTGAAATCAGCTTCGAGGAGTGAAAGCAGCAGGAGAAATGAAAGAGGAAGAGACCGCGGGAAAGTAGATCACGTGATGACTCCACTTTTTGAAGAACTGAGCGCTATCGACAAGTGAATATAGACTCAGAGCGAGGTAGTAACGAAGGCGACGACGGCATTGTCGTGACGAGAAGCACAATGCCGCGGGTAATGGATGACGAGTATGTGACAGGGGCAGGCGGGAGCGGCGAGTCAGATGACGACGGTGAGGAGATGCTGTCGGACGACGCAGACGACTACCGGCCGAGCACGTCCAAGAAGCGGGCAGGAGCAGGCCGAGGAGCCAATGCTGCGAGAAGTGGTGCAGCAGCGCGAAAGTCAGGAAGTCAAAAGGCAAGAGCGGGGGCAAAAGGAGGGCAGAAACCATCGTTGGGCAAAGACAAGGGCTATGCATGGGAGGCAACGTACAAGAGGAGCTGGGATGCCGTGCGAGAAGACGAGGGCGGGAGCCTGGCAGGCGCAGTCCGAGGACTTCTGGAAGCGAGCAAGCGAAGAAGGTGAGTGGGCTTTGGCTAATCATTCGATCAGAGATGCACCGTCTGACTTTGCTCCCCCTGCAGAACGCTGCATGACTCGGCCCCAGTTCAACGAGGCATCATCCGACACCTGATCCTAATTCTGGACCTGAGTGAAAGCATGAACGAAAAGGATCTGCGGCCCAATAGGTGAGCGCTGGACTATTACACGGCGCAAAGAAGCGATAGAAGCTAACGTCTTAGAGCACAGATTCCTCTTGACGCTCCAGTACGCCCGCGAGTTCGTGGCAGAGTACTTTGATCAGAACCCCATCGGCCAGCTCTCGATCCTAGCCACCCGCGATGGCGTTGCAGAGCGCATCACCAGCATGGGCGGCAACACGACAGACCACATTGCCGCTCTGACAAACAAGCTTCGTCTCCAGCCGCGAGGGGAGCCATCGCTTCAGAATGCCCTGGAAATGGCCAGGACCAATCTGGGCCACCTCCCGTCATCCAACAGTCGCGAGGTTCTTGTCATCTTTGGCAGCCTGACGACGTGCGATCCCAGCAACATTCACGACACCATCAGTCATCTCGCGCGCGACAACGTCCGCGTCTCGATGGTCTGCCTGGCTGCCGAGGTCAAGGTGTGCAAGGACGTGTGCAAAAAGACGGGAGGCAAATTCGGCGTGGCCCTTGACGAAAGCCACTTTCGCGATCTCGTCTTTGAGCAGGTCAATCCACCCGAGATCGAAGCAAAGAAGAAAAAGAAGAATAGGGCTGGTGCGAACGAAGACGACGATGGCAGGGGCCCACCAAGCGAAGGCGTGGACCTGCTCCAGATGGGCTTTCCCTCTCGGCTGGCGACACACGCTGCCCCCACGCTCTGCGCCTGTCATTCAAAGCTGCGCTCGGGAGGTTACATCTGCCCGCGGTGCTCGGTAAAGGTCTGCGACGTACCAACAGACTGCCCTGTATGCGGCTTGACAATCGTCATGTCGACGCATCTGGCCCGGAGCTATCATCATCTTTTCCCTGTGGAGAATTACGAGGCAGTGAGCTGGGAGAGGTATGTATCGTACCTCCTGCTTGCGTCTTTGGATTCGGCTACTGACAGACCCCTTTCCTCAGGCTTGCAACAGTAGAAAAGGCCCCAAAAGATTGCTTGGGCTGTTCGGTTTCGTTTGAGGACCCACCACCTCATCTACGACACCTTGCAAATGGGAGCAGGATGGCGAATGGCAATCACCCCCTTGCCACGTCATCTTCTTCATCTGCGACGGCAGCAGCGGCAGCGGCGGCGGCGGTCAGCGAGGCAAATGTCGCGACATCAGGCCGCTATGCCTGTCCACGCTGCCACAACCACTTCTGCCTCGACTGCGATGGCTTTGTCCACGAAAATCTTCACCTCTGTCCTGGCTGCTGTTGATTCCATCTCTGGCCTCCTCTGCATTTGTAATATGTACCAACACCCATTGTCATCATCATCACATCATCAACGTCATCGTTTATATATGCATTGCAAAGGGAAGACGCTTTCTATATCCCGTAGCTTCGCACTGGACTGAAGTGGAACGGTTTCTGATGCGTCTGAGGCAGGGGAAGCGTCTCTCCCGAAACAAGGTTCAAGCTCTCGTACTCCAGAATCTCGAGGCGATTCCATAGTCCCCGGCGGGTCCTCGTGAGTCGGAGCACGATTCGGAACGAGTAGCGCTGCATGGTGCGGTCCTTGAGATCTTCGACGACAACCTTGGGCCCCGGCGGCCTTCCAGCCTCTGCATCATCGTCGAGGCCCTTTGGATGGAGGGACCATCGGCCGATGGCGAAGCCCTTTGACTTCAACGACGGCTCCATCTTTCGCACCGTCTCCGAGGGCGCGTCCGTCGTGAGCAGACTCAACGTGCGACCGTCGGGCAGGAACCTCAGGGTCCGGTAGAACTCGACGACGTGGACGACGCGGATCCAGACGTTGTCCTCGTGCATGCCAGGACGGGTGTAGTGGTAGGAGGCAATGTATGCGCCATTGAGCCGCAGCCGGGGCTGCTCGACAAACGTCGTCCGCCAGTCGTCGTCGTGCTCCTGCACCAGCTGGGCCAGCTTGACTTTGGCGGGGATCTGGGGTGGATAGTACGTCTCGCGAACAATGGAGCGCCAGACGCCCCAGCTGCGCGTGAGCAGGCGGAACTTCCAGCAGACGCGCGCGAGCTGCTCGACGCTGATGTAGTCTGGCCCTGCGAGCACGATGCCGACACCCGGTGGGCCACGCTGTCGCCGATGATCGACGTCGGCCGTCGCTGCCTTTGCCTGTGCGTCCGAGGGCGCCTCTTCCGTCTCATTTGAGGCGTGTCGAGGAGCCGTCGCTTCACCGGGTCTGACGATCTTGGCACCCCGTCGGCCATTTGGCTGGGCAACCAGCGAGATAATGTGCAGAAGAACCTCATCGGGAAGCTTGTTGATCTGCAGCTGCTCCGGCTGCTCCTCGTCTGCCGGCTCAAACTTGACCAGGCTGAAGTCTCGCTCGCCGCCGCCTCCGATCGAGAGGCGATAGATGAGCCGGGAAAGATGGTCGGTCCCTACAGCTGCCGCCGCTGACTCTGCATCGTCGCCCGGCTCCCCCTCGAGCACCGCATCTTCCTCTGTTCGAGCATGGGCCTGCTGCACCTTCTCACCCGCTTCGGCTTGCTCAAGCTCCTTGCGCTTCATGATGGCCTTGTATCGGTAGTCGTCAATGTCGAGCGCAGCTTTGACCCTCTCGACCACCTCTGGCGTCGCAATGAGCTGGTCCTTTGCCGTTCCCCTTCTTTTGGCATCTGATGGCGACTCGCCATCTAGCGAGGCTGAGATAAGCGTCGCCGCACGCTGGTACAGGCGATCGGCATTGGAGTCGAGCCGAAAGGCCCTGCGGTAGAAGAGGAGCGCATCGTCGAGCTTGCCCCTCCGTTCGTTTTCGACTGCACGGGCGTACGCCTCGACGGAGCTTCGCATCAGTCGTATCGGTGCATTTTTGGGCATAGTGCTCTCCCCGGCGCCTTCTTTGCCATCGGCGGCGTCGGCGGCGTCATTGTCGTGCTCGTCGCCGCCTCCATCGGCCGCTTGCTTGAGGGCGTCATTCTGGGCATCGAGGGCCGCCTGTCGTCTCGAGGCAGCCAGCGAGCTGTTGAGCTTCTGCTGCCCGGCTTGTCTGTACCTTCGATGCTGGCTCGAGAGCGACGCTTGCGCCTGTGCTCTGTCCGACGCTCCGTTCTTTTGCAGCGTCTCCTGGATCGTCGACGGACTGTGCGGCCGCTCGTCTTCCGACAGCCCTTGCTCCTCGT
This sequence comes from Acaromyces ingoldii, assembly GCF_003144295.1. NCBI lineage: Eukaryota > Fungi > Basidiomycota > Exobasidiomycetes > Exobasidiales > Cryptobasidiaceae > Acaromyces > Acaromyces ingoldii. The sequence goes on along the minus strand of NW_020290251.1, from coordinate 1,054,936 downwards.
CTGCCTGTTGCGCCTCCTCTTCCTCTTCCTTCAAAGCTTCATCTGCCGACGCCGTCTGCCGCCCGAACCGACGGGCAGCTCTTCGGTACTCTGTCGAAGACCAGCCCTTGCTGCCACCGCTGCTGCTGCTGCTGCCCTGCCCATCGCCACCTGCGCCTCGACGCCGCCTGACCTCATTCTCCCACTCGCGCCTGAAGCGCGCCAGCTCGTCGGTGTCCCTCTCCTCTGCTGTCCTTTCCCCCGGCGCAGCTTCTGCCCGGCCCGTCACAGGCCCGTCTTCCGCCTCCTCTGCCTCCTGCTCCTGCTCCTGCTCCTGCTCCTGCTCCGCCTCGGGCTCCGGCGTCGAGCCGCGCGACCTGACTGGCGTCTCGTTGGCGCTCGCTAGCGCCCCTCGCTCCTCTATCCCTTCCTCTCCTATCTGGAGCGACGCCACCTGCCGGTCCATCGCCCCGCGCTCTCCCAAGGGCGAAACCATGGTCAAAAGGGCAGAGAAAGGAAAGACCCTGTCTTTTCTATCTGAATGAATCCCTGACGCGCACGCCCTTCTTTGGCTTGCTGCTGCGTGTGTGGAGGAAGGACGAAAATTAGACAACCTGCTACACTACTACTACTTTCATTCATCGCCTTTTGGGAGCTCACAGAGAGAGAAAGGGGAGAGAGGTGGTACACCATGTGGAAAGGAAGGGGAATGATGATTGATGTACATGGGGAAAGGAAACACGGACGATGGCTCCCTATTTGAGAGACCGGTAGAGGTAGGATGTCCCAACGGGCGTCTTGCTGTGCTTGACGAAGCTGCGTCTGTGCTTGGGGGAAGCGGTCGAACAGGAGGAGAGAGGCGGGGTCGCGGTCACAAAGGCGAGGACTGCCTCGATGGCCGCCGTCGTCTGCGACTCCTCGATGCCTCCCAGATCCGGTGAGGCCATGACCGAAGGGCTCCGCATCTCTACTTCTCCCTCCTCGCTGCGATGCGCCTCCTCGCCTCGCACGTTCTCCCTTTGCTCTTCCTCGTCCATGATGACGGGAGAGTAGCAGCCAGCTGGCAAGATACTAGGAGACCCAAGGTAATCCCCGACGGCTATCGAGCTCCACCGGGGCTCGATCCTACAGTCCATCGCAAATAGACCTTGTGTACGTCCTCCCTCTCCCACGCAATCGACCGTCAAAGGGGCCGAACGCACTCGCTCGTGCGAGAAACTTCTAGCATCGTCCCTCGAGGAAGTTTGAAGAGGGAGCGAGAACGAGAGGCTGGCATCAGTAGAGGCAAACGATCCTTCGCCAGTCTCGTTTGGTAGCCAGGCCCACGAGATGTCGCCTGCAGACGGTGTTGCCAATGTCTCTGCTGCCCTTTCTCTTGGTGATGCTGCTGCTTCGGCCGCCAATCGCGCTCCGCTCATGCTGCTCCCAATCGAAGCGTGCGCAGACGCAAAATCGGCACCAAAGGCGCCCTCAATGTCCATGCTGCTGTCCTCCTCAAGCCGCCCTCTTTGATGGTTTTGCTGCTGCCTCAATGAGAAGCTTGAGCAAGAGTCCTCTGCCGTAGCGCAGAAACCAGAGAGGGCGAGTCGGAGCATTGCGCTTCTCTGCGAGTGCAAAATCCTGCGAACACTGGACCGCGCCAGCTCTTCTCCTCCCTCGCTGCTGAATGCCGCAGGGCCAGACGCCAGCAAGCCCCTGCCGAGGCTTGAAGTAGGGTTGCGCATCGCGCTTGCCATGCCAAAGTCGTCGAGAAAAGGCTGGTGGCCAGACAGGCGCCTGTCCTCGCTCGGCGTGCGCGCGAGGGATACGCTGGGGAGCACCACGTCGCTGCGTGAGCGTCTCCGAATCGCGCGATGATAGCCTGTTGTCGGCAATGTAGGGAGTAAGTTAAATTCTGCACTCCTTGAAGACAGCTTCTCGGTCTTGAGCTCGATTGGAGGCAAGAGACAGGCACGCTGCTGGCAAGGGTGTCGACTCTGGTCGACCTGTTCCTCGCCTTCGAAGGCATCTTCGAGCCTCTTGCGTGCGACAGTGACCTCGCGGACCGTGGGCGAATCCTTTGCTCCTGTACTCGGTCCGAAGGTCTGTTGCCCCTGTGAAAGGTGATAGGTCGAGGTGCAAGGCGTTGTGGGCGCGGCAGCCAAGAGATTGGGAAATCGAAATAGGTCGCTATCCCTGCGGCTCGCCGTTGTCACAGTGCTCTTGGTCGTCGACGGGCTGAGGAGAAGCGGCGTGCCAATGACGATGTTGAAGTTGTCGTCGACAGAGCTATTGGCGCCGGTGCTGGCCGTCGACGATGTCATGGTCCGCGAGTGCCCACTTTCCTGCTCCTGCGCTGGCACCTGGCTGTTGGTCTTGGATCTCACCTCTCCATCCGAGGGAAGCTCCTGCACAGTGCTGCGCGTGTGCCACCGAGCGCATTTCTTGCTAGGCTCGGAGGTGGCTTCGGGCGCTTTAGAGGGAGACGACGAGCACTGCGCATCGCATGTCCCAGCGAGAAAAGCCAGGGTTGACGTCGAGAGGGGAAAATCGACAAGGTCGCCCTGGCTGCTTGAGAAAAGCCTCCGCACACGCATTCGCAGCGGGCGTCGACTGGGGGTCGAGGGTACGGACGAGTCCCAGCCGTTGGGCGTCTCTGCTCGCGGAGAGGGACTGGGGGGAAGCGTGGCATCCATATTCGCTCCCCGAGGCGCAGTCTCGCAGAAATCATGTCCAACTCTGGCCGAGGTGATGGTGAGCGCTGAACTAGCGAGCCTGCGAAGCGGCGGTGAGGAAGTGTGGGAACCTCGCGCGCTGCTCGCCGTCGTCAGGCATGCGCTTGAAGGCCACGACGATGCAATATCTCCAGCAGATGCCTGTCCTTTTCGGGTCAGCAGCCTTTTCAATGCACGGATTTGAGAGTAGCCGTGCTCACAGTGTCCGCCGGCTGCGAGTAGTATAGGCGGTCCTCAGGGAGTGGGAGTGTGGTGCAGCGGCTGAGTTCGTATTGTAGAACATCGACCCCGTCATGCTGCTGCTGCTCTGCTCGAAAGCGCCTCCCTGGGTGGACGCGAAGGCCTAAGCGAGGTTCTTCGTCTTGCGGTGTGAGTGGTGACATACGAACTTGTGCGAGGGTCAGCTTTGTCATCAGCATATACAGATCGCACATGGATGCTCACCTTTGCTGATGCGCAGGTCTGACTCGAGACTCCAGCTTCGACCCAGTGCCGTGGCCTGAACGTTGTCATCATCGCCATCGACGTCTTCTTGACGGGGTAGTACAATGCCGTTGGCAACGTCTTTTTGTTTTGCCAGTCGGCGAGGCAGGTAACCTTTGAGCTTCATGTACGGTGTACGCCCGAAGACCACAATGGGGCGAAGGTGTTGTTGTTCTGTGACCGTGCCAGCACGTTTTTGGCACAAGAAAGGAAATGTAAAGAGCGAGCTGAGTCTCTCGGCTGGGCTGGAAAAGGGGGAGATACAGCTCAGACAGACAGATCTCCTCCGTCATGCTTCCAGGAGGTCTCCTCCCTTGCCTATGAGTAGCCTGTCCGGCCGATCTATATATGAGCTTGAGATGCGCCGGCCCCCAAAAAACAAGCTCACAGAGGCGCGCAGCTCGCCGCTCAAAGTGCTGAGGTCTCTCTCTACTACAATTATACCCACCAGGTAGTCAACCACTGACACGCGGCTCTCAATATAATGGGTCCACGCCGATGTAAGGGTGGGGCGCTCGATCAGTCCCCTTTGTCTCTCCTGAGCACGATGGAGTAGTCGTCGCCGCTGAGGCACGTCTGGACTGACTGGCTACCGTCTCGCCAACGGCATCTGCTCGTCTATTCATCAAAGCCGGCCATACCTCGTCAACACCATTTAGGCAACCGAAACCCAGCGGACAAGACGGAGGATGATCAGGACAGATTGCCGGGCTGTGCCTGAGCCTGGGCCTGGCCTGGCCTGAATTGGCTTCGACGGCGGTCATTATTTCAAGGGTGACCAAGCTGTACATGACGCCGACTCCCCCTTCCCTCCCTTTCACCACATGGCCCTTTCGGACCGACTTGTTGCTCTGGTACCGCGTGCTTGCCTCTCTTTCTTGCTCGGACCGCTGACGGGACATTGCCCTGCTGTGTCCATCAACGCTCGAGATGGCCGACCGGAGGAGGGTAACCTAACCACGCTGGGCTTAAACTCATTGTCGCGCCTCTCTGCAGCAGTGCAGTACAAATGCCACGTGCCCTAAGCTACATGCATTACAGATTCAATAGCAACCCATCATCCCCTTTTTCTAGTGCTCTCAAGCGTGCGTGTTCTCCTCTTCCGACCCCGTCGTCGTCTCATCTACAGCCCTCGCTAGCCGTCGACGCGATCGAGGCTCATCTCGCAGCGTGCGCCCATCGCCTGCTCTCTTACCGACGCTGGCAAGGCACTCGCTGTCCTCGGCGGTCTAATAAACCCCCGTCCGGCTGAGAGGAGCCCCAAGACGAGGGCACAGAAGGCCACGCGCACGCGTGCGTCCGTCCCACACTCACACACACACTGCACACGCACATCACCACCCTATAACGAGATATTCTGTCGCACGAACAAAACAACGTCGACGGATTTTCCCCCGTCTGGCTTCCAAACAATTTCCGACTGCATCTTCTCTCTCTCTCTTTCCCTGAGGGTGCAGCTCACTCGCCGTCTTTCAGCGCCCACGGAGCCTCTCAAACGTGCTGGGGACGATACGCACATTTGAAAAAATAATAATATAGGGATCTGGGCGCGCGCGCACGACAGTCGCCGCATCGCACACGACAACAAGCAACAACGACGGCATCTCAATAGGCGAGATCCCCTTCAACCTCATCGACGGCTCTGGGAAGCCTGTTGGCCACTAAGTCCGCAAGAGCGAGACACGATTCGATCATGTCGTCTGCCTCTTCGCCGACCTCGCCCGTCATCCCCGGCGGCTTCGGCGGGAGACAAGGCAGCGGGGACCACTACCTAGAAAGGAACACTGCCTCGACGTCGTCGCAGAGCCAGGCGGCAGGAAAGCCGGACACATGGGCAGCAGGCGCAGAAGAGCTTGCGGGCGACGTAGAGAAGAAGAACGATCGAAGGCGCGATGATCGCATCAAGTCTCGATTTGTCGACACCTCGGGCTGGAATTGGGAAGAGTCGCAGACGTCTGCACCCCACGACGGTCCATCGTCGATGCGCATTCATCCTAGTATGCAACAGTCACAATCGCAACAACAGCAACAGCAACAGCAGCAGCAGCAGCAGCCGCAGCCACAGAGAACAGCCAGCCTCGGGGCTGACCAGCGGACGAACGGGGATGGCCCGCAGTCTGGCTCGATGACTGAATTCAGACGCCCGAGCTACCCGACACGGACGAGCTCGCGTCCTGACATGGCACGAATCGACACCAGTGGGCGCATTTCGCCGGCTGGGAGCAGATCGGGTGCGCCTTCGCCCAGTGGCCAGCTCCAGGCCGCGCCTGCCCTAGCCTCATCCTCGGCCGCGACCTTTCCCGCCTCTTCCGAGCCCTTTGATCGCCCGCCGCAGGATCTTTCGCAGCAGCCACAGTCCCAAGCGCAGGCAGGGACTTCAAAGGAGGTGGGAACGAGCAAGAGTAAGCGGGACCAGCCGTGCGATGCGTGCGGCAAGCCAATGACGGGCCAATTTGTGCGGGCCCTCGGCGTCGTCTACCACTTGGACTGCTTCCGGTGTCGCGTGAGTCGGCTCGCTTCCTCTGATGATCAATAGTAGCTGACCACCTCGGTGTTTCTGAACACAGGACTGCAACAAGGTCGTCGCCGCCAAGTTCTTCCCCGCCACCGACGAAATGAGCGTCTCCTCACCAGCGGGGAGCGGCAGCAACGATGGCGATCGAAGACAGCCCTCTCCGACGGGAAAGCTCTTTCCCCTGTGCGAGACGGATTACTTCCGGAGACTGGATCTCATCTGCGCAAAGTGCGGCGGGGCATTGCGGGGGAGCTACATCACTGCTCTGGGAAAGAAATTCCACGTCGAGCACTTTACCTGCTCCGTCTGCCCCGTCGTGTTTGGGCCCCAGGACAGTTACTACGAGCATGACGGACGTGTCTTCTGCCACTTCCACTACTCGACTCGGTTCGCCATCCGATGCACAGGTTGCCAGACGGCCATCCTCAAGCAGTTTGTCGAGATCAACCGCAACAATCAGGACGAGCATTGGCACCCAGAGTGCTACATGATTCACAAGTTTTGGAACATCAAACTATGCCCCACAGGATCAACGCCCCGCGAAAATGTCGCAGCGGAGCCTACGACGGTGCCCTCCGCCCCGGAGCCGTCAAATTCTGGTGTGGCGCCCGTCTCCAACGCATCAGCCACAGACGCCCCGTCGGCCGATGCACTTGAGACGGAAGCGAGCGAGACACCGTCTAGTCTCAAACACAAGCAGAGACAGATGGAAGAGCAAGTCTACCGGATCTGGACGGTCCTTTCGGCCTTTGAAGAGAGTTCGGCGGCGTGCATCTCGGAGATGCTGAGGCATGTCAGCAGCGGACGGTACCTCGGCGGTGTCAGGATGGCTGAGCGCTTCATCCTGCACGTCGAGATTCTCTTCTCTGCCATTGACGATCTCGAAAAGGAGTTCAGAAAAGAGCAGGCAAAGGGTGAGTGTGTCCTCGGTTGCTTCAGCTGGATCCAGCCCAGTTGCTAATGCCGACCTTTGCACAGGCATCTCACACATCCGTGAGGCCCGAATGCTCTGCAAGAAGATCGTCAACTTTTTCTCGCTCCTCTCCCACACGCAGGAGACTGGTGCGCAGCGGATGGGCATCACCCAAGAGCTTCTCTCCCTCGTCACTGGACTGGCCCACTACCTCAAGATCCTCATCCGCATTGCGCTCACGGGCGCCCTCAAGCTCGATCGCGAGTTTGACAACCACCATGCCATCGGCAACTTTCTCAGCAAGCTGGCCTCTTTGGCGCGCGAGGGGGTGTCGTCCAGCGACGACAAACCTGCCTCGAACCTCTCATCGAGCTCGGGCGGCGATCTAACCAATGGCTCGAAGCCGGGTGAGCTACCGTACGGGTACTTGAGTCTGCCTCGAAGCACGAGCACCAGCCTTTCGGAGGGTGGCGAGGGCGCCACGGACCTGTGCGTGTCGTGCGGCCAGACGGTCGAGGAGGATTGCGTGCGCATGGGCATCAACATGCGATGGCACAACACGTGTATGCGGTGCAAGACATGCCGAAGACCAGTCCATCGGGACCCAAGCACTTCGTCGAGATCCAAGCAACAGCAAGAAGCTGCAGAGGCTGCTTCTGACGCACCGCCAGCGCTACCTGCAAACCAATTCTCTCTCGAGATCATCAGGAGGCCGGCTGAGCCTGGCTCGTCGACCAACGGAAGCGCGCGATATTATGCCTCCTCAACCTACTCTCCCTATTGCCCCGAGTGCTGCACCGCCAATGCCAGGCCTGGCTTTGAGAATGTCTCGCGACTGGAACAGTACGCTTTCCTCCTGCGGGTCGCTCTTAACAGACTCTATGCGCTCCTCAAGAAGCGGGGCGTCGTACCCGCCTCGCCGCCGCCCAACGAAAGCAACGATCTGCCGCTGGTGGCCGAGGCCGCCGATTCGCAGACGAGCAACGATGCCGCCCACGACTCCTACCGCGACTCGCAGGACATTAAGCGGATGAAGTCAGTCAACCTTGACCGGAAGCTGTCTACCAAGGCAAAGGTGCCCCACCTATCGACGGTCGTCGGCAGCCCCTCTGGGCGGCAGACGACGGCCACATCGGTGCAGAGAACGTCGCCCACAGAGATGACAGGCGACTACGCCAGACCTGGCGGCTTGACTCGGAGCCCATCGCCAAGGCAAGCCTCGCCTGTGGATCAAGAGAGTGGCGATCGTCTCTCGGCTGGAAGACCCATTTCGCCGGGTGTCTCTCCCGGCCGCCACGGGTCCCGAGAGTTGTCTCCGACGCGGCAGGGACGAGGTCCACAGCGGTCACCGCCTCCGCCTCCGCCTCCGCCTCATGCGCCCTACCAACAGCAGCAGCAATACCAGCAGCAGCAGCAGCAACAGCCGTCCATGTCGGGCACCCAGCAGGGCCCCATCATTCCCATCCGCCCGGCCTTTGCGCGTCACAATACAGACGTCCGCATTCGCGACGAAGGCCCCGTTCGGCAGCCGTCTGGCGACGAGGCGCAGCGGACTCGGTCAATGGATCATCATCAGGACGACGGATTGACACTGGCCGACATTCCTCAGCTGCTCGAGGCTGAACAAGCTCGAGAGCAGCATCGGTCGCTGCCCTCCGAGGGCGGAAGGAGCCTGTCGGAGCTGTCGGCGCTCGAACTCTTCATCGTCAAGCACATGGCCGTCATGCTGCTCCAGCAGACTTCGCTCAAGGACATGGTGCCATTCGACGACCTGATCGAGTTCATCGAGATGCGCAAAAACACCTTCTGGGGCAAGCTCTTCAAGGGCGGCAAGGACAAGAAAAAGATTGAGAAGAAGGGCGTGTTTGGGATTCCCCTCGAGATTCTCGTCGAGCGAAGCGGAGCTGACTCGACGCTGGGAGCCTCGGCAACGCACCTTCGCGTGCCTTCGTTCATCGATGACATCATCTCGTCGATGAAGCAGATGGACGTCTCTATCGAGGGCATCTTCCGAAAGAATGGCAACATTCGAAGGCTCAAGGAGCTCTCCGAGGCTCTGGACCGCGATAGCACCTCGGTCAACTTCCTCGATGACAACCCAGTCCAGCTGGCGGCCCTGCTCAAGAAGTGGCTTCGAGAGCTGCCGGACCCGCTCCTGACGTTCAAGCTGCACAAGCTCTTTGTCATGTCACAGAAACTCGAGCCGGAGTCGGAGCGGATCCGGTGCCTTCAAATGGTCTCTGTCCTGCTCCCCAAGGCGCATCGAGACACGATGGAGGTCCTCTTTGTCTTTCTCAAGTGGGTCGCCTCCTTTTCCCACATTGACGAGGAGACGGGCAGCAAGATGGACCTGCAGAATCTGGCCACGGTGCTGGGCCCCAACATTCTCTATGCCAAGGGCGCCGACCCAGCCAAGGACGAGCTCTTCCTGGCCAACCGAGCCATCCTGGCCATTCTCGAGAACCAAGACGACTTTTGGACCGTGCCCGTGGAGCTCGAGGCGGTGCTCCAGGATCGCGAGCTCCTCAACTCGTCGGCCGAGCTGACGTCGCGAGACATTCTGAGGCGTTGCGAAAAGTATGCCAAGCGCGTGCGAACGATGGGCGCCACGCCTCGCTTCGTCCACCCCGGCGGCGGCAGCAGCGGCAATCGACATATGCCCGATGTGCACGGACCCGCGACGATGCGCCAGGTGGACCACTACGCGCGAGGTCAAGGAGCGGGAGGAGGGCCAGGAGGATACTCGCGGAGTCCCATCGAGGGGAGCGGGATGCCTTGGATGCAGCAACCTCAGGGAGGTTCGCAGCACTATGCCTACGGCAGCTCCCCCGATCGCAACAACAGCAATCACTTCTACGCGCAGCAGCAGCAGCATCAGCAGCATCAGCAGCAGGCTGTCGCCCGTGGCAGCAGCGGGCCTCCCTACGGCGCCGGCAGCCACGGCCACCCACCACCGAATCGATCTGGGTCTGGAACGCCTGGCCTCCCTCCTCCACCTCCTTCGAACAACGACGAGTACGCACAGCAGCACCGGATGCTCGACCAACGATCGACGTAGGCCTCCTCCGCCTCTTTCACTCGCCATGCTCTTTTTTTATGTTTTCACCTCTTACGAACGCTCTCTTTCCCCCACTTCTTCTTTTACCCTTCTCTTTTCTCCTCTCATGTTCTTGTCCTTTTTGGGTCTCTCTTCTCTCACTCTCACTCTCTTGCTCTCGCTTTTATTTTTACGAAGAAATGTCCAATCTTTGCGGTCCTAGAGCTGTCTCTTAAATCCTGGCCTGGCTGTCGCCATTCCGACCGAGGCGTGGGTGTGGACCGAACGACGTCCGAGCTCGGCTTCCGGTCGATGACGGCGTCGGGAGGAGCCGATCGCGTGCAAAAGCAAGACCTTGGCTCCGCCTTACGCTACTTTCTGTATATCGCATTGCCCTTTCATCTCTCGGGACATTCATTATCTCTCCAGGAGAGTAAACGGAAGGAATCCCGTGCAATAAATAGTTCAGTGGATCCAAAGGGCGCCCCTATCTGCAGAGATACAGCTCTACTCCCCAAGCACGTCACGTAATCTCCCAAGGGTCCTTTTCTGACTGAGCGAGAGTTACTTACTACTGTGTTTGCGCTGTGTCGTGAGTGTGTGCCTAGCGCCGCGCAAAAATCGCGCAAACTCTCCTTTGCTGCAGCTGCGTTGTTTTCGCGCCTGCAAATTGCAGACTGTGCGCAGAAGGGAAAAAGTCTCGATTGGTTTTTTATTATTCCGAGAGAGAGAGAGTGTGTGTGTACTGCCTCGGGCGATTTGGGAGGGGGGAAGGGCAAGAAGTGGTACGGTGGCAAAGGTCGGGCGACGAATAAGAGGACAAAAGGGGGTGGTCATTTGTATGTCTTGCCATCGCCATCGAAGGCTGCCCTCCTTCTTCAAGATCCTTCACAGAAAGAGTGAATATATTGAAAGAGGCAAACGATGGCGCTGATCCGGGTTCGGCTGGGGGTCCCCTCGATCCACTGCCCGACGTGCGTCACCCACATCGAGACGCTCTTACAGCCACCGTCGGTTTCTCCCGGCTCCGTCGCCGTCTCGGTGCTCGACCACAGCGTCGCATTTGACCTCTGGCTCGACGAGGCAGACTATCCCACGGCCCAGACCCGTCTCGCCTCCGTCCTCGCCATCCTTCGTGAGGGCGGCTACGAAACCGAGAGCGTCGAAACGAGGCGCGTGCCCGTCGATGCACCAAGGCGGTCGTCGACATCTTCGTCCAGGACACAAGCATCCGTGGGGAAAACAAGGGACAACGATAAGCACGCGACGGCGCTTGATGACCAGCTCCGCCTGCTCTCTCACCTCAGCTTCCGTTACGGCGGGGACGACGACGGCAATGACGGCAAGGATGGTGAGGGCGGGCCACCGTCGCTCTATCAGCGCTTGTTCCGGCCACGCCACGCACAAAGACTGCGCGAGAGGGAGCAGAAGAGGCAGGAGCAGCGAGACAGGTGGCAACGCCACATTGAGGCCTGCGAGGCGTGCCGATCCCAGACCGACGCTGGCGTCGCTCGCCAGCAGCGCGAATCGGAAGCGAGCCGTCCGCAAGAGCGCTATCACGTCGAGGTCTCGATTGGCGGCATGAGTGAGTCTGCCAAGTCCCCCTTTACTCTCTCTGAAAGGGAAAGTTGGCTAAAGTCACCTCTCCTCCCTCCAGCTTGTGCATCGTGCGCTGCTAATGTGAAGACGGCGGCGGAACACGTCGCTGGGGTCCTGGAGATCTCTGTCGAAGTAATCGGCGGACGGGCGACGGCGACGGTGGACTCCGAGGCGGCGGCAGGCAGTCTGGCGGAAGCCATCGAAGATGCCGGCTACGAGGTGTCTCTGTCCAAGGTGGTCCCTCTCACGGCAGACAAGAGCAACGGTGAAGACGAAGAGAAGACGCATCGGCATGCACGGGAGCCGTCGCAGTGGCAGACATCCTTCAGCATTCACGGCATGACCTGTGCGTCGTGCGTTGGCAATGTGACGAAGCTCGTCGAGTCGGACAAGCACGAGCTGTGCCCAGAGGGCGTAGAGCTTGTATCATTCGAGGTGTCTCTCTTCCAGAACAGTGCTGTTGCTGTCTTTCGAGTCGAGCAGCAGTCCGGAAAAGAGGAAGATGACGCAAATGCTGTCCGAATTGCTTCGGAGAGGGTGGCGGAGACCATCGAGGATGCCGGTTACGACTGCTCCATATCCGACATTGCCAAACATAGGGAGAAGCAGGGGCCGGCGCAGCGCAGTGGCGAACAAAGGACGCTGGACGTCGTCCTGGAGGGCATGTTCTGCCAGTACTGCGTCGATAAGGTCCGACGTCACATTGAGCAGCAGGTTGACAGCGGACTTCTGATCTGCGACCTTGACCGTCTTTCACTGTCTCACCCCCGGCTGACACTGACATACACGCCCAACCCACCGAGCCATACCGTCCGATCCATTCTTGACGGTCTCAACGGCATCGACCCCAACACCATCCAAGCCCGACTGGCCCCATCCTTTGGGTCCGATGCAAACTCCTCTTCAGCCAGCGAGCGCTTTGCTCGGCGCGAGCTCCGCCTGCTCCTCATTCGCCTCGCCCTCGCCTTTCTCTTTGTCCCACCAACGCTCCTCATCGCTGTCCTCGTGCCGACGTTTCTGCCTCGCCAACACGCGCTACGCCGGTCACTGTCCTTGCCCACCTGGGGAAGGACAACGCGTGCCGACATCATCCTCTGGGCCCTGGCGACGCCCGTGCAGTTTGGCGTGGGCAGCATCTTCTATGCGCGCGCCTTCAAGAGCCTCAGGACGACGTGGTCTCGCCGTGGCAACCGATCCTGGATCGACAGGACGCTGCGATGGGGCGACATGAACGTCCTCGTCGCCCTCGGCACCAGCGTGGCCTACTTTGCCAGCCTCGTCTTTCTCTTCGTCGATGCCTCGATGTCGGCGCCCAAGGACGGCATGATGGACATGGGCGATTCGATGCTGTATTTTGACACCAGCGTCTTTTTGGTCTGTGAGTGGATGTTGTAGACCCACGTCATTGGAATAGTAGTACTGATACACGGCGCTAGTCTTTATCCTCCTGGGCAGGGTCCTCGAAGCATGGTCGAAGCGCAAGACCACGAGCGATGTAGCGGCTCTGGGAGCATTGCGACCCACGAGTGGCCTCCTGATAGTCGACCAGGGCGACAGCACGACGACAGCATTGCAAACGCGCACTGTTGACGTCTCGCTCTTTGAGATCGGAGACGAGGTTCTCGTTCCCGTGGGGTCGTCACCGCCCCTGGACGGCGTCGTGGTTGGAGCCGAGAATGCGCCGGAATTCGATGAGTCGGCGTTGACGGGCGAGTCGAGAGGCGTGCCCAAGGCAAACGAGGACGTCGTCTATGCTGGTACGGCACACATTGGGTCACCCTCTGCTTCAACATCGTCTTCTGCACCTTGTCGCGTTCGCATCACCGCTCGCGCCGGTTCATGCGTCGTCGATGGCCTCGTCGATGCCGTCCGCGCCGCAGCATCCAAGAGGGCGCCCTTACAGGCTATTGCCGACACCCTCGTCGGCTACTTTGTCCCAGCCATTGTGGGCCTCAGCATCTTGGTCTTATGCGTTTGGTGTATCGTTCTCTACGCTCCCACCGGCGTCAACGTACCCGGCCACGAAGACGAGGAACGGAACCGCTTCCTCTACGCGCTACAATTTGCGGTAAGCGTTCTCGTTGTGGCGTGCCCCTGTGGCATCGGTCTGGCTGTGCCTGCGGCTCAGATGGCTGGCGTGGGTGTCGCTAGCCGCCACGGCGTGCTCGCACGAGGCGGCGGACCTGCTTTGGCGAGGGCTGCAAAGTTCGCGTCGTCCTCCCCTGCGAGGACGGCCGGCAGGGCCATGGTATTCGACAAGACGGGGACCATCACACGTGGTGGGGGTGGCGCTGTCGTCGAGGAAGCCCGATTCTTGGGGCAAGGCAAAGCGGAGCAGGGAGACTGGGAAGATCGGCAAGAGGACGTGTGGGATGTGGTGCAGAGCGTCGAAGGCTGCAGCACCCACCCGGTCGCGCAGACCGTCGCGGCTTGGTGCTCGTCTCAGCTTGAGACACGATCGGCAGAGCAGGCTGGTAGGGCGACCGTCGATAGTAGCAGCGTGCAAGAAGTCACAGGTCGAGGTATCAAGGCAGAGATTGTAGCTTCTGTTACGAAGTCCAGATCAACCATCTTCATTGGCAGCGCTCGTTTCATGGAGGAGGAGGTCTTCAAGAGTGGCGACCAAGGCGGTGACATGGCGAAGGAGCAAGTCGAAGCCGTGGTACAGCGCTGGCAAGGCCAAGGCGGCAGCGTTGTCTTTGTCGGCACCGTCGAGCAGTCATCGTCTGCGTCGTCTGCAAACGCTCGAGGCGGTCGACTGCTGGCCCTCTTTCATGTCTCTGACTCTCTTCGACCAGAGGCTAAGGAGGTTCTCGCGCTTCTGCGTCGGCAATATCTCGGCAAGGATCCAGAGTCGACGTGGGTAGTCAGCGGCGATGCGCCTGCAACTGTCGAGGGCGTGGCTGGGCGTGTGGGCGTGCAGCCACATTGCGCCGTAGGAGGGGTGATGCCACTCGACAAGGCGAAATGGGTCCAACGGCTCCAGCATGGTCTAGCTCAAGCGAATGGCAACCTGGACATCGAGCGTCAGAACGCCGATGCTGATCACGCAAGCGAGGACCCGAAGAAGACGGCCCTTGTCGCCTTTGTCGGCGACGGCATCAACGATGCACCTGCGCTGGCTTCTGCGGACCTCTCTATCGCCTTGGGTTCTGGCTCGGTTCTGGCGAGCACCACGGCTGACTTTGTCCTGCTGACATCCGAGGAGCCTCTCGTCGGCATCCTGACGATTCTGTCGCTTGCCAAGAGAACACACTTCACGATGCTGGCCGGATTTGCATGGGCGTGCGCCTTCAATGTTGCACTCATCCCCTTGGCCGCCGGCGTTCTCGTCCCCACTGGCTTTACCTTGGGCCCAAGCTGGAGCGGCCTCGCGATGGCTCTCAGCAGTTGCTCCGTCGTTCTCAACGCTCTCACGCTCCGACTTTGGACGCCTCCTCGCCGTGAATCAGCCATTTGAGAATACTAGACGGATTGTTGCATTTCCCATAAGCAGATTCTCAAGGGAGAGACAGTAAAACAAACAGAGCAGAGACCAAAAGAGCGGCTCTCTGTGCAAGCGTACAAATACAAATGGTTCGACAAAGTAAACCTCTTTCTAGTGGCTGGGACCAGTTGCAAAGGTCGTTTTCTTGATGAAGGGGAAAGCATCGATGTTGAGGAAGCGGCCCGTCGAAGGGATGAGTTGGAGACCCAAAGCGAGCGGGTCCTTTGGACCGTTGGCGATGATCTGCGTAAGGTTGAGGTTCGCGCCGGCGAAGGGGCCCAGCAAGTTTCCGAGGTCGAGCCCGCCATCTCGCTTGGCTGCACTCTGAGTCGTCGTCGTCGTATTGCTCGTCGTCGTCGTTGTCGTCTTTGTCGACGTGGAGTTGGAAGCCGACGTTGAGTTGACAACGGGAGGGTATGAAGTCGTGGCAAACGTGACGTTTGACAAGAGCTTTGTTGTCGGGCAGGAGTTCGTCTGCTGGAAAACCCTCGTCGTGGGGCTTTTGGGGATCCAGCCCTGAGCCATGGCCGCCTGGTAGCTCCAGTCACCCCTGGACTGCGTCTTCCAGTTCCAGAAGATCCAGCCGCCCGCCTGTTCGTACGTCGTCACCTGAGCCTCGTAGAAACGACGGAAGAAGAGGTTCTGCGTGGCATTGTTCATAGCATTGATGTTGTCCGCCATGCTGTTGAAGGTGCAGTTGGTGCAACCAATAGCAAGACTCCATTCGCCCACGATCGTTGGCCTGATGCTGCTCTGTGCCGAGCTGAGCTCGGAAGCCAAGCCGCACGTGTAGGAGATGTGCTGGTCAAAGTTGTAGCTGTTCTGCGGCGACCATGCTTGGTAGCGGTGCGTGTCGATGGCCATGCTGCTCGTCTTCCAGAAGGACGTGTCCGAGTAGGTGCTCTGCCACTTGCTGAGCGGCTGCACAAAGCAATCGTGGATGACTGTCGTCGGATAGGTGATTGCGGCTGATGTGATGGCCCCCCGAAGCGCCGTGTAGGCTGCCTTGTGGATACTTGTCATGTAGTCCTGGCCCAGGGACCAGCAGGCAGGCTCGTTGAGAATCTCGATGGCCTTAACTACGCCACCGAATTGTCGGTTGTTGACGTAGAGCTGGATCATCTTGACGAGTGCTGAATTGACGCGTGCGGCATTCTGTGTCGGAGTGACCTTGGCAAAGTTGATGGCGCCTTGCCTACCCGAATTGTCGAACCCGTTCTGGGAGTTGGGCGCGGTGTGGAGATCCAAGACCACATCGAGGCTGTACTGCTTCGCCCAGAGGAGCGCTTGCGCGATGTACGGCTGCTCAGCGCTGGCAAGATACGGCTCCGACGAAGAGGCATTGAAAGTCCAGTGGCCAACAGGGATGCGGACTGTGTTGAGGCCGGCGGCAGAGATCTGTGCAAAATCGTCCTGGGTGATCCAGGTGGACCAGTGCTGCTTGAGAAGCGAGAGGGCCTGGGTGTTGTCGCCCACTGCTGTCATGTAAGTCCACTGGTCAACGGCTCCCTTGGCTACCAAGTCGCCTGAAGAGAAGTTTGACTTGTCAGCACAACGGCTCAGTCTGCCTTAGCCATCCAATGTGGTGCTCACTGGTGAAGAAAGATGGCATCATCCATGCTTCGAGGACGAACCATCCTCCAAGATTCACACCTCGCACTTTCTTCGCTGTGCCGAACTTAGCCGCTCGGCTCGTCGCACGCTTCTCCCATGCCACATCTTCCAGGTCGATGTTGATGGGGCTTGCTGTGGCGAGGGAAGCTGAAAGGATGGTGATGAGGGCGGCAGTGACAATCTTTGGCCACTTCATGGTGAAGAAAGGTCGCTTTCTGAGAAGAACAGGCGGATATTTGGAGAGCTCTCCAACCCTTGTTCGCGGGCAATGCCCTTATATAAATCCCCACAGAGCGTTGAGAGTATTCGCCGAGGCCTAGGGCCTGATCGTCGCGAAGTCCTGCCCCCCCGTCCCCACTCCCGCCTATCCACTACTCTGAGACATAGTGTACTGTACCGTTCATCGCACTCTTCCCGCAAGCCACACACGCGCTCGCGAAAAATTTAAAGTTTGGCAGGCTCTAGACTCTCAGATAAAATGGGTCCGGCTTTCCCGCGCTTTCCACCCTCCTGGTAGGATTAAGCCACCGGGGACGGGACTGTGCTGCTGCATACCTTGATCGAGACAATCAGTACCGTCGGTAAGAGCACAATCGCTCTATGCTCCACTTCCAAGGACGGAGTGTGACAAAAGGAGAGAATGTCTCCTCGAACACATGCCCAGAGCCTCGCCCGGTCTGGCCAGAGAGATGCGCGCAGTCGAGCGTTCGCTCGGGTATATGGAGCATCGCACGCGCTGCCATACGGGAACGTGCTTCCTCTTCGATGAGGGACTGGGCTGATGCCCTGAATGATGCGCAAAGGCTAGGGTCCATGGGGTTTTCTCGAGCTAGCAAACCCGTGGTTCTTTCGATGAGGGCCGGGAACTCTAGAGTGTGTCATCAAATGCGTCATGGCTTCTGTCATACCCACCCACGCGAAGGACAATTCTTTTTCTTCCGAAAGAAAAAAAAAGGACCCTCTCTTCCTCTTTTGACGACGAACAAACAGATTGACCTTCTGAACAGAGGAGAAGCTTGCAGGTGAGTACACGCAGCTTCGGCCTCCCTGTCCCGCATGATGCTCTTTTATGACATGTTAGACGACTGAGCTACGGCTCTGACGATTACGAAAATTGCTTTTCATCTTTCCACTGATGGGACACCCTACTGGTCCACTGCTACCTTTCTTTGCATTGCACCTCTATGGATCAGAACAACTGTGCTGACACCTAAGCTTCTCTTTGCTTACAGGAGGCGCTGGAAAAGACCCGCATGAGCTTCTGTTCTGGAAATGACGATTTATCTGGAAGCTCTTTTCACTGAGAGCAAAAGCGAGAACTAGTGAGATGGACACACACCTCCGACGGCTTGGCCTGTCTTAGGCTGGCTCGAAGCACACTACCGCGGTACGGACTATCTATCCCGCACTGACAATTGCAAACGAACGTGCGCTTGACCCTCTCGTCCTCCCGCCGGTTTTCTTGGCACTTGCGTTAGCGCCGCTCTGTTGGTGGGAAGGGCACGTGTCGTCGAGCAGAGGAGAGCTTGGTGGCGATGGAAGAGACCTGAGGACCTCTCTGGCCAACGAATGAGAATAGCTGCATTATCAGAACGCAAGACGCTAGAAGAATGCAGCTTCGCTGTTCCTGGAAGGACATCGGCGGCCTACGAGTCTGAAGGCACAGGCAGCAATGTTGGAGGGGATGATGCTCCGAAGGTATAAAGACTGCCTTTCTTTGCGTATCTCCTGATGGCAACCTCGCCTTACCGAGTCATTTCCTCTTGAACGTAGCCATGACTCTGCTGTCCTTTGTTGTTGCCTTGCTGCTCTTGCAGTGCGCCGCTGCCTACCCCGAGCTGTTCAACAACCTCGCCTACCGTTCGCCCTCGCTGCGCTTCCCCACCGACAGCGTCCTCGCCCATGACGTTGGCGCCCTCGCGCGGAGGCATACGAAGCGTGACGGGAGCACGGCTCGCTATGAAGGCGGCCTCTACTTCCCTTATGGTATCGCCTCTGGTGATCCCCTAGCAGACAGCGCCATCCTCTGGACGCATCCTGTCGTGGCAGGTGGCAACACGAGTCTGCCCGTGTGCCTGCAGTACCAGACGGCAAAGGACGACAAGATCACGCAGGTGGTCGACACAGGTCTGGCCTGCACAACGTCGGATGTCGACTACTCGCTCAAGGTCGAGACGAAGAACCTCAAAGCGAAGACGAGGTATTACTACCGCTTCTCGACGGTGGGCAAGAACAGCACCTCGTCTCCTGTTGGCAGTTTCAAGACGATGCCTCGCCCGGATGACGCTACGGTGGATAAGCTGACGTTAGCCGTGTTCTCCTGCTCGAACTTGCCCTATGGCTTCTTCAATGCCTATCGCAAGGCATCGGCGAGGACCAACGAGGTCGACTACTTTACCCATGTTGGCGACTGGATTTACGAAGGCAAGGCAGTCAAGGGGGCGCTCGAAGAGCGTCAGTTTGAGCCGAGAATCGAGATTGCTCACCTCGACG
Organism: Acaromyces ingoldii; assembly: GCF_003144295.1. Taxonomy (NCBI): domain Eukaryota; kingdom Fungi; phylum Basidiomycota; class Exobasidiomycetes; order Exobasidiales; family Cryptobasidiaceae; genus Acaromyces; species Acaromyces ingoldii. Next base: position 1,036,102 of record NW_020290251.1, on the reverse strand, counting down.
AGTACCGGCAGCGCCATGCAGCGTACCGTGGCAAGGACGAGAACCTGCGTGCGATGCTGCAGAACTACGCTGCCCTGACAGTGCGTAAGCTCACAGCTCCCATAGCCATGTGAACATTAAGCTCTCCTTGCTGACATGACCGTGAGCCAGGTCTGGGACGACCACGAGGTAGCCGACAACACCTACAAGGACGGGAGTGCCGACTCGAACAACACAAAGGCCGGCTACGTTAATGGTATTCCATTTAGCGAGCGCAAGAAGAACGCAGTCAAGGCCTACTACGAGTGGATGCCCATCCGCCAAGTCGATACCACAGACAAGCTTCGCATCTACCGCCAGTTCCAGTACGGCAAATTGGCCGACATCAACATGGCCGATACGAGGTATATATCTCCCTCTCTTCTTCCTCTTCCTCCTATGTCAGGCCTCTCTGAAGCCGACTTAACCCTACAGGCAGGAAGACCGAGACATCACCGACATCTACTATAACACGGCTTACGTGAAGAGCATCAGCAACGACTCGAGCCGTCACATGATGAGCAACAAGCAGCGTGACTGGCTCTCGCAGAAGATTACGTCGTCCAGCGCGACGTGGAAGGTGCTGGCGCAGCAGGTCATCTTCAACAACCCTCTGACCCCCGGATCCAATGGAACGTTCGACGAGAATTACGATGCATGGAGTGGATACAAGGCCACCCAGCGCCACTTCATGCAGACCATTTCCAAGGTCAACAACACCATCATCCTCAGCGGCGACTCACACGCAGCCTGGTGAGTACTCTTTGACTGGGCTAAGGATCTGTGTAAGCTGACCCGATTGTGCAGGGCGTTCGACACGGTCCCCGTTGAGACCATGTCCGCGTACGACCCAAAGACCGGCGCGGGTAGCATTGCAGTTGAATTTGCCGGCACGGCTGTTTCATCGACGTCGTCATACGGCAAGAATCTGACGACGTCGCAGTACAACGCAAGGGCGCAGCAGCTCGTGCGCAAGAATGCCAACCTGCAGTTCGCAGAGGGCCAGAAGAGGGGCTACTTTGTCCTCACCCTTCAGCCGCACGAGGCCCGCGCTGACTACTGGGGAGTCGTTGACAACAACGACAGAAACAGCGACGAGGTTCTTGTTGCCACCATGACGGTCGAGAAGGACCAGAACAGGCTCAAGAGGCCACTCAACGGAGGCAACAATTCGACCGGTGGCGCCATCCAAGGCCTCGAGGGCTACACTGGCTGATGTACCTTGCGCTCTGCAATTAACAATGGATTGATGCCCATGGGGCTACGATCTGTGCCATGGGCGTTCTGACATGCATACTAAAAACTCAAGAGCCCTTTGCATTTGCACTCGACATTCACAAGGGCCTCAGTGATGCTCATCGCCCAAGACTAGCGCGTCAATCTCTTCGGTCGTCATGCCGTCGGTGAACCACCTCTGCTGCTTGGAGATGGAGACCTCGTTGCCACTCATCTGCCTCTTCATCATCTTGCCGTCAGGTGCAAAGGTCCAGTCCTCTAGACCGTAGCCTGAAAAGCCCCATCAAGTGCAAATAAGTCAGGCCATGTCTCTCTCTTCCTCCTCAGATCCCGCTCTCACGCGAACGACGGGCAAGACTCACATCGCTGCCATCGCTCCTCATCCTCTGGATCTACCTGGTATTCGTACCAGAATTGAACGGCTATTCTATCCTCTCCCCATGCAAACAGCTCCTTTTTCAAGCGGTAATTGTGTTCCCGTTTCCACTTGGCAGTGAGGAAGCCGCGCACCTCCTCGTGGCCCTTCAAGAATACGTCACGATTCCGCCAGATGGTATCTGGTGTGTAGGCCTGGACGACCTTGGAGGGGTCTTTCGTGTTCCAAAGATTTTGGGCCGCCTTGACCTTCTTGTATGCCGTCTCCTTGGTAAAAGGGGGTGCGAGGGACATGGTAGGGTGGTCCTTACATTCAGCGAAGGTGGAGCGGGCGGCCGGTGAAAAAATAGCCACGCGCATTGGTCGCTTTAGGTAGTGCATCAGGCCTGCTCATCGCCGTCCACTCAGATTCATCAGTGCCGCGACCTCAGATGATGCTGTTCCGAACAGTCCTTCCCGCGCGCAGCACGTCCTCGCTCGTCGCCTCTTCATCCTCCTCTTGGACACCATGGCAGTCTCAGCAAGTCGGCAGAGCTGGCAGGCTCGCCATCGCAGCGCAAGCGCATGCGCGGGCTCGAGCACAACCAATATCGACGAGCGCCCCGAGACCGGCGTTCCACTTTGACACGCATGGCTTCGTCACACGTCTCGAGGCGTCCGGCATGCCCCGTCAGCAGGCCGATGCCCTCGTGACGGCACTCGGAGATGTCGTTGAGGAGAGCATCAGCGGGCTGGAAAAGGGTCTGGTCAGCCGAGAAGAGGGCGAGCGATGGCGGTACAGCCAGAAGGTGAGTTCAGCTGCTCCCTCTCTCTCTCACAGGTCGCGCACTATTCCCTCTTTCTTCACCTTGATACGAGCTGACTGGGCGAGGGCCATGTTGGCAGGTCGACTTTGCGAGGCTCAAGTCCGACATTCAGCTCCTGGAGAGAAACGACTTTGCGCTGATGAAGTCGGAAAACGAGCGACTGATGGCCGATGTCGAGAAGCTCAAGCAGAGGCTCAGGGAGGAGATCACGAGGACGACGGCGGGGGTGAGACTCGATCTCAACTTGGAGAAAGGTTCGTCATTCTCCTGCATCGACGTGCCCTTGAATTGCATTGGCAGGGACGCTGACTTCTTGCTTTTCTAAAAGGGCGCATTCGCGATGAGAGCTCGGTGCATGCCCTCAAGATCAAGGAGGTGAGCTGAAGGCCTTTCTATCGGGGCTCATTTCATGAAGCTCAATAGACCTCTCCCCGCAGGTGGACACTCGGATCGAGTCAGAGATTGCAGGTCTGCGCTCCCTTATCGCAACAGCTAAGATCAATGTGCTCCAGTACCTCGTCGGTGTGGCCACTGGTGCAGGAGCCTTGCTGTTGGCGTACCTCAGGATGTTCAAGTAGGCAACGCCCTCTTATACCCAAGAAATCAGACATAGTATGATAAGAGTAACGGAGTAGATCATAGGCGTCTCATTGGTGGGAAAGGAGAAGGTGTAAAAGAGTCTCTGTAAGAATACAACACGTCATAAAACGAGATGCCCCTTCGATGTTACGACGAAAGGGGAGATGATCGTGGCTCGTCGTGAGACCACAGACTTAGGCACCAAAACCGTACAGAGTACGTCCCTGGCGCTTGAGGGCGTAGACAACGTCGAGGGACGTGACCGTCTTGCGCTTGGCGTGCTCCGTGTAAGTGACCGAGTCGCGGATGACCGACTCGAGGAAGAGCTTGAGAACGCCGCGAGTCTCATCGTAGATAAGGCCCGAGATACCTGTATGACGAGAAGCCCAGTCAGTGGTGCGCTCGTTGATTGAGTGGCAGGCAGCCCATACTCACGCTTGACACCGCCACGACGCGCAAGACGACGGATAGCGGGCTTTGTGATACCCTGGATGTTGTCACGAAGAATCTTGCGGTGACGCTTGGCGCCACCCTTGCCGAGGCCCTTGCCACCCTTGCCACCTGAAGTTTTAAGGAGCAGAGATTGTGTCAGTCATATGCAGCGAGCACTACCATCGGATTTCAACGCTCCCCAGAAATTACTTCTGAGACGCGTCAATGGCGACAACACGCCACTGCCCACTCCCACTATAGAGATGGGAGCCGCTGCCCCCACAAGGCTGATACTCACGTCCAGACATGTTGTGTTAAGTGTTGGTTGGTTGAGAAGTGTGTGAATGTGCAGAATAGACTCGACTAGTCGATGTAGTCAAGTCGCAGGAGTTGTGTGTTGGTGGTGGTAGTAGAAGCAAGAGGTGTGGCGAGGGGGGCGCGCAGTGATTTTTTCCAAGACGATGGGCGCCCTCGACCTCAACCCCTCCCATTGTCTAACACAACCGCATTTTTCGTTTTCCCTCTTACCGGGCGAAAGTGGGCCTCTGATTCTGATTGATCATTGACTGAGCCGAGCGGACCGGACTTGGGACACTGGCCCAGTGCCTGCTGTTTCAATTTCCTATCTCGCTGGGCCCCGTCTACTCATCGACCATTGAGACCCTCTCAACAGAGGGAGAAAACACAGGGCCAAGCGGCGTGCAAAAGGCGACACGCGCGGAAGAGAAAAAATGGAGGGACACCACATTTCAAAACGGCACAGGCAAAAAGAGAAAATCCGACATGCAATTTACTAGGGGCCAGATCGAGGGCGCGTCGACGGAGATGGAGTGAGACCACATGAAGTCAACCTCTGAAATCACCATGTTGGATGACCGTCTCTCTCATGTCATTGAACGTGCAATCACTTCGATCATTCGGTGGTAGTCTCATTCTCTGAGGCGCTGTGCAAGGACAGGGACAGGCCAAGATCAAAGAGAAAGGGGTCCGGACTAGCGTTGCTGTCGCTGGTCTACACTTCTACTTTATGGTAGTATTACCTTACTGGTACTGCTCAGCATTTGACCATCGCTTGCTCCAAAGCGTTGGCTCCCTGTGCTACAGTTTCGAGATTCGCACTGTACATATATTGAACTTCTGGCCCTCTTAGAATGACCGGAGGGAGGCCGAATCACGGCGCCAACGATGCTTGCTCTCGAGGGTCCGGGCACCAGGCTAATCACGTGAACATGAACGCGTCTGGAGGTGTTGCTCTCATTGATTTTGAACTGTTCGTCTTGGGCCTAGAGTGAATAAGCATCCTCCTCTTAGCCAGGAAGGCAAGGACGAGCCAAGATGCAATTCGAATCGCCAGGCCGGCTGGAACAGCGGATCGCGGCCAACATGGCCGACGAGTCGGATGATCTGTCGCTCGGTGTCGCTCGAAGAGCGCCCTCTATGGGCTCGCTGTCGTCCGTGACGGATGAAGCCTCTTTCTCTCGCGGCGACGACGGCGACGAGAGCACGCAATACTACGATGATGTCGGGCAAAGGAGCAATCCGAACACGGATACGATCAGGTCTGGAGGCTCCAACACTGCCGTGCTACGACCAGCAAATCGGATGGTCAACGTCATTCCATCGGGTCAGAATCTGGATGTGTCTCGGGCCAGTAGTAGCAAGGCGAGCGCAAGCGGTCAGATGATCAATTCCAATGCCACCTCCAGAGATCAGCCATCGAAGAGCGTATCCATCAGCGGTAGTGCTTCTGACGATGATACCTCTCGAGACAATGACGAGAGCAGTGCGCTAGAGCCACAGTCGCTTCGGCAAAGAGGCGCCGACGAATCAGCTGGCGAAGCAGAGAGCAGCGCCGTGGTCTCGTCGCCCTCGTCCGAGAAGCTGGCGAGGCGGACAAGATCTACCACACCATCTTCTGCACGAGGGAGCCCAGCAATGACCACGATGACGCCGCGAGCAAAGCCGGCGGACCAGGAGAGGATGAAAGCGTACTTGCTCAACAGCGTCAAAAACATCAACCCGCTACGTGAGCAGCAGCTTCGCCACATGACGCCCAAGCGGAATCTCTTTGGCACACCAGCACACACACCGGGAGACGCATCGTCAATTGGCGACAGCTCTCCTGCGGCCGGGGCCGGACAGTCCGATCGTCTTGGCAGAGTCAACGCGATGCAAGCCGGCCGGACGCCGCTCCCCAGCTACCTGCACCGTCCCTCTCCTCTCAGCGCAGTTTCCAACGCTGCCACCCCGAGACCTGGCGGGACCGATACTGACAGCCAGATATCCGACACATCTTCGACAAGAGATCTTACCGTGCCTGCTCGCATGCGACCCAATACCTCGTTTCCTGGTGTGGGTATTCAAGACGGCGCCCACAACAACGGTGGCGCCCGTGTGGACAGCGCCAGGCTCCAAGGCTACCTTCACAAGATCAACATTCAGCTTGAGGAGGAAAACGTTGTTCTTAAAGAGGAAGTGGAGACGCTGCGACGACAGTTCAACAAAGCACTCAAAGATAACGAACGGCTCAGAAGCGAAGCAGAGCCTGGCGAAGACGATGGTCAAAGTGGGTCAACGAGCTCTTCGAAATACGCCCGGGCGAGAATCGAGGAGCTGGAGCATGGCCAGAACGAGCTAAATGACCTCCTCGACGAGCGAGAAGACGAGCTGGCGCAGGCACAGGACAAGATTGAGGAGCTCGAGACCAAGCTTTCCAGGGGCGGACAGGGAGAGGCTGGCAGCAACGGCACAATCGTCGAAGAGCTGCGCGATCGGATTGCCGAGCTAGAGGAAGAGCAGCAGCATGGCGATCGCGAAAAGTCGCACGCCGGAGGCTTCGAAGAGCGACTGCGCGAAGCCATGAGGGAGGCCGACGACATGGCTCGCGAAGCCGAAGAGGTACTGATCAAGGAGCGTGACAACATTGCCAAGGAGCTCGACGAGGTCAGGGCCCAGCTTCAGGCTGCCGAAGCACGTCACAACCGAGCAAGCAGAAGGGAAGCTGAGACCAACACGAGCACCGACGAAGAAGTCGGCTTGGAGCGCATTGAGAGGCTTGAGCGTCGCTTGGCTGAGAGCGAGTTTCAGCGCGAAGAGGCCATTGACCGCGAAGCCAAGCTTGATGAGCTGTGCAAAGAAATGGAAGACAAGATCGTGGAGCTGGAGCAGGAGCTCGGGGATCAGCACGACTTGATCGAACAGGTCAAGGAACTTGACGAGGAGAACATCCGCCTGGACGAGGCCATCCTGAAGGCTCACGAAGAACTCGATGACGCAAAGAGCCGGTTGAGTGATATGGTGGGTTGTCTTCTGTGTGTCAATGTCTCATCCACCAAGACTGACCCATTGGTGCACCCATAGGGTATCGCCGTGGACGAAAAGGAAAACGAGATCCAGCGCCTTACGATGCAGCTCCGTCAGACGCAGCCGAACAAGGACGGCAAAACCGGATCAGAACCATCGAGAGCTGAATTTGCCGCGCTCAAGGACAAGCTACTGAAGCTCGAAGCGGAGTTGGCGGAAGCCAACAAGCCACTCTTGGGCTCCGAACAGCCAACGCCGGTCCATCGATCGATTGCGGCGCTCAAGATGTCCACCCTCCGCACACCCAAGTCTCCAGGCGAGCTGAGCAATGCTTCTTGGCTCTACAACGAATCCTCGCTTGGCGATCGCGGTGTTGTCGAGCACATTCACGAGCTGGAAAAGAAGCTCGATGATGCCAATGCTTCCATTGACGAAAAGCTCCAAGAGCTCGACCGACAGGGCATGAGCCACATGACGTTGGCTCGTAAGCTCGCCGACGCCCACCTTCGCAACGAGGCACTCGAGAAGGAGCTCGCGAGCCTACAGGGACGAGGAAGTCATCTGGAAGCGATCAAACACAGACTCGCTCGCCTCCAGTGCCCTGACTGCCGCTCGCGCTTCGATGGAAGGGAGCAGGTGCGCGTGGACTCGAATGCGTCGGCAGCTGCCCCTGGCGCCGATGAGTCGTCTCTGTCATCCGTGGGTAACCGCTCTGCGTTGCGATCCTCAACAGCGAGCCGAGCCGAAGCGCTGCAGGCCGTGTCAGCCCAGCTCGAAGAGCTGAAGCGGAGATGGGCGGTGGACATGGCCAAGTTGACGCAAGACCGCGAAGTCCTACAATTCGAGCGGAAAGAGTTCACCGCCGAGCGAAGTGCGCTGCAGGGCGAGAATCGGCGGCTGCGGGAGAAGGCCATCGAGGCCGACGTAGCGAGGCGGGAGGCGGCGCGAAAGGTGCAGGAGGCGACGCAAAGGGAGCTGCAGAGAGCTAAAGAAGCAATCGTCAGCTTCGAGGCGGAGCTCAGAGGGGACAGAAACAGGCTACAGGCCCTGTTGAGGCAAAGCGCCTCCTCGGCAGACGTCAGCACAGAGGTCGAAATCGAGCTAGGACGGACAGAGGCGAGGCTGAGAGAGGTGGACCGGGAGCTCAAGAGCAAAGTCGAGATGCATGAGCGTCTGCAGGAGGAGCTGCTGGAGAAGAGCCAGGTGGGACAGGAGCTGCCCTGGCAGGTCTACATGCTCGAAGCCCAGGTTCGTCAACTTTCCAACGACGTGGGCGCCCTCCGCAAAGAGCGCTCAGCAATTCTGGATCAGCGGCAAAGGCTCCACGCGAAATACCGAAGCGAGCATGATCGCATGGAGAATGCCTATGCGGAACTGTCCTTGGCCAGGGAAGCTATGCTAGCCCATCAGGTGCAGCTCGACGAGCAAATTGAAACGATTGAGGGCCTCCACGCTGCGCTAATGTCCAGAAATCGAGAGCTGGAGAGCGCTGTGGACGACCGGGACAGGCTCAAAGAGCAGCGCAGGGAGATTCTCGACGACGTTGGATTGCTCGAGAGCGATCTGAAGCGAGTGCGAGAAGAAAGCGAGCGCTTTGGCATTGATTTGCAACGGCTACGGGAGGAAAAGAGCAGGATGAAGGAGGAGCAAAGGAAGATCGATGAAGAAAGGGCCAAGGTGGAGAAGGACGATGCGGCAAAGCGGCACGAGCGACAAAGGCAGATTGAAATGGAGCAACGGCGCATCGAGGATCAGATCAAGATCTCCCAGCTGACGGAGAAGCTCGAGGAGGTGCGACGACGGGCGGCACAAGACGATACGAGGCTTCATGAGGAGCATCGAAGACAGTGCCAGGGTCTGCTGCTCCAGATCCGGTACCTGAAGGCCAAGCTCGGGAGAGAGAGCGACCTGAGGCAGGACGTCGTCCACCAAAAGAGCTACCTGCTCCAGCTCGTTGGTGGGCTTGAGCTGGGTGAAGAGGCCACGAACCGCTTCGTGGCCGACCTTCAGCGGTCCAGGCGCCGCCATCAACATGGCGTTGCGGAGGAGAACGCGCCCAGATCCAAAGGACAGGAAGCCAGAAGAAGATGGGCAAAGGTCCAGACGGTCGTCTTGGCCGTCTGCAGGGCCAGGCTCATGGCGAAGAATTGGGCCCAGACGCGGCGCGTTGGAGCGGCCCTCAAAGAGGCGCATTGGGCCGCAAAGAAGGAGAGTGGCTACCGGCAACTGCAGCATAAGCAGCAGCAACAGCAGCAAAGTTGATTCGATCTTTGTCTTTATGTCTTATTCTGCACCGATACCGACATTTACGTTCCAATTCATTCATTCATTCACATTCATTCAAAGAGTCCAGAAAGTGACATGAGCACCATCCTCAAAGAGAGATACAGAAGAAAGCAGAGTGAACACATCTACTCTGTAAGCTCGACATAGTTGGCGGGGAAGAGGCCTGTCTGACCAGACGTCTTGTTTGTGCCGGACCACCACTCCTCGCTTGCGAACTCGATGTCCACGATCTGCTCGCCCTCTGTAAAGCCGAGCTCGTTGTCTTCTGCCGCTTCGTAGTCGTACAGGGCCGTCGCGCTCGGCGTGGCGGCCGCGGCGGGTTCCGGAGCTGAGGCCGCTGGGGGAGGCGGAGGAGGCGGTGGTGGCGGGGGAGGAGGGATCGCTTCTTCTGCAACTGGAGCAGCAGCCGCGGCTGGCGGTGGCGGTGGTGGCGGCGGGGGAGGTGGAGGAGGCGGAGGCTCGTCTCCTGCGGTCGCCGCTGCCGGCTCAGGACCTGGAGGTGGTGGCGGAGGCGGCGGGGGAGGAGGCGGAGGAGCACCAGCGTCTTCCTGGGCCTCGTCTTCGACGAGCTCAACATCTGACGAAGAACACTAATGGTGAGTGACTGACTTCTCGAGCCTAGACGCAGTCAGGACCACTCACAAGTAGCAGGGAAAAGACCTTCTTGACCATTGGGTCCGACGCCACTCCACCAGCCCTCATCGATCATCTCAATGCTAGTGATCGTTTCGCCCTCGACGAGCGCCAGTTCGTTGTCCTCGGCGGCTTCGTAATCGTACACGACGACGGCGCGCTTGCCAGTCGAGCCAGCAGTCGCACCTGGAGCGGCGAGCGCCTCTGCCGTGCCCTCATCGAGCTTCGTCTGCTGCAGATCAGACGTCACCTGTGCGACAGGATCAGCGACAGGAGGAGCAGGTGGTGGAGGAGGTGGAGGATTGGGATCGCCCACAGCGCTCCGAACCGCGGCGGCTCCAGCGCCAACAATCGTGGCACCTGCGCCAGCACCGACGGCGGCCTTGCTCACAGCCTCCCTCGTCTTCGCCTCTTCCTCCTCCTTTTGCTTCTTCGCTTGCTCCTGCCTTTGAGTCCACGTCAAACCGCCACCACTGGGCCGCGGTCTCGACACCGGTGCGGGTGCAGGCTCCGGCTCGGCATTCTGACCAAAGGGAAAGCGGTTCCCCAGCTTGCCTGGCTTGCCCAATCGGACAGGCTCGTACGCTGTTCCCACAGGTTTGATCCTGTTGTCTTCGTCTGGCTTGGGAGGACCTCGTTCTGCAGCAGGCGCAACGGCAGGCTTGTTCACGGGCTGCAATAAAGGCTGTCAGCATTTATAGAGGACAAGACGAAGCGAGAAGGCTCACCGTAGGTCTGCTGGCAGGTGGTGGGGGAACGCTGCCGACAATGCCTCCCACAGAAGGAGCCTTGGGCAGGGTACCACCAGTGGAAGGCAGGACTGGGGCGGAAGGTGCGGGAGAAGGAGGAGCAGGCGATGCAATAGCTGTAGGGTGAGGAGGCGCAGGGGGAGGGGCTGCGCCTCCGCCTGCTCGAATGTTGCTGAGCTCGTCACGAGCTGGCTTGTAAGCGGTGCCCTGGTGTAATGTAATGGAATCAGTACGACAGAAACTCTGCCAAAAAAAATTTGGAGTGTGCAGCTCACCACGGGCGCAATAACATCCCTCTTCGCACCCGATTGCAGCGCCTTGATGTCTGGCGCACCAATCGGCTGATACGAGGAACGGACAGGCTCGATCCTGCCACCAGGCTGGGTGTTGGCGCTGCTTCCTGCGGCAGCATAGTTCGAACCCCCACTGGCCTCGACTTTCTTCATGATGCCCTTGGAGTCCAGATCGGCCTCCATTCTCGCATTGACGCTGACGTGGTAATTGCGCATATACTGACCCACGGTTGCGCTGTGTGAGGGAAACATGCCCTTGCGCGCTTCGGGGACACCCTCGCCACACCAGTTGATGAGAACAAACTTTGGCAGCTTCGAATTGGGGTCGATGACACGAACGAAGCCATACTGGATCCGACCGTCGCTAAAGTCAAAGAGGGCATCGTCGAGGCTTCCCTTTTCGACCGTCTGCACCTTGAGGTCGTTGGATCCCTTTTCGTATGTCAGAATGAGGTAGTCGGAAGCGCCCGAGAGGACCGCATCGTAAGCGGCCCGAATGTCGGGCGCCGACAGATTAACCTGGAGCGACATGGTTGGCTCGTGTCTGGTAGCTCCTTGGTGGCTGTCCAGAAGATTGTCAGTGCGCGCCGATGTGGCACTGCACTGAGCTCAGACCACATGTTGTCGATTAACGGAATCAGACACGTGGAAGTTAAGCTCACTTCTTCCCCCTCCAAAAACCCCGCATTGCCAACTTCCTGCCCGCTTTTCGGACGTGGACGGACAAAGATCCTGGTGACTAGGGTCACTTACAGAGGAGCAGGTGAGTCTGAAGCCAAGGCGCGAAGTGAGCCATAGAATGAGGAAGACCGAATCAGCACGATATATGATCGAGAAAGAGAGGGAAGGAGATACGTGCCGGCGCGAGGAGAGCTCCTCTCCAGCATCGCCGCTGCTCCCACCCACTGATCCAGTCTATGTTTGCAATCTGACTTTCGAGCCATCCTCTTCGGGAGACCTCTCCGGGAAAAGAGAAATTTTCAAGGCTGACGAGCACATGACAGGATGATATTGCGGCTTTCTGCGCTGCTTGCTTTGCTGCTCTTGACAGCAACGGCGCGATCGCAGTCGCTCTACTCGCCATACCCTTCGAGAACGACGATCATCGCCCAAGCAGACCAACAACGTTCCAATAGCTCTGTCGTCAACCATGTCCGACAGCACACATCGGGACGAACAGTGCTGGGCTATGTGACACCTTGGCACCCGCGAGGCATCAAGATGGCCGAAGCCTTTCGGGGCAAGTTTGACATCCTCGCTCCGGCCTGGCACACCATCGAGCCGTTGCACCTCACCGGTGAGACTTACTACCAAGTTGGTGGTGGTCCGACGTCGGAAGCCGACAAGGAGTGGGTCAAGAGGCTCCAGGCGCCGGGCAAGGACAGCGAGGGCAATGTCTTGGACCCTGTCAACATCTCCCCTCGCTACGTCCTCGACAAGTTCACGCCTGAAGACCTCGTCGAGCTGCTCAACAGCAAAGTACACATGGCCAGCCTAGCCTCAGGTATCGTCGACAGCGTCCTGGAGCATCAGTACAACGGCATCGTTTTTGAGTGTGCAGCAGTCTGGGCCATCTCTCCCCTCGTCGAGCTGCTCTCGGACAGGCTCCACGACGAAGGAAAGACCATCTCCGTTGTGCTTCCCGGCATGAGGCAAGGCAAGGCGACTGAGGACATCAAAAGCAATCAAATCATCCTCCACGGCCTGAGGACCTTATCGAATCTCGTTGATCATGTGATGATCATGACCTATGATCATGCCGGCTCTCAAGGTGTAGCTTGTAAGTGCCGTTCCAGTACACCTCCCTAAGAATAGAGGATAAAGATTAACCTACTTCCTCAAAGTCGGCGAAGCACATGCTCTCAAAGAGCTCCCACCTGGAAGCCCACTTGCCCGGGAAGGTGTTCGCACCCCCGGACCCAATACTCCGCTCGACTTTCTCGTCACCAACATCGAGCAGCTGTCGGGCGATATGGAGGTGTCGGACGCCCACTTTGCCATCCAGCAGGCCCAGGGCTGGACGCACTCCTTTGAGTCGAAGCTTCTCATGGGCCTTCCTCTTTACGGCTACTCGTATGCTGTGGCGTGGTTTGACAAGTCGAGCAACTCTTCCGATGGCATCCCGCGCATCCCCCCGTCCTCACCCATTGGATCCAAGGACAACGACACGGAAGCTCAGGCGCGGTCGCGTGGAGCAGCGGACAAGAAGGATCGGGAAAGACCCACGGTAGTTCCCGTGCTTCGCTTCCCGGGCGAGCCCTTCAAGCACTCGGATCTCGTCGCGCAGCTCGACACCCACAAAGCCCTGATTCGACTGGATGAGGCGAGCCAAGAGCAGTACTTTGACTACGTCAAGCAGCTCCCACCCAGTCAACAGCCGAAGCTCACAGACGAGGACAAGGCGAAGTTGGGCGACCAAGACAAGCCATTGGCGAGCTACTACCGCGCCTACTTTCCAAGCGCCCATACGATGCAACAGCGACTCAAAGCAATCGGCAAATTCAACGACGTCGGAGTAGCTCTCTGGGACGTCGGCATGGCGGGCGAGTGGTTGTTGCATGAATTGTAAAAGGGGAAAGTAGATGCATTACAGGGTGTGAAAGAGCGAATAGGCAATACGAGACAAGTCAAAGATATACAGTACAAAAGCACGGGACGAATAGTAGGAGAACACCATCCTCAGAGCCGGTCCAAGTCAGATGCCCTACTTTGGAACATGCGCGAGAGGAAGCTGGTCTCTTCGCTCTCCCTCTTCTTGTTACTTCCCCCTTTATCGCAGCTTCCGTTCATACAGTAGAGGTCGATTCCGTTGATGATGAATTCTGCGTCCTTGTAGTTGCTGCCTTTCTGCAGCGCCTCCTGCAAATTCTTTCCACAGCTGGGGCCGTCCATGGCCACGCTGCCAGCCCAGTCGCCTCCGAGGGTGATGTCCATGATGATGTTCTGTCCTTCGACCATCTGATCCACCGCAGTCGCCTGGAAGTCTGCCATCGGGCTCGGCCACTTGGATGGGTCGAGCTGCTGAGGCGACTTGGAAGCGTTCTGGAGCTCTGCAGGAATCTTTCCCGACTGACGGCCCCAGAACCAGATCTTGACGCCGTTTCCGTTTCCGAACTGCATGGCCCAGATACCGCCACCTGCCTGATTGAAGTCTTGGCCCCACGACGGGCCGTTCTTGTTTGAATCCCTGTAGGCGCACCCCGTGTTGCCACCCCCGTGCTGGTTGCAATTGAGAGCATTGGACTGGACTTTTCCCAAAGACGTCTTGATCTTGGACTGATCGAGAGGCGAGTCCTGGTTGAGATGTACCGTCATCAAATTCTGATTAGTTCCTCCGCTCGTGTACCCGACGCCCTCGAGGACGTCGATCTCGCCATTCGTCGGCCAGGTGCTTCCCTTGGTCGTCCAGAGTGCCGGCCAGGTTGAGCATCCGACAGGCATCTTGACGACGTCGAAGATGATAAGTCCAGTGTCGTACGCCGTCTTGCTCTGGAAACGGACACTCTCCCGCTTTCCTCCACCGCTCAAGTCCTTGTCGGACACCCTCATAAAGGCTGCCCCGCTCTGGTCATTGCCGATCAGATTCTGGGACTTGGCCGTGCTTTGATCGACAAACTGAACTTGGCCGTGCGTCGGGTCGGCTTTTGACCAGAACTCCCATGCGTTGTTGGACCAGAATTTGCTGCCACGGTTGGACTGCTTTAGTTGATATGGTCCAGAACCACCACCCGTGGAGGGATCCGTCACAGACTGAGTGGAGTTGCTGCTGCTGGTACTGTTGCTGTTGCTGTTGCTGCTGTTGCTGCTACTAGTACTACTGCTGCTGCTGTTGCTATTGCTGTCACTGCTCTTGTCGCCGTCGCTGCTACTACTTGTGCTGTTGCTGTTGCTGTTGCTGTTGCTGTTGCTGTTGCTGTTGCTGTTGCTGTTGCTGTTGCTGTTGCTGCCGCTGCTGCTTTTGCTGCTGCTACTGCTGCTATTGCTGTTGTTGTTGTTGTTGCTATTGCTGTTGTCATCACTGCCTCCACTGCTGGTGCCAGAGTCTTCATCGTCTTCATCTTCGCATTGGTCATCTTCGTCGTCTGAATCATCTCCAGTTCCCGTCTCGGTCGGGTCGTCGCCGCTAGAGGTCTGAGTAGCGCTCGCACCGTCGCTGTCGTATGACTGGGAAGACGGCGAGGAAGTCTCTGTCGGGCTAGCATCGCTACCTCCGTCTGACTGGGAAGAGTCCGAGGCAGTTTCCGTTGGGTCGCTATAGCTAGAGGTCTGGGTACCCTGAGTACTGGAGCTCGAGCTGCTCACATGGCTACCTTTGCGTGCGCGAGAAGAGGCGGAGGCAGTCTCTGCTGGGCTGTCATCGTCGCCAGCGTATGACTGCGAAGAGGCAGCGGAAGTCTCTCTCGGGCTGTCATCATCATCACCAGATGACTGAGAAGACGCCGCGGAGGTCTTTGTCGGGCTAGCATTGTTGCCTTCTTGAGATTTAGAAGAGGCGGAGGCGGTACTACCACCTCCATATTCCGAGCTCTGGCTACTGCCTTCGCTCTTCAGCGAACTTTGATGGTTGGCGCTACTGTACCGCGAGCTTGGGCTGGAGCTGTGACCGATGTCCTTTGGTTTGCTGACCTGCGAGAATCCGGCACCGCTGCTGAGGCCAGAAGAATGACCGATTGCGCTGGCCACGCTTCCCGCTTTACTGGCCGGGCTTTCGTGCGAGGCTTTGCCACCGCTGTTGCCGCCACTCTTGCCGCCTGCCTTGCCGCCGCCGATTATGCCGCCACCTATTTTGCCGCCGCCGATCTTGCCGCCACCCCCGCCGCCGCCTCGTCTCTTCTCAAGATCGTCGGTTTGAGCTTCTTCGACGCCCAAAGAGCGCCACAGCAGCGAGGCGGGCGAGCGTCCTAGGATTTCGGCAAACGACGGCGCGCCTCGACCTACGGATTTGGCGCGGTGCTGCACAACGCCATGGTGCGAGCGACCGTGAACCTGCACGGCCTTGGCTTCGCCTAGAAGGAAGGCACAGGATACGGCGAGGGCCAGCAGCAGAAAGGTATATTGCAATCGGGTCTGCATCTTGGCTGTTAAAAGCTCCCAAAATAAGAGAGGGTGAGAGAGAGGAAGAACCGGTCTCCTCTACGTCGCTGAGTGTTGTGGGACGGGACCTTTGAGGAGGGCAAACAATCGACCTGTCGATGAGTGCCCGAGAAATGAGATGACGGTAGCTGCTTGGGACGCCGTCAAGACGTGCGCTCTTTGACTTGCAAAGGAGTAGGCGGGCTCGAGAAAACGAGAAAACGAGAAGATGGAGGGCAGACAGATGGGGGCTCATTTGCAGGCAAGACCATTTTTAACACGCACGGAAACGGCCAGGTGGGACTCCTGTGGGCGTCTTTCTTCGGTACAAGCAGACGCTGGCACAAAAAAAATGAAAACTTGGACCATGAGGTGCACAGGCTCTAGCACATCGTCCAGAGGCAAAATTGGTCAGAAGAGGACAACCGTGTGGTCAACAAAACTTACGCAACCGAGCAGCGGGGGCTCGGCATCTTTTGCTCCACACAAGGAGGAAAGGCAAGGCAAAGAGGATTGGATGCCGTTCATGAATAGAGCCTGTGCCTTTCCGCATGGTTGCTTCACCCACGAGGTCGGCGTCTCCGTTTTGTTTGCGTCTCCCCAGCGGCAAGTCGACGCGTTCCCGCTCTCTTCCTGCCTGCCTCACGCGGGAGGTCTCGAAATTCGAAATTCTCTTTCAAATAAGACGCCCACGGACCTGCATGACGCCGAGCGCCTCGTTCTCGGCGTCCCTTTTCCTCTCTCTCTCCTCTCTCCTCTCGCCTTCCTCCTTCAATTCCTCAAGGAACAACTCCGACTCATTGTATATATCCACCTGCCATATGCTTACTTTTAATAAATTGGCCAATTACTTACCTTGTGGAGTGGAAATGAAAGAAAGGTAGTATGAGAGCGCGGATCGCACAGCACGAGTCCACGAGGAGCGACATCGATCTTTGTATTCCGTGGGTTAGTGTTAGGAGTGCACAGACGGGAAAGGGACCGCGAGCATTATCAAGGGAGGGGGCGATAAGGAGGTGGAAGAAGGAGCACAGAGACTCTGAAAAGAGAGAGGTACACTTTTAGAGATGGGCGGGTATACAATGAGAGTGAAGAGAAGAGAGAGAGGGAGAGAGAGAGGAAGGAGAGAAAGAGTAAGAAAGAACAAAGAAGAAAAGACTAAATAGGAGAGAAGAGTCAAAAGAGCCAGAGAGCGAGAAAGCGAGAAAGCGAAGAGAGAGAGAGAGAGAGAGAGAAAGGAGAACAGAGACGTCGTCTATGATGGCGACTTGCGCTTCTGGTTTGCTGATGCAGCAGCAGCCTGCTGCTGTTGTATGTGCTGTTGGCCAGATTGCCCGCCAGAGTTGCTCGCCGTGCGCTTCAGCGGTGTCCGGCTCGCTTTGCTATTGGGCCCCAGCATGCCGTCGTCTTCGTCATTGGCCATGGCCGACGTGGAGAAGACATCACCTGGTCCGCCATTGCCGCCAGTCGCATAGGCTGCCGCGCCAAACTGGCCTGGGAATCCACCAGGGATCGATGGTGAGTGCATACCCCCACCGGGGTTCGTCTGCATGAAGGGTGACCCTTGGCCATGGTCCATTGGATTGAATTGACCAGACACGAGTGGGTTTCCATTCATGTGCGCATTGACGGCAGGTGATGGCGGCAATGGCGTGTTGATCGCCGCGGCCATCATGGCTGCATTTTGGGGAGAGATAGGCGAATGTGGAAGGCCACCAGGGCCCATGACGCCAAGACCAGGGTTCGGAGAGAGGTTGCTGCCATGAGGCATGACGCCGAACTGGGCGTGGTGGTGCAGCGAAGTGTCGATGGCAAGACCACTTGCTGCCGCCTTGTGCGAGCCTGCAATTGGGCGTCCAACCATCGATGGATCGCCAAAGGACGACCGGCCGGCGTTGCTCGAGTGAGCAGAGATCGGCCTGCCCTGCTCGTCGATGAGGGGGCTGTGGTGCTGCACCATGGCCTCGCTCTGCGCGCTGCCGGCAGAGACCCTTCTGGAGCCCATCGGCGAAACTTGGCTCATGGCGCCAAAGGAGAAGACGTCGCCACCAGCAGGGCCGTGGCCCATGGGCCCGCCCCCATGAGGGTTGCCATAGGCCGGCTCAGTGACAAAGATCGGCGGACCATCGGCTGTTTGCGAAGTGTCCATTCCGCCCCAGCCTTGCGAAGCAGCCCCTTGAGGACCCACGCCAGAAAAGGACGGAATCATGGGCGTCGGAGGCATATCCTGCTGAAGCTTGGCGTCAAAGGGAAGTTGGCCGCCATTGTTCATCTTGATCCACTCGAGGATGCCTGCCACATTGTCCCTCAAACCAATGACGACCTGCCTGAGAGCCATGTTGACCTCGTACAGCTCCTCAATGCGGTACTGCTGCTCATCGACGACCTGGCGCAGCTGCATGTGGCCGACCGAGACACTGTACTGGAGGTCTCTGGCCTCGACTCTGGCGTGTTCAGAATCGAGGGCCTTTCTGCGAATGTCGTCGAGC
Organism: Acaromyces ingoldii; assembly: GCF_003144295.1. Lineage (NCBI taxonomy): Eukaryota > Fungi > Basidiomycota > Exobasidiomycetes > Exobasidiales > Cryptobasidiaceae > Acaromyces > Acaromyces ingoldii. The sequence continues at coordinate 1,017,830 of NW_020290251.1, read as the reverse complement.
AGCTCCGGTCGTCCGCGGATGAATTTGGGATGAGAGAATTCCCAGATCTGCGTGTCGACGGCGTGCCGATGGCCTCTTGGTGTCTTGTTGACCTTGTAGAAGCCGTACCTGTGGAGAGACAAGGTGGTCAGCGCCCTGCTCTCCTCTCTCTTTCTCGTCCCAAGTCATCCAAGAAGATGGTACCCACATGTTGAGCTGACGAATGAAGCTGCTAAAGTTGCTGTGCTTAAAGTGTTTGCCCAGCACCTCCTTTGCAAACTCGTCAAAGTTGGTCACGACGACCGAGGTTCCCGAAGCGTTCCAGCTGATCAGGTGCTGGTACTCGGGGTCCGACACCATTCGAAAGAGCTTGTGGACGAATTTTGTGCTCGCTGCGCCCTGGCCATTATCTGCTTGGCTATTGTTGTTTGCTCCAGAGGAGCTGGCACCACCGCCGGCGCCGGTGTCGCTGTTGCTGCGCTTGTTGTCGTTGCTGCTGCTGCCGCCGCCGCCGCCGCCATGCATCATGCTGTGGGGCGAGTCCATGGACATCATTGTGTAGTCGCCCATACCGTGGCCCGGGCCAGGAGCAGCCATGCCGCCGAGATAGGCATTGTTGGTGCGCATGGGCTGCGAAGGAACCACGTGCACCTGCTCGTTGCCCATGTTCATGCCATTCATCTCGCCGCTCAGGCTCTGGTAGCTGTCGCTGCGCTCAGGCAATCGCCTGTTCATCGACGGCGTCTGCGTCGATGAGGCTGGAGTGAGAAAAGGTGAGGAGTGGGCTTCGGCCTTGACCTGGGTCGGAGATTGTCGTGGCATGTCTTCCGGGCTGCCCACGGTGCTGTTCATCGACATTGCACCACCCGATCCCGCTGCTGCTGCTGCCGCTGCTGCCGCCGCGCTATGAGGACCCAGAGGAGATCCTCTGTGGGGCGAGGGCGAAGAATTGAGCGTTGCATTAAAGAAGTCCGTCGTGGCAGCAGCAGCTGCTGCTGCTGCTGCGCTATTAGGTGGCCGCATCGACGGCGAGGCGGGGTTCGAGGAAGAGGCAGAGGAAAAGGATGAGAGCTGCCTCGTACTCGGTCCTGCGCCTGTCCCACTCTGCGGCGCAGCGGCATCCGTCAGAGCGCCTGCAGCCCCGATTCCCCCTCCGCCTCCGCTGCCGCCCCTTGTGTTATTCTGCCCCGCATGCATCGAAGCACCGACCATGGGCACCGAATTATGTCTCAGCGGCTGCTGGTTTGGCGTAGGATGGATTTGGTGACTCTGGCCGCCGTCGACCGAGAGCATCCCAGACATGTCGCTCGCTGCGCTGAACATTGATACGGCGTGATTGTTGCTACTGTTGCTGCTGCCGCTGCTCAATCTCGTCGTAGGCCCTTCGTCGTGGCTGCTGAGGTCGCCTCCACCGCTAGCGTCGTCGCCACCACCACCACCACCACCGCCGCCGCCTGTGGTTTGTTTATTGTGTAAGCCAAAGGAAGGCGACGGAGAGTCGACTGTTGTCGTGGCCGAGAGCTGCTTGTCGTGCGACGGGGGCGAGGGCGACGACCGGAATGCAGACGTGGGCGACGTAGACGATGGTGGGGGCGATGACGAAGAGGAGCCAGTATAGAGGCCGTGCTGCTGCTGCTGTTGCTGTTGTCTCAGCTGCTCTTCCTCCTGGTGCTGCTGTTGCTGCTTCTGGAAGATGGCGGCAAAGGATGTGCCGTCGTTGTCAAACTGCGTGTCCAGGTGGTCCATGAAGGAAATTTGGGACAGACGGCTCCCACGTTGATATACGCAGAGGTCGAGGCAGTCGCTCGACTCTCCAGAGCTGGTGTATGAGAGAGAGTGAGAGGAGGAAAGGAGGAAAGGAGGGGATAAGGGGGGGCGGAAAGGCAGGAATGGACGAGCGTGGGAGCGTTGGAGAAAATTAGACGAAGGGTCGCGCGCGCGCGGCGGGGAGTCTCTCCTTCCTCTCAAATACGCGCGCGCTCACTCAGACGAGTCGGCCTACGGTCGGGGAAGGTGTGGGTGGGGCGGGCCAAGAGGCACGAGTGGCGTCGAGTGACGTGCAAAGAGGGTGAGATGGATGGGGGTGTGAGAACTTGAATCAAGGCCAAGTGCAGGCGCGGGGTTGTGGCCCGGGACGATCACGAATCCAACCTACACCAGCTTTGCGGGCAAAGGCGGAGCAGCGACCCTCTCGATTTGCTCGCACGTGTTTCGCCTCCTCTCTTCTACCCCTTTGGCAAATTGCTGTGACTCTGCAGTAACGACTGCGCACAACAGGACGGTACCGATTGTCTGGGTTGGAGTACGGACAAAGGTTGGGTGCGAGGCGAAGTCCTATCGCGCGCGTCTCTCTCTCTCTCCCGCTCTGATCTTTTGCGTTTCTCGAGTGTGTGTGTGTGTGTGTTGTATGTCTCTGCTCGTTTGCTGCCAGGCTAACAACCCCTTTAGCGGCCTCTCCATTTCAAAATTGAGAAATTAGAGCTGCGAAAATTTGAAGCTGACACTAACAGCCCGTCCGCTTGGACTAATGCTCGGTCTACTTGCACCACTCCCGTTGGCGATGGGGGCAATGCCCTTAGTACGCCTTCTGCCTCTCTGAACCGCCGGCCCTGGCCACGATGAAGCTGATCCATCCTCTGTCATACTAGATCCCTGGTGCTATTCATAAATTAAACGGTGCTATTCCTCATGCGACATCAGCGAGTGAGAGATGCGATGAGAATAGCTTATTAGAGCCAATGTCGCTGGCAGGCAGGTGCACCCCCCCGAAGCCTTGCCCTTGTAGCCACCGACATCGCACGGCTCCGAGACAGATCTCTAGAGCAAAATTGCCTCAGCTGGCACACAGGCACTAGTCTCATAGAGACTCTCGTCGTCATCACTGGATGACAGCCTGATGAGGAGGACAACGGTTGATCCACGTGCACGATTAGAGCTTGCTTAGCAAAGCTTCCCATCCAGGGTCAATAGCACGCTAAGAGACGTCTGAAGCTTATCCCCCACGTCCAGTCAACACATGACGATGAAGGAGATCAAGGTTGCCATTGTCGGCGGCGGGCCTTCGGGACTCGTTACCCTGAAGACGGTGCTGGAGCTCGCCGATCGCAACCCCGGACAGATCATCGTACGAGCAAGCCTTTTCGAGGCGGAAGACCGCATTGGTGGCACATTCCTCTACCGAAGCTACGGTGAGCCAGAGCCAGCACGCACATCTCAATGGGCTACCATGATGCTTATCCCTCGATTCAGCCAATGCTCGCCTCGTCTCGTCAAAGCAGCTCACGGCTTTTAGCGACTTTCGACTACCGCTCGAAGCACCAGATCATCTGTCCATGACCGCATACGTTCAGTATCTTGAAGATTACACCGCACATTTCCGCCTCCAGGAAAGAAGCCACAGATTTTTGCTCAACACTCGCGTCACAGGTCTGAAGCGACATGACGGAGGTAATGGGCACATCGTCACCTGGACCAGCCCCGGTGGCCAGACACACACCGACGATTTTACCCATGTTGCTCTGTGCGCCGGCCTTCACGTCACGCCCAGCTACCCAGAGATCGCAGGCCTGCCTCGACCGACGCTGCCTACGGACGATCGACAGAAAGGCGCCGAGGTTACGGAGCAAGCCCACTTGACACCCGAGCAAGCTCGTATACAGACGCTTCACTCGAGCGCTTACAAGTCGCCAGAGATCTACAGCGACAAGCGCGTCATGATCCTTGGCACCGGCGAGACGGGAATGGACATGGCATACGAAGCTGTCAAGGCGCGAGCCAAGGAGATTGTCCTCTGCACTCGACACGGCTTCCTTTCATTCCCAGCCGTCCTCGAGAACTTCACTTTCCTCGGTGTGACCTATGATCGACCGACGCCCATTGATGGCCTTATCACCAACCTTTTTGAGACGGCGTATGTGCATCCGTGGGTTGGCCAATCGCACCTCCGCTGGTTCGTCTCCGATGCCATCATCAAGAAGGTCCTCTGGGTGCTCACGGGCACTGAAGCCGGCTGCAACCAATGGGTGGGCGAGCTGCCTCCGGAGAGGCTGGGGAGGGCCTACACGTTTTTGAACAAATCAGCAAGAGCCATGCCATACATCAACCGACCTTGGAAGCAGCGGCATTGGCTCTTGGAGAAGATAGCGCGATACATCGACCCACCCACTGTGTCTGATGACGAGCCACACGTCGATCTGGCGCCCTTCCCTAGCCACCTGAGCCGCGAAGGTAAAGTCATCTTCCGCGCCAACGGCCGAAAGGAGTACGAAAGGATGAAGACAAGGAATTTCAGGCCAGACGTCGTCGTCTATGCTACGGGTTATCGTCAGGAATTCCCCTTCATCGACGAGAGCAAGGGTACCTATCCGAGCCCTTCGCAGGCCAACTGCCGTGACATCTTTCGCCACGGCGACCCTTCGGTCGCTTTTATTGGCTACACAAGACCAGGTGAGTGAATCCCGCCAAATTGATCACAGAAAGCATGCTGACGCTCAGGAAAATTTCCCAATTCTACCATTTTTCTTCGTACAGGCGTCGGGGCGATACCTCCCCAGGCGGAAATGGCCGCTCAGCTCTGGTCCCTCGTCATCGCCGACCAATTGCCAGAGCCCACGTCGAAGCCGTACTACTACCTTCTGGCAAAGGAGGATGCGCGTATTCGGTACGGCGTCGACTACAGCAGCTACGTCAGTCAGCTGGCGCGCGACATGGACTCAGCACCCACGATGGGCCAGCTCTGGTGGCAGCACGGCTTCCTCGTCCTCTTCACTTATGCGTTTTCGGCAGCTTTCACCACACACTTCCGACTCGTCGGTCCGTGGGTCGACCAAGGCGCCCCAAAGATTGTCAAGACGGAAATTCTCGAGACAATCACAAGGAGAGGTATCGGCGGAAATCTCATGATGGTGCGTACAGCCTCCCTCTAAATGACCTTTCCCAATCTCTAGCAAGTTACTGACTTTGGCTCTTGGTTCAAAAGGGAGTCATCCCGATGATCTTCTACGCCTGGATCAACCTTTTTGCGTACTTGCTTGAGAAGACGCTCCATGTCGCTCAGTATTTCTTTCCAGGGGTATGCGACCAGCTTGCACAGGTAGCAGGTCTCTCTGGCCAGACGCAGACGAAGACTATGACGAAGAAGAAGCATACATGAAGAAACAAGAATGAGAATCATCATACCATGTATTTGTACAGCATGTTGTTCCTGAGTGGCCGACGTCCTTCTACAAGGCCGGCAGCAAGGGGTACTGGAGACGAAGAAGCTTTTGGGTGCGGCCCTCGAGGTGTGCATATCGCTGCTCGGACAAGAAGCCAGCGCTCTCACTCAGTCTGCCTCGTATGCCATTCCAAAGCGGTGCCGCGAGCCTACTCTTGGAGGAGGAATGCTTTCACGAAGCGATACACCGCGGCATCTACAGCCCCGCCAGACGTACGCCAAGCTCCGCAAGGCTGATGACGGCACGAGTGTGCTCACAAAACAAAAAGGAGACGAGGCCGCCTTGCCCAGCGGAAGCGAGTGATTCACATGCCGCTCGGCGAGGCGGAGAAAGACCATCTAGGGCGCACCCTGGCGCTCCATCGTACTCCAGCTACACACTCACGGGCTCGCTACCGTGTCACACAGACATCAAAGCAGAGCACCGGGCGCTTGTTAAAGGTCGCGTGAACATTCCTCCCACGTGGAAAATCACCTCCGAAGCTCCGAACGACCGACGGTTCCTGATCGAGATCGCTTCCCAATTTGTCCTTTTACCTCTCGGCCCTCGATATTCTTCTGAGAAATACTGTATAAACAAGTACGAATGCTGCCGAACCGAAGAGCTCCAAGTTGCGAGCAGGGCCGCTGCGTCAGTCGTCAGAATTTGTCCCATCTGTTTCGGTGGCTTGCATATATTTCGACATGTGTTCGTCGCTAGCCTCGGGCGTGCAGTGGTACGAGCACTCGACGCAAGCCGGCATGGTATCGGTGGTAAATTCATGGTCCGCCTGGGAGTTCGAAATTTGCCAACGACTCCCAGTCCTGCATCGGTCTGTCCTTATGTCTATTCAAAGCAGATGTCTGCATCCTGGCCGCGTACGGATACGGCCAATTCGAGAGCTAGTACTATAGGACCACATACACATACTAGTACTACTTGTTTGCTTCATGCAAGGCAGCGCACGACAAGAGCCGTGTTGAAGATGCTGAGTGCCAAGATGCGAGACGCGCCGAATGCCAATTTTAGCAAGAGACCGGCCTGTCAATTTCGCATCGAGTCAGAAGCGAGCGAGGATGTAGAGGGGAGTGGTGTAGCGCTCGCTGCCTCGCAAGTGCACGGTGATTCGAGAGGCTTTTCTTTCTTCCTGATCCCATTACTGATCTAATTTTGAGTTTTTGTGTTGGACAATAATTTTTTCCTCTTTAATTTCTGTCATCCCAACGAGCTTTCTTTGTTTTAATTTTTGGTCGGGCCCAATCTTGGTGCTGCTCCTCTACCGTACCTCCTCCTCCCATCTGACGCTGCAGTTCCACTCTGAACAGCCCTGTGTACCTGCCTTCGGGAACAAGATGGCGTTTGTAACCAGATTCAGTAGTGTTTCTTGTCCCAATTCTTCCTTCCAGACCATCACATCAGGTCCCTATTGTCGGTCTTTCTCTCTTTCTCACCACTTTGGAGCCCCTCGTTCAACTCCGCCCACGCTGACGCCCGTGCACGCTCACTGAAAGCAGTAAGCGGACTCTAAGCGCGCACCACAAACGACAGTGCGTGTGCACTGTAAGCGTTCACCTTCTTCTTTGTCGGTCGCGTCCTTGGACGGCCAATCCTCACGCCGCTCAGAAAGCGCAACGACGCTCCTCGCGGGCGAAAGCAGTGCTTCTCCACTACCCCCTCATTCGTTTGTCTGGAAGCGCCCTGGTTTCGGTAACGCGCAAGCGGGGGTCTCTCGAGCGTGCCTGACTAGGCTGGCAGGTGCAGCTGGAGGAGGCTTGTGCCATCGGCTCCCCCTTGTCCATCCATCCCTGCGCAATCCAACAAAACTTGCTGTTTCGTTACGTGCATCGCGCGCCACCGTTGTCGCTTTTGCGCTTCGTTTGGCCGTCACGCGCTGTACTTTTATGCCCCTCTCCGCCGTCATGCAGCAGCCTGACTTCTTCCACGTACACGATCGACACCAGAAAGGAAACAGGGGAAAGATGACCAGCAAAGCGGCCAGAAGCGGCGGCACCGTGGGAGCAGGAGAGGGTCACGACCACACAGGCACACTCTCGCAGCCTTCCTCGGAGGGCCTGCCGACTCTGAGTACAACATCGCTCTATGGGCAAGGCTGGAGCGGTGCTTTCGATTCATCACCCATTTTCGACATGTCCTACAGCGCGCCTCAGCAGCAGCGAGGCCTGCAAGGTCAAGCTTCGGATGAGGCCACTTCATCTTCGACAGCAGCGCCGACCGGTAATTTTCCTCACTACCAGGCTGCCGACCTCGCTGGGCCATCGAGCCATTTCGTCAATTTTGGCGTGGGTCCACCTTCGTCAGCCTTCGAACAAAGGGACTACGACTTCAACCTGCTTCAACAACCGCCGTCGCGTGAGACGCCACACCAGCAATCGTCGTCATCGCAGGTCCACTCCAGTCAGCAACCGCTTCATTACCAGGCCAGTCACCAGCCGCACGTATCCCAGCTTCAGCCCATCTATACGTCGCCACCTTCTTCCGCCTCTCTTTCAGGTTCAAATGATACTCTCCTTCAGAAACAGCAACAACAGCAGCAGCAACCACCGTCGTCGGGCCAGTCTCTTCGAGAGGGAAAAAAGACGCCTCGACCTCCTCGTCTTCACAAGATCTATGCTGCCCCAATCGAGTCGCCACGCTCCCTCGCCGACGTTGCACCGATACAGACATTCCTCAGCGTTATAGCGATTTACTTTCAGCATCTATATCCTCTTATGCCGCTCGTCCATCGGCCAACCTTTGCGTACGACCTGATTAATCGAAGAGACGAAAAGGACCAGGCCTTTCTCGCCTTCGTCCTTAGCTTGAGTGGGTGACCTTTTCACCTCTTCTTTCACACTCGCGAGATTCTAACGCCTTTCTTGACAGCTTCTTATACCCTTGTCCAGGCGCCACGTAGCGTTGTTCCGGAGCCGGTCAACTTCTACAGGAAGCTTCATCGGATATGCCACCTGACTTCAAGGCGCATGCAGCCTCGCACTTACGATCCCCCCCTGCTGATTCATCTCTGTACACTGTATTGCGACCACATCTATCTGGGGAGCACTCAGAAGAACAATGCAGCAAATGCTGTCCTTGGTGAGGCCATCCGTACCGCATTTACCGTCGGCATTACCGACGAACGCAACTACAGCGACGGTGAATTCACCTTCCGTGATGGTCTGCCTCGACCCTCGGGCGCCCAATTTCGACCGCCGCCTGCCGATGCTATCGAGCAAGAGCTACGACGAAGGGTGTACTTTCTCATCTATGGGAGCGACAAGACGATTGCCGTGCTTCAAGATCACCCTACTAGCTTACGAGACGACGATACATTCGACGTCCAAGTTCCGCGAGCCGTCGATGACGACCTCTTGACGCCGGAAGGCGCACATGAGCAGCCGTGAGCTTCTCATTTCTTTCCTCTCAAAGAAGAACAGCCCGCTGAAGCCACTACATGTGACAGTATCGCAGAGAGGGGTCCGAGCGTCCTTTGCGGGTTCGAGACCATCTCTCGCCTCTATCTACTCCTTTCGGAGCTGCTCGAGAAGCTGCGGGGCGACCGAAAGCGACTTCCTCAAGACCCTGCAACGATTCATCAACGGTACAAGTACATTGACGAGATGCGACAACGAATTAAGATGGTCCTTGATCGCATGCCAGATTGCCTCAAATCGCCAAACGTCATCATCCAGTCGCCCGCCTCGTATCGTACGACATCTGATGCCCTTCCAGAACTCGGTGCTGCTCATCACATTAGCGCCAACGGAGGTCACCTCGAAGGCGGTCACGACTTTGGGCTAGCAGGGCCCAGGCGGGTTTTTCAGTACAATCCTTGGCCCAATGGGACCTTTAAAGATAATGGGCTGCCGAACCCTGATGTCCGATCGCAATCCTCGACGGATTCAGCTCATGCCAGCCCTCGAACGATGAATGAAATGGCCTCTGCATCGACAGGATCTTACCAAAGTACCCCAGCGCAGCTCCTGATGGACCTTACCGGCTCGCACGAAGAGGCAACAAACAAAGCCTTTTCCGGTCTAAACGAAGACAAGCCTGCACCGTCAGGGCTCGAAACGGAAGTGGACCCAAACAACATCTGGCATCCACAACAGCTGCGGCGTCAGCGCCCGTCAATGGCCCAACTCAATGATGCGGTGCGACAATTGACCGCGTTCAGGCCGGCACCACCGCCGCACCAGCCTCCGATCTTGACACCATTTGCAACCATGAGGGCCAACATCCTGATTACCGAGACAATGATTCGCTTCGTCCTCGCAGAATACCGTGAGCTACTCGAAAGCGCTGCAAAGCAGCTCTCGACCTCCACGGGGCAAGCCAGTTCGCAAAGCAGCGAGGGTGCCGTAAAGGTGGAGAATGGATCGCTAGACTGGGAGACCGCAACAGAAGACATGATCAACTCCTTGCAGAGCATGTCGCTCGAGAGTCTCGCCGCGAACGGGCAGGTGAGCAGTATTTGAGCTCCCCTTCTCGGTATTCACAAGCTGATCCTCTTTGACAGTCAATGATCTCCAAGATGATCCACCTTTCCTCGGCCCTCATCAAGCGTTTCCCCGCTGGAACGAGGGGTCACGCATTCTTTTGCGATCTCATGATGATGTTTACACGCTTGACCGAGAATCGCATGGGCGACAGGCGAGATGGTGGACAAGACGATGATGAAGATGATGATGAGGAAGACGACGACGACGGCGGCGAGAAAGCGGTCGCAGACGCCGACGCAGTCCTTGCCGACGGCGGTAGTGTCGGCGAGGATGATGACAACGGAAGCGGTGCCGAGACACAAAGGCAGGCACATCACATGTAACGGCCATGGTTCAGTTCTTCAACAGACTCTCAAAATTCATCACACTGTAACTATGTCATTATGTCATCCTTCCCTATAGCTGTAGCACCACCGTTAATCGTTTCCTACGTAGGATTCTCCAACTTATTCATTTACCTCTCTGACTCCAGTCTTCTATTCTAATGCGGCCGCTGCTGTGGTTCAATATTGCTTCTCTTGTCAAGTAGCTTCATAAGGAAAAGGGTTCTCTAGTCAATCTTGAACCAGACTCCCTCGAAGGCCCTGAGGACAAACGATTCGTCGTCGACCCACTTGACCTCCTGGTCTCTGCTACCGTCGATGTCTGCGTAGTTGTGCAAGAGGATTGTTACCCTGCTTCGGAGCTTCTCGAGCGTCTTGCAGGGTCCATTACCTTTGAACTCGCCGACGAGCTTTCCGTCCTGTTGAGACTTGTTGACCGTCTGACCATCAAGACGGACCGTCTGCTCGTCTTTCGAAAAGTTCAAGACAACCAGTACGCTCACTTCGTGTCCAAGGTTGCGAACATAGGCGAACACGTTTGGGTCCTCGGGTTTCACGATCCAGAAGTTGCCTCGGACCATCAGACCTCCGCCGACTTCTTTGCGCAGCTTCAAGGCCCTTTTCCAGAAGTTCAGGACGCTCAGAGGGTCCTGCGCCTCGTCTGTCGCGTTCCAGCCTTGCTGCGCATCTTCGACCTGGACGCGCATCCACGGTTTTGTGCGTGCGCCATCAGGGGAGAAGCCGGCGGACGCGGGCGAGGAGTTCCACTGGACGGGCGTACGGGCGTTGTCGCGCGCCTTCAGGGCGGCCCATTCGTGAACTTGTTCGGGCGTCGCCGGAGAAGAGAGGCCTTTGATGGTGCGATCTTTGCATTCGTTGTAGAAGTCTGAGGCGGTTCCCTCGTCAGCAAGAGAACCTAGAGTGCAAGTGGCGCTTCTAAATACTCACTGATGGTGGCAACGTCGAGGTACTGTTGGAGTGAGCTGACGATCAGCAACCCTTTCTCATGATCGAGCAAAGCTTGCTTGTGACTCACATCGTCGATTGGCCACTCCTTTGGGATATTTTTCATCCCAAGCTCCTGTCCCTGATACAGGTACAGACTGCCCGAGAAGCTCGTTTGCATCATGGCGACGAGCTTGGCCGCCTGTTTACGGTGCTCGGGCGCATCGCTCAACCAACGACTCACGCTCCGCGCCTGATCGTGATTCTCGAGATAGTTGGCATGCCAGCCATTGTGGGCACTGAAAAAGGCTTGCCATTTGTTGACGATCGACTTGAACGTCACGAGATCAAATGGACGAGGGATCAGGGGCCACTGTTGATCACCGTCGACATCGTGCAGGTCGAAGGTGAAGCACATTCGCAGTTCGTGGCTCTGCAATCGTGTCCTTACTGTCAGACCTTGACCAAAGTGGATGGCGAAGAAGACTTGAGCTCAGGTTGACACTCACATGTGGGTTAACCCAGGGCAGGACGATGCTGGGATGCTTTGCGTGGGGCGTCTCGCCCACCGTGATTGTGTCATAGTGCTGCAGGACCTTTTCGTGCATTTCCCGCATGAACTGTGTTCGAGTAAATGGGATCAGACAGACTCTATTAGGGGGGAGAATACAATTTACCTCATGGATCCTGGGACCGTTGCAGAAGAGCATGTGAGCCGCTTGATAGGTCGCGTTGGGGTCGGAGATGGGCGCATCAGGCAGAGCGGGCCGCTTCGGATCGCTTGGATCTTCAACATAGGTCTTGGACACTTCATTGATGACGTCCATACTTGATGCTCATCGTCAGATCCCCTCTACGAGACGTATCCGATAGTATGAGGTACTCACCGGAAGCCAGCACAGCCACGGTCGAGCCAGAAACGCATAATGTCATACACAGCTTCGCGCACCTCCTCGTTCTCCCAGTTGAGATCGGGTTGCTCCTTTGTGAAAAGGCACAGGAAGTACTCCTGCGTCGTTTCATCCCAGCACCACGCCGAACCTGGAGCAGCAGAGGTGTTTAGCCCAGTGAATGGGCAAGTAACGAGAGAAGGTGCTCACCGCCAAAGAAGGAGACCCAATTATTGGGTGGGACCCGGTTGCCCCTCTCGTCACGCTTGGCAGGCCTCCAGATGTACCAATCTCGCTTGTCATTGTCCTTCGACGAGCGTGATTGCTTGAACCAGGCGTGCTGGTCCGAAGTGTGATTGACGACGAGGTCCATCCTAGCCTCGCAGCGCACTTAGCGAGCCGACCATAAAAGATATAGTCGTAAGAGACTCACATGAGCTTCATGCCGCGCTTTTTGAGCTCCGATATGAGCTTGTCAACATCTTCGAGGCTACCGTAGCGGTCGGCGATCTTCTTGTAGTCGGCCACATCATAGCCTGTTCTCAGATGGTTGGACTCATGTGATTAGATTTTGCACCCATTATCCGCTACACAGCTTGCTCACCCATGTCTCTGTTGAGGGTCACACGTACCTCCGTCGGTCAGTCCGTGTGCTTTGCCATAAGCAGGCAGAAGCAAGTACTCACTTGTCTGGTGACTCGTAAATCGGGCTAAGCCAGATGACATCGGCACCGACCTCCTTGAGATAGTCGACCTTGGAAAGGACTCCACCCAGGTCACCGATCCCATCCCCGTTTGAGTCGCAGAAACTAGCTGGCCAGATCTGCCGTTCGCGGAGGCTTTAGCACGCCTTCTGGCCCTACACTTGGTCGACTTCCTCCTCACCTGGAAGATCACGGCCTCCTTCCACCAAGCAGGCTCCGAAAAGGTGTTTGGCAGCTGGTCAAATTCCTTCGTGGTGAGGAGCTCGTCGGCCCGAGGGATCTCTGAGATATTGGTCGTAGACATGTTGTCTCTCGCTGTGCTGTTGAGAGCGTTCCTGCTTTGTCGTGCTGTTCTTATATACCGTGAGTGGCTGGGTGTTATGCTGCCAACCGCCAAGAGAGCCAAGCAGCGGATTAGAAACGACAGGTCCCGTTCCAGATCGAGGAGCGAAACGCGATTCCGGTTTTGCCGGCTGGGCTGAAAGCTCCGCACTTGTTTCTGTCGGATTATCGGAGCGAGCGAGGCATGCGATGAGATTGTGAAGAGTTGTGTCAGAGACAAGGGAATACAGAGGTGTGCGAGACAAACAATACACACGCACCTTCCTTCCGACTTGAAGTGATCCGAGCGTCATTACGCGTTCTTAGTCGACGCGGGGGTCGAAAATTGTAAATTTCGCTGCCTGAGGAAAGAAGCCTTTCATCAATCCCGGTCTCTACTTTTCTTTCGGGGGAACTCTTCTCACGAACCATGGATCATGTTACCAATTGCTGGACAATTCTGCCTGTTGATCGACTTGAACTGTGCTCTTGGTGACAACATCTGGGGCAACGATGGAGCTCCAGCATGTCTCTTCCTTTTGGGCCGGCACTTGGGGGTAAGAGCTCAGATTAAGCGGCGATTTGCTGGGACGGAGCACAGAAATTGGCCGTCGCTCAATCTGAGGACGCCAAGAGACATGTCAGCCAGATCCAGTGCAGTGCGAGCCAGCAAAAACATCGCTCTGGACTCGATTGCTGATAGCTTTGGACTATACAATCCGGAAAGAAGCCTCCGATGACATAACGAAGCGGGCCGCGCAATCAGATTTCTGCAAGTAATGATCACGGCATTGGCCACCCCCCGCCATCAGAGCGCCGCCCCCGATACGGTGAGCAGGCCCGGAACGGAAGCTTGATGCCCAGAAAAGGCCGCACTCCGGAATACGCCCGTCAGTACTTGCGGTCGAGGGCGGTGATTCTGCTCGAGTGTTTCCACAAGAAGTATATGGTTGACGTTGTCGAACGAGTCGCTAGACAAATGAGTCTGAGTTGCATACGAGTCCTCGGCCACATTTTGCCATACCGAAGCTGTCCGCATATCCGGACATACGAGCCGATGCAATGTTGTCCGCATTGCTTGCATCAGCCTGTGCTTGGAAAGCTTGCTAGGTCTCAAGGCTGAAGAGGGTCGACAATCTTGACTACCCCGCGCAAGATCGGAGCTTTAGTTCCAAGAGTGGCTCAGGAACATCCCGTTCGACCGGCGCTTCCCATGTCCGAAACTCCTCATGCTGACTATGTTTCGTCAAGTCTCGCAGAACCGTGACAAGACGAGCAGCAGAGCACATAAGGGAGCAATGCATTGGCTGCGTCGCCCAGCAAAGGCTGTCAAGTCTGCCACTGGAGAACCGTGGTTCTGGAGCGCCCAGACGGTTGGGCCTCTAGCCTCCGCCGGAAAAGACGCAAGACTGCGACACGCGACATGTTGGAATTGCTTGTATCAATTCGGCCGACCATGTCTCCAAAAAGAGAAAATTATTCTCCGAGGGGACTATTCGCGCGAGATTTTTCGTCGAAGTTCATTCGTCGACAGAGGACACGTTCGCTCGTTCCTCCCTCTCTAACAGCCATCGTTCCTGACTTTGCTATCGCTCCCGTGCTCCTGTACCTACCGATCTCTTGGGCACACAAAGTGGTCCTGAATGCTTATTCGCCGACCTGTCCCTGCGTCATCACGACGTCAAGTCGCCCTTCTAAATTTATATTTTGTCAGGACAGACGAGCAGAGGGCCCCAACACGCGATCGCGGCGTCGGTCGCCCCGCCCGGAAAGGCCCCCCCCCCTCGCCAATTCGTCCGAAGACAACATAGGTGATGATATATTTTCTGTGTTGTGCGTCATTGCCCTCGGTTGCGCACGTTCCTCTGTGCTTTCTTAGCCATTTTCCCTGATCAAGAAGACTGACTAGGTGAGAACAGCCGGATGCAGTAAGACGGGCTGACGAGTTTCTCCACCTGAGCAGCTCGGCCTGAAGCGATTCTCGCATCTACCCTTCTGCGACATTTGAAAGATCACAGGACAACAGAAAGAGCAAGCTGGCTGACTTGGCCGTTTTAGAGCAGAAAAGCAATCTGGCATTCGGCATCCGAGGCGAGACCAAATGAGTCTGGAAAGGTGGGGACTCGCTCTCAGCTAGTGTACAGACGGAGAGATGACAAGGGAGGGCCGAGAGTGCGGATAGGTCGTGCGCATTTTGTGCAGCTGCAGCTGTAGCGCATTTTTTTTTGAATAAAACTAGCCACTACCAGCAGGATCAGAGGCACGAGAGCTCAAGGTGTACTCGGGAAAGAAGAAGAAAAAAAAAACTTGATCAATCCGAGTTTGATTTGCTTCGTCGGTCAACTTTCCGAACGCCGGCTTAGAAGAGCGGGGGGCTGAAGCCGTGGTGAGGTCCTGTAATTGAGCAATGTGAAATCTAGTGGCCTCCCCCTCTTCCCTTCTTGACCGACGACCACCCCCTTGCTACCGTCGATCCGGCCATAGCAAAGATGGCCGACTACAGTGAGTGTCTTCCCGACGAATAGACCGCGAGTGGGCAACACACTGACGTAGGAAGATGTTTCTCTAGTCGAGACGCATCCCGATGATACAACTACGGCTTCCAACTCCTCTTCGCAACAGCAACGGCAGTTGCAGTACTCTCCCGATGAGAAGAGCGCAGAAGTCAGACATCAGGGTGATGGTGGTCTCGACACGAGGGCGGCTGCTCACCTCGACACCATCCTCTTTCCCCCTGACATCTACACCAAGGACAAGGTCTACTGGGCGGATCTTCCTCTGAAGCAAAAAACGCGATGGGTCAACGAGCAGAGCAATGCCGAGGCGAGGCGAGAGCTCGGCGTGATTGGCGCCATGTTCAAGAAGGATCCTCTCAGCCCCATCTCAGCCTACTTTCGCAACTACGTCGTCACCGGTCTCGGTCTCTTTGTCGAAGGCTATGTCCTCTTCTCCGTTGGCAACCTCACACCGCTCTTTCGGGCAATCTGGCCAGCATGCTGGAAGACCTACGAGACGTGCGACGAGCAGTGGGTTCATGCCGTCGACTACCTCGAAATTATTGGTATCATCTTTGGCCAAATCATCGTGGGTATCGAGGGCGACTGGATCGGCCGCAGGTTCGGAATGGTGCAGGATGCCCTTGTCATGACGTTGGGCTCCATAATGCTCACCGCCATGTGGGGCACCACCCTCAATGGTTGGGTCATCTGCTATGCTTGGTCACTCTTCATCTACGGTTTCGGCGTCGGCGGCGAGTACCCTATGACGTCGACGAGAGCTATGGAGGGTATGGGCCGCGGTCAGGCAGCCACCACGGGCGACCGCATGCACCGCGGTCGTAACACCGCCCTAGCCTTCCTCATGCAAGGCTGGGGTCAGCTCTTCAACCAGGGTGTCCTCATTGTCGCCCTTCTCGTCTTCCACGGCTCCCTCGAGCCCACGTTTAGCAAGACGAGCACCCAGTGGACTTTCCGCGTTCAATTCGGCATCATCGCCCTTCCCACCATCTACCTGGCCTACCTGCGTTACTACAAGCTGACATACACGGACCAAGCGCTCCGCGATGCCAAGAAGCGAAACAACACCTCGGGCTACGACGTCGCTAGCTTGAAGCTCGCCATTTCCTGGTATTGGCACCGCATGATCGGCACTGCCCTTGTCTGGTTCATCAACGACGTTCTCTTCTACGGTTCCAAGATCTTCTCTGGCGTCTTCATCGAGATCATCACGGGCACCAGCGGCAACATCAAGGTCACCTGGCTCTACAACCTCCTCAACGTCGGCATCTCGCTCGTCGGCTACTATCTCGGTGCTCTCCTCATTGACCACAAACAGTATGGGCGCAAGTGGATGCAAGCCAACGGTCTCCTCGCCATTTTCGTCATCTTCCTCATCTGTGCCGTCCTCTACAACAAGCTGGCCGAGCCGGGCGCCGGCTCTCGGTGGTTCATGGCCTTGTACTTCCTCTCGTCGTTCTTCACCCAGTTCGGCCCCAACACGACCTCATTCCTCCTTGCCGCAGAGGTGTACCCCGCCACGGTCCGATCGACGGCCCACGGTGTGAGCGCAGCGACGGGCAAGATGGGTGCCCTGCTCGCTGCCGTCGTTTACAACTACATCGGGTCGCGCACCAAGTTCATCTTCGTGGTACCTTTTGGATTCGCAGGCTGGCTCCTCACCCTCATCTTTGTCCCCGACACCACTGGTCTGGACCTCCGAGAGCAGGAGCGCTACTTTGAGTACGTCCTCAAGGGCCGCACGAACGAGTATCACGGCATTGCCGTGCATCCCCGTCACCTCTCGCTGTTTGAGCGTGTGATCCTGAAGAGGCATCTCAACTATGACCCCGAGAAGGACCGGGCGGCCAAGATTGAGGAGCTGCGCGCCGTCTACGAGTCCGTCAGGGCCGCCGACAAGGAGGGCGGGCTCGGGGATATGGACGATGACCAACGCGTCTTTCTCGAAAACGAGCTCGATGGCTTCTTTGCCAATGAGCGCAAACTTACCGGCAACACAGTCGTACAAGCTCCAGGGGGACACCACTCCAAGCTTGCCGAGCTCGAGACCAAGCTCTCATAGCAGGCTGTGCCCATCACCGTTTCTTCTCTTGTTTTCTCTTCCCCTTCTTGTCCATCGCTGATTACCTTACGACATTCTCACCTGCATTGCACCTGTATATACGGCATCATCAGTTCCTGTCCTCATCAGTCGACACTTGATCCGACAATTAATGTTGAGACAGGGCTACAACTACATTTCAGGGGTATTGAGCATGGCTGGACAGTGTCTGCACCTTACTCCCACAGACTGCCATCACCGACTGAGCCAGTCTTGTGCCCTCCCTTTCCTGTTTTCCCCCTCATCTTGCCGCCTCGTGTTCCCTGAGACTTGTAGTACTCTCGCATCTCATTCTTGGAATACCCGACCGAGGACGCCTCGTCCTGTGCGGCCCACTGCTCCTGCCGAACGGCATTTGGAGTCTTGATGCCTTCGTCACGCAGCCTCTGCGATCGGCTTGGTGTCGAATAACCCGACGAGCCACCCGTCAATAGAGGATTTCTCGTGGCCCGCTCCTCGTCGCGAGCCACCAAGCGACGCTCGAGCATATAGTGCATCTTCCAGTCCGTTTTCGACTCTCTCCGCGTCCACTTGAATCCGCCCGAGGGTGGCTCGACCACTGCAGCTCCTCTTCCGTCTTCCTGCACCGATCGGCCGCGCCGGCACTGGAGATACCAGCAGTAATTGAGCGTTGCTGAACGCCTCCACCTCTTGGAGACGCCGGAGCATGCGATGAGAGCGGGAATGGGAAGGGCGACAAAGATCCGTTGAGAGACCTGCGGGGCGAGGCTGATCAGCATGAAGAAGTCAAGAAAGTCAAGTGAGCGGGGCGTCTTCTCACCTCGCGAGGAAAAGCATGTAATGGATCGGTCTTGCTCTTCCGAGGAGCCGGTGACGCCGAGATCGAGTGTTTGGCCAGGGCCGACGTGGGCAATGGAGCAGTTTTCTTTGACGGACTCGCGATGCCTCCCGAGACGGTGGCTGCGAGTGCGCCTCCGACAACATTCATTCGGGCAGCCGTGCCTGGGGAGGGAGGCCGGCTGATTTGGGGTGTGCTTGGAATCGTCCCGGGCAGTGAGATCACGCCTGATCGATGTGATAGGTGGTCAGTTCCTTGTAAGTCCTTCCCGGAAAGTAGCAACCACTCACCGACAAGCTCCTCATCGCTCAAAGCCCCAGCATCTTCGTGGTTGCTGCTTCGCCCCTCTCCGCCTGTGACCATCTCCCAATCGTCAGACCCTAGGCCTGTGCCGCCACTTCCTCCTCTTGCGGAGTCCACCCTCTCCTCTCTCGGCCTCAATGTCTCGTCCCCCACTTCTCCTCCCGCAGAATCCCGAGCTTGTTGGCTCTCATGATTCTCTTCTTTGACGTCAGCCTCCTGCGACGATTCCCCAGTCAATGTGGCTTGGGCCAACCTCGATGCGAGGACGTTTTGCAGCAGCGACGACGACATCTCGTGCGGCGCTCCTCGTGCTGCTTCTCTTTCGGTACGATATCGTGAGTATAGGCTCAGTGAGGATGAAGCAAGCGCCAGTGGGGAAGTGCTGCTGCCTTTCCAAAAAAAAGATCAGCTTGTAGTCCTCGTTGGAGTCAGAAGCCGCTGCGCTGCTGGGTGGCGAGAGGTAAAGATGGAACGCAGCTAGCCTATGAGGCCGACGAGATAACTCAGCGCGCGCCCGCGCAAGAGAGAAAATTTGGAGAAAGACCGACCTCTAGAGAGAGACGCGATTTAGATTTTGCCTGCACGCAGACTAATTTTTTTTCTGGGGAAAAAGAAGAGCACAGACTCTTCCCCCTTTCGTTGTCTGTCTGACTCTCTCGAGGGCAAACAAGACGACAGATGACTCGACGGGATCGACTCCTGTTGGCAGGAGCAAACGTTCCAGCGCTGAGCAGCACAGCGACAAGAAGGCTTTTCCTTGAGAGGCTGTTTAGTGATCTTAGGTTGCCCTACTGCGTCAGTTCATGCATGCCCTCGTCTTTCGTGCTTTGGCCTCTGACCGTGACCTGCACAGCATGGCTGCTAAGTCCGCACGCAACATCTCTGTTTATGTGCCCGTGATATCGTAACTTAGCAAAGAGGCTTTCGCCCTGTCTGGAAGTGCGAGTATGTCTCACTGGTCGGCTTCCCGAAGATGAACCCCAGTGTTGACCACGGGCCAGTGTCAGGAACAGCTCACCAATGATGCGCAAATCTCGAGAATGGCAAAGGGAAATCCAAACCCGGCAAAGGCGTTTGCGCAGTCTGACAGCCCCCACCTACCTACTCCTCAGAGCTTGCTCCCGTCTCACTGGCGTTGGAATTGAGGAGGAGAGACAGCAGACTTCTTTTCGAGGCAAACAAACGTTGTCGGTAATAGCACTTCCATTTTTGGTGTCGTCATTGTTGAGGGTACCTTGTTGGTGGACCTAGGAAAAAGGTTCACAGAATAAAGAGGGTGTGAACAGGGCATGTTTTGTCGTTGGGAGAAGGAGCGGGTCTTGATTGGGCAGAATCACTCGTCCGAGCGAGTGTCTGCGAGAGAGAATTCCCCAGCCTTGGCAGCCTCGATGATGCCCTTGATCTTCTCGTAAATGGTGAACACGACGGCCTGGCCCGGGGCGACACGGGCGACACGAGGAGTGATGCCCTTCCAGAAGGCGCTGACACCCTCCTGGGCAAACATCTCCGAGGCCACCTTGACAACTCTGCTGAGCGCCGTCTCCCCCTCGACGCGCGACGCCCGTTGGATTCGGGTCTTGATCGTGTCGATGCTGGAATAGATGACCAGAGCAAGAGTGAGTAAGAGATGGGGTGCCATGATGACAAAGGAACGCAGACTCACGGAGCGTTTGAGAAGGGCCCGAGAGCGCCAGAGATGAGGCCGATAGTGGCAGTCTGATACGAGGGCAGTTCTGAGGTTTCTTGGAGCCGTTGAGCCAGCGCTTTGAGTTCTTGGTAGGCGGTAAAATTGGCAGCTGCAGGAAAAAAAAAGGGGGCTCGTCAGTGGATCACTACAAACTCCCCTCTGGAGGTTCTCAAGAACGACCGAGCAACGAACCTTGGTTAGTGGCCTGTCGCGCCGCAGTCAAAGCGACACCCCTGTAGAGCGTCAGGGGACCCTCTTCCTTGATGATAGTGTACAGAGCATGTGCCGCATTTCGGTACCTAGGCACCTCGAGCGGGTCGGCGAGCGAATGTTGTTGCGCCTGGAGGCGAATCTTGACGACCTCCATCGGGTTGACGACGGCGACTGCCTCGGTGGTGCCTGCACCCAGACCCGCAAGGAAGACGCCCTGGGGACTCGTCACGCCCGTTTGGCGGTCGGCCAGGGCGGCCTTGTAGTACTCGAAGCTCATGAAGCGAATGGCCATCTTGGGCACGATGCCCGCCACGACGGCGCCCAGACCCTTGTAGAGACCGAGCGGAGTCTCACGCCGGACGATGTAGGCGCCCGTCGCAAAGAAGCCTCGCGGCTTTTGGCCCGACTGCTTGCCTCGTCGCGAGAGCTGCATGCGCACCTTGATCGTGTCCAGCGCTATTCATTGTTTACTCATCAGCGTGGGGCCTTCCTCCACACAGTTTGGCAGTCGTTCCCACTACTCACGATGACAGGTGCATGCTTCTGCGAAGCCAGCGATACCACCAGCAATGAGGTGGGTCGAGGGAGCCACCTTTGGCTTGTTGTTGACCTTTTTGTCCGACATGGTGAATGTGGGGTGTGTTCGCGACAGAGGGGGATGGGGTGGAGTCAAGTGCTAAAGGCTGCTCTTACGATTTTGTCCTGCTCCTCAAAGGAATCCACTGCGAGGAAGGAGGATGAAGGAGAAAGAGGAGGAGATTGTGCTGATGCTATGAGAGGAAAGAGGGAGGAGGAGGAGAGAACTCGATCACTGGAAGAATGGAGGCAGAAGGAGGTCGCCCTCTGGATATATCGGGTCCGGAAATGTGGAATTGACCGGACAACAGGGAGGTCGCGCGCACAAGGGCAGACAAGCCTTTATTCTTAGCGCTGTGAAAAGAGGCGCGCCTTCCCCTTATGACAGAATTGGAATCGGATTCTTGCGGGGGCTCTGGTGGGGACGGTTTGTCACTATTTTGCGTCATGCGCGGCCATCCCGGGCGAAGCCGATTTCACGAAAGGGAAAGTGGAGAGAGGGGATTGATACCCGGAAGGGCTTCTCTATCTCAGGTGCATATCATCGATCTGATTGTGCAGGCAGTGGCCGACAGGTGTGAATGGGGAAGGGATCGTGGTCGACCCGTCTACACAACATCGTTCGAGCCAACGGTTCGCGAAAAGCACAATCGTCATGACCAACATGCAGGCATGCGCATTCAAGACCCAGCAATACCCGTTTGAAATTAAAGTATCGTCAAGAGCATCGACATTAGGCCACTGTACATGAAAAGTAGCAGGCGTGATGATGAAAGAAAGATCGAGCCAAAGGAGAAAAGAGAAAGAAAAATACAATGGGGGTGACTCTTCCGCCCGCGTAGGGGTAGTGAGAGCTTGGGGATGCCCTAAAATGCAAAGGCTTCGTCAACGCGGTCGAGGATTTGACCGTCCAGTCCTGTCGACTCTCGATTGCGCCGCTTGGCCGCCGAGGGAAGTTGAGATGGGGACTGAGGCGACCTTGTCCTACCATTCGCCTGTTGCGGCTGCTGCTGCTGCTGCTGCTGTTGCCGTTGCTGCACAGGCAGCTGAAATTGACCAGTCTCGTCCACGATGCCCAAATCAAGTGGCGAGCCGAGCTGGTGGAAATCGCTGGTGCTCTTGACTGGTGGCTGGGGAGGCCGCTGCTGCTGCTGAAGATTGACACTACGATTCTGCATGACCCTCTGAAGCTCCTTGATCATACCCGCCGGATCCCCGGCTGCCTTCTCTGCCAGGACAGTCTCCTCGGATCCTTCCCTGGCACGCTGCTCTTTGATCTGCCTAATGCGCTCCTCCCTGCTCAGCTTAGGTCGATTGCCGATCGAGGCAAAGCCGCCGTTCGCCATGCTCTCGTACACCTTCTCCATCCCAGGTGGTGGCAGGTGCTCCGGTGTGGCCTCTTGGACGAGCAACGAGGAGAGGTCCGGTTGGCCGCCATGACGTTCTTGAGACAGGGCCAGCTCCAAATAAGATGCGGGCATGCCTCGCAATGACCCTGAGGACAAGGGCTCCGACTCTTCTACGCCTTCCGAGGAGCTAGAGGGCGACTTGGAGCCTTGGCGAGCCGCCGTCCAGCTTCGCAGCGCGTCCTCTTCGGCTTCCTGGGGGGAGTAGAGCTTCGTTGTGTCGGAGTTGGCCGGGCTGATAGAGCGAGCCATCTCGGTGTCACGCAGGATCTTGGCTGCTGCTTCCCAGTACGCGCTGAGCGAGTGAAGATCCTCCTTGATGCCTTCAAAGATTCGGTTCGCCCGTTCTCGACTGGCGCTCACGCCATTTGCAACAGGCGACGCATTGCCTGGCGTCGAAGAGGCCGAGGAAGCGGAATTGTCCGTCGCGCTCATCGTTCCGTGCAGGTGCGTTGGGGGCGCGCGCAACTTGAGCTCCTCGGCGCACGCTCGCAGCTTGACCTGGACGCTGCGGAGTGCAGACGCCATGTCCTCTGTGCGCTCTTCGAACCCGGTCAGCTCGCTGGGCCCGTCAGCGGGGGGTTTGAGGAGCGCCTCGCCCGACAACGTGTTCGGCTTCCTCTTAGCTCCTTCGGTGCCTTCTTCGTGTTCACTTTCAAACATCTCCATGCGCACCTGCTTTCGCATCTCCTCGGCGAGCGACTCCAGTCTGATGGAGAGCTTCTGAATCGACTGATCGACAATGGCCCAATAATTGGACGAGCTGATCTCCCCGATCTCGCCGACGGTGATCTTACGTTTGAGCGAGTAGTCGAGGGCCAGTAGGCAGCACAAGGCCCTCTTGCGGACCAGATGTGTCGCCTCAAACGCGGCTTTGAGCGACAGCAGACGGTAAGGGTCTGCAGCAGCAGCCGACTCGTTTGGCATGCCGGCGAAGCTCAAACGCCTTCGACTTTCGAGGCTAAAACGTGCAGAGGGACTCTGGCCTTTGATGCTGCTGCTGCTGAAAAGAGCACTGCCGCTGGGCGATGATGCGCGGCTGATCTGCAATGGCGGTGGCCTCGAACCAGAGAGGGGCCTGCTCGATTTTATGCCGCTGCCTCCACCGCCAGCTGACGATGCCGAGACGTAGCTGAGTCGCTTGAGTGCGCCCGTTTCGTTGGGATTGGAGCCAGTGTTGTTACCATTGCTGACGATGGAGCTGCTGCCAGCGATGCTCGACTGTGAGTTGCGCTTCTCGCTGATGTAGCTGAGCCTGGAACTCCTTCCTGGCGTGGTCGAAGCAGTCTGATTCAGTGGCGTCGAAGCGCTGTCGAGGCTGTCGGACATGAAGCTCTCCGCCCGTCGTGAGGGTGTCTCGTTACTGATCGATCCGTCAGATCTGAGCGAGAGCCGCTTGAGGGGCGTGCCGGTTATCGAGTCATCCATCGAAATGATGCGCGATGAAGGCGAAGCACCGTGGAGAATCGAAGCTCTCTTCGAATGCGGTGTCGGCATTGTGCTAGCCCAGCTGTGGATTGAGTCCGTTCCTTGTGCTGACCAAGGCTCCGAGCGAGCCGACAGATTAGCACCAATCGTTGCTGAATCCGGTTCCAATCCTGACCCAATTTCGTACATCTCCATCAACAGTGCCATCTCCTTTTCATCGACGAGGCCTTCGAGCTCTTGAAGGGCATTTTTAAGCGCATAGTTGGCCTCCTCGAAGGAGTTGACGAGGGCCTTTCGAAGCGGCGCGAGCCGTTTGGGATCCTCTATCGACGTCAAGGGCTCTTGCGACTGTATTTGCGGTGTTTGTCCCAAGGGACTCTCCCGACCACTGGACGAGGGGATAACACCGTTGGATATTGGACGGGGCGCATGCTTCCATCCACTAGCTGCGCTCGTGCCGCTCGAAGAGGATCGCGACAGTCGAGCATTGCTTAGAGGGGTGCTCTGTGAAGGTGATGCCCACGGTGACTGTCGATTCCGCAACGGCGAGTTAAAAGCGCTCGAATTAGAAGCCTCAATGCGGGAAATGGGCGGCAGTGGGTGGGTCCTGAGCGTTGAGCACGGTGAGCATCTCTCGTATATTATTCCATCCACCAATCAAGAACAGCTACTCACAACTTGTACCCGCGTGCAACGAGCTCGACCTCCTGGATGGCAGCGATTGCCTTGTTGCACTCGACGTCGAACGACTGCGCCTGATGGATGAGGGTCGAAACGTGCCTACAGGAGCGTCCCTTGATGCGGTCGCGCACTGCGCGAGGCAAGTGCCGGTCTTCGGAGTGATCCCTGCATTGCTCGTCGTACAACCGCAGATGGCTCCCTCCTTCGGACTTGTGTGAAACGTCAAAGCCGATGACGGTGACATCCGCATGCATGTCGAAGGCGATGATGGTAGCCCACGTCAGGCTCAACATCGAGACAGCAGCCCGACACCATGCGTCAAAGGAACGGGCACGAAGGGCAAAGAAGGCAAGGGCCAGAATGGTAGCGTTGACGACGGTGGTGCCGCGCTTGGTGAGGTGAGGCAACGGCGATTTCTTGGAAGTGACGAGGCTTGAGGATGATGGCTCGACGAGGTCCGAAGCAATAGCACATGATGCTTCTCGCGGCCAAGCCACCGTTTTCGGAAGTTCGGTTTGGCCCTTCTTTGTGCCAGGTTCCTCTGCAGCAGGCCTCACATCTTCAGCGCCATACGACGAGATGGATAATGAGCTGGTCAGGAGGAAGCTAGTGCAGACGAGGTATTTGAATCGTTCGGCGAACGAGTTATCCTCTTCGTCCCTTTCCTTCATAGCCTTTGATTCGGAGGCAGCGGTGACTGTGTCGTCTGCTGATGCACGATCAGATTGTCCAAAGGGCAGAAGCATCGACAGGAGTGCCTTGCCCAGCGGCCAGAGAACGCCGTAAAAGAGGATTGCCCACGTCTTGATCAGATCCTTGAAAAAACCGTAGACGTATTGACGATATGTCTTCGGAGGCGAGATCGTGGCCGGTGGGGCCTGTTGTTTGCTACTGGGATGGCGGTCAACCTTGGCTCCAGAGAACAACGGCGCCTGATGGTCATCACCGGGTTTAGGCGCGTCCCGAGCGAGAGACATGAGCTGCGAGCTGATCGAGGAAGATTCGAGGCGGAGCATGGGTGCCATGCCGTTCAAGGAGCCCTCCCTTGAGATGGATCTCTGCCCCAACGGACTTTGTGAGCCCGGCTCTGGAGAGCGAGCGCGGATCACGATGCTGGGCCCTTCGCGCTCGCGATCGCGCTGCACCGAGACACGCCGGCTCTTTCGCTTCGATGCCGAGCTCGACCGTCCAGACCTTCGAGTTGGAACCTGATCGGTACGTGGCGAATGAGGGGCTTCGTCGTGCAGCCAGGGAGAGCCATTGGCGCCGGCGTTTGGCATCTCGGGCGAATGGGCTGCCGAATAGGCCATCTCTTCGCCGAGCGAAGGGCTTGTCAGGCCGCCGCCAACGCCCGAGGAGTTGGAGCTGGGAAAGTAACCTGCATAGAGATTCGAGATGCTTGGCGTTGGCGGGGCGCTGCTCTGGGTGACGACAAAGTCTGCCTCTCCTGCTGAGAGGTGCTTCGACTGCCTGGCCGACGTCGATGCGAGCGAGGACCTCTTGGAGCTGCTGCGCGTCGAGGAAGCAATCGACGGAGGCCGTGGCGGTGGTGACGGCATCTGCGACGTGAGGTGCGAGAGCGAGTCGGGGACGCCGTCTGAGGAAAATTTCGAGGCAGAGAAGCAGCCAAATTTCAGCCGCATGTTTGGATGAAGAAGGGAGGGGGAGAAAGGGGAACAGAAAAGAGTGGACAGAGACAGGGAAAGGGAAAGGAGAGCCGGGGGAGAAAAATGAGAGAGTGCTTAGAGAGGGATGGGATAGGGAAAGAGAAGAGGAGAGAGGGAGGAAGACACGGGATATGATCTGCGGTCTGAATCACAAAGGAGGCACATCTTTATCCTCAGGGGGAGCGCCGCTCGGGGCACCGCTCCTCGAATAAAAACCAAACTCAGATGTACTTGCTGCCACCGGATCGACTCACCTCGGGCCTCTTTGTTCGCCACCATGCCAATATGCGAAGGAGCGTCCCTGAGCCCCTCGTTCGATTGCACCGTAATTGTGTATGTGTGTGAAAAAAGGAGCTTTGAATGGAAAAGGCGAGTCCCAATACGACTCGACCTCGGTGAGTTCTTTGCCGTACGACAGTCACAGTCCCTCGCACAAGAGTTACACGATGCGCCGGCGCTCGGGCCCTCGCGGCGTGGGACAAAGCGCGGCAGAGCTCGATTGGAAAGGGGGAGAGGTAAAGGAGCGGGGCCAGCTGTCCAGCAGCGGACGCGTACGGTGAAACTCTTGACGGCCTAGCCTTTCGTCTCGTCGCTGATCGGAGGAATCTATCGCGGGCGGGCGGGCGGACAGGCGGGCGGACAGGCGGGCGGACAGGCGGGCGCCGCTGTCAGGGTATAGAGTGATGAAGAAGGGGGGAAATGGGAAGCGAAGGATGGCGACAGAGGAGACAGGGAAAGACTAATGTAGTTTCACAATTTCGGGAGAGGGCTCCTGCTGCACTAAGTACTACCGCTACCTGATTGCACCTTAAATTGAACGTTAACACGTGGCTTTCCAATTGCGCTAAGATGATGGAGGCTTTATGTCGGAGCCGTGGAAGATGGGTTGTCCAAGCAGCGACGAGGAGCAATGGCGCCGGCCCCCGCCAGCTCTCACGCGATCAGCCTGCCCAAGCAGGGGCTCCCGCTCGAGTATCTGACGCAGCTCCAGCGCCGCCTGGGCCAGCTGCTCATCTCCATCGGCGAGCTGCAGACGCACGTCTACGAGACCGTCTCGCTCGATGACTGGTTAGTTTCTCTTCCCTCGCTCTAGCTCTCTCTCTTTCTCATCGTCGCTGACTGTGACCATCAACTCGTCCAGGCCTGGTCTACTCTCGCGCCATCTCACACTCCTTTCGCAGACGCACACGCTCACCACAGCGCTCCTCTCTCCCCGCTCGGCGTCCCAAGCGCCCTCGCTCGTGGCACTCCTTACGCGTGAAGCGCAAATAACAAACCTCTACGCCGATCCCTCCTCGACAGAGACTTCCCTGGCGTCGCTTGCGCCTCTTCCCCAGACAGCTGCGCCCTCGAATCCGCTGGAGGCATCTTCGGCCGCAGCAGCCCGCCAAAAGCGCCTCGCACCGAGGACGAGCACAGGCCGCCACCACGCGCCGCACCCCGTCCAGCCCGTCGATGTCGAAAAGTCAAACACACTCGTGCCGGCGCTGCTGCTCGCAAAGGCCGCACCCGCCGTCGATGACCAGGTTGAGGCGCGGCTGGCGGCCTTCATTAGCGAGGCCGACGCAGCCGAAGGAGCGAATGCATCAACGATGCCTGCAATCCGGTGGAGGAGCAGGATCTCGAGGGCACGGCACAAGACGGTAAAGCACGACGACTTTGCCGGGCAGATGACCAGGCTCTGGATCCATTGCAGAGAGGCACCCGATGAGTACGGCGAAAAATACGACTGGAACATGCGTTTGAGCCTGGAAGAGTCCGACGACGAGGCAGACGAAGGCGAGGGAGAGGACAACGAAGGCGAAGACATTGGTGTTGAGGCAGAGTCAGAGAAGAGGAAGAGGAAGCGGGAGGACGAAGACGAGAACGGAAAGAGGGAGGATCCGCTGTCCGTTGACCAGGTTCTGTCCTTTCTCAAGACCGGCACGAGAGCATAGAGCGAGCATCTGTATTTGTATTCGTGCAATAGTTTCATCAGAGTCGTTGCTAAATGGGACAATCCCTTCCGAGGGAAAGAAAAGATGGAAAGGTCTACCGTGAACTCTGTGTAGGGAAGACGAAGCAGCACGGAGGGGAAATGATGCAAAGAAGACGAAAGAAGAAGAAGCAAGGAGTCCTAATGCGATGGTAGATTATTGTCCGGCGTGAAGACCCTGCATCCTGACGAGGTCAGCATAGAGCTGGCCACTGGCCATGAGGCTGGCGTGGTCGCCCCTCTCCGACACGACGCCGTCCTTGAGACAAAATATCTCGTCTGCTCTCGACACGGTGCTGAGACGATGCGCGATGGCGATGGTCGTCCGGCCCTTTGCCGCCTTGTCAAGCGCCTCCTGGACAACATGCTCAGATTGGCTGTCGAGGGCCGATGTCGCCTCATCCAGGAGCAAGATCTTGGGGTCTCGGACAAGCGCCCGGGCAATGGCGATACGCTGCTTCTGGCCGCCCGAAAGCTGCGCGCCCTTGCTGCCGACGTGCGTATCGAAGCCATCGGGGAGTCCCTCGACAAAAGACAAGATGTTTGCCTGGCGAGCGGCTCTGATGAGCTGCTGCTCCGTCACCCTCTCCGCATCCTCGAACGCGCCCAGGGCGATATTCCATCCAATAGTGCCGTCATACAATGTCGGCTCCTGTGCGACAAGGGCAATGTGCCTCCTGAGCGACTTAACGTTGTATTCTCGGATGTCGCGCCCATCGATGAGGACTTGTCCGGCCATGACATCGTAGAAGCGCTCAATCAGCTGGATCGTCGTGCTTTTGCCGCAGCCACTCCCGCCCACCAGCGCAACAAATGTGCCCGGCTCCACCTTGAAGTCAAGGCCGCGAAGCACAGGGACAGAGGGTCGAGTCGGGTATCGGAAGTGGACACCCCGGAGCTCGACATGGCCCTCGCAGTCGTTCATGATGATTCCCTCTTCGCTCTCGGCATCAATGTCGGGGACGCTGTCCAACAGCTTGATCGACTCGTTGGCCGCTCCGTGAGCTTGCGAGACGTCAGGAGCAAAGCTGAAAGCATTGCCAGCCTGCAGCGATGCAAAGACGGTGGCAGTGAGGACGGTGAAGAAGTGACCGCTAGCTTTTTGACCGCTGCCAAGGTGACCGTCGAGAAGCAGATTACTGCCGTACCAGAATCCCAGAGCAATGGTCGGAAATGCAAGCGCCTGAGAGACAGCATACAGGATGTTGCCGTAGAATGCCGTCTTCCAAACGATGCGCGCAGGCTTGTCGAGGGCCTGGCGGTAGCTCGCCAAGCAATCATCTTCCCTGCAGAGGGACGCCACCGTCCTGATAGACGACGCAGCTTCACAGGCGCGCATGGCCGCGCCTTCATGGGCCTTCTTGACCTTCTCATCCCTCAGAACGACGAGCTTGAGGCGAACGTAGCCGGCCGAGAGCGTCAGAGGTGACGTGGCAATGAGAGGCAAGGCCAAGCGCCAACCGTACGCCAGTGCGATGATCCAGCCGATAAGCAGGGTGCTCAAGCTTTGGATAAGCGTACCCATCGTTACGCCCACGAGGCCGTTGATCTTCTGGCTGTTGTCAGCCAAACTGGCGGTCAGTGAACCGCTGCTGTTCCCGTCGCGGTCGAAGAATGATACGTCGGATCGCAAGAGAGCCTTCAGAGATGCCCTTCGAAGTCGTTCCATCAAAATTGATGCCGCCAGGACGAGGAAACCGTTCTGAATGATGATAACGACGGTAGCGACGAGCGACATGATGAAGAAATAGAGGGCGTCGGTGTTGCTCGACGACCTCATCTGGCTTCGCGCAGGCTCGGGACAACCACCTTCTTCTTCGGCACTGCAGAGTGAGTAGGTATTGAGGACGATGCCGAAGAGGATCGAGAAGACAGGATAGACGGCACCAGATCCGACGGCACAAATGACTCCCGGCACGTACAACGTCCATATCTTGTCCTTGTTGATGAGGGCGAGGCGATAGAGGAGGTAAAAGAGCGATCGACGCTTGCCCGTCTGCCCCTTCTCCAGGTCTTCGCCTCGCTTAGCGAGCATGCTCGTGACGCTCTTTTTCGACAGCATCCGGCTCATTCCCGCCGGCATCTCGGCCTTCTCTCCTTTCAGAGACGCAACCTTGTCCAGGGTGCCGCCCATCGAGGTCAACTTCTCTTCGTCCAACTCGTCATCTACAACGGTATCAATCACGTCCCTGCCTCGAATCTCTTGGGCATGTACGAGGCCGGCGTACGCCCCGTCGGGCTTCGCTAGCAGCTCGTTGTGGGTGCCTTGCTCGAGGATGATGCCCTTTCCCATGACGACGATCTTGTCTGCATTCTTAATCGTCGACAAGCGATGGGCGATAGTGATTGTCGTCCGCCCTTGGGCAGCCTTGTCGAGTGCTTCCTGCACCACGCCCTCGCTCTGTGTATCGAGGGCTGACGTGGCCTCGTCAAGCAGGAGAATAGTAGGCGAGCCCACGATCGCACGAGCGATGGCGATGCGCTGCTTTTGTCCACCCGAAAGCAGAAAGCCACGCTCGCCAACAATGGTCTGGTATGAATCGGGAAGCTGCTCAATGAACGTCTTTGCGTTGGCTTTCTCGGCAGCCGCCACAATGAGTGCCATGCGCTCCTCGGGCGAAGCGTGCTCGTGCTTGGTGTAGAGGAGACCATGGCCAATATTCTCAGCAATCGTGCTGGAAAACAAGACCGGCTCCTGAGCGACGAAACCGATCTGCGAACGAAGCCACTTGATGTTGAGATCGCGGACGTCGACATTGTCGAGGAGGACGTGCCCCTCCGAGGCATCGTAATATCTTTCGAGCAGAGAGACTATTGTACTCTTGCCCGATCCACTTGCACCAACTAGGGCCGTGGTCTTGCCCGCCTCAATAGTCAGACTTAGGTCTCGGATGACGTCGATATTGGGCCGTGAAGGGTAGCGGAAACCGACGTTTCGCAGCTCGACGTGGCCGGTGCAGGTCTCGGGCTGCTTCCCGGAAGGGTCCGAAGAGTCGATGGGAGGAACGCGATCGATCGTCTCAAAGACTTTTGCGGCGGCCGACGTCGCGTAGCTGTAGGCCGTCATGTTGGGCGCCAGCATGGCAAGAGAGAAGGCACCGATGAAAATGGAAAAGACGACAGTCATGACCGTTCCACTTGGAATCTCTCCACTGGCGATGAGCTTGGAGCCAAAATAAAAGGCGAGGGCGTACGATGCGTAGATGACAAAGAAAAAGATGCCGAGGCCGATGCCGTGGACGACGGCCTTGCGCTTGCCGAGCGACGTCGTCTCGCGGTTGCTCTCGTCGTAGAGGTCAACGAGCTTGTTCTCGATGCCAAACGCCTTTGCCGTGCGTACCGTACTCATGGCTTCCTCTGCAATGGTGGCTGCCTGAGCCACGTAGAGGAGCTCGACACGCTGATAGCGTGTGATGAGGACATTCATGGCTGCGCCTGCCAGGACGACGCAGGGCAAGATCGATGACATGGCCAGGGAAAGCTTCCACGACTTGATGTAGGCGACGATGAAGCCGGCGATGAACGTCGCAATGAACATGACCGATATCGGCAGCTTGTCACTGATACCCTCTTGGATCAACTGAATATCGCTCTGGATTCGCGTCGTCACCTCGCCAGCGCCGACGAGATCAAAGTATGCAATGTCTTGCCTGAGGACAGACTTGAGATAGGCCTGACGGATCCTTCGCGTGATGACCTCGCCGGTGAAGACCCAACTGGCCATGTAGATGTAAGTCGCACCGAACATTGCAATGCCAATGTAGACTGTGGTGTGTCCTTGAAAATGAGCGCATGTAGTGGCAAAAGTGAAGTCAGATGGGGCAATCGAAGCTCACCGAGGAGAAGGGCATTGTGCGCGATGGTGTGTTTGAGATGCGCCTTGGCTTGCTCAGCGTCAATGCCGGCGGTGATGTCGTGCTGGTAGTTGAGGAATTCGGTGGTGAGAGATCCAAAGACAATGGTCATCAGAGGCTGTGCAGCACCCGCAGCCGCGGCGGCGACGAGGCCGACAATGTTGAGGACCAGATCGAACTTCGTCGCAAATCGAAACAGCTCCCGTGGGCCGACCTTGACAAACTTGTCAATGTCAGACGATGTACCATCGTCGCTGAGATCAACGACGGCGGGATCACCATTGTCCTCTGCGCCGCCGCCATCGCTCCTGCTATGCTTTTCGTCCGAGGTATTAGCGGCTGAGCTGCTGGGCGAAGCTCCTCGCACGGCATCCAACTGATGCATGTTGCTTCCAGCAGTCTGATCCACAGTTGCACTTGTTGTTGGGCCACCTTCAGTTCTTCTCGCTCCTCCTAGGACAGTATTTGTGCCACCAGCGGCGAGGGCGGCCGCTGCAGCCGGCCGGCCGGCATCGGTTGAAGCGATGGCGTCGACGTCGCCACCCCTGACGACGTCAGCCTCTGGTCTTTCCTCGCGGTCTTTCTCTACCGGCATTGTCGCGCATCCATCGGGAACGAGGAGGTCGAAGGGAGACGACTCCTATAAAAAGGAGCAAAATGGACACCGGCAAACAGGTCAAGATGGACAAGGAGTTCTGGCCTTTGCTTGGCGTGTCGCGCAGAAAAATCCGACTTTATCAATCTTTTCCTTTAATCGGAACATCAACGTATCGCGCGCCTTCCGGTCGGAATTGGCCCTCAGATGAGCTCCTCACCTGTCTGCACTTGACCTTTTTCACTTTGTTTGGCCCTACCCCACAGTGACTCGGTTGCGATACGCTGAGAAGCTTAAAGTGGCACTGAGCCCAGGAGCCCAAACAGAAAGGAACACCAGCGTCGAGCGGGTTTCAACGTTCGCTCAGCGCACTTTGTTTTATTTTATTTTCCTGGCTCAACTCCGCGGAACAAGAGGCCGCCCACCCTTTCCGAAAGCTTTGCTCCGATTCATGTTAAACTCAGTCAGGTCGGCTTGACCCCTTTCTCCTTCCATGTGCGCCACCATTGATCACTTTTCCTCGTCCCTAGCGATCTTGCGTC
Organism: Acaromyces ingoldii; assembly: GCF_003144295.1. Lineage (NCBI taxonomy): Eukaryota > Fungi > Basidiomycota > Exobasidiomycetes > Exobasidiales > Cryptobasidiaceae > Acaromyces > Acaromyces ingoldii. The sequence continues at coordinate 984,631 of NW_020290251.1, read as the reverse complement.
TCTTTGCAAGTTTGCGCCAGGTTTTGTCCTGCGCTCGGTCACTGCGCTGAACGAGATGAATTGATGGGTCTTCTCTCTTCCGTCGCTGACACGTATGGTAGGGGAGGTTGCAACATCGCCAATTTGTCGAGAAGTCGCGACTGAAGAGCTCGTGGACTTGCCATGCACTAATGGAGGCTCAGAATAAGATCGGATGTGACCGCTCTCAGTTCGTGAAGATGGTAGCGATCTAGACGAAGGACGATCTCAACCAGAAATTGATGGGACATCGGTCACGTTGACCGAATTTTCCTCGGGGTGGGGAGGGGGCAGCGGAGCGAGCAGGCACATGTTCAAGGTGCGGATGTCTGCAGTAGGTTGGACAAGCAGTGACCTGTGCAAGGACAAGGAAGCGCTTATTCCGCACTATGGCGCCGTCTAGAACATCGCCTTGGCCATTTCTCCCACCTTGTCAAGGGAGGGAGAGCATCACGTCTACACTTCCCCTTCCAACCAGGGCCGCCAGCTTCTCAGGCACTCGACAGCAGCACTGAAGATCTTGCGAATGAGTTGAAGAGAAGGTGATCACTTGCGCGAGAGCAGGGTGGAGTCTTGTCGAGCAAGGGCTTCCACGGATGTCGTCCGCAGGCCGTGACGAGTTCTGCCGCCCGAGGCTTAAAAAAAAAAGTCGGCCGAGGACGCTTAAAGCTTAGGGTGCCGCGACACCCTGTTCAAGGAATCGTCGCAATCGATAGAGAGACTTCGTCTACCTTGCTATTTCGGAAGAGCGACTACACGACTTATCTTTGTCGGTCGATCGGCTCAGGTAGCTGGGACGACTGTGACGAAAAAGGATCCGACCAGCTAGGCGGCCATCATCAGGACGAAAGGAGGGCTTTTGCATCTGGTGTCGGACAGGATCAAATGAACAGTTGATACGACGTCGTGTCTCTCTTCCTCTCTCGTCTCTCGTCTCTCCTTCCCCCTTCGTCGGCCATCTTTGTTTCTCGCCTGCCTACAACTCTTCCATCTGTTTCGGCCTGCCACACATACATAGACGACGCGAGCAACACACCACCAAAAACACCACCAGGACCAACGAACGGCCATTCTTGCAATACCTGCTCTCTTCAGTGACACTGTTGTATCTGCTTCCGTTCACACCCCTTTCTATTTCTCTCCATCTACATCCTCGGTATCGGTCCCAACACGTATCACGGCATCTACATCATCAGGCTCCAAGAAGCTGTCCTACATAGCTAGGCTGACCTGTAAGTCATCACCTCCTCTTCGTGTCTTCCCCTTCCTAGCGCACCTAACGTCGATGCCACAGATTGAAACAGCATCTCTCCTCATGTTTGTGAGTCAAATGTCTGCTCAGTGTTGAAAAGCGATACTCACCTCCTTTGACAGTGGCGCTTTGGCTTCTCGAACACGTCGTCGCTGGATACGCTCCTTGACCGGCCCAATGTGTCGCTCGAAGAGATCCTTGATGAAGACGATGTGCTGCAGGAGTACAAGGCACAAAACAACAAGCTTATCAACTATCTGAAGCAGCCCAGGATCCTCAAACGCCTGTTTGAACATGTCGTCGGCACCGCAGAGGTCGGCGGATCGGGAGGAAGAGATTGGGAAGAAAAGGTCCGGTTCAAGTACCCCTATCTCTGCTCCGAACTCCTTTCGTCGGACAATTGGGCAATCGTTGAAGCAGCCCTGGCAGACAGCGAGGAACTCCTAGAACCCTTCTGGGATGCTGTTCTGACATCAAGATCGACGGGTAACCAGCCCTCGGTGCCTCATCACATGCATCCTCTCTTCAGCCAAGAGTCCGCCTCAGCGTCGCAGCCGCCTGGCGGTTTCGAGGTCAAGCAGGACCAGGACGAAGGAGACGGGCAAGATGAGCAGCGGCAAGAGGGCGATGAGGAGGAGAGCGAGAGCTCCAATGCTGGCGTGTTGGGCATAGAGGTTAAGAACGAGAAGAACGACGATCGCCGAGTCACGAGCGCAAGGCAGGACGGCCCGGGCAGGAGCGTCTTGGCGGGCTATTGGGCAAAGGTCAACGGGGCTTTTCTCGAGAAGAAGCCCAGAGAGGTGCGTGATGATTTCTTATACCTATGTGCACGCCTTCTCACTCGGCCCTCTCCGCACCCCAGATGCTCGCATTCATTCGAGGGCTCCCCCGAATCGTTGACCGCTTCGTCGCCCACCTCGAAACGCCCGCTGTCGTAGACCTACTGTACCGCGTGATTCAGTGCGAGGAGGCGGTTCCCAACGCCGGCATCGTTGACTGGCTTTCCGGTCAGGATCTCATAATCAAAGTGGTGGACCTCCTTTCCCCCAGCCACTCGACAGACCTTCACAACACCGTCTCGGAGCTGCTTAAAGCCATCATCGCCCTTTCTGCGCCTTCGCCTGCCACGCTCACCCAAGCGCAAGCCGGCGCCGAGGCTTTCGGCTTTGGAGGCGGATCGGGAACAGGCTCGGACGCTAACATCGGGGGTGTCAACAATCGCCTTGTTCGTGAGCTCGCCAGCGAGGCGACAGTCCGCAAGATGGTGTCATTCATGCTTGACGCTTCCTTGCCTTCTCGGCTGACGAGACGGCTATCAGAGGCGGCCGACGAACAGCTGGCTACGCTGTCGCTCGGTTCGCTCCCCGATCGAGCTGAAGCCTCGACGTTCCGCAAGCCTTCCAGGGTCGCTGCGCGGAATGCCACGCTAGGTGCGCTGACTGAAAACGCTGCCAGCAGCGGTAGCGAAGAGTCGGCTGTCGAAGATGAAGAAGACGACGACGAATCATTGCTCAAGTCGCCACCATCTCGGACGCCTCTCAATCCGCGCGACACGCCTGCCAGCGAATCTCGTTCACCGGCGAGCCACGATCATCGAGACTCGACGGCAACGATCCGTCCGACGAACTTCTTCCCAAGCGTCAAGGCGCCGCAGATCTCTGTCACACCGGAGAGCTGCACCTCGTCGTTGGTGACCTGCATTGGAGTGCTCATCGAGCTGATTCGTAAAAACAACTCCGACTACTTTGAGCAGCACCTCTTCCACACTCTGCGAACCCATCTCCTACAGCGTCAACAAGAGATTGCAGAGAAGCGAGCCATGAAGCGGGCAGAAGAGAAGGAGGCTTCTGCGACAGGGGCTGGTGATGAGAGCGGAGCAGCGGCTAATAGCAACGACGACCGAGATGAAGAGGAAGAAGAGATGGAGGGCATGGAGGAGGCCATGGCTGAATTATCGGACAAGCTTGGTGTCGTGCATCTCGGCCCGATGCTGCGCGTCGTGTGCGAGCGTCTGCCCGATCTCCAGCAGCTGATTCATCGACCGAGGACGACGGACGGCGAGCTCAAAAACAGCTTGGGGGTCATCTCTGCCCTTACGTTTGAGCGCTACCGCATCACCGAGCTGTATGCAGAGCTCTTGCACTGTTCCAACATGGCGTTGCTCAACCGTGCCACGGGAGAAGGGCCACAATATTCGAGCGAAGGCGCGCTACAGGGCGGCATCGAGGGCCTCCAAATTCTTGCACGGACGCTCCAGGGTAATGATGCGGCTTCTGAGTCGGACGAGAACGAGGACGAGAGCCGTAGGAGTCGAGAAGTGACTGCAAGATTAGACGACGTTGAAGGCGAGGCAAATGCGGAAGAGTCCACTGAGCAAGCGCAGACAGCGGTGCAGAATGACGCAGTCTCTCAACAAATGCTGCAAGAGCCCCCACGAACATCTAGAAATTCTTCAAAGGACTCGAGGCATCGGCGTGAGGCTTCTTCGACCCAGCAATCGAGCTCGTCACAGGACGAGAACGATGATGAGGCCCTGCTCAGTGAAGTGTCGCTGGGCAATGGTGCTGGCGGAGCTCAAACCGAGGAAGCCAAGGAGAAGCAAGATCCCTTCAAGGATGAGGGGGGAAATGGCGGTGGCAACAAGGACGAGGATGATGCTCAGAGCATCCGATCTGTTCTCTCCAGCTTGTCGCTGGCCGACCTCACGTCGCCGGCACCTTCGGGCCCACCCTCGCCCATTGATGATTCGAAGGAATATGTTGTGGGCGACCTGCTCAAAAAGCGATTCTTGCAGTGCGACGTCATCCCCACGATCTTGGAGATGTTCTTCGAATATCCGTGGAACAACTTCCTTCATAACGTCGTCTATGACATTCTTCAGCAATTTTTCAACGGACGTATGGATGCAGGCCTCAATCGACGTTTGACGCTGGCTGTCTTCGAGGCCGGAAGGCTGACTGACAAAATTCTCGAAGGCCACAAACGTAACGATGAAAGCATGAAGGGGCCCAGGCGCATCCGGATGGGCTACATGGGGCATATGAATCTCATCGCCGAGGAGACGGTCAAGCTTCTCGAGAGGTACCCTCACGAGATAGGCAACCACATTCGCTCCAACATTCACCAGCCCGAGTGGGACCAATTCGTCAACGAGAGTCTTCGCGAGAGCAGAGAGAGGGAGGCAGCCCCGCTCGCTGGTGGAAGGCCTCAGATGGGTCACGGCCTCTTGTCCTTTAGCGGACTTGGCGGCGGTGCCGCTGCGGCTGGCGTAGCGCAGCAAATGCAACAGGAAGCATCGCTCGAGGAACAGGAGTCCGCCATGTCGGGCCGTGACGCAAATCATTTCGCGAGCTACCTCTCGTCTCAGATGGGCGCTGCTGGGAGGGGCAATGGACGGGAGGGAGGTTCCAGTGCCGGCGAAGACGAGGGTGATGATGATGATGACGACGAAGCGGACTCGTCTGGAGACGACGACGATATCGGTTTCTTCAGCAATCGTCACCCTGGGCCACCCAAGGATATTTCCTCGGACACAGGTGCAGCATCGGCATCATCTGGCTTTGACGATACCTTCACGCCCTCATCTCACGTCCCCGGTCAAGGCCACCAGATCGACGTGGACGACGACGATGACGATGACGAATGGGGGCCATTTTCGGACGGGTTCGCTGCCACACCATCGTCAAATGCTCCCGCTCCTCACGAGGAAGTGTCCAGCAGCGCGGACGCATACATCTGGCCATCTGACTCCCACCCGGATAAGCCTCCTTCTGAGCCTTACGAAGAGGCAGTCGTAGACGATGAAGAAGAGGAAGACGAAAGTAAATCGCCACTCGATGGTCTGGAAGGTGTGCCAGACGGTGCCGATGTGATTCGGGCTGCACACGCCAAGAGACCTTCCCTCGGACAGCATGAGGCGCCAAAAGCCGCGCTATCACTATTAAACGAGGACCTTCGCCGCAAGAGAAGCGCTTCGCAGAGCGGTCGAGACGGACCTGGCGAGGGTACTGGATCGACGCTTGCAGCCGCTGCCTCTTCTGCTGCAACGAGTGCATCTGTCGCTCCGGTATCTTCTTCGCCCCCGGGAGCGGGTTTCGCCGTTGACTCACAAGAACCGCTTGGGCCAGGCGTCTCGCCACACGCCGGAATTGCGCCAGATGGACTCGTCGAACGGGATCTGGGCGATGGCACGAAAGTTGTAGTGCCTCTGGACGATGTCGCGTTGGCCGCCGCTGCAAGTGGTTCTTCGGCGACGACAACAGACGATCAAGAGCAGAGCGAGGGACAGAAGCAAGAGGATCTATGAGCAGCAATAGTGGAAGCTGTCGCTTGATGTCTTGTTGTCACCTCTTTCAACAATTTATTCATCTTATCTCCTTGTCTTTCTCATTACTGCCATCAGCCAGCGTGCCAGAGATATTCCTCATCTAACGTCCTTCACATTGTGACGTCCTCGCTCTCAGCATAATAGTCGTCATAAGGTCATGGGTTTTCAGTGGATGGAAGAATCGGAAGTGTCAAATTGAATGATGAATTGAGTCCGCGTGAGAACCGGAGATTGTCTATGGAACATGAATGGAAGTGATAAAGATACAGCAAGAATGGAAATGGGAAAGTAGAGATACAGCAGAGGGAAAGAGAAGTTTGTGTGATGGTCATCTCGAGTGTGGTAAGGTATCGGCAGCTTGTCAGGGAAGGACAGTCTAGGAAGCTTGGACATTGCGCGATCGCTGGTGCCCAATGAGGCGACCATTGCTGCTGCTGCTGCCGGTCGTGGACGTGCCTGATGAAGATGAAGACGAAGGTGGTGCCATGAAGGCCGCCATGGGCGCATGCGAAGGCTGATACTGGACGACTCTCTTCGCGCGTGTCTGATGAGATGATGGTGGGCTCAGGGGCTCACCACGTCGGTAAGCCAATGCCGAGGAGGTTCGCAGGAAATTGTCTTCTTCTTCCTCATCCTCGTGTTGTCTGTCGTCTCTCTCATCGTCAGTGGATCCATCAAAGATAACAGCGCGGCCACCATCCGACCCGTGTTTCTCATGCTGTCGAGTGCCTGTTCGCATCCCGCCGCTGGACGACGACGTGGTTGAGGAGGAGCGCGACGGCAACGAATACAGAGATGGATGGATGAGCGTCGCGCCACTGGGACTTGGACTGACAACATCCTTGGCGCTTGGGACCGAGCTCGACGACGAAGAGGAAGTAGAGGTTGAGGAAGAAAAGGACGGCGTAGCCGCGTGAGCAGCCTTGGAATGCTTTGAGGCCATCGATTGCTTCTGCTTGATGCTGGTGAAGAAGCGGTTCGAAGCTTTGATGGTCCCATCGTTCTGCATCTCCTCGAGGTCCTGCCTCTGGTCTTGCGGACGATGTTGACGGGACAAGATTTCCCCTCCGGGGCGAACGGGCGTCTGAGGAATCTTTCTTATTACCTTAGAGTGCTGATCGGCGCGAGGAGTGCCTTGCGAGATGGTTTCGTCGTTGTCGGGATTCCATTCCATCGCACCGTATTGATACTGGCTCTGGCGATGGTAGCCTGTTGGTGACGACGAAGACGATGAGACGTAGTGCAGCGGCGAGAGCTCGGACGATCCATTCCTGGAGGTGGGTGTCTGCGGAACAGAGGACATGTCAGACGACTCTTCGGACGTCGCCGATGCTGAGCTGATCGAGCCACGAGATTCATGAGGCAGCTGCGAGCGGCCAGTGAATGGCTGTTGCAGACCGGTCGATGAGGCACTTCGCAGCGATTGGTACGAGGGAGACTGCTGCTGCAGTGCTCGAATGGTGGCTGCTGGACCGCTGGCAGCGCGCCCGTTGGTGACAGACCGAGAAGAGACGGCAGGAGGTCTGTAGTGGTCTTCGCTGGCAGTTCGTCCCATGGCGATGGGACGACTTTGGTAACTAGAAATCATTGAGCGTCCACTGTCCGAAGAATTGTCGCTTGGAGACGAAGCGACATTGTTATACGGCAGCGTTCGATTGTTGTCTTGCGCCCACTTTGGCAAATTTGGTAGAGGCATTCGGTCACTCTGGCTGAGATACGGCTGCTGTCGCTGCTGTCGTTCTAGGATTGAGCTGACGAGGCCGTCTGATACCGCCAAACCATCTGTGCCAACATTCTCCGCTGTAGCGACGCCCGTCTGTGAAAAGACGCTGGCATTGGTCGCGTCTTCCCTTTCCTTCTTACGATCGCGCAAAGCCCCTTCGCTTCTCCTGGTCTTGAGCACTGGTCTTTGCTGCTTTGTCGATGGCGCGTTCTTCTTGACAGCCTGATGAGACCGGTGCTGTTGTTGGGCAAAGGGTGCATGGAATTGAATGACATCCGAAGCCTTCGGTGTCCTTTCCGAAAAACGCAACGATGACGATGGCGTCGACTTTGCCTTGCCGTTAGCGGGTGGAAGAGGGTTGATAAAAGAACTGAAGTCGAGAAAGTGTGCTTTGGCAGCTGCAGAATGTCGCTGTTCCTCCTGCTCGCCCTCCTCTTCGTTGAGGCCTGATAATGTTTGGCTACCAGCCCGACGTCGAAAGATCTGTTTTCGCCGCTCGTTGTCGTGATGGTGCTCGCTGGAAGGATGCCTTCCACCGTCCATCTCGATCGTCTGGGATAAAGAGCGAAAGTAGTTGTCGAGCTTCTCCTGTCTGCGCCGCATGTCAGGCGCCGGCCCATCGACACCGTTATCATACTGCCAGGCCTGACGATCAAAGTTGCTCGTGTGCTTGCAGCCGAATGCTTCAGAATCGAAGTCGCTCTCATCGTCATGCGCGCTTTGATGATATTCGTGATCATTCTGAAGTTTTGACGAGACTCCCTTGCTACGCGATTGTCGGACACCGGACGCAGCATATGCCGATGGCGAGATTGGAGGATGGTTTGGCGTGCTGCTCCTGGGGGGTGCACGGTTGGACTCTGATGAATCGAGACGCGCCATTGGTGTGTGTGTGAAGTAACCATCAGAAGAAGCTGACCCAGGTGCATTGCCTTTGGATCCACGGTGTGACTCAGACGAGTCACGACGTAGCATGAAGTTGAAATGCGCCCCATCTGTTGGCGTTGCGAGCGCAGGCGACGATACCTGCCGTCATGCGAGTGATGAGCGGACTGACAACAAGTCAATAGACAGCATCGCAACCTACTGCAGAGGACGTAATCGATGAAGGTGCGTTTCCCCTATATTGCGAAGGATTCCCGAGACGTTGCTTCTTTTCCTCCTGAGAACCGGGAACCGTCACCATCGGTGGTGGCGCATTGGTCCGGCTCATCGCTGGTCGGAGTGGTCCCTGAGACATTTCTCACTGAATATAGCGTCTGTAGGACGAGCAAGGTGTGGGGAGTTGACCAGAGAGACCGACAAGAGGGCGCTGCTTGTCGATCGAGACCCGCTCTTGACCTCTCGCTCTCTCCAACCTCTGCTCGCTACTCCGCTTGCACTCTCACCCTGGGGTGGGCCTTGCTTTTCTGAGCGTCCCGTCTCTCGGTGTAGTGAAGGTAAGAAGCAGGACAGGGGTCAGATATCCCAAAGGAGGGCATGAGAGAAAGCAGCCGATTGACAAAAATCTCCTTTGGTGCATACATCATCGAGCTACAGGTGAAAATGTCCGTGCCTTGCTAGGTAATAAAGAAGTGTGAGGACTTGTTTACTATCACAGCGTTCATACACTGGACCACAAGAGTAATAATTGTTACCCGACAAGAGGTAGCATTGTAGCGGTGTTGTTGTCTGGAGAGGCAGGCGCGCCACCAAAGAAGAAGCGTTCCCGCTCGCCAGGGAAAAAAACCCCGTCAGGCAGGGTCCTCCAAGGAGGCGTAAGGGGTTTCAAGCCCCCTGGCGTCTTCGTTTTGTCACGTGAAGAGTCTGTCCAGATCGAGATCGGCCAAGGCCACCAACTTCAGCTTTCGGGCCTAAGTTCATATAGCATGTGAGATCGTTGCAGCTCCCACCGCCAGTCACAAACAGCTTCCCTATGTGGTCTTTGACCAGGTGTCAGCTTGAGGCTCGAACGTGGGCGCAATCTTAGTGTCTGATCCGGGGGCAAGCCGTTAGTGCAGCGCAAAATAAAGCGACAAGTCCGATGAAACGGACCAAGCGGTCGATTGAAGCAACGTCACGCCACGTGGCCGGCTATAGCGGGTCGTGCCCGGGATCGATGCACTCTGAAAGCGCATGCCCAGGCGCGATTTCTCCACTTCGAAAACTGAAGGCCTGTGGGTTGTCGGTCACCAGGGCTAATCTCGCTGGCCCTCCTCCGCATCTTTCCTCCTGGACGATATAAGAAGATTTACATCCACACGTCTTCCTCTTCTTTTACCACGTAGTCCTCCATCCACAGCACCGAGAAACAAATCGCAATGTCTGGCGTCGACGGAGTTCGCATTCTTGGTGAGTTACCACCGCCCCGGCGTTCCGGCTTCGGCTAGCCGATGCTGACCTCATTCACTTCCCATTGGACTTTTTGTGATCTCGCTCGAAAGGCCGCATTGAAGGCGAGCACGCCAAGATCCTCACGCCCGAGGCGTGCCGCTTCCTGGCGCTGCTCCACCGTAGCTTCGACTCTACCCGGCAGAAGCTGCTCAACAACCGAGCTCTGCGCCAGGCCCAATTTGACGGCGGCGCCCTGCCCGACTTCCTGCCTCAGACTCGGCACATTCGCGAGAATGCGACGTGGAAGGCTGCCCCTCCGGCGCCCGGCCTCCGTGACCGCCGTGTCGAGATCACGGGCCCCGTCGACAAGAAGATGGTCATCAACGCCCTCAACTCGGGTGCATACACCTACATGGCCGACTTTGAGGACTCCAACTGCCCCACCTGGGCCAACAACCTCGACGGTCAGGTCAACATGAATGCCGCCATCACGCGCACCATTGACTTTACCCAAAAGGACACGGGCAAGTCGTACAAGCTCAAGCCTCTCGGCCAGACGGCCACGCTCATTGTCCGGCCCCGTGGCTGGCACCTCGACGAAGCCCACTTCCTCGTCGACGGCAAGCCCATCTCGGGCGGTCTCTTTGACTTTGGTCTCTACTTCTTCCACAACGCCCACGAGCTCGTCAAGACGGGCTACGGCCCGTACTTTTACCTGCCCAAGATGGAGTCGCACCTCGAGGCTCGCCTCTGGAACGATGTCTTCAACTTGTCGCAGGACTACATCAAGATGCCCCGCGGCACCATCCGAGGCACCGTCCTCATCGAGACAATCACGGCCGTCTTTGAGATGGACGAGATCATCTACGAGCTCCGTGACCACTCGTCGGGCCTCAACTGCGGCCGATGGGACTACATCTTCAGCTTCATCAAGAGGCAGCGCTACCACCGCGGCGCCATCCTTCCCGACCGCGCAGACGTGACCATGACGGTGCCCTTCATGAACTCGTACGTGGACCTGCTCATCCAGACGTGCCACAAGCGTGGTGTCGCTGCCATTGGTGGTATGGCCGCCCAGATTCCCATCAAGAACGACGAGAAGGCCAACGCGGCTGCCATGGACAAGGTCAGGGCCGACAAGCAGCGCGAGGTCAGCAAGGGCCACGACGGCACCTGGGTCGCCCACCCGGGCCTGGTGCCCATCGCCCTCGAAATCTTCAACAAGGGCATGCTGGGACCGAACCAGTACTTTGTCCGCCGCGAGGAGGTCCGCGTCTCTGCCCTCGACCTGCTCAACTCGGCTGTGCCGGGCAAAATCACCGATGCGGGCGCGCGCGCCAATGTTGGTGCGCTCCTGGGCTACTGCGCAAACTGGCTCAACGGTGTTGGCTGTGTGCCGATTGCCAACGCAATGGAGGACGCAGCCACGGGCGAGATCTCGCGCCTGCTCCTTTGGCAGTGGATCTACCACGGCCAAAAGACGGCCGAGGGCACCGCCGTCACGGCCGAGTTCATCGACCGGCTCCTCGACGAGGAAGGCGCCAAGCTGAGCAAGTTGGGGAGCCGCGCCGTCGACACGGCAAAGCGCTTCATCCGCGAGGACATCCGCAAGAAGGCTCCCGCCGAATTCCTCACTTCGGAGCTCTACAACCACCTTCCTCACGACCACGCTCCCGCCCGCATCTGAGCAGCGGCGCATTTGTAAAGTGAGGAAGAAGAGGAAAAAAAAGAGGGAAAATCCAGTCTGCTCTCCTCCAAATCTCATATCGGCTTTGCTTTGTTCCTGTCTCTCTCCCTTTTGGGGGCCCTCTCCCATATTAATTTGACTTGCCTGGGATGTCCATTTTTGTGGCTGGTCTAGTCAGCTCTTGTCCAGAATGATGATGTGTTTTGATTTCGATTCTTGTCGAATTGAAGGAACGACATGAAAAGAAGGGCTGTTTCTTCTTCGTTTTGTTATTCGCCGACAAAGGCTTTCCAGAACTACTACAGAGAGATGGAGAGAGGTGGATGGTGGGTTAAGAGGCGCGGTTGACAACAAGTGGCAGTCGATGGAGAGGAGAAAGGAAAAGAACAAGGGAGATAAAGGTGTGGTTTTGGGGCATGAAAGGGGAAAAGGAAGAGCAAAATGAAGAAAAGAAAGGAGGAAGACAAGAGAAGAAATCGAGCGGCACGGAAATGATAAGACGAAAGGGAAGCCTTTTGGTAGCAACAGGAAAGGGAGAACATGAGAAAAGAGAGAGAACCCCAAGGAAATTTGTTTTTGAACGTTGTCGATGAAGTCTATCGAGGTGGGGCGGTCAGGCGATGGAGTCGTAGCTCCAGATACGTGCGTTGAAATCGCCGGAGCCACTAGCGAGGAGGTTCCCGGCGGGGCTCAGATTAATGGCAATGACGGAGTTCTTGTGTCCCTGGAGGACGAATTGGGTCTGTGCCGTTCTGGGGTCCCAGAATTGCACACCGCGGTCCTTGGATCCCGAAGCAATCCACTGCCCGTCGGGCGAGCAGGAGACGGACAGGACGTAGTCCTTGTGGCCCAAGAAGGTCGTCGCACACGTCGCATTTCCAGCCCGCTCTTCTTCGGGTGCATCAGCATCGAGGGCACGAACAGTGGCCGAGAGGTCCCACATCTTGAGCGTCTTGTCGAGACTGCCACTGACGAGAGTGCGTCCATCGGGGGCGAAGCTGACGCTGTAGATGCTGTCCTTGTGGCCCCGCAGCTTTTCGAGCTGCTGTCCCGTCCTCGTGTCCCACACGCGCACGAGTGTGTCGAGGGCGCCGGCAGCGACCAAGCGGTTGTCGGAGCTGATGCTGACGCTCGTCACGCCGGCCTCGCTAGGACCTTGCTCTTGACCAGGCGAAGTGTAGAGGGTGTGGAGCAAGGTGCCGGACTCGACGTCCCAGATGCGAACAGTCTTGTCGCCGCTACCACTGGCAATGATGCGTCCATCGCGGGAAAAGTCGAGCGAGTAGATCTCCTGCTTGTGACCGGCAAAGATGTGCTTGACCTTTTTCGTGGCAATGTTCCAGATGCGGATCTGGCGGTCCTCTGCGCCCGTGGCCAGTAAGCGGCCGTCGGGGGAGAAGCAAACGGAGCGGATGTAGAGGTCGCCCTTGTGATTCGGCGGCTGGTCCGACAGCACGCATGTCTTAGCGCCCGTCTTTGTGTCGTAGATTTGCGCACTCTTGTTGCATCCCGTCGCCAGCGACTTCCCATCCGGTGAGAAACGGACGCAGCAGACGACACTGTAAGGACAACATTAGCACCAGTACAGCAGGAGACAGCATTAGTTTCCCATGTCCCTCACCTCTCGTGCATGAGCGTGTGAACGAGATTGACGTCGAGGACGCGCTTGACCTTTGGATTGAAGATGGCAAGCCAGTCGCTACCTTCCTTCTTCAGCTCCTTGGGCACCTCGTCGGGGTCCAGCTCGCTCAGGTCTGCCAGGCTGGTGTTGCCAGCTGCAGCGGAGGGTTCGTGATCGCGGCCATAAGCGCCGCTTGGTTGCGCATGTGAAGGGTATGGACTAGGGGCCGAAGAGCCTCCTGCAGGCATCCATCCATTGTGTGAGCGCGCAGGGAGACAAAGAAGTCGTATGAAGAAAACTCACCCATTCTGTCTCTGTCCTCCCTCTTCGCCGGTCTACCATCCCTGTCGCGATCGGCCGCTGGGCTTGGAGGCCCGTACCTGTCCCTCTCGCGATCATCCATGCGCAACCGCTTCACTGAGGCGCCCTCGCCATTTGGTCGCTCACGGTCATAGCCATTGCGGTATGGGTCAGAGGGCCCTCCAAACCCACCGCTTGCTCCACCTCCCGAAGAACTGGGCTTGGAGGCGATCGGCGGCGGACCACCGCCTCCCGAGGTCGGCAGATGCGGAGGGCCCGGGAAGTTTGACCCGTTGCCGTTTCCCTCTTGTGGCCTGGAGTCGACGATGTTCCGCAGACGCTTGATCTCATCCTCGTATCTGTTCAGGCGGTTGAGTCAGCCTTTACAATCGTGAGCGTTCGGGACTATTGTGCGTGGGAAGACCTACTGCTGGGTCATGTTGGTATGCCGTGCCTCGAGATCCATGATGTGCTGCTGCATCATCTGCACCTCGCTCACTTGTTGGCCGACTGAACGAAATAGAAGAAGAAGCAAGCGGATGTTGTCAGCTCTGTTTCAATAAGGGGTCCCATAGGGATTTCTTCACGCACTCCGATGTTCAAACTCATCGCGCTGAGCTTTGAGCGTTGCTGCGTCGTTGCCGACAAGGTCGAATTCGTGCCTGACAAAGTCGAGCAGATCCGCCAGCCTGGCAGCAGCGGCCGGACCAGCACCTCCAGGAGCACCGCCGGGGCCTGGCGCGGCTCCACCAGCGCCTGAGCCAGGTGGGTTGGGTCCAGGAACCGGTGGGGGCTGCGATGGCCCACCTGCCACACCAGCACCGCCAGCACCGCCAGCACCACCGCCAGGCCCACCACTCGATCCAGCCGGTGCACCTCCCGAGCCGGCGCCTGCGGGAACCAACGAGCGTGGATTGGCGTACATCTTAGAAGACATCGGCCTGGTCTCTGAGTACGCCAATGTCGAGCTGCTTCTAATTTTCTTCTTGCGCCCTTCCTCCCTTCTACTTGTCTGATCCTTTAGAGTATCGTCAGTCGGGTCCTTTCTTCTCTGCCGCTTCTATGACGTGTCCCTCGCTCGGTGTCTGCGGACAAAAATTGATGGATGGCTGGATGGATGCGCCTAAATCAGACCTGCGGCAGGTGGGGGCGAAGGCCAACCAGTCGTGAGAGGCAACAAGACTGCTAGCGACTTTCGAGCGCTGTTCCTGTGCCGGGCCGAGTCAGATCGAGGTGAAGATGCTTGTCGATGAAAGAGGACGACCCGGCGCGCTGTGGCCGCGGTCAACTTGTCCAATCGAGGGCCGGATGCTGTCAGATGGAAGACGGGGTCGCTCTGGCAGAAAAAGGGATAAAAAAAGAGATAAAATAAAATAAGATGCGATCGATGGAGCAGAGAAGGACGCGGCCTATGCAGGAAGCGCCGCCGAACGAGCAGCTGACTGGAGAGCTTGCTCCTCCCCGGTTACGGAATTTTAGCGCTGGCCGTTTTCAAAGCAAACGAAAAGCAGAAAAAAAAGGTCCGCGCGACAAGCCACCCTCACCCAGCCAGCTCGGGCTAGCATCATTGTCAATCTGGTTCTGTCGATTATTGCAAATGGGTCTGCGACGTGGCGTGCGGGCATTCTCACTTCTGACTCTGTTCTCCTTATCTTCCAAGAGGCGACGCTAATCTTCATGGATGATGATAGTCCCTCTCCATGGATACATCAACCTTAGTCTGCCATTGCATCTCTCGCTGCCTCACCTCATAGTCCATTGGAGGATTACCGACCCAACGCCTCGGCAAACATCCATCTGAGAGAGAAAGAGTGATGGGAGAGCATCTCTACTGTCTCATCATAAATTGTCCGCTCTCCAGAGTCATGAGGCGCTCTGTACTATTGTCGAGGCACGGGGTCACTCCACCGCACTGTAGAAGCTTTCCTCGCTTCAAGACTCGATGCCGGAGCAAGCGAGAGTGGACTCGCAACGACTACACGTCCTATGCGCTCTTCTACAACAGCCTCTGCTTTCGTGACTTGTCTCGGACCTCCAAGCCGGCGGTGTTCATCGAAGCAATCTATGTAAAATTCGGAGACCATAGGCTTCGGCCGACCGACCCCTGCTCTATCGGGGTTCAACAAACAAGACGCTCACGATGAGAAAGCAGAGAAGGTCCTCTACCCATGCTGATTTCAAGATTCCAGAGCCAAATTACTCAAGATGAAATTAAATCTCTCCCCCGTCTGCTTGCTGTCATCCCCACGCGCTGCATGGTGTCTTGCTACTCTCTTCACCGGAAAAGTGCACCCAGAAGCACGGCCCATTTCCGTCAAGAGATCTTGTCCGTTGGTGACGTTGCCTGGGGGTCGCAGTGGACAAAGGCAGACACCTGTATCTCGTTTGCCCTGCAACGCAGAGTATAACGGGTACATCACGTGACCTACCAAGGGGCGCCACGTTCTTCTCGACACGACACCACTCACGAAGACGTACACTGATCATTTCCACCGATACTGGCAGCTCTTCGTTGTGCGCGATCTCATATCTAGCTCGTCCCCACTTGCCTCGGATCAAGGACGAGGGGAGCTGCCGAAAGAAGGAGCTGTCGAAACATCTGGATAGTCTTGCCTTTGTGCTTCCACGTCTCGAATCGTCGTCCCTCGTGCCAGCAGATAGAGAATGTCTGCGCCCGGTCAACCAGCGCCTCAGCTCCCACCTGGTTGGGTGTCACAATGGTGAGTTTTTACTAGACTTTTGCTGCTGACGTTTGTGCTCGATGAGCTGAGATGGTGGGTATCTCCTTTGTTCCCCGGCTTTCACAGGGATCAGAGCGCGGGGAGACACGTCTACATCGGTGAGTTGGCCCTTGTGCCAATGTAAATGCACACTAGATTGTCTTTTTCTGACAAGATGTACAGAGACGGCGACTGGGAGAACAAGCTGGCAGCCGCCAGCAGCACCAGGACAGCAGCAGCAGCAACAGCAGCCTGGTCCACCGCCTGGTCGACCGACCCATCCTCAAGGTCAAGCGCGCATGTCGATGCCTCCCATGGCCGGCCCACCTAACATGAGAGGAGCTCCTCCTCCCGGTCCAGGCCAGGCACTGTCGCCGGAAGCCTCGGCATCTCCTCCTCCGGCTGTGGCTGCCACGACGGGCTCCCGGAGGCGAGCTTATCCCACCGCCCACCTGGCAGCCAACAGCGTCAGCTACACCGGTGGCTTCCCAGACGCAGGCGGTCTCGCACCTGCTGGCTACCCTGGTGCAACGCCTGCGGCAGCAGCAGGAGATGGCTCTTACAACCAACAGCAACTCTTCTCTCCTGCTGGTGTACCAGACGCCCAAAGCCCGCCACAACCGGCTGCTAATCTTGGCGCGCCCACAGGTCAAGCCGCAGGCAGCGGCTTCCAGCCTTCTCATTATCACTCACCTTCGGCTGCCCCAGCCTTTGCCGGCAATGGAGCTGCAGCTGCGGGAAGTTTCGGTGGCGGTGTGGCTGGCATGACGAATCAGTTTCAATCAATGGGGGTTGGCGGAACGGGAGGTGTCAAAGGAGTGAGTCCTCGCTCATCGCTCGTCGCTCAGTCGCAGGTCCGCTAGAACACAAGCAGACTGACCATCTCCACTACAGAACCCCCTCTACACGGTCAACCTTTCGGCGACGCAGCCCAACGTCAACGATCTCTTGCGACCCCCGCCAGAGATCAAGCTACCTCCCAACGCCTGCATCTCAACCAACCCAAAAGCCAATGCAGACCCCTCATACCAGCGCTGCACGCTCAATGCCATTCCCACCACGTCTTCGCTCCTCTCAAAGTCAAAGCTGCCTCTCGGCCTCATCCTTTCGCCTTACCGCTCAGTACGAGAGGAGGATGGCGATGAGCCAGTACCCGTCGTGACGGACGCTGTCATTGCACGATGCCGACGCTGCCGAACCTACATTAACCCTTACGTCCAATTCATCGAGGGAGGCAACCGATGGAAGTGCTGCATGTGCAACATCTCAAACGAGGTGCCCCAGTTGTTTGATTGGGATCAGGAAAAGAACCAGCCCGCCGATCGATGGGCTAGACCGGAGCTCAACCACAGCGTCGTTGAATTTATCGCTCCAAGAGAGTACATGGTTCGTCCCCCTCAACCGCCCATCTACACTTTCCTCATCGACGTCTCTCATGCCGCCATCTCTTCTGGCATGGTGGCCACGGCTGCTCGCACCATTCTCGAGTCGCTTGATCGCCTTCCAAACGAAGACAGCCGGACAAAGGTGGCCATCATCGGTATTGACGTCAGTCTGCACTTCTTCTGCCTCGCGCCTGGCAGCACAGAGCCCGAG
This sequence comes from Acaromyces ingoldii, assembly GCF_003144295.1. Taxonomy (NCBI): domain Eukaryota; kingdom Fungi; phylum Basidiomycota; class Exobasidiomycetes; order Exobasidiales; family Cryptobasidiaceae; genus Acaromyces; species Acaromyces ingoldii. The sequence goes on along the minus strand of NW_020290251.1, from coordinate 967,074 downwards.
ATGCTCGTCGTGAGCGACCTCGACGACGTCTTCCTGCCCAAGCCCAACGATATCCTCATCAATCTCAGCGAATGTCGCGAGGGTCTGGAGGCGCTCCTGGGTCGTCTTGGGGATATGTTCAAGGATACCACCGTATCCGGCTCGGCGCTCGGCGCTGGTCTCCAGGCCGCATACAAGCTCATCTCGCCCATCGGCGGAAAGATCATCACCCTTTCGGCCTCGCTGCCAAGCGTCGGTCCCGGCGCCCTTAAGGTGCGCGAGGACCCCAAGCTGCTGGGAACGTCGAAGGAGAGTACCTTGCTGGGCGCCGCCTCGACGTTCTACAAGACGTTCCCCATCGACTGCTCACGCAGCCAAGTCTCAGTCGACATGTTCCTCTTCTCGGCCGCCTACACCGATGTGGCCACGCTCAGCTGCCTTCCACGATATACCGGTGGCCAGACGTACTTCTACCCTGGCTTCCACGCCGCCCGCTCGGAAGACGCTGGCAAGCTCGCTCATGAATTATCCGAGGTGCTTGCGAGCCCCATCAGCTACGAAGCCGTGCTCAGATTGCGAGCGACAAAGGGTCTGCGCGCGACTGGCTTCCACGGCAACTTCTTCGTTCGCTCCACCGACCTCCTGGCGCTCCCTGCTGTCCCTCTTGACCAGGGTTATGCTATCGAGTGCGAAATTGAGGAGACCATTAATGCGCCGTTTGTCGTCTTTCAATCCGTCGTTCTTCACAGCACGAGCTACGGTGAACGGAGGATTCGAGTCGTCAACCTCGCGTTACCCACCACGAGCAGCATGTCCGAGGTCTATTCGGGCGCGGACCAGACGGCCATCGTCACCCTCCTGGCGAACAAGGCCGTCGAGCGAAGCATTCACGCCCGCCTCGAAGACGCTCGTGATGCGCTGACAAACAAACTCGTCGATATCTTCTCTACGTACAAGGCAACGATGACCTCTGCAGGTTCGGGAGCGAGCCCGCAGCTGAGCATCGCATCCAATATGGCTCTCTTGCCGCTCCTCACGCTGGGCCTGCTCAAGCACGTCGGTATCCGCAGCAGCTCGCAGATCCCATCAGACCTGCGCGCCTATGCCCAGGCTCTGCTCACGACACTGCCGGTCCAGCTCCTGCTTCCTTATCTGCACCCCAATTTCCACTGCCTCCATAACATGCCACCCGATGCCGGCACAAAGGCCGACGGAGGCGAGGGTGCGCTCATCATGCCACCCAAGCTCAACCTGACGGCCGAGCGCCTTGAGCGACACGGCCTGTACCTCATTGAGGATGGCCAGAACATTTTCCTGTGGGTCGGCCGGGATGCCGTTCCCCAGCTCTGCCTCGACGTGTTCGACGCTCCAAACTACGCAGCGTTGCGCGGCGGCAAGACGACGCTTCCTCGCCTCGACAACTCGATGTCGCAGCGCGTCAGCGCCATTGTGGAGCGCGTCCGGACGATGCGGAGGGGACCGTACAAACCCCACGTCTACATTGTCAAGGAGGATGGCGAGCCGAGCTTGCGCCTCTGGGCCCTTTCGATGCTCATCGAAGACCGCTTTGAGCAGACGCCGAGCTACATGCAGTTCCTCGGCACGCTCAGAGACAAAGTCAATGGCGGGTCGTAGCTGCCTCTCTCCGCCCCTCTTGTCATTTCCTCTCCTCTTTTCCTCTCTCTCACACCTGGCCTCTCGGTGCGTGCGCTACTCCCATTCCCCCCACTTCTCTGGTGTTCCCTTCTGAAAGAAGAGGACAGCGTATACGACAATTGTGTCGTTGATTTCTTATCGTCATGAAAGATTATTGAAAAAGAAACAATGTTGATCCCCCCTTTGCGACACATGCGAATGAGTCCACAAAGAGAGAGAGAAGACAAGCATGCAACGCCAGTGCTATCAAGCAGAACAGAAGGGCTGAGACTGCAAGGTATCAAGGTCTTCTTCCAAAAATCTTTCGAAGCTCGGCCACGTCGAGCTTGTGTTCACGCTGAGCCGTGAGGAGACCGTTGACCTCTGTCTCGCAATCGGCCGTCTGGGTGTAGCAGTAGCCCTGGACGAGGCCGCCATCGAGGACGGCGTCGACGAGGCCCCTGATCCGGCCGAGGAGGTCCTGGGCGCTGCCGGCCTCATTGTAGCCCCAACCCTTTGCGCCACCGGCCAACGAGACACCGCCAAACTCGGAAAGGACGATGGGCTCGGCAGCGTGGGCGCTGCCGGGGTTGTACACTGCTCGCGAGGCCTTTGGCGCAAGGAGCGAGGCTAGGGAAGCGCATGTCTTGCGCAAGCTTGCGTGCTCGGCGTAGTCGTGAAAGGTGCAGACCGTCGTCTTGCTGTGTTCCCAGCCATCGTTGTCGACGACGAGCCGGGAATCATCGAGAGACCTCGTCAGATGGAAGAGCGAAAGGAGGTGGTCTCGCTGTGGCGCTGATATGGCGAGGTTGGGCACGCCCCAGGACTCATTGATGGGCACCCACGCGACAATGCAAGGGTGGTTCATGTCTCGCTTCATCGCCTCGAGCCATTCTTGAGTGAAACGCTCGACATAGGCATGCGAATACTCGTAGGCGTTTGGCATCTCGGCCCAGATGAGGTAGCCGAGCTTGTCGGCGTGGTAGAGGTACCGGGGATCGGCAACTCTCTGATGAGCTCGAGCTCCATTCATGCCGATCTCCTTCATCTTGAGTATATCCTGCTTGAACGCCTCGTCGCTCGGCGCCGTCAGGTTGGACTTGGGCCAATAACCCTGGTCGAGATTCAAAGCCATGAAGTAAGGGCGATTGTTGAGGCAGATCTTGCCCTCTTCGTTGATGGAGATCTTGCGCATGCCGACGTAGGTCTCGACCTTGTCCAGCGTCTCGTTGCCGTCGGCCGACAAGAGCGACAGAGTTACGTCGTACAGTGATGGATGGTCGGGGGACCACAGGGCAAGACCGCCAGACCAGGAGTCACCCTCCAGCTCGGGCGGAAGGATGCCCGAGCCATAGAGATTCTTGCGGATCTTTTCGGGCGGAGAAGAGCCGGGAACAGAGACGGTCAATGTGCACGCGGCCGATGCTGTATCGTTGGAAATGACGACATCCGATCGGCTGATGGGAATACCAGCCAGAGCAACCTGCACGGCCAAACGAGCTTCTCTGGTTGATTGCTTTGATGATGGACCGACCCCGAGAAGCTCAGCGTTGACGGCAATGGTACCCTGATCGATGTCCGGCTTGATGCTGACCCGCTCGATGCGGCTCTTTGGCGCTACCTCGAGCCAGACGGGCTGCCAAATGCCCGTCGTGGGCCAGTAAAAGATGGATTCGGGCGTCGCCTTCCAGTACTGCTTGCCTCTCGGTACAGTGACATCGTGCGGGTAGTCTCTCACCCGGACCGTAACGACCACTTCAGACTTGCCTGACGCCTTCGCGGCGAGCACTTGGGGTGTGATGTCGGCATAGAAGGGGACATGACCACCGCGATGTTGGGTCACCTGAAACAGATCACTTTAGCGATGGTGCCCAAGAAGAAGGCTCAAGCAGCAAATAATTCACCTGTGATCCAGAGACGAAGACGGTTGCTTCATAGTCAATGGCGCCGAAGTGAAGCAGCGCACGAGTGGCAGCGTCAACCTCGCTGGGCACTTGGACATGACGAGAATACCAGACTGAAGAAGAGGAAAGGCGAAAGCTCGTCGCATCTGTGAGCATGCATGCGCACCTTAGTGCACGAGTACTTAGACTCACCGACCTCATGGATGCCCTTGTCACTGATCCCAGAGGCTTCAGTCTGGAAGGCAAAGGGAACGGTGATGGTCTGGTTGAGGCGGCCCTCATCATGCTGCCACGCCTGATCGAGCCCTTCGTCCTGATCATCGAACGCAAACTTCCAAGGGCCATTTAGACAGGACCAGTGCCTATCTGTCCGCACCCAGTCAGGTCGAGGATGCTCTGATCGAGGTACTGTCATCACTTGGAGGCCTGTTGCTGTCGAGTGTTGTTCAAGGTGGGGGCGTATTGACCCCAGCCAGCATCGGCAGTGGAGGCATGTCTTCGGGACTCGGAACTGTTCGCGCATAGCAAGGAGGATGTCTATTTTTAAGGGCTGTGTTACATGGACAAGGTGGTGACTGGCTGTTGAGAGATGGGCACACAATTCTCTCAGAACAGCTGGTTCATGAGCTTGAGACTGGCCTCGACACCAAGCTGATGATTGGGAAAAGTTCTGGTCAGTAAAAGGTTCAAAGAAGCTGAGTAGGAATGCTACAAGAGTCTGACTCACGAAGGTGGCGGCGTTGGCTGGGAAGGCTCGGAGCATGGCGGGTCCTGCACCCTTGAACATGGAGCTGGGTCCCTCGGTGGCGAGGGTATGACGGAAGCACTGGATGAAGCCCGTGTAGGTGCCCTGAGGAGCACCCTGGTAGCGCGACTTGATGACATCCATAGGCAGCGCAACAGACCACTTTGTTGATAGAGCGAGGGTTCAGTGAACAGGCGGCGAAGTAGAGAAAAACCAAGACACAAAGGACTTACCATGGCCATGCCTGCGAGACCACCGGCAGTAAGGACGTGGAGAAGGTTCAGCTGCGACGGGTCGGCACCAGCAGGCGTGAGACCCCTCTTGATGGCTTCGTAAGCGCCAAAGTAGCTGTGAGGCAAGGGACAGTCAGAGTCCTTGAAGCATGTAGCAAAAGGGGCGGATCCTGACACTTACGCAGCACTTCCGGGGCCATCACGAGCAAGGGTGGCACCAGTGCCTCGGAAGACAGACTTAAGACCACCCTCTTTGTAGAGCTGACGAACGACGTCCACGGGACCATTGTACGTGGGACCGGCGTTCGAAGACTGGCCCTGAAGCTGTTGTAGAGAGGAACAAGTGTGAGAAGTGTTAGCAGGAGAGAGAGGTATGCTTGAGCTTGAGGTAAGCGGGCAGGAACGGATGGCACGCACCTGAAGGAGCACCTTCACGCGCTCGGCAGGACCAGCGACGAGGGTGGTGGGGATGGCAGAGAAGAAGCCAGCGAAACCCAGCTCGGCCAGGGACAGCTGTTCCGTCTTTCGGTTGGGCGTTGCGGCGTAGATGAGCTTCTTGCCAGCATCGTAGGACCAAAAAGAGATTGCAAAGATGGGAGTAACGCCGACGAGGGGGGGACCCATGCCTCTGTACATGCCCTTGATGCCGTCGGCCTTGATCGTCTTCTTGACGACGTCCATACCACCGGTGTACGTGCCCTCCTTTGCCGTCTGCAACCGCGTCTTTGTCAGGTCAAAGGGGTGGCCCACGAGAACGGCCGAGACACCTCCGAAGCCGCCAGAGAGAAAGGACTTGACTGACGACGCGGCCGAGGCCTTAGGGTCCAGCTGCTTGGCCTGCTCATCCTCGATGGCTGCGGGGGTATTGTCGTCGGCACCCATTATCTTGCACGTTGAATATGAGGACTGGTGGAAGACGAGAGGAAAGGAAAGAAGAGGAGGCTGGTGAGGGTGTCGAGGAAGAAACCGAAGCTCAATTAACGAGACTGACGGCACGGCTATGGATCGACCGGCGCTCGATTTGAAAAAGGCCAGTAATGCATCATCGCTCTTGCTTTGAGAAAAACTCACTTTCTTCCTCTCGCGTGGCCAGTGGTTCAATTCATTACCCCGCCAGGACTGACAAATAGAACACTCTAAATCGGAAAGGCTTTGCTTGGCTCTGACGCTTCGACCCAATTGATGGAGCCGGAGCTTGCTCCATGGCCCCTTGACAGCATCGGCAGCAGCGACAAGGGTCATCGACACGAAGGAGGAAGCGCAACAGCCTCATGCAGCAGCAAAAGGACGGCTTCTCAATTCGACAGTCATTACGAATCAACGACGCTCAGGAAGCGCGTAGCTAGGGCCCCGTCAGACGACAACATGGATCACCCCCGGGCGTATGAGACCCGTGTATTTCTCCCAGCGGGCTCCCAAGCCGGATTAAACGGGAACAACGACAACAAGAACGGCGGCGGCAGCCTCATGGGGTCGCTGCTCAGATTTATCAGGCGAAGATGCTGCTTTATGTGGCTTCTCGTCTCGGCCATCTTCGCTTCGCAGATCTGGTTCTGGACACCGGTCTTGCTTGGCGAGGAGCGAGTCAGAGAGCTGGGCATCGAAGGTGAGCCTGAGCCAATCTATAGATTAGAAGGCTCGTCCCAAATCTGACATTTTTAAGTCGCTTCAGGATGGAGAGACTCGGCCGTCCCATGGATGCCTACACCCCAGTCTGTGCAGCCCATAATACCTCAACTAGATCTCCCCAGTTACGGCATACCCAACATGGATCTTCCCAGTGGTTATGAACCTCCGCCGGACGACGAGACCGACCGGCTTTTGTTGAGCGAGGATGCCTTCCCAGCCGCTGTCATGAAGGGCTACTATCACTCCTCACACGACCTCGACAAGCTCTACGCCGACGGCAATCCACACCTCGGCGTCATCCCCGCCAGTAAGCTCCGACTGCTTCAGCGTGACCCTCTCTTGAGCCGGCCCACGGCACCAATGGCCGCCCCAGAGGTACCTGCTTCGCTCTGGGTTGCCCACAGTGGCTGGTCAGCAGCCGTCAACGGTTCCAAGACGACGTACCTGGACGCATATACACCAGAAGCGCAACCGCTGGAGCCCGAGTGGCGAAAGGCGCCCTTTGCGGGCTGGCAGCCCCCACTCGAGGAGATGAGGCGCTCTGCAAGCCGCAGAATGCCGCTGCCAAAGGTGCAGCATCCCTTTCCCGCCCCCGATCGTTATTCGGGTGTCGAGGGCAACACTGCGAGGGACAAGGTGTTGCAGGAGAGGCAAAGGCTCGTCAGGAATGCGTTTTTGCACGCTTGGCAAGGCTACAAGAGGCTTGCATGGGGCCACGATGAGCTCAAGCCCGTCACGGAAGTACCCCATGACAACTTCAATGTGAGTTGACTTTTTCTCTGAAGAATTGAGAGTCGAAAGGGACCTCTAATTGCTTCTCTCCTTTCCTCGTCGAGCAGGGTTGGGGTGCTACTATCGTCGATGCGCTCGATACACTCCTCGTTATGGAACTCCCGGGTGAATATGACTTGGCGCGGCAGCACGTCCGCGACATCGACTTTCACCTCGTTGGCGGCGAACGCAGCGCATACGGCTTTTCGGACGGCAAGATTCCCGTCTTCGAGACGGCGATCCGATACCTTGGAGGGTTCCTTTCGGCCTACGACCTCTCTGGCGATGTCCTCATGCGGGACCGCGCCGAGGAGCTGGCTCAGCTGATTATGCCTGCCTTTGACACGCCCACCGGCGTACCCGTTGGTCGCATCAAATTCGACCAGCCCTCATACAAGTCGGCAGCCGGCGGCGTTATCCTGGCTGAGGCTGCCAGCATGCTCGTCGAGATGACGAGACTGTGGCAGGTGACTGGCAATCGCACCTACTTTGACCGCGTGCAGAGGACCAGCGACTGGCTCGACCGCAACATGACGGGCACACCGGAGCGGCTGGGCACCCTGCTTCCCACGAGCATCTTTCCTGAGCGGGGCACCATGTACGGGTGGTACACGTGGGGCGGCATGGCCGACAGCGCATTCGAGTACCTCATCAAGGAGCACCAGCTCCTGGACGGTCATTTGGAGCAGTACGGCCGCATGTTTAGCGAGGCCATGGACAGCGCGCATCGCTGGCTGCTCCGCCACATTGGCTCAGTGCCCAACACACCGCTTCTGATCATGGGCCAAAGCAATGGCCGGCTCTTCACGCCCAAGCTCGAGCACCTTACCTGCTTTGCAGGAGGATCGATTGGATTGAGCGCAAGGCTTCTCTCTGGTCGGTCTCACGATCTGGTCCATGCCGAGCGCGTGACCGAGAGTTGTTGGTGGGCATACAATGCCACAGCAACGGGCATTGGGCCCGAAGAACTGACATTCTACCGTGATCGAGACACGGATCGGTTCGACAGCGTCGTCATGCCCGATGGCACGAGCCGACGGGGAAATGCCAGAGGGTCGCCTCTCATTGGTGTTCGCAGCATCCGTGCCGACTATCGCAATCGACCAGAGACGATCGAGTCCGTCTTTTACATGTGGCGCATCACGGGCGACGAGAAGTGGCAGGAGAGGGGCTGGCAGATGTTTTCCTCATGGGTGGCCCATTGCATGACCGACGTCGGCTTCTCGAGCATCCAGAGCGTGCTCGAGGTGCCCGCCATGCAGAGCGACTCGATGGAGAGCTTTGTCTTCGCAGAGACGTTCAAGTACTACTACCTCCTCTTTTCCCCGCCGGACCTCATCTCCCTCGACGACTACGTCTTCACCACCGAGGCGCATCCCCTGCTGACGCCCCAGAAGGGCCGGTGGGCGCGCGCGGGTCATGGGCCCAAGAAGCTGTGGGACGATGCGGCGCCAGAGTCGTCACACACGCCGCCTTCTGCTTCGGGACTCTATGCAGGAGGCGAGGGTGGACCGGTTGGGGGGTTGACGAATCAACAAAAGCACGCCATCCTGAAACGGTGGTATGACAAAAATGAGAACGAGCGCAAGAAACAGGAGGCTTTCGCAAAGGCAAAGGCGAATGCCGACAAGGTCATTCCTCCTCCGATCCTCAAGAATAATGCCAGCAGCAGCAGCAGCATCAGCACCTCCTCCAGTAGAAGTACCACCAGCAACGACGGCGACGACATCTCCAGCAGTAACAACGCTTAGACTGTCCTTAAGCTCTTCGTCTCCCCTGGTCTTACCCGCCCGTGGCTGCCTCATCCAAGTGCCTTTAGCTTTGTACAGTTTCCTGCATCTCCGTCATCATCATCATTGAAATTCTTGAGCTTTCTCCTCTTCGCTTTGCCTGCCGAGACGATCGAAAGGTGTGACATGTGCAAAAAAGGCCGCGCGGCTGGGTTCAGGGAGGGCGCTCCTCGTCCCCGGCTTTCTCTACTCTCGTCACACGGTCCCCCGGGAGCTCTATTTCGTTCCGTTCAAATCTGGAAGCAAGTGAAGAGCCCTCTTCTTCATTTGAGGTACTGTTCTATACTCTGACCTCTGATCCCTCTGCCAATGAGCTGAAAGGCGCGGCATCGAGCGGCTACGAAGATCTTTGTGCGGTCTGGCTGCGAGACCCTCTACGAAGAGGTCGTACGATGGCTCGGACTGTCAATCAAATCATATCTCTCAGGGCTAGGGTCCACTCCGAAGAGTTCTCGATAACCAAGACAAGATTCAATAGAGCCTTCACCATAGCAGGGTCGCTTGGGCCTACGTTCCGGTCAAAAAGTTGGACCCGTGTAAATGCATTGCCATTCGTTTGGAAATCTAGCTGGCCATGGATGCGACAAAGTCCTGTACGCAGCGAAGGAGGGCAGGCAAGGGGAACACAGAGAGAGGGAGAGATGATGCGGGAACGTCAGAAGGGGAGTAGAGACGAGTAAGAGCGCGAGGACTCACCTTTTCTGCTCTTGCGACGGCATCCTTGAAGTTCTGAACCTGGGCCCAGCACTCAAGTGACCGCCCTGGATTTTCGCTGTAGATGGATCATTTAATGAGCAGCCTGTTTGATGAAGCGGTGGCGGGGCAGGAGCAAGTAAAGAAACTCACTTGTAGCATTTGAGCACCTCACTCCTCGCTTCCTTTACGCCAGGTGCCTTTTCAACCTTTTGCTTCCTCTGAGTGTGCCGCTCGATCTTGGAACGGACGTCGTCGAGCTCTTGACGGAGCAAGATGCTAGACTTTCCCTTTGCACCCTTGGACGCCGACTGCGATGCTCGATCCAGGCTCTCCTTTTCCAGAGCGGCCTCGATCTGCTGCCGCACAGTGGCCTCCTGCTTCTTGAGCCGGCTCAGCTCATCGCGAATTTTGGACTGGATCGACGAGTCGAGGTGTTCCTGTCGGGGGAGAGACACCGGCGCCGGTGGTGATTGCGGCTGCTGAGACGACGAGCTGTCTGGTCGGATTGTCGGCTTGTCACCCTTGTTAGGTTCGGCAATCCTGCCGAGAAGATTGGTGCTCATTTGCTGTTGAGCGATGTATCAGTATCGGACGATGCGATTTTGCAAGACAAAGCACAGGCACAGACGCACCGAGTGATTCTCTGTCCCACTTGCCGTTGCTGCTTTGTGCCCTGGCTGCTCCTTAGATGCTCCCGCGCCCATCGAAACAACGTCTGTCTCGTTCACGAGAAGGAGCAAGTCGGAAGTGGAAGGACAGATGGGGGCGCGAATACACGTGGTTGATTACGTGATCTGTTTGGCGCCAACGGCTTCGCCGTCGTCATCTGCAGCGCGCGCCCTTTGTTGGACCTGTGACAATCCCTCCCTTTCTTCGTCAGCCCTTACTACTATTCTACGCGCGCACGCTCATCGTCCCAAGCGCCGACCAGACAAACACCCGGGTCTCTGTACTCGAAGACCGTTCGCGGGTGGCCTTTGCAGCTCAGTCTAATCGTTGCCTCGCTGCTGCTCCTCCATCCACCATCATCTTCGCTCTGGATCGATCGCAGATTGGACTTTTTCCCTCTCTCCTTCCTCCAGTCCCATCCCTTGCTATCGCTACCTACACGACTTGGCCTCATCCATCACGTAGCTGCTTCACAAGCTCAGGCGTCGCCCTTCAGCCGCTCGCTAGCACTTATCGAGCTTTGACGCTTGCGATCGGGCAACATCTCTCACATATTGAGAGGTTGGTTTGAAGTCGTCCCAAAGCGGCTAACAGTTGCAACGGAGCGCAGACGTGACGACTGTTGTCGGCTCTTCGACGACTCTCGACGAACAGAGAAAACCCGAGCGGCATATTAGTTCGCCGTTCGGCAGCCAACCTCTTCTTCTGTTGGGCCCCTTGGAGAGAGACCATGCTGGTTGATCACATGTCAAGCCGTCCTCCACCATTGCCTCTCAGAACGGATCTCACCGGCGGCTCTTCTTCTTTTCCGCTTTCTTTCTCACTCTCACCAACCGATTCACATCGACGAACAAAGGCTACGGAATCAGCAGATGTACCCGTCGCCTTCTCCCTCGCCCTCGCCCTCACCGGGTCCGGCCTACCTTTACCAGCACCATCACTCGGGCGCCGGCTCTAACGGCCCCTCGTTTGGCGCAGGAGGCGTGCCCGGCCAAAATGGCTCGGCATTTCCTCCCGTTGGTCGGTTCCCAACCTCTACAGGTATTGGCTGGGGGCCGCGGTCCCATCACCCGCATCATTCTCACCAACAAAACCCTTCGCTGTCGTCTCTGCCTGGCTCTCTGAGCCATTCAAGTGCAGCTTCAATCAACAATAACGGAGGTGCTCCCTCTTCTCCTGGATACGGCTCCTTGGCGGGCAACCACCACATCCACTCACATCCTTCTCATGGACCGTCGGGCCTCTCACATATGCCCTCGCCTGGTCCCCTGCATACAGGGTCCGGTCATCTCGGTGCATCGCATCAGTCTGCGACTGCATCGGCCGCTGCTGCCGCTGCAGCAGCGGCGGCAGCCAATGCGTCCCCACACTGGCAGCAGCAGCTCTTGAAGGCAGAGGTATGTTGCTGGGAATACACGCGCAAAGAGCGTGAGAAGACTGATTGCACATTTAAATCATGGCAGATCTCGAGGCAATCGGCTTCACCGCATCACCATGCAAGGGCAGCCGCCTTGGCAGCTCGTAGTGCCACGAGCGCCGCTGTGGCTATTCAAGATCCCAACAAGGGCATGCACATTCCTGTGACGGCTGCCAATGGCCTTAGTCTGCACAACGCGCGCAAGGATGCGTCGCACGACGATTCTTCGTCTTCGGGACTTGGATCAGCAGCCAATGGCGAAGCTTCATCAAGTGCACGGCAGAACAACGATGCCGAGAGCAAGGAAGGGCATCAGTCATGGACGACGATCGACATGGGCGGGTTGGGTCTCAAGAATCTGGCAAACGAATTGTTTCGGTACGACTTCCTGACATCGCTCTTTGTCAACCATAACAACCTCACGACGCTATCTCCCGAGATCTCGCGGCTCAAGAACCTCGTCATTCTGGATGCATCTAGCAACAAGCTCACTTCGCTTCCTCCGGAATTGGGCATCTTGACGAGTCTCAAGGAGCTCTTCCTCTTCGACAATGTCATCGTCACGCTCCCTCCCGAGCTGGGATCCTTGCACAACCTGGACACGCTAGGAATTGAGGGCAACCCACTCGCCGATAACCTGCTTCATTTGGCGCAAAGCGAGGGGACATCGGCGCTCATCGCCTTCCTCAGAGACTCGTGTCCCGTGCCTTTGCCACCGCCGGAGCGTGAGTGGATCACCATCGAGCCCGACTTGCCCCCGCCGAGGGACAACGATGACGAGGAACCGGATCCGCCGCCTGAGTCGTTCAACGTCCTTTGCTACAACATTCTTTGCGAAAAGTATGCGACGCAACAGCTCTACGGCTACACGCCGTCCTGGGCCCTCGCTTGGGACTACCGCAAGGACTTCATCCTTCAGGAGGTCATGAGCTATGGTGCCGATATCGTCTGCCTGCAGGAAGTGGACTCAGAGCAGTACGAAGACTATTTCCTGCACCACCTCTCTCAGCAGGACTACGACGGCATTTATTGGCCAAAGTCGAGGGCACGAACGATGCGTGATGAGGAGAAGCGGAGAGTGGATGGCTGTGCCACGTTTTTCAAGTCGAACAAGTTTGCTCTCATCGAGAAGCAGCTCATCGAGTTCAACCAAATTGCGCTCCAGAGGCCCGACTTCAGAAAGACGGAGGACATGTTCAATCGTGTCATGACAAAGGACAACATTGCCATCGTGGCCCTCTTGGAGAATCGTGACAGCGGAAGCCGCTTCATCGTGGCCAATGTGCACAATTATTGGGACCACGAGTTCCGAGACGTCAAGCTGGTGCAAGTGGCAATGCTGATGGACGAGCTGGAGAAGATCGGGCAGCGCTTCGCCAAATTCCCGGCTAAGCTCGACGTAAAGGATGGCTACCCACCCGCGCCAAAGTACAGCGACGGTACGAAGATTCCGACGTTGATCTGCGGCGACTTCAACAGCGTCCCCAAGAGTGGCGTCTACGATTTCCTTGACAAGGGCGTCATCGCGGGTGACCACGAGGACTTCATGAAGCACATTTACGGAGACTACACCGCCCACGGTCTCCAGCACAAGCTCGCCCTCAAGAGCGCGTACCATGACATCGGCGAGCTGCCCTTCACCAACTATACGCCCAACTTCGTGGGCAGCATCGACTACATTTGGTACAACTCGAATGCCCTCGCGGTCACCGGTCTTCTTGGCGAGGTCGATCGTTCCTATCTGAACAAGGTTGTTGGCTTCCCCAACGCGCACTTTCCTTCGGACCATATATGCATCCTCAGCGAGTTCCGGGTCAAGTATCCCAGAGACACGTCTCGGCCAAAAGTAGGCTTTGGCGGACCAGTCAATGGGCGAGATCGGGATCGAAACCAGGATCGGGATCGAGACCGCGATCGTGGAAAGGATATGAAGTGATCGCTCTTTTCTGCGTCCTACCGCCCTTCGGAACCTCTCTTGGGCCTTGCTGCCGCCGCCGCGGCTCCAACCCTTACTCTTGCTACTTTCACAATTCTTTCTCCTCGCCCGCAACAAATTCTCCCTTTTTCCACTTCATTCATCTTTCCATCTCCATTCCTCCTTATCTGTTTTATGTTCCTCATCCCCTCTTATTGTCTTTCCCTCTCTTGGTGCCCACCCTCGAGTGTACAAGTGCCTGCCGCAATCCAATTGACCTATTCCAGTCTTCAGAGCAAAGATGGCGTTGTGGTCACGTGCTCTTTTCACCGCCAACGCTACTTCGTCGACGAGGCTGGTTGCTTCGCCTCCGACCCACAATCGACTCTTCATCCGCCGCCGCTCGTCTCTTCCAGCGCACCAAACTTTGCGCGCCGGTCTCTGCGCACAGGACCTCACACCTCACCACCCGCTGTGCTAGGTCATCTCTAAGCTCCAAGTGATCGCCATCACTCGCAAATTCTGCTATCGACATCGTCTACCGCTCGAAAAAAAAAGCCGAGAAGGGTGACCATTCCAATAATCGCTCTTCATCCTACAAAGCTATTCGTCGCCTGGTACCTCAACACCATTTTTCTCCCTCTCTTTTTCGGTCTCTGTCTCCTCTGCGTGCCTCCAGCACCCATCCAAACGCTCATACATTGTAGTTGAGTCGCGGTGCACATCTCGTTCAATTCTTCTTCGCTTCGACTTGTTGTATTATCGTAAAAGGGACCGGACCGCTTTTCTCTCTCTCTCATCAGCACCATGTCGGCTTCAGGACCAGCACCGGGACAGACAGAGGCGCAATGGCGCCAAGAAATCCAGCAAAGAGTCGTCCGCGACGAGCGTCCACAGACGGACGACGTTCTCAAGACAAAGGGCAATGATTTCGAAGACTACTTTCTTAAGCGCGAGCTCCTCATGGGCATCTTCGAGGCCGGTTTTGAGCGACCCAGTCCGATCCAGGAAGAGGCAATTCCCATCGCGCTTACCGGCCGTGATATCTTGGCGCGCGCAAAGAACGGGACGGGCAAGACGGCGGCCTATGTGATCCCATCATTGGAGAGGCTCAGCACGAAGAAAACGCACATCCAGGCTGTCCTTCTTGTCCCGACGCGAGAGTTGGCGCTGCAGACGAGTCAGGTGTGCAAGACATTGGGCAAGCACACTGGCGTTGAGGTCATGGTCACGACGGGAGGCACCACGCTGAGGGACGACATCCTGCGCTTGAGCCAGACTGTCCACGTTCTCGTCGGTACGCCTGGTCGCATCCTGGATTTGGCCGGGAAAAACATCGCAGATTTGAGCCAGTGCACCACCTTCGTCATGGATGAAGCCGACAAGCTTCTCTCGCCGGAGTTCACGCCTGTCATTGAGCAGCTGCTCTCCTTCCTGCCCAAAGAGCGCCAGGTGATGCTTTTCAGTGCCACGTTCCCCCTCATTGTCAAGGACTTCAAGGACCGACACATGGTCAAGCCGTACGAAATCAACCTCATGGACGAGCTGACGCTCCGCGGTGTGACTCAATACTACGCCTTTGTCGAAGAGAGACAAAAGGTCCACTGCCTCAACACCCTCTTCAGCCGGCTTCAAATCAACCAATCCATCATCTTCTGCAACTCGACGAATCGCGTCGAGCTGCTGGCCAAGAAGATCACCGAGCTGGGCTACAGCTGCTTCTACTCACATGCAAAGATGCTCCAGGCCCATCGTAATCGAGTCTTTCACGACTTCCGCAACGGCGCCTGCCGCAACCTCGTCTGCTCCGACCTCCTCACCCGCGGTATCGACATCCAAGCCGTCAACGTCGTCATCAACTTTGACTTTCCCAAGAATGCAGAAACGTACCTGCACAGGATCGGTCGTAGCGGTCGGTTCGGCCACCTGGGTTTGGCTATCAACCTCATTACCTACGAGGACCGGTTCAACCTGTACCGCATCGAGCAAGAGCTGGGCACAGAAATCCAGCCTATCCCGAGCACGATCGACAAGCGCCTCTACGTGGCCCCCAGTCTCATCACCGAAGACGAGGTCAACAAGCAGAACAACAGCGGCAAGGCCAGCGCAAACGGCGGCAGCAACAATGGCAATGGCAATGGCGCACAGCAGCAGCAACAGCGACAACACCAATCTGGCGCTCCCGTTATTCCTCCGACGCAGGCAAAGTTCACCCAGACGACAATTCCTCAAAGCCAAGATTTCACGCAAAGCATCGCTGGCAGGAATCGAGGGCCCAGGCAACCACAACAAGCTCGTCAAGCCTGATGACAGGCTCCTTCTCCTCCAGCATCGTGAAAGCCGTCGGCGACTTACGATCCGTTATCAACGCTCACCCCTCAAAGGCATACAACCCCGGTCAACAGCTCCATTCTCTCGCAGCGATCAAACATTGCAGAGAGCTCCCTTCTCAATCTGTCACACTCTTAGTCACCACTGGAGCCTCCTTGTGACACTCACTGTGCGAAGTACAGTACATATGCAATCCTATCCCGTACTATGCCAACAAAGACCGACCCTGTGCCCATACTGTCTTCAGGACAAAGATGCCTGGTGTTCGTCATGAAAAGTGTCGCTTTCGGAATTCGGGCCTGCCTAAACACGTGTTGAATAAGACGCATCTCACCAACTCTCACCAATCCAAGGTAAAGCCTTCCTGTAGCTAGCGACGGCACTATGTCACGGACGATGAGCGGGCTGAACAGCTGGACGATGCCCACTGGGGCAGAGACGAGCCTCGTACAGAGGTGAGTGAGAAATGTTTATCTCACCATAGAAGAGTCCAGCCTTACTTATGACCGATGTCGAGCAGGACGTCCAAGGTGCTCGACCCTCCTGGCTTCAAAGCGCTGCAGAGCACCCAAGGCAATTCGAAGGTGAGGACTCTCCCCACATGGCTTTAAAGATGCCGGCAAGACTGAGCCGATAGCATCACTTTGTGAACAGCGCACAAGCAAGGCTCCTGTCAGGTCAGTGCCCTCGGCGGCGGACGTGGAAGCCCTCAAATCGAAGCGGGCGTGGGACGTGGCAATCGCACCGGCCAAGTCGTTGCCCATGAACGGCTTTATGCTGTACATGTCTGGATCAGGCGTTCAGATCTTCAGCATGATGGCCGTCGGTATGCTCCTCACCGGTCCCATCAAGGGCATTGTTTCGATTCAGCAGTGTGAGTACCTCGCCTTGCTCTCTTCCATGCCCTATGTCTCTCTCTCTCCTACCACACGCAGGCTCTGACGCAACGTAAAACATAAACAGCTTTTGCGCCATTCTCAACTCCAGGAAAGGCAACAGCACTCATCCCGCAGCAGGTCACATTCGTCGCTTGCCAACTCATGTTGATGGCGCTCGGCATCTACAAGTGCTGGAGCATGGGCCTCCTCCCGACCGAGAGTAGCGACTGGCTCGCATGGAGACAGCCGAGAGTGGTGAGTACCTCGCTCTCAGTCCTTCGTTCGTCTCCGACTTCAGACTGACGATTTCACCACCCTAAAAGCCATTAGAATTTTCGCCGTTGTACCCTTGATCTACAATGGAAGCGTCTAGTTCGGCTTCTCATGCCCTTTTTCTCTTCTCATTCTTCTGCCTCATTTCGAGGGGGTAAAGCTTAAGCCTTGACAGCAGCGATGCACTCCATCTCAACAAGGACATCGCGAGGAAGCCTGGCCACCTCGACGGCGGAGCGGGCAGGCTTGAAGGGGCCAAAGTTCTTTGGAAGTAGGAAGAGCGTACTAAGAGTGTCAGCCGCGTGAAGAAAGGAGGCTGGTGCGGAAGGTGACACGCACCTTTTCGTAGACCTCGTTGACCTTTGCAAAGTGACCCATGTCCTTGAGGAAGACAGTCATCTTGAGAATGTGGCTCTTGTCGCTGCCGGCAGCCTTGATGACTTCAAAGAGGTTGTCCATTGCCTGCTGCGTCTGGGCCTCGATGCCACCCTCGATGATCTCCATGGTGGAAGGAACAAGGGGGATGCAGCCGGAGAGGTAAGCAACACCATTGTGCACCGTTGCTTGGCTGTACGGCCCAATGGCCTTGGGCGCCGTGGGCGTGCTGACGATCTGGTAGCCGGGCGTGGAGGACATGCTAGTGGCAGTGGAGGAGAAGGCGAAGGAACTTCCTTGTGCTTTGATGGGGGTTGGATATCGCAGGGCTTTGGCGAGGCTGTCGTGTCTTAAAGGTGCGATAGATCTCGAGAGCCGTGTCACGGACAGCATGCAGTTGAAAGGAGACGACGTAGGGGACCCGAGAAGATCGAAACGCCGAAGATACCCACCACCCCCGGAGTGACAACTGTGTTCCGTCGCGGGCACGTGATTTTTTGGCCATTCGATGTGCGCCTCTGAATCAAGAATCCTATCCCCCCTTTCTTTCTCCTCGACTTCATCCGTTCCATCGGCGAATATATCGTTGTAGCCAATCTACACAAAAGACGCAGGACTGAGGATGTCTGCGCAGTCGCAGTGGCCACAGCCGCTCAAGGACTTCGCCAACCGGACATTCAATGCCTGCACAGACTCGAACCGCAAGGCGGTGCAAGAGGAGCTTCGATTGGTGATCCTACGATGCTTCCAGCAGGGCACCATCGAGACCACAGACTGGGACAACATGCAGCTCGAGTTGCTCGGAGGTGCTCCGGGCCACAAAAAGAAGCTGCTTGGGGGGAACAATGGCGGCAAGAAGCGTTCGGCGCTCGCGGGTGGGGCTCAGTTCGAGTCGTTTGAAGACAGGGAGAGGAGAGAGAAGCGAGCGAGACGGTTTAATAATGAACAGGCGGCCTTTCAGAGTCAGGAGCGCGAGGCCATGGAGAATGCAATGGCGAGCTCGAGCTTAGGGGCCAGGCTGGGCGGATTTGACCCGAATAGGGTAGCACCGCACAGTCCGATTCCGTTTTCTGCAGCACGAGGTGGGGGCTGGGCAGGCTCATCGTCGCCCTCACTGGCGTTCGGGGATGCAGAAGTTGCAGATCCGGTGAGTGTCTCTCCAAGCATCTCCGCCCACGATCCTGCTGAAACATCTGTTGAGAGCAGAATGTCATCGACTGGGATGAGGACACCGTTGTGGGCCTTTCAACGAAGTTGGAAAAGCCTTACCTGCGCCTCACCTCGGCCCCTGACCCAAAGACGGTACGAACTCTGCCCACGCTGATGCAGACACTCGAGCTGCTGAAGAAGAAGTGGCGGACCGAGGCCAATTACAGTTACATTTGCGATCAATTCAAGAGCATGCGACAGGACCTGACAGTGCAAAGGATCAAGAACGACTTCACCGTCAAAGTGTACGAGATTCATGCCCGAATCGCCCTCGAGAAGGGCGACTTGGGGGAGTACAACCAGTGCCAGAGCCAGCTAAGGGTCCTTTACAGTCACGGTCTACCCGGAAGCGCAATGGAGTTTCTGGCTTACCGCATCCTCTATCTTCTGCACACTCGCAACCGAAGAGGTGAGCAGGCTCCCCCCATTCCTCAAATCGCAGCAGTTTCTCTCTTGCTGACATAGACTGGCAGACGTCAATGCCCTGATGGCAGAATTGACGCCAGCACACAAGGCCGAGCCGGCCGTCGCTCATGCGCTTAGCGTTCGTGCTGCACTGGCCACTGGAAACTATCACGGCTTCTTCCGGCTATATGCCGATGCACCGAACATGAACGCTTACATCATGGACCACTTTGTCGACCGCGAACGAGCGAATGCCCTGCTCGTCATGTCAAAATGGTGAGTCCAATTTCGTGTTTGCTCCCGTCACGCTCAGCTCGCTGAACCTCCTTTGCTCTCACAGCTTCCGACCGTCTCTTTCTCTCACCTTCTTGACATCTGAACTTGCCTTCACAGATCTGAACGAGGCCCATGCTTTTCTCGAAAAGCACCAAGCCGCAAATTACGTGGAGCCGACACCGGCTCAAGCTTTCTCATCTAAGAGCGGCTCCAAAAAGGCAAAGGTTCCTCTGGATCAGCGGCAGTGGGACACAAAAGGCGCACAAGCGGCTCTTCAAGCGGCAAGAGACAGATTGCGAACCATTGATGTGAGTCTTTCGTCGCCCCGTTGACCCGCAAGAACCACAACTAAGAAGACATTCGCTCGATAGATCAAAGGCCAAATATGAAGATAGCGGCGACCTAGCATAATAAGCACTTATCGAGTCAGCGGTACGTGGAATCTCCCTCTCCCCTACCACCTTCTCGGCTTCAACACATGGGAGAAGCCCTTCGCGACCCGGACTCAGCTCACCTCCCAAGGCTACACCGGATCAAGGCCGTCTGCGATGGACGTCGTCCTTGCCTGCGAGCAGTCATGAAGACTTCCCTCGCAGGTCGTCCACCCTGATTCGTTTCGTGGTCTATCTCGTTGACATCTTATCCATGTTCACTCTCACCATTCTGTACAATAAGCAACAATTTGACCAATTTATCTATTCTGCTCTGGCTTTCAACCACGCTCAAGACCACTGTCGACTTGCTGATGTCTGTTCAAGATCAATGTTGCGTCGCAAAGTCAAGCCAGAGCCAGGACAAGCGGCTTCTCTTCTCTCAGAGCCAAGTGCATCTCGAATCATTATTGTAATTTGCAAGAACTATTGGGTCTGTTGCAAAGTGTCCGTGGTTGCTTCAATGCTGTGCGAGGGTATCGAAATTAGATGATGCGAGCATTCAAGGTGCTCATTGCTGGTGTTGCAAAGACCTCTCTTGGTGCCTTTCGTGAAGATTCTCGTGGCTGATGGCTCTCGCCTTACCTTTGCCCTTTGAAGAAGCAGGAGCAGATGGCTCCAACGAAGCGTCCTCGGCTTGGTTTCCGTCATCGGCGTACAACTCGTGCGCTTGCGTCTGATGCTGCAGGCGGTTGCTGTTGCTTGGCCCTGCGACATTGTTGTCCTGGGAAACATGGTCGAGATCGGTGTAGCGAGGTTGAGAGACGGTCATCCCCTCGTTGAAAGAATTGGGGTCTAGGGGGGCGATCTGTCGCATTTCGGCTCGCTGCTGTTCCTGTTGCTCATGTTGTGGTTGTTGCTGCTGTTGTTGTTGTTGTTGTTGCTGCTGCGGGTACGTCATCATATTCTGGGTCGATGGCTGTTGGGCTGCTGGCTGGCCTGGCTGCTGACCAAAGTAGCCCCCGTACAGCCCTTGCTGCTGTTGATATTGCTGCTGCTGCATCCACAAGAAACGCATGCGATCTTGCTCGTCCAGCCGTGCCCTCATCAATTCCAGCTCCCTCTCGACCTCCTTCCTCTTTCTCTTCTTTGTCCTTGGGCCCCGCATCGCGCACACACCGATCGCGAGGACCATGCATGCCAGCAGCAGGAACCAGCAGAAAATGAGGACGGCAATCAATGGACTAGCGTAGAAGGCTAGGTCTCTAGGGGTCTTGTCCGATGCGGCAATGTTGTAGCGGGAAGACAAACTTGTCGAGTACGAGCCATCAAAGCCATCGCAAGGATTGAGATAGTCGTTGTTGTAGTAGTATGAACTCCCGCCAGCTGTCGCATTGCATCCCCCAGAAGCGAGATAGGCTCCCAGGGCGTAGCTTCCGCCTCCTCCGTAGTTGCCGCCAACGAGGAAAGGCGACGAGGCAAAGTCGGACACGCCGTTTTTGGCAACGGTGTGCCAGTCGATGACGACATTCATAAGGAAGCCGATTGGGACAATCAGCAGCAGAGCCAAGATGACAAGGCATGCGAAGTGACAGCGCGCATAAGCGATCGTCACCCTCGGCGTGCGAGTAGAGTTTTGCGCGCCGACGGCAGGAGACGCTGCTTGTCCGGACGTCATTGTCGGGGGCGGTTGCTGCTGCTGCTGCTGCTGTTGCTCGGGCTGCGTATGGAACGGCTGTGGGCTTGGAATAGCTGCTGGGAATCCTGTCGGTGTGCCTATAGGCGGTCCTTCGGGGTTACTCGCCAGAGGTTGGACGATGCCCTCGTTGACGTCGGCCTGTTCCTGCTTCTGAATCATCCGCCGCTTCTTGACCGTGTACGCAAGAAGGCTGGCAGACTGGACAAAAAGAAGGACGCAAACAATGAGGAGCCAAATCGAGTAGATTGGACCGACATTGGTCTGGTTGATCTGCAAAGATGTCGGAGTCAAAGCAGGTGCCAAAGTAGAGGATGTTGTTGCACTCGCAGACGTCACCTGCTGACGCTCTTGGATTGCAGGAGCAGGCTCAGCGCGACGGGTAGCATAGGTCGTGGGTGTAGTCGAGGACCCGTAGTAGTAATTCGCCGTATCGGTAGAGTCGGCGTAAATGTAGGATGTTTCGGTATATGTGAAGGTTCCGTAGGCGTCGGAACGGGTCGTCGTGTACACAAGCGGCAACGGAGTGGCATATGAGTAGCCGCCATAGCCGTTGTTGGTGGCAGTATAGTAGTTCACAGAGGAACCATAGTCATAGCTCGAAGACGTGGCCAGGGGCGAGGTTGCGAGGCTGTAGAGAAGAATATTCTTTCAGCAATCGACAAGATGAGTTGAGTCTTAGGCCCTACAACTTACAAATTGAGCGTCTTTTGTGGATAAGGAACGAAGCAGAGGATGATCGTGATGGCCGAAAATATGGCCGTGCTCGCTGCAGCCCCCAACAAGAGCGGAAAAGGGAACATAGGTGCTCAGCCGGGGCGAAAAGGGGCCCTTTCTAGCTGTGAGGAGAAGGGAAGGGAAGAGGAGATGGGCTACATCGCTTCCACTTACGTTTTCTGCGCCCGATCCTTTCCTCGCTACATCTCGCTCTGCAGCCTACAAGGGGAGGCCTGCAGAGTCAGGAGGCAGGCAGTCGCAGGTCTCCCGAAGCCTAAGCTTCATTCGAAACCGACACTCTTTAACCGCTTGCTTCGAAAAGTTCGCACGATTTTTAAACATCGTTCTAGCCCTGGAAGTTCCAGGAACCGCTATAATCTGCTTCAATTCGCGGGATTCGTCTTCGAACAGTGACATTACTGCGATCCCTCTCTTTTGTCATTGCTACTCTACCCCAAGTATCACCTAGATATTTATGAACATGTCGAAGGGATTTACATGTATGCCAGGCTCTCTTTCCTGTGACTCTTGGTCTTTGTAGCTGCAAGTAGGATCCGAGCTTCACCTTAGTCCTATAGCTGCTAAACATCTTCGCTATATAGCTCTGTAAGCTAATTGCAGGAATCACTGAGCTACACGGCAAGAAGATCTCCAGCACCTGCACTAAGCCTTCGGGGCACGAAAGCAAGACGCTGGCATCACAAGCACAGAGAAGCTCAATGCCGTAAAGTTGTGAAACCGTGGCTTCGGGGAATATGATTGGCACTCAAAAACCTGGATTGCAAGTGGCCTGGCCTGGCACAGTTTCAACTTCGTCGAACTTTGCCTGAGCAGCGAGAGCCTGCAACACACCTCTTCCAAGTCACAGAACGCAGCACATTCGCGCCCGACGGGGCTGCGATTCGAATCGTTCAGTAGAGCATATTCTGTCCAAGTCCGGCTGGTCCTTTCGGCTATCTCGGGTCAAGTCGAATTTCTCCACGTGGGCTTTATTCATCGTCACCACGGCGATTGGCTAATGACCTCCACCACAATCTCCACTCTGGCCGGCGTTCAGCTACTGGATGAACTGAAGTGGGTTTGGTTCACTTGTGGGGAAGTCCGATTCTTGCGAGGGTTTTTCCAAAGCGACAGCTTCTGATCACCAGCCTACCTTCGCATCATTGGCCACTTGAAAAAGATTAGAAGAACTTCTTTGGCGACCCACCCCACCTACCCCATCAAAGGGTTCCATATCTTCTTTCCTCCCGCCACGACCAATCTCGCCTCTTAGTCTAGGATCACACCATGTCCGGCAAGCTTCTCAACGCCGAAGAGGTGGCCAAGCACAACAGCGAACAATCTTGCCATGTTATCGTCCACGGCAAGGTCTACGATGTCACTGAATTCCTTCCTGACCATCCCGGTGGGAAGGGCATCATCCTGAAGTACGCCGGGAAGGACGCAACGTGAGTCTTGATCAATTGGTGATTGACATAAGCAGCATGCTGATATGATCCGCTTGCAGCGAGGCGTACGACCCCATCCATCCCCCTGGTACGCTCGAGGAGAACCTTGCACCTGAAAAGTACTTGGGCGAAGTGGATCAGAGCACGCTTAAGAAGGAAGAGAAGGAGGTCACCGAGGAAGACAAACAGATTGCAAAGAACAAAGAAAATCTTCCGATGCTCAGCCAGTGCCTTAACCTGTACGATTTCGAGGTACGTAGAACTGTCCATTCCACTCCGGTGCGCTTCCTCTGACATTCTTGTGGTCAGGTCGTGGCTCGTCAGGTGTTGAAGGGCACCGCTTGGGCGTACTACTCCTCGGGTGCCGACGATGAAGTGACAATGCGCGAGAACAACACTGCTTTCGGCCGCATTTGGTTCCGCCCGCGTATCCTTCGCGACGTCTCCAACATCGACTTCAGCACCTCACTTTTGGGACAAAAGTCAAAGATGCCTATCTACATCACCGCGACCGCGCTTGGCAAACTGGGTCACCCCGACGGAGAAAAGAACTTGACGATTGCCGCGGGCAAGGAGGGGCTGATCCAAATGATTCCCACACTGGCGTCGTGCAGCTTCGATGAGATCTGCGATGCTCGTGTCCACGAGCAGCAGGTTCAGTTCTTCCAGCTTTATGTCAACTCAAACCGGGCGGTGACGGAGAAGATCATTCGACGAGCCGAGGAACGAGGAGTCAAAGGACTTTTTGTCACAGTCGACGCGCCTCAGTTGGGAAGGAGAGAGAAGGACATGAGGATCAAGTTTGAGGACACAGGCTCGCGTGTTCAAAACGACAGCAAGGACGACGTGGATCGGTCGCAGGGTGCGGCTCGAGCAATCTCCTCCTTCATCGACCCAAGCCTCTCTTGGGATGACCTGCACTGGCTGCGGAGCGTTACCAGGATGCCCATCGTCCTCAAGGGCGTCCAGACATGGGAGGATGCCGTCCGGGCGGCCGAAATGGGTCTCTCGGGAGTCGTTCTGTCCAACCACGGCGGACGACAGCTTGACTTTTCGCGCTCAGGCATCGAGATCCTTGGCGAAGTTGTGCGGGAGCTCAAGGCTCGCAAGTTGTTTTCGCCCATGTTCCAGCTCTTCGTCGACGGAGGTGTTCGCCGCGCCTCAGACGCGCTTAAGGCCGTCGCCATGGGCGCTACAGCTGTCGGAATCGGTCGACCATTTTTGTACGCCTACTCTGCCTACGGCCCTGAGGGCGTACAGCACGCCATTCAGCTTCTCAAGGCCGAGATGGAGATGAACATGAGACTGATTGGTGCGCCCACACTCAAGGACCTCGTTCCCGAGATGGTCGACACCCGCGCACTCAACCAGCACGTTGTCTTCCCGGAGACCAGCGCTAACACTGTCTACGAGAGGATGAGCACCGCTGTTGGATCGCCCGACGAACCGGTGGGCAAACCAGTTGTCAAGCTCTAGCCATATATTTATACTTATTCGATTCGCGATGCGGAAATGCATGACTTGCTCTATTTGACTCTTCCCTCTGCGAACTATCCTGTGTGAAGCTTGCCTCAGGCAAAACAGAATCTTTCATTTGGACGAAGCGAATGACAGGATCTTAAGCGAAAGAAAGGGCCAAAATGACAAGGAAACACCTGAAAGGAGCTTTTTAGGGAAAGAAACTTGCGACTCCGAGCTTCTTGCAAGCGTTCGTGGCCCACGTCCTGCCTTGGTGTAGTCTGCAGTCTGGGTCATATTTTTCTTTGACCTGGATGAGCCTGTCTACGTTGTCACCAAAAAGGCGGCGGGCCGTGACGTTGGGGCTCATATAATTGGGGTAGTCTGCGACGAATGGAGGGTCGAGCTGAGCCTGACGATCCCAAGTGATCTTGTTGAGCATGTCATTTACATGGTAGACAAGGGCATCGTTACTCGATCTGTTCCAGGCGGGCGAGAAGAGCGTCTGGTGTGCCGTGACGGCATGGGGCCATGCTGTGTCGTCATCGTTCTTGGGCTGATGGCCGTTCAAGCCCGGAAACTGATATTGGAGCGCGTAGATATGCGAGACCGGGCTCTCGCCCGTCGCCTGTAGATCACTGACGCTCTTGGCGACGACATCCGTGACCTTGGCGATGAAGTCAGCATCAACCTCGGTCACTCGGGAGCCCCAGAATCCTCGCCGGCTGCCGTAGGGAAAGAAAGGTTCCAATAGGTAGGTAGTCGCTGAAGCAAAAGGAACCTCAGAAATCTGCTGAGCAGTGAAATCGATGCCGGAGAGCAAGCCCCGAAAAGTCTCGTTGAAGGATTTTTGTTTCGGATCGTTGGGATTCGAGAAGCGCAGCGCGACAATCAGATCTGTCGGTTCCGTTGAGTTGCCCTGAAGTGCGGGGGGAAAGAGGCCGGTGTCGTAGTACATCAGGCTGAAGGGGTCGCCGCCCGATTTACCGTGATTAGTGAAAAAGTCGGCAATATTTTCGTACGCCTTGCGTTTGTTCGCCTTGCCTGGAGCGATGAAGAAGAAGCCAAGTTGTGACTGCGTCGGCTCTGCAGCTGCCTCCTGATAAAATGTTGTCACAGCGCCAAACTGACCATTACCGCCCTGCAGAGCCCAAAATAGGTCCGAATATTTATTCGTCTTCGTCGCATTCACCATGCGTCCATCTGGCAAGACCACCTCGAACGCTCGCACGCGATCTACGGCGAAGCCATAGCTTCCTCCTAAGAAACCTACTCCACCTCCCGTACTGAATCCGCCGACGCCAACATTTCCAACGCGGGCGCCGATGGCGGTGTAACCGCTGTTGTTGGTGACCTTAGCGACGCCTTCCCAAGTTGCGCCGCTCTGATACTGAATGGCAGTATCTATAGACGCATCGTCGACTTTTACGTTGTGTAATATTTTGGTTTGGTTCATCCATGAGAGGTCGATTTGGAAGCCCTTTGTGCTCGAGGCAAATGTCTGTGCATGGGCGCCGCTAACGAAGGAGAGGCCATTGCCGCATTTGCTCTTCTTGGAAGCCTTCATCGCCTTGCTGACGTCTTCGGTCGTCGTGGGAAATACGACGACGCTGGCATTTTTGCCGTACTGTTTGCCCCAGTAGCGATTGGCGGAGAAGATGCTGAGTGGCTGACCTTTGCACGAGATGATGGAATTTGGTGAGAGCTGCTTGGCCAAGATGTTGAGAGCTTCGTCGTCCCTAATGCAGTCGCCCTCAACGCGCGCTGCTCGGCACGAGACAAATAGGAGACTATAGACGAGTGGCAGCAAAGGACACAACATTGTGCAGCTGGTCGAATGGACGAGAGAGCACGTAGGGCAAGGGCGTGGCTTCGCTCGATACCTTAAGAAGCCGTCAACACTCTATATACCAAGTCTGCGCAGTGGCAACCATACGGTCTCGGAGTTAGTATTCAGGGGCCGCACCGTACACGGTGGCCTCCGATCAGGCACAGGGTCAGGATTACGGGGTTAGGACTACGGCATTCACGTACGTCCGGCGTCCACGTCAAGAGCTTATGGAATTGACTTGGAAATCCGTGCACGCAGTCTTTGACGGAGTTGAGGAAGTGCCTCGGTCGAAACGATGGTTCCCAACGGAGTGTTCAAGCAAATTCGAAAAACCGATGAGGAGCGTCATAGACCGCTCAGGCTGCACCTGGTTTCTGAGTTGACCCCGCTGTTGCGACGGCGGCGAAGCCGTTGGCTCCCACGATCGTTCAGGGCATAGTAAAGGGGTTTTATCATCATAAAAAAAAACGTAGTGGGCGCAGTGGTGCACGCGCTAGCCCAAAAAGTCCAAGCTGATCATCCAGAATCCCTCAATTTGTGAACAAGTTATATACTTCAAAAGAGCCAGATTTTCTAGCTATCGCCTCCGTAGCTCAGTGGCAGAGCAGCGCCCTCCTATGCAGATTCCATCCGGAATTTTGGATATAGGCGAAGGTCTGGGGTTCGAGCCCCCACTGAGGTTTTTTTTTTTTAACCGATTTTGCGCGATCTTCTCTTTCTTTTGGGAGAGCATTGTTGTCACAGCTTCTTACATGCCTTACGAGGCGAGAGATGGCCGCGTACAGCAGTCAGGGTGAAGCAGATACACGGGGTCATTTCGGCACCGCCCCAGTCGGACAATTCTCCGCTACATAGCACCGATGGAAAAAAATTCTGGCGAAAGCTGCAGTACGTCATAGCTAAGGGTGGGGGGTTCGAGCTTTACTTTAATTTTTTGCCGTAACGCTCCTGCTACTCTTACAAGTGTTTGGAGTTTCAGCGCCAAAGTTAGGTAGGCACAAGGGTTCATTACTGATCCCGATGGAGCTGGCGAAGGATGAGGGATGATGCAGGCAAGCTTAGTGCAGAGGCGCACGATCATTTAACAGTGTTACCGATAAGGGAAATAAGCCCTAGGGACATAATGTGCCGCGCTTCCTCCCGGTGCTGGATCGATTGTAGTGTTACTGACACTATTTGCACAGCCTCGATTGGGCCCTGCTTAAGGCAAGGCTAGTGACATCTGCGGTGACATCAAACGTCATCGGACTGCTGCCCTCGTCCATCTTTCTCTTAAAAGAGACACATTGCCGGTCAATTCCCTCTTCTGAAGACACCCGATTCTGTGATTGATCATCCATCCAACCGCACGTTCAATACCCACCCATCCACCTCCGCATCTTGTAAATATGGGCGCCGTCGCTAGCTGCTTGAGCTCCATCGTCTCGTCGATTGGACGGGCCATCATGGCTGTCTTGAACGGCATCGTCAGCATCGTTGGCGCTGTGTGAGTACTAATAGGCCCGTCCTCCAGCAACAAAGAAACTGACTCGCAAGCACCAACCATCAGCATCAACGCAATCAGCACGGCCCTCATTGCGACGTTCAACTGCATCGCCGATGTCATCTGCTGCCGCTGTGGCGGTCGCGGCGGCGGAAGGCGCAGAAAGGTCTGAAGTGGTACAAAATGAGGCCCACCTAGCTACGACGACTCCCCGTAACGATTGCGATACCCGAGACAAGTGGCCTCTTGACGAACCGCTAGACGACAACTCTGCCCTTTTACTTCTCGTCTGCTCGCACAAGACTATGTAATGTCATACACGATGATCCCGTACACCTTTCTTCCACACGCGTGATGTTCTGATGAAGCCTCTCGCCATCCATTGGATTGGGACAGAGAGTCAATTGTCTAGGATGTACAAGGAGTTGTGTTTGGCGTTCAAGCCTTTTGAAGAAAGAAGTAGCGCAATGATTGACTAAGACTCGTCGTCGAGGAAGAAGTAGTTGCCAGACGACTTCTGCTCCTTGTCCTTGATCGAATTGAGCTTGTTGACTCGCGGCCGGAAGTTTGTGGGATCTCTCCGCATGGAAACCTCGAGCACGGCCAGGAACGAGTTCATGCCCGTCACTAGAGAGTAATAGTCAGCAGCCAATTGGATAGGAACAGCAGGAATAAGATAAACTCACGCAAAGACTCGGGCTTCTTGGCTGTTGCGTGTACCGAAGGCTGGCCCTCGTACACGATGACTCGGTCGGCAAGATAGGTAGCCATGATGATGTCGTGCTCGATGATCAATGCCGTCTTCTTGGAATGAAGGATGAACCTCTTGATGACCCTACTCGCAATGATACGCTGCTCGGAATCGAGGTAGGCGCTCGGCTCGTCGATCAAGTAAATGTCCGCAGGTTTGCCGAGGGCCAGGACCAAGGCAACCCTCTGTAGCTCGCCACCGGAGAGCGTTTGCACGTCTTGATCGATGATATTGTCGAGCTGCATAGGCTTGACGACATCGGTGTTGAACTGCGGGTGCATGAAAGACATCTTGATCTGCTTGAGCAACAGCATCCGGACCGTACCCTGGAACTTAGGAGCGATTGTTTGGGGCTTGAGCGAGACGTTGAGCTGAGGGGGTTTCGCTGCACCCGGGTCGGGTTCCAGTTTACCGGCCAGCATTTTAACGAATCTGTGCGAATTCAAGGTAAGCTCACGTTCAGCACATACATCATTATGCTACTCACGTTGTCTTTCCGGTTCCGTTCTCTCCCAAAAAGACAATGATCTCCGAGTCGCTGACCGAGCCAGGCTCAATGTCCAGCTTGAAGTTGCCCAACGTCTTTGTCATGGCGGGGTATTCAAACGTCCGAAGTCGATCTTGCACCTCTTCCTCAGCTGTCTCGGCGATCTTGAAGGTGAGCGAGTCCTCTCGGAAGCGCATGTTCTCCGCGGGGATATAGCCATCGAGAAAAATGTTGATACCATCGCGCACTGGACTGGGAACAGTGACGACGCCATACACGCTGGGAACACCGTAGAGACAGCAGATGAAGTCGGAGAGGTAGTCCAGGACGGACAGATCGTGCTCGACGGCGATGACGTAGGTCTTTTCATCCAAAAGGCTTCGGATCATTCGCGCTGCGTTGAGACGCTGCTTGACGTCAAGGTAGCTCGATGGCTCGTCGAACATGTACCTGTGCCGGATGCTCAGCATCGCAGTCTTCCCCTTCTCCATAAAAAGTGCTGCACTTACACATTTGCGGTCTGGACACAACTCATACCGATGGCGAATCTTTGCAGCTCTCCGCCACTGAGCTGCTTGACGTCTCGCTGCAGAACCTCCTTCAAGTCCAGCACGCTGACAATCTCCGCCTTATTGGCTCTCTCGAGCTTGCCATCAAGCATGTCCGAGACCGTCGCACTACCCTTGATCGCTCTTGGGATGTGATCGACATATTGCGGTTTGATCAGGGCCTTGATGTCATCCTCGAGAACCTTCGTAAAGAAATTTTGGAGCTCTGAGCCTCGGAAGTATTTGAGAATCTCTTGCCAGTCCGGCGGGTCCTGTGGAAATCAAGAAAGGCGTCAGAGCAACGTCGGTAGAGGGCTGAGTCGGGCATGACGCACATCGTATCGCCCCAAATTGGGCTTTTGCTTGCCGGCAAGAATCTTCAATGCAGTGCTCTTGCCAATGCCATTCGTGCCCACCAGTCCGAGCACCTGGCCAACACGTGGGGTCGGTAGTCTATGGAGCTTGAAGGAGTTGGCGCTGTATCGGTGGGTCGTCTCGGCCTCGAGGTTGGTGGGGAGCTTGATGATGTTGATGGCCTCAAATGGGCACTTCTTCGTGCAGATACCGCATCCGATGCAGAGAGGCTCCGAGATGAAGGCAATCTTGGCCGTGGGCGTTACCTCGATGCACAGCCGCCCTGAACGACGTCTTGTCAGCCATGCGCCTGATTGCTCGCCTGCGAAGCCTCGTCGATCACTCACCCATACGAACGACGGGACAGCTCTTCTTGCACTCTTGTCGGCATTTTTTGGGCTTGCACTTTTCAGTCGAGACTGTCGAAAAAGGCCGATCAGCTAAGTCCTTCTCAAGATGCTCCACGCAGGGCGCTGTGTCTCACCAATGGCGATTCGTGTCTCCTTGGACGAGGGTGCTGGTGCCGGCGCCATCGTTGCGGTTCGCCTTGGTGATGCAGCGGTCGCTCTTTTCTTGTTTGCAGGACGAAGGGGAAGCGGACGCGTTGAGCCAGACAAAACAAAAAAACCCGCCAGATCCAATTGTCTTTGGCCATTTTTAATCGTCAATTCAAACGGCAAAACAATTCACGTGCTTCGTACTCATCCACGTGATCGTGTTGCTTTCGGTGCCCTTTTGCGACCTCGATCCTTCTCGAGTCAGAAGACGTCTAGAGGACTTGGATGTCAGTGAGGTGTGCAACGTACGCAGCGACGAGGAACCTCTTTCGATTGTCGCCAGCACCATACAGCCGCACGTACCCTTCAACAGCTGCCAAAAGGAGCTGGACAGCACTTTCGCGGCGCACCATGGCAACCAATGTTGTGCCCGGGGCAGACCCCGATGCGCCTCTGCCTCACTCTGTGCAGGGCATCAAGAGGGACGCTCACCCTTTCTCGAGACCACAGCTCGAGGGTCTCATGACCAAGCGTTTCTTCTACACCCAGGCCTTTGAGATCTATGGTGGAGTCGCTGGTCTGTACGACTACGGACCGACGGGTGCCTCTCTCCAGGCCAACATCATTTCGGCCTGGCGCCAGCACTTTATCCTCGAGGAGGAGATGCTGGAGCTTGACACGACAATCATGACGCTCTCCGATGTGCTCAAGACCTCGGGACACGTCGATAAGTTTGCCGACTGGATGTGCAAGGACCCAAAGACGGGCGAGATCTTCCGTGCGGATCACCTTGTCGAGGGGGTCCTCGAGGCGAGACTCAAGGGCAACGAAGAGGCGAGAAAAGCCGAGGGTGGTGGTGAAACCGGAGCAAAAAAGGAACAGGCAGTCCCAGCAGAGGGAGGACAGGATGACAAGAAGGCAAAGAAGAAGAAGGCAAAGAGCGCAATTGTCAAGCTGGACGACGCCGTCGTGGAGGAGTACGAGAGCGTACTGGCACAGATCGACAACTACACGGGAAAGGAGCTCGGCGACTTGATCCGAAAGTTTGAGATTAAAGCACCAGAGAGCGGCAACGAGGTGTCGGAGCCTGTTGAGTTCAACCTGATGTTCGAGACGTCGATTGGTCCCACCGGTCAGGTAAAGGGGTGAGTTGGTGCTCTTCGGAATTACTCCTTTTCTTTTAAATTTTTGCATCCAAACTCACGATGGCCACCCAGCTACCTTCGTCCCGAGACTGCACAAGGCCATTTTGTCAACTTTGGAAGGCTCTTGGACTTCAACAATGGTCGTGTCCCCTTTGCGAGTGCCCATGTCGGTAAATCGTTCCGTAACGAGATCAGCCCGCGCGCTGGCCTGCTTCGGGTGCGAGAATTCACCATGGCCGAGATCGAGCATTACGTAGACCCGCTGGAAAAGGATCATGACCGCTTCGACGAAACGGCTGGTCTCACACTCGCTTTTTTGCCCAAAGACGTGCAGCAGTCCGGCAAGAGTGACCTGTCCCATATCACAATCGGCGAGGCCGTCAAGTCGGGCATGGTCGACAACCAGACGCTGGGCTACTTTTTGGGCAGGATCCACCTGTTCCTCCTCAAAATTGGTATCGACCCAAAGAGGCTCCGCTTCCGTCAGCACATGGCAAACGAGATGGCCCACTACGCATCCGACTGTTGGGACGCTGAAATCCAGACGAGCTATGGCTGGATCGAATGCGTTGGCTGCGCAGACCGAAGTGCGTATGACCTGACGGTCCACAGCAAAAAGACCAAGAAGGACCTCATCGTCCGCAAGGCTCTGTCCGAGCCCCGCGTTTACGACAAGCTCGTGCCTGTGATTGAAAAGAAGCTGCTGGGACCGAAGTTTAAGAAGGACGCTAAGGCCGTGGAAGAGGCAATCATGGACCTCTCCGAGGAGCAACTGGAGGTGCTCAAGAGCCACCTGGAGAATGGCACAGCCAAGGTCAAGGCTGGCGAGCAATCCTTCGAGGTGACACCGGAGTTGGTCAAGGTTGAGAAGCGCACCATCCGCGAGTCGGTTCGCGAGTTTACGCCAAACGTCATTGAGCCTTCGTTCGGCATCGGGCGAATCTTTTACGCGCTCCTCGAGCACAGCTTCTGGGCGCGTGAGGACGACAAGGACCGCGGCGTGCTGTCGCTCCCGTCCCTTGTCGCTCCAATCAAGGCCTTGGTGGTGCCGATTAGTTCCAACGACAAGCTGGCGCCGCTGGTCAAAGAGGTTTCCAGGAAGCTGCGAGCCAAGGGTATTTCGAGCCGCGTCGATGACTCGAGCGCCACCATTGGCCGACGATATTCTCGCAATGATGAGCTCGGCACACCTTTTGCGTGCACACTCGACTTCGCCAGTCTTAGCAAGGGCACGGTGAGTAGTCACCTGTTGGTTCCCTTTGATGTTGCCAACGCCGAACTGACCCTCTCATTGGCCCAGATGACACTGCGAGAGCGAGACTCGACAAGCCAGCGAATTGGCTCCGTCGACGAGGTCATTGCCGTCATCAAGGAGATGTGCGACGGTACTATCTCATGGGAAGGTGCATGCGAACGCTTGCCTGCTTACAGCGGCGAGCAGTCGCTCGACTGAAATGACGCCTCGTCATCTTGTAATTTTTCTCCTTCTCCCTCCCTCATAGTCAGTCAAATGATCTATTGATACAAGTCAGCAGGCCTCGACTGCCCTTAGACGTGCTCGGCGTCTGGTCCATCTTCGGGTACATCATCTTCATCAGGCTCTTCCCGCAGCTCTTCTGGCTCTTCACCCTCTCCCCGGGGCTCTTCTTCCTCTTCTTCCTCGTCATCGTCCGCCTCATCCGTAGCACCTTGCTCTCCTTCTCCTTGTGGTTCCCCAGCTGCAGCTCCCTCGCCATCGTCGCCTAGCTCTGTTTCTTCCCCACCATCGCCGACTGCCTCGCCGTCGGTACCCGCTGCCTTTGCCTTTGCCTTTCTCTCTTCTTTGCGCTGTGCCAGCTTTTCAGCATCGGCCTCTTGTTTCTCTGTGGTAGAAGGCCTTGTCAGCTCCCACTTCTACCGCTCCCGGCCGGTGACACAAGCTCACCAGCGACAGCCTCCCGCAGCTCCTTCACGTAGTTTTCGGGAAAGCCAGCTTCCTTGAAGGCGCTTACGACGGTGGTGGCCGTGATCGTCTTGTGCCCCTGCTCGTGCGTCTTCTCCAGCGCAGCGGCGGCGAGGTAGTTGATGAAAACCGTTGAGCTCTTCATAAGGCCCATAATGACCTCGCGCCGAAGCTGAATATTGTCCGGAATCTGCAAACGAGACTTTGAGTCAGACTAACAGAGGAAAACGAAGCTTCTGAGCATCGAGCACTTCGTGCTTACAGCAGACTTGGCCACTTTGGTCACTTGAGTCCGCGCCAGCTCGTAGGCGTCGATTCCATCTGAGCCACCGGCCGCCTCTAGCTGCTGGTTTGTCACAAACGAAGCTTCTGCCTGGGGCACCACCGAGTCATCTGCGTTCGAGCCCACAGCAGGCGAATCAGCCATCGATTCGTCCATGGCCGAGGCATTCCCGGCGTCTGCGGTGGCTGCTTCCGCTGCCGGCTTCTTTCGCGGCGGCATCGTTTTTGTGCTGAATGAGAATGAGGAAGAGAGAGAGGTGCAATTTCGACTGCACGCGTCGCGCGTCTATCAGCGGTGCTTCACTGCACTTCTGCAAGCCCGATTCCCGGATCTCGAGCCTTTCTTCTCTTTCAGCATTGATCTTGGCACACGCACTCATCTTCTTCTGCTCGCATGACGATGGCCCGAGACACCTCAGAGGCTATCCGGGCGGCCACAAATGGGCAACATGATGCTCATGGAGCCGCAATGTCAAGTAATTCGGAAAAGGTGGCTCGCTACCTCGAGGTGATCCAGAAGCTGGTCACGGCCTGTGAGTCAGCCTGAGATCCTGAGCTCATCATGCTCATGATTGACGTCGCGACAAACATGGACAGGGATGAAAGAGGGAGAGAATGACAGAACTCCTGTCGCAAAGTGGTCTGACAGCAAGTCTCTTCGAGAGAACGTCCGGCTACGTGTGCACGAGGGCGACGGCGTGGGGGACGAGGCGCTGTTCGAGGCCATGTCGGAAGTGCTCGACAACAGCGTTAATCCGTGGACGGGCCGGTTTCTCGACAAGCTCTATGCAGCACCACAGCCGCTGGGCGTAGCGTCAGAGACGCTCTTGGCGGCCATCAATGCGAATGCCCACGTCATGTCCGCCTCGCCGATGCTCTGTCTCGCGGAAGAATGCTGCGCATCGGCCTTCGCGAGATTGTGTGGTTGGGACGAGGTGAGAATGACTCTTTTGTGCGAACGATGCTTTGCTGAGACGAGAATATAGGCCCGCTCTGATGGGCTGACGATGCCAGGTGGATCCTCATCGAACACTTTAGCGGTGCAGACTGCCCTGTCGACACTTTTCCCTTTCTTTCACACCGACGGCGTCTTAGGGATCGGCCAGGAGCTAGCCAACCGTGGCTTGCAAGGTCGCTCTGCCGCTGCTTGCCGGCCTCTTATCTTCACCAGCGAACAGTCACACTACAGCCTAGACAAGGCCGCCATCGCGTGCGGTCTCGGTCTGTCGTCCGTGGTCAAGGTGGCTTGTGACGATCGCGGACGAATGGATCCGAAGGAGCTCGAATTGCTTCTCTCTGCTGCCTTCAGCAAAGAAAATACCGCCTCATCGCCCCGAGGTTTTCCCTTTTTTGTCAATGCAACCTCTGGCTCGACCGTCATGGGGTCATTCGATCAGCTCGACGAGATCGCTGCGGTGTGTCGAAAGCAGCCGCACCCTGTCTGGCTCCACGTCGACGCATCTTGGGGTGGTCCCGTATTGTTTTCTCAAAGCGCAAGAAAACTTATGAGCGGCATCGAAGCTGCCGACTCGATGGCCATCAACCCTCACAAGCTTCTGAACATGTGAGTCTCCTCAAAGCTTCTGGTTCTAACGCCCGACGCTAACCGATGCCATTCAGACCGCTCCAATGCTCCTTTGCGCTCTTCCGCAACGGAAATGCTCTCGACAACAACGCTCTTGACGCACCGTACCTCTTCCACGGTCGAGATTCAACGTCGAAGGAGCAAAAGGACGCCGAGCGAAAGCTGGCGCGAAGAGAAAATCCAGCTTTGATGGCATACGGCTGCGGGCGGCGAGGCGATGCGCTCAAGATGTATCTCGCTTGGCTCAGCGCGGGCTCGGTGGGCTTTGCCAGGCACGTAGAGCGAGGTATGAGCCTGGCCAGAGAAATCGTCGATTTGATTCGAACGCCCGCATACGCATCCAGGCTGGAGCTGGGCCCGGCGTCTGCCTCGGACGAAGACGATGACGGGCCTGCATTTCTGCAGGTCTGCTTCCGGCCCGCATTGCCGCAGGGCCAATCTTTCAAAGAAGAGCAAGAAAGGAGCGAGATCTTATCCAAGGCCACAAGACATGTCTATGAGACGCTCAAGGTGCGCAAGAGATTCGCCGTCGACTTTGCACCACTGCCTCGAGGCATCGGCGACTTCATCAGGTGAGCTGCGCTAACTTCGTTTCATCTCAACCTGCTAATATTACCCGAACAACAGGCTCGTCACACATCCTTCCACGACGGTAGAAAACTTAAGAGATCTTGTAGAACAGGTGGCCGTCATCGGGGAGGAATACTTGAGTAGAGAAGGGTAGATGATCCCAAATGGTATTTCACTACTACTGCTACTGCATAAGACGAAGATTCTTTGAATAAGGGACCGATGGGAGATTCAACTTGAGGTTTACAAGAAGAAGTAGGGCGGTGATTAGGTGATGAGCTTCTTGGATGGCACCCTTTACATGCTGAAGGCAACGAGGCCAGCAGCGCCGAGGCTGAGAGCGCCAAGGACGTTAACGACCATCGACGAGGCACCGTCCTTGCCAGAGCTGCTGCCGGAGCCAGTGGTGGACGTGCTGGCGGAGGCGGGCTCAACACCGTTGGTGCCGTTACCGTAGGACTGGCCGGTCTGGGCGCACGAGGATGGGTCGGCGACGGGGCACGAAGTAGCGAGGCAGATCGACTGGCTGGCGTTGGCGCCACCTCCGATCGACGCCGGGGCAAGGCAGCGCTTGTTGAACATGCTGTTGAGGGCGCCGCCGATGGCCGTCGCGTCTTCGGTCGTGACGCCGAAGCTGGTAGCGGAAGCGCCGACCTCCTGGATGAAGTAGTTCATCTCCGTCTCGTTGAGGTTCATCTGCAAAGCCTCTCATTAGAATACTTCTTCACGGTGTAACCTCGTTACTGCTCCTCAGAAAGACTCACGAAGCGGTGAACCTCGGACATCGAAGTCCTGCCCTCGTAGTTCTTGAAGGGCGACGAAGAGTTCTGGGCCGAGCAGCCGAGAAGGACACCAAAGAATTCGTACAGGTGCGTGATAAGCATGTACTGCTTGGACGAGGTCATGTTGGCGTAAGCGGCCATGTTCGACATGAGGGGAGCGGCTCCGCCACCGTCAAGGAAGTTGACCGACTGTGCGTTGCCATTGACGTTCGTGCTCTTGAGCGTACCGTCGAAGTACTGTGGGCAAAGGAGAAAATTTAGTCAAGATACAAAAGACACGAAAGGCACCGTCAAGAAATTACGTACAGGGAGCAGGTTGACCATGGGGCCGGTGCCGTTGACCTGGCCGGGGTTGAGGATACCCGTGACGTTGTTCTTGGGTGCGCCAGCAGGGTTAGGGTAGTTTCCGATCAGGGCCGTGTTGACAACAAGGGTCAGGACCGTGAGCTGGTTGGTGGCATTGTTGGTCTTGAGGAGCGCAGTCGTGTACTTGTCGCACGGCGTCTCCGCGGCCTGGCCAGCGACCGAGGCAATGGCTGCAGCAGCAGCGGTGAAGGTTGCAAGGAACTTCATGATCGACTTTGTGGATGAGTGAGTGTGAAGTGGTGGTTACGGTGTGAGAGATTGCTCTTGGGTGGTATAGAAGAAGGAGGAAGTGGGGCTTTAGACGAACTCGCTCAACCGTCAGCCCCGCTATAAGAGAGAATCATGCGACCAACCTCGTCGGCACAAGGTCCGAGCGACGGAATCATGCTATCCTGTTTCTTTCTGTATTCAGAAAAGGCGCGAGAACACACTATTAACGAGGGCAGCTGCTCCAAGAGTACTCTTCTTTGTGGGCATTCGGCAGTTGAAGAATGGCCATGCATGGATGCTGGCCTTGTACCGTAACGGTAACGAAAGAATGGAAGTTACGCTACCATCAATTAGAACACCACTTCAACCAATCAATCTCATTTGCAATGATGGAGCGGTAACGAATCGAATGACTTTTGCCTCGCCTCTGGTTGGCTGCCTGTCAGCCCCCCTGTGAGCGCTCAAGAGGCTTGTCCGCCTCGAGAGGCTGCTGGGTGAGGGGCAAGAGGAATGAAGGGGCTAGAGGAAGAGCATAAGAGATGGAATGGCCTCTGTCCATTTGCCGGCAGGTCTTGCCTCTGAATTGGATTTGTAATGCTCACACTCTGATTGTATGGCTTGCCCAGAGAGAGTAAGAGGAGTGACCCGCGTGCTGGGCTATGGGTCACGCCTCACGCCAGGAAATTAGAGCTCGTAAGGTCCAGGCGGTGGGCGAATCAGGCCATTTTGCCCGGAGGCAGCTGAATTGCCAGCTTAGATTTTCATAATGTTTGAATTACCAACATCTCGATTGGATCAAGCACCGGCAGACTCTGGCGTTCGGATGGAACTGGTGTGGGTCAGAGATTTTGGATCGTCGATCGACATTATGAGGTCAGCGCCTAGGCTGTAGGCTCCTGGCCTGCCTCGTGCCTTTCTTCTCCTCATGCACGCGTGCGCGTTAAGGGAGTCGTTGAGCTCCAGAACCCGTACGCTTCGGCTGCATGCTTGCTTTGAGCTAGGGGCAGGTGGAGCGAATCGCGCTCCGCTATCCTACTGACGTCGCTCCAATATGCCACAAGGCGCGGGAAGGTCGCACCGTTTTCATTCCATGAACGTGGCTTATCTGCGTGCTGGTCTTTGGATAGCCTGCCAGAGAAGTAGGAAGGCCTTTCGAGAATGTTGCTATTCGGATCCGGGTGCGATGTTACTACTGACCAGGGACTGCAACCGCTACGGAAGAGAAACTATATTCTTCGTCTAAGGTTTTGAGAATGCAAAATGATACACAAACAATACAGTACAGTGTTGTATAAGCGAGCCATCGAAGGGCAATGTTGCACAGCGGTCACAGCGCAGGGAGTCTGCCCCTGACGTTCTTGTTGCAGAATTCGAAGAGCTTTCTGCCCGCTTCGATGCCAATGAGGTGTTGAATCTCGTCGAGCTCGAGCTCGAAGAGCTCTGCAAGGTCTCTGACCGAGTTGGACACGAGCCTGAAGTTCTTCGTCGTGATGCCTGGTAGAGAGAGGAGAATGTCCTGTGGCGTCATGTTCAGCGAATTCTCCGAAAAGGCAGAGGAAGAGGAGTTTTCGTCGAGACCGACGGCGGCCACCTTGTCGAGATCCGGCTCGTCATAGTTGTTTTTCAGCTCGGCAAAGATGTCCGATGTGGCATAGGGCGAGCTGGACCAGATGATTCTCAATCGAGGAAAGGCGATCGTCAAGAGTACAAGTTTCGACTGGATGTCTACGTCCTGCGACTTGGTCTTTGTCGTAATCGCACGAGAGACAATCTTGCCCTTTGCCTCGTTCATCGACTGGAGCGAGAAGGATTTATCCTGATCGAACTCGATGAGGAGTATCGGATGCTGGTAGTGGACCGACATGAGCTCGCACTGGGTGTAGAGTCGTCCCGAATTGAAGCTCTGGATCAGGTCCGACAGACTCTTTCGCTCGACGCACATGTCGCTGGTGAGGATGTAGTCGCCCACCTGCAGCGTACAGGGCACAACCTGGAGGCCGGCACCATGGAGCATCGACGGGAGGCTCGATCTAAATTCACGTAGGTCGACGATGACTCGTGGCGGTTCAGACGTGGCGGTCCTCTGGCCACCTGCCAATCGGCTGTTGATGGTACGCAAGAGCCTCTCATCGGAAGACTGCTCTGCGGGCCTTCCGTCGGCTTGCAATGGCAACGCCATCATCTATGAGATCGTGTCAGCATCTCAATAGCCGATTCTTTTGGATGGAAGCAGAGTGACTCACCGACTTCTCTCGGATGAGTCGCTCGAAGCTGTCCTTCTCGCGACGGAGGCTGCTGAGGTAGCGCTGCTCCTCGACTGATTCGGCGTACATGAGAAAGTACACGCGGATGCTGACATGCGGGTGTGTGCTCCGGTATACCTCGATTCTGCGAACAAAGGATGGCTCCGGATCATACATAACGATGAAGCGAGGCTGCAGCTCCTCGAGATTCCGGTCATCATCATCACCACTATATGGTCGTACCACGACGAGATCGCTCATATCGAGAAGGCCAAAATAGTTGTCAAAGTCGACCTGCGTGAAGGTATCGGCAGAAGATTCCGAATTGATCGCTCCTTCGGCTGGTTGTTCCGCTTCTTCGTCCACTTCATTCCTTTGCGCTGCGCTGTCCATGAACTGGGCCAAGCTGTTGGCTTCTGATTCGAGGGCTTCGGGTGCACTTCGCAAGTCGCCTTGACTGGTCGCAGAGCTGGCAGCGGTGCTCCCTCCCCTCTGTCGCCGTCTCTTGTTAGGTGGAGCGCGACCTCTCTCCCAGACTTCTTTCCTTTTCAGTCCTTCGCTTTCATATTGGCCTTGCGCTCCTCGGGACGCGTCTCCGTTGGTGTTGCTTGTCCCCGGCTGTGGTGCAACATCGGCCGTGGTTCTCAGATTGCTGTTCATGTTGCCCAGGCCACCCTTCCAAAGAAAGTAATTACGAAGCTGCTTCTCCATCAATTTTCGCCCGGGTGTCGCATCCTCTTCCCTCGATGCGCCTCCCAAGATCGACGCATCCATAGACGAGACGTAGTCGCGCAGCTGTGAGCATGTCCTCTCTGTCTGCGTCATGATCAAGATCGTATTGGTTTTGTTACCAGCTGTAGTAATTTTGAGAAGCGAGTCAATGGATGCAGCAAGAAGATTGTCCTCCCAAGACGTACTCAAGTCTGTATCCGTCCAATGAATGTCCTGTTCGATCTCATCGAGGACCTCTCGGAGAAGATGCCACTTGGGCAGCTCCTCGAGTGTGGGTTCCACTCCCGGTGGCAACCACCACGGTCGGACGGCAGCTGAGGACGTCGAAGGACCAAAAGCGGCTTCCTCTTCCTCCATGCTGATACCATCGTTGGATTCGGATTGCTGCGAGCTCGGTTGCTTCTTCACATCACCAATGAAGGCACGGGCCTTTGCCTCGCGAAAGATGACGTTTGCCGCTTCCATGAACAGCCACGGGCTTTGATTCTGCTTGGGCGCGCCTGGGATGCTGCTGCTTCCGCTTGATTGGGAGGCCAAGATCGTCTCAAGATAGGAGTGAAAGGTGACAGAATCGTACGTGATCAGATAGCTGCCACCAAAGTCAGCTGTGATGCATGTTTTCCTCTCGGCACATTTGCTCACGTCAACAGAGAGCGCAGGGTTCGAAGATCGTTGACGAGCTGCTTCGTCTTGGGACCTAGCCGATGCCACACGGGATCAAGCTGCCTGCGAACGATGGTCTCAAAGGCTCTAAAAATTGCATTCTCGACGGTGCAGTCATCGACGTCGATCTGGGGAGATGGGAGAGTGAGCAGAGGGTGAAGAGTCGAAAGTCTGCAGATGCTTCACTCACAGTGGAGCTGCCTCGCTTGAGCTCACCAAGCGTGGCATCTAAGCACTCTACGATTGCGTTTTGAATGTTCCTCATCGATCGCGACAGGGGCTGATGCAGCTCAATGACATCGGCCCTTCGCTTTCCCAAGTCGCGAATGATGTTCTTGTGAAAGCGAGGCCACAGCTCGACGCGGCGCATGTGTAATTGGCCCAGCACCGTCTGCAGTGGGCTCAGACCACCGGCAAAGTGCTCGGGCTCGTCTGAGAACGCCTTGATAAATCCTTCCTGTGGGCGCATCAGCCAATTATGACAGGGATCCTTGCTCGTGACTGAGCAGGCGCACCTTGTTTTCCTGTCTAAAGATCCGTGCGATGAAGCTTTCGACGCATGTCGGCGAGATTCTGGAGGCGAGAAACGGGTGAGAAAAGAGACGAGTGCGACTGCGCGCATAGGACAAATTCACCTCTCTGCATGCAGGACCACGAGTCCCGTGATGAGATCGGTGGGGATCATCTTGTTGAGCATGTCTACGACGAGAATCCTTGAAGTGACGCTGAGAAGGCCACCTGATAGGTAGAGCTCTTGTCTGGCGAAAGGTAGGGTGATTAATGAGGCAAAGTCGTTGCTGTCTCCGTCCACCTTGCATGCATCACTCACCTCACTTTCGCAGTCGTCTCGTGTCCGATACTTCGGAGGCCAGGCTTGCGCACACCCATCGTCGTCAGTTCGTCACCCAGTCCCTTCTCCTCTTCGGCGCTGGCATTGACAATGACGACGAGGTGCTGCGGGCCGTCATACAGCCTGAGGATGCTGGCGACGATTGAGCGGATGCCCAGTCCCCGGGCCATGACCAAGAGAGCGTCTGGGTCATCCTGGTCCTCATCCGACGAGCTTCCCAGCCGCTCCGAGTCGTCTTCACGGCGTCCTCCGCTGGGCGCAGGGATCAGGGAGCGGATGATGTGCTTCTGAAAGGGAAGAAGGTTGCCAATGGACGCAAGGGCGCTTACGTTCGCGTCGGCCTCGCTGGGGTGGGTAATGTCGTGCCTTGCGGGTCGCGAAGCCATGGCGGACGGGCGGGCGGGTGGGCGGGCAAGCCCCTCCAAGTCGTGCCTCCTGATCGCCGCCGCCAAGGCAGCAATTGATCGATGGGCGGCCGGAGTTGAGCTGAGTTGGCAGGCGAGAAGGCAGAGATGACAAACAACACGACGTTTGACTAGGTAAATTTGAACGAAGGCCTCTCGCGCGCGTGCACGGGCTTTTTCTTCTAGTTTGAGCCATCTTCTTCCTCAGTCCCACATCACCGCCCCTTCACCACCAGTAGGAGACACCCAACGGGCTGAGAGCGATGGCGGTGCGGCAACGAGGCGCTGCCGGCACGAAAGCGCAGGAAAAGAGGACGCAGGACATCTCTCCACATGGCATAGGTGACAGTGAGGAGCGAAGCAAGGCTACACAGAGCTCGAGTCCGGCTAGGATCTGGATCAAGGTTCTTTCGGGGCTTGTCAGCCTTGCCTGTCTCATCTATGTGGCTCGTTCGCTCCTCTTCAACGGCGAGAGCAATTCGCAACCTCCCTCGAAAACGACAACTGCTAAGCGTCTTCCCTATGAGCTGGCAATCAGGCCGATCGCCAAGCATCCAGTCTTTGATGCCGACGAGGAGAAGCTTCAGGCCGTCCTCGAGGCTTTTGACGATAGCTGGGCTGGCTACGTCGAAGATGCGTTTGGGTTCGACGAGTACCACCCGCTGACAAAGGAAGGGAGCAACTTTTCAAAAGACGGCGGCGTCGGCTACTTTATCGTGGACGTGCTGGACATGCTTCTCTTGACCGACAGACGCAAGGAGTACGAGCGAGCGAGGGACTGGGTGCGCGACGAGCTGCGGTGGAGCGACAAGTCTGGCAAATTCAGCGTCTTTGAGGTGAGCTGTTCTGTCTATCGGTATCGCAACCGGGGCGAGGCACTGTGACTGCCAAGCTGATACATTGAGACTGTACCTCGTTCATGGCAGACAACCATCCGTACGCTGGGTGGCCTCCTCAGCGCGCATGCCCTCTGCGGTGGCTCGGATCCATCGCAAGCTTCGCCGCTCTGCGCGCCAAGCGATGCTGACTTGTTCCTCGAAAAGGCG
Organism: Acaromyces ingoldii; assembly: GCF_003144295.1. Classification (NCBI taxonomy): domain Eukaryota; kingdom Fungi; phylum Basidiomycota; class Exobasidiomycetes; order Exobasidiales; family Cryptobasidiaceae; genus Acaromyces; species Acaromyces ingoldii. The sequence continues at coordinate 923,483 of NW_020290251.1, read as the reverse complement.
CTGGACCTCGCAGAACACCTGCGACCGGCATTCGAGGCGACAAAGACGGGCATGCCCCTTCGCGAAATCGACTTTGCTACCGGCGAAGTGTTTGCCGACGTCGACAACAATGGCGCAGCCAGCTTGGCAGAAGTGGCTACCGTTCAACTCGAGTGAGTGTTGGCGCACATGACACATCCCCCCCTTTTCGTGCCCACCCTGACGATGTTCACCCTTTAGATTCAAGTACCTGGCCCACCTCACGGGTGACGATACATGGTGGCACCTTGCTGAGCGGCCGATGCAGGCGTTGCTCTCTTCGACCAGGCAGGCGGGCCTTGAAGGCATCCTTCCCATCTTCATCAGGTGAGCTGACTGTGACCCATGATCAGTTGATGGAGAGGACAACTAATTTTGCCAACCAAGCCCGAGCACGGCAGAGTTCTACATGTCGGAAATCCGCCTGGGTTCACGAGGCGACTCGTACTACGAGTACCTCATCAAGCAGTATCTACAGACAAAGTAAGTATCTCATTTGACAAAGCCGACGAGGGTGGTTGAACTGACGCTGCGTGCGCCTTCGTTGCAGCCGAACCGAGTCGATCTACAACGACATGTATCGCGGCGCAGTACAGGGCATCAAGCGACGCCTCATCAAGACATCCAAGAGCCGCAAGCCACCGCTCCTGTTTGTCGCCGAGATTGGGTTGCGAAGGCTTTCACCGCAGGACAGTAAGCCTTCGTTTGTCACCGTGCCCAAGCAGGACCACCTGGTCTGCTTCATCGGTGGCAGTTTGATGCTCGGAGCAGTCTACTCGGGCGACCCTCGTCGGCCTGGCGCTGGGCGCCCCGAGGGCGACTTTCACACGATGGACGCCTCTTCGCTCCACAGAGCTGGAGCAGCCTACCCACCCAGCTCTCTCGCGGCTCTTTCTCGCCTCTCTGCCACGAGTCTTGAGGATTGGAGCCTGGGCAGCGAGCTGACGAAGACATGCGTCACGACGTATCGCGAGACTTCGACGGGCCTGTCACCCGAGATTGCAATGTTCAGACAAGATGGCGATGGCGTCGATGACAGACTCGGAGAGGACTGGTATATCAAGAAGTGCGTTTTGTTCCTTGCCAGTCGGCACACATAAGGTCTGCTCAGCTGACTGAGACGGTCGGACTCTGCAGATCGCTTAGCAAGTGGCAACCCTTGATTGACGCACGCAACATCTTGCGACCCGAGACGGTCGAGTCTCTCTACATTGCCTTCCACCTCACCGGCGATCCAATCTATCGGCAATGGGGCTGGGAAATATTCATGGCCTTCCGCGACGTGGCCCGCGTGCCGGACGGGCACAAGTCTGGACGGGCAGGCGTCTATGCTGGCATCAGCGACGTCAATGCAGACCCCAAGGACCCAAAATTCCTGAGGGAGAACAAGATGGAGACGTGAGATGCTACTCTCTCACCCCTTGTGCTGTACACAAATGTAGCTGACGCTTCTCCCGCAGCTTCTGGCTGGCTGAGACGCTCAAGTACCTCTACCTGCTGTTTGCAAGCCAGGACAAGGTCCCGCTCGACCGATGGGTCTTCAACACCGAGGTGGGTACTGGTCTGCCTCCTTGGGATGATGCTCGAGCTCACACTCCACACAGGCCCACCCGCTGCCCGTCTTTGAGCCTCACTTCGATACTCATGTCGCGTAGGCACATGTAAAAAGACAATCTTCTTCCAGACCGTTCGGGACCATACTCGGCGTGATCTTGCTCGGGCCCTAGGAATCGCATGCATGCTGAGCTTAATGTATGAGATTGACGACCACGTGGAAGCTCAATTTACTTTTTATGTGAATTTTGACAGTGGACGGAACAAGCGCAGCTAGCTCTGGTCAAGGGACCGTGGGCCAGAGCGCGAGGCTCCTCGCTAGTGTAGTAGCAATTTTGGGGTTTTCCCCACCCTTTCGCGAGCTTGGTCTAGGATCATCTCTTGCTTCTCCTTCCTTCTTTGTCTTTGGCGCTCCTCTTCTTTCCTTGTTCGCGTGCGTGTGTGAAGTTGCAAAACACAACTTATGGTGCCGCCCGCCAGTCGCGCTCGTAGCAACCCACGACCGCCGACGGATCCGCCGCTGCCACCGCCTGTGGCCACGTCGATTACCGCGTTGGTAGCAGAGGGCGACGACGCGGCCGCTTCGAAGGCCCTCGTCGACGAGCACAGCCGGCAGAGGCAAAAGCAGCAGCTGAACGGAGAGAAGGAGGAGGAGGGGAAAAAGGAAGAGACACGAAAGGGGAGAGGTGCGCGGACAGCCAAGGGAAGCAGCCAAGGGAGCGACAAGAAGAAGGCCATTGACGCGGCAGCGAGGGAGCGCGTCTGGGCAACGAGACCAAACGATTCGCTGCGGCTGAAGAATACGATCCGGGACCTGCACAGGTTCCTCACCGGTCTGCCCTTTCCCCTCATCCGAATCACACCCACCCTTGTCGCGCGGGCCATCTGCAAGGTCCTCGCTAGCCAGAGGCTGATGCCTACCAACATTGTAAGTGCGGCAATCGCTGGATGGTGTTCAGACGAACCGACTAACACACCCTTCTTCGTCCTCTAGGCTTTCGATGTTGCGCTCCTCTTTTGGAGGCTGATCATCAACATCTTCTTTAGGTCGATTCAGGTGAGTGCTGAGTCGGGCAGAGTGGACGACCAACCCTTGATGCTGACTGGCATCCCAGCCGAGAGGAGCATGGAGGATTCCCAGGCCCAATGAAGGCCCCATCATCTTTGTGGCCGCCCCACACCACAATCAGGTATGTGTTCGGCGAGTCGGCCCCTACCCTAAAGACAGCTCGAGTCAAGCTCACCCGCTGACTGCGCATCCACAGTTCCTCGACCCTCTTCTTCTCGCTTCAGAGGTCAGGCGAGGCTCTGGACGTCGAGTGGCCTTTTTGATTGCCGAAAAGAGCATCAAGCGTAAATTCATTGGCGCGGCAGCCAAGCTGATGCAGAGCAGTGAGTTGGTCCTCTCCATTGAGGGCAAGTCTTGATGATTGACGAACTTTAACCTTTGCAAATCTTTCAGTCCCGGTTGCGCGAGCTGCCGACAGTGCAAAGGCAGGCAAGGGCACCATCTCTGTCCACCCATCAGGTGATCCGCTGCTGCTGCAGGGCCACTCGTCCAACTTCACCAAGCAGCTCGTAGTCCGTGGGCAGATTTTGCTGCCAAAGGCAACAGGTCATGCCACGGCCGAGGTGGAAGAGATCATCTCCGACACCAAAGTGCGCATCAAGAAGGAGTTCAAAGACGAGCGGGCCATCGAGGCGCTCAAAGGAAAGCTGCCAGAAGGCCCGATGGACAAGAAGGAGGGTGGCAAAGAGCCGGGCATGGAGGGCTGCAAGTACCAGTGCCTGCCTTATGTCGATCAGACGCAAATGTATGCGAGCGTGTACGAGAGGCTGGCAGAGGGTGGCAGCCTTGGCATCTTCCCAGAAGGTGAGCTGACCGTTTCGTCCGCCTTCTGTGTCTCTTGGCTGATCCCAGTCCTTTGCTCTAGGTGGCAGCCACGATCGTACGGACCTCTTGCCTCTCAAAGCCGGTGTCGTCATTATGGCCCTGGGAGCCATGTCGGCCAACCCTGGCCTAAATGTGCGCATCGTGCCGGTCGGTCTGTCCTACTTCCACCCCCACAAATTCCGTTCGAGGGCCGTCGTCGAGTTTGGAGCGCCAATCGATGTGCCACGGGAGCTCGTCGGCCTCTTTGAGCAGGGCGGCGAGGGGAAGCGCAAGGCCGTGGGCGAGGCCATGGAGCTCGTGTTTGATGGCCTCAAGAGCGTCACCGTCCGTGCGCCCGACTATGAGACGCTGATGCTCATCCAAGCTGCTCGTCGGCTCTACACGCCTCCAGGCGCCCACCCGAGCCTGAGCCAGGTTGTGGAGCTGAACCGGCGCTTCATCCTCGGCTACCTCGAATTCAAGGACGACCCCCGGGTCGCCTCCGTCAGGGATCAAGTGCTGCGCTACAACAAGATGCTCGTTTACGCTGGCCTGCGCGATCACCAAGTCGAGCGGGCCACGCGCGCCGGATGGCGGAGCCTGGGCCTGCTCGCCTATCGTCTCGGCTTGCTGGGCATGTGGGGCACTGTGGCCCTGCCTGGCGCGCTGCTCAATGCACCTGTCATCATCCTGGCCAAGATCATCAGCCGTAAAAAGGCAAAGGAGGCCCTGGCTGCGTCGCAGGTCAAGCTCAAGGGCCGCGACGTCCTGGCTACTTGGAAGGTCCTCGTGTCGCTTGGCTTCACCCCCATCCTCTACTGCTTCTACGCTGGTGTGGCCACGTACTTTGCCCACCGCTACAAGCTGCCAAGCAAGCACCAGCTCATGATGCCCTTCTACACGCTCTCGGTCCTGCCACCGATTGCGTACTCGACGCTCAAGTTCTCCGAAGTCGGCATCGACATTTACAAAAGCCTTCCCCCGCTCTTTGTCAGCCTCATGCCGGGCAACTACAAGGTCATTATTGAGCTGCAGCAGACAAGGGCCAAGATTGCCTCGGAGATCCACGCCCTCATTGACGAGCTGGCACCCAAGATCTGGGACGATTTTGAGAGCCGCAAGATTGTCACGTCGCCTACCTCGTCGGCCCCACCGGCGCAGAGCCCGGCTGGAGAGGAGTCGCTGATGTGGCGACAAAAGAGCCACGACAAGAAGCTGGATACAAAGAGCCCCTTGGCCCACCCGCTGGCCTGGGCCGACGAGCGTCTCTTTGGTTGGGGGACCTCGACCAGGAGGGGCAGCACCACGACACGCGCCCTGTCTGCCGCTGAGTTCGCCGAGAAGAAGGCGGGCAATGCAGGCGAGGGCATCGTCGACAGCGCATCGAAGGAGGAGCAAGACGAGCTGGAAGAAGAGGAGGAGGAGGAGGAAGAAGAAGACAGCGAAGAGGGTGTCGAGGAAGAGGAGGAAGAGGGCGACTACGAGGCCATCTTCCGCATGCTCAGTCCCGCTCGTCTGCTTGGGTACGGGGACGAGGCCAACACACCGAAAAGCCCGCGATCTCCCGCAACGGGCGGCAGCGGACGCCGGTCGAGGTCGCACAGCCGAAGCAGGAGTGGAAGCCTCAACGAGACATTTGCCGAGAAGCGCAACCGATCCAACACAGACCTCAAAGCGCTGAGCAGCAGTAGTAGCGGCAGAGCTGGAGGACCCGAGCCGCTTTCACCCACTGTCAGGACGACTGCGTTGGCCGATCAGAGTGGAGGAGGAACAGCAGCAGCAGCCAGGGAAAGGGGGCCCCGTCAGCGTACGACTTCGCTCTCCGAGGACATTTCGACAGACTCGTTCAAGAGCAACGCTCCCAAGGTTCACGGAGAGCCGTTTGGCAAGGCAACAAAGGTGCTGGAGAGGACCGAGCAGCAGACCAACGGCTCGTCGGTCGCTCACGCGCCTCGGGTCGAGGACATGAAGAGCGCGGCGCCAACGCCGGCGCCTGGAAGCCCCAATGTGCGATCCTCTTGACACCTGCGATTTCAAGTTTCTCGTCTCTCTCTCTCTTTTCTCTCTCAAATCGTGTATGTATGCATGTGAGCAGTCTACAAACGAGGCTTGTTTTGGTACCTGCACGGCCGGCAGAGTGAAGCTCTAGACCGTCGGTCCTTGAGCCGGACAGGCAGGCAGGCGTCTGACGTTTGGTCTGCTTGTCGTCGGACAACAGTCTGCCAACTTTTTCTCGTTTGATGAGTTTTTATTTTTTATTTTTTTAATCCTCAGCGCAGCGCGTCTCGACCTTTTCCACCCGCGGCTCAACTAGTGTGGATCGTTTGCCCTCGACCGCCGGGCTGGGAAATTACGCATCTAGGCGACGTACTGACTGACTCTAAGGAATTCTGGCGCCAATTCCGCTTGCCTTAGCGCAGGATTGGTGCTATCTATCGCCTAGCTGTAATTGCCCTGGGACCTAGCTAGATGAATACGCGCACACACGCACACGACCCCTCGAGAGGCAGCGCTTCTAGGGGCTTCAGAGGAGGGCACGAGTCGTTCGATCGAAGTCGAAAGAGCCGAGTTGAAGAGGTGACAGGACGGCCGGCTGGCTCGGTTCGCTTCGGCCTATACGGCGACCCATCATCGGGCTCGGAAGAAAGAAAAAGAGATTCAAAATGCACTCAATCGTTTAATTCCCCTTGAGATTTCATTTTTTTCTTCGCTCATTCCCGTTCCTTTTTTTTTTTTTTTTTTTTTTTTTTTGGTGTGTTCCCACTTCTCGTTGTGGGGGGCTTAGGGCATATCGTGTTCGGTAAAAGGGGCGAAGTGAGAAAAATTCACATACGGACCGAAAACCGATCAGCCTTATCTCTGGCCTGTGTCAGTGTGCGTTTGAGTGCGAAGAAATTTTCGTTTAGCCGTTGTGGGACGGACGGACGACCCGGGGAGGGGCGGCGGGCGGCAGCTGCAGCTGCAACAGCAGCAGCAGCAGCAGCCACTAAGGTGCGCGAGTCATGCGACAGGTTTTCACCGTCTGAGGCTCCTTCTCTTTAACTACATCTCGATTGAATCTTGCGCTCGCAGTGGCAGCCACATCCGCTTCCTCCCCTTTCGAGAGAGCGGCGAGCACCACCAGACGGTAGCATTCCCCCTCTCTCGCGCTTCCGGTAGCCGCGCACCGTCGCAGCCGTAGACCAGAGCAAGCAAACGAACGAACAAGGACAAGGCACAATGACCTCTCTCAGCCGAGGCTCGCGTGAATCGATGCGCGAGGTGACGGCGGACGACCTGAGCAGCGGCAAAGAAGGAGGCGTCGGGCTGCACGCTGACGAGGCAAACGAAAAGGGCATCCTCCGCAGCAAGGACGATGACCGGGCCAAGGACGATGAGATCGCGCTCCAGCAGATGGGCATCGCCAATCAGATGGGCAAGGATGGCGGTGTGCGGCGCGATCTCAAGAGTCGTCACCTGGCCATGATTGCCCTCGGCGGTACCATTGGCACTGGCCTCTTCGTCGGCCTGGGCTCGTCGCTGGCCCAAGCCGGACCCCTGTCGACCCTGTTGGGTTTCCTTATCATGGGCGTGAGTAGCGTCGCTCGCCAGCGCACCGATGACTGCTTCTTGGCGTACAGGTGCTGACCTAAGGATTATACGTCTTAACCCTTCCTTCAGTTCTTTGTCTGGGCCCTCATGGTCGCCCTGGGCGAAATGGCCACCTTCCTCCCGGCGCCCGGCGGCTTCGTCCATCACGCTGCCCGCTTCGTTGACCCATCGATGGGTGCCGCCCTCGCCTGGCTCTACTGGTTCTCCTATGGCATCACGCTCCCCACCGAGCTACAGGCCTCGGCGCTCGTCATCTCGTTCTGGGACCCGGACCAGAAGATCAACCCTGCCGTCTGGATTACTATACTCATGGTCCTCGTCTGTGCCGTCAACTTCCTCGGCGTGCGCGTCTTTGGCGAGGTGGAATTCTGGTTCGCCTCGCTCAAGGTCATCATGATCGTCATTCTCATCATCACGTGCCTCGTCATCGATGTTGGTGGTGGCCCCCAAGGCGAGTACATCGGTGGGCGGTACTGGCGTAACCCTGGCGCCATGGCCCAGCTGTTTTGGGAGCCAGACGCCAACAACAACCCCACCGGCGGCATCTCGGGTCCCTGGGGCCGGTTCCTAGCCTTCTGGCAAGTCTTTATCAGCGCCGCCTTCTCCCTCGCCGGCACCGAGATTGTGGGCATGACGGTGGGCGAGGTCGAGAACCCGCGAAAGAATGTGCCAAAGGCCATCAAGCGTGTCGCATACCGCATCATTGCCTTTTACGTCCTCGCCGTCCTCCTGGTCGGGCTCTGTGTCCCTTACACCGACCCTCGCCTGCTCAGCGGCTCCAACAACGCCAGTGCCAGCCCATACGTGATCGCGATTGAGTCGGCGGGTATCAAGGTGCTCCCCCACTTTGTCAATGCCGTCCTCATCACCGTCACCTGGTCTGCAGGCCAGTCGGACCTCTACGCCTCGTCGCGTACCCTCTACGGCCTCGCGCTCGAGGGAAACGCGCCGCGCATCTTCAAAAAGTGCACAAAGGCCGGCCTTCCCATCTGGGCAACGGCCGCTACGGCCCTCTACGCTCCGCTCGCCTACATGGGCACCTCCTCTGCCGGCGTCGCCAATGTCTTTCTTGATCTGTACGACATAAGCGCCGTCTCGATTCTCATTGCCTGGTGGTGCATCGTCTTCACCTACATTCGCTTCTACCACGGCTTGAAGCACTACGGCCTCTCGCGCAGCGACCTGCCGTACAAGGCGCCGCTGCAGCCCTATGCGTCGTATGCCGCCTTTATCTTTTTCACCCTCGTCATCCTCTTTAGCGGCTTCACCGTCTTTCTCCGCGGCCACTGGGACAGCCCGACGTTTGTCGTCAACTACCTCTGCATCCCCTGCTTCTTTCTCCTCTGGATCGGCTACAAGGTCGTCTCCAAGAGCAAGTGGGTCGCTCTCGACCAAATGGACTTTGAAACTGGACGGCGCACCCTCGACGCCCTCGAAGAGCGTCGCCAGGATGACGAGGCAGACGTCGACGCCGAAAGGGCACGTCTCGCCGCCATGGGCCCCGTCAAGCGCTTCTTTGAGAAAGTGTTTGCTCTTCTTTTCTAGACGGCCATCGGGCCCCTGTTTCTGCTCTCGGTTTTCAAATGCAATAATTATCCCCATTCATCGGTGCTGTGATTCTTTACTAATAGTACAGTGTGGTTGTGTGTCAGTGTGTGTGCGTAAACTGTGAGTGTATGCAAAGGAAAAGATGGAGAAATTGAAGCTTGAAAGTAAATATGGGCGGGGAGGGGACTAGCTGACGGGTCTGGTATCGTTTGTGATGGTGGTGCGTGCTTGTTGTTGGATATGTGCAGAGCAGTGGTGAGGAGGAAAGCGAGGGCATCGTGCAGATGAAAGCTCAGGGTCGATGCTCGCCCTGTGAACGGCCGCGGGCGGCGCGACCCTGAAAGTAGGCGTCGCCGATGTTGGACACCTGGTCGAGGACGTCGTGGAGATTGTCCATCGTGACCGGCTGTCCTTCATCTTCGCCCCGCTGCAGCCAAGCCGTGACGAGACGCTCGGTCGCCTTGAGAAATGACGACATCTTTTCGGTATTTGATGCTGTAGTAGCGATGCTTGCAGACGCAGCCGACGCCTGCCTCTTTGAGCTGGGCAGTGATGCTGAGTCACCGTTCTTCTCGCTGTCCACTTCTGATCGGCTGCGCTTTCTCGACGACGATGACGATGACGACGGTGCCGCTTTTGAGCTGTCGACAGACGACGTCCTCGGCTTCGACCTGGGCGACGCTGGAGGTGAAGGCAAGCTGTCATCGATGACAACGTCTCTCGACAAGGTAGCAATCAGAGCAATGCGATCCTGCAGCTGCGATTGTGAGAGGTATCTATGGAGGACAGAGTGGGTGTGTGTATGCGTCAGCGAGCGTGCTGCAGACAAGCAGACAGTAGCACGCACCTGGGCTTTTCTGCGATGGCCAACCGGTCTGGGGGGTTCCAAGAGCCGTAGCCCTTGGCGGGGTAGATGCCGGTCGGCAGCGTCGATCCGTTGAGGAGGAGGTCCGGCGGTGTGCGCAAGCTGCTGCCTGTCGAGGTGGTGGACGTCGCGGGGCTGTGACTAGTCGAGCTGCTTCCGCCACCATGGTGGACCGGGACGCTGGTGCTGTTAGTCCCACTGCTAGAAGCGTGCGCGCTTCTGTTGTGGTTGCTGTACCCGTGAGTAGTACTGCTGCCGCTGGTGTGGTAAGAGTGCTGCAGTGACGGAGGTGGGTGGGCGTATCGGTCGTATCGCTGCAGCTGCTGGTTGAAGTGGTCGTCGTAGCGCTGGCTGTGGCTATATGGCGAAGACGATGTCGAAGAAGATGACGACGACGACGATGACGAAGGCACAGGAGCAACAGACGACGAAGACCAGGTTGTGTTCCTCTCTGACCCTCTGACCGGTGGTCGCCGGCTGGTCTGATGGTGATTGTGATGAGAATGGCGTTGGTTGTAAGAAGACATCAGCGGTGGTGGATATGGAGCTGCCGATGACGCTGCAGCTGCCTCTGCTGCTTTCGCAGCCGCCGTCGGTCGCGGTGGAAGCTCAGACATGACCATGTTGAATCTGACTGCTGCAAGAGTCGCGCGAGACTGTAATGTCGTGGTTGAAGAGGGAGCGCTGGTGATCTTACGCTCTGTCGATCGAGATTTCTGACAGAGGTGCTTGCAACCCTAGCCCGAACAAGCAGAACCAGATTCTACCTGAGCCGAGCCTTGGGTCGTTGGTCGCGACAAAAGCCGTCTTGGCCCCGAATTGCCCTCGCACAATGGCGAACGTGATCCGTGGCCAATTGGACCAGATTCACAAAAGGGTGGGAACTTGGTTCCGAAGACTCCCTCTCTCTGGCCTACTTTTTGCCCAGGGGCAAGTCGTCGGGGCTTGGCAGACCTTGGCTGGCCGTTTGTCTCTGCACTGTTATGTGCCAGTCGCAGAGGCCCTGCAAGGGAATGCGGCGAGAGAGCACGTCCCTACGCTTCTTCCAGGGAAGGGGTGCTTAGGTCGGCTACGAAGTAAAGGGATGGTAGCGGCGGAGCGACGTCGACGATGTCGGTGTGAGAGAAATTCTTGGTGGGCCCCAATCGGGGTTGGACTACGCACTCGTGCTGCCCTTCCGGCGAGTGCGCGCGCGATGTTGTGTGCCGAGAGGACAAGAGAGAGAGGGAGAGAGACGGAGGCGAAATACTCTCCGCCCAGCGTATTATGCCCGCCCGCCCAGAGCTGACGTCGTGTTTTGTCAGAAAGGTGAACAGCCTTGTTGAAATTGTTCTTCTTTCTGCCCGTCGAGCCGTCGTCTTGACGTTTGTCTTTGTCGCCGCCGCTGATGATCGTCAAGAAAGCGACGTTGGGGCTCTCCTGCTCTGGCGATGTGAGGGTCGAAGGTCCACTTCACCCCGTCCAAAGCGGGCGCACTTCCCAGCTCTGCCTCGTCTAATGCAGCGGTTTGCAGTGTTGTGCGCCCGGGAGACTCCAAAATAAAATTCAAAATGCAGTTAGTTCTGGCCCACTCCCCGAAAAACCCCAATTTGCTATTCGGGAGAGGGCGCCTGAAAAAAAAAAAAAAAACCAACGACAAGTGAATATCAACAGCAATATTATTCAAGTAGTCCTTTGAGCTACCACCGGCGATGGGCTCGAGCGTCAGCGGAACTCCTCCTCTATGATTTACTTCTTCCCTTTTTCATGCAAAGGGTGTCATGAGCCGATGTCGTCGCAACCTCTACAGCACTTGTCTTGGAAGTAAAAAACTCTTGGTTGTGCTCCAGATGCGTTCTGTTTCGTTCAGAGATACCTGATGAGTAGCTACTCTTTCGTATACAGTATAATTCTTGCTCAGTTGACGCGCGCCTGCCAGGGTTACAACAAAACAAGCAAATTAATCAAGAAGGTGGTAATCCCGGAGATAGAAACGGCAGATAGCTCGAGCAAAGTGGTTAATATCCCACCTCGGAGGAAGCCGACAGGAACGACCATCAACTCTCGTTTACGAGGTGGAGGGACGGGCCTGCCTGTGACCTTGATCTGTCCGTCTGCCAAGTCCATAATATCAATATTGATAATGCTGCAGTGAAGGATATGCGGCAGGACGACCCTACCCTCTGCATCGGTTATATTGAGGTTCAAACTTAAAAAAGACGTACGAGCCTTCCTGTGGGCACGGACACACCGATCGTATCGTCTGCATCTGTCATGACTGACTGATATTTTTCCAAAAACAAAGTTGAGCCCTTTTTTTGCACTTTTTTTTTTTGGGAGGTGGGCGTGGGCTCGATTCTTCGCACCAAAGAGAGGAATAGAGGACAAGGGAATGGCCAGCTCGAGCGCTCAGGCAGCGATCCTCCAGCGGTCAGAGCCGGTCCCCGACGCATTTCCAAAGGTTGTGGGACCCAACCTGGATGAGCCACAATCAATAGAGTCGCTCTTGGCCAGCTATGCAAATGTGGGCTTCCAGGCGTCGGCCGTATCGCAGGCCTGCGAGATCATAGAGCGCATGGTGAGCTTCGTTGCCCCTTCTAATTCGAGAAGCGAGTGTTGTTTGCTGATGCGAGCCATCGCTACAGAGAAAGTGGCGTCTGTCGGACGAGCCTGTGGCTGAGGATGAGATGGACGAGGCGCTCAAGGACCCAGCGGTGCGGAGCCAGATTGGCGCAACAATCTTTCTTGGCTACACATCGAATCTGATTTCGTCTGGGCTGCGCGAAGTCATACTGTTCCTCGTTAAGCACAAGTACGTCTCTGCGCTCGTCACGACGGCTGGTGGCATCGAGGAAGACATCATCAAGTGTCTCGGCACCACGCACCTGGCTTCGTTTGATCTCGATGGCGCAACACTAAGAGCAAAGGGCCTCAACCGGATTGGAAACCTCGTCGTACCCAACGACAACTACTGCAAATTCGAAGACTGGGTCATGCCCATCCTTGAAAAGATGAGAGAGGAGCAGGGCGACCACGTCGACAATGTCTGGACGCCCAGCCGCATCTGCCAGAGGCTCGGAAAGGAGATCGACGACGAACGAAGCGTCCTCTACTGGGCCGCAAAGGTTCGTCCTCTTTTTTCTCTGCTCTAATTGACTGCCAGATACTTACTGGAGCCCGAATCGTACAGAACGACATCCCCGTCTTCTGCCCAGCACTAACCGACGGTTCGTTGGGCGACATGATCTACTTTCACAGCTACAAGTCGCCCGGCCTCGTCGTCGACCTAGTCAAGGACATCCGCCGCCTCAATGACCTGAGCGTAAAGGCCAAAAAGGCCGGCATGATCATCCTGGGCGGCGGTGTGTGCAAGCATCAAATTGCCAATGCAATGCTTTTCGTGAGAATGACTCCCTTCTTCTTTTCTTCTGGCCCCACGCTGATCATTGACGGGGTTCAATCTTGGGGCGCTCTTGCTCAGCGAAACGGGGCAGACTATGCCGTCTATATCAATACGGGCCAAGAGTTTGATGGGTCCGACAGCGGCGCAAGACCCGACGAGGCCGTGAGCTGGGGCAAGATCCGGAGCGCAGCCAGGGGAGGTCAGTCGGTCAAAGTCTACTGCGATGCCACCATCATCTTCCCAATCATCGTCGCAAATACCTTTGCCAAGGCGCACTGGGAGAGCGAGAGGCAGAGAGCCGAGGCCGGTGGAAGAAATTGAACAGAAAGGTAAAGCTGCATCGGTGGTTCCTAGCTTATTGGCAGCCTGTAATACTTGATAGAGATGCAAATCTGTATTCTACACGTGGATAGCATGGAAGGGGAAACGAAGTAAAGCCATGATGGTCGAGACTGAACGGGTCACCGCACCTCTCAGGGACTCAAAGTAGAAAAGAAATCCTCACATCGGTCTCTAGGGACAGGACATGGCTGGACTCTAAATTGCAATGCTGTAAAGTCCTCTCTAGGCAAATGCACCCGCAGCCACGCCCTTCTCGCCAGCAACCTGGGCCAGTTCGGCCTGGATCTTGTCGGCGGGGGCCTTCTGGCACGACTCGCGCAGCGCTTCGATCTTTTCGGGCTCGTCGGCAAGAGCAGTGCAGATGGCATCGAGGCCGTTGAGCTTGGCCTCGATGACCTGGACCGAGGGGGTCGTACCAGCGGGCTCAAAGTAGTTGTTGTTGGTGATGAGCTCGCGGAGCACCTTCTTGTGCTTCTTGACGTTCTTCTTGGCTGCTTCACGGGCCTTCTTTGCGTCGGCGCGAGAGGCCTGGTTGGGAAAAGCAAGGTCAGCTATACCAGATTGTGCCTCTTGCCATGACATGACTCCAGACTCTCACCTTCTCCTCTTCCTCCTTCTTGGCAGCCTCCTCCTTCTTGCGCTTCTCCTCCTCCTCCTGCTTCTTCTTCTCTTCGGCAGAGGGACCAGCCGTCGCTCCATTGGCACCGGCCTTGCCCTTGTTCTTCTTGGCCTCGCGAGCCGCCTTCTCCTCGGCCTTGAACTTCTTGATGCGCGGGTCGACACTCAGGGCCTTGTCGACGATGCTGCGAAGGCGGGCATTGTCCTCCTTCTTTCTCCTCGCACGGTCGTTGCGGTTCTTCTTCTCCGTGTACCGCTTGTCATCGCGGTTGTCACTCCCCTCGTTGATCTCCTTGTCGAGGTACTCGAAGCTTCTCCAGCTGTCAAAGTTGTACCAGAAGTCGTAGAAAGCGTTGACGTCCTCCTTGGCGCTGCTCATGTTGCCCAGCGGAGGCGCCGGTCCGTTCTTGGACTCCTCGCTGAAGCGCACCTCGCGCTCGAACACCGGCGTCCAGAGGTCGATGAATTTAGACTCTGGCTCCTTGCCCGTGGGCGTGTCTTCGTCATCAATACCTTCGTCAACGCTGTCGAACTGACGGCGCCTCTCGGGGTGCGTAAGGACATCGTAGGCCTTGGAGATGCACTTGAAGAAGGCATCGTCATTGACCATGCCAGAAGCACCGGCCTTCTTGTCCGGGTGGTGCCTCAACACCTTGCGGCGGTGAGCAGTCTTGATCTGCGCAAGGTTCGCCTTGTACCGCAGCGAGGACAGACCGAGCACGGCGTAGTGGTCTTGGCTCTGAGGAACAAATGTCAGTATCCCGATGCAGGCTACGAGCGCAGGCAGTGCTTGTGCTCACCTTCCATTCCTTGGGATCACGATCGAGCAGGTCCTGCGTCTCTTCCTCGTCAGGGATCTCAACGTCCTCCTCTCCCGTCGAGTTGGCGGCCTTGAGGGCATCGAGGCGCTCCTTCTCGGCCTGGTCATCGTCCTCAAAGCTTAGCTGACGAAGCTGGCGGCGCGTGTGGGCGATGTAAGAAGGACCGACGGGCAAAAGCGTCGTGTCTGCAGTCGGCTTCGAGAGAGATGAAGGGCCTGCTGCCTTGTGGCCCGATGGGGCCGACGGCAGGCTGAAAGGGAGGTCCACAACGGCAGCCATGGTTGGTTGATGTCTTCACAGAGAGGAGGAAGTTCGGGGAGCATCAGTCTTCTTCCTGAAAAGTTATGAAAACACGTGCACTGGCACCATCACGTGTCGCTTGCTTCCATGCACTCCGTCGACGCTTGACCACGGTTGAAGGTCAACGTCGAGGTCGCTCCACCCGAGCTTTCTTCCAAATACAACCGCTTCTGCCCCTCCCCATCCCCCTTTTGCCGCTGAACGGCCTTCTTTCCCAGCTGAGTGCAGAGAGAGGCACACTGTACCAGGATGGCGAGCTCGACGGCGACGGGAGAGAAGCCGGCACACCTGGGTGTGACGGCCCCCATCGCCCTCAATGGTCCAACACCCAAGGAGCTCGAGGTCACGGAAAGCCTGCTGGCCGAATTGACAAAGCAAGGATCCTTTGAAAGCGAAGAGGAGGCGAAATTGAGGTGTGTGTCCATGATAATCCCTTCTGTGGTGACGAGCTAACGTCCCTTTGTCACCCGAAAGAGAGGTCGTGCTTAGCAAGGTAAATTCGCTCGTCAAGGACTTTGTCTACAAAGCCACGCTGGCGAGAGGCCTCTCCGAATCCATTGCCGCTACTTCCGGCGGAAAGATTTTCTCTTTCGTGAGCATCTTGGTGGTGCATCCCCGCTTGGCTTTCAGCTCATTTGACGTTTACAGGGCTCGTATCGCTTGGGCGTTCATGGACCGGGCGCCGATATCGACACGCTTTGTGTGGTACCCAAACATGTCCAGCGAGAGGACTTCTTCTCAATTTTCGAGGCGATGCTCAGGGAGAGAAATGATGTCGAAGAAGTAGCGTGTGTCCCGGAGGCTTACGTGCCCGTCATCAACACCAAGTTCATGGGCATAAAGATCGACTTTCTCTTTGCAAGGCTGGCACTAGCGAGAATCGAGGACAATCTCGTCTTGCACGACAGCAACTTGCTCAAGAATCTCGATGAGAGGGACGTCCGGAGCTTAGGAGGTGAGTCCAAGACGAATGTTTGAAGGGATGCATGTCATGCCTGCTCATGCTCTTTCAAAGGTTCGAGAGTCACCGATGAGATTCTTCGGCTGGTCCCCAACGTGGAGGTTTTCAGGATGTCGTTGCGGTGCATCAAGCTCTGGGCACAAAGTGAGTCGCAAACTCGGAGCAAGCGTTACATCCGTCTTGTCACTGAGACCCTCTGCCTTCCAGGACGAGCAATCTACTCAAACGTCATGGGCTTCCTTGGTGGTGTGGCGTGGGCCATGCTCGTCGCGCGCATCTGTCAGCTGTATCCGAACGAGGCAGCGGGCGCCATCGTAAGCCGATTCTTCATCATCTACTACCAGTGGAAGTGGCCTCAACCAGTTCTGCTGAAGAACATCGAAGAGGGACCGCTCCCGGTGCGAGTATGGAATCCGAAGCTCTATCCTCAAGATCGGCTTCATCGCATGCCCATCATTACGCCTGCCTATCCTTCAATGTGCGCCACTCACAACGTCAGCCAGTCAACACAGATGATCATGACACAAGAGTTTAAGAGAGGTGCCGAGATCGTCGATCGCATTATGGTGGGCTCGGCAAACTGGTCAGAGCTATTTACCGGGCACGACTTCTTCCACAAGTACAAGTACTATCTCCAGGTGGTGGCTAGCAGTGGCAGCGCAGATCTTCAGCTTAAATGGAGCGGTACCGTCGAGAGCAAGGTTCGGCAACTTATCATGAAGCTCGAGCAGGTGCCTACGCTCATGTGCGCCCACCCCTATATCAAGGGCTTCGACCAGAAGAGCATCTGCTACAATGACTCTGAGGTCAGACTCGTGGCAACGGGCAACGTGCCTGAGGAGGTGGCAAAGCGAACAGAGGTGGAAGACCTGCCCAAGGAGGGACTCGGGGCAGACGAGGCGAAGGAGAAGGATATTGAGGCGAAACAAATTGAGCAGGAGGAGGGCCATCGGACCATCTGGACAACAACGTTCTATATCGGCCTCTGTGTCGAGCCAAGACCAGGTATGCCCACTTGCTTGCTTCTTCTTGTTTCTATCCTCCCACTGACGATCGCCCTTATTTGTGCAGCAAATGTTGCTGGGCAGAGAAGGCTCGATATCTCGTTCCCGACGACACAATTTACTCAATTGGTTAAACAGTGGGACGGTTATGACGAATCTTCGATGGGAATCAGCGTGCGCCACATTAAGTGGAGCCACTTGCCCGAATATGTCTTTGGTGGCGAGCCCAGGGGAAGCAAGCAAGCGGTTAAGCGAGACAAGTCAGGCCGGGCAAAGGGTCAGGCTGTGGAACCCACCTTGGAGAACGGGGACGCTCCAGCCAAGAAGAGAAGGTGAGCTAGGTAATGCTTTCGAAAGTCGATGAGCTAGCTGGCTGACCTCATGTGTATGACTAGATCCTCTGGCACCAACTCTGGCGAGAGCGGCTCAGGTCCAGCCAATGACATTCCAAATCTGCCACAACACAGTAATGGCGACGCTCACGCCTCAGGGAGTAACCCAGCGCTTCCGATCCAACCGGGTGGTGGGGCGGCTGACGAGCTCCAACGATTTCGAGAAGCCACGGGCGCGACGCCGGTTGCGACCAAAAACGCCGCACCACCAAGTCAAGCTTAGTGTTTTCTCGGCCTTCCTTCGTTCATTGTCCACTCCTGGGCATCGACCATACTCTCACCTTCTCACCATCCACACCCTCATTAGACATGTAACATCAGTTGTTCCCTTTTCTTTTCCCGTACACAAACAATGAAAAATGTAAAAAGATGCTCTTTGACAGGTGTAGGTACTTTGTTACAGTGATGTCTTCATGCTGTTTACTGGTTGCGAAGCAGTGCCAGATCGACGAGAGCATTCTCCTCGAGGTGATCCATCCATTTGCCGAGGTATTCATCGCCCGAATCTCTGCACGTCGTGCTATCGCCAATGACGCATAGCTGCCTCTTCGGCCTGGTCATGGCTACGTTCAACCTCCGTTTCTCTGCCAGGAAACCGACGTTACCTTCCTCATTGCTTCGAACGAGCGAAATGACGATTGCCTCGTTCTCGCGCCCCTGCATCCCATCGACTGTGCCAATCTCGACGCGCTCGCCGGACGCTGCATCTCTGAAGCCCGACAGCCGGTCCGCCAACAACGAGACCTGGGCACTGTACGGCGACAGGACACCGATCTGGCTCGGTCTCAGGCCGGCCTGGAGGAGCGTTTCTACGTGTGCGTGCACCAGCTCAACTTCGTGCACATTCGTCTTGCTCTCGCGTCCGACGATCGAGTCGACGTCGTCCGAGGCAGATGCGGATGTCTCAAACATGTCTGACCCAGCCGTATCGATGAAAACGATGGGAGCGAGGCGCACGTCGTCTTTCTCCTCCTCTTCGGTCTCCGGACGTGCCAGCTCGTAATTGTCTAAATCAAATAGACGAATGGAGCAATTGGACTCGTGCGCCTTGAGCTGCGATTCGTAGAGGGCCTCGTTGGGGAAGGTCATGATCTGCGAATGCATTGAAAGTGAATAGAAGATAAGTCGGTGTCACATGGGAATGCCATTCCAGCCTGGCTTACCTCTTGATTCATGCGGTATTGAACATCGAGCAGGTTTTTGCAGCCAGGCCCATAGAGGCCGAGCAAACGGCTGAAAAGCGTCGTTTCAAGTGACCGTGGTGGCCGAAGGACCACGCGCTGCTTGTCTCTTCCCTTCGCCTTTGAGGCTTCAAATGACCCTCCTTCGCCTTCGTCTTCTTCGTTGTCTTGTGCATCCCCATCACCATTCAGACTAATATTAGAAAGTCTTGATGCGGCTTCGTCTGCGTTTGCCTCTTGTTTCTTTGATTTGTTTGGCTTGGCACTCTTTCTCTTGTCCTGCGAATGTCGATAGCCCTTGACGGTGGGCGGAAGCTGAAGGTGGTCACCTGCCAGGATGACCTTTCCTTCTGCTCTCGCTCGCATGATCGGGATCCAGCACTGTGTTCGGCTTCAGTCGACTTGGAAACTAAACGCAAATTGAAGAAAGAACAGTCCCACTCACAGCGGCCTCGGTGGCTTGGCAAGCTTCATCGATGATAACAGCGTCGAACTCGACGTTGTTCAGCTGCCTGCCGCCCGCCCCGTGACAAGTGGCCACCACGATAGATGCCCTCGAGATGACAGCCTTTGTCAAGCCCCTCTCTCGCTTCCGATACTCTTTTCGAAGAGCTCGGACCTCGTCCCAGCGCTGCCGACGCTCGCTCCCCGACATTCGCCCCTTGCCACCGGCACGAGACGAGGCCTGACCTCGGTACGACGTCGACTTGTTACCCGCTGCTGGCGCATCCCGGTCGGGTCGCAGCACTTTCATCGACGCTTGCAACTCTTCGCGCACGTCTTTGAGGAGCGATCCTTCTGACGAATTCTGTGATTGGTAGTCGAGCGTCGAGGTGACGAGCGACTGCAACACCCTCGCAGGGTCTGTGAGGAAACAGCTTCAGCGGCGGCTCTCTTCTCATCATTTGCTCCCCATTCTTCTCTACTTACGACCTATCCTCGTGATCCCGAGCCCCTTGGCTCGAAGCGCATCGCCTCCCCTTTCGATGATACGTTCCATGACATTGTCGGCAGCTAGATTGCTGGCACCGCAAACGAGGACCCTCTTCTCTTGGCCCAGCGCCAGCTGAAGCACCAGCTCGGCCACAGCCGTCGTCTTGCCCGTGCCCGGAGGCCCGTGGATGAGGGCGAAGTGATTGGAGGCCAAGGCAAACGTAATCGCTCGCTGCTGCGACTCATTGAGGCCCGTGTTGAAGAGAGGTAGCGGCATGGTAACGTCCTTTGCCCATGTGGGCGGCGTCTGGGCAACAAGAGCCCGGATTAAGTTGCTGCTGGGCGAGCTCCCCTTGCTTCCCTGACCCTCCCCATCGCCTTGCCCTTCGACTTCAGACTCGGACGAAGACCCGTCGCCTGGTTTGGACCTAGATGTTTTGATGGTGAGCCCTAGCTGCTTGGCAAGCCTTGCCAAGGTTGCTTCCATACTACAAGTGCCCATGTCGCTGTTAGCAAGAGTCTAATGGCCTTCCATGAGCACCTCCCAGTCTCACCGGTCAAAGGTTGCTTCGTTGGCGACCTTGACGACTCTGATACGATGAGGCAGCTCGGGAGCCTCACTGCCGCTGCCATCGGGCTTCTTTTTGTTGTTGGCTCCAAGTGCGATGACGAGCTTGCTATCGGAGACTTTGAAGACGACTCCGGGGGCAGGCCTGTATGCATCGCTGCTGCCGCTGGCTTTGGTCTTCAACGGCTTGGTGGGGTCCGTCGCATGGTCTTCAAGCTGGACGATATCGCCAGGCCTGAGCGTGTGTGGAGGTATGATTGGCGAGGTGTGGTAGGCGGCCGGCCTCTCGAGCTCTGCCAGGCTGAGCCAGCGTTCCTTGCAAGGTCAGTGCGAAGGCCAAGCAGCAAAGGAGAGACAGCAAGGTACCAGGCTCACATCTTGCCGCCGAGACCGATTGAGACGTTGAGGGCACCCAGGCCCAGAACGGCGAGGCCATTCCTCTCGAGCTGTTTTGGCGAGCATTTGGACAGGAGGAGCCGAGACTGGTCCTGCTCCTCTTTGCGCTCCGCCGCGAGAAGATCAACGTGCTTCTGGAGCCACCTCGTCAGCGCCTCTTCCGACGGCGGCTCGGGCTGGTGTAGCGTCATTTGCGACCACGATCCCTTCCCTCGTCCGTCGTGCTGTAGTCACTCTCGTGCGGCACGGCTGCTTCCAGAAAATTTAAAGCTCACGTCCTTGGAGCTTGATCCAAGTAATTGACATGCAAATTGCCATTCTCACAACTACTCTAAGTGCCCCTGCTCGCTTCAATCTTTCTCTCGAATCAGTCTTCTCAGGTAGAAAGCAGAAGGCGCGGCACCAGCATAAGGTGGTCTTCTTACAGTGGACGCTTCTTACTACGAAAGCGAGTCACTTAGGAGAGAAGGGATGAGTATCTGATCACAATGGCTGGGCTTATGTAAGCCATCGTCGAGACGGAAATCCGTCCGCGGTCTCTTTGACGAGTCAGAGGCTGGATTTTGATCCGTTTCTTCTTGCTACTAAAGCAAGAACAATCTCGCCCCCCCTCATTTGCCTCTATCCGTCGTGTGCATTCAAACCATGGGTTTCCTACAAAGAGGGCTGCCGTTGCGGCAGTTGGCGTCCGCCCAGAAAATCACCGCTCCCTCTACCACCCCTCTTCGCCTCGTCCTTGCTTCGTCCGCCCAAGGGCTTCCCAAAGCAAGCATGCCTGCCCGCCTCTCGTCGTCCTCTGCCTCGGTCTCGGCGGCGCATGGACGCGGCCACTCCACCGTCTTGTCCGACCCCATGACGGGCGAGCCGACGGGCCACCATGACATCGACGCTTCGGCGCTGATCATTGAAGAGAACAAGACGCTGCGGGAGCCGCCGCCGTCGTCGTCGCTCGTCTTTGGCCACTCCTTTGCCGACCACATGCTCGCTGTCAACTGGAACGGCGCCACCGGATGGGCCGCCCCAAGGATCCAGCCGTACGGACCCCTGACGCTGGACCCCAGCTCCGTCATCTTCCACTATGCTCCGAGCCTGTTTGAGGGCATGAAGGCCTACAAGGATGTCGAGGGCCGTGTCAGGCTGTTCAGGCCCGACATGAACATGAAGAGGATGAACACGTCTGCCGAACGCATGGCACTGCCGGTGAGTCTCATCCTTTGCATATACAATCTTGTTTCACATCTACCCCACCCTGCCAAAGTCATCCAATGCTGACCGTGATTGATTTGCCCACCCACCACCAGACATTCTCGGGCAAGGAGCTGACGAAGCTCATCGCCAAGCTCGTCTCGCTCGACTCGAACTGGATTCCCTCGGAGCCGGGCTACAGCCTCTACATCCGGCCCACGCTCATCGGCACCCAGGCTGCACTGGGTGTGCACCCGGCCAACGACGCGCTCCTCTTTGTCATTAGCTCGCCCGTGGGCCCATACTACAAGACGGGCTTCAAGCCCGTGGCCCTCGAGGCAGACCCCAGCCTGGTGCGAGCCTGGCCGGGTGGCGTGGGCCAGTACAAGCTCGGCGCAAACTACGGACCGGGCATCCGCGTGCAGATGGAGGCCGCCAAGCGGGGCTACCAGCAGAACCTCTGGCTCTTTGGCGAGGAGCACTGGCTCACCGAGGTGGGCACCATGAACCTCTTTGTCGCTCTCAAGCGCGACGACGGCTCGACGGAGCTCGTCACGCCGCCGCTCAACGGCACCATCCTGCCTGGTGTCACGCGCGACTCGATCCTGGGCCTGGCGCGGGACCACGTCTCCAAAAAGGCACCCATCGAGGGCCTTCCCGACAACCTCGTCGTGTCCGAGCGGGAGATCAACATGGGCGAGATCATCAAGGCTTCGGAAAAGGGCTCGCTGATCGAGATGTTTGGTGCCGGGACAGCGGCCATTGTCTCGCCCGTCGACCGCGTCGGCTTCAAGGGGAGAGACATTCAGATTCCCGCAGGCGAAGAGGGCGCTGGACCCATCGCAAAGGCCATGCTCAAGAGCATCACTGACATCCAGCTGGGCAGGGTCAACCACCCGTGGAGTGTCCTCGTGGAGGATCTCTTGTAATTTATCTCTCTGTCTCGGTTGTATCGGTGGTAGTCCCACGTCCGGCTTCTCCAAATCTCATGAGCCAAACACTGGACGCATTGCAGCAAAACAACATCTTGTGCTCTATCTCCTCTTCTTTCCTGCGTCGTGCCGAGCACACGATTCGTATCTCAAGAGAGATGGCTGCGTGAGGCACCAACTTTGTGTGAGAGAGCGAAAAGTGAAATTCCGGCTGCTAGAATTTGTCGACTGGTCGTCCTTTTGTCGGACATAGACTAAACGAGCCACAAACGCCGCGAACTGAATTGCCCCCTCCACCTTGGAGACCGGCGAAAAGCACATCATTTCTTCGTAGGACCCTCGCTTTCGTATTGCAAAGGTATATAAGCCGATGACCTCCATGTCCCATCGGATCGCTTCCCACATCAAACAGTTGAAGCTGAATCGCGCTTCGCTTCTTCCCGCCACCAGAAACACAGGAAGTCTCACTCGAAGCTTCAACGCCGCCCACGCCACCATGTCGCCGTCCCAGTCCACCTCGTATGCCTCGGGCCAGCAGGCGCCAAAGTGGCCCGCAGACAAGCCGCTAGCGCTCCAAATCAACCATTTCTCTCCCGTCCGCGAGGGCCACCCGCCCCCGGGCACGGTCCCAGACGAGATTGTGGCCGAGGGCGAGGAGAGGCCGCTGCTCTTTCATTCGGTTCAGCTGCCCGTGTCGAGGCTGACGCTCAAGAATGCCATCGTGGTCAGGTGAGCTTTAAGCTTCACTTTAAGAAGATCGAAGGGCACTCGTTTCTCACACATGCTGCTCCTACTACAGTCCCATGTGCCAGTACTCGGTCGTGGACGGCTATCCCTCGCCCTACCACCTGGCCCACCTGGGCTCGTTTGCCCTTCACGGCGCCGGCACCATCATGGTCGAGGCTTCTGGCGTCACATCAGCCGGCAGGATCACGCCACAGGATCTGGGCATCTACAAGGACGACCACATTCCTGCCCACACCTCTCTCGTCAGCGCGTTGAAATCGTTCACCGAAGGTCTCACTGTGGGTGTCCAGCTGGCCCACGCCGGGCGAAAGGCTTCGACGTGGTCGCCATTCCACCGCGGCGAGCGCAAAGTCAAGGAGTACGTCACCGACGAGGAGGGCGGCTGGACAAAGGAAGTCGTGGCGCCCAGCGCCTTGGCGTGGGGAAAGGGCTGGATCACGCCGCGCGCACTCTCCACGGCTGAGGTCAAGGAGGTGCAGAAGCAGTTTGTCGATGCTGCTGCTCGCGCCTTTGAGTCGGGCTACGACTTTGTCGAGCTCCACGCCGCCCACGGCTATCTGCTCCACAGCTTCCTCAGCCCGCTCTCCAACCAGCGCACCGACGAGTACGGCGGCTCGTTTGAGAACCGGTCACGGCTGCTCATCGACACGGCAAAGGAGATCCGCGCAAAGTTTCCCGAGAGGAGCCTCTGGGTTCGCGTGAGCGCAACCGACTACGCCGAGCATGTTCATGCCGAGGGAAAGCAGTCGTGGGACATTGAGCAGACAAAGCAGCTCCACAAGGTGCTCAGCCAGGTCGGCGTCGACGTTCTCGACGTCAGTGGTGGTGGTGAGTGCCTGCCTCAATTTCAGCCCTTCTTTCGCGACGAGAATTTGTCACTGACCTCCTTGTCACACACTCCACCCTTAGGCCTCGTCGAGTTCCAGAAGATCTCGCCTCGTCCAGCGTACCAGCTCCCTTACGCCCATGAGCTCTCCAAGAACAAGCTCGCGAGCCCGCTCTTGGGCACTGTCGGCATCATGGAGGGCGACGAGTACCCGGGTCAGGTGGCAGAAAAGGCCCTCGAGGACGGCGACGCCTCGCTCGTCTTCTTTGCCCGCGGCTTGTTGGCCAACCCTGCCTGGCCCGAATTCGCCGGCGCCAACCTCCTGGGCGTCCGGCCGGCGGGCAACCCGCAGTACCACCGTGTCCACCCCGTCAAGCCGGGCGAGACAAAGGGGAAGAAGGCCCCTTCGACGGCCCAGAACCACAACTAGAGCCTAGCCTTGAATTGTTGTAAATGCTAGATCATTCGTCTTGTCTGAGAATCTCGATGGAGTCCTCTTTCTTCACCCATGTCGGCCAGAAAAGCAAGAGCCAGGGTCTCCGCCGTGTCCACGTTTGCTGTTGCAGGAAAAAACACCGTGCACGGGCTTCCTTGCATATTTTTCAGAAAAGAAAGCTCGGTCGTGAGACGTGTCTCTGTGTCTCAAGCCCGCCGCGCTCTCGGTCGGTCTTGGCCCTCTTTCTTCTCGTGCTTCTCCGTCGTGTTCTCCCTTCTTCCCTTCTCTCTTCCCCCCTTCCTCCTCCCCTCCAACCTTTCGTATTCCCCCTTTCCTTCCTATGCAAGCATGGCCGAAGAACAGGCTCCCCCCGTCCGTCGGATCTGCTGCATCGGCGCTGGCTATGTCGGAGGTCCGACGTGCTCCGTCATTGCCCTCAACTGCCCCGACATCACCGTCCACATCGCCGATATCAATGCGGCGCGCATCGCCGCATGGAACAGCGATCCGGACCCCGTCACGGGCGAGCTCGTCAATTTGCCCGTGTACGAGCCGGGCCTGGCCGAGGTGGTGAAGAAGTGCCGGGGACGGAACCTGTTCTTTACGACGGACATTGAAAAGGCGATTGAGGAGGCCGATCTCGTCTTTGTCAGCGTCAATACCCCGACAAAGAAGAGCGGCATGGGCAAGGGCTTTGCGGCCGACCTGCAGTGAGTGTTGGTCGTTTGCGTGCCTTCTCTCTTTGAAAGGTTCAATCGCTAAGGGCGGTCTGTGTTTCACTCCCCCTGTCCAGCTACGTCGAGGCATCGACGCGTCTCATTGCTTCCGTCTCGTCGTCGTCCAAGATTATCGTGGAGAAGTCTACGGTGCCTTGCCGCACGGCTGCATCCATGCGCACCATTCTCGAGGCCAACGCCCGGCCGGGGCTCCACTTCGACATCCTGTCCAACCCCGAGTTTCTGGCTGAGGGCACAGCCGTGCAGGATCTGCAGAATCCAGACCGCGTGCTGATTGGCAGTCTCAAGACAAAAGAGGGAGAGTTGGCAGCGAGGAGGCTCAAGGATGTCTATGCGCACTGGGTCCCGCGGGAAAAGGTCTATACCACTGGGTTGTGGAGCAGCGAGCTGAGCAAGCTGGTGGGTTTCGTCATTTTGGAGTCCCTTGTCCTCTTACCGTGAGAGCTCATCAGACGACGAGCGCGATTGCAGGCAGCCAATGCGCTCTTGGCTCAGCGAATCTCATCGATCAATGCAATGGCCGCCATCTGCGAAGCGACGGGTGCCGACGTACAAGAGGTCGCCCACGCCTGCGGCCTCGACAAGCGCATCGGGCCAAATTTCCTCAAGGCCAGTGTCGGTTTCGGGGGGAGCTGCTTTCAAAAGGACATTCTCAACCTTGTCTACCTCTCTGAATCGCTCAATCTGCCTCAAGTGGCCGACTACTGGAAGCAGGTCATCACAATGAACGAGTACTCAAAGAGCCGGTTCGCACAGAAGGTAGTCTCGACGCTCTTCAACACCATCACGGCAAAGAAAGTGGCCGTACTCGGCTTTGCCTTTAAGAAGAACACGGGAGACACGAGAGAAAGCGCCGCCATCTCGCTGTGCAGATACTTTCGGCAAGAGAATGCTTTTGTGGCCATCTACGATCCAAAGGTGCCCGAGGCGCAGATCTGGCTCGACTTGACGGAGCCGGGCGTCGTGGACGACACAAAGCAGGGTGAGTCGCTGCATCAGCTTAATGTTGATGAAGAGAAAGCTGAACTGAATTTTCACAGTCAAAGAACAAGTCACCATTCACAAGTCCGTCCAATCTGCGTGCAAGGATGCCGAGGCCGTCGTCATTGCGACCGAGTGGGACGAGTTCAAGACTCTCGACTGGGAGGCCATCTACGCCTCGATGAAGAAGCCTGCCTTCGTCTTCGACGGCCGCGCTATCGTCGATCCCAAGAAGCTTCGTCAAGTCGGCTTCAAGGTTCACACCGTTGGACAAGGGCCTGAGATTGTCGACCCCATCTGGGCGTAGATCCGCCGGTCCCTCATCCTCGCTCTCTTGCCTCCGGCGCTTGCTTGATTGCTCAGACATAAAAAATCGGACGATGACCTTGTAGAAGATAGAATAGCCACGCATGCTAATATACACCCCCTTTCAGCTGAATTCCTCAGTCCACGAGAACAGACTACCATCCAGGCTACTTCATGTTTTTGAGGACCTCGCTGACGGCCTGGAGGAAGATGTCTGCGTGCTTCTTCTCAAAGACCAGCATCGGCCTCAGTCTGACTGTGCTGTCGCCGCAGCCGCCCAAATGAACCCCATGGTCCCTCCTCATCTTGACCAGAAAGTCGTCGCGGCCCTTTGTCGAGGGCAGATCCCAGGCAATAAAGGTTCCCTGGTTCTCGCCGCGCAGGTTCGACATGGCCGAGCCGGCAAAGAGCGATTCAAGATTCGAGTAGACGTGCGACCCAACATCGCGCACGTTCTCCAGCAGATTCGAGGCGCGAACGGTGCGGAGGATCTGGCGTGCTTGGAGAGCCCTGATTGGGTCTCCCATCCAGGTGTTGTCTGTGGGCGCAGTTCTCTTATATTTTTAGTGTCTCGGTCTAGAAAGAGGCAAGGAGAGACCCACAGTTGCGGTATGGCACCGAGGGCCTCGTCTCGATGTTGTGGTAGAAGCCAGCCGCTTGCATCCTGTGACAAGTAGTCAGTGCCTAAGGTTCCTCATTAAGATCAGGATCAATACTCACTTCTTGCTGAACGTGACGATGTCGGCAGGCCTCTCGAGGTCCCACGCCTCGTGCGCCCAGAGCCGGCCCGTTGCGCCAACGCCGGTCTGCACCTCATCCACGATCATGAACACGCCGAGCTTGTGCGTGAGTTCGCGCAGGGCCCGGAAGAAGGAAGGGCTTGCGTGCTGGTCGCCTCCCTCGGAGGCGATGGGCTCCACGACGAGACCGGCAACGGGCGCCTTTTGACGCCAGGCAACGATCGTCTCTTCGACCCGCGCCAGTGTGGCGGCCTCGGCCTCTGCATTCTCTCGAGCATGCTCAGCGAGCGGGTATTTGATGTCTGCGTATTTCGTGGAAGTCGCATATGTGAGGAAACTTTGGAGAGGACACTGGTGGGAGACAAGACTCACTTGGCCAAGGGACAGCGGGCCAGTCGAAGCTGGGGATGTCGACCTTGTGAACTGCCTTGCTCCTCGTCGTGCTCAGCGAACCGAAGAGCCGTCCATGGAACTGAGAATAGTAATCAGCACACCTTGCGCACGTTCACAGAGAGAGGAAGGAGCAAAGACCCCCGGCTGCCACTCACGCCCTTTTCGAAGCTGAGGATGCTCAAGTCGGGCGAGCCAGGCTCTTGATTCTTCATGCAGCTCGTCATCTCCTCGTCGGTGAAGGCCACACCCTCGCCCCTCTCCCTGGCGCGATAGGCCATAAAGACGGCCTTGTAGGCGTTTTCGTTGGCACAGCTGCCACACATGGCCGTAAAGACCTGGTTGAGTCCACGGGGCTTGACCCACTCATCGCCGATGCCGCCGTCGTTGATCCACGAAGCCCACTGGGCTGGGGGAAAGCTGCCGATGGCCGGCCGATTCGTGGCGGCCATGACGAATTCCGGCGAGTGGGCCAGCGAGACGAGGTCTGGGTGGTTGTATCCAAGGGCGATTGACCTATCGTTGGCCCCGCAGAAAGAAGCTTCTCTTCATGAATTCGACTGGAAAGGAACTGCGTGGACAAGAAGACAGACACTCACGCAATCTGCGCAAACATGTCGAGCATGACGTTGCCGTCTGCATCGACGATGAAATTGCCCTTGGACCTGGCATAGTCGGCAACGAATGCGTGGGCGCGGTCCTCTTGGAAGCCTCCAATCTCCTTGGACGCTTCAATCGAGAGTGGTCCAGGGATGGGCCCGCCGGGCTTGACCAGCGCCGGGTGTGTGGGCTGGTCCGAGGAAGGGAAGATGGACGTGGAGGCGGCGGTGGCGAGGAAGCGGGCGCGGGGAGAGGCCGCGATGAGGGAGCCGCTGCGGGCGAGGGCGAGGCGCCTCGCAGTCATGGGTACCAGCATCGTGTCCGTTGCCTTAAGGGTGGTTGTGCTCGTTCAAGCTGCCGCGAAAAGATGCGCGAGTAGACCAGGCCAAGCCAGAGCGACACAGAAGGCGAATGAGTCAGATGGGAATCTCCACAGCAAGCAGGCCGAATATCTTCTCGCCCTCCGCGCGGGGGTGCTTTAGAAACGCAAATGCGCCTATAGGTCGCGAACCCCATGCAGCCACTAAACGCTCGCGCATTTGCCAGAATCAAAGAAAACCATTGATAAGAGCGAAGAGAACGATAATCGTGACAAAGAGTGTGAAAAAAGTAGAGTGTAGAGATGGAAACGAATGAGGAAAGAACGACATCGATAATGGAAACAAAAGAGATACACTGACTTTGTACCTTTACAGAGAAAGAGAGACCAGAAGACCGAGAGAAAGAGCGAGGCTTCGAGAGACACGATGGAGGAAGTCTCACATGCAAAAGAGCTTGCTGTTCTTCTTCTTTTGCACTTCTTCCAGCCGCTGCTCCAAGGCCCTCCTGGCACGATCCTTAGCCTCTCTCTCGGCCTGGAGCCGGCTCTCATAGCCTTGCTTCTCGAGCATGACGTTGTTCTTGACGGCGTCGTTCTCCTTTTGCACCGTGCTCACCTGCACGCGCAGCTCGTCTGCCTGGGCTGCAAAGCGGTCCCTCTCCCTGGCAGCCTCCGATAGCTGGACGCGCGACTTGCGCAGGTTGCGCTCGCTGTCGTTGAGGGCCGCCTCGAGCGTGGCCACGAGGTCGATGTTGGCCTGGAGGTCCTGCTCGCAGTGGTTGAGCTGCTTGGCCAGGCTCTTGAGCTCCTCAGCCTGGTCCGCCAGCAGCTTGGCCACCTTCGGGTCCGACGCCGCCAGGCCGTTGATGTTAGGCATGTTGCTGATGCTCGTGATGCTTGACGACCGCGTGAGGGAGCCCGACTGCAGGCTCTGGCTCGGCGAGTCGGGTCTCGTCAGGATCGAGGAGCCCGAGTTTCGGAAGCCTGAATGGCGCTGCGTCGGCGTCGTCGCACCTCCATTCGGCGTCGGAGGCGGTGGCACGTTGGGTGGTGGCGTCAGCGGCGGAGGCTTCGCACCACCACCAACTCCGAGCGACTTTGAGCTTCTAGCATCGCTGTGCGACGAGCCGGCGTCCGTGTAGTCGGACACACGCTTGGCTGTGTTGGGCGATCTCGGCAAGCCATTGTGCCCGTTTGCGTGTGCACCCGAGCTCGAGCTCGCATCACCGTCAAGGTCTCCACTGCTGGAGGCGGCGACACCCCTCGAACGGTTGTTGGCCCGCGTCTCGGCAATAGTGAGCTTGATCTGCGTCTCGCGGTACAGGCTCTCCTGCCTCGCACGCTCCTCGACGAGGCTCTGGATGTCGCTCTTGCTCCTCATGAGCTCGGACCGAGCATTGGAAAGGCTTGCCTGCAACAGGTCTGTCTCCTTTCGAAGCTGGGCAATCGTTGTGGCACTGGTGTCAACGCCGCTTCCGTTTGTAGGTCCGCCTCGACCCTCCTTGAGCTGCTCCACCTCCAAGACCAGCCGGTCACGCTCCAGCTGCGTCTCTGAGAGGGCCTCTTCGAGTGTGACGAGGGCATCGTTGGTTTCGGACAGCTCAGAGCGAATTGCGTCGAGGTCGTGTGGGTCCTGCTCCAGCAGCTTCATGTACTTTGCTTCGAGCTCGCGTCGCTCCATCAGGGCCCGATCGAGATCCCGCTGCAGATCAGCAACACGGACAGAGTGCTCATCGCCCAGCACGGTCAGCCGGTCAGCGTGCGCAGTCTTGAGCGCTTCGAGCTGCTCGAGCGTGTGCAAGTGGTTCTTCTCCAGCCTCTCGATGTCCCTCTTGGCGTTTTGCGCAGCCGTGGAATGGTCCGCCTGTCCCTTGGACAGCTCTTGGCGCAGCGACTCCATTGCCGACGAGTGCTCTTCGCCCATCTTTGCCAGGGCATCATCGTGATCCCGCTTCGCCTGCTCCAGGCTGCCCTGGCTGGCCGCGAGGGCATCGGCGTGCTCCTTGCCGAGGTCCTGGATAGCGCGGCTGTGTGTCTCTGTGGCCGTCGCCAGAGACTCGTCGCGAGAGGTGACCAGCGCCTTGGCGTGAAGGTCCTTGAGAGAAGCGGTAGCGCTCTCGTGTTGCGACTGAATCTGCTCCAGCTTCCTCTGGTGGTCATCCTTCATCCGCCCCAGCACATCTTCATGGTCCTTCGTGAGAGACTCGAGCTTCGTGCTGTGCTCCTCAAGGGCGCCATCGTGCTCCATCGTCAGCTTGGTCTGCAGCTCGTCCAGAGCGACGCGGTGCTCTTCGGCCAGCTTCGTCTGCATCGCCACCATAGCCTGCCTGTGCCTGCTGTGCGTCTCGGCCTCTCCCTCGCCAAGCGACTTCGAGTGCTCTTCGTGGAGAGCGTCGATAGCGGCAGCATGGTCAGCTGCTTGTCTGGCCACAATTGCGCCGTGCTCGTCCTTGAGCTTGGAGACGACCGACGTGTGATCAGCCCGGATGGATTCGACTTGCTTCTCGAAGTCGGCCTTGGTCGAGCTGAGCGTCTCGGCGTGCGCAGCGTCCTTGTCTGCTAACACCTTGGTGAGAAGCGTGGTGTGCTCCTCCTTGGTCTTGTCCATCGCCAAGGCGTGCTGCTCCGAAGCCGTCACCAGCGCCTTTTCGCCCTCGCTTCGGGCCTGAAGCACGGCCTCATTGTGGCCAAGCTCCCGGGTCTGGATCTCTTCCTTGTGCAAGTCCCTGAGCTTCTGCATCGCCTCGTCCATCGTCGCCTGTGAAGTCTTCTGGTGCTCTTCGGCCTGTTTCGCCAGGGCCGCAGCCTTGGCCTGCGTCAGATCTGCCAAGGCGGCTGTGTGCT
The DNA here is from genome assembly GCF_003144295.1 of Acaromyces ingoldii. Classification (NCBI taxonomy): domain Eukaryota; kingdom Fungi; phylum Basidiomycota; class Exobasidiomycetes; order Exobasidiales; family Cryptobasidiaceae; genus Acaromyces; species Acaromyces ingoldii. Next base: position 892,093 of record NW_020290251.1, on the reverse strand, counting down.
CCTCGCTTCGGGTTGTCATGGCCGAAGCGTGCTCCTGACGCAGCGCCTCGAGCTGCTCGTCCACAGCGGCGGTGGTTCCCTGCCCGTTGGCGTCTGCACCCTTGATCGACACGGCAGAGGCAGCCAGCTGTGCACGGAGGTTCTCGATCTCCAAGGCCATGTTGGCAGCCTGGTCGCGCGACAACGTCTGCAGCGTCTCGTGCTCGCGGCGATTCTTGGCCAGCTCCGCACGCAGCTCATCCATCTGCTGGCGCGACGACATCTCCTTGCGAGCCATAGACCTCATGAGCTCGTCAACGTTGGCACCACCAGCGCCGCCTCCATGCGATTCAGAGACGAGTTGCCGGATGACGCTAAATTCTCGCTCCGTTGCCGGCGTCAATGGCGGGGTGGCACCTTCGACAGCGGCTCCTCCTCGAGTCAAACCCTCTCCAGGGGGCGAGAGCAAAGAGGCGCCTTCCTTGGCGGCGGCGGCTTGACGAGGAGGGACGCTACCACTCTCGCGCGCACCCCTCTCCAGCGCGGCAATCTCTTCGTCTCTCTCCTGAAGCACCTCCTGGAGCCTCATCGTTTCCTTTTCCAGGCTCGCAATCTTCCGCTCATAGTTCGCCGGCGAGTCGGGCTGCTTGTTCGACAAAGAATCGGCCGAGGGCGAAGCGCCAGGAGGCACAATACCAAGCTTGGCAAAGTCGCTGCTCCCCGACAGGCTCAAGGGCCTCTTGCCGCGTCCCGTATAGGTATCCGAGGTAGAGAGCGAGAGCGTACGTTGCCGCAAGGGAGAGTCCTCCGCCGAGGTACTGCCATTGATGGAGCCGCTGGCTGGCCGCGTGGGCGTCGTCGCGTTTCCGCTGCCCTCTCGAGGTGTGCTCTCCCTCGGATTGTATAAAAAAGTGCCTGATGATCGGCGAGACAGTGACCTCCGCCTGGCCGGACCGGGGTCGGCGAGCAGGCTGTCCTGATTCCGGCCTCGAAGGGTCATGGAACCCCTGCGTGACAGCGAAGGGCTCTCCAGCTCTTCTCCCTGGCGGCTCGAGCTTGGTCCATCACTGCGAAGCTTGGCCTCGGAGACCTGCTGGTTCAGATCCTGGATCTCGGCAAGAGCCTCCCTGTACTTGACGTTGACCGTCTCGAGGTCGGCCTGCAGCTTTGCCTCCTCTTCCTTCTTACCCTCGAGCTCATTGTTGTACATTTCCACCTGGATTCGCAGCTGTTCCAGCTCCTCCTCTGCACTCGCGCTATCCTTTGGTGTACCTGTGGGAGCTGTGGCCGCTGTGCTGAAAGACGTCGTCGAGGCCGACCTCAAGCCTGCTGCTGCTGCTGCTCCAGCGGCACCTACAGCCGCTGTGGCTGTCGCTGCCTTCTCCAGCTGCTGGATGCGGTCCTGGAGCTTGCCACGTTCGAGCTCGTGCGAAGCCGCCGAATCAGTCAGTCGCCCACGCTCGCGGACTACCTCGTCCTTTTCACCCTGGAGCTTCTCGACCTTTGTCTGCAGATCCAGAAGCCTGACGTCGCGCAGGTCGAGCTCCTCCAGAAGGGCCTTGTTCTGTTTGGCGTCATCGAGCGAGTCCAGCCGCTGCTTGAGCTCCTTGTAGGCCTCGTCGCGCCGCTCCAGGTCTCTCTCGAGCCGAGCGACTTGGTCCTTCATGCTCTCGACGGTGTCGTCAGCCTTTTGCAACCGAGCCTCGAGGTCCTTGATGTACTCTTCCGTCGACGCCTCTGCCTCGCGCAGCCTAGCCACTTCCTTTCTAAGCTCAGCCGTAATTTGGGCGTTGGCGTCACCGTCACTCGTGTGCGAGGCCAGACGGGTTTCGAGATCACGGGCGTAGGTGTTGGCGGATGACTCGCGATCCTGCAGCTTGGCCAGCCTCGCCTGAAGCTCCGTCACCGTCTGCTCGCGCGTCTCGAGATCCTGCTCCAGCTTCGTGATGCGCGACTCCTGTTCAGTCTGGCGTAATTCGCCGTCCATGATGACGTCTTCCGAATGACCCAGGGCCGCCTTCATGAGGTTGATCTGACCTTCGAGGGCATCAACCGTCTTTTCGTACTCGACAATGATGGGCTCGGCAGCCTCGAGGAAGTCGGCATTGGAGTCAGACGAGCTGTGGCCCTGCTGCAGCTTGGTCAGGTCGGCGGTGAGCTGCGAGTGCTTCTGGCTGAGGCTGGCATACTTTTCCCGCCACTCGATGAGCTCCTTTTGATCCATTGCGCGCATAGCTGAGTCGCTGCCCGGTGTGCCTGACTTGAAACCCCTGAGGATGGCGAGCTCCTTGCGCAGTTTCATAACCTGAGTCTGCAAGTATTCGACGTCGTCCCACCCAACCTCTACCTGATTGAGTTCGGCCTTGTTCTTGATGTTGCGAGCCCGGTTGGCGTACTGGAGCGTGTTGATCGTCTCGCTGACATTGTATTCGGTGGGCGAGACGCAGGCAATCATGAGCGTGTACGCATTGCCACCCAGGCTGTCTTGCAGCAGCCGAGTCAGCTTCGAGTCTCGGTAGGGAATGTGCGTCGTCCTCCTCGCTTTGACCGGATCACCCAGGGCCGAGATGACGTTCCCCAGAGCATGCAGGCCCGAGTTGATCGAGATGCCCTCCTTGACCCGGTCTCCTTGGGCTGCCGTACGCTTGAGCTAAAGTGAGGGGGAACATTCGTCCATCGTGTCAGCTGCTTTGATCTTCACCAATGGTGTATGCCCATCATTCCTCAACCTACCCGCTCTGAGCCTGCCAGGTCGACAAAGTGAAACTTGCTCGTGACGGTGACCCATTCGCCCCCAGCGTCTGCAGCGGGGTCGCGATCGCTGCCAAACATGGGCGAGTGGCTCCGCGGCGGCGCCCCCGCTACGCTCGAGGGACGCAGCGACGATGGAGTTCCTGCCCGCGATGCACGTGCGCCGCCACCAGGCGTGGGAATGTTGGACGCAGGCCGAGGGAGGCCAGACCGGCCGCTGGGCGTCGTTCGTCCAGTGGGGGTGGTGCGGCCGCCAAAGACGCTGGCGGGCCGGTTGCCTGGGATGTTGCTGCTGCTGCTCGGTGGGGGAGGGGCGCCGTTTCCCACAAACTTGCGCTGGACGAGGGTGAGGGAGAAGATGGCGTGAGATCGCGAGGATTGCGCATTCATGTCCGTCTCGTTTGTTCTCCGAATCGTCGAGCCCTGGAGCAGGTGGTTCATGACGTCTGCCACGTTGTTGACCTTGACCTCTCGGAGGCCGCTCCAGATAATGTGGCCCTGCTTGTCCTCTCGGATCTGCACCAAGGGCCGATTGTCGCCATCTGCATCTGCGAGGAGATCGATGAGCTCCTCATTGTAGATCTCGATGAAGCTGGCCTTGGCGCTGTACTGAACGGCGCCGCTGCGGGCCTGCTGCTGCTTGATGGCGCGAAAGACGTCTGCGACGGCGCGAGGGATGATGCCCGTCTGCGGATCTGGCCGCTGGCCTGCGACGAGGGCCTCAAAGTCGACATCGGCCACCGAGGTGCCCATCGTGTAGCTCTTTCCGCTCGATGTCTGGCCGTAGGCGAGAATGGTGACATTGTAGCCCTCGAGAAAGCGGCTGATGAGTGGTTGCACAGAGCCGGCATACACCTGCTCTTGACCATCATCGGGAGCAAGAACCCTGTCAAAGGTGAAGCTCTGCTTTTTCAGGGGCGCGGCTGTCGAGGCGGTAGGTGCACCGGAGGGCGGTGGTCCCCCTGGCTCGACCTGCAGCGCGTTGCTCGACTGGGGCACCACTACATGCCGCTGCCATCTTGCAGGAATCGAGCTCTGGTCGTGCGCCGTCACTGGTCGAACCCGGACGGCGACTTGGACCGAGGTCGCGTTGCCTGCGCTCGTCGACGAAGCAGGCCCTGGAAACAAGACCGAGTACTCCCGGTTCCGCGCCGCCATCGTCCAGCTCTCCTCTGGCTGCTCCCAACTGACAGTAGTAATGAGGTTGAGTGAAGGCGGGGCGAGTCACGGGCGGAACAAGGGGAAGATTGAGGGCGAACTCTTCGATCTTGGGAGGGGTGTGCTGTAGTAGTATCGGAGAAAGGGGGGCAAATGCACGTTGCTTATTCCCACCGGTCTGCGCACACGCGTCAGCTACGTCTTTCGTCAGGGGCGGCTCTAGCCGTCGGTCGTGTTGTGGTCGTGAGCGTGGCGAAAGCGCTGCGCGCGCCTTTCTATAGGGAGGAAGGTGTGCACCGTGACGCGGTCGGGGTGTAGCGACGACGACGACGGCCAAAGACAATGGTGGGCGAAGAGGATTGAAGAAGCGCGAACAGACAGACGACCTAACTTTTGATTTTTCTTATTTTGGATAGGATTTGATTGCGCGAAGACACGAGCGGCTTCTGAGAGTTCCGACCAAGCTAAGTGCGCGTGTCCTGCTGCTGCTGCCTACCCCCAAGAACCAGTTTCTGAAAACCTAGCCAATAATAAGCTACCGGCTCGGGTCAACAGGAAGGCGCAAATCCAGAAGACTCTCCCAAGGACGCTAACTAAATGCAGGAGTGAAGGGGAGCCCCCCTTTAAGCATCGTTAATTTCACTTTCGCGACGCGCCACTGCTGTCGACTTGCCTCAATGGAGACCGTACCGTGTCTCTGCATACTCTCGTCGTGTGCTCCTTCCTCATCAGCCAGGCCACTGTGGGCGCGCTAGAAACTAGGCGTTTCTGCATGTGTAGACTTGGGTGGGCTCTGACGCAGACTTGATGAACAATCAATTGTCTTGTGAGCTCTGCCACGCCAGAACAATCAATGTCCTTCAACAACCCTGGTTGGCCCGCTTTGGCGTGCGCTCGCTGGCCGTTCATATCAGGGGCCCGTGCGCGGTCCTCCGGAGGACCTCACGCTCCGGCAAGTTACGCCAGCCTCTTCCAGGAGCGATACCGTCAGCTTGGCAAGCTGATTGTTTATCGTAGTCTTATTCATGTACGGCCGTGTCTTGTTGGTTTGACAGCATGCTGAAAAAGAGGATCTGCGAGATACAGGGCTCTTGAAGAAAGCACTGAAGCATTGCGAGGGTAAACCAGCCCAGCACATCACCAACTTTGACCACGGCCAACCACGAAAGGCGGCAGACAGCGCGACGTACTTGTGCCTGAGCTTCGCTGCCCAAATTCGGCATGAAAGCACCGACTGCTATCTCCTTGCTATAATCTCCTCCCTTTCCTAGTAGACCTTTCCTTAGTATAGAGATCACCGTCCAGCAATCTCTCCGCGAGAAGATATGCTTTCGGCCGCTGAGCTCTATTGGTTCGGCAGGCTTGCTAACATATTGGTATTCTCTCCTTTTTGCATTGACGAGCATCTAAGATATCTTTTCGCTCTCTACCTATTTTCAGTCGTCGTCGACAGCAACGAAGCGAGACTCTCCGGCGAAGAAGGTAGCAAGAATGTGTGCAAACTTGAACTCTCTCTAGTTGGAATCTTTGAGCATCAGCAAAATGTCACCTTGGCTATAATCGATCAAATGCACATCAACGAGTTCGTCGAGGTCGAGAATGTTCGCAAGCTCAACCCTTTGAAAAATGGCTGCAATCTGTATTGCAACGTTAACATTGGACAGCTCAGGGCGAGACTATGTCCGGCTCTGCTGGACCAACTTCACTATACCGACTGCACTCTTGTCATTGGCCCTCCTTCCAATCCTGAGGTCATATCAGACCTGTCTATTGCTCTGCATGTGTGCCTTCTTGGGGTGAGGCCGCACCCACCCTCTTTTATCTATCTTCGGCTGAAGAGCTGACTTTGTTCTTCTGCTCCCTTCTCCGACGATCCGGTCACACAAAACCGAACTGAGCTCGCACTCAAGGACCTGACAGGGTCTGTGCGTACGCCCAGACACCAGCGGATTTGGTAAGGAAACCAGTCTCAGAAACGCGTGCGCGGGCATTGAGAGTCAGGCTGTCGAAAAGATGTCCGAAAAGGAACGAGGCAAGCGGCACGGCGTCAGCCTCGTCAAGCTTGGATCGCCCACCGACAACGTCAAGGCTCTGTACAGACGTAAAGATGCCGTAGGACGGAGCGGGGCGGGGCCGGTCGTGACATGATCCCTGCTGGATCTCGAGCCCGTGCCAAGAATCTTCCAGTCTAGGATTCCCCCCTCACTGGTCTTGGTTCAACTGCTTGCTCCGCTGCTCCTTTTCAAAACATTCGAGAAAGAAATCATCGCCTGTTCCTCTCCGATCCTCTCAACCTGCACCGAATGCACGCTGAATTGACGACCCATATCCTCAGCAAGGCTTTGCCTGTGCTGCTCAAGGATTGATGTTCGGAAAATCAATCTGCGGCTTGGGCTGAAAAGAATTTAAGGAAGATGCCTCCGACCTGACTGGACGCTTCTGACGCAAAGCTAACCCTCTTTCACTCCTTCCCCTCTCCTTGGCAAACGCACTCCCAGCTGCCCCAGCATGAAGATTCCCTCATCTCGACTGCTCACGCTTTCCTTTCTGATCTTCTTCACGACTTTCCTTGTCGTGACAGAAGGCAGCCACGACCGCTCGTCTTTTGTCAAGAGAATCATCAACCCCAACGGAGCTCACGATCATCTCCCTACTTCTGGAGAGGTGTTTGGAGCGAAAGAGGTCGATCCTGCAACAACGACAGAACAAAAAAGGAAGAAAAAGACCACGCCCACGACCGATCCTCTCTACGACGACGCCAAGGACCTGGCCGTAGGTTGGCTCAGAAACATGCGAGGGCCGGTCCAGTGAGTCACTAAGCTTGGCGAGGCTCTCCAGAAGACGAGGCGTTCCGAAACAAATGACAAACACCTCTCCCGCCACAGACTCGTTCAAATGACTCCAAAAGGGAAGGACAAGTACTTTCTCAGCAAATTTATCGTCGGGCAACAGTATGAGTTTGATTATACCGAGAATTGTAAGGCTTTCGGCAATGACCACTTCTTGCCGAAGCACATTGGCCATTGGTCCACAAACAAGCCTTCGCCCTCAAAATTCCTTGTGGGACGTTTCGCCAAGAGGATGATGCCACTCTGCTCAATCAGCACGCTCCCCGAGCTCCTTCCAGAACAAACTGGACTATTCGTCCTTCGCGCTTCAATGGTGATTGTGAGTGACGTCCCCCCTTTTTCAAGCGACAGTGCGGTCGAATCTGCTTGCTGACGAGACTGCATGACAGGTCACCAAGAAATGGAGCCATCCACGAATCATAAAGCCAAAGGGCGGTGGACCGGCGAGAAAAGTCACTGACTTTAGTCAAATCACCTGGCTCAACGAGTTCTTCGACCCTGTGAGTGCTTGTATCACTTCAGAGAAAGGAACAAGTCTCACAGGATGAACATCGCAACCGTTGACAGGCTATGGAAAGGTTCCAGATCGTCGACGGAAGAGAATTCTACATGGAGAAGATCGGCAAGGTGGTCTACAACCGTGCCGATCTCATGGCAATTGCAGAGCCGGTCTTGAACGGTCACAAGCCGGACACGAGCACTTTGTGAAGAAGAAGCGCAGGTCCGATGAGGCAGAGCTCGAAACTTCCGACTTTTTCTGAGCACGCCCAGCGCTCTCCACTCACCACTCTCTTTATCGATCCGCACTGCTGGCCATGCGGGTCGGCAGCAACCGTAACGGCGGCGACGACGAGAACACTCCCCCGCTCTTTTTCTCCTCCTCCTTCTCCCTGCCCCCATCTCTGATCTCTACCTCACTCTTTACTATACTAGCTATTTTGTAGCGCAGGCTCTGGCACCACCTCAAGACTAGCTTTGACCACCTTTATCTCTCTCCCAAGAAAGGGGAAAAAGAATAAACTTATCTTGAAAGCGCAGCACTTCCCGTCTCTGATTCCTTAACGACTTGACGTGTGAGCAAAGACGAGCCCCATTCCATCACTACCATATACAAGAGAGCGAGCAAGATCCAGAGGAGGACAAAGATAAGTGGAGTAAGAGGGCGTGGGAGGGGCAAAGAGAGAGAGGAAAGGAAGTGAAAAGGAGCAGAGGGGGGCCGCTTGACTAAAAGTACAGTTTGACGAATCGAATCGTGTGTTTGGTGGAGGGAGTTTTACAGTTCCTGGCCAGAGACGATGGCCTCGACGAGGGTGCCCCAGCCTGCTGCCCAGCTCGAATCGACGCCCTCGAGCTCGGCGACGTCGCCGACGCCCAGCATCGCTGGCGTGCCTCCCGCTGCGCCCTCTGCCGTCGCCGTATTGCTGCCCTGGGCCTGGTCCGTCTTGCCGGAGTCGCCAGCGTTCCACGCGAGCGTCGTGGCCGGGTTAAAGAAGCCGTCAAAGCCCCCGGCACCTCCTGCGCCGCCAGACGGATTCTGTGGCACGTTGATGGCCAGCGACGGGCTCCCCACACCGCCCGAGACTGTCGGCATCGACGTCATGGGAGCGCCCGCAACGTTGCTGCTGCTGCCACCGCCACCACCGCCGCTGCCGCCGGCGAGAAAAGCGCTGTCGCCAGCCTGCAGGCCATTGGCAGCTCCGAGGCCTCCCAAGCTTCCTCCAGTGCCAAAGAAGCCGCTCATGTCCCACGAGGAGCCCGACGAGGTAGAGCTGGGCGATTGGTTCTGGTTGAGAATCTGCATCGACTCGAGCCCGCCGAGCTGGTCGAGGAGGCGCTGCGCCAAGTCGCCCTGCAACGGCTGAGGACCGCTCCCCGCCAGAGACGGCTGCTGCTGCTGCTGCGGCCCCTGAGACTGCGCATCCTGCGTCGATTGCTGCTGCTGAAGAAGCCGCTTGTTGGCCGGGTCTGATGATGCCTGCTGCTGCGACTGGCTCCCCTTTGCGCCCACAGGCTTGCCCCTGTCCGCCTGTCTCTGCTGCGAGCCCAGCGCGCCCTGCTGCTGCTGCTGCTGCTGCTGCTGTTGTCCGCCCGTGGCCGTGGCGGCGCACCAGCTGGGGTCGAGTGCCTTGGCTTTGAAGATCTTGATAATGGCCAGCTCCCTCTTTGTGCACTGACTCGGGTCCGACACCTTGCTCGAGCTGTTGAGGAATTCGTCGATCATGGCGTGCAGCTCGGGCGCATTAGGTCCCTTGGGGTCCAGCAGCAGCTCAATGCCGGCGATGAGGGTGCTGCTAAACAGCCGGTACACGCCGCCCAGGTGCGAGTTGCGGGCGCGGTTGCTGGGCCAGTGGACCTCGCGCTTGTACTCGGCTCGGATCTGTCGATCAGCCTTTGCGCTGGCGAATGCAGCGGCACGGCTGAGCTGGTACCGATCCGAACGCAGTAGGTAGGGTCGATGCAGGGTGATGCGCACGTAGTGGTACTCGACGTTGAGGAGATAGCGATGGATGGGGAGCCAGGGACAGATCTCGTCAAAGGATCGATCGGCCTCGTCGCCTCTCAGGGCGCGACAGAGGTAAGGCGGCGGCAGGGCTTGGTAGAAGCGCTCGAGGTCCGCATCGAGCTGGTGGACATCTGCGTAATTTCTGGGTTTCGACAGGTCCTGGAAGTGCTCCACGATGCGGCCAGTGAGCTTGGCCAGCTCATGGCGCATGGCCACCATGGCATACACGCCTGGCGGCTTCCGGGGCGCATTGGCATCGACGGGCTCTAACGGTGGGAAGGGGGGCGGGACGGGGGCGGGCGCCAGTCGGGGAAGGACGTCAATGTCGACGTCGCTGGGTGGGAGTGTGTCCGACGTCTTGTCATCGATCCCCTGTGGTCGGCCAAGGAGCATGCTGGTGGTGCGATCGAGGTAGTAGATGAGCGCCCACAACCGCCGCCGCCTCTCCGTCGTCACGGCGTCAAGACCAAGCTTGGTGCCGTCTCGATGGAGGCCGATGGCCTGCGCTGCTCGGATGGCGACGCCGAGCAGGCTCCAGCTCTCTGCGCTCTGTCGCAGCGTGATGAGTAGCCTGGCGCCGTACAGGGCAGCCAGGAGCACGTCGATGTGGTCGGCTCGGACGGCATTGGCAATGGCCATGGATCGCCTGGCGCAGTGGAGGAAGAAGAGGGCGCCCCTCCTGGCCTCCTCGTCTGACGACCTCTCCTCTGGCTCGGATCGCTTGGCAATGGCGAGAATGACAAAGAGAAAGGAGAGAAAGGGAATGTGGCGGGCCCCGTCGTCGCCCTCTTCGCTGCGCAGGTCGCCCCAGCGCCAGTTCATGATCTCCTCGTAGCTGGCCCGGAAGGTGCGCTCGTGAAGGGGAAGACGGGTCTCGTTGATGTCGCGAAAGTACCACTCGAGCATGGCGTCGGACTCTTCCCTCGGCGGGAGGCAGTTCATCAGCTCGTCGATGACGTTTGACGGCGCACCTCCCTCTTGGATGAGCCGGTGGACCTTGGCACTTGCCGAGCGCAGTGGTACGTTTGTGCTCAGTTCCAGTCTCTCGCCGTGAATCTTTCATTAAAAGGTCAGCGTCGTTCTTCATCATACTCCTCCTCCCATCACTCTGAACCCACCTTTGTCTCGATGACGCCGCGGCTGACGGACGGCAGGGCGAGGGCGCCATAGAAGCTGTCGCCTTCCCGCGTAAGGCCACCCTCGAGCGGGTTGTTGAGGTTCTCGACGTCCTCGCTCGACCCGCCATAGAGGCCGGCCTGGCCGACTTCGTCCTGCAAACTGCCCTGTGCCCTGAGCTCGTCTCGCTCAATATCGATGCGCTCGTTGCGCCTTATCCTGGCCCGCTTCGCCTTTGCATCGCCCTCCGAGTCTGATAACTGCATCGCTTCGTCCTTGACGGCATTGGCAGCTGCAGCACTGGCCCCATTGGCGCTGGTCCCGCTCGATGTGGGCGAAGTCGCCCCCACCACTGCGCCGTTGCTGCCGCCGAGAGCAGCCCTCGTGGCAAGACTACCACTACCGCCGGCTCCCTTCATCGCAGCGGCAAACCGGTCAGCCAAGGTTGCATGCGCGCGTGCCAGACCCTCGACGAGATCCTCGAGCCGCTTGAGTCGGTCGCGCTCGTCGCCAAACTCGTCGCCATCCTGGAACGGCCGGCACTGGTCTCCCAGGCCGCGGTCGAGGCACGGCTGGCAAGGAATGTTGCGGTCGCACCGGTGCTTGCGCCGGTGGCACTCGGCGCAGCTGTAGTGCACCCGTTTTCGCTTGCGTGGCGGCGTCACGCCCTGCGATGTGGCCAGTGCGTCGGCCAGCGTCTTTTTTGCGCGTGGATTGTTGAGGGCGGCCGCCGCTGCCGCTGCCGCTGCTGCTGAGGATGAAGATGACGACGAAGACGACGAGGGAGCACCGTGGTGTGCCGACGACGGATGCTGGTGCTGGTGCTGGTGCTGCGAGGACGAATGGCTGCGTTGAATCGCCTGGGGTGAGGCACTGCCGTTCGAAGAGGCCGTCCGGGCAGGCACAGTAGAAGACGCGGATGAAGGGTCCATCGTGGAAGGGGCAATGGCCTGAGGCGGCGGGCGCGACGAGACCGGCCGTGGCTGGGGTGCAATCTTTGTTGGTGCCGACGACGACGTTGTCGTCGTCGTCGGCGTCGCGGCTCTCGACGCGCCTGCGGTGCCGCCACTAGCGGTTCCCCCACCAGCAGCGTCGGGAGGCGCCATGGTCTGGGCCAACGGGCAGCTAGCTTCGCCTCTGACTCAAGCCAAGTCAGCCACGGTCAAGCGGGGTTGACGGTCTTAGTGTAACGTGCAGAAGTAAAAAAGGCAAAAAAAAAAGAAAGAAAAAGGTCCCTGCTCTTTCCCAGTCATGCACACCAAAAAGGTCGCTAGATCCACGTGGAGACAAGCTTAAAGTTTTTGGAGGAAATTGGCGCCCGTGCTCATGGTGGGGGAGGAAACCAACCGTCTGTTCTTCTTCGTCCATAGGGGGGAAGGCCAGCTATTTCTCTCTTTGATAGGGGCGTGGCCGACTGCCATCATCCTCTAGTTCAGAAGAGATCTGCCTCGCCCTGATGCCAGTAGCTATGTCGCACCCATGATGTAGGCCACTTGTTTTCGCATTGCATCTCATTCTACAGGGGGGGCGCTTGCTTGCGGCTATTTTGGCAGACTGCATCCTCAGTCCTTGGTGGCCTGCACCTTGTCGCAGTTGGTGGGGTGGCTCTCCTCAAAGATGTCCCAGCGCGCATCAAAGTCGTCGCTCTGGTCGCAGACGCGCTTGTGCTCAGCCTTGCTCGCCGCCGCCTCGAGCTCGTCGATCTCGGCCTTGGACAGGGCGACGAGCTTGAGGTTGTTGGCGATGCGCGCAGGCGTGACACTCTTGGGCAGCGGGTTCGCGCCCCGTCCGACCTGCCAGCTGATGAGGATGTTGGCGCCCTGGACGCCGTGCTTCTTGGCGAGCGTGTCAATGGCCTCGAGCGAGGCGTGCGAGGCGCCCGTCGAGCCCAGCGGGCTGTAGGCCTGCGGCAGAATGTCGTTCTTCTTGAGCCAGGCCAGCAGCTCCGGCTGCGGGTTGCCAAACGAGAGCTCGACTTGGTCTGTGGCAATGGCAAGAAGCCGCGTCGAGCAGTCAGTCTCATCAATCAAATGGGCCAGTGGCTCTTGCCAACAAGGAGAGTGGGGGAGGAAACTCACCGGCCACGGGCTTGATGCGGGCGTGCTTGAGCAGCTCGCGGGTCCTGCGGATGTTGAAGTTGCTCACGCCGATGCTCTTGACGAGGCCCTCGTCGACGAGCTTCTCCATCTCGCGCCATGCCGGCAGGGGGTCATCGGACGTCTCGCGGTCGACAATCTGCTTTCCAGCGGCGTCCAGCTTGCCCTTGCGTGCCAGCGAGCCGTCGGCGGGGATGTCGGGGACCAGGGCGAGGGGCCAGTGCATGAGAAAGAGGTCGAGGTAGTCGAGGCCGAGGTCCTTGAGCGTGTCCTCGACGCTGAGCCGGACCTGGTTGTGGTGCAGCTCAAAGAGCTTGCTCGTGATGAAAATCTCGGCCCGGGGCACGCCGCTCAGCTTGATGCCCTCGCCCACCTCGCCCTGGTTCTGGTAGGCCCAGGCGCAGTCGATGTGGCGGTAGCCGGCCTGGAGGGCCGAGCAGACGGCATCGCGCACCTGCCCAGGCGGCGACTGCCAGGTGCCCAGGCCGACGCTGGGAATCTTTTGGCCGTTGCTAAGTGTAAAGTGGGTAGGAAGAGACATCTTTGCTACAGTACAAATTCTGGCCCTTGCTGTTGCTGTTGTTCTTGTGGTGTTGGTGGTAGGAAGAAGAAAGGAGAGGTGGGCTTTCGAACTCTCCTCTCTATGTGGTCCAATCCCCCCCCCACGCGGCGATGACGCCCATCGGAGGGGGAGCCGGTGCTCCCGAATGGCAGCCCCTTTCGGCAATCTTCTGACTGTCAGACGAGGAATACACGGCCAGGACCAAGGTCAGAATAATCGGCTCAGTGGGATTGTAAAAATTGTTATTGTTGGCGCGGGGGTGGATTATTCAACAATTTCAATCGCGCCCCTCGGCAATCACCAGATGCTCCACGGCAAGCCTGGAGGGGAGTCCGATGTCCGAAGGGGGGCAAAGCACCTTGCACAGGCAGGCACAAGCAATTGTCAAAAGAGCTTATCTGTTACTGCTGCTGCTACGACTACTACTACTACTGCTACTTCTACTATGGTACAGAGTGGGGCTGGAGGACGAGGTAGTGTCAGTGAAACGCCGAGGGCTGCCGGGCCGTGGCGAGTGGCGTCGTCGTGGCAGTGGAGAGGCGCGACGAAGCAGCAGCCAGAGACTTATCGCGCTTCTTTGCCGTCGAAGTGAGCATGTCGAGACGCATCTGCGACGCAGCGGGCGTCATGCCCGGTGCTGTCTGCCTCAGTGTCGATGCAGGGATACCCAGGCCCTTCATCTTGGGCCGTGGCGTGGCGGGGATCGGCGTGGTGAGGCCAAATCGGGCAGAGGGCGTAGGCGGCGGAGGGAGCACGCTGCTGCTCGGCCGAGACGACAGCGGGGTGGGCATCATCATTGTCTGCGAGCGTTGGATCGTTGAGGGCGGAGGCGGCAGCGCGGGCGGGGGCGCATGCAGATCCGAGTTGTGCACGGCAAGGCTCTTTGTCTGGCCGTTGGTCTTGTAGATGCCAACCAGCCGCGAGGCAAGCTCAAACATGTTGTTGCGCAGCGAGATGACAATAAATTGTGCACCCTTTGTCCGCTCCTTGATCAAGTTGGCCACGATTGACACGTTCCGGAAGTCGAGGGCGGCATCCAGCTCGTCCATCGCATACAGAGGTGTGGGCTTGAAGGCGTGGAGAGCAAAGACCAGGGCGAGGCTGCTCAGTGTCTTTTCGCCTCCTGACAGATTCGAGATGTTCTTCCAGCTCTTCTTAGGAGGCATGACACTGAAGAGGATGCCTTCGGAGAAGGGGTCGAGGCTGTCGACGAGCTCCAACTCGGCATTACCACCCAGGGTGATGGTCTGGTACATTTCCTTGAGCTTTGCCGAGATGACTGCGAATCCGGCCATGAAGCTCTCCAGACGCTGCTTGCGCAGATCGTCGTGTCGCTGCTTGGCCATGTCGCGCTGCTTCGTCACCATTTCGAGGTCGTGCATCCTCGAGAGGAGCTCTTGCTCTCGCTTGCGGTACTCTTGCAGGATCGACAGATTGCCGATGCCCATCTGCACCTTCTCCTCAAACACGACAATCTCGGCCTTGACGCTCTCCTTGTCAATCGCCCGCAGCTCGTCCTCGGAGAACTCTTGGAGCTCAATCGAAGTGTCACCGTCCTCATCATCGTCAATTTCCTCCTCTGCCTCCTTCTTTGCCTTGGCTTCCTTCTTGCTCGTGATGCCGGCCTCCTGCACTGTCTCGTCTCCATCTTCACCTTCGCCATCAGCATCGGCTCCGCCTTGCTCCTGCTCCTGCTTCTTCTTCTCGCCGGCCTCGCCTTCGTCATCGGCCTCATCAGCGTCGGAGTCGATTTGGTGCAGCTCGAGCTTGGCCCACTTCTCCTGCCAGTGCTGCAACCGCTTCTCATTCTCGGCAAAAGACCGCTCGTGATCCTCGAGCTTCTGCTTGATCTCGACCTCGAGCGACCTGAACGCATTGATCACCTGGGACTTTTCGTCGAGCTGCGCCTTGATCTCGTCCTTGCTCTCCTGCCTCGTCTCCATGACCTCCCTGGCCTCATCCACCTTCGCACGCACAGTGGCAGACGCTTCCGTCTTGGTCTTTGCCTCCTCGGCAAGCTCCTGCAGCTCGACCTCGAGCTTTTCGAGCGTGGCTTGGTTCGACTTTGTGCTCTTGGACAGCTTGCCCAGGTCCTTTTCCGCTTTGGCTTTGGCCACCTCGGCCTTGGTGATGCGCTCTGCCGAGAGCTCGATGCGCTCCTTGATTCCATCGACCTTGCTCTTCTGCGTCCTAAGACCCACACCGCCCGCCTCGAGAATTTTCTCCTGGAGCGCCTCGATGCCAGCCTCGATGGTGGACGTCTTGGCTGTGACCTTTTCGAGCTCGCTGTCGAGCGACTCAAGGGCTTTGTTCAGCTCAGCAATCCTCTCGACGTCGCCGGCATCGGGCTGACTCTGGCTTCGGACCTCATCCATGCGCCTCTTTGCTTCCTCGACGAGCTTTACGCCCATGTCGAGATCCATGACGACCTTGTCGATGGCCATGTCGATCTGCGGCGCCTTGTTGCGAGCGTCTTCCATCAGCGATCGCATATCGTTGGTGTACTTGACATGGTTCCTCAGCGCGTCCTCCGCCAGCTCATGCTCCTTGACGAACTTGGCAATCTGCTCCAGCGTGAACTCCTCGCCGGCGAACTTGGAGCTCATGCTTCCTTTGGCGATACGCGTGCCACCACCAGACATCGTACCGCTCTTGTCGATCAGCTGGCCGTCAAGCGTGACTACTCGCCACCGCTTTGCTCCATAAGCTATACGGTTTGCATGCGCAAGATCCCGGGCGACGAGCGTGTCGCGCAGCTGGTGGTAGAAGGCTGCCGCGAAACGTGGCTCCTTTGGCTTGACAAGGTCGATGAGGCGAGGGACATCGTCAGGGATGTCCCTAGGCCTCTTGGTTGCTTCGGCGTTGATCTTGAGGCTGTCGAGGAGGATGAAATTGGCGCGACCGAGGTTGTTCTTGCGCAGGTGCTCGATGCAGGCCTGGCCTGTCGCAACACCATCAACGACAATATTATCGAGGCCGGGGCAGGCTGTGCTGATGGCGACATCGTACTTGTCATCGATCACGCCCAGGCTTCCCAGTCTCCCGTGGAAGCCACGGATCATGCCCAAGTCGGCTTGGCGCTTGAGACTATTGAGAACGTCACCTCGAGAGCGGTTGCTCTGCACCGATGCCTTGGCTTCTTCGGCCTTTGACCTCGCCGCCTGGGCCTTGATTCGGAGCTTTGTCTCTTCGGCCTCCATGCCTGCAATCTCCTCGACGTAGCCCTTTGCCTTTTCGTCTGCCTCGACCCGCTGCCGCTTGAGTCCTTCGAGAGCTTCGCGTTTGTCCCGATTGCCCTCTACAAGGTCGGCCAAGCCTTTTTTGGCCTCCTCGAGGTCCCTCTCCACCTGGCCAGTCCTCTCTTCGAGCAGCTTCCTTTCCTCGAGCGCGACCTCCTTTGCGTTCTGCTTCTCGCTCCTCTTGGCGGCCCAAGGCTGAAGCTCACGCTGCTTCTCTTCAATGGCCTGGCTGAAGCCCTTGGTCTTGTCCTTGAGACTGTCTCGAATGACGTCGAGCTCTGATTCCTCCCTCTCCAAAGATGACTCAAGCTTGGTCAAGTCTGCCTGCAGCATTTCGATCTCGCCCGACGAGTTCTCCAGCGTCGTCTTGGCGGAGAAAGTTGCCGACTTCTCCTCAGCCATCGACTTGGTCAGCTTCTTCTTCTTTGTCTCAAGATGCTTGCTCTTTTCCTGCAGCTGCACGTCCTCCTTTTCGAATCGGGCGAGCTCCTTGAAGACCTTGTCCGTCTCCTTCTTGATGTTCTCAAAGTCCTTTGCCATCTCGGCATACTCGGCTTCCAGCGACTCAATCTCGGCCTTTGCGCCCGAGTTCTTCTCCGTCTCCTCCTGGATGCGCTTCTTGAGCTTCTCCATGGCCTTGGACGAGATCGACATCTGGTCCTTGCATTCGAGCATGTAGACCTGCCACAGGGCCGACTGCCTTTGCGCCAGCTCGTTCTGATCACGGAGGAAGGCCTCTGCCTCGCGCTTCTTCGACTCGAGGCTGTCCTTTTCCTTTTGCACAACTTTGAGCCTGGTGAGCTTCTGGCCGCGCTCGTCATTGGCCTCGTCGACGAGCTTGGAGGCCTCCTCGATGGGCGCCTTGAATTCATTGGTGCCGATGATGTCTTCGAGGTACTCGAGCAGTCCTTCCTCGTGCTCGTTCTTGGCCTTGGGCGGCATCTGAGCGATGCTCTCGACCTCGCCCTGCAAGATGAGGAAACGCTTGTGGTCCAGGTCGATTCCTCTGCCACGGAGCAGTGTGGTGACCTCTGTATAATTTGATTTCTTGCCGTTGAGCGTGTATACCGATGAGTTGTTCTTGAAGGCAGTACGTGCGACGATGAGCTTGCTGCCCGGGACGACCTTGAAGTCGTCGGGTCCGGGCAGGTCGACAATCTCTCGGAACCAGACCTCGACGGAGCACTGCGAGATGTTCTCCTGGCCCGAGCTGTGGTGGATGAGCTCGCTGAGCTTGCCCTGTCGCATCTTATTGGCTCGCCAACCAAAGACGAATAGCATGGCGTCGATGACGTTGGACTTGCCGCTTCCGTTGGGCCCGACGACGGCAGAGAATGACTTGTGGAAGGGGCCAATGACCTGCTCGCCAGCGTACGACTTGAAATTGCGCAGCACCATCTTGTGGATCACCAGCCGAGTCTTTGGCGGCGCAGGCGTGACAGGCGCCATCGACGGACGGCCAAGCATGCTTGGCGTGCTGGGAACATTGGCAGGGGTAGCTTGTGACTGTTTTTGAAATCTGGCGGCTTGTGGTGTAGTCTCGTTGATGGAGGCATCCACTTGATGTCCGGCTGCATCTTGTCTCGGCGTCGTAGGGCGCTCCTGGTCATCATCTTGGTTGCCAGATGCAGGCCCATCCCTGAGGATGACTGTGCTCTCAATCTCGTCTTCCTCTTGTCCTTCTTGCTCCTCTTGCTCATCCTCTTCCTGATTGTCTTTCTCATGATGTGATGTTGACTGTGAAGCACGAGCCTGTTTTTTGACCGGCACACTCCCAGAACGTCTCGGCACCTTTGTTGCCTTGGCCTCTTTTTCATCCTCTTCCTCGTACTCTTCCTCGTCTTCGTCCTCTTCCTCATCTTCGATATCATCCTCTTCTTCTTCCTCGTCATCGTTCTCCTCTACGTCCTCCTCCTCCGCTTCCTCGTCGCTTTCCTCATCGCTCCCGTCGCTCTCGACGACACTCTTTCTCCTCTGCGCGGCCCGCTTCTCTTCGCTCGGCGATGCGCTCACCCTTGAACCTCTACCGCCGGCCCGCGCCGTGCTCGTACTCGCTCTCGCCGGCATCCTCTTTGTACGAATTATGTCGTGTCGCGGAGTCTCACTTCGGTGCAAGTCGAGTGATGGTCGTCGTCGTCGTGGCCACCCTCGCCCAAAAAAGAGAGAGATTTGGTGTTGCTCTCTCGCCCAACGCAACCTCTCTCGCGCGCGCGTCAAAATTGCCAAAGCAGCAGGCGCGGCCGGGGGAGCCCAGGGCGTGTTTACACCACGTGATTTGTTTTTATTTCGCGCTTTTGCATTGCGTTTCCCCAAAAAGCAACGTACTGGTGTTGTAAAAGGCGCGGCTAGCACGGTTAGGATAGAGAGACAGAGCAATGTCATGTCATGCAGGGTGGGGGAGCAAGCATCTCTACAGGAGAAGATCCAAGCAACAAATAGCGTGACTACCAGCAACAGCCCGGCAAGGCAAAGAGCGGCAATGAGCACCTGCAAATCTACCACTACTACTACCACTGACTCTATCACATCTTCGAGGGTCGGCCCTTGGACGGGTCAGGTGGGGTCCAGCCCTGCTCTTGGGCCCTCTGTCGGACAGCTTGTCTCACGATGGGCTTCAAGACTTTGCCGCTTGGGTTCCGCTCCAGGGGCTCCTTCCTCACCCAGACGTACTCTGGCACAGCATACTGGAGACCGAAGGGCAACAAGCAAATTCAGTTTCTTTGGTCAAAAGGGCGAATGAGCAAAGAGAAGAGAGAGAGAGAGAGAGACTGACCTTGGGAAGAGCCTTCTTGGCGGCCTCGATGATGGACTTCTCGCTCGGAAGCTCCTTTGAAGGGTCTCTCGGCACGCACACGGCCGCCACGCGCTCGCCCAGCCTCTTGTCGGGAATCGAGACGACGGCGCAGTCGAGAACGTCGGGGTGCCGATAGACGGCATTTTCGACCTGGGCACACGAAATGTTCTCTCCGCCTCGCACGATGATGTCCTTGGCTCGGTCGACGATGTAGACGAAGCCCTCTTCGTCGATCTTGGCCAGGTCACCGGATCGGAACCACCCATCGGGAAGGAAGGCCTCTGCTGTCGCTTGTGGCCGGTTCCAGTAGCACTGTATGCGTGCGTCAGTTGTCTTCACACAAACGAAAGGAACAAAAGGGAGGCCAAACGAACCTTTGCAGTGCCGGGCGACTTGATCCAAAGCTCACCGACCTCGCCCCGGGGCACCTCCACGAAGTTGTCGGGATCCACCACCATGAGGTCGACGGCAACGGGTGGCTGGCCGCAGCTTGTGGGCCGGTGGAAGTAGTCGTCGCCGGCAATGCCAGCGGCAACGCCGTTGACCTCGGTCAGGCCGTAGCCGGAGCCCATGACGGAGTCGGAGTTCCTCGCCGCCATCTCGGCGGGCAGCTCCTTTGCCGACGAACTGCCTCCGTGGGAGAAGACGGCCAGGGAGGAGACGTCGTATTTTGAGTTGATAATCTCACGGAGCATGAAGCCAATGCCGAGGATCGTCGAGACTCGCTCGGACTCGATGCATTTGCCCACGGCGTCAACCGAGTACGCCGAGAGGATGTTGATCCGGTTGCCCGCCGCCGTCGTCGACGTCAAGCCGCTGTGAATGCCCGTGGTGTGCATGAGGGGCACCATGAGCAGCTGGCTGCTCTGGTCCTTGTCCTCGGCGGGGCCCGGTGGCGTCTTGCCCCTGCGTGCAAATGTGAATGCGAAGCTGAAACCCGCCAAGAAGAGCGAGGAGAGCGACTGGCGCTGCGTGCTCAAGACACCCTTTGGCATGCCCGTGGTGCCGCTGGTAAAGAGAATCGTCGCATTGTCCTCGGGGCTGATCTGGACCTTGGGCACGCCCTGCTTCAGAGCCGCCTCCCGGTGTGCCCGCTGGAGCTGCTCGAAATCGTAGACGCTGCGCTCGTCGCCTTTGTTAAGCCAGTGCTTGTCCTTGTCTGCCACACGCTTGGCACCATCCCTGGGCATGACGACGATGGCCTCGAGCGGCCGGGCCGTGCCCTTGTTGAACGCATCGTCCACCTCGTAGGCAAAGAGCGACGGAATAAAGTCCTGCAGCCTGGCCAGCCGCTCCGCATCGACGACGACGACGCGGCAGCTGACGTCGCGGACGCAGAATGCCAGTGTGTCGCCCTCTGCAAATGAGTTGATGGGCGCAGCCACCGCGCCAAGCAGGTGGATACCCCAGTAGGTCGCAATGAACTCGGGGTAGTTTCGCGCCGCAATGCCCACGCGGTCGCCCTTGCGCACGCCAAACTGATGCTTGAGCCAGTGTGCCACGGTGAGGCTCTGGTCGAAAATCTCCTGGTAGGTAAAACGCTCCTTGAGGTCGTAGACAACATAGGGACGGTGGGCAAAGGCCCGTGCCGCCATGACAAAGAGGTCGCGCGTCGAGGCGGGCAGGTTCTTGTAGACGCGCTGCATCTTGCCGTTGACGAGCTTTGTCTCCATCTCCTGCACTGAGCCGGGGGCGGCGATGGCCTTGCGCACCTTGTCGATGGGCACGAGCTTGTCGAGCGGCACCGCCTCGGCCGGCCCAAAGAGTTCTCTGAATCGTTGGGCTGCCATCTTCACCACCGAGGTCACTAGTGGAGGCGTATGAGGAGGGGGGAAAGGAGAGAGAGGGAAGAGAGGTGGCTTCGCAAGGAGAAGAGGACGGAGGGGTCCGGCAGACGGAAGGAACAAAAGGGGAAGGATATATAGAGGATGATGCGGGTTCTGTCTGCACCGGCAGTTAGAGTAGAGTAGAGTAGTGAAGGCCCCAACCTTAGAAGCAGGCTTTTTTTTTTTTACCCTTGGTGTGGGGGCCAGCCACCGTCGGTCTCTTATTTTATCCGTGGGCCGGGCACGGCCACCGTCAATTGTGGTTGACTATTGTATTTGTCGAGGGCAATGGTCGGCTTGCAAAACATACACAAGTTTAGTCAAGTGAGCACTTAGCTTAGCGACGGTGCCTTGCATGCTCTTTTGTCCTCTTGAAGGTCAACTCAGGTCCTTGACTCAAGAAAGGAGCGGCTGATCCTCCGGTGGCATGCGACGTGGCACTCAGCCTGCTGACCGGGGGAAGGAAGCATCGTTCATTGTCCCTCCGAACAAGATGCAGCTTTCCCTTGCCCTTTCGGCGTTGTCCGAAGATGTCCGAAAGCAACCACGTGTATAGCCTGTGTCAATGCACGCCAGATGAGATGCCTGCAAGTTGATGGTACAAGCCGTCGGTGGTGATCATGTCTATCTATAGCAGACCTCCACGTGCAAGTCGAGACCTGGCCAACGCGACCCACTAACCGCGCGTTCTTCTGCTTTTTGGCGACGTACGGGAAGATCGCTCAGCTGGCCGTCGAGGACTGAAGCAGCATCGCTAGACCGCCATAACCGGTCAAGCGCACACAACTCGCACAAGGTCTCCCTCGGGGGCGTCTCACCAAGCACACAATGTGGCTCACCGATCAACAGAGTACGTCGCCCCTTTCTGCCGCCATCTGCTTCTGGTCTGATCTGTTCTTGCTGACGTCTGTGGCCCCTGTCAGAGATCGGCGCGGCCCTCGTCTCGTTTGGCGTCCTCTTCCTCTTCCTCGGCGTCATTCTCTTCTTTGATGGCGCCCTGCTCGCGCTCGGAAATGTCCTCTTTGTCTCGGGCATCACCCTGCTCATCGGCCCGCAAAAGACGTTTTACTTTTTCGCGCGCAAGCAAAAGATCCGCGGCACCCTCTGCTTCTTTGCCGGCATGCTCCTCGTCTTTATGAAGTGGAAGCTCATCGGCATCGTCGTCGAGGCCGTCGGCTTCCTCAATCTCTTTGGGTGCGTTGCTCGTCCGACCAACCCCTCTCTCTTGCGCCGGCCCCCCCTCTTCTTTTCTCTGTCTCTCTCTCTGACCTCTCAATGATCAAATGACTGACACAAAACTTTTCCCACCACAGCGACTTCTTCCCAGTCATTCTCAACTTCCTCCGGCAGCTGCCCGTCATTGGAGACGTGCTCAGCTTGCCATACATCCGAGGGGTGCGTAAACGTAGCTCACCGCCAAAACGATATGTTGCTGACTATTATCCTTGACCGGTTTGTTCGTTCTCTCTCGCAGGCCCTCGACAAGCTGGCTGGTGCGAGACAATCAGCAGTCTGATTGTATAGAAGACGTTTGCAACCTCGGATCCTCCGCTGCTGAGACCATTTCTTCTCTCCTGTACATCACCGCGCTACCCATCCCATCTCTGGCCTGGACCACGGGGGGAAACATAGGAAGAAAGGACGTCGCAAAAAGAATTGAGGATTGCGCGTTCATCCCGGGATGAGAGAGACAAACAGGTAAAAATACAACTGTGTTGGGGTAGTGTATGAAAGAGGGACAGGGCAGCCATCGGTATCGTCTTGATCAGAAGAAGGAAAGCGTCCGTCCATCGAATCGATTGGCCAGGACTTGCGGTGGTGTCTTGGCCGGGGGCTTGGTTGTCGAGACCTTGACAATGTTGGCGGCGAGGGAGAGAACCATGACGATGAAGCCATAGGCGGCGAGGAGCAACGCCCAGTGCCTGTACTTGGACCGGGGACCCTCCTTGTGCAGCGTGGCAAAGAGAATGCCAGGCAGGATAAAGGAGATGGTTGTGGAGCCCACGCTGCCAACAAAGCCCAGGATGATGCCGAGGTCGTCGACGATGAGGCTGATGATAAATGTCGACATCAGGATGAGGCAAGTGAGGATGCATCTGATTTGCGAGGGGGGTCAGCATTCGGAGTCTCGCACGCAATCGATGGTCTGAAGTGCTCACAATCTCTGCAGAGACATTTCCGGCTCTTTGGGCGCCCGACCGGTGGCAGACTGCCCGATCCCGTCCTCGTCTTCGTCGCCTTCTTCCTCTCTGTCGTGGTCGCCCTGGTAGATTGGCGCCGTCTCCTCCGCCGTTGGCTCCTGGCGCCTCGTGGGAGCAAAGACTTTGTCGAGGGCAGCTCTACACGGGTGCACCTGGAGCGGATAGCTGCAGAAGGTGAGAATGACAATCGCCAGGCGGCCAAAGCAGACAAAGAGGCTGTTGGATGGATATCTGGTGATGATGTTGTCGCCCACGTTGGCTCCAAATGAGAGGTAGCCTAACCCTCCGACAAGCTGCATCACAACGAGGGAGTCTGTTAGATACTCCAACTTCAAAGATGATATATGGGGAAAGAGCCTCTCACCATATAGATAGAAGCCGCGAGGGAGATGCTTGTGGACAGCGCACGCCTCGTCCTCGCAAGGTGCTCCTCGCCCTCGCTCTCAGACCCCATCTCGTTGTGGACGGGGAGCATGTTCTGCGCGCATGTGAATGCGAAGACGAAGATAGGAAAGATTGATACAAAGTGGTGGCCGTCGAGATTGATGATGTAGATCGGACCCGGCGGAGGAAGCTTCTCGCGGTTGTGGGGAACCGTGTAGACGAGGACGATGAGGACGAGGTAGATGACGGCCATGAGGCTCAAGTAGGACGTGTGTCGGAGTGAGTCAAGGCGCCGGAGGAAGCAGAGAGGGGCTGATCGGACGTACCGCAGAGGGTCAGTGTCTGTTCGGCATGCGTGGGCCACGGCGGCAGAGAACTCACCAAGGACCACCATGAAGCAGAAGATCCAGAAGTCGCGGTAGAGGATAAAGTCTGGCAGACGCTCATGACTGTCGAGCGCTTTTGCAAAGGACAGTACGACCTGAGGCATAAGCTGCCCACAGATGATGAGGTACGAGATTGAAACGCCAAAGCACTATTCCCAAGCGAGTGTCAGGCGTCAAGTCATGGACAATAGGGGCACACAGGCGAAGCAGGCTCACCTTGACAGCAATGGCGACATCAAACCAGCGCGCACCCCTTGGCAGCGTCTTCATTGCCAGGCTATAGAAGCTGTTCTTTCTCCCGCCAAGTGTGTCTGCGCACAGGACGAGCATGGTGAGACCAGCTGCAGCGGTAAAGCCACACAAGAGGATGAGCAGGAGGCCGGGGAGGAGGCCGGTGTATCGAAAGGCGCCGGGGGTGGCGAGCATGCCTGTGCCAATGATGGTGTTGCACAGATTGGCGATCGAGGAAGCCATGCTCGCGCGCCCTCCACCGCCGCCAGGAGCGATGCTCCGCCCTTGAACGCCGGGCGTCATGCTCGCTGGGATGGGTGCTTCCAGAGCTCTGGCTTTGAGTTGGAGCTCTTTTGGATTAGGGCGGAGATGGCGGCTCCCATCCCTGTTAAGGATTTTCACGTGAGCCTTTGCGCTAGTGCTAAATCGCGCGCGCGCTCCACCCGATGTGCATCTTCTCCCCGAAAAAAATTGCAATTTGCGTCATTTATTTCTCTCCAGTGGCCTCCTGCCCGTCCGCTGCACAAAATGGTGAACTTGGCCTGTCTGATGTTCAATCAAACGTGCGCAGTGTAGTCCTTATCATTCTATGACTGTCGTCGGACGAACTTCTCTCTCTTTCCCACCACTACCACATCCATCCACTCATCCTTCCATCTACTCAACCCATCTGAACTATCATCCAACACAATGGCCGAAGTGAGTTTCCCGTGACTTGATTCTGGTTGGATGTCGTCGACTCATCAATCCACTTGCCCTTATCTTCTGTTGCAGCAACCCCCTGCTCAGAACGCTGCTGGCGCCCCCGAGGACGCTCTCGACAAGGTGAGTTTTTCTTTCATGCTGCTCTATAAACCCATCTGCTCACACCTCGTTTCTCTTACTATCAGGGAGTTGACGCCGCCCTCAAGAAGACCGGCCACGGCCAGAGCCGCAATGTCGTCGAGAAGATCTCGGACGGCGTCAGGACCGCCTTCAAGAAAATTTCTGGCAAGGGTGAGTCTATTTCCGCCCGTGCAAGCAACAATTTCCGTGTTGAAAATGTTTCTCACAACCTTTTTCTCGCGCAGACGTCCCCGTCAAGGACACCTAAGTGCACTCTTCAGGTCAAGCAGAGCGACAGCCCTGCGATGATGTGAAGGTGTAGAAATGGCCCTTCCCTCGTGTCTGAATGGATCGAGCCCCTACGAGGACTTCGATCGATACCCCTTTCAGTCGAGCAGATTGGCTCCTCTTCACCTTCATCATCATGCATCGTCCAAGTGATTCTCTCTCCCAGTCTCGTTATCTGAATCCCCTCTATGTCTTCCCCCTATGTCGTAATCCCTCTCTCCCCTTTCTCCCTTACTCTCCTCCGTAAATCATCTATTTCCCCCCTCCCAATCTTGCAAAGGCCTGTGCATGACATCAAAGTGGTTCGCTCCCCTCGAGCACCATCAAGACCTCGGATTTAAGCCTAAAGAAAAAAGAAAGTAGAATTTCCTTGGTTTTTCTTCAGTGAGTCATTAACAAAGCATAGGCGGAGGAAGAGAAAGTGGTAAGAAGACCAAATCGCCTATGCGCCCGTCGCACCACCATTCTGCTGAGCTGCAGCGGCCTGCTGCCGGTAGTACTCCTCCCACTCCTTGCTGTAGTCCTGACCGCCCTGCGCTTGTGCTTGCGGCTGCTGTGACGCGTCGGCTTGGCCCGAGGCAGCAGCGAGGGCGGCAGCGGCAGCAGCGGCCGGTTCGTAACCTTGCTGCTTGTAGTACTCTTCCCAAGCCTGCCGATAGTCTGGTTGTTGCTGCTGTTGGTCGTAGCCTGCAGCACCGTACTGCTGCGCGTCTTGGCCCCATTGTCCAGCACCTTGTTGACCACCGTAGCTGCAAAGGCCAGTCTGGTCAGCGCGCATGTAAACCTCCTAGAAGCAGTCGAGTCAAGCTCACCCTTGTGCAGCTCCGAAGCCCGGCTGCTGTTGCTGGTAGCCCCCCTGCTGAGGCCACCCCTGCTGGCCCGGCGGACCCTGCGGGCCGCCCATCCGAGGACCCCTCGGCCCCAAGCCCTGCTGATTCCACATCGACGGGTCCTTCCACGGCGGAATCTTTTTGCCGTCGGGTCCGATTGGTCTGTCCATTGGCCCGGGACCGTGCATACCTCCGGGGCCTCCAGGGCCTCCGGGACCTGCCGCCGGCCCTCCTGGGCCTGCAGCTGCACCAGCACCAGCTGCACCCGGGGCTCCTCCACCGGCCGCACCACCCTCGCCAAGCTCAGCCATGAGGTTGGCGTACTCCGAGTCAAATTGGCCGTTTCCAGTCCCGGCCCCCGGAGTGCCAGAAGGGCCTGGACGAGGACCGGCCATTCCTGGTGCCTGGGTGCAGTCGCGAGCAAGGTGACCCTGCTGACCGCATCGGTGGCAGACAATGTGCGCCGTCCAGTTGCGCTCCTCTGGGCATTCAAACTTGCGATGTCCCTTTTGTCCACAATTCTGGCAAATCTGGTTCTCGTCGTCACGCAATGTTCCGTTGAGTGCCGCCAGCTCTCGCAGCTGGTTCCGCTTGTGGTCGTTTTGCGCCTCGGGCGTTGATGCTGCCGTTTCGATGACGAGGTTGATGAGCTTGACGCACTTTTTCACCTTTGCCTCGTCGTCTGCCGCAACGACGCAATGCATCTCCTCTTCGTCCTCGTCGCCGCCAGCCCGTCCTTTGCCCTCCTTCACACTTCCCTTTCCTCGAATACTGATCTTGGCTCCGCTTTCTCGCTCCATCTTTTTCAAGCTGTTGCCTCTGGGTCCAACCAAGAGTCCAAAGAAGTTGATCTCGGGAAACTCCTTGATGGGAAGGTAGACTTTTTCCGTGGGTTTCATGTTGCGCTTCAAGTGGTAAAATTCCGCCGGCGGTCTGTAGTTTGGGTCCAGCTTGAGCTGCTTCTCGACGAGCTGCAATCGTTCTTCGTTGAGCTTGTTACGATAACGGACCTCCCGCGTGTTCGTTCTTCGTCCTTGAGCGTCATACGTTGGCGGCGGCGACGGGCTTCGCTCTCGCTCTGGGGGAATAAAGTCGCCAGTCCGAAGCTTTCGGGCAATCTCCTCAATGCGCACACTGATCGCATACCGGTCGAGCTGCGATTGCGGCACATTCGCACCGATGGCTGTCGCCACGCCAAGGTCGACCTTTTCTGACGCATCTCCCCATCGAGACCTGCGTTTTCGCGGAGCTGCAACAGGAGCGCATGTCAGCCCCATCTTAAACATCCATTTGAGAAAGCCACTCCACTGACCAGATCCATCCTGGGCAGCACTCGCAGCGCTAGCTTCCTCTGCCCGTCTTTCTGCTTCGCTTTCCTCTCTCTCACGTTTGACAGCTCGCGAGATAATGTCCATGCCGTCGTCTGAAGAGCGTCCCCCCTGGCCAGACCCTGATGACCCATTGTAACCACCGTAACCGCCGCCGCCGCCGCTCCGGCCAGGAGGAGGACCGCTGAAACCTCCACTACCTCCTCCATAGCCCCCGCGGCCCCCCATTCCAGGAGGTGGACCCCCTCCGTATCCTCCCCCACCCCCGCCACCATAGCCTCCTCCATAGCTGCCACCACCACCATTGCCGTGTGCGCTGCTGTGGGGGCCCTCTGTACCGCTTCCGCCGCTTCCTCCTCCCCATTGTCGTTTTGTGCCCCCCAGGGGCGCGGCATTCTCGCCCGTGCGTTGGGCGTTGCTTCGCCAGGACATGCTCGCTGCCTCGTCGATCCAATATCCCGTGCCAAAGACCTGCGCTGAGTGGGGACGGCCGAGCAATGAGTGGATCAAGAAAAGACGGATGAAAACAGGGACTTGGGCGAAGTAACACGTGATCCCACCAACACGTGAACAGCCCTTTCTTCTCGTCCAAGCCCAGTCACCATCGAAAAGCTCTAAATCGACAGGAGCAACAGCGACGAGGACGACAGTCACTGAAGATGCCTACTGTCAGCGTCGACAAGGAGCGCTTCCTGCAGGCCCTCGGAGAAAAGTACAGTGGGTTGCAAGAGATCATCTGAAATATGTCGAGCGATCTTGTCTGACGAGTCACTTTGCAGCTACCAAGGAGTTCGACGAGCTCTGCTTTCAGTTTGGAATTGAGCTCGACGAAGATGTGAGTATCGTCATCTACGATCTACTTAGCTGTGGCCACCTAATGAGAGTTATCGTTCGATCGAAAAGACTACAGAGGACGTGAAGGGCACCGATGAGAGACCTGTGAGTGAAGCGCTCGAGCTGGCTTCAGCAGAGGTACCTGACATCAATCGACCACCCTATCTACAGTCTCTGAAGATCGACATTCCCGCCAATAGGTTAGCAAGTCAGTGCTATACAGGTCCTTGAAGGTGCTAATTTATCGATTGGCAGATACGACCTCCTTTGTCATGAAGGCATTTCTAGAGCGCTGCGCGTCTTCCTGGGCAAGGAGCCCCAACCCGTGCTCAAGCTCAGCCAGCCATCGCAGATGGTCGAGCTGAACATCCACGATAGCGTGAGGCAGGCACGCAAAGTGACGTACGGAGCAGGTCAGACTGACTTTTTGTCGTTCTCAGGTCAAGAAAATCCGACCATATGCTTCAGCTGCTATTCTGCGAGGGGTCAAGTTCACGCCGGAGAATTACGCTTCGTTCATCGACCTGCAAGACAAGCTCCATCAGAACCTTGCGCGGAGGCGGACTTTGGTTGCAATTGGCACACATGATCTTGGCACCATCGCAGGACCTTTCACTTACGAGGCTCTTCCACCCCAAGAGATCAAGTTCGCGCCCCTCAATCGCCCTGGCCAGGTCATGGACGGCGTCAAGCTCATGGAAGTTCTCGAAACAGATCGCCACCTCAACAAATACCTCTCGATCATCCGTGACAGCCCGGTGTACCCTGTGATCCTCGACAAGAGCAGGACAGTATGCTCTCTTCCTCCCATCATCAACAGCGAGCACTCCAAAATCACCCTCGACACAAAAGACGTCTTCATCGATATGACGGCCACCGACGAGACAAGGCTCGAGAGCGCTATGAACATTCTTGTCGCAATGTTCTCGGTGTACTGTTCGGAACCTTTCACGGTGGAGCCCGTCAAAGTCACTTATCAAGACGGACGGAGCTCGGTGCAGCCTAGCTTGGCGCCGAGGAAGACTACGGCGAGGGTTTCGTACATCAACACATGCACGGGTCTCTCGCTCAAGGCAGAAGAAGTGGTGGGGTACCTGAAGAGGATGGGCCATGATGCATCCTTGTCCAAGGAGAAGCCAGAAGAGGTCATCGACGTCGATATCCCCTGCACACGACCCGATGTCTTGCAGGAGTGTGACCTGATGGAAGACGTAGCCGTCGCCTTTGGCTTCGACAATCTTCCGCGGCGATTCCCAAGCACAAACACTATTGCGGCGCCCTTGCCCATCAACAAGCTCAGCGATCTTGTTCGTCGCGAGTGCGCTTATGCCGGGTGGATCGAGGTCCTGCCACTGATTCTCTGCTCGAGGGCTGAGAACTTTGCGGCGTTGCGGAGAAAAGACGACGGGAGCGCTATTTCTTTGGAGAATCCCCAAACGGCCGAGTTCCAGGTCGTCAGAACATCTCTCCTGCCTGGCGTACTCAAGACCGTACGTGAGAACCGCAAGCATGCGCTTCCCCTTCGTACCTTTGAGGTCTCCGATGTGGCATTCAAAGATGAGGTGACGGATCCAGAAAGGTGCGCCCGCAACGAGCGGCACGTCACGGCCGTCTACTGCGACAAGAGCGCAAACTTCGAGGTTGTTCACGGCCTCCTCGACCGTTTGATGCGCGCACTTGATGTGCCTAGAATTTCAAGAGACGATAAAGCGGCCAAGAGGGGCTACTACCTCGCGGAAACGGACCACCCTACATTCTTCCCTGGCCGTGCAGCATCTATCTTCGTGCGCGGTTCCACGACTTCAGTAGCAGAAGATGCCTTGTCGTCGCATGGGCCGCCGGCAGCGCCTATCCTCGATTCTGCCGTGACGACAAAAGCCACATCTGGATCGACCGACATTGCCCAGCCGAAAGCGGAGCAGGACGAGTCTGCTTCTTCCAAGGTTACCAACACTCTGTCGTCGGCAGCTGATTCGCTTGGAAAGGCATTGTCGGATATTGTTTCTGGCAAGACGGCCTCGAACGTCGCTCAGAAGGTCAGGCAAGGTGGCGATGTAGACATCGGCCTTATCGGTGTGTTGCACCCTGAGGTCCTGAGCAGCTTTGAGCTCGACTATCCATGCTCGGCTCTGGAATTTGACCTAGAGGTGTTTCTGTAATGATAAACGCAATTAGACCATACAGAATGCTGTCGTGATGGAAAGTTGCCTGAAGGAACGGTGGCGAGGCAAGTTGCCGCCAGAGCATTGAAATGCACACATTACTGATCGAACACCCTACAATGGCGAGAGAAGCCCACATCGCCCATGAAGCACACAGCACGGGAGGGCAGCTCTTCGCCAAGGTGCACCGTGAAGGCAACTTCGAGACGGTGGCTTGATCGTGCGATGTGCATGCGCTCTGTGCCGGATTCGGTGCAGCAAACTGATTCCATCTTAGCTTGTCGAACCCATGGAAGCGCTAGACCTTCAGGTCTCACAACGGGTCCAATTCTCTCAATGGATAGAAAATAATGAAAATTGGGCGCGAATTTATCTCATTTTATTTTCTCGAATCGGTAGTCTTGGTTGCCTTGCCTTGCCTTGCCTTTCTGACCCTCGACCACTTCCGGCAACGCCAGCCAAGCCTTCAAAGTCACCGGCGGTACGGTCGGCATGAGCAAATAGGCTAGGTAGGGCCACAGGGCACAGATGATTATCGTGAAAGTTTACACGCAAATCGATATGTTGCTGCCTTTGACATCGCAGGCTTGCTACTCGTAGCTGATATCTATCATAGCAATCGTTCTGTCTTGAAGACCGAAGCGCATGTTCAGAATCAGGGCGTGAAGTGCAAACTAAGCCAATGATTGTTGCGGGTGATTGAAGAAGGTCGATGCTAAGGACCATTACAGGCCAATTAGCTAAAGAATGCAAGGACGACTACCCTGGAGGGTGAAATTAAGGCAAGATTGTGGCAACTGTCCATTGGCCAGAGGCCTTGAATACCTCTCATATCAGGTTTGACCGTTCCTGAGAAATTCACCCGCGATATGGACCACAGCTAAAACAAATTCTCGACCGTTGACTTAATTTGCCTTCTTGCGCCCCAGCGACTTGATGCTTTTCACCAGCACTCTATCAATTACCTGAGCCAGAATTTCAACTATGGGAAGACATGGGCCACACCGTCGCACTGTCACACTGGCGAACCGTCATAGCCTCACTAGGCTGGCAAGACGACTCTTGGCTCGCCATGATCGCCGGACTGGATCTTCTCTCGATGGCTTTTCAGTGTCCAAAGGCCGTCTCAGTTCCCTAATGAACCGGGTTAAAAGGTGCCCTATTCGCCTTGATGCTCCTTCTCTCGTTCCTCAAGCGCCTGCACTCTATCGTCTCGCCTTTCCACAAAGAGACACTGCCATACCAGCTTCTCTCTCAGAGATTTTACGTCTTTCTGCCGCAACCATGAACGACAACAAAGATCAATTTCTTCAAGACCCGACGTATCTGTGCGACAGCGCCCTCGATCCGTTACACAGCTTACACAGGCCTGCTTCTGGCTCTCATTTTCAGCCGTCCTCTTCATCTTCTCCGCCAAGTGAAAGCTACTTCACAGGGGTTCCCGAAGACGGCGCGGCTCCAGTCAGCGATTACGACTTGAGCATGTATTTCATGATGCTGCACGAGGCTCAACAGCTGGTCAGCGTCGGCAATGGCAAACACGGTGCTAAAGAGCACGAAATAGATTGGCAGGTCGAGACTACGCCGTCTGCAAGTCCGTCACCAGTGCCTGCAGGGTTTAGCACGCCTTTTCAGCCAAGTGAGGCGACCGCTTTGCCCCAATGCCACTCAGAATTCTCGACAGGGACGATGTACAGCTCGCCAGCGTCGATTGGGACAGACTGGTCATCTACTATGTCTCGTTCGACGTCGAGGGAGCCGCAAGGTCCCGTGCCTTCATTCAGGAGGGAGCCTACGAATCGTGGAAACGGTTGTCAATATTTCTCAGCTGGCGAGAGCGTCCATAATTCGGTAAAGCGCGACCTCCCGCAGCCATGTCAAACCGTCTACTCCCCTTTCGACCGCTTTCAGAGCCTGGCGCCGGAGGCAGGTAATTACAGCCACTTCCATGCAGAGGCGTCTCAAGCCTCTCTTGCTGGCCCGATGAGAGACTCGATGTTGCGCGCGACAGCTCTGCAGCCAAGATTTCAGAGAAACAACGATGCAGCAAGCACGAAGGCTCCTCGTATCGCCATCGCCTGCGACCACTGCAAAAAGCGCAAGGTCAGATGCAAGACAGAGGGCAACGGCGCCTGCGTGCAGTGCATCAAAGACCGATGCCAGTGCATAAGAGTCGCACAGAACAGAAAGAGAGGACCTGGGAAGAAGACGGTGGCGAAACTGGAGATGGAGCGCCACAGCCCTCCTTTTTTCGGGAACTCCAACACTGTCAGTGTTCTCGTCGACAGGAGCAACAAGAGGATGAAGTTTTGAGACCTGTCGCGCGGCGATCCTCGACTCCCTTTCTACTGGTCGACCTCCTTCTACAATTACTACTCACGATCCACCTCTGACCTTTAGCCACACCTGTTATCACACGCATTCTTCTGCAGACATATTTGCAATCTCGATGATTATTCTTACTGAAGGCAATGTGAGCAAAACCACCAACCCTGGCAGTGTCCTCTCGTCCCCCGCTCTGGGCGTAATTCAGAACTGCCCCAGAAGACTATTTTTTATCTTGGAGTCCCTCGTCCATTTTAGTGTCCGATTCCCGTCGCGCCTCTTTCTCCACACCGACACGAAGATCATCAGGTAACGAGCGCACACACGCGCGCGCGCCCGCCTCCCTTCTCCCCCATGGCGTCCGCCTCTGCACCGACGCACGCCCAGCTCGAGGCGTCTCTCGCGTCTTATGACTCGGCTTTGCTCTCGAAAGACCCTTCTGGCGAACTCCTGCGGCTTGACAAGTACCTGCGAACGGATCTTCGCGACCGCATGAAGACGAGACGAAAGGTGCACGGCGCCGCCCACCTCGAGAAGGCGGAGCTGGAGGATATCATGCGATGGAAGCTCAAGGTGAGCATTCGTTGACTGGTGGTGTCTGAGGAGCGATTGCTTAAGGGAGAATACTTTTAAAGCGGGGAAAGTTTCGACCGACGCTGATGGGCCTCATCGCCAAGAACTCGCCCGAGGCCGTCGAGGAGCAGACGCGCCTCGTCGACTCGCTCATCCACTGCGATGGCACGGGCGAGAAGAAAGCCGCTCAAGACAAGGGGACAAGGAGGAAAGAGGCAATGGCGGCTGGCTGCAAGCTCAAGGGTGTAGGACCTGCGACGTGCTCGGCGCTACTGAGCCTCTTCAGCGAGGGGGAGGAGGCATTCATGTCGGACGAATCGCTCCTATACGCGGCCGGATTCAAGGGATCCATGAAGTACAACCTGAAAGAATGGGAGTGGTTTGTGCAAAAGATGCAAGAGCGTAAGGAGAAGGAAGGGTGGGAGAGTGTGGCAACGCTCGAAAGGGCCGCCTGGGCCTGGGCTCATCGAGAGTCTGACGATGGCAATGATGGCGAGGAGAGAAAGGAGGGAGGAGTCGGAAAGCGCAAGACGAAAGAAGCCTCGACAGACATAGAAGCAAAAGAAGCAGCGAATAAAGTTAAAAGAAGGAAGAAGAGCTGAAGGGCGAGCAATACAGATATACAAGTCGTATGTTACGCCGCCTCCTCGCCTTGGTTCTTCTTCTTGCGCTCCTCCTCGATGGCTTTGGGGCCATCTTTCGACTCGTCGAACCTGAACATGGGCAGGTCAAGGAGGATGTAGCTCTTGACCCACTGCGGCAGCGGTCGGTAGAACTGAGTGGGCATGGGCAGGAGTAGTGAGGTGCGATCTCTGAAGGCCTTCATGCGCCTCCACGGATCCTCCTCCCTCTGCGTCTTGCCAAACGGCTCGAGCGTCTTGCCGCCGTCGGGACCGTGAGACATGAGGTAGTACTTTTTCTGCGACGGCTTCTCGGCTGTAGGCACGCCCGAGAGGAAGAGGAGGAGCACCATGGTGAGCAGCGGCGAGACGAGGCTGCCCAGCAGAGCGTCGTGACCCCGCTGCGAGATCCTTGCGGGCACACCCTGGCGAGTGCCCTCGTGTATGGCCGGGCTCATTGCGAGGAGCCAGATGCCCCACCAGTGAAGGATCTCGCCAAAGTAGTTGGGCCGCCGGCTGAAGCGCCAGACACCAATGTCACAGATGACGCCCTTGGGAGGCTGGGGCTTGCGGTACGTCTTGAACCAGAATTTCTGGAAGTCGGCCAGGGCCTCCCAAGAGAAGCCAATGGCCCAGAGGACGATGCCGGCAATGTCTGGACCAGTGCCAAAGCCCACTTTGATGCCGCCGTACCCGTCCCGATCGCGCGACACGGCGGGCGAGTTGAGGATGGTGACAGGGACTGTTTCAGGGGCTTATGTCAGTGCCATGCCCATACAATTTCTCCAAGGAAGACACGACGTGGCTGCAACTCACGACTGACGGTCCACACCCAAAGAGCCTGAGCGAGCCAGAACTGGGCAAAGCTGAGGAACTTGCCCCTCATGTCGTCGAAGCGAGCATCGCCGCCCATCTTGGAGATGCGCAGCAGCTGGAACGAGCCGAGTCGGACGGCCCAGAGGAGGACAAAGATGGTCGCGAGGATGTTGCGAGCCTCGTACGATGCGCCCAGATTGAGCGTGAGGAGGGCCAGGAAGAAGAAATTGATGGCGGACCAGGCATCGGTGAGGACATCAGACTTGAGGATGAAAAAGACGATGAGGAAGCCGAGGATCTGCCAGCCGATCGTCAGGATCGCAGTGAGGCCCAGGTAGAAGGCATCGAGGGCCGGATGGAACATCTTCGCACGCTTTGTCCGTCGGCTGGAAGTGTTCGGAGAGGTGAGGAGAAATCGTGTAGTGATGTGAGATGGTTCTCTTCTTATATGCCCATAATTTGAACGTTCACTGCCAAGTCTAGGAACCTCGTCAGATGCGCAGTAGTGGAGGCCGTGAGATTTACCTCATCCGCGTTAGATCAAAGAAATCGCTGACGTGAGCAACGAGACTACCGGAAGGATCTCGGAACACAGATTCGACGCGTCGTCGCCGACGTCACCGACATCTCGCGGTCGCTCACTTCCGAATAGACTCATCACTTCTTTACTTCAGTTGTGGCTCGATGATTTCAGGAAACGAAAACAGGAGAGGACACGAGAGAGACAGAGAAGAGATAAGGAAAGAGACAGAGAGTTGGATAGTAGAAGACAAGAAGAGGGAAAAGATTCCAGAGATCAGGAGGAGAGCGAATTTGTCAGTTGGGGGTGGAAGGGATTGGAGAGGCCGTATCTATCAAAAGAAGAATTTGCGCTGAAAGTGTCGTTGTTCGAAGTCCTGAGATTTCCCTCCTTTTCCGTCGCCATTTTCCATCGTTTGCCCCCTTTTCCTCACTCGACTGTAACGCTCTTGGCCAGGTTGCGCGGGAAGTCGACGTCCACGCCGGCGGCCGTAGCGAGGTGGTAGGAGAGGATCTGGAGCGGAATGACGGTCAAGAGGCCCTGGAGGCAGTCGACAGTCCGGGGTACCCTGATCGTCTTTGCGCTGGCGTTGATGTCCTTGTC
Source organism: Acaromyces ingoldii (assembly GCF_003144295.1). Taxonomy (NCBI): domain Eukaryota; kingdom Fungi; phylum Basidiomycota; class Exobasidiomycetes; order Exobasidiales; family Cryptobasidiaceae; genus Acaromyces; species Acaromyces ingoldii. The sequence goes on along the minus strand of NW_020290251.1, from coordinate 856,294 downwards.
ATCGTCGTTGCAGATGATGATGGGCTGCCCCTTTCGCGCAGTGACCTGCATGAGCGCCGTCTGCACCTTGGGGTAGAGCGAGTCCTTGGTCATGATGACTGTGTACGGAATGATGAGCAGGCATGCAACTATGAAGAAGGAGCAACAGCAGAACACTTACGGATGACAGGCATCGACTCGTCGATGAGAGCCAATGGGCCGTGCTTGAGCTCGCCGGCCAAGATTCCCTCCGAGTGCATGTAGCAGATCTCCTTGATCTTGAGGGCACCCTCGAGGCACGTTGCGTGTTGGTAACCACGTCCCATGATGAGCAGCGATCGCTCCTTGGCCAAGGTGCCGTGAGCCAGCGTCTGGAGGGCCTTGTCCTGGGCAAGGATGGAGCGAATTTGCTCGGGGAGGTCATGGAGACCGTCGATGATTGAGTTGCGTCTCTCTGTCATCGAGATTCGGTCCTCAGACAGCTGGACGGCCATCATGACGAGGGCAATGTACTGGGACGTGTAGGCCTGCAGAAGATTGAGTGAGCAGAGGTGACTCTCAATCAGAGTGCCGGAAGGTGGTGTAGTGACTCACCTTGGTCGAGGCAACACCAATTTCGGGACCAGCGTTAATGTGGATACCGCAGTGGGTCTCGCGCGAGATGGTGGAGCCGACAGTGTTGACAACACCCAGGCAGAGGGCACCACGCTCGAGGCAGTACCTCAGCGCCAAGATCGAATCAGCCGTCTCACCAGACTGGCTGACAAAGACGCAGACGTCGTCTCGGTAGATGGGCGTTCTGCGGTCGAGGAAGTCCGAGGCCAGCTCGATCGAAACAGGGATCTCAGTCAGCTCCTCAAAGATGGCGCGTGTGGCCAGGCAGGAGTGGTAGCTTGTTCCGCAGGCACAGAAGACGATGCGTCGGCATCGGCGAATTGTGGCCAGGAATGCAGTCAGACCGCCAAGCTTGACCTGGCGAGTGTCAAAGTTGACACGACCACGCATCGTGTTGACGACCGACTCGGGCTGTTCGAAGATTTCCTTCTGCATGAACGAGTCAAATTGGCCCTTCATGATCTCGGCCAGCTCCATCTCGAGCGTCTCGATAGACCGCATCGACGAGAGCCCATCGTTGCGGCGCAGACGATGGATGTGCAGCTCGCCCTCGGAGATGTGAGCAATGTCGTCGTCTTCGAGGTAGAGGACACGCTTGGTGTGCTCGATAATTGCGCTCGCGTCCGACGCAATGAAGTATTCGATTGGCTGGGGCAGGCCGTCTTCGGAGAGGAAGGCGCGAGACTGGGAACGGATGAGCTTGTTGTTGGCGTTGGGCACCTGTAGGGAGCCAGGACCGGCTGGCTGCCCACCGGGCGGGGCGAGGAGTCCGGCGGATGGCGCGTTGGTCATGCCGCCGATCGACTCTTCGGCATCGGGGGCCGTGCCAATCTCGACGTCGACAAAGTCAACCTTGAGCTTCTTCTCTGTCTTGACACCGATCAGAAGGGGCGAACCACGCCTGGCGGCGACGAGCTCGCCTGGGTAGTGGACAGACTTGAACACAAACGAAAAGGCGCCCTCCTGTTGATCACGTACATGCGTCAGCTCAGAGGTCTGGTCCCTCGAAATTGACTCGTGCTTACCAGCTCCTTGATGACGCTCTTGATGAGCGACGTAAAATCGGGCTTCCTGCCCTGGGCGGAGTCGTAGAGGTACTTGCAAAGTACCGCGACACTCTCCGTGTCTGTCTCCGTCTCGAATTGGAATCCTCTCTTGCCGAGGACGAGCTTGAGCTCGCGGTAGTTTGTAATGATACCATTGTGGACAACAGTGAACTCATTGGTGGGGTCCGATCGGTGAGGGTGGCAGTTCAACGGCGAAGGCTGGCCGTGGGTGGCCCACCTAGTGTGCGCCATGCCGACCTGGGAGATGAACGTCTTGTTGAAGTCGATGGGCGACTCGGCAATGTGCTTCCGCAGCGCGCCGACCTTGCCGACCTGCTTGAAAATCATGACGTCCTTCTCAGAGTCGCCATCGACGGCGATACCTGGACGTGGTGCGACCAACCAAGTCAGAAACTTTTGACACAGCCCTCAAAACTCCACAATTACAGAACTCACCAGCACTGTCATAGCCGCGGTATTCGAGCCTGGCCAGGCCTCCAACGAGCGCCTCAATGACCTGGCGGCGGTCCTTTGTGGGGTGCAAGGAGAGGCAAGAGTCAGATGTTTGAAAGACGCGAATAGGTGCACTGCATCTGCTCACCTTCTCGACCAGGTGGTTGATGTACGCGAAGATTCCACACTAAGAGCATGTGGCCAATCGGTCAGCTTGATTCTCACCATCTTGCCGTGGCATCAGCAAGCTCACCATGATTGCTCTTGCTCAAAGGCCTTTCTGAGAAAGGTGTGGTCGTGTTTGTTGTACGCGTGCAGCAGCAACGATTGAGAACTTCAAGGGAAGAGAAAAACGCCAAACGATAAGAAAGCCGAAGAGAGCGAAGAGGTAGCGGTAGAAGTGTCCGTGGGCTGCCTTCTGCCAGATCTGTCTCAAGGAGTACAGGTAGGAATGGCAAGAGGTGGAGAGAGAGGTGAAGCGAGATGGAGAGGGACCGATGATGGATCAGGAGATCAAAATGGCACAGCCAGCAGCAGCGCGTATGCAGGGCAGTCCGGTCCATTTCATATTAAACCGAGGGGCATTCCGCCAGTGTGTTTTTCTCAACTGTGCGCGAGGGTTTTTTTTAGCTCCCCTGTTTGGAAGAGCTCTCTCTACCTTGACTCCTGGCCGCGCCTCCTGGCTAGCCGCTGCCATGCTTCTGCTACTCGCTAGGCTAACGACGACCAAGCCTCTCGATCTCTTTGCACACACGCGCTCTATCTCTCGGCCCTCCCGCTGGCGAAGCTCGTCTTCTTCACCTCCAAAGACGCCGACCAGGCCCGAAACTATGAGATTAACTGTCCTACGGTTAGCAATGGAATGTGCGCGTTTCCCCCTTGACGCGTTTGTTTATGTTTCTACCTCGTCATTCCCTCAACCTCTGTCTCTCCACGTGGAAATTATGCGTCGGAAAAAGGCATGAATGCCGCCTCTTATTGGAGTCCGAGCGCCGATCGGCAATAGTCTCTGACACGAAAGAACGAGTTCCAGCATCAGCTACGATGCCGCCTAGATTCACCGGCCAACAGCTGGCCTTTGACGCCGGGCCCGTGCCTTCTTTTCTTCAGAAGCTGCATGCAGACGTCAACTCTGGCCGCGCCAAGCTGGAAGACAAGCGGGGCAGTGGACGAAGAGGTGGAGAAGCATCGGAGTTCGACGATCTCCTTAGTGTCGGTGGGAGTGGAAGTGGGAGTGGGCGAGGCCACGGTGGCGCAGACGAGGTGGGAGCAGATGAGGAGGATGAAGAAGAGGACTGGGCGGGCGCACAGGTCGTCGTGCTCAAGGATGGCAAGCACCTCTCAGCAGAAGAGGTGCAGGCCGCCAAAGACAATGCTCGAGAGGGTCAGAGGGCCTCCGAGGCCGAAAAGCAGCAAGATACAAGACCAGAGGCGGCTATTGCAGATGCGGGCATTGCGACAGCCTCGCGCAAGAGGAGAGCGGTGGCCTCATCGGCATCTCCGTCTCCACCACCGGCACCGGCAAAGGCGCGATTGAACAAGGCAGACGACTTGGGCTCTGCAAAGGATGTCATAGCAGCCGCGAGAGCAGGCCACAAGGGCATGGCGCAGAAGGCTGAGGCAGACGCAGCAGAGACGGCCGAGGACAAGCAGAGGAAGAAGGAAGAGAAAAGGAAACAGGAGCGAGATCAGAAGAACAAGCGAGCAAGGGCCGAGAAGAAGAAAATGGGAAAAGGCCTCAGCTTCGATTTGGAGGACTGACGGTCGCTGCAGCGCCTTGTCAAGTGTATTGTAGTATGATAATGACAAGCAAGCATGTACTTTTACAGAGTAAGGAGAGACAGTGAGACGATCACAAATTACCACGCATCGACGGATTTGGAGTCCATCTCTGCAAAGAGCACATATTAGCCACTCCGACATCCCACAGCAACAAAAGAGAAGACTCACCCTGCTTGATGAACTTCTGCTCCTTCATGATGGCCTGGCAGTGCCGGTCCATGATCTCAACAAAGGGTCTCAGGCTTGTTCTTTCCCAGTTGCCCTTTACGTTTGTCAAGACCTTGTCGCCTCGCTTGCCCGTCACACCAGCGTCGGCGTCGACGGTCTGAAGCTCCTTGAGCAGCCGAGCCACCGTCGGGCACCCGTCCGTCGGATCAAAAGCCCAGATGTTGGCCGGGTCAAGCGGTACACATACCCTGCCCGTGCCCGGATGAATGACAAAGGGCGACTTGAGCAGATGGTTGAGATGCTTCGACACCTCCAAGTCGATTCGAGGATAGGTATACTGCAGGATCACATCCTCCAGGCACGGCTTCCAGATCGCATTACGCTTCTTGTCGCCCGCCCGCGAGGCCTGCTCCATAATGTCCGTCCACTTGTTCGTGCTCGACCGAAAGGGCTCCTTCTCCCACTTTGCTCGTAGCCGGCCGATGGCATCTGCCTCGCTTGCCGGGAGCAGTTCGAGGAGTGTGTCCGAATGCGACTTTTGCTTGAAGCAGTCTTGGTCCTCGAGGATTGTTGAGACGAAAGCCCGCTTCAGCGGCCCAGAAGCCTCACCTTCGCCGCCAATGGCGCGTCGGAGGCTGGGATGGAGCGTGCGGCCGTGCGCATTGATCGGGCCTGCGTCGACCTTTTTGACCTGATTTGCGCTGCCCTTGACGACGTCGAGCCAGCCCGTGAGCGACTTTCTCGCCTCGTCGCTCAGACTGCATGCCTCATCGTCGCTGATCCAGCAGTGGATACCTCTCCGTCCGGAATACACCCAAAGGAGGTGCTTGAAACCAAAGTCCTGCCGGAGTGTCGCATCGAGAACCTCGACTGCGACGGCAATAAATGCCCAGCAGCGCTTGCAGATGCCCTTTCCCGAGCAGCACGTTCGGATCTCATCGTAGTCGGTCATGTCGATATCGAATACCAGCTCCCTGGACACGGGCTTGAACATGGTCTTCTGCACAGTCTTGCGATCTTTCGGCTGCGCAGATCGATGCTTGTCAGTCCGTGGATCTGAAGTGGCTTTCTGTTCCTCCTCACCTTGGCAGTATAGACTGGCCCAATCTCGAACCGAGCAGGGTTGAGCCTGCACACCTCCCTCTTGAGCTCCTCTGCCGACGAGAAGGACTGGTACCTGAGGTAAGCCTCATTCTGGAGCGTGAATGCAAATTCGCGATGCGTAAAGTTGCGCGTCGCGACGGTGGGGCTCGACGATCGATTGAGCCAGAGAAAGAGGTGCTTCCACGGCAGGAGATGGCGGTAGTATGCCAGGATTGCCATCGGCTCCGCCGAGTCGATCTGGTCCAAGCTGGGGACAAGGTGCACGTCAATGCAATGCACTTCGCAGAGGCAGTGTGGCCAGACAAGCTCACCTCTTCTCGTCGACTTGCGCAAAAACCTTGTCTAGCTCTTGGTCGTCGTCCTCTTCGATGTCAACGTCCATCGGCGGAGGAGGCCTGACCGGCGGCAGAACAGCAGCAGCAGCCATTGTCGAGGTGTTGGTTGGTGGTGACTTTAAGAATCGCGTCGCCGAAATTGAACGCGAAAACCGCGCTGAGGCGCGCGCGAGCACGGGGCACGCCTTCAAGCAGCGTGGAGGGGGACTGACTGACTGACGGGGTCCAAATCTAAATTTCTTAGTCTGTCACTTTTTTTTTTCGGAAGCCAGAGGAAGCTCGTTGCGAAGAAGACGATGCCCAAGGCGAGCGATCCGAGGCCGGCGGATCTGCAAGCTTCGTCGTCATCCTTCGATGCGTCGATATACGAGCAGGCAAACGTTCACGAGTGAGTGTCTTCTATAATCTTTATGATTCTCACACAACTCATCGTCTGGGTGGGACAGCGTCTACGAGAACATCGCCCGACACTTCTCCTCGACGAGGTATAAGCCATGGCCGTTGATTCCGCGCTTTCTGTCGACCTTGCCGCCGGGTTCCGTCGGTGCGGACCTCGGGTGTGGGAACGGCAAGTACCTCCCTCTCTTTAGCACTTTGGCTGGTCAGGGAGGGGACCACGACAACGAGGACGGTTTGCAAGGAGGGCACCTCATCAGCCTGGGCATGGACAGGAGCACCAACCTCGTGTCTCTTGCGCAGCACAACTTCCTTGACGATGCTCGAAAGCAAGGAAACCAGCTGCCTTCTTCTATAGCGCATCAACGTCGCAACGAAGTCGCTGTGGGCGATGCGCTCCTCAGCAACTACCGTACTGCCTCTCTCGTGAGCCTTTCTCCACTCTTCTTCATTCTTTGCATTGGCTATTGCTGACGGACCCCCCCGACGATTACTTTCTGAGCAGGACTACGCACTGAGCATTGCGACCATTCACCACTTTTCAACACCTGCGCGCCGAGTCGCAAGCATCGCCGAGCTCATCCGGATTATCCGGCCGGTCCCCCGCTCTTCTCTTCCCTCCTCGGCCGCACCGCCGGCATCAGAAGAGAGGGGAGAGCAAGGAGAAGAAGGAAGGGGGCCGGGCCTGCAAAACTGCTCGACAGGCCGCTTTCTCGTCTTTGTATGGGCGCTCGAGCAGCGCGGAGAGTCGAGGCGCAAGTTCGACGAGAACGGCCAGCCCGGCGAGGGCGACGAGAGGCAGGATCTTCTCGTCCCGTGGGTCCTCAAGTCTCCCGGCCAAGCGCCGCAGCCGGACAGCGGCGAGGAGAAGGTGCACCAACGATGTGAGTGTTTCTTCCGAAACCCATGTCGGGAAGCTCTATGCTGAAAACCCTTTTTCCATATTACAGACTACCACGTCTTCAAGTCTGGCGAGCTCGAAGATCTCGTGCGTGAAGCCGCCCTCAGCTTCCCTCACCTCCGCATCCATCGAGAAGTCTCGGGCTGGGAAAGGGGGAATTGGTACGGAGTGTGGCAGTGTATCGACGAGACTCGCTAAGCATCCTTTCACGTCACGCTCATCTGTATTATCTTTGTTGATCGCATTCATTTCGTCAAAAAAGGAGGGTGTGAGTAGTGCACTGGCAGGATGGGAATCGTTGAAAAATGAGAAAGGAGCGTCTGGTATGTTGTTGCAGTTGTTGAGGGTAACACGGGTGGGAGAAAGAGACCGCTCAAATGATGACCCAAAGCACCTCAAAAGGACGGAGAAAGAGGCCTCTCTTGATCACGGGCTCATCCGCCTGACGGATCCCGCCAAGGCCGAGACCGTCGACGTCTTTTCTGCGCTTGGCGCTGGGCGGGGCGCCCTCCTCGCCGGGAATCGGCAAGGGGCTGTCATCGTCGTCTGCCGCCGCCGCCGAGCCAGCGTCTCTCGACCTCGGCATCGACAGAGACAGCGGTGGGGGCATGGAGGACGAAGGCGTTGTCGACAGCGAGGCGAGCGTCTTGGGCGGTGTCTTTTCCCACGAGGCGAGATTCTTTGCAGGTCGAGCTGTCATTCGTGCGATTCTCCTCCTCCTCGCCTCCCTCTCAGGTGAGGGTCCGGCGCCTTTGGCCTGCGGATAAGCCTTGGAAGAAGAGGAACCTAGATCAAAGTATCGCCGGCCATCGAGCGTGCCATCATTGAGGTTCAACAACGACTCATCGATGCCAGGCGGCAGCGGGAGAGACACCTCGACGCCCACCCATGGGCCTTGCCGCTGAGCGAGAGGACCCAGGTACTTGACAACGGCCTTGAACTGGCAACTGGCAGCGTCGCGCGGAGCAACCACGCACGGAATCCCGAGCGAGAGCATCGTGCCTTCATAGCCATCCAGGGCTTCTTTTGTGAAGTTTGGCGGGTCGACATCCATGGCATCCGGCCGGGAGGCCTGTTGTGTCTTTGCTTGTGTCACGTCAGAGAGAGGAGCGTCGCTCTTCGTCAAATTGCGACCTGAGGGCAGAGCGGGCGCAGCAGAAGACGACAGTGCGGCTGCTTTTGCCCTGACAGTCCCCACAGGCAGTGCATGTCGCGAGGACACCTTCTTGATGGACTTGGTCGACGCGAGGCTCGTCGAAGAAGGGGTTCTCCTCGGTGCCTTGATTGATGGTGAATCTGTTGAAGTCGTCGTCGTCGCTCGCTTCGCTCGTATTGTTGCCGGGCTCGCATTTGAGGTCGCATGAACAGCTGATTGCGGCTCCTGGCGAGCATTTTGAGCGGTCCGAGGCGAAGAGCGGAAATTTGCGATGGAGGCGGCCCGACTCGAAGCTTGAGTCGCTTCGCTCTTTGCCGAACGCATACTGCTGTTGCTCGCAGAAGGACGAAGGCTCGTTTTGCTTGCAGCAACGGCACCGGAGGACACACCCTCAGGCTTAGCGAGAGTGCGCGAACCAACTGGCGTCCGTAATCGATCGTCGGGATCTGTACTCCTCTCGGGTGCGTTCCTGGGCGCAGCGGGCCCTCTGCTTGTCTTTGGCGTTGCTGGACTGATATCCTGTTGCCGTCTAGATGAAGAAGCGCCAATGACCGACGACGCTACGGAGGCAGCAGTGGGCGTGTACGATCGTGGAGTGGAAGAACGGCCATCTGTGACAGCGGCTGGCGAAGTAGTCCTCCGAATAGAGCCAGTGGAGGACGCATTGGACCTTGTCGAGGCAGCTGAGGAAAGTGCTCGGCTCGAAGCCTGCTCACTTTCCGACGGGATGCTCTGCAACGAACCCCTGGGACGGGACATGACCGACCCGCTCCGAGTCGGCGGTGAGTACTGGCTTGACGTGGGCATGGAAGCCGCTGGCGCGCTAGCTGTACCGCTTCTGAAGCCTTGGGTGGCTGACAGACGAGCAGCGTTGCGGTTTAAGACAGCCGCTCTCATGTGTATCGGCCCGGCCTCGCGCTCGCCATCCACCAGATCGCCAGGAACAGCCGTTCGAATCGGTCTGTTGCTAGGGCCGCCAGAGAGGCGGGGGCCAGTACGAGCTGCAGTCGCCTGAAGACCCGTACGAGTTCGGGGCGCTGTAGCGGAGGCGTCTTCACCGTCCTCGGGAAGAAGCAGGTCGGTCGAGGAAACGTCGAGTTCGCCGGCGAGCTCTTTGAGGGCCCAAATTTCGAGCTTGTTGAAGCCGGCATAGGCTCTTGCTCCCACCCAACGCCTTCTAAGGTACCTCACGATGCCACCGCGAGCCTCTTCCAAGATCTCGCGAATGGACGCAGAGGGCAAGCCTTCATCACGTAGAAGCACCTGGCCCACAAGGATCTGGTAGATGGTCGCCGCCCTTCTTTCGGTCAGGCCATCCACGAGGATGATGAGCGCTCTCTCGAGGACATCGTTGTTGAAGCCCACTCCCTCGACGAGTTCGTTCCACTCTGCCGTCTTGACGATTGTCTCAAAGTTTGCTTCAAATTTGGCTCGGATGTACGTCTCGACGGACTCGCACATCCATCGAAGCGCATCAACCCAGCGACTGCTTCGCTCCGTGTCCACGCGCGTTCCCACAAGAGACAGCTGACGCAGCGCGCCGACGATATGCCCGGGACGCTCGTCGATGCGACCCTTAATGTTGGATACAATGGACATACGAGTCGATTGGTCAAGGTTGCCGACGTCTTTCGACCAGTAGGCGCCGAATTGAGGCCCACTGACCGCGTCAATGGCCAGCGTCTTGAGGCAGGCATCGGCGACGTCGGGCGCACAGGCAAAGGCCAGCGTCCGGGGCACTCGCTTGATGCACGTCTTGCATGGCGGCCAGCAGCTGAAGCCATGGCAAAAGTCATTGGCGATGAGGCTGGCGACGAGTGTCTGAAGCGTCTCCACCTGAAGATAGGCCCCTGCTCGCCAGAGCTGAAATGCAGTAGCTAGATCGAAGGTCCGATTGGAGAAAAACAAGGTGCCCGTGTAGAGGAAGCCCAGCGCAAAGTGAAGCGCAGCCGGCGTAAAGGGCGGCGAAGGCAGGCGAAGGGTGGCGTTGGTCTGGTCTGCATACGGCGAGAGGAGTAGGGCGGCAAAGTAGGGCGACCTTGAGGCGAGGATCATGCGATGAGCAGAGAAACAGGCCGCTTCCTCTTCATCTGCGTCTGCGTAGTCTGGCTCGCCCATGGGAAAAGAAAGGACCGAAGCATTGGCGTCAGGAATGGTGCCCACGGCGTTGCGCTCATCGCCGTCGCCCAGGACGATCTGCACGTCCGAATACAGCCTGCTGCGCCACATGAAGACAAGATCCTGTCGCAGCTTTTCGAGACGCTCCTCGACGTTGCCGCCAGCCGAAATGCGGTCCTCGTACAGGAACTCGAAAGCCTCGACCATACTCTCTTCCGCCGTATAGAGGTACTCGAGCATCGCTTCGAAGAAGGCCTGGCTCTCTCCCGCCAGCTTCATCGGTCCCTTGATGGTACTCGTGGAGCTGATGACTGAGAGGGCATCCGAGTGGAAGGTGCTGCGGGACGAGGGCCTGGAGATGTCGAGAGAGCCGATCGAAGAGGAGAAGTAGTCGCTACCTCTCCGGCGCAAGGGCTCCCCTGGCCCTTCGTTTTCGCTGTCGCTCGCCACTGGACCGTCTGACGAGGATCTTCGGCCTTTCCTTGTTCGTTCCTTGGCAAAACTGCTCGGTGGTGCGCTGCCCCGGATCCTCATCCGAGAGCGTGAGATGCTCGAAGCTCGAGACACGATGGAGGCATCGGGAGAAGGTGCACGGATAATGGGAAGCGACACTTGACTGCTGCTCGCCAGGGCACCGAGATTGACAGCAGGGCTTCGAAGCTGCAGGTATCTGGCCTGGAACGTGTTTGGGGCACGAGCGTACAGGATGGCTTTGTGGAGTAATGCAGACACAGCATCAGCACGGCTTGCTAGCTGCTTCTCTTTCAGTGCACCTGCCCGAACCACCCACCCTTGTGAGCCCAGATGATGCCCTCAGTCGGTCGAGGGCTCGCCGCCGTGATTGTCTCATCGCCCTCCCCGTCTGTCTCATCGCCACTGCCGCCGCCGACAGCCCAGCTTACATCTGCAAACCGCTCACTGGCTCGGCTGAAGAGGCTCTTGAGATCCCTACGCCAAGCATTCGTAGCCTGCACTTGGCACGACAGCGTCGAGAAGGGACTCAGGTCTGGGAGCTCGCTTTGGCGGCGTCCGCCAGACGCCTTGGCCTGCCTGTGGTCGTCGATGGATGACCTCGGCTGTGAGGACGGGCGAGGGCTGGCGGTAGGTGTCGCCATCACGGCGCTGTGCTGACCGCGCGCTTATGCAAGCAAATCGATGGCGCTTGTCGTCGCAATTAGAGAGAAAGGAAACGGGTCGCGGACCGCCCGCGCAAGCCCGCTCGGTTCCCGTCGGTCGCCAGCCGGCGTGAAATCCGTCTGTTGGACGAGCAATTTAGTCAAAAGGAGCATTCGGCTCGAGTGAGCTCGAGCGGCAGTAGACGTAGAGTCAGCTACTTTGTGTGTTGTCACTGCTGCCGAACGTCTCCTGTCCCTCGTGCCCCTTGTGTTGGTCTCGTCGAAGAGGGGTCGACAGGAAGCTAGCGCTCGCATCGAATGCCACGCGTTAAGACTAATTCAGTCCGAGGGGGAAAGCGGTAATATTTCTTGCCGCTCGGACGACAGATCAGGCTCATTCTTCGTTCGGACGATGGGACAATTTATTTCATTTACATTCTGACTCAATGTGATTGAAGATGCTGATGCCTGTCTCCTCTCCAGTTTTATGTGTGTACTGTACCGTGTCTTTGTGCGAAAGAAACAGTCTTTCTTGCACGAATCTTTCTGATGCTGGTCGGCATGAAAATCTGTTCACTTGCCTCCTCTCCTGATCCTGGTCCTTTTCCCTCCGAGAATCACAGTGCCCTCTTCTTGGCTTCCCAAGCATCGAAGTCCTTTAGAATGCTGCACTCGCTGGATAGGTTTTCTTCCTCTTCGCTCATACGAACAGCTTCGTCTCCTTCTGTATCGTTCTGAACGCCGATATTCGAATTTGTTGCTGGAGGCGCTCCTTCCTGGGGAAGATGTTCTTCCTCGGTGAAAGTCTTGAGTCTACCTTCTTCGACTCGTTGATGGGACCTATCGTTCTTGCCCGTTGCGAGAACGTGCGCAACCTGGTTCACATTGGCGCCAAAATGATTCCTCGCAACCTTATCCTCCTGCTGACTGGAGCGACCGTTGTCCAAGTCCTCGGGTAAGGAGGCAAGACGGCTCTCTTCGTTGTCGCAGTCTATGATGTCTCGGACTTTTTCAGCTCTGTCAGAACTCTCGAGCTCCTGCTCTACATTGTAAGTAGTATCGAAGTCGCCTTCATTGTCTTCATCTTCCGGAATCCTTCCCCCGACCGATTTCCAAAGCGTAGGCGAGTATCTCGTCTTCTTCCTCTTGTCTGAGCGGTCCTCGTTACTGTCACTCGGCTCATCTTCCCTAGCTAATGCCCGTTTCGTCGTTGTGATGGGGAGGCTATCGAGATCTCGCAAGATGCTCTGCGACACCTTCTTCTTGGAGGTGATTGTGTCTGCCGGCCAAGATATCTCCGCCCGTCGATTGGCTTTGACCTTCTCCTGAGCTTTGAGGAGGTCTCGGAAGATCAAACTTTGACTAATTTCCTGCTCCGCTCCACCCCTCTCTGTGTAAGCCTTGAACATCTTGGCGAGAAGCGCCGCTTCTCCCTCTAACTCCTGCTCCTTTGTGAGCTTTGGTGTGGGCTGCGCGGCCGTTCGTTTCGTCGGCTTCTCGATTCCCTCTCGGCAGCACCTGTGCTTGCAGCTCTTGCAATGATGATTGCACGCGTACCTTCCAATCGGAAGTCTTCTCGGTGCTGCGTTTCCTTTTTCTCTTGAATTCTCCCTTTCAATGTGATTTGAAGATGGACCTTGACCGGAAGAGGTTGATGTCAATCTTTGACCGAAGGCGAGGCCATCTAGAGTTTATTTCAGGCTACAGGTCCTGTACAGCCTCCATCAACCACGATCTTCGCTCACTCAAAGGCCCCAGTCTGAAGTTGGGCGCATCAGTATTCTCCTCCAGGTCGTCGGCGAAATCGGAAGCTTTGAGTCCTTCCAGGGCCTTGGAACGTCAGTCAGTAACAATGATCAGAACGGCAGTGGTCTGTTTGACCCACTTTTGAGCTCTCCTGAAGGAATATCTCATGAAGCGGCTCTTCGGGGAAATCAATTGCCGGTGCTTGGGAGCGAATCTCGGCATTGATGGCCGAACCTGCCAGGTCTTCGCATGCGACCGTCGTGAAGATTCTCTCGCTAGATTTGTGGAGCCTGCAAGCAATTTTGAAAGGTTTGACGCCTTTCAACAGCCTTTTTAGTCTATGAGAGGGTGCAAAGGTAGAATAAGCAAGAACTGTGCGTTGCACACATAGCATGTACTCACGACATGCGCCTGTAATCGAAAAGCTAGTGTTTGGAAAGTCTGCTTTAGTCGTTGCTTGAGAGAGTAGTAGAATCAAGGGCAAGTGGCTCACCTCTCCCTCCGAAGAGGTCGTCAAACAAATGATATATCGGGGCTGCTTTTCGGCTGTCCATACATTGATGACCTCTTTGTTGCTGTTCTTGAGATCGATGGCCAGCTCGATACGAGACTCGACACAGTCATCAAAGCGCTTGTGCTTGACTTCGGAGATCATAAGATCAAGATCCGGAAAAGATCGAGCCTGTTGGACGAGCTTGAAACCAAAATTGGACGATCTGCGATTGAGCAGGTGCTCCATACGGAGTGGATCCGAGTCTGCCACATCTCCAATCGACTTGATGCCCGCCTCGCTCAGCAGTTGCATGTACTTCTCCCCGATACTGGATGAATGACTGAGCTCTTTGGTGCTTGGTAAGCTGGAAGAAATTCAGTTCCTCACTTGTCTAGCTGTCGAAGCGTGGCAGGGCTCGAGTCCCAAGCCTGGCCGGAGGTTGATCGAACGCTGTAAAGACGCCGCCTCTTTAGCTGATCAAGGCAGTTGGAAACAGATCAGCAGGACCTACAGCTCAGAAGCGTCCTTCGCCGTCTTTCCGTCTTCGCGGTGGACAGCAATGTCAACGAGGCATTTGAGGCTGCGCAGAGTCTATCAGTAGCAGGCTATGAAATAGCAAGACTTGTCACTCGCATTCTAGGGGCCTGGCGAAAGACGAGCCTGGCCTCTGACTGAAAACCTGCTTTGAAGACTTCTCCCTCCTCTTTGAAGATGTCCAAGACATTCACCCCGGCAAGAACGGCCTGCAGGAAAAACAATTGAATCAGACGCTTTTCTTATAAGGTGACCCGCAGAGCGTCTACCTGGATCAAAATAGAGAGCTTGTCGGTGGCGTTTGTAACCTTTTTCGGTGGGAAGCGGATTTGCGACAAGGTGCGAATCTTGTTCCAGACGCCCTTTTCGCCGTGGCGGATGCGGATCTCGCAAAACTCTTCAGCAAGACACAGTACCTGAAGCTGAGGCGCCTAATCAGGAGTGCACGACGGTTTTGTTCACTCCAGAGCAAACTCACGATGTCGCTCGTTGAAGCTCCACGTTTAACGCGCAGAAGCCGAAGGAACGTCTTAAGAGCAACTTCAGTTGTCTCGGGTTGCTGAATGGTCGATTGTCACACTCACCTTGAAGCTGATAAAGTAGCTTGCGAGTAGATCACCATAGTGGGAGCATGCGATCTCTGATCTGCCATCTTGCGTAGCGTCAAGCAAGAGCTCGTGTTCCCGGAGACTCTTGAAAAGGTGTCGGGAAAGGTTTTGGACCCCATGCTCCGGGTCATTCATGCCACCAGCTCCTTCAATTTGGTAGTGGCGCTGTTGTAAGAACACGAATAGCTTTTCAGTGATGGTGAACAAAGCAAGAGATAACTTATGAACACATACGAGGTTCTTCTTCATCCGAACAAAGAGAAAAGTTCCCCGGAGCCAATTCTCCACAAAATCTTGACTGCAAGATTCCCTTTGACCAATTTCGGCATTGACGTGCTCGCTAATGGGAGGAAGCGTTGAGACTCGACCTCTCAGAAGTTTGAACGAAGACACATCGGTGGCTCACATGAGGCTTAGATGGAGCGTGCTTTCGATAGGTGTCTCGCCTCGGGCCATAGCTACGTAGTAATCTTTTCGGTTGTTCTCTGTCATGATGACGCAAACTCCCTCTCTATCGAATTGAGGACGTCCTGCGCGGCCCATCATCTGAAGAATGTCAAGGTCATCCATTTCAGTCTGGATAGAGATTCAGCTTCGTTTAGAGTAGCCCCAAGCAACAGAAGAGAGATTGTCCTGAGCTCCTGCTTACCCATTGCCCTTGGTAAAGTTTGGTCCCTCGAATGATGACGAGATAGCTGCAGGTCGAAAATTGTCATTTTAAGTCTCCATCTTCGAACGCCACCCATCTCTTACGCCGGCAGATTGACTCCAACGGCCAGACTAGAGGTGGACACTATAGACACATGTCAGGGGAAAAGCTGCGGAACATTTGGCCAACTTATTTGGTCAGCTTGCTCACCAAGGACAAAGCATCTTCCCTCGAGGAAGGCAGACTCCACAAGCCTTTTGTCGCGAGGTGAGAGGCCCGCATGATGATATGCTACCCCTCGAGGAGCCAATTCTTTAGAGCAACAACATTAGCTACCAGAGAAAGAGGAGCAAGTGCGGTAGAGCTGCTCACCGTTGAGGTTTGGATCATCGTAGTTGGCAGTCATCGAACTTCAACAAACCTTTAGCTATTTTCTCCGCTGTGGTGCAAACTTACGTTTGCTCACGGGAGAGGGGGGTCCCATGGCCTATTTCGTGCTTCGCAGAGCCTGTCGAACTCATTGGCAAGTACCTCTGCAGCGTTGGAAGCTGACTTCCTCATCGGTGCGAAAATAAGAACTGGCCTTCCGTTTGCGTGCTCTTGGATGATTTGCATGATTCTGAAGCAGTGCGATGAACGAGGTTTGCTAAGAGTTTTCTCCTTATCATCAACTGTGCCTACCTGCTGTTCAGATTTCCCTCTAGCTTCCAGTAATCTCCTTCAGGGTTGGCATATCCATACACGTACTGCAGTGACGCGCGTCAGATCTTCATGACGACGAAATGTGCTTCCGTTCTGCTTACCTTCCGCAAAGGGCAAGGGCGATATGTTTCGCCAAAGGTGAAGAGGTCTGCAGTGGTCTTTGGGGATCCGCACTCGTCAATGTCTGAGTCTGTCGCATTAGACCCGACCCATTCGGCAATATCGTCAGCGTTGGGGACACTGTGAATTGATTCGTTGTGAGATCAGGGAGGACGGCACCACCATTTGACGACCCGCTTACGTTGCAGATAGTGCGATAACGCGCAAGTCGTCGACCTTGTCTTTCATCCTCGATACGAGCACCTCGAGACATGGCCCTTTGGAAAGAAGCCAGAGGTAAGATGTGCTTCAATTTTTCCACTTCGGTCAGAAAGCACTACTCACCGCGATTCCTCTCGCGAAGGAAGTGGACTTCATCAATGAGCAAGAGCTTGATGTGACGAAGGATATGGTCGTTTTTGCTCCAGCGCCGTGTGATGCTGAGTCAACTTTTACTTTAGTACCTCTGAAGACCAACACGGTGGAGTTCCAGAGGACATCGCAGCTCACTAGTCCCACTTCTCCTGTGAATTGCAACGAGGAGAGTGATGGATTTCAGCCTCATTCTCGGACCGGACAAGTCCGTCAGCGCATACACACCGGTGTCGAGATGATGATCCTCGCATCTTTAGCGCTTGCAAGACCCAGAGCGTTGCTGTCGCCCTGATGAAGCTTGTTCAGAGGACGAAGGTGTCAACAAGCGTAATCCGCTGCTGCTTACCGTCAGCTCGACGACTGGCGCGTTGAGATGCTGAAACTTGGCAGCCCAATCCTTTGTCCTTTCTGAACAGAGACCTTTTGTCGGAGCTAGATAGAGGGCTTTCTGTTGCTGTGTGGTGTAGAGCAGCCTCGCAATTGCTATCTCAAAGATGACCGTCTTCCCCGAGCTGGTCGGGGCCGATACGACGATGTTACTTTTGGTCTCGAAGGCGGTGCTAAGGACTGTGCTCTGCATTGCATTGAAGAAGGGAAATGGAAACACGGGCTGCAGACAATCGGCTACTCGGAGACACAGGGAAGAGTCAGCGATACGATGGAAGCGGGCAGGTTCCCATGCGTACGTAGAACGCTTGTTGGCATTAGATCCCCGGCTCCCTCGCTTTCATCTGTGAGGTCTGTGTGCGTCAAAACAAGAGAAAGGACAGTAAAACAGCTCGGCTGCTGCCGGTGATGCTAACCATGACCCAAATTCGCTTCGCTGTACTCGGCGCCAGCGGCATCGTCGCCGCCGTAGAGGCCAGGTTGCAAAGCAAAGTTGTGACTGTCAGCGTGCATAGGGGGCATGGGGGACGGAGAAGAGACTACACGAGTCCCTTGCGGATTATATTGGGAGGGAGACTCGACAGCGGGAGGCGACGAAGTTGGAGAAGTATTGAGAGGCGCTTGTGAGCCATGGGTCATGAGAAGCTGAGCTTCCCAAACGTTGACATGGTGCATGTTAGCTTGCTCTGCATGCCTACTACTACTGCCCTCTACATATTGCTCCAACCACGACATGTCGATCTTCCGGCGAAGCAACGGACCGGATGACCCCGGGATTGCACTACGAAGGGATAAGTTGACAGGCGAAATGGAGGGGAATGCTTATAGACAAGACGATGTCCGATGGTCAAGCGAAGAGAAGCAAGAAACCGCGCCGCGCCGCGCGCGCCGAAATTCTCGCACGGACGTCCAATGCTTTCAGTGTAGCGCGCGGGCGAAAAAGCAAAAGTCAAAGAGGAAAAAAGAAGAACGGGGATTTGATCTTCTTCTGGTCCGACTCCGTTGCAACACAGAGGGAAGAAAAGGAGGAAGAAAAGGAGGCCAAGGAGAGGTAGGAGAAGAGTGACAAGCCAGCCGAGGCGGACGATCGTGAACGGAGACGCAAATAGGAGCCCAATCGCAGCTGACTTGGACACAGCGCAACTGAGAAGGGACGCGGACGCCCATGTACTGTACAGTACTTTCCTGCAGACGTGAAGAGCGGACGAGGCCGGTGAACTAGGAATGTGCGTCAGGCAAGGGTGCGACGCTCCTTAGACCGATTCTCACCCATCGTCGCTAAACTTCTCGTGTGGGTGCACCACTTACTCTTGTAGCCACCAACACGGCGACGTCGACTGAGCACTGATCGTGCCGACCTCCGGCTCTTGTTCTCATCGCACATCGCACAGGTGTGCAAAGCAGAGCCGCCTCTTCATAAAGATAGCAGACTGATGGTGGCTCTTTCTCTATAAAAACACTTGCTCGGACAGCTTGTGTCTATCACAGGGTTGCGCGCAGAGGCACGATGGCAGCACAGCGAGATGGGCCACTGTTCGTAATCAAGGTCAGCGACATCCCGAACAGCGCAAAAGTACGCGAGCTTCGAAAAGCAATCGGTGTCGCAGCCAAGTCGATTCGAAGAGAGCCGCCCATTCGCTTCGGTGTCGAGATAAGAAAAAAGGAGGGAGTCCGGTATGGCAAGCTCTCTTTCACAGAGGGGGAAGTGATCCGACTTTGGCTAAGCCGCTACGGCAGTCGTCTCGGCGAGCGGATCGTGGTCAAAGACCAGCGCCTGACCTTTGCGCCTCTGGAAGAGGTCATTGACAAGTGGCAGATCTCGGCGATTAACAACCAGATCAAAGATCGACAATGGGAAGGTTCCGACTATGACGACATCCCCGAACCACCTCGTCTGTCGATTGTCGACGTCTCTTGTGGTGCCTGGGACTCACGCAATGCGTACTGCCAGGGATGGGGACGGTTATGCCAGGATCCCAAGTCCTGTATGACGTTCGACGTCGACGAGACGAAGCTCAGCATCCGTATCGATGACCTTGTCATTGAGACGGTGTCGGTCAATATTCTCCATGTCATTCTCGTGGGCAAGGCATTGTACATCGAGCTAGGCCACCCACCGCTCTTTCTTCGCGAAATTGCGAGGGTGAGCACGGCAGCGCCGACTACTTTTCCAAGCGAGCCAGTGTCCAAGCAGGTGCTCCCAAGACGACCGCGTGCAAATTACCGACGACTTCTTGAGTGTCAAGAAGATCATGAGGGCGCCATTGAATTTGACAGAGTGGGAGCATTTGACAGCCAGCACATGCCAGTTGCACAGTACTGCAACGTCTTCAGAGTTGGCGCTTGCACCGTGCAAGAAATCAAGTCCTTCTACGACCTCACCCAAAGACGACTTCCTAAGCTGAAAAAGGTCTCTTCGATTCCAATGGGCGATCCGGCAACCTTCTCGGCACAAACAATCTCGTCGCTAAATGCCATGTTCGAAAAGCTCTCGTTCGAGGTGGCTTTCCAGGCTCAGGCTCTAATTGGCCCTCGGTTGCTACCCTTGGAGTTGCTCAGCTTGAGAAAGCAAATTGTCAAGCTGGAAGCGCGTCTCGGACCGTCAGCAGCCCCAGCTCTGAGGAGCCTCAAAGCCCACCTTTGTGACCGCGGACCAATAGCCGAGAAGGAGAACTGGCCTTCATTTTCCCTCGATCAGATGTCCCGAGAACTCGAAAGAGCAGAGCAAGGGAAAACCCTCGAAGCCCAACTCCAGACGCGGTCCAAAACGCTCACGCACACCGCCCAGCTCACGCCGTCGTATGGCTGCTTTCTCGACGGACCCCACCTCGACGACGGTAATCGTATCCTTCGTCAATACCCTGGTAAAGACGTTCACTTTCTCCGCGTAAGGTGCATCGAGGAGAATGGCTCCGTGTTGCGCGTCTCGCAGAACGGAATCCAGACAAAGGCCATGATCGAGGAACGCTTTGGCACCGCTCTCCGTCAGGGCATTGTTGTAGCTGGCAGGAGATTTCAGTTCCTCGCCTTCAGCGGCAGCAGCCTTCGCGAAAGCAGCTGTTGGTTCATGGTGAGCTTGCATTGGTCTAGTGAGGTTAAGCTCAATGCGCTCGTGGCTGACTTCAGACAATGTCCAGCGCCCTTTTCAATTTCATGGTACGAGGGTCCGGCCAGACACGATCCGACAAAGCATCGGCGCACTCGATCACATTCGCTGCCCTGCCAAATACGCCGCTCGGATGGGGCAGGCATTCACTGCCACACCATCGAGCATCGAGATCCATCCAAGCCAAATAAAACGTATCGAGGACGTCGAAGTTGGCAAATACTGCTTCACAGATGGCATCGGAACCATCTCACCGGCTCTTGTCAAAAGGGTGACGGAGGAAATGTACGAATTTGAGCCGCCCACGCCTCCCACTGTCTTTCAGGTCCGAATCGGCGGCGCAAAAGGTGTACTTGCCATCGACACGAGGCTTGAGGGCGAGCAGGTAAATCTCCGCAACAGTATGGTCAAATTCGAGGCAACGAGCACCAGACTCGAGATCGCCAATGTCTACAGAAAGCCACTTCCGATGTTCCTCAACCGACCCATGGTCGCCCTTCTCGAGAGCCTGGGGGTGCCAAAAAGGGCTTTCATGGCCTTTCAGAACGCTGCCGTCCAAGGGTTGCGCGATGCAACGCGGTCCGTCGATGCTGCAAGGGCCCTGCATCTGCATTACGGCATGGGTCTTATCTGCTCCGACGTTCTCTCGGCTCTCGCCACGCGGGGGATCAATGGCTTCGGTGCCGCCTTCCTGCGAGAGGCGAATTTGGGCCTCGTCAATTTCGCTCTGCGAAACGTGAAGTACCGAGCTAGGATTCGCGTCCCGAATTGCTATACACTACTCGGTGCAATTGACGAGACGGGTGAATTGGGCCCTAAAGAAGTCGTCGTCGCCATAGGCTGGCCAGGTGAGCCAATGCAGTACCTTGAAGGTCGCTGCTTGGTCGGACGTTCGCCCATGACTGCGCCTGGCGACGTTCAGTTCGTCACGGCTGTCGTTCCTGCCGCCGACTCTCCTCTGCGCGCCCTACGCAACGCCCTTGTCTTTTCTCGAAAAGGCACGCGTCCTGTGCCAAGCATGCTGGCCGGTGGCGACTTGGACGGAGATCTGTATAATGTCATCCAAGAAAAGTCTCTTCTGCCCAAGGTCACGTACAAAGCGGCGACGTATCCGCGGCTAAAGCCCCAGGAGCTCGACCGAAATTGCACAGTCGACGACGTTATCACATTCTTCCTCCAGTTCATCGAGGTGAGACCTGAGCTTACGGCATATTGTGTCATATTCTCACTGACCGGACGCGATCATATCCTGGTCTAGCATAATGTCATTGGGATAGTCGCCAATCATCACTTGCACCTCTCCGATCGAAGCAACAAAGGTGTCGTTGACAGGGCCTGTATAAGACTCGCAGCGCTGCATAGCATCGCCGTCGACTACAGCAAGACGGGCATCCCAGCACCAGTCAAAGACTCGCCATATGTTCCTGCTGAAAAGCCAGATTACTTCATGAAGGAGTATCGGCTGGAAGGTCGCGACAGTCGCCAGCACCCTCGAGAGAGGGAGCTCTTTTACCAGAGTAGAAAGGCGCTCGGCGAGATGTTCCGTGCCATCGACGTACAGAACAAGCTCACAGAGTGGAGCCGTCTGGCGTCTTTGCCGTTATCGGAAGCAAAGCCAGAGAGTAGTGACGGACAAGAGGAGAATAGCTGGTCGACCAATCTCTGGGACGAATTGAAACGAGACGGGCGCGCTGATGGCTACCATCGCCACCTGGCGAGCGTCACGGCCGTCTTGGACTACTATGACCGCAACGTCGGCGTCTTGCGGAGGGATTATAGTCCCTTCAAACGGAGCCTGCTCTCAGAGGAAGAAGTGTTTATGGGCTGCATTATTGAGCGAGGTCCGACGCAACAAAGCTTTAATGACTTCGACCACATAAATCGACTCCAAGACGAGTACGAGTCGATCTGCAGGATTACGAGGCAGCTCGTCTTTTTCCGCTCCTCAGACTCGCCTGTCCAAGGTCACTCCAATGGTCTTTCCCGCGCTACCTCAAAAGGCCATTCGGGCAACAACGGTGTTGGGACCGCGGGGCTTAAGGGAAGTGATCCAGCCAAGCACCCCAGTGAACGCAAATCGAGCACGGTCGAAGAAAGTCTTGTCCGCCGCTGGATCCTCTACAGCAGCGATCGCTTCGATGACGACGTTGCTATTGGAAACGAGGTCCAGAAAGTCCCGCAAGAGCGTGTTGCGAAGGTCAAGCGCGAGCTCATCGGCGTCATCACCAATGGCCTAGCCTTTTACAGCGTAGCACTCAAAAAGTCTGCGGGCAGGAGCGCACCATGGATTGTCGTGTCGGCCATCCTGCGAGCACATCGATATCTCGACGCCTTTGAAGGCAAGAATGCGGTTCCGAACGGGATGTCTAATGCTGTCTTCAGTCGAGAACTCAAGACTCCAGAGACTCCCGCGACGCCAGACGAGGTCAACAGAGTCGGAGACGACAATAGCGAGGGAACAGACCAAGATGAGAGCAACGCGGGAGACGGCCTTGCGCTGAACAACGACGATCTGATGCTTGGGTTGGTAGGCAATATCTACGAGGGCCTGGAGGTGCTCGACTCGTACGACGAAGTCGAAAAGCTGCCCTCGCCGGAGAGAACAGAGAGTCTTGATGGCAGCAGTGTAGTCGACTCGCTTGCCAACATTACCACTTCGAATGACAACGTCGTCGCAAACAAGACTGCTGGCGAGGAAAGTGCCGACCCAGATGCGAGCCAAGAGGGCACAGACGACGATGACGACGATGACTTTGGCTTCGAGGCGTTTACGAGGAAGCCGATGACGGGCAGAGGAGGCGGAGCCTATATGACGAGCGACGAGGAGGCCTCGAGTGACGAAGAATAGCCACAGAAGATCTAGCACGCCGCCCGTTGGAACGCTTACACGCATCACGAACATGCCAAGAGTGCTTCTTCAAAGATTGAAGCTAGAACAAAAGGGCGAGATCCCCTGTCACGATAGATTCACTTTCTAATCATGTCTATTACAGTCATTCATGCAGCCCTTTTGAAAGCCAATCTCTCTCTGATGAAGTGAGGCTCGTTCTCTTCGCCACCCAGGAATTGTCGGTAGACGTCGGTGATTGTGCTGCTGCTGCCTTCGGTCCACTTGCTCCGCCAGAAGTGGGCGCCTTCGACGGTGAGATTGTTTTGCGCTGCGAAATCGCGCAGCGAGAATTGTCGACGCTCGACTGAGCTCGAGGAGATAGAAGCGCCCTTGGGTTGGGCGAGAAGGCAGAGTGCATACCGGTGCGGCTTCGTGCCCTTTTGGGGGTGAGGGGGGATGTACGACACCAGGTCGGACCCGCCCTCGACAGTGTTTTTTATTGAGGAGAGGGCAACGTCGGACACGAGCCAGTGAAGATATGTCCCGATGCGCTCCTCGGCCTCGTACGGCGCATCGGCATCAACGAGGGCCAATGTGTAGAAGCGCTCCTCGGCATGGAACGGCGTGGCCAGGATCGAGGGCTGGTCAAAGGTCCTCGCGGCGGGGATGATGCAGCCAGGGTCGATGATCTCGCCGCTGACGTCCTCAATCCCACTCTTGGATGTGACATCTGTGAAGCCTGTCCCCTCGCCAAAGGAGACCTGGACATCGACCGTGGGTGTAAAGGTGAGCAAGATGTCTGGAACGATGTACATGTCGCGCAGTCTCGCAGCGAGCCTCTCGAGGGGCCCGCGCCTCCACGCCTGCTCGCGCAAGTGGGCAAAGACAGGAGAAGAGAGAGGTGCATCGACATTGTTGGTGAAGCGCCATCGGACGGCGGGATCGTTGATCTCTGCAGCGACGAGGTGGGCGTCGAGCTTGGCTTGTGCCGATGAGCGCTCAGGCGAGCCGGGAGGGTGCGACGAGATGGCTGCTTCCAGCGCGGGGATCTCGCGGCGTAGTGAGGCCTGCTGTGACGAGATGTAGGCGAGCGCCTCATCATAGGCCGGCTCGACGCCCGGTGCGATCGGTGGAGTCCACCCCGATGAGGAAGAAGAAGCTGCTGACGCTGATGCAGACGTTGACGCAGAGGAAGAAGAAGACGAAGCGGAAGAAGATGAGACGTTGGCATTTGCCACAGTCGCCAGCCGACGAACATGCCGGAGCGATGCCCTCGCCTGGGCCCTGATAGTCGGTATCGCCGCTATTGTCGCCATGCTGATCCGTCGGAGCGAACTTCTGGTCGGCTTGGCAAAACGGGAGAAAAGAAATGAAAAAGAAAAAAAAGGAAGTCCCTTTAGCCTAAAGGCACGTGGAATATATTTAGTCCGTGCTGGCCACGCCCGCCCATCCCCTTCTCTCCGACCTCAAGAAGCGCAACACAGCCAGGCCGTGGAAGGAAGAACTGAGGTGTCAGGTACGACAGCTGCGACGATTGCTGCGACGAGCTGGCGAATCAGTACCGGCAACTAGCACCGTGAAAGCCAGGCAGCTGTGACGATGGCAAGCAGCGGTGGGGGCCTGCAGCGGAGAAGAGGGGGAGGAGGAGGAGGAGGCGCGGGGGCGGGATACGGTGTCGACGACGAGGATGCCAATCCTTCACGGAACGCGTCGCCAGGGCCTTCTGGCCTACATGCGAGCAGTTCTACAAATGGCCATCAGTCAGCGAGCGGCTCAAATAGCAAAGCTGGAGGAGGGTCAGGCAAAAACAGGGAAGCAGGCTCTGCTGGGCCCAGCGGCTTGAACGGCATCGGCGAGCTCAAAGGAGGGGCAGGGAGCGTGACAGTGACGAGCAGTAGTGGAGGCCATCGGATCGCATATGACCCAAGAGATCTTGCCGACGAGAGCGAGACGCTCGAGAACCCGCGGTTGACCTTGATGGAAGAGTGTCTCTTGCTAGGTCTCAAGGACAAGCAAGTGAGTGCAGCTACTCGCTCCTCCTGCTCCTCCTGCTATGCTGACAAGCGGTCCGCTTACTTTGCAAAGGGTTATTTGTCATTTTGGAACGACAACATCTCATATACCCTCCGAGGGTGCATCCTCATCGAATTGGCTCTCCGAAGGCGCATCTCTGTCTCACGAGACTCATCCGCATCGCACCGGCCCAGGGGCATGGGTGCCCTCGCTGTTCAAGACCGACTCATTGAGGTGGTGGACAGCAAAGCGACAGGCGAAGTTCTGCTTGACGAGGCGCTGAAGCTCATGAAAGCAAGCGAGAGGATGAGTGCGGCCCAATGGGTCGACCTGCTTAGTGGTGAGTAGCTTTCTCGGAACTGGCTGCCCTCGTCTTCCACCTCGCTCATTCGAGCGGTAAACCATCAGGCGAGACCTGGAACGTGACCAAAATTGGCTACCAGCTCAAGCAAGTGCGCGAGCGTCTTGCAAAGGGCCTCGTCGACAAGGGCATCTTGCGGACCGAGAAGCGCAACTTTCTGCTGTTCGACATGGCGACGCACCCGGTCGCCGACTCATCTGCAAAAGACGCTGTGCTACGCCGAGTACTCTCGCTTCTCACCTCGAGCTCACCAAGCGTCCATGCACATGTCCTCTACCGCGAGGAGAAACGGCCGATTGCCTTTGCGGCAACGAGGGCCCTTTCGTTGTTGTGCTGCGCTTTTAGCGCAAACGTCCTCGAAAACGCCCTGACGCATCTGTCGTATGATGCAAGAGAGGCAGCGTTCCAAAAGGTCGACGATATTCTCGCAGAATTTGCGCAATGGCCCATGGCACCAAGGAGTGGCGCGCCAGTTGGGATAGCAGGCGGGCCGGCCGGAGGAAGAGGAGGAGGGACACCAGGCTTGGGCGAGGGCAGCGTCGTAACACCAGGGCAAGAGGCGACGGCGGGAGCGAGCATCTTCGAGCTCGCAAAGGCCGTCCGAAATGACCTGCAGACCGATACTTCCGGCATCGCCATGGGCGCATTTGAGGCAATCGCGGGCGTCCTTCATACCTTGAGCAGGATGGATTCACTCCTTTAGATCCGTACCCGCTCCCCAGAGCCGTCTTCACTTGTGTTGTGACATCCTATACGTATCGGTGCATGGCTGCGCACTCTCTAAGCATCGTAATCATCCCCTGTACACAGGGACCTATTGCGCGCACAAAAAATAATTCTCTTTTCGCCTATTCTACAGTTCCTCTACTCGAGCTCCCCTTCGGGCACGTCGCCTCCGTCGTCACCGAGGGCTGTGGCGCTGGGCTTGAAGACTTGAAGGACGTTGTCTTCTGCCGCTGTGGCCATGTGCCATTCGGCGTGGGGCGACCATGAGATGTCCTGATGAAGTGGACAATGTCAGCACTTGATGATAGGGCAACCTCATCAGTCAGCTCACCGTTGTGCGAGCCGTGTGGCCGCCATGGACGAAGAGAAGCTCCGGCGGGCCATCCTCGGCGTCTTCTGGTGTCTGCTCTTCGCCGATTCTCGACAGGTCCCACATCATAACTCGTCGATCCGCTGCTGCACTCGCGACGCTGAAGGATTCAACATTGTCAGCACACCGACATTGGAAGAGCTGAATGGGCTGACTCACATCGTCTCGTTGTGCGGCGACCAAGCGAGCTGAAGGACCTCATCTGTGTGCGCTTCCAGTGAGTGCAGCTTGGTCTTGAGGTTTCGAAGATCCCACAATCCCAGGGTCTGCGAGAAGAAAGGGAGCTTAGCTTGGTGCAGTGATTGCCGGGATGAGAATACCCACCTTATCGCTGGACCCTGTGCAGATGATATGCTCGTTCGCAGGGCTGAATAGGACAGCATTGATCTCACTCGCATGGGCATTCTCAACCCTCTGCTTTGGAGAGCTTCCCTTGTCGCGGGTGTCCCAGCTAGACGAGTGAGGCGCGAAAATGAGCAAATTTTCTTCTCGCTCTTGGCACTCCAAGCATGACCGTACTCACACCAGCATGCTCCTGTCATCACCGACGCTGGCGAAGAGCGTTTCTTTCAGATTGTGCCAGGCCACATCCTCGACGACAGACGAATGGCCATGGTAAGTAGTCACTGGGTCCATCGTTGTCTCGCCCTTTTTGTACGCCGAAATGTCCCAGTAGCACACTGTCTCATCGTCCGAAGAGGCCAGAATATGTCCCTGCTTGAGGGGGTTCCACGAGAGCCCGTATCTGCGCAGAGGAGTCAAATACTTCTTCCGGCTACTAAATCATCTGCAGAACTACTCACCCTTCCTTTTCTTGCCCAGCCAAAATGATGTCTGGCTTGCACTTTCCATCCGGACTTGGCTGCAGACTATGTTTTGTTCGGTCAAAGATATATGTCGGGCCCAGGACAGTCCTTGTCGCGATCAGGTCGGGGTTCTGAGGACAGTAGCGAGCGCGATTGACCTCGCCGTCGTGGTTAATCTTTTGGTGGATAGTCACTTTTGGCGTGAAGCCCCCGTATGTCCCGATCTCTGAATGTGGGCCCAATCATCAGCAGCCGCTCAAGTTGTCATCCTGGAGATACGGGGTAGTCACCTCCTTTGTCCTCGTCGTACTTTGTCGTATCCAGCTCGGCCTCTTCGCCTTCTGCTGTGGTCGGCAGCTGTACATGCGCAATCTGCAAGTAGTTCTGGTCCTGTCCCGATGTGTGCGTCCCGAGCAGCAGCCTGTGCTGCTCGTAGTTCTTTCCAGCGGGCCTGGTCGCGCACAACAGCATTAGCACGCTGTTGCACGAGGAGTTTCCGCTCTACTCACCTCTCGCGATCAGGGAACCATTGGACAGTCAAGGTGGGCCACTCGAGCGCATTTGTGACGACAAGATCGTATAGGAAAGGAGAGTTCTTTTTCCAGATCTTGTACTCCTCGTTGGAAATCTTTACGGCGTTGACATCTTCCTCTTCCATCTTGTCGTTTTGCTCGCGAGGTGCGCGGTGGTGATGGGGATGATCTTTGATGGAGGAGACCTTCGCGTCGACGCGAAGGCGAGCGTGTAGCAGCTCTAATTTCACACGTGGGAAAAGTAGTAGCGGCGAAGAAGTGCGAGGTGATGAGTCGCGCGAGACACCAACTTTTTCTTCACCTCTATCTTTCGATCCGAAGCCACCTTCAAGAGCTGCCTGGCTAAGATGTCTGTGCAGGCAGCGACGCTCGAATCGATCTCGTCGTCGCTCAAGTCGCTGTCAATTGCAGCGACGAGCGTCGTCTCGCATGCAGCCTCCACTTCGCCCGACAGCTGGAAGGAAGCTGTCTCCTCGCTGGCCACGGGCGCCAACTTTCAGTACACCAAGACACTCCTCTTCAAGCCCAAGACGGCAAAAACGGCAAAGGCCTACCCAGTCCTTGTCGTAGCAAAGAATGATACCGAGACAAATACTACTGCGCTGGGCAAGGAGATCAACCAAAAGGAGATGCGGCTAGCCGCCCCAGAACTTCTTCAGGACTTTCTTGGTGCTACGAAGGACGATGTGTCGCCCCTTTCCGTCTCAAAGGCCAACGGACCCGAAGGGTCGCACCCATTGCTGGTCGTGCTAGATGCTTTCGTCGCCTCGTCTGAAGAACAATTCGCTTTCCACGCCGCCTCGTCCGAAAAGACCATCTTCCTGACAGGAAAGGAGGTCGCCAAATACCTTGAGAGCACAGGTGCCAAGGTCGAGACCATTGACTTTTCAAAGCTTGCTTCGAACCCTGCGTGAGTCTTCTATCACTGTGGTGTTCTTCACGTTTGGCAAGTAAAGTACTGACTTTGTAAATCCAGGCCCATGCCCAAGGCTAACGCCCCCTCGGCATCGGGCGTATCGGCCCCCGGCGTCACACAGGCTCCCGTTGCCAACAATAACGCAGCTCGGGCCAGGGCGGCAGATGCGGCCAAGAATCCCGACGCCGAGTTGATTGGGATCACTGTCCGGAAAGATGGTGACTTCCCCGAATGGTACCAGCAGGTGCTCAAGAAGGGTGACATGCTCGACTACTACGACGTGAGCGGCTGCTACATCCTGAAGCCTTGGAGCTACAACGTCTGGCAGGCGATTCAGAGTAAGTCAAGATGAACAGAGCCCTCGCCATTGTTATCTGACTGCATTTACAGCCTTCTTCGATGCGGAGATCAAGAAGCTTGGCGTGGAGAACTGTTACTTTCCCATGTTCGTTTCTTCGGACGTATTGGAGAGAGAAAAGGATCATATCGAAGGGTTTGCCCCCGAGGTGGCTTGGGTCACACGAGCGTGAGTAGCGTCAAGCAACAATTGAAGCATGCATCAGACTGATCAAGCGACTGGCAGTGGCTCGAGCGACCTTGAGAAGCCCGTTGCTATTCGCCCGACCTCGGAGACGGTCATGTACCCCTACTACGCCAAATGGATCCGGAGCCATCGCGATCTGCCTCTCAAGCTCAACCAGTGGAACAGTGTCGTGCGTTGGGAGTTTAAGCACCCTCAGCCTTTCCTCCGAACGCGAGAATTTCTTTGGCAAGAGGGTCACACTGCACACCTCACCCTCGAGGAAGCCGACAAAGAGGTCAAGCAGATCCTCAAGCTGTACCAGCGGGTCTATGAGGATCTTCTGGCCGTACCAGTCGTTCCAGGAGTCAAATCGGAGAAGGAAAAATTTGCTGGTGGTTTCTACACGACGACTGTCGAAGGCTTCGTCCCCACCACTGGCCGAGGAATCCAAGGAGGAACGTCTCACTGTCTCGGGCAGAACTTCTCGAAGATGTTCAACATCACTGTTGACGACCCCAAAGCGACCGACGAAACGAGAGGTACACCCGAGGGCAAGTTGTTTGTCTGGCAAAACTCCTGGGGCTTGTCGACGAGAACAATTGGCGTCATGGTCATGGTGCATGGAGACGACAAGGGCTTAGTCATGCCCCCTCGCGTTTCGCAGATCCAAACAGTTATCGTCCCCTGCGGCATCAGCGCCAAGATGACGCCAAAAGAAAAGGACACTATTCTCGATGCTTGCGAGGAGACGGCAAGGTCGCTTCGAGAAGCTGGCATCCGGGCCAAGGCAGACCTGCGCGAGAATTACAGCACAGGCTTCAAGTTCAACGACTGGGAGCTCCGGGGTGTGCCCGTCCGTCTCGAAATTGGTCCCAAGGACCTGGAAAAGGAGCAGGTCGTGGCAGTTCGCCGTGACAATGGCGAGAAGGCTTCAATGAAGACCAAGGAGCTTGTTCACGAACTTCCCAAGCTCCTCGACGCGATCCACGACTCCATGTTCAAAAAGGCAGACGATATCTACCGAGCCCACCGCAAGGTTGTGACCAAGTGGGATGACTTTACGCGCACGCTCAACACCAAGTGCCACGTCATCATCCCGTGGTGCGAGGTCGAGGCGTGTGAGGACGCCATCAAGGACCGCAGCGCTCGGCAGGGCAGCGAGGGAGAGGCGCAAGACGAGCGGGCACCCTCGATGGGCGCAAAGTCGCTCTGCATCCCCTTCGACCAGGCTCAATATCCAGACATTGCCGGTCTCGAGTGCCCCCAGTGTGGGCAGAAGGCTAAGCGCTGGACTATGTTTGGCCGGTCGTACTGATCTAACGTGGTCACACATACGCAAACACACTGTTGTTGAGGGTAATACAAATGTCATGATGCTTGCGATGTCTTGAGAAAGGACTGAAGTAGACCGAGGGACCTAATATATGCATCTATCGGGGTAGCGGATGGGAGACGGCGACGTAATTGTCTCCTGCATCGCCACCAATCTTTGAGAGCGTCTTTTTATCATCTATCCGCGGTATCCGATGTGGGTTCCGAAAAAGGTCGATGGGATCATACCGATGTTTGAGTATCGTTATTCTCTCAAGGGCTTCTTTGCCATAATACGCTTCTTTCCACTCCTCGTCTCCCAGCGACAAGTCGACATAGCAGCTGTACGACTTTTCCACGATGCCGTCGTTGGCCAGCGACTGTTTCCACTTGGCGTCGATTTGTTGGAGCAGGTTTCTTGCCTCGATATTAAAGGGGGTATTGGGCATCATGCCGACCGATGTCTGTATGAGCCAGAGAGCATCGCGCTGCTGCATTGAGGAAGCTTCGACGAGCTCCTTGTCAAGGTGTCGCGCATGGCTACCGCCAAACAGCTCCATGTACACGTTCCAGGCCCAATTTTCTGTGCTTGTCGAAGCCTTGGCTCTCTGCCAGAGCAACTGCACGACATTGTCGACCGCCGCAGTCGACAGCGCTTTGGTGTTGTCCATCGTCAGCGAAGTGCGAGCGAGGAATTGATTGTGCCGAAGACGCTCAGCCAGGGTGTCGAGCTTGTCGTCTGCCTTTCCAAAGTCGTCCCAGTCCTCCATCAGGCGGAGGTAGTCGACCTCATCGGTTCTCACGCCATCTGGCACGAGGGGCAAGCCTCTCCTGTCTAGCTCGGCCTGGAGCGCTTGAGCAACGGTCCCATTGAAAGTGGCGAGTGAACCGCGAAAGGCGCCTCGCATATGCATCGAGACTGTCCCTCCCGGCGGATCTCCCATGTTCGGCTGCTGGATCTGAAGATGAAAGCCTAGCTCGGCAGGATTCGACTCGCTCATGGCAAATGCCTGAATCGCCTCGATCGTTTTGACTGTATCCGCGACCGTTTTGAGCGAACTAGTCCACCGATACTCGAGAAAGACCCAGGGGCCAGCCACGTCGTACGTCTTGAAGGTGAAGCGAGTCACAATTCCAAAGAAGCTACCTGCCCCTCTCAGACCCCAGAAGAGCTCTTCGTGGTTGTCCTTGTTGGCCACGACGACAGTGCCATTGGACAGGACGACCTCAGCCTCGAGGATGTTGTCAGTCGTCATTCCCCACAATCGCGACGTTGGACCGAAGCCACCGCAGAGAGCATGTCCGCCCACACCGACGGGCGGACAGGTTCCATGAGGCATCCCTCGCTTGCCACTGTGCCAGAGACCTTTGACGACATCGCCCAGTCGCGCCCCAGGCCCCACGTTGGCCACGCCCTTGGCGCTGTCCGAATGGATGTCGCCCAGTCTGACCAGATCTACAATCAACGATCCGTCTTGCCCACCTGATCCAAACCCTCCAAACGAGTGCCCGCCGCTCCTGGCGGCCACGGCGACGTTGCCATTCTTGGCAGCACAGATCACAGCGGCAGAGACCTCTTGCGTCGAGCGCGGGTAGACGATGGCATATGGGTGGAAGTGGAAGGCGAGGTTGTCGGACTGTGCCGCGTCCCAGTACATGCTCGAGTCGTTTCGGGCCGGATCAATAACGTTGAGACGAGACGAGAGGAGACAGTCCGTCAAGGCGGCATTGTCCTTGAGGTCGGTCAACGATCTGGCCCGAAGAATGTGGCGTGAGGAGAGCAAGGTGGGTGGCAAATGGTGTTGGGCGAAGTTGGAGTAGGGCGCGCCCAACACCACAGAGGCGAGACAGCAGGCGATCAATGCGAAAGCAGATAGCATCATTGGAAGCTGCGTCGCTAGCTGCGGTGTACCTCTTCGAGACCCTATCCTCCGTCTCCGTCGCACAGCTCCTCTTCTTGGTCGATAGGGCCCATCCTTCCCCTCATCCCCCTCCTCGCCTCTCGAGTGTCCCCCAAGTGAAGAGCTCGAACAGGCTGCCAATGCAGGCATACTCACACGAGTCTCTTCCTTCGCTGAATGAGTAAGAGAGCACGCGCCTCTGGCGCTGGAAGAGACGAGGTAGGGGCAGGACAGTGCAGCGACTTGCTCGATAGGCGTTGGGGATGAGAAACGAGCTTATTTAGAATCTGTGCCGGAGAATTTGGAAAGGCCTTTTCCCTTTCTCTTATAGTCAGTACCTACTACTACTACTAGTGTGGGTCCACTCGAATGCGAACGCTAGGTGAAACAGACTTAGCCTTTCGTCGGGGCTTGGCTGCAAGGCTGCAAGGCAACCGCGGCGACGCGAGCGAGACTTCGAATCCGGCAGCGGGCTGCTTGCTGCTCAATGGATTCCGCTCAGCAAAGGCTGACACATTATATTCTTTGAGGGAGAAAGATCAGACCCATCGACTCGAGCTTAGGAGAGGTGATAGAAGAACAGTTGCATTTGTCAGAGAGAGTGTAGTGGTACAATGAAGGAATGATGCTTTGCGTGAACGAATATACAATGTGATAGCGACAATAATCAGACTCAACTTTCTGCAAGCTTGCTATGCGTCTGATGTTGAGTCGGAACCAGAGTCGATGCTGGAATGATCATCACCAGTAGTAGTAGTAGTAGTAGTACTGCTTTTGTTACTTTCGCCAAAGTCGACGCCCTGTTTCTTGAGTAAGTTGCTGTACTTGTATCGGATGACACCCAACCCGACATTCATCTCTTCTGAAAAGCGTTTGACTTCATCCTCATCGAGCCTTTCTCCTCCAAATTGAAGCGTGTGGACGATGTAGGTGGCGATTGTCGGCCTCCGCAGCGGTGGAGTGCGCATCTTGGCACCCACAGCTGCGAAGTCCAGGCCAGCGCGGAAATGCTGCAGTGCCTCGCGATGCCTTCGAGAGAACTTCCACTCTTTGCACGTCTCGGAGTGCTCTTCCGCAGTCTTCTTCTCTTCGGAATCGACTTTCCCTTCGGAGGCCAGTGTCTCCTCTGCCGGAAGATCTGATGTTTCTTTGCGTGTTTTCGCCGCAGACTTCGTGGCCTCTACGGATGTTACCGCACTCTTCGTCTCCTTGGACTTCACCGCTCCTTTATACGACGGCGTCTTCTTTGTCGCTGCCGCCTTGGAGGTCAGAAGCTCCGTCGACTTCTTCTCATCGCTCTTCGAGTCTGGAGAAGTAGGTGTCAGCATATTCTTCGTCGTCGCCTTGGCCTTTCCACTGGAAGTTGCCGTTTTCTCGGCCCTCTCGTCCGCTTTGGAGGCGGCCGCTACATCGTCGGGCTCGACTTTCTCCTTCTCGATCGCCGCTTCTGCCTCTTGCGTTCTCGACGCGGAGGGTCGCTTATCGACAACTCGAGGTCGGGCGTCCGTACGCGACCGCCTCAGTGCTTTGGATACATCTTCGGACGTGAAGGTAGATGGAGGACTGTCGGTTGTCCGGTTGAGCTGGTCGATGTGCTTAGCGAGACTGAAAAGAATCTCTAGTCCAACGTAGACATCGCTTGCAGCATAGTCGAGCTGCTGCTCACTAAGGACCTTGATGGCCCAGTTGCTCATTCGGACATTTGAGTCTTTGTCCAGCTTTCGCCTCAGATAGATCCTCGTCAAGTCGCGAAGGGCAATGTGCGTGGCATGTCCGGCCCATCTGTCGGGCTCGGCGAGCTTGGCCAGCGTTGACAGCTCTACGACATTACGAGGCGTCACGTCTTGACCAAAATCGCTCCGAAGCTTGGAAAAGTCGCCGCTGATCGCCACGCCGCACTTGATTGTCTCTCCATCTTCAATGAGCCTGACGAGATGTTTAGGGAGCTTCTCGAGGTGATCGACTTGGCACACAACGATGCGACTGGGCGCTGCAATTTGGATCAAGCCCGTTTTCGACATTTGACCCGCCTTGAAGACTGCCGGCCACTCCATGTCAAAGGAGAGAGGTGTGCCGTTCGGAATCGGCTCCAAGGCCTCGTCGATGGCCTCCGCTGTTGATGCGAGAATGAGAACGGGAGAGGCATGCGTGGGTACAGCTACTCTGGCTTTTGTTGGCTCTGCAGTCGGATTCGCCTCTTGCCTCTCCCGTTCGAGCTGTTCCTCGTCCTTTTTCATCGATTCGATGAATCCTGCCGGTCTCTTGTACGAGTACGTTGCATAATCTTTTTCCAGCTGCTGCCTCTCCCGTTCCCTTCGCAATGCTGCAGCTCTCTTTTCCCTGAATGTGCTGGATCTGCCCGCGTACGTCAAACCCGTTGCCGTCATCTTTGTTGATGCCGTCACTGTCGGCGTGGTCACCGCCGTTTCGATCTCGACGGCTCCTGACTCACGGAGCGACCTCGTTTTGTCCTTCTTAGACGGCGAGGTCAAACGCTCAATCGTCTGCTCTGCCAAAGACTTGTTCATCTCCACCGTAGGCTGCGTCGAATAGGATTGGCTGCAAAAAAGGCGAAGAGAAATTCAGTTAGGCGATGCACAAATGCCATTCATGGAAAGACCTGCGATTACCTACCTGAGCTTCGGTTTCTTAGTTCCTCTATGGACCTGCATATTGTGCTTTCGCTCGTCGCCAAAACGTATCAGATCGCCGACATTCCATCGGCGCTCTAGCCAAGCGATGCCAGGGATGAAAGTGGACTTGCCTCTGGCACCTGAACTGCTGCCCTTGCTGCTTGGCTCTCCTCTTGCCGTGCTGCTCGAGGCACGCCTGTGCGCAGGAGCCAGCCGGGCAGGGACGTGTATATCTGCCAACTGCGACGACAAGAATGCGGGTGAAGGCGAGCGTGCAACCAGATTCTCCTTCTCGTCGTCACTAATCTCCACCACGTCAAAATTTCGGGCCTTTTGACCCGTTTTGCTGGCAAGAGTGGCATCTTCACTTCTTGCGTAAGCTGCGCTCGGGCGCCCTTTAGCAGCAGCAGCAGCAGCAGCAGCAGCAGCATCTCCGCTTTGATCGGCGATCCCGGCCCGTCTTCCCGGCTTTTTTAGCTCCGCACCAATTTCCTCGACTGAGGAGGAACGTGAAGACGGCCTTGTGAGG
This sequence comes from Acaromyces ingoldii, assembly GCF_003144295.1. Taxonomy (NCBI): domain Eukaryota; kingdom Fungi; phylum Basidiomycota; class Exobasidiomycetes; order Exobasidiales; family Cryptobasidiaceae; genus Acaromyces; species Acaromyces ingoldii. The sequence goes on along the minus strand of NW_020290251.1, from coordinate 820,975 downwards.
TAGCTCTGCGAATCAAGAGCTTCCTCAGGAACGCTCAGTAAAAGCTCGTCGAGGTCGTCGTCGAAAGCCAGAGTACCTCCAGATTTGTGCCAGTCAAAAGCAGGAGGCAACCCAGGCTTAGGCGTCTCGATGTCTGCGCACGAGACCGAAGCGAAAGGACCGGACGCGTAATGGGCCATCGACGAGGACGACGCGAAAGGAATGGGGACCAAGGTTTTTCCGGGGATGGAGGCGACAGCACGGCAGAGCGTCCAAGGTCGGCTTCTGCAGAGCATCTCAGATGCACAGCAGTCCTTCGCTACAGTCACCTCTTGCAGTTGGCCGCTACAGTCGTCCGCTACAACCCTGGTCAGCGCCCCGTAGATGAGATCGAGCGCGACACAGAGCTGCACCTAATGTTCGTATTTTTAATCGCAGGAATTTTATCCGTTTACGTGATCGGAGATGGGAAGAAAAATAAAATAAAATAGAAAGGCGCGCTCTGGGCGCTCGCTTGAAAATCTCGAGACAAAATCTTCTCTCGTCTTTCTTCTCTTCCTTACCCCTTTCTCTTAAGCAGCGCCATGAATATGGCGTCGACCTCGGCGACTACCCTGTCTTCGCTTCAAGAGCTTGAAGGCGGCGCGGGTGTCATACCGCACGAACCATCTGTTCTCGCAGGTCGGTCCGGTGCCACCAGTAGCTCCCTTGGCTGGCAAGATCCTCCGAGCAATCTAGCCTTGGCCCAGGTCCACTACATCGTCCGACATGGCGAGCGCACGCCTGTCAGGTCCCGTCTTCAAAATGCAGATCCTCCTATCCCGACGAGGTGGAACATGTGCCATGCTGGAAGACGTTTTAGGGCAGCCGTCATTGACTTGGCCGCTGTCCCAACTCAGTCCTTCCCAGCAGCCACAAACGGTCATGACGATCTCCAAGGTACCGGACAATGGGTCGAGGCAAGAGGCGAAGGAGATAGGCGCATCAGGGCACGAACGGAGCATATGCAAGTACAGAGGGCAGTTGAAAGCACAGACAAGCAAGATCGACCGTTACAAGTGGATACCGGCGAGTGGTGAGAATTCTTCCTGTCTCTGTTTTCGCTCGTCAAGAATGCTGATGACCTGCAAATGGCAGCCTGCTAGGAGAGCTCACAGACTTGGGAAGGTCTTCGACATTTCTTATTGGTGCTAGGCTCCGAAACCTCTACGTGGACAAGCTCGGCTTTCTACCAAGGCATTTGACACAGCAACAGGCCGATCACGTCTATTTCCGCAGCACAAATATGCCTCGCACCGTTGAATCGCTGCAAAGCATTGTGCGAGGTCTTCTCCCTGAGACAAGTGCAGCTCCCTCCAGCATACCCGACAACGCTCCCTTTGTCCCCCTGATTTTGACCCGCAATGGCACGTCGGAGAATCTGTTGCCCAACACGTTTGCTTGCTCACGGCTCCGTCAACTCGATTCGGAATTCTCAAAGATGGCCGCCGCACTGCACAACCCAAGGCTGGTCAAGTACGATGACGCCATTGCACCGCACTGTGATGGTCAGCCGCCCCGAGTGGACGGTCACCCAAGGCTCAATGGCGTTCTCGACACTGTCCGAGCGAGCGTTGCTCACGGTCTTGCCGTCCCTAAAGCATTCCATGACATCAAGATGATGGACGATGTCGAGCGAGCCGTCGTTGACGAATGGTTCATGGGCTACAACGCCGACGAGCCTGCCAAACAGACACAATTTCGCCGATTGGCGATGGGCAGGTTCCTCGATGACCTGGCCTTGAGGATGGGATCCAAAGCAATCAAGGAAGAGAGCGAACCACTCAAGCTGGCCATCTATTCGGCACACGATACCAGCCTTGCTGGCCTACTTTCGACACTCGATGTATTTGATCAACGTTGGCCTGCCTTTACCGCTTCGGTTGGTCTCGAGCTGTTCAAGGATCAGACTAAGCCAAAGAACGGCTGGTTTGGACGTGGTCAAAAGCCTCATTGTAAGTGACTTCTGCCACCTAGGAAGCGCCCTTCCGTTGCTGAACCCCATTGTCGTCCCTCGATAGACGTTCGCATGCGATATGGTGATAAAACGCTTCGATTACCTGCGTGTGTACGCGAGGGTGACCACTATCCGGGCCACCAAGAGTTGTGCACCCTGGAGGCATTTACCAAAACTGTCGAGTCGCTCCGACACCCGCAGGGCTACTCGTGGGAGAAGGAGTGCGATGAGGGCAGACCAGCGCGGAGCTCAAAGTGATTTGACTTCTGGCAATATACCACCGTTGTCCTTACAGCCTGTCAAAATGGCGCACAATTGACTGTGGCATCCAAGTCAGAAGAAAGGTGAGGAAGAGGGGAGGTACTGAGAAAGGAACACCGAGAGATCGACGGCCCATTAATCGCCCCTCGATGCCAAACGCACCCAGCGTCGAGGTGGTTTCATGCCGGGCCTAGATGAATCATTTTGTGCTTGGCCTTCACTTTACTCGGTCTTCTTCCGTCTTTACGATAGCATAGATTGTCTGGGTCATTCGCCAAAAGCACACATTCTCACTTCCTCGAGTTAGCATTTCAATGTGATGATTGTGCTCCTACAGTGTACTGTACTGTACAGTACAGATTGCGCGAGAAGAGTAATCATAGCTGTCTGCCATAAGGTCCAAACCGTCTAGCCTTGTGCATGTGGTTCGATGCCTTGATCTTTTCATCTCCTTCTTCTTCATCGTCGGAGTCGATGCTGAACGCATTCTTCCAGAGCAAGCACCATGCTGCGTCTTTCTCGTCTGTCCACTGGGCCTTGCAAAACTGGATAAACCTCTTTCTTGTCGCATTCTGGGTATCTGCCAAATGGTACAGCAAGAACCAGTCCAGGACAACCGCGCCAATCAAGTGACGCAGGTCTCGCCCCTTGCGGTCTCGCTCGGTAGTGGGTTGTGCCTTGGTGATTAGCTCCTCTCCTAGGGCCAGGACTTGCTCCTGAAAAGCGGTTGAAGGGTGTCGTTTCCTGCGTCCCGGAACCAAGGAGGCCAACGTATGATCAAGGTTGATCGCAAGCGCGGACGTGAGCTGCTGCGTCCGAATGAAGTCCGACGAACCGGGACCTTCGTATGCTTTCTTAAACCAAGCCACGATGGCGTTCGGTATCGTCCCCAATGAGGATCCTTCATTAAATTGGGCCCAGTCGACCGAATTGAGCCATTGCAGCCTCAGGGTGATGCTGTTCCACATACTCGCGTGGACGTCTGTCTTCATCGACTCGGCTTGGCACCGATTCAAAAAGCGCTCAAGTATCGGCTCGAGGTGCTGCTTGTACATCGGCCAACCGATGCTGGCAGAGGCAAGCTTGACCAGCTGGTCGGTCCACAAGATAAACATCTCTTGATCTTCGCAATCCAGGTACCCTTGGCCCACTCTTTCGATGACCTTGAGGAGCGGTTCGAGTCCCCCTCGTTGCCATCCGTTATCCGCCTCATCCTCCTCCGACAAGTCTTCCTCGTCGATAGAAGCGGACAGTGAGCCTATTGCAGCGACGAGAGCGGCCAGTAGAGGTGCAGAAGACAAGCTGCCACGGTCTCTGCTCCATTGGAGAATCTTGTTGCGCGCAATGTCCTGCTCCTTTGGTGGGTGGTGATCATCGCTCCGAAAGCTAAAGAGGCGTCGCATACGCCAGCCTGTGTGTTTGAGAACCCAGCGACGCGAATACTGACTTAGCTCCGTCAACTTGAGCAAGGAGTGCAGTTCCCGTCCTGCGCTCAGGGAGGCAGCTGCGAGTTCCTGGCCTTCGAGTTTGGGCAAGAGGCGATGAGGGATAGAAATAACCTCGAGGCTCTTTTTGGTGCCCTCGTTGAGTTCCTCCAGCGCCACACCCAGAGTCCGTAAGGCGTCGTGGTTTGCTTTCAAGTTTTGCCGATAGATGTTCTCCAGGAGCGGATCGACAATCTGTTCCAGGTACGATCGATTAATCTTAGGGTCATCTGATCGTCCTGTCATGAGGATGTCTTCGACAACTTCTCGGCAGTCCTGAGCGTTGAATGGTTCTAGTGCGTACGTGCTTTTGTCGCTCGCCGAAGTCCACTGAATCGCACGATGGTGAACTATATCCAGTAGCACACTTTGGCACCTTTCGTAATCTTGTCCCGAAAGTAACATGCCGGCGATAGCCTTCACGCAGCCCGAGACGACGTCAACGTGGGATGAGAGGTGCATGCATCGAAGGTAGAGCTGGACTTTGTCCGATGGCGAAAGGACTGCAAGTCTTTGCACCGCCTCTACGATCGCTTTGAAGCTTGTGATCTTGACCAATGGCGTCGTTGGCTGTTTTCCTGCCTTGGCGAGCAATTTCTGTGTATGTGCCCTGTCGCTCACTATCTCCAAGATCGAATAAAACCAGCGAATTGACCAGTTTTTGGGAAGAATGCGCATGACTTCTGATCGCAGTGGTACGTGTCGATGATATGCCGACATTTCTGGATCTTCAATCGTCTTTTGCGCCCTTGGGAGCGCTCGATATGGTTCCTTCGACCTTGATAAGAGCCTCAAGAGCTTTTGTGCAAAGGGAAGAACCTCATCACGCAAGGTTTTGTCCTCCATCGCGCCCTCGACAATCTCCAACATTATTTCTATGTCGACCGGCCGAAGGACGCCTTTTCGTAGATTTTTGTCTGCTCTGAGCTCGAAATCCGTGAAGCTGTACCGGTCGCCCTCCAGTGCTGCTCCTCTGGCATGGCCTGACGGCATTCTTCTTGCTGCGAGATTCGAGTTTCTTGATCGTCCTCTGCCAGGCCCACCTCTTCCGCTTCCTCGGCCATTTCCCCTAGTATAACTTTGAGCTCCTCTTCCTTTGATGTCGATAGATGTCGAACTCGTGTCCTTTGGCGCCAAGATCCAGCATGCCATTTCTTCGGACTTCTTCTCCAACCTGGCCCGAAGCTCCTCTGATAAATTGCCCATGCCTTCGTTCCATGCCAGCTCCATCTGCTGCCGGCCAAGTGCGACCGGGGAGCCCTTCGTATCGGCCATCAACTCGAATAACTTCTTTGCCAGTCCAACAGCCTCCTCCTCCGTCTCCTCCAATTCCCGATTAGTCGAGGTAATTGACCCAGGCTCAACCCTCTTCTCGCTCAGAAGCTCGGCCAACGACATGTAGCCGCTTCCAAAGAGTCCACCCCAGACCTCTTCAAAATCTTTCCACAAATCTCGCCGCCCTACTGTTGATCCACTAAGGAAATTTCCATTGACGAGCTCGTCAACGATAGTGCGCCTGGCTGCACCATTACCCTCAGCGTCTTTCCAGATTCTGGAGAAGAGGTCGACGCGCTGCGCTTCTCCATGGCACCATTGTAGTCGAAGGGCAAAGATGTCGGCTCGCATCTCCTGCATCGGATAACTTGCTGAAGCTCGGAGGATGAGCTGGTCAATCTGCGCGGATAGTCGTGGCGCAAAGCGATCCAAGTCCACCATGGGCACATCGCTCCACTGAGCTTTGGAGTTGAGTAAGATGAGCTGGAATGTCCAAGTATCCACAGACGTTGGTCCTGCATGTGCGACCAAGCTGTCGAGCCAACTACCAATATATTTCGGACACGAGACCTTAGTAAGCGACTTCTCGCTGACTGATTGGCTTTGAGAGTCCCTTTGCGTCCACTCTGTGTTAACGCCTTTGCCTGCCGTCAGTGACCTGAGCTCCACGTTGACGATAAGGTCTTTGATCGGATCGAGCAAAGCAGCGGCTTTGGCCATCGCTTCTTCTTCGCTCATTCGTGTCACGACGTACTGAACTCTCCTCTGCAAGATCCGATGTAGAAATGCTAGGATCCATTCTTCTTCGAACTTGACGAAATCGGGCTCTCTCTTCCGCACAACGAGATAGTCGTCGAGCAAAAAGCAAAGGCAGCGATGCATGAACTCGGGTGGTAAGAGGAGAGCCATCGATTCGACAAGTGCGGTGGACATCAGAATGCTGTCGGCGCAGACAAGATTCATCACTCGAGGTACGCGGTCACGCTTGCACGAATTCAGCATAGTCGTCCAAGCCTTCTCGAAGATGTCGACGTCCCCAAGCGTGAGAGCCAAAAGCAGGGTGACCGTGCGGACGTGGCCTCGGACAGCTTCGGACTTTGACCTTGTCCTGAAGAGTTCATCAATGTACGCTAGGACATCCTGGCTCTCCTCCTCTTTTCCTTCTCTTTGCCGAATCCACCAAGCCTTGACCAACATTTCCAGCGCCTTGACCGAGGATTGCGCATCCGGACCTGAGTGGACCATTTCGAATGCGACATTGGCCTGCCATGTTTTTGCGTCTTCGTCGCTCTCATGGGCGGCCAGAAACGGACAGAGAGCCCTTTGGAGAATGTCGTTGACGAATTGCGTCCGGGTCATGAGCCCATTGCCAAAGGTGGACTCCCTGCTGTGATTGAGGCAATTGTAGCCCGCTCTAAGATCTGTCGAGGCTAGCCCATACGGCTCAGATTGGTGCAATGAGTTACAACCACGCATCTGCATGCATGTGTACAGAGCCGCCTGCCCGAGAGTCCTCTTTGTCTGCGCTAGGAGCGTTCGCGCAGTGGCTACGTCAAGCTTCGAGAGTGGGTCAATTGACAATGGTCGCTTCCTTCCGGCCTCATCGCCGAGAAAACTGAGGTCGATTTGATCGTTCACGTTCATGAGTTCCTTCTCTTTGCTAACGTGAGGTGCATTGAGGTCCTTGATAAGATCCCACCGCATTTGCCGGGGCACCAATACCAATGCACCGCACAATGCTGTTCTGCGCTTCGAGAGGCTCCACATGATAGGGTCCATGTAAGTCGAAAGTGCAATGAGTGAGTCTCTTGCTTGAAGATGCTTTCCTTTTGAGCTGAGCTGGCTCCATCGTAGGATGCTAGTCTTGAGCAATTTGCAGGTGTTGGGCATCCCGCTGTGCTTCCTTTCATCGCCATGGACGTTCCACCCTTGAAAGTGAGTGTGAGAGCTGGATTGCTGCTCTGTCTTCTTCAGCATTTGCACGAATAGGTCCAGGCCGATATCGAAGACTTGCATAGACCGCTCCGTCTCGGGACGCTCGCCAGGCCGACCTCTCCTCCTCGTGCTGCCCATGCCGAACACGACTACTTTGCTTAGATCATCGAGCCTTTTGGTAACATCCTGAACAGAAGGGAGAGATACGCGGCTTTGAAGAGAACCTGAAATCGGCCTGTCCGTTAACAGTACTTTGGATTGCGCATCGACGAGGTTCAGAAGAAATTGCTGACCAACGGTGAAGTTCGACGAGGTAGATTTGACATTATGGATCCGAAGCAGGGCAGGAATGACGTGATGCTGTACGCTGTGGTTGAGAGCTTTCTGCCTTGGTCGTCCATTCCGATAGTAGCTGACAACGAACTCGGCCAGCCTTTCCGGATGGCGACGGGCAAGTGCGACCCATGTTGACGGTATGATGAGCGGTGTCCTGAGCGGGCCGGCTTTCGTGGACAAGTCGACCGCAACGGCTGCCGAGCAAGAAGGCAAGAGGCGCTGGTAAAGCGCAAACGAGACTGGTGGCTCACGTCCGAGCATCGCATCGCTGATGAGCGTTTCAACGATTTGGGTCCTCCGATCCCCCGACGAGGCTGGAAGTTTGGCAAGGAGTGTAGCAAGGAGTCTTCGCTGAGGGCCACTCAGGCCCCAGAGAATGTCGCGTAGCGCCCTTGCAGCTTGTTCACCTGTATTTGACGGTTCTTCACCTTTTTCAGCGCCCTCTTCGAGCCATACAATCAAGGGCAAGCACGTCGAATGGTGCCGCCATAGCTTGCCAAACGAGATGACGAGCCCTTTCTCGATGTCGCTATTCACTGGCATCGGCGAGTCATCTGAAAGAACATGCTGTAACCCCTGAGTGGTCCAATCGAGCCTCCTTGCGCTTTGAATGATTACTTTGACGTCTCGCGGAGCCATGTCCATCTTCAGCAGATCCTCAAAGGTCGTCGACTCCTTTGCCTCATGTCTCAAGAACGTGACCAGGGCCTTGAGACGCTCCTTGTCGCTGAGCACATCGAGCTCAGCCAGAGTTGAGACCATGATTGTAAGCCTTTGGCCGTAGTTGCTGCTGCTGGATCGGCTAGCAGATCGCGTTCTTCCTTTATAGAGCTGCTGAAACAGAGCTCAGTGGAGCTGAGCGGGCGGAAATTTGGCGAAGAAGCGAAGCTTGTGCGACGTTTTGCAGGAGCATGCACCTGGCTGAGCGCTTGCTTCTTGGGTCTTGTGGACGCTAACTATCTTTTTCGAGTCATGATGGAGCGCAGCACGTATTCCACCGCTGAAGCCTGTCCCTGATCTCTTGAATCTTTCATCGTTCACAGCCCTTTCGGAGGGCTTGGCGCTGGAAGATGTAACGATGTCCTAATTATTCGGCCGGACACCCACCCTCGCACGGACTCATTGGGCCTCCCTTTTTTTGGCCCTATCAGCAGGGGGGCGCGTCTCAATTCACTCACACCCTCTCGCCCCGACAGATATAGCGGCTGGTCCAACAACAGCGTCTGCTTCAGAGCACCTCTTCTTCCTCGTGGCTCTACAGAACTCCTTTCGCTGGGGGTCACGGCTAGCTATTTTGAGAAGCCGTACTGTCTTCACATCTACACCACAGACAGTCGTGCGCTCGAGACACATTGCGTCGTACTGAATCCCTTGCGAAGCAAAGAGGCGCGCCACCCCAAGGCCAGCTCTCCGTACGAAGACATAGGGGTCAAGGCGAGCCGAGATGGAGCAGCAGGATGGCGGCGGTGGCGGCGCATATGAGCTTGCTCAAGCCTACGACTTTCTTCTCAAGATGATCATCATCGGTGGGTTGTCGCGCTTCAGATGCGACGTCATCCCAGGTCGAGCTGAAATGATGAATCTGGGGGTATGTCGCATTTGCTACAGGCGAATCGGGCACAGGAAAGTCATGCCTGCTCCATCATCTCATTCACAATCAATACAAGGAAAATGCGGCACATACGATTGGCGTCGAGTTCTCCTCGAGAGTCCTCAAAGTTGGCAACAAGAATGTCAAGATGCAGGTGGGTCAAGTATGCTTCCTTGTTTTTAGCAACAGAAGGGCTGAAGCACTCATATGCGAGCAGCTGTGGGACACGGCAGGCCAGGAACGGTTTCGGTCGGTAACGAGAAGCTACTACCGAGGGGCGAGCGCCTGTCTGCTCGTATATGACATCACAAAGCGGTCCTCCTTCGAACCCCTGGCGCGGTGGCTGGCCGATGCCCGGGCCCTTGCTTCGCCCGACCTCGTTGTGGTTGTTGTGGGCAACAAGCTGGACCGCGAGGAAGAGCGCGAAGTTGGCTACGTCGAGGCCAGCCGATGGGCTGGCGAGCATGGTGCGACCTTCTGATCTGCTGCTCACTGCATATGCAGCCTTGTTCACTGACGCCTACCTTCCATCCTCAACAGATGCGCTGTTTCTCGAGACATCCTCATTAACGGGCGAGAATGTAGAAGCGCCGTTTGCGCTCGCAGCCAAGTCAATCCTTATGGCGATCGAGTCTGGGCGACTGGATCCTGAGAAGGCCGGCAGCGGCATCTCCTACGGCGACCGGTCCCTTCGACGAGTGGGCAGCGGCAGCCGCTTCAGCTTCTCCGAGATGCTGCCCAACGGTGCCGGGAGGAACGGTGGCGGTCTGGTTCAGCTCCGGCAGAATGTCAAACACTCCTTTGATGGGTGCTGCTCTTGACATAGATCTTTTGCCTACTTTATCTCTTTCTGCGCATATTCACAATCTCTCTCTCCTCTTGTACATACCACATGGTAACAAAGGCAGTAACGTTTTGAAGACACCGTAGTGTCCAGGGACCAGGAAAGGCCCCTGTTCTGATACAGATCTGCGCTAGAGAAGATGGCACCGTCCACCACTGTGACGAGTACTTCTTCGCGATTGGCAACGTAAACCTCGTCAATTGCATGCGCATGCAAACGTTTCTTTCTGCGAAATGGCATCTGCTTTTCCTCTTGAGTAGGAAACCGAAGAGGAAGGTTGGCGCATGCCCTATGAGAATAGCTGGGCGGCGGCCAGGCCCTCCTGAGTTCTGCAAATAGCCGCAACTATGTGCGATGTCGACTCTCCTTGTTTTCGAGCTTGGTTCTCCCCGCGCCGCGCCCCGCCGTGATAGCCGTCGCCGCCTGAATGGCTTGGCATGCCTTTCTCTCCCTTGGATATTCTTCAGTCAATGGCATGGGAAGAAAATAAGGGCTTGGTCTGTGCCTGCCGCACCCCATCAGGGCGCCATGGCGCACACGGGCTGAGTCGGGAGCGGTTTGCTAGGGCTGGACTTGTCTTCGGCGTGCCATTTTGTTGCTGCCTTCCTGTCCAGCACTCGCCACATCAAGACATTGTCACATTCGAGATGAATCAAGCTTTTGATGCTGAGCAGAGAGGTCACTGCTTCAAGGAGCGCAGAAGCCGTGAGAAGGGGTCGCGCATGGAAATGGAAGCAGGATGATGAAAGTGATCGACGAGTGCAGGGTTCAACCTTGATAGATCTGTGCCGCCATGAGAGCTAGGTCTACGCAGAAGGACGATATCCGCGGAGTACGAACGGAGAAAAAAAGAAGAAAAAGAGGTAGGCACCATGACAACATCGATTTTCGCCCGCTGACCTACTCTACCCATCACCCACCTCCAGCTAGTTTGTAATAAGCCACCACCAAAGAAGAGGACAGGGAAAGAGAGATATTTTAATCGGTTTTTCTTTTTCCGTTTTAGAATGGACGGATCGTCTGGTCCGGCTTCGCCCCTCTGCGCGCCCGCAGCCCACTGACTTTGTCAAACGTCATCTGGGTGCTTGCCAAGTGTAGCGTAATATGGCGCACGCGTAGAATTCAGACTCGCAATCAGAGGGCGAGGAGATGCGAGGTGGTCGAGAAGACCATGCTGGTTGAGAAGGCGATCACCGGGAATTGGTCTTGTCTGACTGCCCTTCTGTGGCTTTGATCGGGAGAAACGCTTATGCTGTATTTTGTACCCTTTCCTATCTCATCTGGGGTGGGAGCGAGATAGCGTCGAGCAGGGCTCGGCCCTTGGGTCCTTTTTTTTTTCTATTCTCCTCTCCCTCCTTGCCTGAAATCCGATATCATTGGTCCAGGCACCGCTCTCTCCGCCGCTCTTTAGCCCCAACGCCGGGTCGACGAAGCCGCTCCCGTCTTCTCTTTCGATCTGCACCCTAGAGAATTGCGAGACACCGCCCCACGACGACCATCTACGCGCTTGCACCTTTTTTCTCCCCACCCTTCGGACGCACCGCCTCTCAGCTGTGCATCGAGCGAAGATCGGAACGTGCTCCACCGGACTTCGTAGAAGACTTAGACGCGTGCTTAAGCTCTTGTTTTCGTCAGATAGCAGCACCGCAACCGCGTCTTTTTCCATTTTCGATTCCAGGCCGCATCCATCAAGTGCCTTTCTCTCCTCTTTCCTTTCCCACGCGCAAGATCACTTGTGGTCCTCGACTTCGTTCTTTACGCTCTTCTCTCAAGCAGCAAGACGTCTTTGCTCGACCATCACGCTCCATAATCAAGCGCAGATAGAGTCGCTCTCAACTGTCGCGTTCTTCCAACGTCGCAGTCCGTCACGTCATTCCATTTGCAGCAATAGCAGCAGCAGCGACTACCGCCCATCGACACAGCATTGGTGCCTCTTTACAGTACCTCGTGGGTTTTTTTTTTAAACGCAGTATCATACCAGCAGGTCAGCCCAAGACTCTTTCACGTCCGCATCCAACCTTGCCGAGGATCGGTGGTTGATGAGGTGGTCGATCTGAGGACGGCGAAGTCGAACCCAGCCACTCTGCTGCCTCCCGATCTGTCCATCCACCTTCGGCCTTTGTCTACGGCGGACGCCCTACTCCAACTTCCTGCCGCCGAAACATGATTGAGGCTAGGCATGCAAGGACGCCATCGGGTTCCGGCCCTGTCTCGGCCCAGTTCGGTCGGAGCGCGTCAACGTCGTCGTCGACGACCGCGGGTACGCCAATGGCGAGGGCCGGATCACTGACGGGTGGGCCACTCCAAACGTACGACGAACGGCGGCCTTCCTTCCTCGATGTCTCGGCACTATCGCCTGCCGAGCACACCACCTTCATTAAGTGGCTGGGCAACATCAAACCCTCGCCGAGTGGGGAGCCTGAACATATCGATGAGCAGGACGCCCTCCGATTTCTCAGGCATGAATGCGCCATCGACATGCGCGACGAGATCAAGGTGAGTGGGCTATGAGCGGGGTCGGCATTATAACATGAGTTGAGAGACTGAGACGAAACAAACCCCAATCCATTCTGATAGATCCTGTCACTCTTTGACCGATTTCCTCTCGGTTTGCTGCCGGGTCACTTTTTCGCGCTGTTGCGTCTGGCCGCTTGGGTTCAACGGGGCGAAGAGCCGACAAAGGCCGCCATTTTCACCCAGGTGAATCCGCCCAAGATAGGCCTCAGTTCGAAAAGCATTCAGCCCCCGCCGCAACACGTCGCTGCCTCCTCCACAGCCAGTGCTCCCCTCCCTCCCCCCTCTCCTCCAGCAAGGCAGCGAAGTCTGAAGTCTTCTCCTCCTCAACAACAGCAACAGCAGCAGCAGCAGCAGCAGCAACCAACGCCCTCACGCTCCGTCGCTCCCCCACCCACAATCGAAGTGACTCCTGGAGCTACAGAGCAGGCCCGAAAGCCCTTGCAGGCGCCGTTGGTACCCGTCGCACCATCGATGAACCAAGCTGCGCTCCCGTCGCGACCACCACCAGTGCCCGACGAGACGACGAAACCCAACAATCCGTTCAGATCGTCCTCGCAGCAGCAGCACCCTCCAGCACACGCGGGCGCTGCTCCAGTGGCGGCGACGGCAGGGACTTCACCATCGAATGCCATGCTGGGAAGCGCTATCCTTGGCTTCGATCCAGCGCCCAACCCTTTTAAGCAGTCCAAGCCGAAGCTTGTCCGGCCCACACCCATTGTGGCCAATGCCTCGACGCAGGTGCTGGGAAGACCTTCGCCAGCAGTGAATCCATTCAAATCTGGTGCATCCGTCTCCTCTTCGCAGGGCTCCCCCGTATCGGTGAGGTCCAACAACGACCTGCCTGCCCTCCCACCGAGGTCCACGACGGCTGCCGACCTCAGACCGCCACCGCCGCTGCCGCCTCGCCACATCTCTCCCCTCATCCAGGCTGGTCTCAATGCTCGAAGCGAGGTCCGGAAGAAGAAGGAGGCGCTTCCCCCGAAGACGTTTACCGTGCTGCAGAGCAGTGGCTCCAGGCATCACAACGAGCCTAGGCTTCTCACCGGTCAAGCTGCTCAGCCGCCGCCACCTCCGCCGCCGCACAAGAGGCGGAGTGTGGGCACAGAGCATCGGCGAAGCGTCACCGATGTGCCGCCTCCTTCTGCCTATCGAGGCGCTACCTCGGGCGCATCCGTCGCCAGCAGCGACCGACAAGACAGAGAGAAGAGGCCAGCGAGCAGCAATGCGACACGTACGGCCGCGGTGGCGCCATCATTGGAAGCACCCTCGAAGCGAGCAGGGCCTCTGCCTCCCACGATTGCGCCTAAGCCCAGCTACGGGGGGAAGGGAAAGAGCAGCCTGCCAGCCTGGCTCCAGGAGCAGGAGGAGCTACAGCGAGGATCGCTGCACGAGCACCCTGCTGCTTCCCTTGGCCACTCGGTACCAACCCACCACAGCCCTTCTTCCGGTGCAGGAGCCGAAGGCACAAAGTCCAAGAGGCATCACAAGACTGCTGCATCACAGCGTATCCAGTTCCTCGACAATGACTCAGACTCGGACTCGGACGAGATCAGCGAGCAGGCCCGTAGTGCCGCTTCCATCGACCGAAACAATCCCTTCTTTCCTCCCCACGCCCGTGACATTGAGCGGGGTGTCGATTTGTCGGAGCCACTCTCGAAGCTGGCCGTCGCCAATGCCGTCGCCGCCGCTGTCAGAGACGGGCCAGACGGACAAGACAACCGGCCTCTGGGCCGATCAAAGACGCTGCGAGACACGTACCGAGGAGGGGCAGTTGCGCCACCCCCGGCACCTCCGCCGAGAAGACGGTTGGATTCGCTGCCCGGTCCGGCCACCTTCAATGCCGGCACCTACCCAGGCTTTGGCAAGTCGGTCCGTGTGGACGGCCCCACAGTCGGTGGCCTTCGTCAGAACCCGCAGAGCAAGAAGGCAGAGGTGGGCATCCCGCCCGAGATTCTCGCCGAACGGGAAAAAGCAGCTGCCGATAAGCAGCGTCACGAGGGTCTTATCGGCCAACGAACGCCGTCGGCTCCCTTGCCACCGCCCAGACGGCGTCCGAGCTCGGTGAGCGCAGAGAGTGGCAGCAGCGCAGCCGTGGCCACTCCCGCATCGACATGGCAAGACCAAATTGGCACGAGGAGCGCCAGCTTCTCCCAGCGCATGGGCGAGATCCTTGGTTTGTCCAATGGGGAGGACGGCAGCTCCTCTACCAAGCTTGACTCGCTGCGACAGGACTTCAACTCAGTCGCGGAGCGCCACGAGTGGCTGGCCAGGGCAACGGAACGAGCAAAGGGGAGGCCACTCAACGAGGCTCGCGTCGGTCTGATGGATGAAACGGAGAACTACCATGACGCGCCGGATGTGGACGGCGTCGGACTCCAGGATGACCCACGACGGGCGAGCATGACGACGCCACGGGCCGGTGCGCCGATGGCCCGACGGGCACCATCGATCGGTCGCAGTGCGGGTAATCCCCTTGTCAGGCGTACATCGCTACTGTCCCGGCCGAGCGTCGGACCGTTTGACGACGAGGAGGGCGATGGGAGCGCCCTCGTCGTCGACGAAGAAGAAGAGAACGACGATGACGAGGATGACTTCCAAGAAGGAGAGGAAGAAGAAGAGGAAAACGACGTGGGCCCAGACGTAGACAATCACAGTGGGAGCAGCAATACCAAGGTGCGCGAGAGCCTCGAAGAGGAGACCCGGCGCCGGCGGAGGAGCAGCAGCAGCACGAGGGCCAACCGGGTTGCCTCGGGCGACAAGCACACCGACATGGCCGCCGCTCCCGTCAACGGCGGATGGCAGCAGCTGTCGTGATGGCCTTTTGTGCCTTTATACCAGATACCTACCTACCTGCCGACCCTACCTACGCCGTAACTCTTTTTTTCTTCCTTTGCTTCCCGGAGTCGATTTCTACCAAGATTGTGTTATTCCCCGACCCGATTGGTTTTCCATTTATGTGTAGTACAGCAGCAAGTCCTTTCTTTCTCTCCCTCCCACACATGCATCATCGTCTCAACCCATCCATCAATGAAAGAGGATTGCCAACTCAAGCCGTCAAGTGTCTGAACTGACCCAAGAGCTGACTGACGTTCGGGAGCTAAAAGGCGCAGTCATTTAGATTTCTATGTGCAACCTAGAGAGGCGAGAGACAGAGACGGTGGATTTGTTGTTACATTGATGTGGAGATAGTTCTGAAAGAGGAGGAGCAGGAGGGGTGGTTTAGGGTTTCAAGGCCCAGACGATCGAAGATCAAGGATCAAAGGCCTCTGCGGGTATCGAGGCGCGGAGTTCTTCGAAGCGCTGCATTGCCAATTGGGGATTCCACTGGTTGTCGGCGAGGCACTGGACCGCAAAGCTATACTTGAGCTTGGTCCTAGCTGCCAGCTCCACGGCCAAAGAGTGCTGCTCAGGAGCAAGTCCAGGTGCTGGCGCTTGGCCTTGCTGCGCTGGTTGAGACGTTGCTGCCGGGACCCCTTGCTGTGCAGGTGCACCTGCAGGTGTGCATTGCTGAGCTTGAGGCGACCAGGCATCCTTGCCGGCGTAGTTTCGGATGGTCAATTGATCCGTGATGATCACGCACGGCCAGCCCAGATTGGCGGCCATGGAGCCAGGTGGCGCTGGAGCTACGACAAAAGTCCGGTCAAAAGATCGCACGCCCTGGCTCGGCGCTTCGGCGAATTCGCCATGAACAGAGATGAAGAGGATGTCCTGTGGTTTCTCGACCTGAGCAGCGCCAGACGATCGGTCGTTAGGCGAGACCATTGACAGGGTCGCATTGACGGCAGCGTTGGGAACAATCCAGCCATCGACGACGAACTTGGAAGGGTCCGTCAGCGGGTGGGTCGTCTTTGGAAATTTATTGAAGGTCGCCAGGATCGCTCCAGGTCCTCGAGGAAAGCCTTTGGAAGCAGAGCCTAAACCGCAAGAACTGCGTGTCAGAGAGCAAGTAGATGGAAAGGTCATGTACTCTACTCACGAGTGCCCAGCTGCATGATGTTGTGGTCGGTCACGTCTTTGTAGTTGCGCCAATTGAGGTCTCGCTGGCGGGGCATCGTATGGATGTAGCCAGCGTGCTTTGCTCGAGGGGGCACACTTCGAACAATGACGAGAGAGAAGGTCGCATTGGCGGAATAGGCAGCCCGAAGCGAATCTCTATTTCGGTCGAAGAACTCAAAATACCTGATTGGGGGAGCATCCATGAGTACCACATGCGAAACATCTCTTCACGTTTCCTGTACTCACTTCGAGAGAAATGCGGCAATGACACCATTGACAGCCTCGTCCATTGCGAATCCTGGTCGGATGGCCACCGGGAAGTCCCTGACTTCGACCTTTGCACTTGCGGCTCCGCTACTGGCGCCTCCTTTTTCCTTTCCTTGTCCCTTTCCCGGCAAGCTAGCGAAGTTGTGTTCCTGCTCCGACACGGGCTTCTTGTCTAGCATGCGCAGCTGAGGGAAGCGAGCAAGAACCTCGGCCCGATAACCTTCCTCGTTTCCAGCGGCGACAGCATTGTCGTGGACCGGATTGCCGTTCAAGACCAGCTCATTAAGTTGGTTGAAACGAGTGTTTGCCGACCTGAATTTGCCGACGTGGAAAGCCAGATCCCGGGTCCACTTGATGTCATTGGATTCGAGTGACAAATTCTGCATGCCGACGCCTCGTTCAGCTCTTCACGATAAGACTCGAGTATGTAGTTGCATATTCACCTTGATGTCAGGCAGGAACTCGGGCATCGTCGCGATTGGAATCAAAGTTTTGAAGTCATTCTTCGCCAACGACACAGTTGTCACCTTCAAGTAGGATCAATTTCAGCTACGAGCGCTCCGCAAACAAGCAGCTCAAACTCACATTTGGGAACAACTCCTTGCAGAGCTTAAAGAGAGCGCGGTTGATATCTTTGTGTGCCCCGGGGGTACCTGGGGGCTTCAAGCCCTCCTCGGCCAGGATTGGGTCTGTTGCCATGTTCTCGAGGTTGAGAAAGAGCGCAGCTGGATCCCAACGCGACTGCAAGAACCGTTTCATGAGAGCGATTGTCCGTCCGGTCGTCTGCTGGGACGGCGCTGCGCCGATGGCTCCTCCTGCCCCTCCTACCCCACCCCCCGGAACTCTCCCCTTGCCCTTTCCTCCCGAGATCAGTTCTGCCACGGGAGGAGGATTGCCTTTCCCTCTGACAGCTGCGCCGCGAATTCCAAACGCCTGACCTCTCACGTTTACATCGCTCGTGGCATTTGACCTGCCTCTCGACGGACGACCACCCATGGGGTTGGCACGATCTCTAGCTCGGGGACCACCGCCGTTGGCCCGCTCATTGTCGACCATCATCTGCTCAGTTCGAGTCAGCATACTGGATGGATTTGCCCCCTTTTCTAGGTACGGGCTATCAATATTCACCGAAGATGCTTGTCTCGATCCGCGCCCGCCCCTCCCGCCGCCGCCGCCGCCGCCGCCCCTGCGACTCGGCCCTGAGGCACTCGCGTCACGCATGCCTGAGTCCTCATCGATCAGTCCCGCTCGCTTGAGCGTACTGCTCGCCACGGAGTTTCTGCCCCTGCCGCCGCGTCCCTGCCCAGCGCCACCACCGCTTCCACCGCCCTGCTGGTGTTGTTGCGCATTAGCAAGAGCTGAGAAAGGATTGCCTGACATGATGGGGGGTGGAAGCCTGGTGGACCACGCAAAGGAGCGAGAGCGCCGGCTTTCAACGTCTCTTTTATCGCCCGCTCGCCTTCTATGCTGGCGCCAGTGTCGTCACCCTACTTGGCGTCGGCTGCTGAGCACTCGATGGACTGGATCAGCAATGTAGTCGGTCAAAAAGAAGTCAGAACGAGACAGACGCGAAACAAAAAAAAAGGTGGACAAGGCGCGCAAAATATGTCATTTCAGTCACTCGCATCACGTGATAAAGTGATTGCGAAGCCCTCCATTCGCGTTCCCCCTCCCACGCAACACCACCTAGCTAGACAACGTCGATCTCTCGAGCTGGACAGATTGAGAAGATGGCGTCCGTTGAAAAGAAGCAAGAGGCGGACTTGTCTCCTGAGGTGGACTCTCTTGAGCCGAAAGCTGAAAGCCTAGCCAAGGCCGGCAAGCTTGACGAGGCCCTTGAGCAGGTCCTCGCCGTCGAGAAGAAAGCCCGAAATGTGAGTGCATTCATCGCTGTCAGTGGCCATGGAGCTGACAAATAAAGATACTTAGGCCGCGGATCTCTCAAGTACGACCAGGTGTCTGTTGCTGATCCTTCACTTGCTACGAACCACACCGAGCGCGAAGTCGCCCTCATGGGACCAACTTAACGAGACGATAGTCTCACTCTCCAAGAAGCATGGTCAGCTCAAACAGGCGACGGTCAAGATGGTTGGCGCGGCCATGTGCTACCTTCATGCACCTGGGATTGGAGAAAGCGGCAAGAAAGAGGAGGAAGTGACGAAGGAGGTGGAGATGGAGGACGCCAAGAAGAAAGAAGAGGCAAAAGCAAAGGACGAAGCGCGGGCCAAGAAGGAGGAGGCTGACAAGTCTTCTGGGAGCAAGGACGAAAAGACGGAAAAGAAAAAGAAGATGCAAGAGGCCATGGAAGTCGAGGATAAAGGAGAGGGCAAAGAGCATGAAGGGGTCAGCAAGTGGATGGCCAGGGCAAAGGAGATTGGGGATCAGGGTGTGACGGAGCCTATGAAGGTCAAGCTCCTGGAGACGATTCGCCAAGTCACCGAAGGAAAGGTGAGATGACAGCTCGCCAGATACTATTGACGTATACAGACCTGGACTGACCGTCCTGGCAGATTTTCGTCGAGGTGGCACGCGCGAGGTCGACTCTGTTGCTCTCCCAGATTCTCGAGCGAGAGGGCAAGATCCCAGAGGCCGCCGACACGCTTGGTGACTTGGCCGTGGAGACATTTGGAAGCATGGAGAGACGGGAGAAGCACGAGATCATTCTTGAGCAAATGCGGTTGTATATGCTGCGGGAAGACTGGTCGAGGATGGCCATCGTGGGCAGGAAGATCAACACAAAGTTCTTTGACGACGAGAAGCAGCATGTGGGTGTGCCCAGGTCCTTCAGTTGCATATTTCACGCTGACACGAGCTGTTATAGGACCTCAAATTGCGATACTACGAACTAATGATCAAGCTTTCGCTCAACGCCCGAAAGCATCTGGACGTTTGCAAGCATTACCACGAGATCTACAATACTCCCAGCGTCCGCGATGAGACGGCCAAGGCTGCCGAGGCGTTGCGGAGCATTGTCGTTTTCCTCGTTTTGAGCCCCTACGACAACGAACAAAGCGACTTGATGGCACGGACAGAGCGCATCGAGGCCTTGGACAAGGTACCGGAGCACAAGAACTTGCTCAAGTGCTTCACGACGCCCGAGCTGATGCGGTGGCCAGGCATCGATGCGCTGTACAACCCCATTTTGCGTGCCACGCCAACATTTGACAAGAGCAAGGACGGCGAGTACCGGTGGGAGGAGCTGCACAAGCGCGTCGTCGAGCACAACATTCGCGTTGTTTCACGCTACTACACCCGCATCACCCTCCTTCGGCTTTCGCAGCTCCTCGACCTGTCCCAGGACGTGGCCGAGACGTCATTGGCTTCGCTTGTCAGCAATGCCACCGTCCACGCCAAGATCGACCGGCCGGCAGGCGTGGTCAGCTTCGAGAAGAAGAAGGACACGGCCGAGCAGCTCAATGCGTGGAGCACAGACATGGGCCAGCTTCTCAATCTCGTCGAGGACACGAGCCACCTCATTGCTAGGGAGTACGCCATCAGCAGGGCGGGCCTCGTCGCAAAGGACTAGTACCTCTTCTGCAATTCCCATCATCTCATTTTCTTATGTTTTCATTGACAAGATCTGCGCTTACTATGACGGTGGATGGGAGAGCCTCTTCTTCTTCTTCTTTTGGCTCTTGCTCATCTCTTTGCCGCTCGTGTTGCTACCATTGGTCTGGGCCGCCCCACGAGAAGGGCCATTGTCCCCGTCCCCATCATTGGAGGGGGCGCCCTTTCGCTTCTTGCCTGCAGCCTCTTGGGCAACGATGCCGACCATATCTGCATCCGGATCAGGAGGCTGCCTTTCTTGAACTGTCACTTGTGCCTGTGGTTCGGCGGCCGGTGTATTTTCTTCTTTAGCCATTGCCACGGTGGGCCGGGCAACGACGCCTCGAAAGGTGCGTCGGGTCTCTGCACGAAAAAGCAGCGCGCGGCACGTCGACGAAATGGCGTCTTTGGCGGCCGCGGCATTGAGGCCAAAGATGGCGGCGAGATTGATAACGTCGTAAGGGCCTCTCAACCCCATGATGTCGGCGGCACCGCTGCTGAAGATGACGCCCCTGCCGTTGGTGACGCGGAGGATGTCTCGGGTGGCTGAAATGACGTTTCGGCGGGCCTTGAGCAGATCCTGCTGTGCATGCTGGTCGGCTGAGGAAGCTGAGACGGCAGGCGAATAGCACACCTCGAAGACGGCACCATTGCTCAGGGCAGCGCCGACGGTGGATCTCTTGAGAAAAAACGGAAGGCGGGCTGAGGCGGCGAGGTCGATGGAGATGATGTCGATGGACTGTGGTTTGAGCTCGCTGAGCGAGAGGCACGCTGTGGAGAAGGTAGCCTCCGACGTCGGACGAACACTGAGAAGATCGTAAGACAAGAGCGCATTCGTGTGTGCCGAGTTCTGTCCGGCGAAGAGGTAAGCAAAGGAGAGAAATTCGCCCGCAACGTGCGTGCGATACCCACCAGACCGTGGCCGTGCTTCCCCATCGACTCATCGTTCATGACGAGCGTCATGCGGCTCAGCTGCACCACCTTGGGATGTGATGATGAGCTCTTTACAGCCTTCTTTCCCTTGAGATCCGATGCCTGGTTACATCGTGGATCCAAGTCGGGGAATGGAGGTCGCGGCAGCCCTGATGGATGAGGCTGAAACGGATTGGCGTGTTTTGTACCATCGAACCGCGTTGGGACCACGGTGTTGAAGGCGATTGTAGAGTAGCCCACTGAATGTTCCAAACGGTTTCTTGTGAGTGAGTAATGTTCCTTCCTTTTTCAATTCTACATCAGTCGGTCCGTGATACTCACAATCGGCAAGATCCAACGTCATTGCTCGCATCGAGTCCCTCTGCGTCTCCGACAGCGGCTCCAGAGGGTCTGCCAACGTCGTCGCCGATGTCGACGCTATGCCAAGACCACCGCCACCTCCTCCCCCCACTTTATTGCCCGCTGATCCTTTGTTCTTGACATCGCCCGGTCTTGCATGCGCTTGCGGCCATGCTATGTTGAGGTCATAGTACATCGTCGCTCCCTGCTTCAAGGCGAGGAGGATTCGGGCGTGGTTAATTCCTGGCCCTCGTCCAAAAACAAAAATTTAGGCCAGGTTTCCGAAATCCGAGACGAGGAGGGCCACACGTGAAGCGGCGCGTCTGGGCGGGCGACGCTTCCCAGCTGTGTTGGTTACTACTACGACTCTCCCAACGAAGCTCGACTCCTCTTCCAGGTTCCGACGAATCGCGCATCTTTCATGCGCAGGCATGCCGGGAAAAGTGTCAGAACAGGCTCCTGCCTCCTCGACAGCCCGCAGAGCAAAGGGTCATGAGGCCAGCACTAAAGGTCGCCCTGAGGAGCCCAAGACGAGGAGCAAGGTTGCGGGTCCGCCCGGGACAGCCGCGGCAAAGCGGCGCACCGTCGCGTCGACATCGGCCGAGAACATCGTCGGCGCTGTCAAGGTGCCTGCAAAATGCGTGGCCGCAACGTGCACAGCACTGGCACGCTTGCTGGGTCCCTCAGAGGGCGGTTCCGGACACGCAGCCGTCCAGCATGAATCGACGGTCGAGAGAGCACCGATAGATACCCTTGGATCAGAAGCCAAGAAGGTCCGACTGGCCAAGCTCGTCGTCAACGGCGTCCTGACTTCTTTGAACGAGCTCATGAAAAGTGACTGGCAGGCGAATTCGACAGACGGCAGATCGCATTCCCTTCTTGGCTCGACGTCGTCCTCAAAGGCCAGTTCTACGTCTGGCTCAGCGCGCAGCAGCCCTGCTCCGTCGCAACGTTCGCATGCAGCGTCATCTTCAGCCACACCCAAGGTAGCCAAGACCGTGCTCAAGAAGGCAGCACTCAAGGACGTTTCGCCGAACGGAGATGTATCAACAGCCAATGTACGAGCGCTGGTCGACTGTTACCGCGTTGCAACCCGCTTCCTGCTTCAAGTCCAGGCTTCGTCGTCTGAGGCAGAGGCGAAAGAGAACAAGGACATAGAGATCGAGAGCGTCATGGTGTCTATTGTGTCCAAGCTGGTTGGACTTGGCCTGGTAAGTGTAGGCTCAAGTGGAGACGTACATCCCAGCGAGAAACTCTCTGACTTGGCAACACAACCTTGCAGCTTGCCAGTGCCGATGCCGAGCTGCGCTTCCTGCACAAAGCAGTATCATGCTTGTATCAGAACGATTACGTGGAGCCCATGGAGCTTTACCTCTTCGCCATTCCACGGCCAGAGACGCCTGTCCCAACGAAACTCGAAAATCTCATCCTAGATCTTCAGTCGCTTTCCCTCACCTGCATTCTCTCCTCAGCATCGCTAGCGGACTTGGCACGTCATGCAAGGCTCGTCCACGACCATGCAAGCGGGCCGCTATCGTGGCAGAGGTATGTTCGAAGGGCGGACAGCCCGAGCGCTGCTTTCTCGGCCGACCAGGCTTCGTATCATGTCGAACGATCCATCGGTCGCTGTTTGGCTCGATTGAACGACGATATCGCTTCTTCGTCCCACGCGTCTTCGCTCTTGGAGGCCACTTTGGAGGTGAGAAAGGTGTCGCTCGACTTTCTCATGCTCGTGTCCGACCTCGATGTCGATGCGTTCTGGGACCGGTGCAGCCGCGTCGGAATCAGCTACTTTCGCGGCAGGATGACAGCAGAGGGCAGCGATGCATCGCAGAGAGCGCAAGCCTTTGCCGCCGTCGACGACGTCTTCAGGGATCTGGTCCAGCTCTCAAACCAGGTGCGAAGCGATGTGCGAATGAAGTCGGTGACCGGATTCGACAAGTTCTGCGAGACGTGGATGGATCTTGCCAAGAGGGCAGGCATGTCGTCGGCGATCGACCGCATCGCTTCGCTGGCGGCTTCGGTGGGGCCCGGCTCAGGCGAGGTTGAGCCCATGGCTTCTTCAAGTGCTCTAAAGACGAATGCGCAAGTGGACGCCTGCATGTCTCACTCGGAAGCCTCAGCAGCGCTAGCGAAGGGAGTCATAGCGCTCGAGCAAGTCACCTACAGCGAAGCTAGTCTTGCCGATGTCGAAGTTATCTTGGCGACGACAGTGGTGGCTATTGACGCGACATCGCGCGAACAGAAGTCGCTCATGGATTCGAAGACCCTCCGTTCCGTCGACCAGCTTCGGAGGAGGGCGCTCAAGCTTCTCGATGCAGAAACTAACAAGAGTCAAGAAGCGGGCGGATCACAGGCGACGCTGGCTTCGGTCGTAGACGCCCTTCGACCAGTCGTTTTAGCCATCGTGTCTCGTCTCGAAGCATGCTTGCGCGAGGTGCCGCGGAACGAATGGGAGGGCAAAGACGAGAGCGAGCAGCCGGCTGCTATGCTGGCAGGCGTTGTCCAGGCGATGAGAATTTTGTCGCATTCGACCTTTTCCCCTGGAGACAAGGCAGCAGTCGACGCATGTGAGCAACATATGGCAAAGTGTCGACAGCTCATCGGAGGGAACGCGGAGAAACTAGAGTGCAGCCTGATCGACGATGAAGCCCGGTCCGAGAACCTGTACTTTGTCTCATCCAGCATGTGGCACTTTGGTGGCAGGCTCTACAACGATGCGAAGTACCAGGATGCGCTGCGCTTTCTCCGGCCTTCCTGCGAGATGGCCGACGTTGCAGTCAGCTTGGCAGGAGTAGAAAAGGGGCAGCGGACAAAGTGGTCACCAGAGAAGGCGCGCGAAGGCCTCCCTAAGCGCTGGTCACAGCTTGCTTCATCGTATAACATGACGTTGCAGCCTCGACTGGCCCTCCAGGCGTTCACCAGGGCGCTCGAACACCTTTCCAAGGACACCTGGCCGACTGTGTCTGCTGCGTCCTCTTCAACAGCCATCTGCGACATCTTCACATCCGACGAGCTCAGCAGCACATTGGCTCAGATGGCCAAGCAGACTGTCGATGCGTTTTCGTCTGCCGAGACATACGAGCAAGAGGACGACAGGCTTCCCTGGCTCATTCACCTCAGCAAGACCGACGAAAATGCATTCGCGGTATGCCTGGAGTATTGCCTTTTGTCGCTTGACAATAGCCTCCATCGCACGGGTGCGCCAAGAGCAGCTTTCGCATTCATCTCTGTTCTCGAATCATTGTACAAGAGCGAAAAGAATCCTCTGCGGAGGGCACGAGTGCTTCTCCGGAGACTCGAGCTTCGAGTCCTTCTGGGTGGCCCGGAAACCGTCCGAGAGAGCGACAAAGATGTCAGTCAGCTGGTTGACGAGATTCGAGCACTGCTCTATGACATGGACCTGCAAGACGACGCAGGTCTAGCTCGATATCGTTTGCAATACCAGGCCACACTCGAGCTTTTGCTCACGCTCTGTAGACAGCAGGCACGGTCTACGGCAGCACAGCAAAGTGTTGTTCACAGCGCCAAGGCCGCAAATACGGCGCTGCGCAGGATTTCGGAAAACAGTGATACAGATTACAAGGACAAGACAATCAAGAAGAAGGCCGGGGCCAAGAATCGGCCTTTAAAGGGTAAGGAAGATGTGGACATTATCATGAACAGACATCAGGATACTTAAGTTTGTCCTTCTACACAGTCACTCAAGCGCCGAGGCAGGCCAAGGCGACACCGCACTCTGCTTTACCGATCACTCCGCCCTCAAAGAAGCTCACCAATGGCACGACACAGGTAATGCCTCAGTCGCCCGCCTTGGTTGCAGATGCGGCAACATACGACGACATTGAGCGGCTGTGTTCGCTGATCGAGTTGGTGTATGAAGCCATCAATGCGTTTGGACATACGCTGGCATCTGTCGAGCTGCTCAAGGTGCTCCGCCGACTCAACCTGACGAGCCGAGGCCTCAAAGGACGGGACGGGTATTTGAAAGCTTCTGCTGATCTCACTCGACAGTACCTGCTCTTGGGCAAATTAAGTCGGGCCGAAGCGGTCATCAAACCCATCGTGGAACGCGACCTGCAGCGAAAAGACTGGGGCATCTCGGAGAACACGAGAGCTCGATGTCTCTTCGCACATGCCGACAGTCTCTGCTACGCAGGCCGAATCGAAGAGAGCACGGCGACGTACGATGAGGCAGTCGAGATCGCATCACAAATCCAGCCGTCGGCGACCAAGAATAGTGTTCAGGCGTTTGTCGAAAGGTGTCAAGGGTACGAACGGCAGGCGCTAGCGTATGACATTTGCGCTTCCATACAATACGCCAAAGGAGACTTGACGGCGGCCATTGCGGCGGCAATTGAGAGCGTGCGATTCGCTAGCAAGACAAGCAACTCGCTGGCCAAGCTGACAGGTCCAAAAGAGCAAGCAAACAATGGCTCGCCATTTGCTGATCGATTGCCGTCTGAGGCAGAGGGGCAGCACGAGGCATCGAAGCACGCTCAATCACCCAAGCTCAGCTCTTGGTCCCTTGCCACTGCTCACTGGCGTACCATCAAGGTGAGTCTGCCATCACTTATTGAGAGCAATAAGAGTTTTAACACCACGAGCGCGTCCTCCAGATGCTGCTCCTTTCTTACCTTCGAGTCAGTCGTCTCAACATGTATCGAGGTACTGCGCGCGATGCAGAAGCCTATGCGAGCGAGGCCGTTGCGTTTGGAGCTTCTCTGAACATTCCCCTCTCGGTATGCCAAGCGCTTATCGAACGAGGAGGAGTGAGGATCCAGATGGCACAGACGGAGACCGGAGAAGCCGACTTGGACCAGGTCATGTCGCTGCTCGAAGACGATTGGATCCCCGAAGCCGTGTCGATGACGTGCATCCGCGGTGATCGGATGAGCCGTACCGATGCCCTGCCAGAGGCCCTCAAATTCTACGTTGAAGGACAAGACATCCTCGGCTCTCTCAGCACGGCTTTTGCTGAACTCGACTCTATTTTGCCGTCGCCAAGGCAGCGTAATGATGGGAAATCCCCTCAAATTGCGCTCACAGGCCATGAGACGCTTTTGCCACGGGTGAAAGCTCGTCTGCTGAGGAGGCAAGCATGGCTCCTTGAGCTCATGGGTAGGAACACCGAGAGCCAAGAGTTCCTGGAGCAGGCGATGCTGTTCGAGACAGCGAGTCAACCGGCAAGCGTCGAGGACGCACTCGTGGCTGGAAGAATCGCAATTCGACAATCGATGCAAAAGCTGCGCGCCGATCAGGTCTTCGGCATGCTAGCTGAGTCTTCCCTCTCTTTACCCATGATGTCGAGAGGTGTAAAGGCGAAAGAGTCTTCTGCATCAAAGAGTGGCTCGGCGGTGAAGGCAGCTGTCAATTCACTCTCGTCGGCGAATGCCACCTTTACTGAGGCGCTCCAGGGATGGAGTCAGCGATGCGGCGAATCGACCGAAGTGAGGGACACCATAGCCCACCTGTCAACGAGCAGGCTGCTACACGCCACATTGAGCCGCAAGTCCATGGGTCAGCATCTCGCCACGAATCTCTGTGACCTCATCGATGCTGGCGCATCTGTTACACTTCAGAGGGAGCTCCTTGATGCGATCGAGTCCAAGCTCAGGCCAAGAGAGCTCGAGGCTCGCCAGTGGTTCCAATTTTGCGGATTTGTCCCCAGCAAGACTAAAGCTGGCCAATCCTCGCCATCGATTAAGTCTAACCCGTCGTCAGAGAGTGGAGAGCCTGGAACGAGGCAGAGCTATTGGCGCGATGTGGCAAGGCGTCACCAGCAGCTCGAGCTCGATCAGAGGTCCAGCGTGGTGCACCCGCGATTGCCGCCGACATGGACCGTGGTTTCGATCACAGTATCGCCCGACCGGGATCACTTGATACTGAGCCGGCGCGGCGGGGCACAGGAGCCCATCGTCTTCAATCTACCCATCGACCGACAGAGCCGTCGCGAGGGAGAAGAGGAGGCGCTCACAGTCGACGCTGCCCTCGAGGAGCTCCGTGACATTGTCGAAGAAAGCAACCACGCAACGCATGCGGCAAAGGATCTCGAAGGCTTGGAGGCCAGGAAACAGTGGTGGTCGCAGCGGAGGGAGCTCGACGCTCGTCTCAAGGTGCTCTTGGAGGGCATCGAGACGACATGGCTGGGAGCCTTCAAGAGCGTCTTTTTGCCGAGCACGGGCGCGTCCGACGAAGAGCTGGACACGCTTAGAGCCTCTCTGAACGCCATTCTTGGCCAGTCGCTGACGGCGGCTAGCCCACTGTCGGGCAGCAGCAGCAAACGCGGTCGCGCCGTCGGCGCTGCTGGCGGCGGGAGCAACGATACGAACGCCGTCAAGCTCGATGACGCAGTCCTTGAATGCTTCGCGAGGCTGACATCCAGCGAGACGACAGATGAAGACCTCGAGGATATGCTGCACTTCATTATGGACGCATACCAATTCAATGGCGTGCCAGTCGCAGTCGACGAAGTGGACCTCGATCAGAGTGTCGTCGATGTAAGGAGCGCCTTGGAGTCGCTGCGGAGCAAGCGCAGCCAGCGGAGGCAGAGACAGAAACTGGAAGAGGAGGAAGAGGAGGAAAACGATGCGCATCTTTTCTTGATTCTCGATCGAGACACTTGCGCCATTCCATGGGAGTCGATCCCAACGCTTAGATCTCGTGCCGTCAGTCGTATTCCCTCGATGGCCTTTCTTGAGGACCGTCTCGTAGAGCTGCGAGGGGCACGAGGCAAGACCATCGACATCGAAATGGCGAAGAAGTTCTACCTCATCAATCCAGCTGGGGATCTGACCAGGACCCAAGAGCGCTTCGAGCCGCTTTTGACTAAAGATGGAAAGGGGCAGTGGACAGGCATCGCCGGACGAACTCCTCTGCTGGACGAATACGCCAATGCACTCTCGTCCAATGATGTCGTTGTCTACTTTGGCCACGGGGGGGCAGAGCAGTACATCCGATCCCACAAGCTCAAGTCACTGCAGCAGTGCGCCGTCACTATGCTGTGGGGATGCTCAAGCGCAATGCTCAGGAATCAGGGCGACTTTGACCGGTGCGGAACAGCATACAATTACGTCATGGCGGGCTGCCCAGCCCTTGTGGGCAATCTCTGGGACGCAACGGACCGTGAGCTCGATGGGATCAGCGAGAGCGTCTTGGAGAAGGTTGGTCTCACTGCAGACTCAGCCTCAGGAGTAGTGACGAAGTCAGGTGGAAAGAGGCGCGGAAATATGTCGCTGACAAGAGCTGTCGCGGCAAGTCGAGCGGTCTGCAAGCTGCCTTACCTCTCAGGAGCGGCGTGCGTTGTTTATGGGATCCCAGTGTATTTTAGTTGATTCCTCTTTACCATGACGGAGAGGCAACATGCATGACTAGAGGAAGACCTGCTAATGACAAGAAGCATTATCGGTCTCAACCGCAAGAACTGGTTTGATGCCTTGCCTGTACGGAGTTCGGTGTAGCATGCTAGTTGAGAGGAGCTCCCACGGTGTCCAATCGTTTGCATTCACTGTCCCCTTCGCTCGTCAGACTATGGTCGATGATGCAAGTTGACCATCGGGCATGGCAATAGGAAGGGAAATCAAGCCAAGAACAAGCCACACTGTCGCTCCTGAGTACACTCCGGACCTTATACTGCGGACGACGCTCTCAAACTAACGACAGGAGCGCTGTGCGGCTCCGGTGGTCCCGCAACCCCGCTCGAAAGCACGCGAAGAAGCAAGCCACCCAACGCCCCGTCTTCTGTCCCGTGCTACCTTGGCCTGTCAAGAAAGTCCGAACTCAGATCAACTAATAACATCCATGCTAGCTTTCTCCCTTCATTATGATCAATTGCCGCGTTGAGAACCTGATTGCGTGATGATGACCTCGAATGACAGGAGCGCGCGTGCTTTGGAAAATCTCCGCCTTTTTTTTTTTTCTAAATTGTTTCAGTGCAGTCTGCCAGAGGGTTAGAAGCTCCAAAACTCGCGCTAGAAAGCCGGGAGACAGGAAGGACACGGGCAAGCTGGGAGGAGGCGCGTCCTTTCAAAGATTTACACAGACCTATGCAAGTGTTGCCATCTTTTGCGACTCTTTTGTCGTGGATGGCGTGCAATGAGATTAACGGCACGTCTGATGGCAGGGAAAAAATGATAGCAGTAGTAGCAGTACGAGCAATCGTATGACAGTGCGGATCGGCCCTGATAAGAAGCCTCTCCCTTCCGCCCACACACTGACCTTCTCTGCTCCTTCAAATCTCCCATCAGGGGTCAACACGGTCGAGTAACGCCCTAAGCCAGGCAGAGCGAGCAGCAGCTATGTCCTCTCCCGCACCTCCGCTGTCCAAAGGCACGGGCTATGGCACCCTCGTGGGCCTCGGTGTCTTTTTCGCAATCGTCGTCGTCGGCCTCTCGCAGGCCATGAGGCGCTACGGCGGTCTCTCGAGGTCTTCGTCCGAGTACAGCATTGCCAATCGTTCGCTCGGCATTGGTCTTTCGGCCAGCGCTGTCACGTCGTCGTGGTGCTGGAGCGTGACGTTACTCTCCGCCTGCAGCACTGCATACAACTATGGTGTGGCAGGTGCGCTCATCTACGGAGCTGCCAACATGGTGCAGATCACCCTCTTCAGCGCCATGGCTATCCAGCTCAAGCGACGCGCCCCCACCCTCCACACCCACCTCGAGCTCCTCAGGATCCGCTATGGTACCGCTGGGCATCTCACATTCCTTTTCTTTGCGCTCGCTACCAACATCCTTGTCGTCTCGTCGATTCTCGTCGGTGCAGCCGCGGCCATCAACAGTATTGCAGGCGTGAACGTCTATGCGTCCCTCTTTATCCTCCCCACGGCCGTCGCTGCCTACACCCTGACAGGTGGTCTCAGGAGCACAATCTTGGCCGACTACCTGCACACGGTGGTCATTTTCATCATCATTTTCGTTCTCTTCTTCAAGGTAAGTATCATGCAGAGGGACGACACGAGAACTTGATGCTGATATGCTCCCCACCATTAGACGTACGCCACGTCCGAACTCATCGGATCTCCCGCGGCGATGTACCGTCTGTTGCAGCAGGCAGCTGCCAAGAACCCTTCGGACAACTACCAAGGTTCTTTCACGACGCTCAAGAGCTTGGGCGCCATCAAGTTCGCTTGGCTCAGCTTCCTGGAGTACCTCGGCGTCGTCTTCAACGACGCTTCGTTCCACCAAAAGGGTATTGCAGCCAATCCTTCTGCAACAGTGCCCGGCTATGTCATCGGATCCCTCTCCTGGTTCACCATCCCTTGGACGTTGGCAACCACGGCCGGCCTTGTCGCACTGGCCCTAGAGACAGTCTCGCCCACATTCCCCACGTTCCCCTCGAGAATGTCCAAGGAGGAAGTTTCGGCCGGCTTGGTCCTTCCGTACGCGGCCCAGGCCATTCTCGGAAAGGGCGGCAGCGCGGCAGTGCTGCTTCTCATGTTCATGTCTTCCACCTCGGCCATCTCTGCACAGCTTATTGCCGTCTCGTCCATCTCGGGCTACGACCTGTACAAGACCTATTTCAACCGCAACGCAAAGCCCGACCAGATTCTCCGCGTGCAGCAGTGGGGCGTCATTGGGTTCTCCCTCTTCATGGCCGCCTTTGGCTCTCTGCTTCACGGTGTTGGAGTTGACCTCAACTTCCTCTACAACATCACCGGCGTCTGGTCCACGGCTGCCCTGCCTCAGATTGTCTTCAGCTTCTTTGGCGACCGCCTCCCCACCTGGGCCGTCTTTCCTGGTATCTGGATCGGCTTCGGTGCTGGTCTGGCCGTCTGGCTCTCTCTGGCGAACCGGCTCGGCGGTAGTGTCTCGCTGGCCACCCTCGAGCTCGTTGAGGTGGACCTGTACACGTTCACGACGTGCATCGCCACGGGCATCCTTCTGTGCACCATCGGCAGCATTCTGACGCCCAAGAAGATTGACTGGAACAACCTCTGGCAACACCGCTACGAAGGGTCTGGAGACGAAAAGGAAATCGCAGCAATCGAGGCCGACCAGCGTTTCTCGGACAAGAACCTCAAGAAGTGGCTCTTCATCTCGGGCATTGCTTCCGTCATTATTTTCTGCGTGTTCCTCCTCATCTGGCCCCTGTCGCTCTATCGCGACTACATCTTCACCCAGTCCTTTTTCACTGGCTGGGTCATCGTCTCGGGCATCTGGGCCTTCTTGGGCTTCTTCGCTGTCGGCCTGTTCCCCATCGTCGAGGGTATCCCGACATACAGGATCATCTTCCACAACATCCTCTATCGCCTTGGAAAGCGTGATGCGCCCCACGAGGGTATCAAGAAGGAGCAGCCAGAGGTCAAGGGCGCCCGACAACTTGAATCGAGCGGTAGCTCTGCCACGGCTGGTCAAGGCGCGAAGGTGCAAGAGGGAAAGAGTGCGGACAGCAGCGACCTCCCCTCCCCAGACGAGAAGAAGCCTCAGGTTGCTGCTTCCACCAGCAGCAGCGCTTGATCAACATGACAAAAAGGATTACCATCTTCTCCTGAAGTTGCGTAGAGATAGAAAAATGCCTTTCTCTCCTGTGAAATATTCCCCTTCGTTCACTGCTTCAGCGCAGGTGTGATACCTGCGCTGCTATTTGTGCCCACTAGAGTAGAGTAGAGTAGCCGTAAAATTACAAATCTGATGTTGGGTTCCTTAGCAATCACGCCGCCGGTCCGAGAGCCTCCTCCCTCTCCATGACCTCCTTGTTTAGCTTGACGAGAATCGTGACCCGCTGTGGGTTCTCTGGCGCTGGTACGCTGTGTGCTGTGACCCGAGCCGGCTGCCAGATATCAAGAAGCGAGGTAAGCGAGCTTTTCACGACGTGTGCCTGCAAGATGAAATGAAAAGTGACCCACAAAACCAAGGCCGTCGAGGGCTGCCTCGACGATCCCTGCAGTAAATGCCTCGACGCAGAGCTGGCTCATCTCCTTTGGGACTGACATAGACCTCGCAAAGAAGGGTGTGTTGGTCGAGATCATGTCTGCGGTCGCGAGAGTCAGCACTTGCACAATGAGATGGAAAGAAGCGAAGATATCAGAAGGCCCTAACGCACACTCGTCGCTCCTTTCTGTGCTCCGCTCGAGACTGTCGGCTGGCCTGCCAAAGATGGCCTTCCAAAGATGTGTATGTAGCCAGAGCAGGACGGGCAAGAGCCTCGTCTCCCTCTTTGGCTGGCGCCCATAGATTGACGAGCCAGACGAGAGCGAAGGTGGTGTCGGAAACTCATTCCGATGAACCAGCATCGGCACCATCCTCTGACCGACACGATAGCCCATCAGTGAGAGTCTATCCACGAGGGAGTCCTTGTCAGCGATTGCTTCTTTTCTCTCAGTGACGTAGGAGGAGGCTGGACGACTTACTTTCGCTCGAGGTCGGAGATTCCTGTCACTCGACCTTGGGTATAGGCAACGATCTCAGCATAGAGAAATGTAAGGGCACTGCTGGCCACTTCTGAGTTCTTTGATCTATCTCTTGGCCTGTCGAGGATGTCAGGCGGCCCAGATGATGGACCGACAGTCGTCGACGAAGAGCCTCCTCCGAAGTACGAGGACGCACCTGTACTGCTACTGGCAGTGGTGGGGGTCGAAGGGAGGGTGCTATTGCGGACGCTGGCGCTGCCGCCGGGCACGGCGCTGTCCCTGGAGTTGCCGCCGAGGATCGATGAGACGGCAGAGGAGCGTCGGATGTAGCTCGGCACGCTAGATCGCGGTGAGAGTGGGTATGTGGCACTGCTCGTTGGTGAGCTGACCGTCTGTTGAGGCCCACCTTGGGCAGAGTAGGCCATATTGCAATTGGAGCACCTAAGACTCAATCGGTCGGTCAGTGGTCGTCAATGGAGAGACGAAAAGTAACAGTGCACGGCCGTTGAAATTCACACGTGGAGCGCGCCTCTCTTTTCTTTCATAAGGGTAGCATCATTCGCAAGCAACCAAAGAACATAGGTAGGGAGGGCGTGACGAGGGATAGACTACGAGCCAGTTACTTGCTTGATGTCTGCTTTGGTGTTGGCCCAGATGCGTTCGACGTAGCCATCAGATCGGAACTTGGCCAAGAGGTGCTCGATTTCGGGTCCGACGCTCTGGCCGTCAGAGAGGATCGAGTAGACCCCTGCGCCGACGCTGCCGGTGATGCTCCTAGCCTTTTCTTGTTCAGAGCGGAGCACGACACCATCTCCATCCCCGGACTGTGCTGGAGAGTACATGGCACTGGTGGCCAAAAAGCTGTGGCGCTGACCGCACTCCTCATGAGACATGCAAATCAATGGGCTCGCGATGCGGAAGAGAACATTCATCACGCGCAAGAACCACGCTTCACCCTCGCCACGTATCAGGTCCGTCGAGACGCGACCTGGAAAGTTGTGGATGAACGATACTTGCGGGGCCTCTCGGGCGGCAGCCTCAAGAGATAGCGTCGTCATTGTGGCTGCATGTGCAATTTGCTGTCGAAAAGGCACCGTGTTTCCCTGGAGGTCGTCTGGGAACACCACGCCCTCCTTGCCTGCAACAAAGACGGATACGACACGGCGTAGGCCAGGAGCATCTTTGATGAGGGGCAAAAGGTTGGTGATGAAGCGGACGCGAGCGTAGTAGGAAACTGCAGCTGCGTAGTGAAGGCCCTCTTCGGTTTCTGGCGTGAAGAACACGCTTCAGCATATGCACAAGCCATCAGTCAGGGTGGATCGCTCACTCGTTCCAAATATCAGCGTTCCGTTTGTGAGGAAGAGCAGATTGACCCTAGACTCCTTGGCCTTAATTTCTTCCGTAACCTTGTCGACATTCCGCAGCAGGCCAACGTCTGCTTTGAGGAAATGATAGGTGCCCGAGGGATTTACCTTGTTAAGCTCAGCCAGCACCTGTCCAGCCTTGACCTCTGAGCGTCCTACAAAGTATATACGGGGTTTGGTGACATGGCTCGCAAAGCGAAGCAACGTTGCTCGACCGATGCCGCTCGTCGCTCCCACGAAGACGGCAACAAGACCAGGGGGAAGCTCGCTTGCAATGCGCGAGTTGGACTCAAGGACATCTTCGAGCCTCACCATTGTTGTTGGCTGTGTAGAGACATGTTCCTTCTCTCTACAATGCCCTGCTTCTTATACCATTCCTGGCCTGCGATAACCTCGAAACATCATAGAATGGAAGAGCTGAGCAAAAATGCGTCACTCGACGCGCCTTCTCCGACGTTCCGACTCCCGCCTGCTGAAGAGGAGGAAACATGCCCGAATTCCGTTAGCATGTCGTTCACAAAGAGTCAATGCGATCATGCGGGGTCTTTCGGCACGAGTGAACGTGGTCCAAGCGGCTTTTCCACCTTCTGACAGGCCCAAAAGTTGGGTCAGCTCAGCTGGCGATACGGATGTTGACAGGTAGCCCCTGAAGAGAACACGCAAAGCATTGGCATGATGAAGTGCTTCGGCCTTTTTTTTTCCTTTTTCCAAACGCGGGGGCGGACCGAGAGTCTCCTGAGCACTTTAGCTTGTTTCTTTTTGGTCTTTCTGATGTCGAATTGGGAGGCATTTGTTTATTAGTCCCACTTTTATGCACCTATAGCCTGGAATCAGCGCAAAAGAACCAGGCTTCCACTGGAGGTCATGGCACCGCGACACTACGGAGCAATCCCTGAGAAGTCTGCAGCAGCATCTCATTCAGGGGTAAATAATAAAGAAGAGACCGAAGCCATATATACACAGCATGATGAGCCGCTCAGTGTGGCTCTCCTTATACCCGTCCTCACCATCACGGTAACGGTCACGACTCTGAACGACTTTGTAACGACTGCCTCATACCCCCGTTACGACCCCTTTACGAAACTAATTTGACGACCGCGCAACCACCATCAACATGGTTGCCAATCCCTTCAAGAGCGACAAGTCCGAGTCGGCCTCTGCCGACGCCGCGGACAAGAAGCCTGCCGCGCTTTCGGCGTTCCTGTCGCCCGCCTCGCGTTTTATCAGCAAGAAGGACGACTCCAAGCAGCTGTCGCCCGACGACATTGCCCTCAAGGTGGCCAGCATGCTCAAGCCTGGCCCTCCCTTCTACAGTACCGTCTCGTCGGCCGACCTGATCGACAACCTCGGTTCGGCATCGATTATGAACTGCGACAGTCTGCGCGCAAAGGCGCAGGTGGCCATGCAGTCCCAGGCCACGCAGCTCCAGATTAACGGCGCCTCGTCGGCTACCGAGCCGACCGAATGGCTTGGCGTGGGCACTGTCTGGACTGCTCTCAACGGCATGCCATCCGGCAGAAAGGCATTCGTCATTCCCAATGACTCTACCACTGTCTCTGCCCAGTCCAAGGATGACGACGACGACGATGACGGCCTCTGGTCGAGCATCATGGTGTCCTGTGACACAAAGGGAGAAAACCTTGCCCTCGAGCGCTCTGTCGTCGTGCCGACGCAGGTGCTGCACACCAATCATTACTACCAGGGAAATTCCAAGGCGCTTTTTACCACCATTGGCGCAGGAAAAGAGTACAAGTGGGACAACTTTGCAGACTACAAGGACGACGGCGCGACCAAGAGCATCGCCAGCTTCTTTGTCCTGCCCACGTCGTCGACCATCGAGATGTGGAACTGGCCGTCGTGGATTCCCTTTCTGGGTGACAAGGACAAGGACAAGGACAAGGCCAAGGACGGAGATAGCCAGAAGCCGGCCGAGGGTGGGACCACACCTACGGACAATAAGAAGAAGCGTGTGTGGGTCGCCTCGACGTCAAAGATCAGCTGCCACGCTACGTGGTGGGGCTACGTGCGTTGTCTGTTCCCATTTCTGTCACTTCGAGTGTAACATCGAAGTGCACCGTTCACTGACGCTGTTGCTGTATACAGACGCTGTACCTGCCCAAGGCCGTCTTCTCTGAGATCGAGTCAGACGTGGACCAGGCAGAAAAGATTGCCAACATCATCCACACTGTCCTCACCACCATCCTCGACAAGATCTCGTCGCTGCCCATCCCCATCGCCCTGCAGGCCGTCGTGACGGTGCTCAAGGCCATTGCTCCTTCTACCTCGTACATCTCCACCTTCATTGGCTGGTCCTGGGACCAGATCAAGAGCTTCGACAAGGGTCAGGGCGTCGAGCTTTCGGCCACCTGGATCCTGCCCATTGCGTGGGTGTCTCTGCCTGCAGTCTGGTTGGCCTACTTTTCCTTCCTGACGCTGACTCCGCATTCTCACAGCCTGATTCCGCACACGTGGGACGCACCCACGGCCCCGCCCGACAACAACGGCGATGGCACGCCCGACGGTGCACCGGTCGCTGCCCCTCAGCAGCCTGCCGAAGGACAGCAGCCCGCGACGCCTGCGCCTGCTCCTCAGCAGCCTGCCACGCCTGCTGAGCCTGCCCCTTCCACACCTGCTGATCCCGCTCCTGCTACACCTGCTCAGCCTGCCCCTGCTGCCCCTGCTGCCCCTGCTGCCCCTGCTGCCCCTGCTGCCCCTGCTGCCCCTGCTGCCCCTGCTGCCCCTGCTGCCCCTGCTGCCCCCGCTGCCCCCGCTGCCCCCGCTCAGCCTGCTGAACCAGAGCCTGCTGCGCCAGCCGCGCCCGTTCAACCCACTGAGCCAGCGACTCCCGCCGTGCCTACTGCGCCCTCGACGCAGACCCCCGAGGCACCCCAGGAGGACGACAAGGCGCCCGAAGCGACGTCGCCGGCTGATCACACCGACAAGAAGGAGCCGGCAGCTACCACCCCTGCTGCGCCTGCGGTGCCCGCCACTCCTGCTACCCCTGCCACCCCGGCTGCACCCAAGCCCGAGGTGCCCGCGCCCGGTGCAACGGCCCCACCGGCCAATCCCGACGTATCGGACGGAATTGACTGGAGCGACAACCCGATCTAGTGAGTTTTTTCAATCCCTGCCTTTGCTTCAATTGCTAAGAGGCTCGCTGTTCTCTCTGTTCACCAGTGCGCCCGGAAAGGAGCCATTGGGAGGTGACGTGCTGGGTCGGGGTGACCCCAACGTGGCTGCCCCGCCATCGATGGGCGACGCGCCGACGCCTACGCCTCCGGCCAACAACGACGGAGATGACTCGGCCGACACGCCTGCGCCTGCCGCACCCGCCGCACCCGCTGCTCCAG
The DNA here is from genome assembly GCF_003144295.1 of Acaromyces ingoldii. Lineage (NCBI taxonomy): Eukaryota > Fungi > Basidiomycota > Exobasidiomycetes > Exobasidiales > Cryptobasidiaceae > Acaromyces > Acaromyces ingoldii. Next base: position 783,612 of record NW_020290251.1, on the reverse strand, counting down.
CTGGCAAGACGGCCGCGTCCACCAAGAAGAAGCTCTTTGGAAAGAGTGTCAAGGCCTAGGTCATGGACTTGCGCCTCTCTCTCATAGCATTTTGGACAATCTCTTTCCATTCCCCCTTCCTACACCTCAACTCTTACTATTGCGCTCGATCGTAGTCATACTCCTTCGCTTGGCGAGCAGCGTCTCTCGTCCATTCTGTCGTGTCAGCTTGTAAGGAATTCTCTGAAATACCAAGTCTGTTGCATTGCGCTCCTCCGCCCTCCCTGTTCATCAGTGGCAGGTGTGGGCTCTTTGGTGCCTGGCCTTGGCGTTTTTGCTCGCTCTACCTGGAAAGAGACAGAGGAAAGAGCGGGCAGAGTGACGGGGTTGGGTGACGACAAAGTAAGAGGATGAAGGCCAGTCATTGAGCTTGGCCAAAGGCCGCCCGCGTGACTGGGCACGCCATGTCCCGAGCAAGTCGTACTCCGCCCGCTCAACCTGCTTACATTAGCGCTTGCGCCAAACACCGATAACGTCCTACCATGTCTAGCACAACATCAAGAGAGCGAGCGCATCGTGCAATTTGTGAGACTGCATAGTCGGCGCGCACGGATCGAAGACCGGATCCCACTTCTTCTGATCGACTACTAGTCGGAGTCGCGCCTCTTCCCCTCGGTGTTGCCGCCGCGAGTCGGGCGGTGATTCGGTCGGGCCTTATCTCTATCTGGGTAAATTTCCATCGATCCCTTCTTCCGAGTTGCGAAAAAAAACACAGCAGAAGAAAGAATAACTAAGGAAAAAAAGAATCGGAAAAGGGGTGCGTCCAGGTGCAGATGACGCTAGCCACACTAGCTGTTGTAATCTGTGACCCTCAAAGTTTACCTAAGGAAGACGAGCACTCTCGTTCTTATCGACGGACAAAGAAGCAAAAGCGGAGACTTGTCCGAGTGAGACAGCTAGTGTGTGTAGTGTGTAGTGTAGTGTGAGCGGACCATGCGGTAAGAAAAAAAAACAAAGACTGGCGAGGCCGCGAGACCGACCAGCGCCGGACTGAGGTACGAACAGGCTAGCTAGTCGGCACGAACGGTCGTCAGCCAGGAACAACGAGGCAGAACGAGCGAACAAGGGTAGCTTTGCTCGCATTTGTACGCTGTGCGTGGGTGTCTAGCTAGTAGTGCATGTATTAGTAGTGGCAGCAGTACGTAGTACTAGTGACTTGCTTGCTTGCGTGCGTGCAAACAGTGCATACACCGGCGGGTTGAAGCAAGAAGCAAATAAAAGGTGCTACGACCTCTTCTGCTCCCTTACCCTTCCCCCGTCCCTTTCCACCCCTCCGCATCCCACCTTCCCCTCCTTTCCCTTCCTCTTCCCTCCGTTTCTGTCCGCCCTTGCGTTCGGCCTCGTCCCTCCTCTGCTCTTTCTTCCCCTCCCTTGGTTTCCCCCTTCAACATCTACCCGGTCTCGTCATGCGTTTCACAGCGCCCCTCGTTTCGCTTGTCGTTGCGGCTTCGTGCCTCGTACTGTCCTCCTCTGCGCTTCCCTCTAGCAAGCCATCGCAGAAGAAGCATGCCTCTGGTGAGTATCAAAGGGGCCACTGTCGCTTTGCCTTGATGTATACCTCCACTCCAGTCCAAACTTGAGCTGACAATTTGCCCCCCTCCCCCCGCTCCGACGATGCAAAAGACTACCACGTCGACGGCAAGCACCTGCCCGGTGTGCCATTCGAGGTGCCTGACAGCTACGCGGGGCTGATGCCCATCTCGGCCGACCCAAAGGAGACGCGCGAGTTCTTCTTCTGGTGGTACAAGGCCGAGTCGGACGTCGGCAAGGATGACCTCGTCCTCTGGTGAGTCGACTGCGAGGACCTCAGATGCCCGCCCACAAAGAGCTGACGACCAGACTGGGATCCAACCAAACTAAGGCTCAATGGCGGTCCAGGCTGCTCGTCGCTCGAGGGTCTGCTGCAAGAGAATGGGCCCTTCTTGCTCCCGTTCAACAGCACCGACGTGGTCAAGAACGAGTACAGCTGGACGAAGCTGGCCAACGTCTTTTGGGTCGAGCAGCCCGTCTCGGTCGGCCTCGGAAAGGGCAAGCCGGACATCAAGAATGAAAAGGAGCTCGCGGCCGAGTTCTACTCCTTCCTCGTTCAGTGTGAGTTTTCACCCGCTTTCGTCAATAGGGGTTTTGGAGAGAAGAGCTGAACGGCGACGCATACAGTCTACTCGACCTTCCCCGAGCTCAAGGGCAAGAAGCTGTACCTGACGGGCGAGAGCTACGCGGGCAAGTACATTCCTTACATCGCCAACGAGATCTTCTTCAACCACTCTCCCAAGGAAAACAACAAGCACGGCATCAACTTCCAGGGCATTTCCATCAATGATCCTTCCTTTGTTCCCGACTTTTTCGGCGAGGAGGTGCCCTCGATCGAATACGCCAAGAAGAACCAGCAGGATATGCTGCTCAACGATACGTTCATCCAGCAGCTCGAGCAGGGCGCCAAGAAGAACGGCATCTACCAGTACGTGGAGAAGAACCTCGTCTACCCGCCCAAGGGCGCCATTACGATCCCCAAGCAGTACAGCGAGAGCTTCCAGCCGTTTGAGCAGATTGTTGCTGCAGCCCAGCTGGCCAACCCCAACTTCAACATCTACGACATCGACCCAAAGTACCGCTACCCGATCTACGACCCGCTCGGCTACCCTCCGGCCGACGTCGACGCCTCGCCGACAAACTTTATCAACAACGTCACTGGTTTCAAGCAGGCCATCCACGCCGACCCAAGCACGACGTGGCTCGAGTGCGTCGACGGCGTCTTCCTCAACGACGATGACCTCAGCCCGGCGCCGACGGACACCGAAATCTTCCGCAAGCTCATTGAGAAGTCGCCCTCGGGCCGGACGATTGTCCAGCACGGCGAACGCGACTTTGTCCTCATTGCCAACGGCTCTGCCCTCGGCATCCAGAACACGACGTGGAACGGCAAGCAAGGGTTCCAGAAGCCGCCGACGAAGCAGCTCGTTTTCAAGGGAAAGGACAAGGGCCTGATCCAGACCGAGAGGGGCCTCACCTTCTTCAGGCCGACGAGCAGCGGTCACATGATTCCGCAGGTGGGTGTTTATAACAAAGAGCTAAGAAAGGCGTCGGAAGAGCTCACCCACAAAGTATTCCTTTACAGGACGACCCCCAGTCGGCCTACAAGATGCTCCAGTTCTTCCTGGGCCAGATCAAAGAGAAGGACCTGTACCACTAGCTGGCTTGACTTCAAAATTAGTTCAGACGCAATGCCCGCTACCCATTGAGCGCTCCACTAAGTCTTTGTGAGCGACTTTTTTTTTATTCCGGCCGGGAGGTGAGCGCTCCGCGCTCAGTCAGTGAGCAACGCAAAAGTGGAGCTCGGTCTCGGTAATTCTCCACCAAATTAGACGCGACGTACAGTACAGTAGTACAGGTAAGCTGTAAGCTGACCCGTGGAGGTGGAGCTTGTGTGCCTCGAAAAAAAGTCCGAGCTGCGAAAGAAACGGAAGAACCAGCTGCGTGAATGACGGTGGGGTCCGCCAGTTTGTTTGTCATCATCGGAAGCAAAGTATATAAAGGACAGCCTTGTTCACCTTGATACCCATCATCCAGAAGCTATCTTAAGAACGACAATGACAACACCTCAAGTATCTCTCGGCGGTGAGGCACACGCGATCAAGATTGGCCAGATCGGGTACGGTCTCATGGGCCTGACATGGCGCGACGCCTCGACATTTCGTGAGTGTCTGTCGTGTGCACCCTGTCATATTTGTCCACCTCTCTTTTGTATGCAGATGTGCATGTGTGCTGACGGGCGCCCATGACGATAGCCTCGGACGAATCGGCATTTGCCGTCATGAAGCAATCTGTCGATGCCGGCTGCACCCTCTGGGATGCTGGCGCCTTCTACGGCCCGCCCACGCACTCTGACGCCAACCTGACGCTAGTACGGCGCTTCTTTGAAAAGTACCCCGACTACAAGGAGCGCGTCGTGCTGTGTGTCAAGGGCGGCATTGTGATGGACACCTACCGTGAAAAGGGCATGCCCGGCCTCGCACCAGACATGAGCGAGGACAATCTCCGTAATGATCTTCGTGAGATCCGAGAGGCGCTGGGCAGCGATCAAGGCGGGCACGACGTTGATCTGTACGAAGTCTGCAGGATAGACAAGCGGGTGAGTTTGTCCCACAACAGCGGCTACTCGCTTCAGGGCAAGACTAACCTTATCGATATCTGCCTTTTTGTAACAGCACACGACAGAGCAATGGATGAAGACACTTTTGAAGCTGCGGAGCGAGGGCTTGTTCAAGCACATCGCTCTCTCCGAGGTCGGCGCTCAGACGATCCGCGACGCCGCCGCCGTGGGGCCCGTGTCAGCTGTCGAGATTGAGTTCTCGCCTTGGGAGCTCGAGGCCGAGAAGAATGGCGTCATTGAGGCATGCGAGTCGCTCCAAATCCCCATCTTGGCCTACAGCCCCGTCGGCAAGGGTATGCTGACGGGCGCCATCAAATCGCGAGATGACATTCCCAAGGGTGATATTCGTCTGCACCAGGACAGGTTCAGCGAGGAAAACTTTGACAAAAACATCCGCCTCGGTCAGGCCTTCCAGGACCTTGCGCAGAGAAAGGGATGCACTGCTGCGCAGCTCGTGCTGGCCTGGAACATTGCGCGCAACCCGTCGATCATGGTGCCTATCCCCGGCTCGACAAATGTCGGCAGGGCCAAGGAGAACGCGGAGAGCGTCAAGGTCAAGGTCACAGACGAGGACGACAAGAGCATCCGAGACATTCTCGAGACAATGGGCGTCGCTGGAGGGCGATACTCTGCCGTGATTCGCGCACACGGGTCTCTCTGGGCCTAGCTGTCCGGATTTATTGGCGAGCTTGGCGTGTTCCTATATCGCGCGTACCGCTGCCATGGTTCCTGTACCGACACCCTGTCTAGATCGCAATTTAGATTACATAAGCAATGCGCGTTTTAGTTCGTGTTGACAAAAATCCAGCCTGGGTTCTCGTCGTCATCCCCTCGCGCCCTCCCCGTTTCTCGCCTCGTCTCTTTCGTCCTCATCGACTCACGCTCCCTCGCATATCTACATACACGCACGTTCACGTTTTCTCGTGTCCATTCATCGCCCTCCCTTCTTCCTTTTCTCTCTCTCTCTCTCTCTCTCTCTCTCTCTCTCTCTCTCTCTCTCTTTTCCTCTCTCCTCTCTCTTACGATACGGTCATTCCAGGGCAAGCTTCCGGCAGCACACGCTTGGACTGTTACGACAAACCCTCTCGGACGACGAACAAGACGACAACGGACATCTCCACTCGAAGTAACCTCTATCTATTGACGTGAAAGAAGGCATCGATTCTCCCGCTCTGAGGAGGCTTTCATCGCGTAAACGGGCCCACCTTTGCGCTACAGAAACACCTCGCCAGTAGTTTCTGCACACTTTTCTCCACTGGCACCAGAAGAGAAAGAGGAAGCCATACTAGAGTTCAGCAGTGTCTCAATATCCTTGGGCGGCTCTCAAGATTTACAACTTTCATCCTGCAACTACGTGCGAAGACCTCGCGAGTCCTTTTGCTATCGTAATTCACAGGTATCTTTCGCATATAGACGGCCAATGACGTCCAATAACAACCAGGATAATGCAGCGCCAGGGCTAGGGCAAGGGCAAGGCGCGGGAGGAGCAGCATCAGCACCAGCGCCAGCAGCACCAGCATCGGCAGCGGGACCAGCGGCCAGATCAGTGCCCTTGACATGCTCAGGGCATACGCGGCCCGTTGTCCACCTCGAATTCTCGGAGCAACAGGACGACGGGTCCTACTCGATGCTGTCGAGCTGCAAGGATGGCAATCCTATGCTCCGTGACTGGCTCGGAGACTGGATTGGGACATTCTTGGGTCACAAGGGCGCCGTCTGGTCCAGCAAGCTCAGCGGAGGCGACGCTTCGAGGGCAGTAACGGGTAGCGCGGATTTCTCAGCGTGAGTGCACGAGCCACTGAGCAGTGGAGCTGAGGAAAGAAAGAAGAGGCATGTGCTCACCTAGCAATCGAATGGTATGGATGCACAGTAAGGTTTGGGATACCTACACGGGTTCCTGTCTGCACACCTTTCCGCACAATCACATTGTCCGCTCAGTCGCGATCGACGCCAAGGGCCAACGGATCCTGACCGGCGGACACGAGAAGAAGCTCAGGCTGTTTGATCTGGCTAGACCAGACGCCGAGCCTTCGTTGTTGAGCACTGCAGGGAACGACAAGCAACTAGCCCACGAGGGCAATATCAAGAGCGTTGTTTGGCAGCGAGGCGACGGCGAGGCGACGGCGGTGAGCGCGGGCGAGGACAAGATCGTGAGGTGGGTCTAGTCTGGTCTTAGCTCCCTCCCTTGGGCATTGCTGAATTACTGTTGCTGCACGACAGATGGTGGGATCTCAGAAACATGACAAAAACGGGCGAAATGACGCTCGAGGATCCGATCACATCGATGGAACGGTCTGCGGGCGTACTGGGCGAACTGCTGACGGTGACGGCGGGCAAAAAGGTTCTCTTTATTGATGCTCAGCTGTAGGTATTCCCTTTTCATCCCGTGTAGAGCGAGAATGTCTCACTCACCCCTCGCTTATTCGAAACAGACGTGAGTTGAGAAAGGAGCACAGGCTGGCACTTCCACCTTCGTCGGCCTCGCTGCACCCGACGATGGCCGACAGGTTCGTCGCTGGCTGCACCTCGGACGGCTGGGTTCGAATCTACGACTACGAGACCGGCGCCGAACGTGAGCTGCACAAGGGCCACCACGGGCCTGCTCACGCTGTGTCGTACAGCCCAGACGGCGAGCTAGCTGCTAGCGGGTCGGAGGATGGCACCATTCGCCTGTGGCAGACGTGGCCGGGGAAACGGTATGGCCTGTGGGCATAGCTTTTCTGGCGGCATCTGTACAATCATCTGCAGCGAAAGGAGAAAATGAGATGAAATTTGCCAGGCGCAACTCATCGGGGAGTGACGATAATGGACTGAGAAGGAAGAAAGGTGGATTTGAAAGGCTATGCTACACGACAATTGACGAGAGAGAAGGAGAAGTGAAGGTCCGCGCAGAGAAATTCATGGGGGAAGGGGAAGGGACACCCAAGCCCTTGGGAGAGAAAAAGCATGTATCCAGTCCTTTGATTGATCAAGAAGAAAAGACCTCTTGCGGTTGTCCACGTTGGGCCATGAGAGAAGTAGAAAGTGACAAAAGACTCGACATGGGTATCATGGAGGGCCGTGGGTGGCGATTGTTCTCGATCGCAACTTTCTCTCGATTTTGGCCGGTGATGGTACTTTTGCCGATCGTTCCTCGAGCCGCATCCTCATGTCGTCACGCAATCACCGATTCGATCCTATTTTCCTTTTCTTCGACCACTTTACCATATTGTTTTTCTTTCAGTCGACGACGCCCTGACATCGTCGTCATTGATGAGTCTCTTCGACCTTTGCGGTCACTCCTTCCGCGTAGAGCTGCTGCGCTCTCATAGCGCCATGCTCAGACATGTATCTCGTCTGTTGCTGCTGTTGTTGATTATGATGAAAATGCTGAACGGGCGTAAGTGGCGGAAGGCGGACCTGGGAGACCGTTGGCTGTTGCTGTTGACACTGCTGTTGAGGATGAGCTGGAGCGCTGAAGTGGCCATGGTGCTGCTGATGCGCGTTGTAAGGAGACTGCAGTGACAGAGGCATCGGAGTCGAAGGTTCGTAGAACGAGAAACAAGCAGAGGTCGTCGTGGCCGGAAGCGAGTTTTCGCTCTTTGGAAACGACGAATTCTGCAAGGGGGTCGCCGGTGCGTCCATCGAAGGCAGTTCGCTCGACGCGAAGGAGCTTTGACCGTCAATGGACGGCATGATCTGGTGTCCTCGCTGAGGGGTGTGGTGCTGAGGGGTAGGGTGTTGCATGTGCTGATGCTGGTAGTCACGGTCCGGCTGGTGGTGATGGCGACCTGAAGCTTCGTCCTGAGAGATCCCCTTGGGGCTGTACAAATCGCCAGAAGGTGCCGGGGGAGGTGGAGGCAAGACACTGGCACTGGTAGGGTAGTAGTAGCTCGGCTGTGCGAAGCTTTGGTGTAGGTATACTGTCGTGGGCGGCGACGTGACCGACGGGCTCTGGGGCTGCGTCATGGTGCTCGAGGAGGTGTGATAGTCAGCACTGCTCCGTCTCGACGTTGGCGCACTCTCTTGGGTGCCATCGATGCTATTGCTGTTGGTCTCGCTGTACGTGTTGTAGTAAAGTAACCCTGCCTGCTGTTCGGCCGGAGCTCCAAAGCCAGAGTTACCAAAGCTGCTGCCAATGAAGGACGGCAAGTCGCTGTGGCTTCTTGCCATGCCCGCTCGAAAGCTGAACGAAGGCAATGGTCCAGAATTGCTACCAATTGTCACCGGACCTATGGTGCCCTGATCCCGACCGTGGCTGCTTTTAATCACGGCTGCATGGTTGCGGCGAGTGTGCTTTGTCAATGTCGTCTTACGGCAGTAGCTCTTGCCGCAGCCCTGTTTAGAGTAGCTCTGGTCAGCTGCGGCCGTGCGACCCGAACCCCACCTGGCCCCACCTAAACCTACCTCAACGAGACATCGGTAAGGTCGACGACCTGAGTGGATACGTCGATGGCGAGCCAACGAGCTTGAGTCGGAGCTACAAAATTCCCGATCAAATTTGAGCGTTGGGGACGGATATTTGACGATTGTAAACTCACAAGGCCTTCAAGCAAGTATCGCACACATGAGGTCTCTCGCCTGTGTGAACGCGCGTGTGTACCGTCAGGGCCGATCGCTGAATGAAGGTCTTGCCACAGTCCTGGTATGGACACGCGCTGAGAACGAAGAGAAGATTGTCAGGCGGGCTACTCGCATACATTGACAGGAGTTTCAAAGCAGAGTCGAGACTCACTAGGGGCGCTCGTTGGAGTGAATGCGTGCGTGTCTGTTTTGAGCAGATATGAAGTGATGATCATTTTAGCGTCGTGTCCAAAATGACCGCGCACCGCAGAGCCCAGGTGCCGTCGTGTACCAAAACAAAAGGATCGAGAACAATGGGCTGCGCCACCAAGTGTAATTTAAGCTTGGCCGCGCGCCTACTCTTGGAAAGACAATAGGAAGTCTGCAGGCAGACAGGAAATAGTCCTTCGTCCTCCGACATCCAAGTGTGGGAAGCCCTGAGGCTTTCTTCCGAGAAGATTATCCAGCCAAGGCCCAAATGGGGAATTTCTGCGTGAAAAAACACCATGAGAGACAGGCCAGGCGCTGCTCCGCCCTGTTTTTGTACGGATCTCCTCGCAAGTAAAAGGCGTACCGGCCGATTCTTGCAGAGCCACGGCAGAAAGCTGCATACCGATAGAGTGACGACACTGTACCAGTGATCAATCTTCGGGTTCCCGCCCGTGCACAATACTGCAATCGTGGGACAAAACCCTTTATCGAGCACACCTGCATCACGGCCACAACAGACCCACGAGTCTGGGCCTGCACGTTGACCTTAGAAGACTCACCGCATCAGATCTGAGCGCCTTTTGACCGAAGAATGTTTGGTAGATCACCAAAATAATGGGCGAGACGATCGAAAGAGATGGGGTCGGCAGATTTGCGTGGGACATTTCGACGTAGCGCCATACAACAATTGTTCCGACGTGGGGAGGTGGGGAGGCCGTTGGGGTCGGACAATGAATGCAAAGCGAACGTCCATTGGACAATGCAGCAGCGGGGAGGGAGAGATTAATGATTTTCTCGTCAATCTCCAGCGGGTAGACGGTAGTACGCAGCTGCCTCACCGGCTGAAAGCTTTGGGACAGCCTCTGAATTTGCATTCAAAGGGCCGTATCTCGGACCTCTGATCATCGTGAACGAGCTCTGTTGCATCAAAGAATCGATGTGAGCGAGGCGACCAGGAGGAATGGGAAGTTTCGAGGTGAAGAATGAGTATACAAGGACCAAGTCTCACCGAGAATGTCCATGCTGGTGTTCCTGGTCAAGTTGACTAGAGTTGTCGGCTGCTTGTTGCGGCAATTGCTTCTTTATTGGCGAATTTATTCGTCGAGGTCAGGAGCGAAGACAAGGCCGATTGAGAGGAGGTGATTAGGGTGATGACACCGTCAGAATACGACTTTCAAAAGTTGGAAGATCGTGGCCCTAGGTTTCCAAAAAGGTTGGGTTGAGAAGCAGGTTACCAACGGAAGGGGAGGGGAGGTGTTTCGTTCCGCTCGCCTCTTAAAGAGCTTCGACGGGATTCCTTTCCGTCAGAAAGAGAGTGGTCAGGAAGAAAGAGCGGGCGGTGTTTCGTCTCGAGGGGAAGCGAACCAAAAGCAGGACAAAGGGGCCAGATTGAAGAAAGGGCCATTCAATAAATTGCATCACTGATTTTATATTTTATATTTCCACTTATCCACTTTCGCCTCTCCTCCGTCGTTCTCTTTCTCGCACTCTTTCGCTTATCAACGCTCTCAATTCATGTCAAAACCGACAATGTCTTTCGCTTGAGCGCCTATGCATCTGATCTGGCATCGAGTACGGGCCTCGCGGAATATGTAAAATAGCACAAGCTAGTGCCATCGGACCCAGTGGGGCACGACCTTTAAAAGTCCCGAGTCGTGATGAGGCGGCGACACGGTCCGTGAACGCTTCATCAACCAGATTACGGCCTCTCTCTGATTTGCCTCACGGTTTTCTGTTCTGCCCGCTTTTATTTGCCCGTCGACCAATTGGCAACCCTAGCCACTGCCCAGAGAAGAGGGGTCCCGACTGCGCTGTGCACTTGACCCCCACTTCATAACTGGTGTGTGGCACCATATGTATCGGCAAGAGCGCGGGTTAAAATTTCTTCGAATTTTTGTTCTTGATCCCACAGAACACACTCACTAATCAAGTTCGCTTCCGCTCATTGTGCCGCTCAATTTTCGGGGAAGGGCTACAGCGATGGGCAAAAGCACATGCTGTGCGTCAGAAACTTAGGCGATTGAAGGGGAAGCGCAACCAGAGGGTCTGTGCTCCTCTCTTATCCGCTCATTCTGGGCAAGTAAGTGCAAAGCTGACGTTTCCAGCTAAAGTCAATTCCGGGTAGAAGAGAGAATGCGGAGTCCAGCCGGATGAGGGAACAAGCACTTCCTAAGTCACTCGGCTGCTCAGAGTGCGCAGTCCGTGCAAACATGTCCGCGGAGAGGGGGCCTTCCCTTCGAGCCCTTTATCTGACCTGTACTTTGCAATTTAGTTGTCGCTAGAGTGGCTAAAGTTGCATTGGAGGACTTTGTGCATGATCATTTGGTGCACGGAGAAGATTGTCTACCCTGATATAGCTCCCCATCTTATTGTTCTTCTTCTACCCTACTCTACTCTTCAAGAGGTCAGTGCAGTGGGGTGTTGGTACGAGGCTCTCTGAAGAGAAATACAGAGCGAGATTAAAGCGAAGAAGGAAGTGAGAAGGTAGCAAGCTGCTTTTGATGTTGTTTGATCTGTGAAGAGGAGGAATTCTCGGCTTTGGCTCAAGTCTAAGGCTCAACATTTTTGCCACAGAGGCACAATGGGGGAACGAGACCTGGGTCTGCGATAAGTGCAAAGCAACAGGAGGCCGGTCCCCCCACTCTGCAGCTTCCTTGTATGTGTTTTGTGAGATATGCAAATAGAGAAATTGGAAGAGAAGGGCCGTGCTTATAAATTCGGAGCTACGGAACACATAGTGGCGGCACGAAGAAGGTCTGACACTGCCTTGGCTCACTCGCTTTACAGTATGTCTTGCAGGGGACCGCAATGCGTTCCTGAGTGCTTTTTTTTTACTCTCCTATCTTGCATTCATTGATGGTGGCTCTTAACGATCTGCGGTGGTGCGACAGAGATCGGAGAGAGGCAACATCATTGAAGATGCAGTCTCAGCGATCTCGAACTTCGGTCACGCAGACGAAGGCTAAGTCCAAGAGACTTGCTAGAGGTTCAAGGCAGAGCTTTAGTTGAACATGAGTAAAGGCTTGAATAAGTTTCGGCCTGCCATTTTGAGGTCTGCGCATGCTAAAATCTCGTGTGTGAGGATCATCGTGGAATTCATTCGAAAACCCTAAACCTCCCAGGTCGCCAGGAAGACGACAATGCCCATATGTAGCATCCTTTAGGCTTCTGAGCGACTACAGCGAAGTTGTTTTCCGTCCCTGATTTTGTCAGTCGAGACAAAGTCAGAATTCTTGAGCTGCCAACGTGTGCTGCCTACAAAGGGCAGCCTACGATTCGGCGCCTTATTCTTATTTGCGCCCTGCCTGCCCCTCCGCAGACTATCCGATGACGATTGACTGCTTATTTCACCCCGCAATGCCTCACTGAGATATTTATTACATGATATGACAAATGCGCCGTGCCTACCTTCTCCACACTTTTGATTGCATAATCCAAGGCGTTGCGAACAGCGTATTTGACCCTTCCTTGTATGTTGCGAAAGACAAAGCAAGGAGAACTCAAAGATGCAGTAGTGTCTCTGTGCTCGAACTTCTTGTGTGAAAGGTGCCTTGTCTTCTCATTCCAATCACCCTGCACTCCTTCTTTCCTACCACTCCTTCGCCCCTTTCCCCTTCGACATAAAGAAAGCAGCATAAGCTAACATGTCCTCGTCTTCGCGTAAAGACAACAAGGAGCTCGAGTCTGAGCAGAAGAACATCAAGCTCAAGCCCGAGGAGCTCAAGGACACCGACGCCGAGGATGAGTTCAAAAGTGAAGGGGGCAAGTTCAAGAAGCAGCACAACCAGAGCGGCTCGGACCCGTCATCGCAGAGCGCAGGCATCGCCGGTGGAGCCAAGCCGACGAACGAGGACTTGGAAAAGGAGCAAAAGAGTACAAAGCTCAGGCCAGACGAGCTCATGGACACGGATGTCGAGGAAGAATACAAGGGCGAAGGCGGCAAGTTCAAGAAGAACAATGGCAAGTCGAAGCTCTGAGCATTCGCGGGCGCTTGCAAACATATATATGCATGCTATTTGAGTGACAGTGTCTTCTGCTTGGTCTCATGTGCCCCGCTGCGTTCATGACCTATATAATCCCCTCTCCTTCTCTGTCGTGGCAATAATAGAAACGCAAGTTCATAAGCCGCATGAGAGAGAGAATGTTGAGGTAACAATTGGAGTGACGCCAAGGTCCGGTGGTGGCCCATGCGAGAAAAAGAAACGTGTCTCGCTCTTCCCAAGCTTTCCTTCTGACAGACGCACATCGACCAGCTTGTCTTCTGGCGCGACAACTGACGAACAGCAGCTCTCAGCCATGTCAGACTTTGACGCTGCTTCCGTGCAGTCCTTTGCCATCGACCTGGCCAAGCGAGCGGGCAAAGTCATCCTGGACGGCTCTTCGAAGCGCTTTGCAGACCAGGCCACAGGTCAGCAGTCTTCCGCTGCAGACGATCTGATCAAGAAGAACACGGCGGACCTCGTGACAGAGGTGGACCAGGCCACCGAGGAGTTTGTCAAGGCCGAGATTAAGCGGCAGTACCCCTCGCACAAGTTCATTGGCGAGGAGAGCTGGGCGGCGGGGCAACAGAACCAGCTCGAAGACGCGCCCTCGTGGATCGTCGACCCCATCGACGGCACGACGAACTTTGTCACGGGTTTTCCCTTTGTCGCCATCTCCATCGGCATCACCTACAAGTCCAAGGCCGTCATCGGCGTCGTGTATGCGCCCTTTCTCGACACGCTCTTCTACGCTCGAGAGGGCGGGGGCGCCTTTGTGGAGTCGCCCCAGCATCGCCAGGCGAGGAAGCTGCCGCTGAATCAGCCGCTGCCGCTGCCGAGCCTCAAGCAGGCCGTCGTGGCCGTCGAGTGGGGCAGCGACCGCAAGCTGTCAACGATTGACAAAAAGACAAAGTTCTTTGCGAGCCTCTGCGGTGATGCCGACCAGGGCGTCGAGGGCGGCCAGATGGTCCGAGGTGAGTAGCCAAGGGACGATGACTGTGAGGGGCCCGATTCGCTGACAGATCAAACAGGCGTGCGCAGCATCGGGAGCGCAGCACTGAGCTGCTGTTTCGTCGCCGAAGGCTCCCTCGACCTGTGGCACGAGATCGGCTGCTGGATCTGGGACGTGTGCGCAGGCATCGTCATCCTCCAGGAAGCCGGCGGCCTCGTCGTGGGCGCAAAGCAGGACACCCTCGACAAGATCAAGGCCAACTCAAAGGAGCTGGGCACAGCCACGCCCGAAATCCTCCAGGGCAGAAAGTACCTCGTGGTGCGCAACACGAGTCCGCGCGAGGACCAGATCAAGACGGTCACGGCCTTCTACCAGACGATGGACGAGTGGAATGCTGCATAAGCTCGAGCGGCACGCAAAGCATGAATGAAGTCTGAATGCCATGAATTCTACTGCTGAAAATGGGGATATGGACGTTCTTCTATAGATGCTACTACCGCCTCTTGTTCTTCTTCTTCTTCTGCTGCTGCTCGCTGCTGCTTGTCTTGGACAGCGCTTTCCGCTCCACGGTGGGCGTCGTCGAGGTCCTCTTTGGCAGCGACGACCAGTAGGTGAGCATGGCAATGCCATTGCCAATTGCCAAGCCCATGCTGGCGCCGAGGATGGTGGGAATTGGAAACGCCTGCCATGCCTTGTCCCAATCGAGGAGCATGCCTGCCGAGCCGATGAAACCACCAAGGAGTGGGCCGTAGACGATTGTGCTCAGCAGCCTGAAGCGCTTTGCGCCTCGCTTGGTCTCGTCGGACGCAAAGGCAGCGGCGCTAAATGTGCTGCACCACTCGTCGACGTCGGTGCCCAGCAAGTGCACGGCGGGAAGAAGCGCGAGCGTGGCGAGGTAGAAGCTCGCGACGAGGCCATCGAGCGGGTTTGTGAGCAGCGGCGCACCGAGGAGAAAGGCGATGGCGAAGAGGGCGAGCATGGGCAGGGGCAGGGCAAACGAAGTCAAGGTGACGCCCTCCATCTGCTTGCCAATGCCGACACGCCTGCGCTTGAGAACCTCTTCCCGGTCGCCCCGGTCCATGGCCTCGGCCTCGTCCCACCAGCCCTTGAAGCGGGCGACGAACCAGCCCTGGGCGAGAAACGTGGCGGCGAGGGCACTCCTGTACGACCGGCGGATCCAGGCGGCTCCTGCCCTGTCGCTGGAGGGCAGGCCAAAGAGGAGCGAGAGGGCGGCAGATAGGTTGCGGAAAAAGGACTCGGAGCTACCGTCGAGCGCAACATCGGACAGCATCGAGGTGGCCAGCGGCGACGATGGCGGCTGCTCGCCCACGGTGGCCTGGGCCAGGGCAGAGGCCGACGACGTCTTTCGTGCCTGTCTCCAGATGAGGTGCGAAGGGAGAAGCCAGAGACTGAGAAGCACCAGCACCGTATTGACAGAGAGGAGCACAACGAGCTGAAGCGTGTGCGAGGCAGAGGCCAGCGCTGGTCCCTTGATGGTCTTGTCCCTCGGATCATCTGCCGCCGCTCCACCCGCTCCCACCTGTCCCTGCCTGTTCGCGCCTTGATTTGGAGTGGAGCTCGCGAGAGCACCGGCGGAGGAGGACGACGAAACCATAATTCCTCAGCCTTGAGGTGAACGTTTGGTCGTCCTTCGATCAGTGGTCGCGAAAAGAAAATAATGAAAGTCGGTGTCCTCTGAATCCTTTCTTCTCCGTGCCTTCTTTTTTTCCACACCCTCCACAACCAAAACCGCACGTAAGTAGTGTGCGGCAGACATTCTCACCAACGCGATCTTGGTCATGGCAAGACGATGAGCATCTCGTTCGCAGCGCTCCAGCCTCAGAGGGGCCTACAGCGGCTCGGCCTCTCATTTGGCCAGGGTGCGCTCCTCTGCCGACGAGGACTCCATACCAGCAGCGTCGTTGGCAGCAGTCAGCGAAGGGCGCCGCGCATGTACCGCTACGTCCAAGATGTCCACGGCCAGCTGTTTCTGCACGACACGGTGCCCAAGAATCTGACGTCGTGCTTCAAGAATGCGCAATTTCTCGACTTTTTCATCGCGCGTCTCCGGCCTAACCCTGCGTCAGCTATCGAGACAAGAACCTTGACGATTTCGGTCGACGACGAGGACGCATACCGAGGCCAGGAAGACGCAGAGGAGGACTGGACACTCGACGACGGCCTGGCAGAGGACGAGGCGTGCAGGAGGGCAGATGCGAGGGGTTACCACTGGGTAAGCCCATGCCAGGGCGAGCTCAACTTTGTCAGGTGCCATGGGAGCCCCGTCGTCTTTCGCGACCTGGTCAAGGATGACTCGGGCGAGGGTCTGGGCGGTGACAAGCTGAGATGGGCTGGCGGGTACCATGAACCGTTCCAGCCGCACAGACTCATGGTCGATGCGTGAGAGCAGGCGGCAAACATTGAGAGGGAAGGACTCAAGAGCTGACTTGTCTCATACGCAGAGCGACAGGATACGTTTACCACCCTTCGCCCACGCCGCCCCTCCGGTCAGCGCAGCGCAAGATGAGCGAGGGCAGAGAGAAGAACCCGTTTGGCGACTACAGCCTCCTGGCATCGGCCCTTGTCCTCGAGCGCCTGGCTTCATCGCTGGAGCTGGACCCCGACGCCTTCGAGCACGGCAAGGGCGGCAGCATCGAGTGGCGAGGCAAACGCTATGAAATGGGCGTCCTCTAGACCTTCTTACACATTGTACAGTACAGCGGTGGCAACCATGTTCATGAGAGATTGTATTGGGTTTGGCTCTTTTGATGCATTTTCTACTTTTGAACCAATGTTGCACCACCGCTCTGAGGACGAGAGAGATGCATGAGCTCATCTGGACTTTCCAAGCGCAGCGAAGAGAAAAGACTCACCATGACGGCCTCCATCTCCTTTTCCTCCCATTCCAACGCTGGCGTCTTCCAGAACCTCGCCGGGAGCTGGGTGACATCGTCTACCGCCTCGGGGTTGTCGCTTGCCATGAGACCGCCCTTTGTTTTCCCCCCATCGCCGCCACCGCCGCTCTTGCCCTGCGACGGGCTGGACTGCTCCACTTTGGACGGGTCAAAGTGGGGGCCCGACTTGAAGACTTCCTGGAAGTGGTCAAAGGACTTGGCAACTTCCTTTGGTGCCGCTGGGTGCGGATGAGGCGTGTGCGGCTCCGCTATTTAGAACAACATCTTTCCTAGTCAGCCGTTGCCGAGCAAAAACAGGAGAGCTAGAAGGAGGCTTGGAGAGAGGGAGAGAAGGAGCTGTGGAGCAGAGGGAAGACGTCCACACACTCACACGAAGACGAGCCGTTGTGGCGCTCCGGGAACTTGATCATGGGCTGGTGCACCCTCGCACGACGGACAATTGTTCGCAACATCCTTGCCCGTGTCTATCGTCTTCAGGCGGTGGAACTTGATGCAGAACGTGGACGTCAGTAGAGGTAATTGATGAGTGGCCACTGAAGGACCAGGCGCCCGTCCGGCTTGCCCGCGACCTTCCGTCGGCCGAGAATCAAACACTTCCTTCTTGCGATACACCGCACACAATATACACACAGTCAACATGAAAAAGCATTGAGTTGTACAATTCTTCGTGAAAAGGACGATGGGAAGGTGATGATGATGTGGTAGGAAACAAGGCAATTGCTACTTATGAACACCGCTATGCGAAAAGAGAGAATATGTTGGTGAGAGGGGTACAAAAGGTGGATGTGATAGGTGGGGAGAAATAGGCTAGACTTCAGAAGGGCTTGTAGATCTCCGCTTTCTTCTTGCCCATCCTCGTCGCTTTCCCTCGAGATCCTCGACAACCCACACGACTGTCATTGCCTCTCGAATCATGCCATCCCGATGCAGTGGCCATGCCTCTTCCTTTACCGAAGCTTCGTTCAACAGACTCGTGACACCGCCGCGCTGGACTTCTGCCTCCCAGTCGAGTTCCCCACCACAGACACATTTCCCCTTCGAGTTCATGATACCGCCCTCTCTTTCGATACACTTCTTGAAAAGTCGATGCCTCACTTGTCACAAATGCCCGTCTACCGCCACACGTCAAAGATCCTTGAAAGAAATGGTGGCTTAGAAACCGTGGACCTTGACGTCGGTCTTGTTAATGCCCTCCTCAATCCTGTTGGGTCAGAGGAGCGGGAGTCAGCAATGGACGAGGCCACAAGTCGCAAGAACAGCGCCACGCACAAGAAGGCACTGATCTTCTGCCTTTGGTCGCCCTGAAGCTGGATGACGTGGCCGAGCTCCTCGTCTTCAACAATGGTGCCGTTGCATGCGAACTCCTTCTTGAACGCCTTCAAGATCTTCTTCTGGTCATACTCTGTTGCAATGGAGCAAGAAGAAAGGCAAGGGTTGCATTCAGTCAAAATGAGACCTGCGAGACTCGAAGAAAGCTGGCTCTCACTCACCCTTGGGGAGGCCCTGAAGCGTCGTCAGCGTCTTGCGGCCGTTGCGCTGCTGAATACGGATGTGGATGTAGTTTTGAGCAGATTGCTGCTTTGGCTTCTTCTCAGCCTCGGTGGCGGCCTTCTGATCGGCACGGTGCTCCTCTTCGCCCGTGTCCGCGAAGGGGTCTGAGACAGGAAAAGATTTTGTTCAGCATACTATTCGAGAAGTGATATAAATAAGATGGAAGCACGTCTCAAAACAGATGACGCTGGAAGCGATTGAGAAGCGCGCGCAGGGAATGACTGCAAACGCCACTACAGGCATCGACCAGATTCCACATCCAATCCCCGCAGCATGCGACTCACCGTAGCTGGAAAGGTTTTGAATGTTCATACGAGGCCCGAGACTTCTTTCTTTTCGGGTCGATAACTGGTTAGAGAAGACTGTTCCGTGTGTTGTACGAAGAGAGTCGAGTAAGAGAGGAAAGCGGTGGGGGATGTCCTTTTTTAGAGGGGGCTGGTGGTGAAGAGGGGTGGGATCGGTTTCCGTCAGAGATTGCAAACTCTCGCCCTCGAATTGGTCGCGTGTCAGGCCGTATCCGTCGGCCGAGCGAGCCCTCTCCACTTACCTCTGGGCTTGATTTTTTTCCCTTCTCGATGACCTTAAATTTTCCCGCTCGCAAAGGCCTAGACACGCACGAAGTCAAGAGGAGAGCTACGATAAATTGGGAGACACGACGACGAGTCATACGATGGCCACGGAGGAACGAAGCGAAGCGCAGCAGGAACAGGTCGACGAAAATGGCCTCCTGCCTGGAGGATTCCACCCGTTCCGGCCCGTGCTGGGCACCAATGACTTCTCCAATGTCGAGACCAACCATGCGCGGCCACTGACCGACGCCGTCATCACGGTTCGCGTCATCAAAAGCTTTGCATATCGGTCCATGAAGGCACTTGTCCTGCGCGGAATCGATCTGACGAGCATGACCGTCGAGGAGCTAAAGGAGCGGTGCAAGGAAGAGGTGGGCAAGCAGCCGGCTTTCAAGGCTTTTCGCAGCGCCAAGGATCGCTTGGGTGAGTCGGAACTTCTCACCACGCTCTCTTACCTATAGCTGATGGGAGATACGACTGCGCGCATGCAGATACACTCAAGATCTACACTCGGGCTCATGGCGCCAAGACGACTAATCTCATCATCAATCTCGACCACACAGATTGGATTCTCAATGACGGTTCCAAGAAGCTCCAGGAGCTCGGCCTGGGTGAGTCTCCATCGCACAAAGACCACAGGCGACGTACGCTCACATGCTCACACGAAACGCTTGTATTAATTCATTCGAACATTTATCGCTATTCAGAAAACGAGGCAGAACTGAGCTTCTTCAACAGAGATGACTACGAGGAATTTCTGAAGGACCCCGAGACTAAGTGGTAGGGAAACGACTATATGGACAGCGCGACGGCAGAGCAAAGCATCATGTACTCTAGAGGCACACGCTTCACATCAATACAGTCACATCAGATAGAGACCCATGCGCACAGCATAGGTATCGATGCTATGAAATGATGCTGCTGCTGTTGCTGCTACTGATGTTGGTACAGTGTTGAGAGATGATGAAGAAGGGGATATATGGTTACAAGCTTCAATCCTAACGACCTCTTCCCCTGAAATTACCTCGACTCCCACCTCCTCGTCCTCTCCATCCTCGATCGCCACCTCCCCCACCGCCACGGAAGGGAGGCCTGAAGCCACCGCGCATGCCCCCTCTCATACCCCCACCACCACCACCACCGCCGCCGCCGCCACCGCCGCCGCCGTATGGTGGCTGGCCCCAGTTGGTATTTCCGCCTCCAAACTCGGCCGCGCCACTGTAATTGTAGTTGCTTCGATTGGCCTCCTCCTCGAGGTAGGATGCAGGAGGTCTCCACGCGTCCATCTCGTCACCCCCACCGTACTGATTCTCGCTGCCATACTGATTGAAAGGAGCTTGCGGTGGTTGTTGGGGAGGCGGCTGTTGCCAGCCGTAGGCGCTTCCGGGACCTCCTGGGCCTCCTTGGGCGCCTGCTCCGTACTGCTGTGGCTGAGGAGGTCGCTGACCATACAGAGGCATGTCCATGACACCCAGTGGCCTCGATGGCGGAGGTCCAGGAGGTGGCCCAGGGGGAGGTCCGGGGGGCGTCGAAGGAGAACCAGCTGGATTCGGGCTCTTGCCCGGGTTCAAGTTTGCCAGCAGCTGATCGACCAAGCCTGGGTTGTTCATAAGCATAGTTTCGAGCTGAGGCTTGGGCATCTCAGAGAGTGCATCGATGTTCTGCTGCTGAGCCGGTGTCGTCGTCTCGCCACCTCCTTTAATGGCCTTGAGGAGATCTTGCAGAGAGCCAGTTGACAGTGACGGCTGCTCGGGCGCCTTGGGTCTGGGCAGTGTACCTTTAAAAAGCACGGCAACGAGCAAGAAAATGTCCTTGGTCCTGCTCTGTGACTTGGGCCCAGCAAATTCGTCGAGGTTCATCAAATCGAGCCAGGTCGGGATAGGCGCGTCCCTGGGCAGGGCGGCAATGTAAAAGTCCTTGATGATACGGCCTCGGACGCTAGCATCGCAGGGCAAGACACCGTAGCGGTCGCGACGATGGAAGTAGGCGATCATTCTTTCGAAGGCAGTTTTATTTTCCTCCCCATTCGAGGGTACCTGGAGCTGGTGATGAGCAGCTGCTGTAGTGAGAACATCTGTCTCCAGAAACGGGTCGAGCTTCATGACGACAAGCTCGGTTCGGAGCGCAGTGCGGCTTTGCTCCAGATAGCTTGCTGCGGTTGGGCTAGGCAGTCGTCCTTCGATGATGGAGTGCGTCGAAGGGAAGAAAAAGCTCCAGGCCTGCGAGTCCGTACCTACTGCAGTGCCGCCCACTTGACGTGCTGCAACGGTGAAGATGCCCTCGTCAGGCATCGAAATGGCACCCTTCCATACAATTGGATTTGTCTCTTCGTCTTTCTCCTCTGTCAGATCGACATTCTCAGGCTCTGTCTGCTGGTTTGTGTCGTCCTGCTCTTCGGGCGCAACGCTGCCTGATTCTTCATGCATATTGAGGAAGTCATCGATGAAGTTGTCCATACCCTCTCCTGGCGCGTTTGGATCACCTTGCTCGTGGCCGTCATCACCTTCTGGTGCCTGCTCATCCTCGATTTCCATTTCTTCTCCTTCGACTTCCTCGTCTTGTCCCACGTCTTCTGACCCTTCTTGTCCCTCGTCTCGTTCGCCGTTCCACACCGCTGAAAAATCAAAGGGCGTCGATGGTGTCGCTGGAGGCTTCCCTGCTTGAGGGACTTTGGAGGGGGATCGCTCCTCGCTCGTCTGTTCTCCGCCTTCCTTTGCTGTCGTGTGAGTTGCGACGGTCGCCTCTGCTTTCTCCTTCTTGCTCTTTGCCTGCGCTCGCCTCTCCTTGGCCGCCCGTTCTTCTTGCTCTCTCAGCCGAGCTTCCCTCTCCTTTGCGAGGTGCGCCTCAGCTCCCTGGTCGTACTCGATGTCGACTTCTCCTTTGTGCGTAATCTTTCGAAGAGGAGCCTTTTCTTTCTTGAGGATGCTTTGCTCCAAGTTCTCTTTTCGCCGTCTCTCGACTTCTTCTCGAATCTTGTCGTTGGCCAGCTCGGCGTTGGACAGAGCGGCCAATTGTTTGGCCTCCAGTGCGCCCGACGATATACGCTGGCGCAGCGTCGTGTTGGTCTGGTCCTTGAGGTTGAA
This sequence comes from Acaromyces ingoldii, assembly GCF_003144295.1. Classification (NCBI taxonomy): domain Eukaryota; kingdom Fungi; phylum Basidiomycota; class Exobasidiomycetes; order Exobasidiales; family Cryptobasidiaceae; genus Acaromyces; species Acaromyces ingoldii. Next base: position 761,621 of record NW_020290251.1, on the reverse strand, counting down.
GATAAATGCCCTCAGCTGGTCCTTGTAGGCCTTGCCGGCCAGCCGAACCGTCGTCTGGGCCACTGGCTCGGCATAGCGATCGAAGAGGGCCTCTTCGAGCTCTTTTGTGTACTCTGCGGCCTCCGTAATAGGATCGCTGCTTTCTCCCAATGAAAAAATTGATTCAAATATGGCAGCAAACTGCTGCGTGGCATGCTTGCGCACTGCATCTGTCTGCGCTTTGGCCGACTTTGTCGAGGCTTGGCTCCCTCCGGTCCCAATGGAAGTCTTGCGAGCCGTGACTGCAGTGGGCGGCGAGCCTGCATTTCGCGCCGTGGGTGATTGAACTTTGTCGGGGGAGCTCCTGATCTTCTTTGATAGCGAGTCCCTCCTTGAGTCCGGGCTACCTTCCATCGAGGTTTTCCTCTTGTTCGTTGGCGCCTCTTCTCTGTTGAATTTTGATCTCGACGTTCGGTCTCCACTGCTGGCCTGTGTTTCGTCGTCGATAGCTGTTGAATGATGAATGGTCAGTCATTTGGTCTCCAATGCGCACTTTTGACGACCGAAATTCCACAGGAGAAGGAGCAGGACTCTTCGACTCGTTCTCCTTCTATTGACACGGTTTCTCAACACCCTCGGCCAAGCTCTGCTGTCATGTGGTACATGAGGCAGGTAGCCTGGCGACAGCGTGGAGAAAGAGATCAAGACATGAGTGGAGCCTTAGGCACTGTGCGACAAAGATGCTACAGTAGAAGGCCCAAGTGGGAGATCGGCGGGAGCAGGTGTCTATGTGCATTACATATGTATTGGTCCTGCCGCACGGTATACAAGAGGCGGGCCACGGTGCGGTTCAAAAGGTTCAGCAGAGAACGATGGTACTCACTTTTGGATATTCTTCCAGTACTCTTTGTGCATGACGGGCATCGATATTCAAGGAGCTTTTGGGCGTCACGTTTGGACAGGTCGACGCAACGAAAGTGGAACCTGTTTGTCGAATAATCAGCACCCACCTCCCATCAGGATTATAGCCATCTTGAATCACTCACCAGTCGCCACACTCTGCGCACCAGACCATGGGGGACCCGTCATCGCGACCCTTACAGACACAGTATGTCTCGGCGTCATCTTTTGCCACGTCTTCCTCTTCGTCGTCGTACTCGCCGCCGTCGTCGTCGTTGTTGCCCTCCTCATCTTCTCCTTCTCCCTCCTCCTCGCTCTCTTGCTCGCTCTCGCCATCCTCGCTATCGTGATTCTCAACATCACCCCCTGCGTCCTTTGCTTTTGGTGACTGCTCGCCATGATCCTTCTCCTGAGTCCCTTTCCGACCAGCAACACGTTTTGCGGTGGAAGTGCCACCCGCACTCCCGGTCGCCTTCTTTGCCTTCTTCGTCTCCGCAGTACCCTGGGTAGAGGACGGAGCAGCGCCGCGTTCCATTGCCAACGTGTTCATCATTTCCTCTGCCCGGACGCTAGGTTTCTTGGTTCTGGTGCTGTGGCGCGTCGCTGCCCCCTCCATCATGAACCAAGGTACAAGGTGTGAGATGCAGAAGCGATGATTTGGGATACTACACAACAGCAGCTACAGCAGCGGCAGTGGTTCAAGAGAAGAGGACGAGGCTGAGGCCCGTAGATGAATGGGATGCTTTGGGCAGAAAATCTTCTTTCGATGTCCTAGGCAAGAAGTAGGAAGGGGCAACTGCGTGCTACAGTCGATCTCCCTATGGCCGCTCCTCTCTCACACACTCTCTCTCCTCACTGGCTTGTCCTCGCCCGATACCAGATCTTCTGCTCGTCGTCGATGACCGGCAGTGGTGGATGGCGATAAAGGAAGCCGACCCACACGGGCTGGCTCAGCCGCGTCTAATAGAAGAATTTTGACCCGTACGACAAAAGGCACGTGATCATTGACACGTGGCTAGGAACTCCACCGATCGCGAGGCTTTTGACCAATGCGGTCAGCGCGCATGTTGGTGCAGAAATCGCAGTGCGAAGAAAGGCAAAGTACTTCAGTCCCAGCCAGCGCGCGGGCGCGGCGATAAAATTGTTGAGCCTAGGGAGTGCAGGGACGCGAAGACTGACCGAAGCCAGGACCTGATAGCAGGGAAAGGGAACCCTGAGATTCGAAGGGTAGAGATGTGGTGCGTGCGAACGAGCTGGCGATTGGCTGGATCAATTGAATAGCTTGTATGCCTCGATAGAAATTTTTGGAATGGCGATGGACGTGCGATGGCTGATGGAAGAGGCCAGCGCACGATGTGCGAAGATAAAACGACACGTAGCCGGGAAACATTTCTTTCCTCTTTCCACCACCCCCATCACCCATCCCTCCCTTCCACCTTGCTTTCTAGACGTAGCCTCCCCTACCTTTCCCCCTTAGATACATCAAAATGCCTCTCAGGGATTTTGACGCCAAGAAGTTCGGAGGTATTCCTCTGGACCAGTACAAGCCCGTTCCCGGCTTGACGCTCCAGTCGACGTCGCTCAACGCCGAGCAGAAGAAGCAGCTCCAGTTCAACATCAACCTGCTCCGTGACTCGATTGTCTTCTTCACGGCATCGGGTGCTGCCCACGGTGTCTCGGGCCACACCGGCGGACCATACGACATGGTCCCCGAGGCCACAATTCTCCTGTCGCTCTTCGAGAACGAAAAGGGCAAGTTTGTTCCCACTCTCTTCGACGAGGCTGGACACAGATCTGCCCTTGTTTACCTGCGATGTGCCCTGGACGGCCACATCAAGGCTGAGGACCTCCTCAAGTGAGTCTATTTTCCTGCTGGCTCGATTGACAAGGAGGAGCTGCTGACGCTTTTCTACTGCACCCTTCAGCTACCGTCGTGCACACAAGGAGGGCGGCCCACCGGGTCTTCCCGGCCACCCCGAGGCCCGCTTCACGCCCGGTGTCGAATTCTCCTCTGGCCGTCTGGGTCACCAGTGGCCCCTGACCAACGGTGTGGCCATGGCCAACCCTGAGAAGATCACGATCCTCCTCGGCTCTGACGGTTCGCAGCAGGAGGGCAACGATGCCGAGGCTGCCCGTCTCGCTGTCGCCCAACAGCTCAACATCAAGCTTTTCATCGACGACAACGATGTCACGATTGCTGGCCACCCTTCGCAATACTTCCCCGGTTTCTCTGTTGAGAAGGTAAACATTTTTGAGATGCCTTTCCTGTTTGCACTTGCTGATAATCTGTCTTCTTCCTTTTTTTTTCCACCTCCACAGACCCTCCAGGGACACGGTCTCGAGGTCTTCCACGCCGAGGGCGAGAACCTCGACTCGCTCTTCCCGGCCCTTATGAACACGCTGCGCGCAAAGGGCCCTGTGGCTCTCATTTCGAAGCGCCCCATGTGCCCTGGCATCAAGGGTCTCGAGGGCGAGACGCACGGCCACGATGTTATCCCCGTCGACAAGGCCTGCGCCTACCTCGAGGAGAAGGGGTACAAGGACGCTGTTTCGATCCTTCAGGGCCTCAAGCCCGACCCCAGCCCGCTTAAGTTCATTGGATCGAGCAAGGACAAGGGAGCGAACCGAAGCACCTTCGGCGAGGCTGTCAACGGTGTCCTCGACAAGACGAGCCCAGAGGAGAACAAGAAGAAGATTGTCGTCATTGACTCGGACCTGGCTGGCTCCACTGGTCTGGCTGCCATCAAGAAGAAGCACCCTGAGGTCTTCATTTCGTCTGGTATCTGCGAGCGCGGCAACTTCTCCGCTGCCGCTGGTTTCGGCTCGTACCTTCCCGACGGCGTCTACCGCACAGGTGTCTTCTCTACCTTCTCGGCCTTCCTCGAGATGTGCATCTCTGAAATCACCATGGCTCGCCTCAACTTCTCCAATGTTCTCTGCCACTTTTCTCACTCGGGTGTCGACGAGATGGCCGACAACACCTGCCACTTTGGCCTCAACAACTTCTTCGCCGACAATGGCCTCCAGGACGCCTACGTGACCCGGCTCTACTTCCCTGCTGACCCGCAGCAGATGACGGCCGTCGTTGAGCGTGTCATCTACGAGGAGGGCCTCCGCTTCATCTTCTCGACCCGTGCCAAGGTTCCCTGGATCACCAAGGAGAACAGCGAGGAGCGTTACTACGGTGCCGACTACAAGTTCGTCCCTGGCAAGGACGAGTTCATCCGCTCGGGCAAGAAGGGTGTTGTCGTCACTTTCGGCGACATGGTCTACCGCGCCGTCTCGGCCGTTGACCAGCTGCGTTCCGAGGGCCACGAGATTGCCCTCGTGAACAAGTCAACGCTCAACGTTGTTGACGAGGAGGCGCTCAAGGAGTACGGCTCCTACCCCTTCGTCCTCGTCGTCGAGTCGCTCAACGAGAGGACCGGTCTTGGCGCCAGGATGGGCTCTTGGCTGCTCAACAGGGGCCTCACGCCCAAGTACAACCACATGGGTGTCAACAAGGAGGGCGCCGGTGGTCTCTGGGAGCAGATGCTCGCCCAAGGCCTTGGATCTGACGACATCTACAAGAAGGTCAAGGAGCTCATGGGCTAAATTGGTGGCTAGAGCTCTTCGAGACTCTATATACTCTCTCTCGCCAATGTAAATGGGAATGACTAACGGTAACGATGGAATTGTGATATTCTTTGACTCGATTGCTGGATTGAGATTTCTCGCGCTGCCGGACGATCGCCATGGTGCATGCTACCCCGCATCTGCACTGGACAGCGATCCCGTCCAGCGAGAATTTTTGGCACACAAAGCAGCTGTAATTCTAATCTAGTGGGGGGCACTTAGCGTGTTGCAAGTCTACGTTTGAGTGGCTTCTCTTTTGCCTCGTTGTGAAAAAGTTGGAGAAAGGTCGTTCCTTGTCAATTAACGTCTTGGGTGACGTCAGTGTCCCGGCCGGTTCTGCTCATTCCTGAGTGCTTAGTGTCAGACCCACTCAGCGTACTGTACATACTCCGCGCAGCAGTGACCCTGCTCATTGACGATTTGCTAGCTCTCTTCGTCCAAGCAAGGACGCCTTTCAACACGTCGAAGGGAGAAAAGGGTTTTGCAACAGATAAAGAAGAACACGACAGCGGAGGAATCTGTTCTGCCATTTTTGCTTTCTCTCCACAAACAAAAGCGTCCAACGCCCGGAGAAGAGAAAAGGTAAAGATGTCAACCTCGAAGAAATTCAGCAACGACCAGGTAGGTAGAATCTCTTGCGCTATTGTTCCCTGCCGGCTGCTCAGCTCTTGTTGCCTTGCCTTGACAGATTCCAGACCTTAGCGGCAAAGTCGCGCTCGTCACTGGTGGCAATGGGGTGAGAAACTTGCGCAGCAAGCGTCTCGAGCTGCAAGCTGATCGCTCGTACGGATGTAACAGGGCATCGGCCTTGAGACGGTTCGACAGCTAGCTCTGCATGGCGCAAAGGTCTACATGGCCTCGCGCACCCAGTCCAAGGCTGAAGATGCCATCAAGGCGCTCAAGTCTGAACACAAGACGATCGGCGAGATGGAGTTCATCTCCCTCGACCTCAACTCCATCGACGCGGGCATCAAGTGCGCAGAGGAGTTTGCACAGCGCGAATCCAGGCTCGACATTCTCATCTGCAACGCCGGCGTCATGGCCGTCGACTACAAGCTGACAGAGGACGGCATTGAGCAGCAGTTCCAGTCGAACCACTTGACGCACTTTGTCCTTTTCCAAAAGCTCGTCCCGCAGCTTGAGCAGGCTGCCAGGTCCAGTGGTCACCCGAGCCGCGTCATCCAGCTGTCTTCGGTCGCAGTGAGCATCTGCGTCTTGTCTAGTATGCCGTCGACCATCGAGCTGACATTCGTCACAGCACAAGTTCATTACCTACAACCCCTTCCTCTCGCCTGACTTTACCAGCAAGCAGGCCGTCAACCGCAAGATGGGCCTATCTGAGCTGGGCAAGTACATGCGCTATTCGCAGTCGAAGCTCGCCGCCCTCCTCACGGCGCGTGAGATCAACCGTCGCTACCCAAGGGACCTCATTCGCGCTTCAGCCGTTCACCCGGGCTTTGTGGCATCCAACCTGTACAAGAACACGCCATTGGCCCCCTTTGCGCCCTATCTCTTTATTTCCTCTGCTGACGGGGCCTTAGCAAGCCTGTACTGCGCCACGAGCCCTGAGATCGAGCAAAAGAATAGTTGGTGAGCCTTCTCCACTGTCTTGTCAACAACGCTGCCCTTCAAATCATCTAACGCTTACGTCCGCCTTCTCCCTCCAGGGACCAATACAGAGTCTCGTACGCCCTTCCCAAGGACAGCTCCGGCTACTCAAAGAGCGACAAGCTCCGCACCGACCTGTGGTCCCTGAGCGAGGCTCTCGTGCGAGAGCACACAAAAGCGAGATCGTAGCTTGTGGCTTGTTAATTGATCCTACTACTGTGTCTCCCCCTTTTCTCTTGTGCTTGGCGCAGAATATTCAGGAACACCGAAAATATACCACACACACATCGTCTGTCAGGCCGCAGATGGATCTCCTCATGAAGCTGCTGAGCCCGGTACGGCTACGTCGTCGTACATTTTGCGCTCCAGACCGCGCGGTCGACGAAACGGAGCCGACGCCGGAACTCCGGCTCCTGTAGGCCTCACCTTGACGCGCACCCGATGTGCTAGATTTCAGGAAATTCACAGACTGGGTCTGGCTCGGAAGATTGCGAGAGTCCCAACGTCGTCTATTCTCCGTCGCATCGCGCCGGAGTTCCTCGTTCTTTCGCATCTTCAAATTGACAAGTCTCACGGGAGTATCAAGGAGAAGAATGAGAGGGAGAGGAGAGGGTGGTTGATGGATTTTAGTGTACCATTCCCTCAATGTTAATTGAAGCGAGCAACGCAAGCTAGTTGCGTTCGCTCTGCCGGTCTCAGGCCTACGGCTCCGCTTTGGAGGGACGAGCGATTTCATTACGTACAGAACCTGCAGAATCTACCTGTCGGTACGCGAATGCCCGAGTTGCACACCGGGAATGTGTGAGGAGCGGGACGGTTGCCAGGCACTTGAGAGCTCAGGTAGAAGAAAGGACATACAGAAGTACTGTACTTCTCTTTCAAATCGAATAATCTGTCGCCCGTGCAGAGAAGACAACTTTGTGAACCTTAGCTTTATCGTGGACGGTCGGCGGGCATTGAGAGAGGCGCTCTACACCGTACCCACGCCCGTCAACATCTAGCAGTGAGACAGAAAAACGAAGAGCCGAATAGGAAGACGTAACTTGAGTCATTTCCTGCTATCAACACGCTGCTGCGTACTGTCCTGTGCTCTTTTAGCATTCCGTCGGACTTCGGTGTGTTCTCGAGACGCTCCTGACATCTCCGTAGGCTCCTCTCGCTTCGACTCAAAGAGAACACTGTGGCTCGGTGATCTCCGGGCCCCTTTTCGCTACTTCCATCATTACTACCATTACCGTCAGCATCACCATCGCGATCAACCGTAGCTTCTTCTTCTGTCTTGTCCTTCTTCTCCGTTTTCTTCTTCTCCCGATCGACCGTCGGCTTGTAAGACAGGCAATTGGCCGAGGATACGATCCCCACTCGAGCTGTTTTAATTATTGCGCTGTCTGTCTCGCTGATTGGTGATCCGTGTGCTTACAAGGGAACCCGAGACACCGCCGTCGCCGTCTCTTGCAGAGCAGAGCACATCGCGCCGTCACTGTTCAAGGACCGATAATTCCGCCGGCCAATCGTCTCCGCCGTTCCTCTGCTCTGGAACCCCGGTGCATGGGTGTCGTTGTTGAACAGCCCCAGGTGACCATCGTCAGTGGCCCAAGCTGCCTACTCCTCGAAGATCTCCATTTCCTCCCACTACCACCACCGACACCCCCAGCAGCACGGTCTCGACACCGAGCAGCTCCCACGCAAGCACTGGCCAAGGAAGCTCTGCTCGCGGGTACTACTACTCAAGCTCTGCTGGTGCGCCTGGGGCCTCGTCCCAGGTGGGGTTGAGCCAGACCTACTTTGGCGAGCTCCACGACCTGGCCCATCTCTACCAGCAAACGAGCGGGGGACCGGCGGGGGCGCCGACGACTTCTTCCTCGTCTAGCGCGTCGCCTTCTTTGAATTTCCTCGACACGACCACCACTCAATATTCAATTGCGCCGCGCCCTCCTTCTTCTATCGCTGCTGCTGCTGCTGCTGCTGCCTCGTCGTCCTCGTCCTCGTCAGCACTTTCCTCTTCTTTCAACCCATCGTCGGCCACTCTATCCCTTCCTGGCGATTGGGTGCTGGGAGACCTTGCGGGCACTCCAACGGTCGCTTCCTCGTCGCGCTCCTCGTCGACATCTTCCTCGGCTTCGTCCTCGTCTTCGTCTGCCTCGGGAATCCCACCGCTGGTCGCCCTTCAGCGGAGAGCGCAACGTTTGTCCTCGTTCAGCGCCCTGCGGAGTGCCAGGATGAGCTCCCACCCTTACTATAGCAACACCAGCGGGCCCGCGGGTCAGGCGCAGCCCACAGCAGCGACGACGGTGCAGGCCGCGGGCGGCGTTGGAGCTGACTTTGCGGCGCAGCAGCAGCAGCAGCAACAACACCAGCAGCAGCAAGCAGCTTTTGGTGCTCATCCAATGCAGCAGGCTCACCAGTACCTCTATCGCGACCAACAACCCATACCTTCGAGCATGATGAACGCCCAGCAGCCCCACCACCACCACCAGCAACAACAACAACAACAACAACAAGATTTCAGCACATATAGCAGCAGCAGTACCGCTCAGAATCCTGCATCGAATCGTGGTGCTGTGGGCGATGCAAGCGGCGCCCACCGCGGTGCCAACCCGGCTGGGTACAAATGTCCCAACTGCAACAAGATCTTTGCTAGAGGTGAGCACAATCGTTTCCTTCCCTTTACGAAGACGTGCGTGCTCACGGATCCCTCTTGTACTGGTCCAGATGATCTTCTTCGTCGACACTTGGCTCGAGAGGCCCGTGCCGCAGCGCAGCCTTCGCTGGACCGGCAGAAGAGCTGCTATGAATGCGCTCGGAGCAAGGCGCGCTGCGACCTCGAGGTGCCCTCGTGCGGCCGATGCAAGGCGAGGGGAAAGACTTGCGTGAGTTGATCTTCTCGAGTCGTCGAGAGTAGTATATGTCAATGCAATCTTTGATGACTGACGGCCAGCGTGACGACGCAGGTCTATGGAGCGCGAAGCGGTAACCCAAATGTGCGTCGGCAGCCACAGGGCACGCCCTCCTGGCAGTCGGGCGGCGGCGGCGACGCGGTCTCGGGCCCATCACAGTGGAATCCAGGGACATTGCCCGTCGGGTCAGGCTTTGAACAATTTCCGAAGCCAGAGTACGGCTCCTCTGCAGACGAATACGACAGCAACGACGGCCGAGGAAGCTTCTCCGACTTTCGGAACCGGAGGACCCTCTCGACTTCGTCGAGCTCTGCAGGCTCGGCCAGCTTCGATCTGAGCGATCAGATGCATTCTCAACAGCAGCAAGGGCAGCAGCAAGGCTTTGGGGGATCACAATTTGAGACGGGCCCAGGTCTAGGTCCGAGGTCCGAGTCGCCTGCTTCCATGTCGACTGGCAATGCACAGAGAGGATTCGCAAGGACGGGCACGAGGGGAAGCATCGACACTTCGGTCGATCGGCGGGGGAGCGAATTCGACAACGAGGAGGGCGAGGAGACTCCCGTCAATCGGCACGGTGAAGGCCCTCCCGCCGCATCGACGTCTGACGAGGGCGACAGTAGTAGAACCGGAGCAATGGGTCCGCCGCTCATGACTCCCTCTCGCTTCCGCCCACTTGGCCAGGCTTCGACTTCGGCAGCGTCAGGGTACAGCGGTACGCAGGACTGGGCGAATGCACAGGCGCACCGAGCCGCCCTCGTGGGCAACCAGGGCATGGAGACGCTCGTCGGCACCAGTCAATACGATGCGAGCCAGACGAGGAGGCCCCAGATGCCCAAGCTTCTTACTGGCGAACGGATGCCTCGTCCACAGGGCATGTTTATGCCCGGCACTGGCGGTGGCATGAGCGGACGGCCCCTCTTCAGCGCTCAAGTAGACCTGTCTGGCTGGCTCGAGGAGCCAGTCATTCCATCGCCCCTCTATCGCATGGGTCCCAGCCTCTCGGCCCTTGGTGCCAATGCGCAAGCTTATATACCCACAACGCCCATCGCCAACCAGACTGGTGCAGGCACGACAGAACAGCAACCGCAGCAAAGACAAGAGGGCGACTCAATCATGTCTGAAGGTCAGACGAGTAACCCACAGGTGGCTGCCAGACACTGGTGGACCCACTCGTCTGCGCAGCATGACATAGAAATCACGCAGGGCGTGGCGCAGGCCTGCGCCGGTCACTTCACCCTCTACCCTTCCTTGATGGTGCTTCCCGACCCCACTTCGCCGGTGCCGCCGCTGTTCCACCGACCGTGGCTGGCACGTACCCGCCTCGAGACGCATGTTGCCTTGGCTCGCGCGAGGGTCATCATGGCCGGCCACCACGTCCGGCTACCGGCGAGCGAAGGCATGGTCTGGGAGCTCGTGGCAAACGAGTCCAAGTCCATTGTTGCCTCCATCGACTCGCTCGCCCACGGCTCCGATGCAGACGTCTTTGCCAGCACCTCTGCCCTCTGGTTCTTTGTCATTCTCCTCCTCATGTCGAGCGACCCAAGCAGCACGACACACATTCCCAACGATCTCATCGACTCTAGCCTCATTGGTCTCTCGCGCATCTCGCGGCTTCTGTCGCAGCGAATCCGAGCTTTGGAGGAGCGCCGTAGGACGCAGGGAGCCGCCTTTCTCGAGTGGGGCTTTGAGGAAACTATGCGGCGGACGCTGTTTGCCTCGTATGCCCTTCTCGTCCTTCAGCGGTTCCGTGAGACGTCAGTCGACGTGCAGACGCAGCTGGCCGGCCTCGACTTGATCCTCGATGTGGGCTTACCTGCTGTGGCCTCTGAATTCGAAGCCGGGAATGACCTCGAGTGGCGCGCGGCCCAGGCGGCAAAGATCGAGTCGCACAGTCACCCGACCATGCGCGACCTTCTCATCTATCGGAGCGCCGCAACTGCGGCTTCGGAATCTGTCAAGGCAGAGGACCAGAGCAAAGATAAGGAGGGGACAGAGAAGCAGAAAGAGGAGGTGCCTGCCCACCTAATCAACTACTTTGATCGTCACGACGGCTTTACCAACGTTTGTCTCTCTGTCGCGTTCGCCCTCGACAGCGGCGTCTCCTCCTTTCAGCAGCAGTAGCGGCGATCGCAGTCAGTAGAGGAAGCTTCGACCGAAGGCACATGTTGCCTCTCTTCTTTGCTCCTTTTCTTCTCCCCCAAAATAACGACTACCGCCCCCTCCGAAACGGACGATATGCTCAACCTAACCTCCCCCTCCTCTCTCTTAGATCTCTCTCTCTCTTTCTCTTCCTTTTCTTTCTTGATGTTCTCAAGACGGGGGGCCATTTACATAGCAGAAGGACCCTCATACATAGAGAGAAGACAAGGCTGGGGTTGAAGGATGCTCTCGCGTCCCTCTTGATAGGATGTCATTAGTAAGATAATCGTGGGTGTATGTAATAAAAGATCTCATTCTTCAGGCCTGTGCGAGAGAGAAGCCGCGCTATTATCGTGATTTGCGCTGACAGAGAGAGAGATATGTGAACAGTCTATTTGACAATAGTGGAACAACGCAGATGTCGCTCTAAAGGTAGAAGCGGCTGCGCTTGCGAATCCGAGGGCCGAAAAAGTAGAGGGTGAATGGGATGGGGATCATGAGGAGCTGCACGACGGCCAGGACGATGCCGAGGCCCCTGGCTCCGATCTTTTCGTTTCTGCAAGATAGTCCTCGTCAGTCTTGCTGTTCAGCGGAAAAAAGAGGGCGAAAGAGTGGGGTAAGAGGGGTGTTTGGGGGCTCACAGGTAATTTGTAAAGATGGGCAAAGAAGCGCACGAGGTCGAACGGATGAAGACGCTGACGGCCGTGGCACTCGCGACGACGGGGAGATAGGTCTCGTTGAGAAAAAGCTGCAGGGGTGTGAAGAGAAAGATGAGGGCGGCACCAAAGGGTGCCGTGGACAGGATAGGAAGAATCCAGTGGGGTGGAGCTTTGGCTGAAGATGGTCCACGCGTGGACATGGCGAAGAGAAAGAGAGAAATTGGGCCGAGAAAGCAGCCGAGCAGGGCCATTGGCAGACGAGCTTCGGGCGAGGCGATTGCTGGGCGCTGGAAGAGGTACGAGAGCACGGAGCGCTTGTTTTCGGTGCTCTTGAGACGAGGTTGAAGTTGGTGCGCGTAGAGGATGCTCCAGAGCGGCATGCTCAGCATAGCGAGGAGCATTCCAACGACGATTCCCAACAGGGAAAGGGAGCATTCGAGGGGCGTAAAGGTGTAAGCTGCGCCGAAAACGAGGGGAAAAAGCTGGAAAAAGAGGTAGAGAATAGAGAGAAGTAAGGCGGACCAAAATGAGAGGATAAGGAGCAGCGGCTCTTTTAGCAATGGTAGAAAGCAGCCGAAGAGCGTCGTCCTGAGGATGATTAAAAGTAAAGGTTGACGGCTCGAGGAGGGGGAAAGAGTTCGCATCTTTTCCTCATGCAGCGCATACAGATTGGTGTTGCCTGTTGCATCACGAAGCCGACGAGCTCGGTGGACGAGAAGGATGGGAGTGTAAGTCTCCGGAACAAAAAGGAGGAGAAGGAGAAAGGCCGAACTGCAGAGGGTAATGGTGAAGTATATCGTCAGGTGCCAGGTCTGTAATTCGTCGCTCTTGCTGTGTCCACCTGTCTCGTAGGTGTGGTCGAGAAGGGCCCCCACGAGAGGACCAAGTACGGGTCCCAAGAAAGGCACCTGAGCGTAGAAACTGACAGGCAAAAACGCTTTGTTGACATCGAAAACATCAGAGATAGTGCCGTTCGCAACACTGAGGTGAGCACTGGCCACGAAGCCTTGGAGAAAGCGAACGAAGCAGAGAAGGACAAAACCAGCATGACCCCGTGGGAGAAAGACGAGCGGTACCGTGAGAAGGACGAAGAGCGCAAACGAGGTAAGGTAGACTGGCTGTGAGGACGTGTTAGACGCTTTGCTCCTTCGCAAAAGGTGTACAAAGGATGGGCTTGAACTCACCCTTCGGCCGTAGAGTTCTGACAGAGGTGCAGACAGGATTGAGCCGAACCCCAATCCGACGACGTAGAAGGATACACTGAGAACGACTATGTGCCTTGAGATCCTGAAGTAGCTACGCAGGCCATCATACGCCCCTGTCTTCAATGGAACCTCCTTGTAAGGGAGTGCATTTTCGAAACAAAACGAAGGAGCACTCACCACGATGGTAGCGTTCATCGTTACGCATAGGCAGCATAGCTGCACAACTCCGAGCACGCGCCACTTCTTCCAGGCCGACCACGCAAATGGGTTGTCAGGGTCATTTTTAGATTTGAAGAGGACGACGTTGGCGTCCAGCGCCGACGGCTCGGGCGGCAACGAAAGGAGAGTGTCGGTGCGCAGTATTTGTTGTTCTGGCTTCTGTTGTCCTTCCGGGTCTCTCGTTGCTTTCGTCGCCGTAGTCGCACAAGTCTCAGGTCCAGCCTCTTCAAATTGTTGCATGCTATGAAGAGACCAGCTCATGTCGGTGTTGACAGACGAGCCGGGCCTCCCTTTCGCAGAAAGGCAGGGTCTGACAGTGCCACACCACAGCTTCAATAAGCACGCATGCGCCCACTGTCACTCTGGCGCCAGCCAATACGCGCCTCAATTTGCCCCGGTTCAGGCTCTCAAATATCGATCGATGGGGCGGCAGTGACTCTGAAAGACAAATTTGAAAGCCATGCTTCTGAGCCGTACACTATGCTTCTGAGCCACATTGATTCTGTCCCCATGTCGTTGGGCGGATGTCACTGATCAAAAATTTAAAGCTGTGCCTGGAGATAGATTCGGACTTTTGAATCCGTCAGATTGAAAAGTCCGCCTGCATTGGCGGACATCGGCGCACGCTCCAAACACCAACTCCACCAAGATCGTCGGCTCCCAATGACGCCCCCAGCCGACCCGTCACCGCCCGCAGCGAAGCGAAGGAAGAAGCGGCTGCCAATATCGTGCCTGGAATGCCGCACTCGCAAGGAGCGGTGCGATCGGAACGTGCCTGGCTGCGCCAACTGCAGAAAACGAAACGTCGATTGCCGATGGGGTGATGAGCGTGACGAAAACGTCGCTTCATCGTCCAGCTACGGGAGCCCAGCGGCCACGACTACGCCGCGGTCCGTCGCGAGAAAGGCACAGACGGAAGCAAGCCCAACAGTCTCTGCTGTCGTTGCTTCTGCGGCCAATACAAATTCTTCCAACGCCATTGAGGGTTCACTTCAAGGTATCGAGAGCTACGCGTCCGGTGGTCGATTTGATCTCAGCCTCTCATCGCTGTCAGCCTCGGAGCAAGCCTCGAGGCGGCGCAAACTCGCTTTGAACATCGCTTCGCGACTCCCTTCCAAGGAGCTCACGCACGAGCTGGCCGAGCGGCACCTGGATCTGTCCCATCATGCCTTCTACTGCATCGATATGCAAGACTTCTTCCTCGCCGTAGATGAGCTCTGGCCTGCCCTCGAAGCACTCCGCGGTCCTGCACCTTCTTCCTCCTCTACCGAGCGCTTTCGCCCCATTCGTTTCGACGTCCTAGCCTGCCTACTCATGGTGCTGGCGGCAAGCGCCCAGGAGATGCCGAGAACGTACCTCATCGGCCTCGGTCTCGTCAGCACCTCGGAACAGGTCTCTTCAACAATCTCGACGTGGCTTGAGGACGGCCTCGACTGCATTGATCTGTGTCAGAGGCAGGCCGAACTCACAATGACGGCGCTTCAGGCCATTTGCGTTTTTGAGCTCTGGCTGGCTGACCGGGTGCCAGTGTACAGGCAAACATCCCTGCTCGATCTGGCTGCTCGCAGCGCTGCGCGTCTGGGCCTCGATCGTCTGTCAAACGACGAAAGAGACCGGCTGGCATGGAAACAGCCTTCTTTTGGTAGACCGCAATCGTCGCAGTCTGGTCCCTTGAGCTGGGGTGCAGCACGATTCTTTGCCAAGGACGCACATTCACGAGAGATCGGCAGGGCAGTGTGGTACATCGTTTCGATGCTCCTGAGCGTCACCGTCACCTTCTACTACTGGAACCCGCGCAGCGCTGTTGACTCGATGCCGCCTGGCCAGCTGATCTCCCTGCAAGATGAAGCAGCTTACAATGTGAGAGAGTAAGCAGAAACTAATGTCTTGTTGCGAGCTAATTTTACGTATGGCACAGCCTTTCGCGACGTGGCCGCTGTATGCGAGTCTATCTGGCATTTTGCAAGAGTGGACGAGGCTCATGGCGCTGAGCGAGGCCAGAGGCGCCCAGCCAGACTACGAAGCATACATTGGCATCCATACCAAGCTATCCTACCTTCACCAGGAGCTCCCTGCCTCGGACCTGACGCACTTTCAGCTCTTCCAACGCCCTGATGAGAGCAACGAGAGCTATCGTGACCGAGAGAAGAAGATCGCGCAAAAGGCTTTTGCCGCTTTTCTTCTCCAGTGCAAGTTCTTGAGGCTGGTGAGTCTGAGACACCTGATGCTCAATTCACACTGACTAAGTCTGCCCCCCGATAGCATCGACCATTCATGAGCGCAGGCTACCGGCAGCCAAAAGAATACGGGCTGTCGCGCGACACTGCCCTCACGGCAGCAGAAGCAGTGATTGAAGGCGTACGCCGCTTCCACGAGTATGGCTGGGCAATGATTTCTTGCGTGGTGAGTCCGATGGCCCTCATTTTGTATAAGGCGAGGAGTGCTCAAGAGCCGACAACGTCAAAAGATCGCCAAGCACACACTATTACAGGCTGCCCTAGTCATCATCCTCGATCTATTTGTCCGTCCGACAATTATGGCTAGCCCCGAAGGTCGCACCCGTCAAAGGCTGCTGAATGTGGCTATTGAGCGTCTCAAGGATGGGAGCGACTGCTACGATCCCAGTAGCTCACTATACGATGTGGGCAACAAGCTCGAGAAGCTCCTGTCGGCGTGCGCAAAGCGGCGTAAGGTCGTCGAGGCCGATCCGAGCAAGGGCGTCTGCACGTTCTCATCTTCCCCCCTGACACCTCCTGATGCTTTAGCCTTCACAACCGCTGGCAAGCAGTCGCAAGGGGGTGCTGATCTCTTCTCTTTAGATCAGCTCGATAGCCAGCTACTACGTTTTGGCGGCCGCAGCCAAGTACCTCATCCTCCAAGTGTCAGCAACAACAAGAAGGGACAAGAGCCCTCCGCCTCGCTTGCTAGCGCTAGCGCTGGTGGTAGAGGCACGTTTGGAGACAACACAGGCATCGGAGACCTTTCGATGTTGTCAGACGTAGCGTTGCAACAGCAGCTTAACGACTCGAGCTATACACCGCCTTCTTCGCTCGATATGCCTATGCCAGCCTCCTGGGAAGACCCCTTTGCGTCTGACCAAGATGGCGTAATGGACTGGGAGAAGGTTTGGGCCGACATCTTTTCTACCGTTGACATGGCGCGTTGAGGAGCTGCGGTCGCGACACCTCAGACACCTCTCAGTAAGCCGGCCCTAGAAATTCTTTGTTCAATGACGCGCGCGCGTCTTTTCGTTTGCTTGCATTGTGGCGTTTCGCGCGTAACGCCCGGTGTAGGGAGAGAGATTCCTCGAGACGCCGGTTGTTCAGCCCGCTAGAGTTCCATTCCGCGACCGAGCGCGAGAGACGGAAAATTGCGCGGGTTCCGACGGGTCCAGTCAATCTCAACTAAAGCTTCCCACTGCTCATGTCGATTCGCGAGTGCGAAGGGAAAGCATGTCTCATTCATATATCACCGCCTTTTGCGGTTTTTTGTACCGCATGATTGTCTGCACAGAAGCACCGTGGCACAGCCATGTCGTGAGGCGCACGACCATATAAGGTCACCCGATGTGGACTCTCGCGCAGTCGTTGGCCCTGTCTAATATATTTAAGTGAGGTCCACCGACATATCGAAAGCCCTACCAATCTTCACAAGCAGCAGACTGCTGCTCGGCTTGCTCGCCTATAGTCCTTGCAAAGAAGGGAAGGAACACAGAATTTGACACGACATATCAGAGTGGCCACATCAGTGCCGATCGTGTCGTTGCGCTGGACACCTCTTCAGAGCACTTTCGCACGAAAGCCAAAGTAATATCTCCAGTGTCGTCAGCTGGTCGACAAAAAGTCTTCGGACATACAATGCAGACTCAGCTGCCCACCATCTTTGTCGAAGATGTCGACTTCAACACGCTGTCTCCTCCTTCGTCTCCGAGGAGCAGCATCAGCGACTTCTCACGTCGCTCAACTACGCCCCACACCGACGTTGACGATGTCCATGAAGACAAGGAAAAGGACATTGGCGAGACGATCGCATTGTACGGTGACAGCTTCGCAACAGACTGGCACGAGGAACGCTACAAAATCTGGGAGCTGCCGCAGTCTTATGGCTCAACGCAACGGTGCCTTGTAGGCTATCTCGTTGAGGGCGGCTAGTGAGTGAAAGCTCAATTGTGTCATGTTGCAGAATCTTCTGACACGAATGCCTGTGTGCCCACAATGGTGTGCGACCACAGCGCTTTTGTTTGGGGAACGCCAGCCTGTCCCAAGGAGAAGCTGGTCGAGACACTGCTGGCATTTATTGAGTGGTGTCGCTCACAGAGTCTTTCACCCATGCTGCTCTGCGTGAACGAAGCAACAAAGGACATCATACTGTCAAAGATGCACGATTGGGTCGTCTTTACCTGCGTTCGCGAAGAGGTGCTGGACCCAAGCAAGAACATCAGCAAGGAGGGAGGATATGAGTCACCGTCGAGAAATCTCCGTTCGGTTGTCAGGCGCGCTCAGCGGGCCGGAGTGAAGGTCCAGTGGTTTGATGAGGGTTGCCTTCCAAGCGCAGATGTCGTGGAAGAAGTCAACGACGGCCTTGCAGCCTGGCTCAAAGCGAGGAAGGGTCCACAGATTGCCAGTGTGAGTGTGATTTTGAGCTGACACGCATCCTACAAGAATAAGTCGGGCTCACACTTCTTCAATCAGGACTCGCTTGACATCTGGATTGACTACAAGAATAGGCGCTACTTTGTCGCCCGCGACGAACAGACAGGACGAGCAGTAGGCGTGGCCAATCTAGCAAGGTGCAGAGGTGGGCGAGAGTACCAAATTAAGAATTTCGTCAGCTTTCCCTGGGCACCAAAAGGCACAAGCGAGTTACTTGTCGAGGAGGCCATCACTGCTGTTTCCAAATTGCCCAAATTGCCGCCGTCAAGTCCATCCGGTGACGAGGAAGACGAAGAGACCACCACCGCCTCGACCACCGTCACTTTTGGCGGATCAGCAGACGACGAACTCCGAGGCGTTCACAACTTATCCGGCTGGAAGTTTCAGTGGCTCTCGAAAGTCTATCAACAAATTGCCAAGTCCTTCGGCTTGACAAAGAGACACGCCTTTCGATCAAAATGGCACGCCCAGGACCGACCGCTGTACATTGCTTATCCTCCCGAACCGGGCATGTCGCTCGGAGCGGCAAGGAGCCTTCTGAGAACCCTGAATCGGACATGATCCTACTTCGACATACTTCTGGCTCTTTTGATCCCTCTCTACGTAATCTGATGTTCTTGCTTCTGAACTTGTTGAATGGCTGGATGCTTCGCAAGAGCTCGTCTGCATGCTGCGGGTGATTTATTGCGGCTCAATAAGTAGGTTCCAGCTGCGCATCATGGCGTCGGGCAACGTGAGGCCAAAACAATGATGACTTCTCTCTCAACCCGACATTTTGGCCTGGGTACAGATTTTGAGCCTTTTTGTGGCGAATTCTTTAGCCTAAATTCCGGACGGCAGCCTCAGCAGAGCTAGCTGCAAGTTCTGACGTTTCCGACCAGTCCAGCTTTTAAGACGCGTCTGGTGGTCCGAGCGCTCGCGCTCGGACCTTCTCGACGCCTACTACTTCGCCTTGTAACGCTCCTCCTTCTCTTGATCTAATAACAACTCCTGCTCTTTTTCGTCGTCTTAACGTTCGAGAGCATCGAAGACCTCGCCGTCGCCGCGACACACGAGTTTGGAGTCACCTCAGTACTCAGGGGCAGCCTGGGCGAGCTATATTGTTCTCGGATCGAGACCTTCGCTGACGCTCGACCGACCCGTTGAAAACGATCAGCTTGGCTGATGCACTTCCTCAACGCCATCAACGACTGCAATTTGCCGAGCGACCGGATTTCCAACTTTTACTTCATTCATCTTCCACTTTGGGAAGGGGGTCGGGACGCTCGGCGCGCGGGATGCGTTCACGGCAAATCTCGGCAAAGGTACGGTGCATTTGGGCGGTCCAAATTGCTTCGGCAAGTTGTTGGCGTAAGGTGGCAATAGTGCTAAGGTCATCATGGAGGGCGTCGGACCATTTGGCAAAGTCTTCGGCGGCTTCGGACGCGTCGGCGGGCGGATGAAAGACCTCGGCAGTCCTGCGGCGCTTCGTTGGACGCTCCTCGGCGGCCTCGCGGATCTCCTCGGCGAGCTCGGGATGAGCTTGGCGGAAAGCGGCAGGCACGGAATTCAGCTTGAGATCGGTCTTTGGCGGGTGCCACTCATGCTCAGGAAACTCGTCAAGCATGACGGTGTACACCCTGGCGAGCAAGGAGCCCCTGGCATAGCCCGGATCCCTCTTATCCCCGTTGCACCTGCTCTTGGCCTCCATGCAGCCAGTACACTTGCTATCCTTTTTAGGAATATTGCAGGTGAGCCCTTGTTGGTGACATCGGTAGCAGGTGAATCTGGCCCTCGGCATGATTGGCAAGAAGTGGGAGAGTGGACAGAGCGCGGATGATGGTGGTGAAAGAGTAAAGAAAAAAAAAAAAAATCGGTGCCAGGCACTTTTCGAGGGAAGGGAGTCTGTGGGGAATTCAAAATTTGTACTGAACACGCGTAGCTCCCTTGAATTCATAAACGACCTTCCTCGATCACACCGTCTTCTGCAGCGTTCAGAGGAAAGGCGTTTTGGCCTGGCTAAGTAAGCTAGGATCGCCTCATTTTCACGGAGATGGGAACGCGAGAATGGTCTTAGATTAAGCATGGAATCACCGAAACGTGCTCGTGTCAATATCGAAGCTCTACCGGTAGGCTTTGACATATGAGATTTCTCCATGCTCCGGTGAGATTTCTCTTCCGCCAACAACAGCACTCGATCCTCCATCACTTTCCTTATCGCTTGGCCCCCTCAGTCATGTTCAAGAGTATTGCAGTCGCTTTGACATTCACCGTCGCCATGGTGCAGGCCGCGCCTCTCGAGTCTCGCTCGCCGCCTTAGATTCGCTGTGCTCCAGAATCAGAGTGGATACACGGAGATTCACTAGGCTACGGCGACCTCGCCGAGGGAGCCAGCCGAGGCAAGCTTGGTATCGAGACCACTGTCGACTCATCCAATACCACTCAACGGCGGCTTGTGCCCTTCACGGAGGAAAGCGACTCTGTCAAGCAGATCACGAATGTCGTTGGTGTCCCCTGCAACTCGACGGGCAACAACTACTCCTACTATCCGCAAAATCAAGATGGCTTTGGAAAAAATACGCCACTCAAAGTCAGATTGCCCGATTATGACGAGTCTTACGTTCACATGTGCCTGGGCATCGGTAGCTCGGGCTTTGAGGGTCCTCCCAAAACCTACTACAACGGCAGCTTTGTCAGCGGAGCCTACCCCTTGTCCGTCCAGCCTTGCGGCAATACCGACTTCCAGCACGATGCTCTGACCAACGCCCAATTCTTCCAGGCTGAGTTCAAATTCAACATCGTCGTCTCGGCCACGGGCAAGCAACCAGCGGACCAGCAGAACCCGCCGTCGTGGTACATGTCCAACCATGGAGGCAACATCACCATCCAGCCGTACGATACAAAGCCAAAGGACGAAGACGAAGAGACGTACGGACTCAGTTTGCTCATTTAAAAGCCAGTACCTTTTCACTACCATCATACTAATTTCTTTAACACCTAGTTTCCCTCTAATCCCAGCTAATCAATGCATCAATACCACACAACTTCAATGTTTCGAGCGGCCTCGTTACCCGTCGACGCCGCAGTTCGAGAATTCGAGTGATCCTAGTCAAAGTACAGACAGCACTTGACTTCAACGACAGCATGAACGTCTGTACCTCTCCCAAGCTGGGAGTTTTAGTCCTCTGAATGTTCTTCTGAGCCGCTGTCCGTTTAATGCACAAGCGGCGCCAGCTCGAGGCAATTTCAAAGATGGCGGTGGTGGGCGGGCAAGCAGGAATCCGACCGTTGTGCTCACGTGGCGCGACCTCATGCACGTTAGACTTCACGCAGCAAGCAGTACGGCAGGAATAAATTTGAGAAGAGGCGTCGCCCTCCCCAAGCACTTCTTCCCTCACCTTTCACCTCTACCTCGACTTGATCCTCTACGAACGTCTTTTGTCCGTCCGTTCCGCCTTTTCCGACCTCAAATCCGCCTCCCCACCCTTCTTCTCCTCTTCCTTTGACCTTTTCCTCCGACCTTTTCTTCCCTATCTCCCTCCGCCTTTCTTTCTCCTCTCTTCCGTGTCCTCCTTCCTGACCTCTTCGCCGCCTTCCCACGCTTCCTGACACACACCTCTTCATCTCACAACTTCCAATTGTTTTCTCATTGTCACGAAGATAATGTCCTCTCCCGCCCCTTCCGCTGCTCAGCCTGCAGAGGTGTCGCCCCAGCAGGCCGTCAACACGTCCTCTGACGCAGCCAATGTGACCGAGACGTCGCTCGACAATGGAGCCGCTGTTACGGCTGCCGACGACTCTGGCGTTGCCCCCAATGCCTCTCCCGTTGCCAGTGGTCCCAAGGCCTTTACCCTGCGAGCCCTTGTGAGCACAAAGGAGGCAGGCGTCATCATTGGCAAAGGCGGCGCAAACGTCGCCGAGCTCCGCGACCGGTCCGGTGTCAAGGCTGGTGTCAGCAAGGTTGTTCCCGGAGTTCACGATCGTGTTCTTAGCGTCAGCGGCACGCTGGAGGGTGTTGCCAAGGTGAGTGTATGCCGTCTCGTATTGACGAAGCACCCCATCGGCTGACCGCTGCGACGGCACACACAGGCCTACTCTCTGATCGCGGCCACCATCCTCGACAACCCTCTGACTCCGGGCGCTCCTGCTGCGCCCACCGGTGCGAGCGCGACGGGTCAGACAACGATTCGTCTGCTCATCTCACATAACCTCATGGGCACCGTCATTGGTCGCCAGGGGCTCAAGATCAAGCACATCCAGGACACCTCGGGCGTGCGCATGGTTGCCTCCAAGGAAATGCTGCCCTCGAGCACCGAGCGCATCGTCGAAGTCCAAGGCACCGTCCAGGGCATCGAGGTCGCCGTCGAGGAGATTGGACGCTGCCTCGTCGAGGACTGGGAGCGCGGTCAGGGCACCATCCTCTACCACCCTGGTCTCGAAGTCGCTGGCCCCGGTGTCCTCGCCGCTGGAGGCGAAGGCGGTCTGCAGCCCCAGGGAGGAAGGAGGATCTCCACGGCACCGGGCGCACCCATGGCGCTGACGCCCAACCAGAGCCACCGCAAGTCGAATGTCAACGGTGCCGGCCCCGGTTCTTCTCCCTCGGCCGCCGTTGCCTCTGCTGCTGCGGCCGCTGCCTCTGCCGCCTCTGCCGCATCCGCTGCTGGCGTGCCCAGCGCTGCCGCCGTCAACCCCGGCGGCGGCCTGGCTGGCAACGGCGCCAGCTCCCCTGCCCAGGTCGTTGACGGAGAGACGCGCATCCAAAACATTAGCATCCCCTCGGACATGGTCGGCTGTATCATTGGTGTAAGTGCCAGCCTCCCTCGCCTTCTCTGTCTCTCTCTCTCTTTTCCTCGTTTTGCTTTCTTGAGTCTGATCAGTCTGGCCCGCTGGTGCTGCCGTTGTCCACAACAGAAAGGAGGAAGTAAAATCACCGAGATCCGAAGACTGTCGGGCTCGCGCATCTCGATCGCAAAGGCGCCCCACGATGAGACGGGAGAACGCATGTTCACGATCCAGGGCACCGCCGAGAGCAACGAAAAGGCCCTCTTCCTCCTCTACAACTCGCTCGAGGGCGAGAAGGAGAGGAGGGCGAGCGCCGCCGCCGCCGCCGCAGCCGCTCAGGAAAAGGGCGAGCAGGCCGCCCCCGCCGAGGCAAGCGAGGCTTAGAAATCCAGAAAGAATCCGTCAACCTAATCTTCTGGCCGTCTCTTCTATCTAGCCCAAAGGGGGGTGCATGTATTCGTTCCGATGATCACACAGCCAGAAATGAAAATTGGAGGTACAGATTTGTAGCAATCGGAGGTGTTGAGGAAGGGCAGCTGGCGTCCATGCCCGAACAAATTTCCTATCTGCCCTTCCATCTGGGCGTTGGTCAATTCTATGAGGCAAATAAATATCAGTAATAGTCCACAAGGGCAAGCGGGGTTTCGGTCTAGAGACCGCGAGGTCATTCTTAAAAGGTCCTCTATTCTGGATTCGCTAATGGACGATCGTGTCGCTCGCCAACTGGTCCCCGTACGTCATATTCTACCACGGCTATGTCTGTCCACCTGGTTCCATCGTTGGCTCTCCCCTCGCAGTCCTATCTCTTCTTCTTCGACAGCCCTGCTGCGTATCAAAAAAAAAAGGTACGCAAGCACGCGACTCGTTCCTGTTCTCTCTGTCGGCGCGTCCACCCAAGGCGCCAGACAAAGAGAGGCTCGGAGAGAGAGAGAGAGGCCAACAGAAAAAAAAAGAAAAAAAGGAGCTAAACAAGAGAGAAAGAGGGGGCGGGATTGGAAAAAGGCCAGCTTAAATTTTTGTTTCTTTACTAACTTTTTAAGAATTTCTGCACTCTAAAAGCTAGTCGCTTCTTTCCTTAGCTGCTCGCTGCCCTACCTACCGGTAGTCTGTGCAGCTCTTCTGAGACAGCTGTAGCGGGCAGGGCCTAAGGGTACGGGTAGCGCTCGTGCAGAAGACTCGCAAGATCCAGGTCCGGTTCTCTCGTTCTTTCTCACCCATCACTAGCTGCAACACCTGTCCTTCCCTTCTCCATCCTCCTCCCTCTGCCTCGAGCGAACAAGTCCGGTCTTCCTCCAGACGAGCCAAAAAAAGGGGCGGGGTTGCGAAAATTTCCGTCACAAAGAGGAGCGATCGGAGGTGGTAGGGGCCAGTAGCCATAAAGGCGGACCCAACAATCGTCGAGACCATCCAGAGACGCACCGAGCGCGAGTCGAGCGCCGCAATGGTGCCGCCCGCCCTCGTCCGGCGAGCGGCATGCCACGCCAACTGCCCGGCGCTTGGGCCGTGCCCCGTATGTCCCGAGGGCAAAGCGTGCCAGCAGGTGATCCCCAGCTCGTGCGATGATTGCCCCATGTACACCTGCATCAACGACCCCACGTCCAGCTCCGGCGGCTCCAGCGGCGGCGGTGGTGGCAGCAAGGCCGGGCCCATCGGCGGCGCAGTGGGCGGCGTGCTGGCGGCGATGGCGCTCGCGGGCGTGCTCTTCTTCTTTTGGAGGCAGAGGCACCAGCGCGCAAAGAGGGCTGTCAAGCGTGCGCAGCAGGACGCCAAGGTCCGTGCTGCCGGCGAGAAGTTCCAGTTGGGGGGCGGCAAGAAGCTCGGCGGTGCAGCGGCGTCCTCCGATACCGGTGGCCAAGGGTCCTCGACGTCGTTGTCTGCGGCGACGAGGAACGGCGTGAGCGGCGAGTCGAGACGGTCGGGAGGCAGCAAGACGCCAGACAGAGGTGTGCTCGCTGCGGGTGGCGGCAGCGGTGCCGGTAGCGATGGTCTTGGTGGCGGGCCGGTAGACAGATTTGGTATGATCGACGACGACGACGAGACCGAGGACATCAACGATGAAGACACCGAATGGACGGAGCTCAGGTCAGACGGCCTCACCGCCTTTCGTCGTGGCCCCGGTGCAGGCAGCGACGCCGACTCGCTCCTCGAGCAGGACCCTGCCGCGTTCAAGAGGAGAAGCACGGGCGCAGCCACGCACCTTTCGCGCATCACAGAGGGGCAGGAGGACGATGACGAGGACGCAAGGAGCAGATACAGGGAAGGCTCGCTTCTCAGCGTCACCATCCAGCCACCGCAGCCAAACAGCCCCACGGCGATCCGAGCAGGCGAGAACGTCTACTCGTCGGGCAGCTCCATCAATCTCGTTGAGCCCTATGGTGGCGGACAAACGACGAGGTCGAGGAGGACAAAGAGCGGCCAGCTCATCCTCGACCCCTTTTCCGACCAGGCCTCGGTCCAGGAGAGCATCAAGACTTCCTCGAGCTCGGGCCAGCCCTTTCCATATCGACCACCGGGCAACCGCGGCTCCGTCACGTCGGGCTCGGCAGAGGGCACGCTGTCTGTGTCGTCTGAGGCGCATTCAGCGTGGAACTCGTTGCCCCTTGAGCATCCTCAGCGGGTTCACCGCGCCACAGGGGCTCCCCTCGTTGATTTGCAGGGCAAGCCGAAGCGGCAGTCGCCCTCGGCAGCCATTTCACCTCCCTTGGGCCCGCTCGGTTCCATCCTTCGACAGCAGCAGCAACAGCAGCCATCGCTGAGCACCCCTCCCGGTGGCAAGCTCGAGCCAGAATGGTCGCCTAGCCCACTCCTGCCACATCGGCCCGATCGCAGTCCCGACTTGAATCTCCGTCTGCCGGACGGGGTGGAACCAGGCAAGATTGGCGAGGACTTGAAATCGCCCAGGAAGATTCGTTCGCAGCCTCGTTTCTCAGAAATCTGGAACAGCAACGAGGACGGTCAGATGGCCATCAGCCCAGCGGCGCCCTCAACGGCGCACTCGCAGCAGTTTGACGTCCACTACGGCGACTTCCCCGCTGAGCTTACCCAGAGCGATGTGTACAGCCACCATGCCGTGAATGCTCCTACCTCGTCTTTCAGCGAGAAAGATAAGAGGCACAGCACAAAGACGATGCAGACCGTCTCAACGATGGATTCCGTTGGACTCGACTATGTTCTCTCGGCGCCGAAGATTGTCACGCCGGATGGCCTCAAGAGAGTGCAGCTCAACCAAGGAAAGGCACAGCTCGTGCGTAGTCTAAGCACAGCAAAGAAGGAAGCGTCCGAGAGGGGCCTTTCCTCTCCAGACATCCAAGGGTCTCCACGCTTCGCTGAGCAGAGCGACAACCGCTCCACCACCTCTGATCCATTCCGTGACGAGACAGAACGGGCGACGCAGAGCCCGACGACGACCTTTGGAGGCAAGAGGTCAGACTGGGGCGGTGAGGCGTATGAAGACGAGTACGATGCCATGACAAACGACGACTCGCCCTATCAGACACGGATGGGCACTCCATACACAGATCCGCAGAGCAGAGGTCAGAGCCGAGCGCAGAGCCGAGCATCGGGACGAAGTTTCGGCGCAAAGTCCAATCCTCCGCTGCCGCAGCGCGACTGGGACGCTTCGCGAGACTCGATGCCGACGGATGTCGAGACAGACTACCAATCACGACCGAACAGCACTGCCGGTCTCCAATCGAATCGCAACACAAAAGCCTCACTGCAGCATGCCTGGACGTCTGTGCCAATGCCACCGAACATGTCGAGGCAGAGTACCGCGAGCTCCATTGGCGGGTTCTCCATCCTTGAGGGAATCCCCTTCCGTGTCGCTCCTTCTGCTGCATTAGCTTCAGAGGATGGGCAACCGGGTCCCTCGCGTCTCCGGGAAGACCCTATGCCTAACGATGCCCAAGACAAGATCAAGGAGGCTCGCCAGGCAGCAGCAGGGCACAGCACGCCACACTCAATTGTCTACATGGGCGAAGACGCGAGCTTGATGCCGACAGCGGGCACGACTAACTCGATGGTTCAGGGCTCGACGCCCCCGTGGGACAGAGTGAGCCAAGCGGTGCCTTCGGACGACAACCGGAGCAGCACGTCGTCAAAGGCGAGCCAGGGGCCTTTCGCAGACGAGAATGAGATCGCCGTCGACGGGACCGCTGTGTCCGTTCCCTTTCTGACGGATCCCCCCGGACCCTCCTCAAAGGCTGGGTCGCGGTCCACCAAATTTGACGAAATTCGACTGCAGCACGAGCTCGATGCCTATCCCTTCCAGCGATGATGCACACACATCCTTTCTTTTGTGTCCCAACCTCTGATCTGTACATGCGCAGGCACGCTTGTTCATCCTTCAGTGTGGTTACTTGTCACCTTTACTACCCTACATTCTTTGCGCCCTCGCAATGCAATATCTTGACGGTACTGTACTATACAACGCATCTCAACTGCGTGGACCTGAAGGGCGGATGAATGATTTGTGCCTTGCTGCTGATGCCAAATCTTTCGGAAGAAGCGATAATTCCCAAGTCGAAACTCGCAACCGCCGCCATTGGCTCACCGTCGGCCCACCATCGATCTTTGTCCACGTTCGCTCGTGTGACCAAGTTGTAGAAAAAGCCCCCGCCGGCTCACGGGGTTTCTCGCCGGTGGGACTGGGTTCTTAGCGCCAAATTTTCTCCAAATCTGCCGGAACGTGCAAGGCTGCCAAGGTGTGTGTGGGTCGGTGCCTGGACGGCGCACTATGCCCCTCTATCTCATTGCCTTTATCAGCCTGCCAATGACGATGCCGTGTGAGTGAGGCTGTTGCATGGATAAGCGCTTGCGGACGGCTGCAAGGAAAGAGCGACAAATTGATTCAGGCACCCACCACTTTTTTTTTGGGTCCCCTCTATCTTGCTGAATCATTGATAAAGTAGTCGCCCTTCTTGTTCCTGTCCTCTTTGAGCGCACCCTTCTTCCCTTGCCCACTACTCCCTCCATCCATCGTGAGTCTCAGGACCCTTAGGACCTCGATCTGAAGATGGCGCACTCCGACGAGATCGAGCGGCAGCATAGCGAGTCTCCCAATGAGAAGGACATGGTCGAGAAGAAGCTTGACTCTTCCAGCCTCGAGGCTGACTCTGACACGCTCGATGCGGCTCCTCTCACGCCAACGGCCGCCAAGAAGGCCCAGCTGAGCCCGATCTTTACCGTGCTGGCTGCCGGCAGCGCGCTCGTCAGCGATGGCTACCAGAACAACGTCATGTCGCTTTTGAACACACTGTTCGCGAAGCGGTACGGCTCCAAGGTCTACACGAGCGACGTCAGCACGCGCGTCTCCAACTCCCTCACCGTGGGCACGATCCTGGGCCAGGTCATTGTGGGTGTCGTCTGCGACCGCATCGGGCGAAAGGCGGCCATCGTCATTGCTTCTGTCCTGCTCTGCATCGGCGCCATCTTTGCGACGGGCGCCGCGCCCATCCATGGCAGTACCAATGCGCTCTTCTGGTGGCTGACAGTGGCAAGAGGATGCATCGGTGTGGGTGTGGGGGCCGAGTACCCGGCCTCGTCCAGCTCGGCGAGCGAGGCTGCCAGCGAGCGGTACAGCAGAAAGACGCGCTCGACCGTCTTCATCCTCTGCACCAACTTGGTCCTGTCCCTCGGCGGGCCAATCGCCTCGTCCTACTTTCTCATCATCCTCAGTGCCACCTCGTACACGGGAGAGCAATCTCCCGAGCAGAATGCAAGGAAGCTCGACATCATTTGGAGACTCTGCTTCGGTTTTGGCGCCCTGCTGCCCCTCTCGGTCTTTTACTTCCGCATCAAGATGCTCACGACGAAGCTCTACGCTGAGAGCGCCATCAAGCACAATGTCCCCTACTGGCTCGCCGTCAAGCGATACTGGCCGAGGCTCATCGGCACCCTTGGCGCTTGGTTCCTCTATGACTTTGTGGCCTTTGCCAACTCGGCCTTCAGCAGCACCGTGATCGCGACCGTCGTCGACAATCCGACGCTCAAGCGCACCGCCGAGTACCAGCTGCTGCTCGGCGCCATCGCGCTGCCCGGCGCCATCCTGGGCGCATACGCCGTCCGGTACCTCGGCTCCAAGTGGCTCCTCATTGCTGGCTTCACGGGCTACATCATCATCGGTCTCATCGTGGGACTCGCCTGGGACCACATCATCAAGATTCCCGCCCTGTTCGTTGTCCTGTATGGCCTGCTGGCCAGCTTTGGCAATTTTGGCCCAGGCTCCGTCATGGGCCTCGTCTCGTCCGACTGCTACCCCACGGCGCTCCGCGGCACCTTCTACGGCCTCTCGGCCGCCGTCGGCAAAGTCGGCGGCGTGGTCGGCACCGAGGTGTTCAAGCCGGTGCAGGCCCACGGTAAAAAGTACACATTCATCGTTGCGGCGTGCTGCGGCGTCGTCGGCGTGCTCCTCGCCTTTTTCTTTGTGCCAGACACGACGCGGTTCGACTTGGCGGAGCAGGACAAGGAGTGGGAGCAGTACCTGGTCAGAAATGGCTGGGACCACGTCGTTGGCGAGGGAGCGGGCAAGAAGAGGGTGGGCGACGCTGCCGCAAAGAAGCAGCGCAGGCATGCGCAGCTGGCCGACGTCGAGGACGTCATGGAGAACGGGACCAAGAAGGAAAAGAGCGACCTGAAGCAGAAGATGACAGCCAGATTACCATTTGTTAGGAGACAGACGGCAGACGCCCTGTCTTGAAAATCACATGTTTTCTCAGCCGAGACCTGCAATACTGGTCAAACGGCCGATCAAGAGTAGGAAACCATCGCGATTCAACGAGAGAAACAGAAAAGAAAGGATAAAAAGAAGAAGTAGAAAGTGAAAAGAGAAAGAGTGCGTGAGAGTTTAGAGGGACCTCCCTCAATGAGGGAGGTGGGTGATACTTTGAGAGCAGAGAAAAAAAATTGTCGAAGATAAAGGTGACAACCTCGTTGTCGCCAGTGTTTTCCCCATCTATGATGCAGCGACTGTCCTGTTTTCCTCCTCCCCCCTTTTCTTTGCTGAGGTGCTGCCACCCTCCTGTTCCACCCGGTTTTTTGGTTGGTTTTTTTTTCCATTATTGACCTCAAGTAATGCTCCTCTACTTTTCCACCTCCCCTTACACAGCAATCGTCTCCGCGGCCTTTTGAGCGAAGAACCTTACGTCCGCGTCTTGGTCCTCCTTGAGCTTCTCTAGTCCTGGCACGATTTGCGACTTGATGACCGCTTTCCCCTCCGACGTTTGGGAAAGGACCCCTGCGAGGACCTCGAAAGCCTTCGCGACGTTGAAACGGATGTTTGGGATCGGGTCGTCCACCATGGGCACCACCGTCTCCAGGATGTTGTCGCAGATGGCCTCGGTGTTGAGCGAAGGTGCCATCGTCTGCTCGTGTGGTCAGCCAATGTGAATTTCAGAAGCGGAACGGACACACTCACAGTGATGGCAAAGATGGTCGTCATCCGGTAGAGGTAGTTGGGATGGACACCCATTTGGAGGACCTTGGGGATGATCGTCTGCCTCGCCCATTGGACACCAAAGACGTCGGTGAGCTTCTTCAGGTTGACAGTGGCTGCCTCACGGATGCTGAAGACGGTGTCACCAAGCCATGACATGCAAAGGTTGCTCAGCTGCTCATCGAAGAACTCGACGCCCAATTGGTTGGCCAGGAGGGGAATATATTCGATGATCGCTTGCCGCACCCTCCATTGCTTGTCCTCTGCCAGCTCGACGATGGCGGGAAGCAGCGATTGTGAGAGAAGATCAATGCCAATGACTGTCGGGAAACGACGTTAACATGGACGCCCAGAACGAAGCCAAGTAGGGGGCACTTACCTTCGTTGACCTGTTCAAGCTTGGAGATGATGTTAAGGCGGACATCTGAAAATTCGTCCTTGAGCAGCTTGAGGAAGAGTGGAAGGAGGTGCTCAATGGTAGCATCCTTTCCTAAAAGAGGCGCAAGCCCGCTGATCTGAGTTCCAAGGGCGGCGCGGACGTGTTGCGAAGAATCGCTGGCCAATTCGCGGACACATGGCATCAGTCTCGCCAAGATTACGTCCTGGTCGATGAGCTTGGCAAAGCCCGGGATTTGTGCCGCGCCCGCCGTCCGAACCTCGGCCTCGTTGTCTCTGAGCAGCTGGACAAATGCCAATACGAGCTCATCCCTGACCACGTCCTCGCCCACCGCCGATGCCAGCTGTGATCAAGTAGAGGGATGAGAAACAAAGCGAGAAAGGGCATACCAATGATGACTCACTTTGACAAAATGGTCTGCCACCATATACCGCACCCTCCAGCTCTTGTCTGACACCGCACTTCGAATCGATGGAAGCAGATAGTTCTTTGTCTCGTCGTGATCAAGAACCTCTGCGATCGAAATAAGGTCCTGAACAGTCAACAGACGGACTGAGTCTTGATCATCGGATGAAAGCTTGCGGAAAAGCGGGATGATGTCCGAGACGACCAACTCCTTGGATAGATTCTTTGCGAAAGGCCCCAGGTCTCTTGCCGCTGCACGTCGTACCATGGGTGTGTCGTCGTTGCAGAGCGCAGCAAACATCTTTCGGAGCTCCTCCTGTGTCTTGTCGCCAACTTTAGAGTAGACGGCAGCAAAGAGCGACGCGGAGCTTGTTCGTGAGGTGAACCAGTCACCTCCTGAAAGCCTTCGCAAGAGCGGGATGTAGTACTCCTGGACTTGCTCCTCTGAGAGCACTTCCGCGATTTTGGTGATGGACTCTGAGGCCTGTATGATTGCAACAAGTCAGAAAAAGGGGAGAAAGGAGGCAGATTGCTTCTTCTGGAAAAGACAACACCGACCTTCTCTCTGACGACTGTCTCCTCGACAGCGGCCAGGTTCTCCAGTGGCCCAAGGAGGAGATGTCCGTACGGCGGACCACCGAGGTAGTCAACGAATCCTGAGCCCAATTCTTCCGCAAGAGAGAGGAGTACTTCGTCCTCATCGTCGAGCGAGTCTTGCAAGAACGGAATCAGCTCATCGCGAGCACGCTCAGGTCCAAGCGCAAGGGCGATGGTCGAGATGCGATGAATAGCATTCAGGCGAAGGGACACGTCGTCCGACTTCAGCTCATCGATGAGGATGGCGATTGGAAAGAGCTGCTCGTCGCTCTCCATATTGGTGCGTTTCTAGATACCTGCACGAGCGCAATTTTGCTTCTGCGCGTTGACAGGATGGAGGTGAAGAGTGACGATTCGATAGATTGTCGATTCGAGGTATCAAAGGTAATGAATCCGATGCTTTCGGTTGCGTGCAGCGTGGTGCGGCGCTTCTGGTTCGTTAGATTCGCACTGCTGCAGGCTGTACTTGCTTTCGTGAAGAGGTGGCTGACTCGTAGGGAAGAAATCTCAGCGACCGCGAAACCGACGCGAGAGTCGGTGTTGACGACGACGAGGCTCGCTGTCTGATTCCACGTGGCGAAATTAGTGTCTCCACATGGATTTGTCTCATAGACTTCTCGACCATCTGTGCACAACCACCCCATCGTCAAGACGGACTGTAGAGGACTGCACGCCGCGCAACGACATGACATGACGAATGGCATTTCCGCCGCGATAGAGCGACGATGGAGGAAGGGGGACCGGAGAAGCCATTCTTTCGCCTTCGATTGATCAACATTGATCATGTTCTCACGCGTCCCAGCTTTTTGGATAGGACAGAGTGCGCCTTCAATGCACCTGGCCAGCCTCTCAAGCGTGTTCCTGTTCTTCGTGTCTTTGGCGCAACGCCTTCAGGTCAGAGGATCTGTGCACACTTTCATGGCGTATTTCCCTACTGCTATGTGGAATACAAAGGTAGCCTTGAGCCCGATCGAGGTGAGTGAAGTGATCATCTCTTTTCCAGACGTACGCTCACCATCACCATTACAGTGCTCAGGTACATCCATCGCCTGGGAAAAGAGCTCAATGTTGCAATTGCAGCCTCTCTGCGAAGAAATGCCGATGATGCGGATCAAACGCAGTTTGTAGCAGCTATCCACCTCTGCAAGGGCGTCCCTTTCTATGGCTACCATGTCGGCTGGCGTTATTTTCTCAAGATCTCCTTCGTAGACCCAGCCATGAACGTGCGCATCGCAACCATTCTCCAGTCCGGAAAGGTGATGGGAACCAGCTTTCAGCCTTACGAGATCCACATTCGGTACCAGCTGCAGTTCATGCTCGACTACAATCTCTTCGGCTGCAGCTACATCGACTTACGTCGCCTCTTCTTTCGAAAGCCTCTTCCTGCTACAGATCCGTATCGATCGCAGGATAACAGCACCGAGCTTAGTGCTGAGCAGACAAAACGCTGGGACGAATTAGTGATCCCGCGAGAGTTGGTGCAAGAAGATGAGGTCCATCGCAACTCTTTCTGCGAGCTCGAGGCCGACGTCCACTGCGCAGACATTCTCAATCGATCGGCGCTTCGGGCTCGCAGCATGCACCACAATTTTGACGAGCGTGACGACCTCGAAGGTAGTGAGAAACTCGTGCCTAGCTTGACAGGTCTGTGGGAGGAGGAGCAACGTCGTCGGCTCAAGGCTGGCCTCAACCCGACCGTACCGAAGCCTGAATCGCTAGGAGAAAAGAGGCAGCTCCGACACGGCGATGCTCCTAAGTGGCTTGCCGAGGATCGCATGCGTGCTGCTCTGGACGCTCGTTTAAATCTTGAAAAGCAAAAGATGCATGCCGATGACCGTCACAGGACGACATTCACCAAGCTGCACCCATTTGACTCTCACATTGTGACTACTTTTGAGAGTGTCAATGTCCTCCACGGTACCTACACCGGAGCTCCTTCTGCGCGCACCTCGCACCGGTACGATCTTGAAACCCAGGCGCCGGACGCTGATCAGAATCTATACGATCTTGAGGCATCGCTCTCTCAGCCTTCGCATTCTTCCAAGTCGCCAGGCGCTGAGGAGGAGGCGAAGTGGGACGTAGACGAGGGTTTCTTCCTGAGTCAGGCTTTTCAGCAGGACATGAAGGAAGCAGAGGCTCAGCATCGAAAAGAGGAGAGAGCCAACGACGATTCAGAAGCGGAAGAAGAGGAAGTGGCTGCAAGGCGACGAGCGGAGGAGAAAAGGAAGGTCGTTGATTTGGAGCCAGAAGTGGTGCCCAGCGAGCCATCGACACCATTTTCAAGCCCATTTACCACCCCGACAAAGAGAGCAACGCCAAAGCAAGGGACCCCGATTCGGAAAAAGCAAGGCTCTGATGAACAGTCAGTCTCTTCTGACTGGCGAGAGCGGACAACCTCGAACAGTACAAACGCACAAAAGACGCCGCGTGTCCGCTTCGCCGACAGTGATGATGGAAAGCCACTTCAGTACTCAAGCGAGTCCTCAAAATCTATTTCGCGTCTCAGCGGCTCCTCGAGTGCTCATAGTCGCTCGTCCACCGAAGGAGCAGTGTCTTCGTGCTTCAGATTGAATCGGTGGAGATACAAGGTGCCCGCTCCGACAGTGGGAGAAGTGACCCAGTCCTTCCCTTACTTCGGTCTCCCAACCGCCGAGTACAAGGATCCTTACTTCAGTGACCCCGCGGACGTCCCAAAGACTCGCGAGTACGCAGGTCGGACATTTACATTCGCTTCGACGTCTTTAGCATTTCTGCCCGCCTTCGAAGGAGGCGATTTCGCGAAAAAGGAAGAGGACAAGGGAAGTGTGGAGATTAACAAGTGGGAGTACGACAAAGCGCCGCCCACGAGGCTTGAAGTGGCGTTCTGGGCTGTTGTTGAAGAAGCAAAAACGCGAAAGCGGTCAAAGCAGCGTCGTCGACGGCTTCTGACCCAGAAGGCAGCCACGACACAGCCAAGAGACTTTGGCTTCAAGCTCAGCCAAAGGACCCACACGAGTCTGGTGGAGCGGGAAAAACAGCACATGACGGTCTTGGCCGTTGAAGTCATCGCATGCACTAGAGGAAAATTGATGGCCGATCCAGCGTTTGACCCGGTGATGGCTGTCGCATACAGCTTTCAGCACGAGGACGAAGCGCTCGAAGACACCGGATCGCGCCCAGGTTTACGAACAGGCATCATTCTATTAAAAGATGAGGCGAACCCAATCGTCGCCTCACGCCTGGGGCTTGGGCGTCTGGCTATCGAGGAGGTCGACTCTGAGCTGGAGCTTTTTAATGCACTGATCGACCTCGTGCGCATATACGATCCAGAGATACTCGTGGGCTGGGAAATTCATTCGGGGTCGTGGGGCTATCTTGTCGAACGAGCCTCGCGGGAATTTGACTATGAGATCATTCCCGAGCTGGGCCGGGTCAATAGCCACTCGACTGGAAGCAAGCATGACCATTACGGTGCTACTCAGACCTCGGCGCTGCGTGTCACGGGTCGCCATGTCCTCAACATCTGGCGACTGATGCGGTCCGAGCTGACGCTCAATCAGTACTCATACGAGAACGTCGTCTTTCATCTGCTCCGTCGCCGCGTCCCCAGGTTCTCCTTTCAGACGATCACCTCTTGGCTTCGCTCTGGCCGTCCCGAATTGCAAAAGAGAGCCTTTACCTATTGGCTGGAAAAGGTCGAAACAGACCTGGAAGTCCTAGAAGCTTCCGAGCTCATCTTCAGGACAGCTGAGTTCGCGAGAATCTACGGCGTCGACTTTTTTTCCGTCATCAGCCGAGGAAGTCAGTTCAAGGTCGAGAGCGTCATGTTCCGCATCGCAAAACCAGAGAGCTTCGTTTTGCCCTCCCCGAGCCAGCAGCAGGTGGGCACGCAAAATGCCGCTGAAGATCTGCCGTTGATATTGGAGCCGCTAAGCGCCTTCTACAAAGGACCGCTCCTCGTCTTGGACTTCCAAAGCCTGTACCCATCCATCATGATCGCCTACAACATCTGCTACTCGACATGCCTTGGCCGCGTCAGCAAATTCCGCGATACATGGAAGCTTGGCTTTACCGAGCATGCACCTCCTCTTGGTCTCCTTCCGATGCTGATGGACAATTGCTTCGTCTCACCCAACGGCCTGCTATACGTCAAGCCAAATGTGCGAAAGAGTTTGCTTTCAAAGATGCTCACCGAGATCCTCGATACACGGGTCATGGTCAAGGGATCGACGAAGGGCCACAAGAGCGATCGATCCTTCATGCGACTCCAGAATGCTAGACAGCTTTCGCTGAAGCTTCTCGCAAACGTCACCTACGGCTACACGAGCGCTTCGTTTTCCGGACGAATGCCATGCGTCGAGGTGGCAGACTCCATTGTCCGGTACGGTCGCGAGACGCTTGAAAAAGCCATCGAACTCATCCACGGCACGCCCGAGTGGGGTGCACAGGTCGTCTATGGCGATACTGACAGCCTCTTCATCTACTTGGAGAACCGGACAAAGGACGAGGCCTTCATCGTTGGTAATGCGATTGCAGACGCAGTCACGGCCTGTAACCCACCGCCAGTGAAGCTCAAATTTGAGAAGGTGTACCTGCCCAGCGTCTTGTTGGCAAAGAAGCGCTATGTCGGCTTCATGTACGAGACGCCGGAGGACAAAGAGCCCGTGTTCAATGCCAAGGGCATCGAGACCGTTCGCCGGGACGGGTTTCCTGCGCAGCAGCGCATGGTCGAAGCATGCATTCGAATGCTTTTTAGAACCCAGGACCTGTCGCTAGTCAAATCTTACTGCCAGAGGCAGTGGCGAAAGATCATGGAAGGCAAGGCGTCGATACAAGACTTTGTAATCGCCAAGGAGGTCAGATTGGGAAGCTATAGCGAGAATGGAGTTCCACCGCCCGGCGCAGCCTTATCTGCTAGGAGGATGCTGTTGGACAAGCGAAGTGAACCACAATATGGCGAACGGGTACCCTACCTGATCCGACAGGGCGAGCCCCGGTCGAGGCTGATCGATTTGGCCGTCTCGCCCGAAACGATGTTGCAGGACGTCGGCTGTCACTACCACGCCATTTACTACATCACTCGAGGTCTGATCCCTCCCTTGGCCCGAGTTTTTAATCTGCTCGGAGCCGACGTCGAGAGCTGGTTCAAGGAGATGCCGAGGGTGGTGCAGACTAATCATCATCTTGCCGCCCTGATGGCGCCGACAAGCGACACCACCGAGCATTCCTCCCCTTCCCGGAGAGCGGCCAGGAACACGTTGACGAGCCACTATCGGACAGAACATTGCCTCGTGTGCTCGAGGACATCGGACCAGGAGATTTGCATCGATTGCCGGGAGAATTCCGTCGAAACGACATTTACGCTTCAGGCGAGGTTGCACGCGCATGAAGCGCGAGCATCGGCAATCGCCAGGGTCTGCGCCTCGTGTGCCTCGATGGAGGTGCCGGGATGCAATACGCCCTGCATCTCGACCGACTGCCCGGTTCTGTACGAGAAGGTAAAGACGATGAATCATGTGCGCGCTGCCGACGCTTTGTTGCAGCGCCTCGAGAAGTCGAAACAGAGTGCAGCTGAGGATGACGCTGCACCATCAGTTGATTGGTGAAACGTCTTGGGCAATTGTAAATCTATATCACTTTGCATTGTAATCATATGATCGTCGTCGCTCTCAACATTGTCAAGGTATCGAAATCTGAGAAGCGATGCTGGGCGGAGATTCTCCACGTGAGAAGGAACTTCAGTGTTGGTGGAGTAAGAAACGCGCTCTATTTGGCTGTGCTCATCGACCTTCACGTCAAGGTGAAGGGACCGCCTCGTCACTTGTGGAGAGAGAGAGAGGGAGAGAAGGGAGAGAGCGCAAGAGGATCGGTGGGAAGCGGATACAGAGCATATCCATCATGGGCGCACAGGAGAACATCGTCGATGGCGGCCAAGAGCGGGCACCGCCTTCGTACGAAGATGCTGACACGGCCATGGTCGATGATCACATCGAACCCTCCGCACCTCAAGACGACGACGAAAAAGCGATCGACATTCGTGTCGACGGTGCAGATCCCTTTGCTGCGCCCTGGAGCGCTCCACTGCCACAAGATACCAACGATGCTGCCACCCTTGCTGCTGCTGCGCCTCAGGATCCGCCGTCCCTCTTTGTCCCCGGCTTGGCAATGAGGCGGGCGACTGGCCTCTGCGATGGCACTACACACGTCTGCATCGACCTGATTGCTCACGATGTTACAAAAGATGCCAATGCGACCGGTGGTCCCCCTTCTTCATCTTCTCTTCACAGCAACACGGGCGGCGGCGGCGGCGGCGGCGCCAGCGGTAGCAGCAGCAGTGGTGGAGCACAGCCAGGAGCAACATCAGGCTCGACGCAGCCCCCAGTCGTCATCAGCAGACGGGACCTGGAAGATTCGTTGCCACATCCGCACGCCGTCCTGTCTCCGGAGCGAATGGAGTGGTTCGTAGTCCTGCGACAGGACGACCACGTCAAGGATCCAGCCAAGTTTGCGCTGGAACCCGTCCACATCGGGGACGCAGAAGGCGCAAGAGAGGGGGAAGCCGTGCCGCTTTGGAGAGATGAGGGCACGGTGACAATTTCAGCCCAAGAACAGAAGCGGACGATCTTCCTCGCGCCTCCTTTGCCATCGTTTGGGCTGGCTACTGTGGCCACAGCGGGCCAGGACGCGTTGGTGGAACCCGTCGAGACGTTTCATCGGCTAAATAGTACCCAGGGAGGAGCGTTGCTCATGACGTCTCAGGGTCAAATTACTTCAGTCGTACCATGGGAAATGCTCGAGACATTCAAGCAGCGTCGGCTCAGCTATACTGCACCGAATGTGAAGCCGATTGACAGCTTCAAGGAGTCTGCCAATGTTCTCATCAGGTGAGCGTCTCGTGCGGTTTCCCCTTCCTGAAGCACAGTCTCACAAAGTCTCGACAATAGAATCGTCGGCAATGCGGCCAACGGAGAGACGAGGTCGATTGGTACAACGAACAAAGTCATGGTGAACAAGCTCGTCATCGATGACGCCAGCATGGCTGTCCTCGGCGCCCTCGGCTTTCAGCCAACGGGCGACGCCGATGAAGCCGGTCGGCAGAGCTTCATCCGTCCTCCCGACATGACAAATGCTGCCTGGCAGCTTCGCACGAGGAGAGCATGGATCGAGCTCAATGCCTGGCTCGAGTATAGCATCCAGTCAATGCGTTGTGAGTACGAGGCTGAAGCAGTACTTTAATTCTAATTCCTTGGCTAGGGCTGAATGTAGTCACAGCAACCGATCAGCAACGGCTCGAGACAAAAACGTCGGTGCCTTGGAAAGTCAAATGGTATGACCCTGCGCCCTACATCTATGCCCTATTTGGTTTCGATAAGCAGCGACAGGGTAAGTCGAAGATTGCCCTTATCTTCGTCTGACTGCTGACCTTGTTGTGGACCCACAGAAATCTCGCCAGAAGAACAGAGGAGCTATAGAGGCCCGAGAAAGCTTGAATGGACATTCGAGGATCTGGGAGCTGAGAACACATCGACGGACGAGCTCATTGCTTACGCTTATAAGGTCAATGCTGCCGATGTCTCGGAGCAGCGTCAGCTGCAACTTTTCGAGGCCCTACATAACGTCTACGTTCATTACCGGAGTCAGAGCGAGACTCGTGAGTGTCCTGTGACCAAGTGCCTTTTACGTTGCTGACGCAGAAATCTTGGTAGTGGGAACACTTTGCGCGTTGGGCCAAAGCTCCGGACTCTACACGAGCGACGAGGTGGTTGGCGCTTTCAAGGCACTCGATCTGGCCACTGATGCAGCTGAGGCAGCGTCAATCGAAGATACCATCATTGCAGCCTGCTACAAGAAAGCTGCAAACCGTAAGCGAGGCGACGCATCTGCTTTTCAGGAAATTCAAAGTGCGCTGCGGTTCATCTCG
The DNA here is from genome assembly GCF_003144295.1 of Acaromyces ingoldii. NCBI lineage: Eukaryota > Fungi > Basidiomycota > Exobasidiomycetes > Exobasidiales > Cryptobasidiaceae > Acaromyces > Acaromyces ingoldii. The sequence continues at coordinate 722,256 of NW_020290251.1, read as the reverse complement.
AAGATCAAAGGGCAGCCAAAGATGCTCGTAGATCTCGCTGATGCGCCCGTCGAGATCGACTATGAGACCGCGTGCAAGATCTTGAATGTTGACGCGGACATGGCAGACGATTTTGTTGACGCCGTGCACACGGTAGCGGTGAGTGAATGTGCACCCGCTCTCCTTGGTGCCGCAAAGCACTCGCTGAACCCTCTGACTTACAGGTCAGCGACGGTCGTTTCTCCGTCGAAGACTGTCATGAATCGCTGCGCGTGGTGGCAGAGCATCGCAACAGCGACATGCTGCGGCAAAAATGGCGGACCAGCGTCGGCGTGGCCGACGACGCCTGGGAGATGGCCAAGCTCAACATGCCCGCCGGTCTCAACAACATTGGCAACACCTGCTACCTCAATTCTGTCTTGCAGTACTTTTTTGCCATTCGTGAGCTTCGAGAGAGGGTACTGAAGGCTAGCGTCAAGCTGGGTCCCCTAAAAGGAGCCGACGACGGGAATGGATCTTCAACGCCGGTTCGCGTTGGTGGTCGCAAAGTATCGGGACGAGAGATTGCCCGGTCACAGCGATTTGTTGCACAGCTCGCCCAGCTCTTCTCAAACATGATCACCTCCCCGTCGCCCGCCGTTACGCCCGAGAGAGAGCTAGCCTACCTGGCTCTCGTTTCATCGCGCGTCGAAGACGAATCAGATGTTGGAGGTGCGAACATAGAGCGGACTGGAAACAGCGATGGGACAGACAAGACGCTGGTGGAGGAGCCCAGTACCATCATGTCGACAGACCCAGAACTTACTTCACCGACTACTGTCGACCCCGATTCTCAGCCGCAAGATGATCAGAAAGACGTCACAGCTCCACCAATTCAGGCGCTGCAGACGGATATCGAGATGGACGAGCGTCCTCCGCTTCCGCTGCGTAGACCACCCCAAGTCAATCATGACGAAGTTTCCACTGCCGTCGTTGCGCACGATGAGGCTGGCCTCAGGCAGAATTCGCTGATGCAGCTTGGTGCGCAACAGGACGTCAGCGAATGTCTTGACAACGTCATGTTCCAGGTCGAAGCTGCCCTCGTTGCTGCACCGGACTGCGACGAGCCGAGAGGAAAGGCCAATGGCGAAGAAATGCAAGGCGGGCAAGAGGAGGACGATGAAAATTGGTCCAACGAGGCTGATTTGTTGCGCAGACTCTTTCTCGGCCGGACATGCCAACGGCTGGAGCTTGCAACTTCTGAGGAAGGTAAAGGACCCAGCATACACACAAAAAAGGAGGTCTTCAAGATCTTGCCTGTCGATGTCCTCGAAGAGGGAAGAGACATCTACGACGGTCTGGATGGCTTCTTTGACGAGGAAACGCTGACCGGGACTGGTGGAGCGCCAGTCACGAGGAGCGTGACACTGATGGACCCACCCGCCATCGTGCAGATTCAACTTCAGGTGAGTTGCTTCCTCGTGGGCAAGTGCGGAATCGTTCACTGATGCAGCAGTGAGAGCAGCGTGTGCAGTTCGACCGCATCAGAGGAGCCTTCAAGTCGCAAGCGCATCTTGAAATGGGCGAGACACTCTTTATGGATCGCTACCTCGACTTTGACCCCACCAACGTCGAGGACCAAGCTCGGCTGGTGAAACGGCAACAGGGCCGACAGGCACGGGCACAAATTGCGAAGCTCCGGAATCGGATTGCGGCGCTCCAGCGGGACAAGAGGCCACTTTCGAGAACTCTGGAAGAGACGGCTTCGTTTATCAAGGGTCTCAAGGGGCTCAAATCGCCACTCGTCGAGGCTGTCGAAGAAGCCGATGAGCAAGCATCTCCATTGGCGCACCATTACGATGAGGGTGTCTCACCCTTTTTCATCATGGAGGCCAAGCGCATCGACGAGGAGATCAAAGCCATGGAACAAACCATTCGCGATCTCAAGGTCAAGGTGGAGTCGCTTTGGAGCGACGAAAAACGCGTCGAGTACGTCCTTGCCAGCGTCTTTATGCACCGTGGCGAGGCGAACCATGGTCATTACTTTCTGAACCAGCGGCGGCTGCCCACGGAAGAAGGGGCCAGCGCAAGCAAATGGTTCAAGTACAACGACAATGTCGTGACCGAGACATCGGTATCCGACGTCCTCAAGGACACGACGGGCGCAACGCCATACCTCGTCTCTTATGTCCGCAAGGATATCCAAGATCAGACTATGCTCTTCGAAACGGTGAAGAGGAACGTTGAAGGTGTCGGCGACGTGGGCATGTCGGGTGTAGAGCAGCCAGCGCAAGAGGAAATATCAACAACAACGGCGAGTGTCGGAATGCACAACGCCGAGGAGGATGCTGGTGGGACGAAGCTAGCAAGAGAGGGAGAGGGAAAAAGCATGACAAGGGAGCAGGATGTAGAGATAAAAATGGACGAGGGCAGGTAGAAGAAACAGCTCAAGAAAGGGGAGCAATACAATAAAGTGATACAGTCCTTTCCGCAAAGCTGCGCAATGACTGAAGAGACCGCAAATGATCTCAGCTCGAGCTTCTGACGTATGGGTGCGTCAGGGCAGCAGAAAATGAGTTCTGCGAGAGGTGACATCGAGAATGGTTGGAGCAGGATGTCCTTTTCAAGTGCCGTGGTGATAGGTGAGAGGCAGATGCAGGGCGTGCCATGCTTGCGGAGAGAGAGAAACGTCCCTCGGCGTAGCTATGGCCACTCTGACACAGGTGTCTATCCCATGTTCATCTTATCGTGATGTCTCGTGGACAGCGGTGACGCTCCCATCCTTGGCCTCAAAAGACCCTAGGGAGCTTGTCTGAGCAAGAATGTGGGGCGGGGGCATCGAATTATATTGTGAGATATGAGAGGTGGGCGATGAAGGAAAGGAGGGGAGGGGGGAGGGGATGGCACATGTGCTATACTGTAGATACATCACTTCACATCAGAAGTGTCCTTCGTCGATCGGCGACTGCGTTTGGGCGACTGCCGTAGGCCAGACTCAAGCCTTGTCCTCAGAGAACGCCCGTGAAGGTCTTGCAGACTGGAGTGGTTTGCTTGCACACTGAGGTCGTGTCCTTGAGCGCGTTACACGGGGTGCCGTTGTACTCTACTCTTGCGTTTGAAGTATCGTAGCAGCAGGTAAGATCATTTTTACCCCTCGTGCACGAGTACGGATAACGTCCGTCGCTTTCACAAGCGAGAGTGACCGAGGCGAAAGCAAGAAGAGTAAAAATCCTGAACATCATCTTGGCTTGAAAGAGGCAGGACGTAATGTCGAGTTCTGAGTGGGAGAGTGGGGAGCAGCTTTGTATGAAGGCGATTTTGGATGTTATAAAGCAGAGAGGGCATGGGTACTGAGACACGTCCTTTATAGCTTTTATGACATCCTTCTTCCTTCGGAGATTCAGGTTTCAGGCTCAAATACTGGTGTTTTGACAATGGGCGCAATTTGGTGCGCAGAGCTCCGATCGTCGGTGGTGCGGCCCCCCTCGCTCTACGAAATCGGGGTTTTTGGACCTGTGCTGTTCAAAGCGCCCCTTAAAAAGTGAGAGTTGCTCGAGCTGGCGATCGCTTCATCGGACGATGGGCACTTCCAGACGGCTCTGCGGCCCTTGTAATGGCGCCATGTCATGTCGGGCGCATTGATTGCCCGCTCGGGGCTCAGTGGTCCACTTCGTGCGCCAATTGCTAAATTTACGGCTTTGCGACGACCACGGCGGTGCCTGGCAGCTGAAGCTCCTTCACTCGTCGAAGATGGGTGGAAACAGGGTGACCGCTTGAAAGCCTCGTGGTGATAGTAAAGATGGCGGTTGCAACAGAAGGAGACGCGAGCTTTATTCTTTATCCAAATGTTAGTTATAGGGAGAAGGGTACTGCGGGGGTCTCCTACGATGGATAGCATTTGAGAAGGAGACACGGCCTTCTTTTAGAATTGGTCGGTAGGAAAAAAAGACGTATGCTGGAGCTACTGTCCGTCGTGAACTCTTCTTACCCATCCTACATCGTGAGTAGTTGCGCCAGTGAGCCCGCAATACCCATGACATCTCCCTGCTCCTTTTTTCGGGATTCGCGAGCCCTCGTCTTCATATTGTTGTCAGACGCCAAGCTCGGGAGTTCACTCTAGCGAAGGAAAGAAGAAGGAGTTCATGGGTGAAATTCTTGGATAGTGAGATGGCAAGCCAGCGAAGGGAGGTGTAAAGGGGGTGGGCGACGATATTCTGGTTACATCACTTCACGTCAGAATTATTCTTCGTGTTGCTGCGGCTACCGTAAGCTAGAGTAACTTGGGTTCCTCAAGGGCACCGGTGGAGTAAAGCTTATACTGAATCGGGCAAGGCTTCCAATCACCCTTGCAGTGTTGGTCGTAGACCCTGGTGCACGCTTTGCCGAATGCAAACGGAGCAGTGTCGGTTCCAGTAAAGCAGCACGTCTCCCAGGGGTCTTCATGCTTACTTGTCGGGCAGCTGTACGCGAGGTTGATGTTTGTGACGCCTGGGCACGCGGAGTGCTCAAAAGGACAGGTGTTTTGGACTTCCGTGCAGGATGCCGGAGGGTTATTCGACCAAGCGCAGCAATGGGTATCTGCGGCATCGCACTGACTTCCTCCTCTGCAGCGGTAGAGCTGAGCCATGGGGGCGCTGAAACGCAAGCACATAAGCATCATCATCTGCTCTGATATTGTGATAGACTCACTTCTCGGCCGCGGCGACCAGGCCTGCGGAGGCCAAGGCGAGGAGAATGAAAATCTTGAACATCCTTTTAGGAAGTAAATATGGTGTAGGCTCGAAATATGAGTTGGTGACGGGTTGTAGCTCTGTGAGAGACAGGGTTGCGTGACCTGAAGGAGAGAGGACAAGGGTGCTGAAGTACTCTCTTATAAAGCTTTATCGACTTTTCAACTAGTCGACGAATCAGGCTTGAGGATCGAAACACTGATCTGGTAATAGTGGGCGCATTGTGGTACGCAGAAACCCGTTCGTCGGTAGAGCGTCCACCTCCTCGCTCTACGAAAACGGAGCGTCCAAACCGGTGCCATTCCAATCCCCCGTTTCAACAGCAATAGCTCTTTGAGCCTGCGGTCGCTTCACCAGATGATTCTCAGACTCAGAAGGCTCTATGGTGCCTGTGCTGTCGACATGCCATCTCGGGCGCATTGATCGTCCGCTTGCGGCTCAAATGGTCCGGAGTGTGTGCCAATAGCAGGAGAACGACTAAGCGACGATCACGGCGGTGCCTGGCAGTCCACACTCCTACATTTGTTGGTCTCTCGCCCACACACCTATGCCTGTTTCTTGTCAGGGCCTTTGCCCTGGCTTGCGACCTCTTTGAAAGATCGTATCATTCCCGTCTCATACAATCCGTGATGACAGCAACAAGCTCTGGTGAACAGGTGCGCCCTGTAGCATGACGGCGCTAAGCCTCCATGAGCGAATGCTACAGAGAAGTGGCGAACTATGCCGAAATGTTTTATTTCTCATCGGAGATCCATGCGACATAACCATTATCTCCCACTTTTCTCCTGTTCCTCCGACAACGAGTTGCTTCGCCCCGCTTGGTCACACGGCGTTCCATGGTCTCGAGCACGATCTCAGCTCTAAAACGCCCGGCCCCTCTAATTCAGACCTCGCTTGCGGAACTCCGGTCATGGAGTCGAGATGACAGCATTGCTGCTCTGTCACCCCGAACAGTGGCTCGCCTCCGGCTTATCCATGCAAGGTTGATCTCCAAGGGAGAAGTGTGCGGAGCTTCTGCTCTGGTTTCTTATGGTACAGTACATTGCTCTCAGCCCTTCTTGATTCTCTCCAGCAAGAGGCCCACTCGATTGCCAAGATTGGGCTGCCCACGTTCCCTGCCCCTTTTGCTTCCACTCTCAGCATTCCACTTGGCATCTCGATCCTGCCGTTGCTTCTTCCGTCCCTCTACGCTGACGCTCTTTGCTTCCTCTTTCTTCTTCAAAATTGTTGCACCTGCCGTTGAACCGCCTTTTATCCGACGCGCCGATTCGGCCTCTGCATTCTCATCCCTCGGTCCAGCACGCTTGGTCTCGGACGGGCCCAAGTCCCGGGCCCGCTTCCTCTTCTTTTCACGACTGGGGACCCCATCATTCGGTGCCGGTCCGGCCCTCGCAGCAGCCCTCGCCAGGTGGTTTTCTTCTTCCTCATCGTTCTGTGCCTTCTCTGGCGCAAATTTTCCCTCATCTCGATCCTCTAACATGGAAGAGTCCAGCGCAGTGTCGTGCTGCTTAGCAAGCTGACGATGGTACGCCTTTTTCACTCTGGCCTTTTCGATGAGATCCGCCTTGATTTTCTTGGCTGTCTTCAAAGTCAGCTGCACGACACTTCGCCTCCACGACATACTATGCAACATGTGCTGGCCAACTCACCTCGACCAAGGTAGGCACCATCGGGCGCATGGCTTGGGCCCACCTTGAAGCCGGCCTTGCCCTTGCCCTTGATGTTGCTACTTCGCTGTCCCAGGGCCGTGGAATTGGCGCCGCTCCCTTCCCTTCCCGATGCACTCTTGCTTCCCGATGCCCCTACCGGACCGAACGCCTTCTTCGTCCTATGCTTGACCACGCTGCTCTTCTTGCTCCGCTCGGGCGCCATCGTTGTGGTCCTTTGTCTGTTTATTAAGGTTGTTTCCGGGAGACATTTTGGTAAAAATTCAGAAGAATGTTTCGCACGTGACAAGCTTCTCCACAAGACACTGTGCCCTCAGCCGCCGCCCTTGGGCGTGCGTCAGCCAAGGCCTCAAAACCTAAGACAGTAGCGCAATGACGAGCACCGCATCATGCCAAGAAAAAAATCAGTGCACCGCCCGCCACTACCACTCGAACCTCAAGACGCCGTGATACGCGGGCGTGGATCCTGTCTTTCTTTGGCGCTAAAAACATCCAGGCACAACGGCGGGAGCCCGCGTACCCACAAATGTGTACTAGGCTCTACCTCTTCTATTACTACTGTCTATCAGGCGACTGTCTCGCCAAAAAAATCGCTTGTCTTGTCTTGCTCTGTCGGGAATTCACGAAAGACGCAGTACATGGAAGCGGTACGGTAGCATATGTGTCTATTTAATATAAGATGTGATGGGCACCTGGGATCTCTCCGGACCAGCTTACAACACCATCATGCCTGGCAATCACCCCCGTCTCGAGAGGTCAACGCTGACTTTCAACATCCTCTGCCTCGTTTTGGCCATCCTCGACTGGCCTGTAAACATCCTCAACTTCATCATCCCGCTCCTCGATGACGTATACTATTTCGACCCAGGCTACAATTACCGCTACAGCGGCAGCGATGGGAGCAAGGATCTTGCCGTCTCGGTTCTGGGCTTGATCTTTGTCATCGTCGCCATCTCACAGGCAGCCTTTCAATTCTGCCCTGTTGTCATCCACAGCATGGACCTAGACCGCAAGATCAGACCCCGGCTTCGTCTTCGGTGGCTTCTGGCTTACGCAAGTGAGTCTATGGCTGCTTTACTGCGTAATTATTGCTTCCTGCGGCTAACATCCCTCGCAATGAAAGTCATCGAAACCGTCTACCTGATTCTTACCGCGGCCTTCGGATTCAGTTACGCTGGCACGCGCTACACGTTTGAGCGTGGAGATCACTACAATGTTGGAGTGAGTCCTTGCCTGAGAGATAGCGAGGGTGAATCAGCTTGCGAGTGTCTGAACAGCAAGCAATTACACAGGACACAGTGCCATTCATCCCGCTCTCAGTCAGCGTCTTCCTCCAGATTTGCTCAGTGACCGGTGAGTTTCGCGGTGCATAAGTGCGTATGGCCACACGACTGAAGTACGTTTTCGATTCGAAAAGTCATCATTCTGTTTTACCGGCACGAAAAGAGGCGTCAGGCACGAGCAGGCGCGAACACCGTGGAGATGGAGGCGACTGCCACCAGCTACTCGCTCGACCAACACAGCAAACCGTATGCTCAGGTTTAGACAGTGCCCCATCCGCATAATTTTGGCACGGTTGAAATGAGAACTTAGTCACGTGTGTTGCTTCACAAAAAAAAAGTCTGAATTTTGGGTTTCCTCTTTGGCCATTGACGAGAAGACCAGGAGGCGAAGGTGAAGGTGAAGGTGAATGCTGCTGCAGCGGACAATCGCTCTCTCGCCGGCACCGTCGCAACTAGTCATATTCGCACGTCTTTGCGACAAACAGCGTCTGAACAGACGCGCTCTGTCCAGCACTCGTCCCAAGATGGCCCCCCGTCCAGTGCCCCTTGCACGTTCCGTCTGCGACTCGCTCGGCCTGTCTCCGTCGGAGCTGGCCTTTCGCGAGGGAAGCGCGACGATTGTGCTTCCATCGAAGGAGGCGGCCTTTTTGAATCCCGTTCAAGAGTTCAACCGGGACGTTAGCACGCTGGCTATTCGCGCTTGGTCCGAGCAGAAGAATGAGGAGAGGATGGAAAAGTACAAGCAGATCAACGTCAAGAAGATGGAAAAGAAGAGGAGGAAGCTCACTGCCGGAAGCGAAGCTGGTCCGAGCAGCAAGAAACTCAAGGAAGAAAACGGCAGTGCAGGTGTCAAGGCTGCAGAGGGAGAGATCATTGGTAACGTCGCGGAGGATGCCGCCGTTGATGAGGAGGACGACGAGGAAAGTGCGCCCGCTGCAGTAGAGGGCGACGGAGAGGGGCAGGACCTCATGGCTGGCTTCAGAAACTATCGCTTCACGCTGCTCGAAGCGCTCAGCGCGACGGGGCTACGAAGTATCCGGTATGCAAGAGAGATCCCTCTACTTAGGTAGGTGTGTCGAGGTCAGTAACCTCTCTCTTCATTTGCTGAATGACGAGATGAATGCAGAACCGTCATAGCAAATGACCTCTCCTCGTCGGCCGTCGTTGCCATGAAGCGGAATGTTGCTTTAAACTTTCCAGCTGGCAAACCGATCGAGGAGTGGGTGCCGACAAAGGAGACGTCAGCCAAACAAGTGGAGGATGAGGAGGCGGTCGCTCAAGATAATGGCAGCAGGGAAGCAGATGTCGCCACCCTCGGCGACTCTAGAGCGTCAGAAGGAGAAGCGAGTTTGAAATTCGCCAAAGAGAAAGCGGAAGCGGAAGCAGAGGCGAAGAAACCGCTTGAGGACAAGATTCACCCGCAGTGTAAGGTGCGAATCAACGAAGGAGATGCGATGTCGGTCATGTACTCGCACCGCGACGAGAAGAATCGTTTCGATGTGGTGGACTTGGACCCATACGGGAGCGCCTCGATCTTTATCGATGGTGCGGTCCAGTCTGTTCGGGATGGGGGTCTGCTCTGCATAACATGCACCGATCTGGCCGTCCTGGCAGGGTCGTCGTATCCCGAAAAGTGCTTCACTTCTTACGGCGGCACTACGACCAAAGCAGAGTTCAGTCACGAATTTGCACTCCGCCTTGTCCTCCATACTGTTGCCACGAGTGCAGCACGATACGGCCGGTACATTGAACCGCTCCTCTCACTCTCCATTGACTTCTATCTTCGAATCTTCGTTCGCGTCCATACCAAGCCGCTTGAGGTCAAGAAGCTACCCAGCAAAACCGGCCTTGTCTACACATGCACCGGCTGCCAAAATTGGGCCGAACATCGAATGGGACGTGTGAGCAACGTCGATGGGAGAGAAAAGTTCCACCCAAGTCAGGTCCCTCAGGTTGGATCAAGCTGCAGTGAATGCGGGTCGCGATACCATGTAAGTTGTGACTCTTTACTTTCTCAGAGTTGCGCACTTAGCTGACGAGTGGTCTTTCGCAGACGGCTGGACCAATGTGGCTAGGACCGCTCCACGATCGAGAGTTTTGCTCGAAGATGCTTGAGATCCTAGACCGAGCACCAGAGCGCTTCGGGACAAGCAAACGGATTCACGGCATGGTTGGGACTGCGGCTGATGTGAGTCCTCTTCTCCTTACCCTCTCTGATCGTGTTCTTCAGCCAGCTAAAGGATCTTGCCAAATTAGGAACTCGAGGCGCCCTTCTACTTCACCCCTGCAAAGGTGGCTAGCTTCTTCCACTGCACCTCTCCGCCCCTTCAGAACGTCGTTTCGGCTCTGCTCAAAGCTGGTCACGCCGTCTCGCGCTCCCACACGATCCCAGGATCCATCAAGACGACGGCAGCGCGCAGCGTCGTGCAGGACATCATCCGGAGCTGGGTCAAGCTCCACCCCGTCTCGGAAAATAAGATCAAAGAGGGTAGCCCGACGAAAGCATTACTGGAGAAGAAGCCAGAGAGGGAGTACGACGTCTCGGAACCCTTCCATGCCGAGACAAGCGCACTTTTGCAAGGTAGCAGGGGCGGGCAGGGAACGCGATACCAGATGAATCCAACGAGGGAGTGGGGTCCGGGCACGGCGGCGAGGACAACAAAGGCGTCAAGCAACAAAAGGGAGGAAAAGAGCGACGACAGCAACGGCCTTTATCGTGGACCTCGATGAATGCTCTCATGCACTGTTGTATAATATAAACAGCGGCCACTTGATCCAATGGCAGGAAAAGTGAAAAGGCCCATGCGATTGTGATGCTCAAATGTCGTTAAGTGGTCGTCTCGAGTCGTTACAGTGAACTTTTGATGGGGAGTGAGGGTCAAGGTCTTGAAGTTAAGAAGAAGAGCCAGTCTGACTGGGTGAAAAAGAGGAGAATCCAGGATCAATACAGAAAATTGTTCAACGGCCAGCCTGTCTGGCCATCCTCTGTAGCAGATATAGCGAGCCATTCTTGGTTCTTGTGCCTCCCGCACCGCCCATGCCTTTGGCAGCAGCCCCACGACCGCTACCACGTTCCCCTCTGCCGCCTCTGCCGCCACCTGCTGAGCCTGACGATGCAGATGACTGGGCCACAGGCGGCAAAAACCCATGCATCTCCGCCCGATGTCGCTCCTCCGCTGCAATGCACTCTTTCCACAGCTTGTCCGATACGCCGCGCGTCTTCAACGGACCAGGGAATTCCTCTTTCTTGTCCTTGACATCACCTGCATCGGATGAGAGAGCTTCGCCGAAGAGCCGATATGTCTGATCCGTCAGACTCTGCCACTTGGATGACTTTCTTGGTGGCGAAGCGGACGAAGTAGCGGGCGGAATCGTTGCCGACGTGACCCTGCCGATTTGCGATGAGGCGGGTGCCTCTGACAACCTTTCGCTTCCTCGGGTCCTGCCGAGCTGTTCTGTGCTCCTCGTCCTTCTCGCCCAATTGGACGCAGTCTCCTTTGGGAAAGAAGACTCTCTCGGGAATGGTGCGTCGTCGTCGTTCGAACCTGTCTCGAGCCGATCATCTTCCAAAGCCTTATACCCCGCCGTCTCTGCGACGCCTTTGCTCTCTTCTTCTTCTTCTTCTTCTTCTTCTTCCGCAAAGGGATCTGGCTCCTCAATCCCGCTCTTGTGTGTCCACTTGAGCTTGATGGGATCAAAGACCATGTCGCCCACAATTCGCACCCCACCTGGACTTTGTCCATCGGCCGATTGTGGGCTGCTTTTCGACAGCAGTCTCGTTTCCAGCGTCATGGGCCGTTGTGGGGTCTGCTGATCCGGCTGCCCAGACCACAATGATTGCGTGATGGTGCCCTGCATGATAGTACTTGCAGAGAGTGGCGACAGCTGCGTGATGAGAGCGGGTCTCGCGCTGGACTGGAGCGCATTGTCAAAGTCTTTCATCTCGCGTTCATTTCCCTCCCATTGCTGCCGGCTAGGGTTCCATCGCATATCGCCTACAATGCGAGGTCCCATGCTAGCGCCGGCCAAGTTGCGAATCAGATATGGCTGCTTCTGCTTCTTTCGAGAGCTTCGTCTGTTGCGCCCTGGACGGGTATGAGTGTTTGCTGTCGAAGCTGTGCCGTCCGACGGTGTCGTATTTTGCTTGCGGCCAGACGCTGCTGTCGGGCTCGCGCCCGCAAAGGGTGACTGAAGATGTTTCTGCCCAGGGGCCTGGGTACTGGTGGCCGCTCCCGTCGATCGACTGGATGAAGATCCGTAAGACCGGTCGATGTTTGTCGTGGGAAGATCATCGAATGAATCAAGCTCTCGTCCATCGCCGTAGGGACGTGCTCTTTTTGGAAGCCGCATCAGCTTTGGAGTAGCCATAGGCTGCACTGATAAATCTCCAAGCGAGGAGATGGTGGGGCTATCCGTCAAACTTTGCTTCGCTCGAGAGGCATTAGTGGGCATAGTGTAACGCTTGACGCTCGAATGGCCCGCAGGAGCTCGACGTTTTGCCCCCGCTCCCTCTTGCTGGAAAGAGCTCGGCGTTGATGGACGCGCCGGGGCGCTGGACGAGCCATCAATGGAGTCTGCCCGCGATGGCGCGCGCACGGGCATGGAGGAGCGAACCGATGGTGGCGAGGGCTTCGCCCCTCTCGGTGCAGGCGAACTTCGCTCCTGCACAGTGCTAACGCTACGGCCCACATTCGTCGATACTGGAGCCTTCCTCTCGATGGCCGGACTGATTGGGCGCCTCGCGGCAGAATTGGCTCGTGTCTCCTCGTGACTTTTCATAGCCCGGGCAGAAGTACCTTGCGCTTGCCCGCCGCCATGGCTATATGCAGAAGGCGCTCTTGGTGGCGTCGGGCGACCCATACCCTTCAGCATCGCTCGAGGAGCCGTAGGGATCGAGGGCGAGGGCGCAGATTGTGGAGATGTTTGGCGAGCTTGTTGGCGCAGCTTGTACCGGAGGCTCTTGGCTTTGAGACGGCTGGGCGATAGATCCATATCATCGGTAATGACAAGGCCTGCAGCAATATCATGGTCCGAGGTGTCTGGCTTGAGATGCCTGCCTTGAGTCTGAACGAACCCTTTCCCTCTCCGAGCATCGAGAAGAGCCTCAAGCCTCGCCGACACCGCCAACGCTGTTTCTGCCGTCTTTCCCTTGCCGCGATCGCTTTCTCCAAAAATGTGGTCTGGGAATTCGAGGCCGTCTAGCATATCCTCGCCTTCAAGCGCCCCTTCCTCCGCATCAGTACTCGCCCCGCTGGCCGACGGACTGCTGGCTCCTATGCGGCGGTTTACAGCGAGACTCTTTGCTTCGTCCCCACTGTCCCACAATATCCTCTGTTGCTGATCCAACCCTCTATCCGTCGGCTTCTTAATCATGGCAGGGCTGAGCGACAAACGCTGAACCTCGGGGGCCAGGACAAAGTCTGCTTCATCGCCTCCTTGACCCTCCCAGTCGGGGCGTCCGGGTGACTTCGACGTTATGGACACGGGAAAGTGACCGGTTCGAGGAGGCGACATGAGTGAGGAGGCGTTTGAAGACGTCGAGGAGGAATAAGCTCCTTTCTTCGAGGGTGTGGAGGGACCAGCATGTGAGCTCGGCATCCCCTCTGGATCCGTCAAGCCCAGCGAATCTGAATGGGTGCCCTGGCTGGTGCCTTCGCTCACCGAGCCTATCGTCGAGCCGAGGCTTGGCGTGCCCGTCTCAATATCGCTTGCAAAGCTAGCAGGTCGACGAAGCAGTCGATTGGGAAAGACGTCCGGGATCTCAAGGTCTTCGTCCCAGTCTCCTCCTCCCTCCATATCGACCCTCGGGGCCAACTTGCTGTTAGTAAAATTCGAACGACCCAGCTGCGTGACTGTCCCGGCGAACTCTGCAAGTCCGTCAGCATTCGGACTTTCTGTACTTGCATTCCGTTTCGCAGCCGAAAGCTGAGCAAGCTGAGCCAAGGTGGATCCTGCCACCGAGGAGAGCTTGATGGTCTCGACCTGATCCTCGTCTACATCCCCATCTACGTTTTCGTCGCCGAAGTCTGCATCCCAATTGAAGCCCCCCTCTTCGCCCCTCGCCAGAGAAGACGACGCTGGTGCACGTTCGTCGTCGAGGAGACCCACTGATCGCCCGAGGAGGGACGATGATCGCTCGCCAATTTCCTCGTCATTCTCGCTGAAGTCGAAATCACCATCCTTGTCCCAGTCTTCGAGTGGTGGCGACATAAGGATTGATGCGGCCGGCGCCGAGGCTTCCGATGCTGCTGGAGCAACCGCTTTTTCCTTTGTCTCCATTGCGATGAATACGCCTGTTTCTGTCGATGCCTGCCGTCCACTCTCAGAGTGACATTCTTGTTGCTGCAGCAGTCGTCGCTTTCTCGTTGCTCATCTCGCGCCCATTGTCGTTACGCACACGTCGGCGAAGCTGAAGGCGAACGCGGGAAAGGCGTGCCAGACGTCACTTGATGTCGAGGTGATGGCGGCAGCAGAGTTCAACCGAGCTCAAGGGAGAATATGAAATCCAGCCAAAAAGGGAAGGAGATGGCGATGTCGCTGGAACGTTGAGCTAGCCTGGCACCTGCCTAGGTGGTGGGTGGATGGCGCGTGTCGGGCGGGGGAAAGGCGTCGGCGCGGCCAGTTTTACTCTAAGGTTGAAATTTGGACCAAGCCAAAACAAACTTTCCCCTTGTTTCGCCAGGCCAGGCCAGGCCAGGCGTCTATCGTGTTGGTGGACGATCCTGACGAATACACTACTTTGCCTTTGCGGAGCTTTGTTGATCATTCGGGCATGTTCAGCTCCATCTCTCTACTCCATCACACAGATGGACAGAATCCTACGATCTTATGGTGTACCGAAAGGCAATCTGAGGTATTAACAGCGGAGCTCCCATTCTGAGCACACACCTTGGACTGCAACAACTGCATTTGCTGATATGGGGCAGGTCCTTGATCGCACGTCCCAGCCAGTGGCAAACATAAAAAACGATCACTGAAGAAAGTAACTTCATGGAGCTCTTCGTTGGGCGGGAAAGGGAGAGATGTGACGCGCCAAAAGGGCGACTGCTTGGAAAAGGAGGCGGTGCTCTAGCCCAGAAAAGGGCGTGGCGCGTGCGAACGACGGGCGTTCCTTTTGCTTTCTGTGGCCTAGATCAAAAGAAGGGCTTTTGCCATTGCTCATCGCCATTCCTTTTCTCCGACCCTCTTTCTTTCCTTCTTTTCTTTCTCGCTACCACGCTGTCATTCTTTCTCATCAGTCCTGTTGGCGCTCGGCACCGGATCGGGAGGCCATCAGCTGGCTGTCAGACCCTTATTCGCATGGGCGGTATCCCCTGCTCTACACGGCACGTCATGCTGTAGTCAAGTCAACGGGCCCTGTTTACAATGTCCGAACAATACCCTTGGCTGGAACGATCAGAGGCGCCAGAGCCCTCCAGGGCGTTTGACTTCTGGTCGGGAACTGGCAACGGGTCTTCACCAGCGAGTGAGAAGACTACGACCTCGAAAGCGGCTGCAACGACTCCCCGGCGGCCGACCGCAGCTCTGCAAGCAAAAGGGCAAACGTCGACACGAAATGCCGACTTCCAGGGCAGAAGCAACCGGCACCAACGGGGCACCGAATCGAGCTCGGCTTCGTTCTCAAGTGTAGGCTCAGGCGTGAGCATAGCACGCAAAGTAGGGCAACCCCTCGACACGATGGATGGAGAAGGTGCAGCGGGAGGGGCGTCTAGCGCCGCTGCTCTTGATTCAGGCTACCAGAGCGAAGGAGGTATTTCGATTCCCGGCAGCTTTACAAGGAGCGCGGGCATTCTTGATGTTGGTGACCTCAGCGATGAGGAGGAGGGAGAAGACCTAGACTTCGACCTTCACGATTCGGCGTTGGTGGAAGAGAGAGCATTGAGGTTGCATATACCCACGTCGCAACCCCAAAAGTATAGAGCGGAAGAACGTACGACTCCTCGCCCGAAGAAGATGACTTCCATGTTCCTGGACAGAGTGGATGGCAGTGAGAAGCGAAACGGGGAATACGAGTCGAGGGAAGAAGAAGAATCGGAAGAAGAGGAGGAGAACGACGACTCGGGGCTCTTTTGGGACGATGAGTTCAATGACCGAGGACGTGAAGAGCAAGGGCACAGAGGTGTCGATGCCCCTTTACGAGCGGAAAAGGAGCGTCTCAAGCTCCACGATCAGTTCTCGCACACTACGAAGACGTGGTCTGGCTCAGCGAGACAGGCAGCTGCTTTGGCGGCCAAGGAGCTGCCTGTGACCGACCCCTTCGACTCACCGAGAAGCCTTCCTGGAGCGTCTCTTTCGCTCTCACTCCCTGGCGAAGAAAGTCCAATTGCCAATTTTCGTAAGGGCAAGGGTCCCGCAGTATCAGCGCCCTATCCGGGCGTCAGCGAGAGCTGGGACGACGACTTTCTCTTTCAGGATGACGGCTCCGTCAAGGGAGAGTCGAATGCATCGAAGAAGTCAAAGACATCGCTGCATCTCACATCCTCGGATGATGAAGGCGATCAAGATCTGGAATCCTGGGATGCTCAATTTGCAAGGGAGCAGCGCCAAGAGTCAAGCTTGAAACGTCCATCGCCTGGGCGCCGGTCACCCGTTGATTCGATTGAAAATTGGGACCAGGACTTCCACAGCGATCTGCAATACCAGACAAAGAGGACGTCGATGGTTTCTCAAGCGTCAAGAGCATCCTCGAAGAGCAATCTGACCGATCTTTCGGCTAGACTAGCTCTCCAGTCGGACGTGAGCTCCTTGCCAGGGAGTGGGTCCGATGCCAGCCACCGGTCGCCTTCATCATCTACAGGCGCACACTTGGAACCACCGCAAAACACGGTCAATGTCAGCAGAGGTGAAAGTGGCAGGTCAAGATTGAAGAGCAGATGGCTAGGCAGTCCCAAAAAGTCCCGCAAGCAAAACACGCGGCAACAATCGGGCAGCGAGACCGAGACGGAGGCGGAGAGCATCTCGCCCGGCGCTCGACATTCCATCGGTGGCACCGAAGATAAATTACCTTCGGACCCCATGGCGTTGGCGTCCCGAGAAAGGAGGAAGTCGAAGTCGACGAGCAAGATAGCGCAGCAGCTTCAGCGTGTCTCGATCGACATTGGGCAAGCTCGCAAGTCTGGTCAATACGAGGAAGAGACGTTACAAGAGCCAGCGGACTCGTCCAAGTCATTTTGGCGCCGATCTCAAGACGGTCAGAGCAATATCGGCGGCCTCTGGAGCTCAGCTTCCAGTCGGCCAAGCGTAAGTCGGGGAAGCAGCGACAAGTCAATACGACGGGAGCGGACGAGGAGCGACAGCGATGGTGCAAGCTCTCCGCCATCATCGCCGCGAAGACGCCTGTTTGGATTGAGGACTTTAGTGTCACCTCCAATCAGTGGCGCGCCTCGTGTCCAAGGAGTATCACTTGACGACGATCGCTCAAGCTCCACGGAGGAGAGTGCATACAGCACCATCGACACTGCCTTGTCGAGAGCATCCACTGGGAAAGAGCAAAAGAAGAAAAAGTCGCATGGTCCGAGCTTATCGCTGAGCTTCGGCTTCAATTGGGCCCAGCGGTCGCAGAAAGACTTGTCTTCTGGCCTGACGCAGCGTCTACCGTCAGCTGTTTCCTCTTCGGCTTCTATTTCGAGCACAATCGCCCAAGTGGGGCGATCCTCCGACCGACCGAGCACCCCGGCGCAGATCAGCTCGATTGATGACGCGTCGCAATCTTTACGTTTCAGCGACGAGCGACAAAGAACACCTGTCCGTAGCAAGGCGCCAGAACAGCGCTCGAACGCAGGCAGCCCTGGAGTCGCAATTGATGCTCCGCAATTGCCAAGCCGACCCTCGAGGGAGAGTATCCGGCGCGCCACTCCACGAAAGAGGGTTCTCTCGACAAAAGGAAAGGAGAAAGAGGAAATGGCGACATCAGTTCGAAGAATAAACAGCACCGCCAACTCGACTACCGCGAATGCAGAGGGCCGAGATACAAGTCAAGACAGCATGGTAGGGCCACAACGAGCTGCGCCATCGAGCTGGGCTATGTACGAGGCTCGATCGTTCTCGAGTTCCACCAATGGAACAACGGCGGCAAGTGCGACTGGGTCTAGCGATCGAAGGACAAGCGGTGGCAGCATGACGGGTAACGAGACGGAAGCTACCACCATCTACAGCTCTGGCAATGGTTCGCCATCGAGCATGCGCCTAGCTTTGGAGGGAAATGACTCGTCGCAGCTTCGAAGCCCAATCTCAAGGAAACCGAGGAGCGAGACGGAAGCACAGCAGTTGGAGTCTGCCACTCCTCCTCCTCCTCCTCCTGCAATTGATGCAGCGAAGGCTCGCACTACAGGACTCACGACCAAGACCGTTGATGCGAAGGAGACAAACGTGACTACCACTTCTCTCCAGTCAGAAGAAGGTCAATCCACGGTTCGTCCGCTTGTGCAGCACCCACCTCCTACAAGACGCAATTCGCTAGGCGATCTAAAGATCCCTTCAAGAATAAGCAAGGCTCAAGACAATCTCAAGGCAAATATCGGCCACATAAGAGATTTTGCTGCTGGCGTCGAGGGTAAGTTTCATTTGAATAGACTCTGGAGACATCTACTTATCTTGAGCACCGCAGAGCTCAAGATATACCGGCAAAAGTATGCGGAACTTTTGGATAGCCTCCTCGATCGGGAACAAGAGGAAGTGATGCGATCTCCAATAGAATCGACGCCCTCAGCTTTCGACGATACTGAGATGCTTTATGCGCTGGAAGACAGATACGCGGCGTGGTGGGAGTGTGCCGATGTACTCATGGCACTGGGGGAGGGGCGAAGCGAAACAGACAAGGAGGCTTCGGTGGCGACTCTAGAGCAAAACACCATGGCAAGGGAGCGACGCATTACCTTGGAGACGCCTTCGCAAGCAAGAAGGTTCTCACAAGTCGGAGCTCGTAGGCAAGAACAACTTCGGGAGGTTGCCTTAGATGGCCTCGACCATGTCCTCGGCGACGGTCAGTCGACTGTAAGGAGGCAATCGGGAAGTCGGACCACCAGTAGCCGTGCTTCTTCGACCTCGAGGAGTGTGAATCCGCAAAGAGAGCTCGATATCTTGTCAGCCATGCTTGCAGGCGCCCCTCCCGAAGAATTGTCGTCGCCTCTCAGCAGCACTCATCGCGAACCTTCCTCGAGGACAAGAGCCTCTCCGCAGGCGCAGTCACGTCATTCGTCAGTCTCAACGAATAACATTGCCTCAGTGCCATATCAAGCACCACCAGTCATCAACTTTTCCACTGAGTCCATCGACAGACCGTGGCGCGACACCGGCCGAGGCAAGCTTAGGCACACTGGGCGTAGCGGCTTGAATGGTCTGATGGAGCTGCTGCGCGCATTTAAGCTGCCTTCTACGGCTTCCAATGAATACGCCAATCGGCTCGCGGACGCCAGCATGTCGCAATTGTCTCTCGCTCCAGGCGCAAACGTCATGCTCGACATTTCACGGCCGCAGACGTCTCTAGACGATTACCCTAGCTCGCAGCACGGAACAGGAAACGCAGACGGAAAGAAGAGATCCATTTTTGGAAAGTCGAGCGTCGGCCACTCGCCTGCGAACACAGACAACCTGTCGAGTCGACAGCACAAGCACTTCAGTTGGAAAGGGTTTACTACAACGTCTTCGAATGCTGTTCCAAGCTCGTGGATTCCGAGCCGGACTCGACGACCCAGCACGGCGTCGACCCGCAGCAGCTTTGGCGAGTCGATCATTGATGGCAGCATCGACAGCGACTGGACTCAGGCTGATATAAGCCATGGAAGCAGCCAGCATCGCGAATCGGACGAACTTGTTGCGTCACCCTCGCCTCCCCACGACGCCAACACCGTCCGACGAAGGCTTGTCTCACTCTCCGAAGACAATCCGCATCCACAGAAGACCGGGCCTCACCTTGCGTTTGGACAAAAAAGATCCTTCAGTGAAGCGGCACCGACTCAGCCACTTCCATCGACGTCAAGCGGCGCTCTCGTCAGCACACCCGATCGACAAATTTCCATTGCTCAAGCTGGGCTGCCACGACAACCTTCTACCCGCAACCCGCTCTTAATGGCTGCTCGCCAGCAAGGAAGCACTGGAAGCCCCTCCAGACCAGAATTTAACACTCGCTCTGTGTCAGAATCACCCCGTTTGACTCCATCGAGCTCTCAGCAGAGTGGCTTAGCCGACCTGCCCACTTTTCCGTCGCCTCGTCGCACCAGAGTTGTCGTTCCACCGCGTCCCTCCTCCTCGCGAAGCGGCTTCTCAACATCGGAGTACAAAACTGTCTCTGGCGCCAGTATTATGGAATCGAGCGGCGACTCCGTCTATTCCATGACGACTTCTTCCACCTCGAACACCGGCAATGCTGTGCGTGCACAATCGCCATCGGGCGAAAGCGCTCGGTCGGTATCTCGAGTCTCGATGGCTACACAACAGGCAAAGCAGAAGGACCGCAGTCAAAGTACCACTGGCAAGCCTTCATCAGTGGGCGCATCGTCGGGCGCTGCAGCTGCTGCTGCAGCTACCTATCGGAAATTGGCCCTCCAACCCGAAGCAATTCCGAGCTTGCTGTCATACATGCACGCTACCAGAAATCACTGTCGTCAAAGCATCGAGCAGCTCGAGCGTATCAATGCCGGTCGGGGCCAAAGCGCATCATTGCCATTCAGCAAGTCAACGATTGCTATTGGCAGTGTCTTGCCGAAGTCCTCCGCGACAGATCAAGCTCGAGGTGCAGAACCACTATCTCTATCCTCGTCACGGCCGCCATCTTCCTTCCGATCACCACCGAGTGCTATCACTTTCGACGAGAGGTCAAAATCGGCGGCACGCGAAGCGCACAATTCAGTTGACTCGCAAACGACGATCAGAGGCAACAAGGGCATATTCTCCTCTTTCAGTGCGGGCGATTCTGCCGAAAACATGAGGCTCGGCAGTTCGGTCATGATGAAAACGAATACGCCTTTCCCGATGACTTCTGAACCTGTGGTCTCGGGTCCGGCTCCTCCGCCGCCGCTTTCGACTTCACCGTTGGCTCACACTGGTGCCGCATCGTCTTCTGACTCTTCTACTCTGCCCACGGCAAACACCGCTTCTCCAGCAACGAAAGCATTCTCTCAACCGACCACGCAACACCAACGAAGGCCCTCTCTACTACCTAATCGCTTTTCCTCGTCTTCATCGTCAAAAAGAAGAGGAGAGTGAGCCTTCGACTACCCTTGTACCACTAGATACCACTCCTAATTATTTCCCAGGCGCACGTCATTCGAGATACTCTCTTTTTGAGCAGATGAATCGGGTGACACGGTACTTCTTGGTGATTCAAACAAGAGAGGAGGACGATAGAAGTACATGAAAGCGATGCGCAAGAGACATAGCTTGAGAGTGGAAAGGTCGTTAGAGTACGTTTAAGCCTAAGAATGAAAAGAAAAAGATGAAGAAAGCCTTAGCTCGTAAAAAAGTCATTTACAACGAAGCGGAGACGAAGGCGGCGGAGGTGGTCCTGGAAGCGTGCGACGTCAAACCCAACTTCTTTTCCCCAGTGTCCGAGGATGTAGCCTTTGACCCTTGCTGACCTTGTCGCTCTGCTACTCCGTCTCCCTCACGCGCACCGATGACTGGCGTCGTTGCACCCGTCGTCAGTCCGCCACCTTCTTCTCGTTCTCCGACGAGGCAAACGAGAACCGAAATGTCGTCGTGCTTGCCTCCGACGTAGTGCAGGCCCTCTTCCATGGCCCTCTGTTGGAAGGGCGAAGAGATTGCTCTCCCGTCCTCTGAGACGGCCTTGGCCCTTGAGCACAGCGCCTCGCTCACGAGCTGTGGGCTAAAGGCAGACTCCGCAGGCGAGACGGTAGAGTCTTGCAGGCCATCGCCTTGCTGTTGCTGTGGCAAGAATCGGAGAACCTCCTCGATGATGTCCTCGTCGAAGAGATTGTCCATCAAGCCATCCGATCCAACGACGATGATATCGCCTGCTTCGACTCGCACCGTCCACCTTCCCGCATCTCTCCTCGGCTCGTCCCATTCAGGTTCTTGTTCATCGCTCTCTTCTTTAGCCTCCGTCGTTGGACCAGCCCCTCCGCCAACTGCACCAGCACCTTCCGCTTCCCCCTCTGCTGCCGCGTGACCCTTGACGCCCGCTGCCGCACCTCCATCGATCGATGAGGACGACGACGAGCCCGGCTCGTCTTCGACATCATCATAGTCTTCCATTACCGAAGAAGAGTCTCGCCCCTTTTCCTGCGCCGCTCCTCTCGCTTTATTCGCTGCTTCGGTTCTCTTCTTCACACTCTGCGTCGTATCACCCATCATGCCGAGCTGTACCGGAAAGTTGAAGCTGTGCTGCTGCTCTGTGCTCCTGAAGAGCAGATCGCCCTGTCGAATAATAAGCAGCACGCAATCGCCCACGTTTGCAATTCGTAGCTCATCGCCCCGCAAGAGAGCAATGAGCGCCGTCGAAGAGCCCAAAATTCCCTCGCGTCGAGATGCCCGTACACATCGTTCCCATGCCCGATGCATGACTTCGACGGGGTCAACAGAGCCCCACGCATGCAGCAATGAGCCATTGTCGGCGGCGAGCTCGGCAGCCGACAAACCGTCGTAGCGCGAGAGTTCCACGGCGCAGAAATGCATCAGCAGCCTCGAGAACAGGGCGGGATCCGCTCCGGGTCGAGACGCCCATCCACCGACTCCGTCTGCGACGCCCAGCGAATCTGGGCGGAGAAAGTAGGCGTCCTCCCCCACCTGAACACTCCGCAACCGGTCTTTGATGATGCGACCGTCTGAGTCTCGGATCGCCATCTTGCTTGGGGACCCCGTCGGCGGTGATTGTTTCGTTTTCCCACTGGCCGACCTCCTCGCGCCGTAAGCATGGTACGACAGGACCTCGCTTCCTTCGGCGGTACTTCCTCCACTCAATGCCATGCTGAGCGCATCCTCGCCCGACATTGGGCGATGTATGCGAGATCCCTTCCCATCGGCCGATGGAGTCTGAGGCCCCGCCAAGAAATCGGCGGCAGCATATAGCATATTTGTGGCCGCCTTCACCTTGCTTGTTGCCACCTCCTCATGTCCTGGCGTTTCTCTTCCTTCGCCGGTGCTTTTCGCACCCTGAGACGCCGACGGATTCTTGCCGTTTCGGATCGAGCTAAGCGGGTGTCTCTTGGGAATGCCGTATGCCCCATGCTCAAATGTGAAGTCATGTCGCTTGGAGCTCCTGGGCAGTTCAAAAGACCGAGCCCAGTGCTGCGATGGCAGACCAGGCTGACCGGCTTGATGGCCGTGCGATGACGATCCCATCCCAGCCGTCGATGAGGCCAAGTTGGCGCCATTGCTGCTGGAAGAGGAAGAGCCAGACGACGAAGAGCTAGCCTGATGCACGAGCGAAGGCCCATCGGCACCGTTCGAAGACGAAAGCGAGTTAGAGAGGCCTACCTCTGAACTCGTTGTCGTCGCCAACTTATTGCCGCCGCTACGAGGGAGCGTAATGTCAGGCCCTTGAGCATTCGAGGTAAAGTTGGTGTCGAATGGGCTGGGACTAGGCGAAGGTGATCCATTGCTTGGCGAACTCGACGAAGAGGAAGAGGACGCGGTGGTAGTGGAGGAAGAAGGCGCGAAGAGGACGTCTTCGGCAGCACTGGACGATGTCGGGAAATAGTCTTTGGCGGGCGCCCAGCCCGATCCTGCCTCTGCCCCTCCCGCTGAACCGGCCCCTGTCCCGGCACTGGTGCCACTTTGCTGCATAGCCCCCATCATGAGGCTGACAAAGAGCTCTTCAAGCTTCTCTCTGTCCGATGACGAGGGCAGAGAAGAGTCAGGCGCCTTCATCTTTCCCTTTTCGCGCCTTCGCCGCTCGACTTTGGACGATGTTCGAGCAGCAGAAGTCTCAGCTGCGTCCGTCAAAGCCTTGGTAGCATTGGCGGCAGCAGCAGCAGCAGCGGCGGCGGCGGCGACAGCAGCAGATGAATTCTGGTGAGCTTGCGACCAGAGATGAAGGGCGGCCCGATGCGGTCTGGGCGCGATGAGCTGAGGCGTCTGCATGTTCCTGAGCAAGCTGCTACTCGACAGAGGAAGCATGCTCGAAGAAGACGAGAAAGTCGTCGGCGCAGTATCGTAGCGAGGGAGAGAGAAGTTGGCAGCGACGGCGGCGGCGGCGGCCGACTCGAGCGCTTCGGTCACCTCAGCGGTCTGGGGCCCGTAGAAGGGAGCGCTGACAGCACCAATCGAGGCAAGATGCTCCACCGAGACGCTGGGAGGGTGCCCGCCAAGCGTCGTCGCTTCGGCAATGGCATCAAGAGACGAGAAGGAATCGCGGTGTCTTCTCGACGACGAAGATGACGTCGTCAGGGCAGAGGATGAGGCCGAAGATGAGGTTGAGAGCGGATGGTGTTTTGCCAAGAGCGTGACCCTCCCCGACGACGAGGCCGTGGCGCGCGCCCAGAGGCTGTGATTTGGTAGCTTTGACATCTTTGACACTCTCTCTCTTCAGCCCAAAGAGACGGTGCACCTAAGCCTGGCCTCGGCCAGCTACCAGCAAAGCCGCGGGTTCGGGGAGTGTTCCGGGGTTGAGAAATTCGATATCTCACTTCGCTAGTGCTGCTGCCACTTGTCGATCGTCGCAGCCGTTCCCACTCTGCCTCTTGTTCGCCTCGTCGCAAGCAGGGCTCATGCGACGGGCTAGCGTGAGCTCGTCGTCGAAAGCCAAGGTGGGTAAGGGCAGCCTTCGCGATGGGGCGGCGTCAGCCGGTTATCGACAAAGGAGCTAGAGGGCTGAATTCCTTTCTTTGGAGATTGGCTGGGTTTTGATGTAGCTTAGCGACAGTGCCGCGCGGGCGCGCGCGCCTTAGGAAAAATCCGGAGGTTGAGCAGATCGGATTGGGAATCAAACGAAAATATAAAGGAAATTCAGCGTTAGCCCTCTTTGGGGGCAGAGAAATAATCCAGCCACAATTGGGCAAAATACTGCAGTACCCCGGGTGGACCAGAAATCGGACAGGATTGCACCCTGAATCTGTCTGTACCTCCCTGCTCAACAATGCTATCTTTGGGCGTAACAGACACAGAAGCGGTCAAATGCGATTCCATCAGGCTCCCCAGGTCACATTATTGACAAGCTCGACTTAGATTCTTGAATAGAAAGTTCGGCTCCGGTCCTACCAACCGCCGCCGCTCCTCTCTGCGGGGATCTTTCTCCTTTCGTCTCTCCTAGCGCTTCTTTCTTGCGCGGCTGGCCCCAAGGGGTCACTGTTCCTTTTCGGGAAGCCTCCTTCCTCGACCTCTTTGACGATGTCTGTGAACGCATTTTCGAGTCGCACATCCTTGAGCGCCGCACAAACGTCGAGGAAGTCTTCGAAATGCAAAGACGAAGTCTTGGAGATGTCGACTTCAGAGATGATGCCGGCAACGGTCGAGTCATCGATGTTCTGCGGAGAGAGTTTTTTGAATGAGCTACGTGGCTCAACGCTTCCCAAAGAGTCTTGCTGGAATACCCACCTGATAGCCCATGCGCGTGAGAATCTCCTTCAGGTCCGTGACGTCGACCTTGCCGTCGGCGTTGGCGTCAAGCTGATCGAATTTGGAGCGTAGTTGCGTCATCTCCTCGCTCGTCTGTAGCACTCGTAGTCAGCAAGGATGCGCTTTGACAAAGTAGAGAAAGAAATCTTCGACTCACAAATTGAGCTCGCGAGACGATCGTCGCATTCGCATCCCGCTCATCGAGCGAGGCCTGCCCAAGGTGGGGGATCGAGGACCTGGCTCCCTCCTTGATCATCTTTCGCATCTCACTGAGGCTCACTTGCTTCAGCTGGGCAAGGCGGCCGGGCTGCAGGCCCATCGAGCCCAAGAACTCGATGCCTCTTGCAAACTCTGCGTTCTGCCTCTTCTCGTCCCAGTCGAGCTCCGATGCCATGATCTCGATGATGCGGGGCAGGGCCTGGACAGTTGCCTCGGTGTTGAGGAACGAGAAACGTGTCCTTCGTGCGATAAAGTCAGGCGTCGTGGCGGCATACTCGGAGCGGCAAGCATAGCGGACTTCTGCCTCGATGTAGGGGTATAATTCGTCGAGGCGCTTGCCGTGCACTGGCCATCGCTTGCCCGTTGGCTCGGCGATGGAGCACACGGACCAGGCGCGATCACCATAGGTGGCGGAAAGATGCTTGGCCACGTCCGTCTCGAGACCGAAGCGCTGAAGAAGCTTGACGTACATCGTCTTGCTCCACCCGTGACTGCCCAGGAGTCTCGTCTGCTTGGTCACGCAGCCCCGCAGCGGCTGAAGCTTGAACGTCTCGATGGCCTTGTCGACGGTCTGTTCGGCCATCTCACGGTATGTCGTCCATTTGCCGCCAGCAATCGTCAAAAGGCCGCTCTCGCTCACGTTGATCATGTGGTTTCGCACCAGGCTCTGCGTATCCTTGGCAGCTGGGTCCTTGACCAGGGGTCGCAGGCCGCTCCAGGCAGAGAGGACATCGCCTCGACGGACCTTGATGTCGGGACTGAGATAGTTGCGAACTTCGTCGAGAATCCACTGGATCTCCTCTTCCTTTGGAAGCGGATGGGCCTCGACGGGCGCCGCCGTGTCCGTCGTGCCGGCAATGGTGTTGCCCTGCCAGGGGAGGAAGAAAATGACACGGCCATCTGAGGTCTGGGGGTCGATCAGACCCATGTCCCGGGGCGAGTAGTAGCCAGGCAGGGTGATGTGAACACCAGACGAGGGTGCGACAATCTCTTGCGCGGTGGGTGCGTCCATCTTACGCAGGCTGTCGCTGAAGGGGCCCGTGGCATTGATGACACCCTTGCACTTGACGTCCCACTCGTCGCCCGTCAGCTCATCTCGAAGCCTGGCGCCGCAGATCTGGTCGGGTCGACCAGGGACCTGCTTCTTGTGCAGCGCAGTGACTGACGTGTGGTTCGCTGCAACAGCACCATGGTGGACTGCCGTGAGAGCCAGAGCAATGTTCATCCTCGTGTCGTTGTGCTGCCCATCGTAGTAGACAACGGCACCCGCGAGGCCGGTCGACTTGAGCATGGGGAATGCCTCGAGAGCCTTGCCCTTGCCCAGGAAGTATGACGACTCCATGTTTTCGGACCCAGCCAGCCAGTCGTACATCTTGGTACCGGCAAAGTAATAGGGAATCTGCCAGTAGCGGTAGACGGGGAGCATGATGGGTAGGTGCTCGGACAGGTAGGGCGCGATGTGCAGGAACGTCTTGCGCTCGTGGAGCGCCTCCCGCACCATCTTGTACTGGTCGTAGTCGAGCTCGAAGACGGCCTTCTGCAGGTAGCGCACACCTCCATGGATGAGCTTGGTCGACTTGGACGAGGTTCCTGTTCAGGAATACGAGGTCAGCTTTTCACATGTCCCTTCTCGGCGCGCATATATAGAGTGCTCTCACCTGCGCCAAAGTCATCCTTTTCCACCATGGCCACCGAGAGGCCCCTCGTAGCAGCATCGACTGCGACACCGGCGCCCGTCGCGCCACCACCCACGATGAGAAGATCGAAGCCGTCGCCGTCCTCATCACCGTCGCGCATGACTCGCTCATCTCCCGCATCGCTCTTGGCCGCGGGACTTGGGGCTGAGCTGCCGCTCTCGCGCTGAGGCTTCTGCAGGGCCGAGTTGTCCTGTTGAATGCGCGAGGCCTGCGGTCGGAGGCTCTTCCCGCTCGACACCTTGAGTGCTGCAATCATTTGCGCTCGGGTCGGTGGGGTCCAGAGAGGGTGGGGACGGACATCACCCAGGACGGCCTTTTGGTAGGTGCGATCCTCGGCAAAGAGCTTGGAGCTGCCAAAGAGGAGGAGACCACCACCTCCTGCGATGATGGCGGCCGTGGTTAGGAAGCGGCTGCGCGGCGACGACGACGACGAAGACGACGACGAAGCGCTGCTGCTGGCCAGGCGGATATTGGTGGGACCCACGCCGCCTCGCGACATGGCGCCCACCTGCCTCGTGACATTGCGTCTGAGCATTGTCTCGGTACGGACTGCCGCCAGGAAGGGGGGAAAAGGGCGTGGAGAGCAAAGAGGAGAAAGGGGATGAGAGGAAGGTGGAAGTGGAAATTTTCCGGACAGCTGTTGGATGGGGTTTAAAGAAGCAAGGCTTATTACATGCATGGCGAAAATCGCACCGCTCCCTTTTCGCCCGCCCACTCCGATGATGTAGTCATGTCCACGCCCATGCAAAAAAATAAATTTGTTCCAGAGCCAAAGCACCTGACCCGACGTTTTCATCCAGGGTACTCAGTTGACCATAGGTGCGAGTGACGACGGAAGACTTCGGAGGTCATCCCTGCACTGTCCGGGCGACGATTCACAGGGCTGGCAGTGGACCCTTTTCTTCTTCTTCTTTGATGAGTTCACTACTGATAACACGAACGAGCTCGTGAAATCTTTCTCACTGCTTTCGATCGGGGCTCAAGAAAGTCCACGGGTTCGGTCATTTTCACTGTGCATGCAGGAGCCAGCTGCTGCACGTGTCAAAGAAGCGCCTAAACTCCATCACACTTCCTCGGCTTTTACGCTCCGGATCCCTACGAGGCGGCTTTCCCTTTCTTTCGAATTGCTCGATTGATGAGAGGTTCAGTTCTTCCTGCGGCTCTATACAGTGCGACGCCTTTAGAATACGCAGCTTCTTTTGCCAGGAGCAGGCCGAAGCTTAGGAAGATGCCGAGACTGAGATACATAACAAGAGAGCAGCGGTGTTGCGAAAAGGCCTTTTTGTCTACTTTTGCTTCTTCTTGTGACCTCGCTTCTCATCTGCAACCTGCTCTTGAGAGCCTTGCCAAGATCTGTCGAAGGTCTCATCGAGGAAGGCGTGAAGGAAGCGGACAAGGCCAAGCACACCGATCATAATCGTCGAGCAGAGCGCGTAGAGGCCAAGACGCTGAGGCAGGTTGAGGGCGGTGATGAGCGGGTATGGGAAGTTGCCGTCGTTGTGCGAGGCACAATTTTCGATCCAGAGACAATAGAGCAGCGTCGCCATTGCGCTGACAAGCGAGGGCCGAATGTGCTTGGGAAAGGGTGCAGAGAGGAAGAGGTGGTCGACGGTGAGGAAGACGGCGGGCAAGGCGTGCATGGCAACGTCGATGTCGATTGGTGGGCGAACGCTCTCGAGCAGGACCTGCCCCGGGTTCAAGGGGTCAGCCACCTCCCGCGGTGGCACAAGGAGGTCGGGCGAAATGGAGACGATGGTCCAGTAGAGAATCGTGATGAGTGCCTCGACGGGCAAAGCGGCAATGGCGAGCACTGTTTTTGTCTGGTAGATGAAGGAATTACCCGGGGCCAGGTCCGAGAGAATGGCAAATGCATGCGCAATAACGGAAAAAATCAGGCCTGTCGGAAGTAACTTTCAGTGAGCAAGGCTTGCAAGTTCTTCATGCGCGCAAAGACATACCGAGGTTCGTGAGGAACTGGTAGTGGCCGCCGTACATTGACGAGAGGTCGACACCCATCAGGCCCTCAAGCTTGGTGAAGAGGGCATGGATGGCCCAAATGCCCGCCGAGAAGGCGACGACTCGCCAGGCGAGGCGCACAGCCACGGGCGGTGCTTGCACTGCCATTTTGCTTGCTCTGCCCTTCTTTCTATCTGTCGACGCTCGAGAGGGAGACGATGTTGATCGAAAGCGTCCCGTTTGTCGGAACTTTATTCGGCCTCCTTTTGAGCCATATCGAGCGCGTGCGCGGTCGAGAGTGTGGAGGCCAGGGTCCGTCTTTCATTTTTCTTCTCGCCATCGAAAAATCCCCAATAGAAGTGGTAGAATGACGATGGCGATGGCGGCAAGATCTTCAGTGAGAGTGGCTCTGGCCAGCGGAAGATCAATAGCAACTCGGAGGGTGCCAGCAGCCTGTCCAGCGGCTGTGCCTGCCCGCGGTTTCTTCTCGCTGCCGGATCTGGGTAAGTTTTCGCCCTTTTCCTCGCCGTCCTCTTCCTCGTCTTCGACAGCGGCCCCGACGACCGCCACGACCTCTCTGTCTTCCGACGCCCAAACCTCAAAGGACTTTGAGATACACACGGAAAAAGTGACGCTGCCGTATCCTCGCCAACTGCTCTTCAACATCGTGCAGGACGTGGACCGGTACCAGGAATTCGTGCCCTACTGCCTTGAGTCGAGCGTGAGGAGCGGCGAGGAGGAGCCCGAGTCAGCCATGGACGGCAACACGGGCGCCGAAGCACGCTCAGTTCTTGCAGATCTCACTGTGGGCTATAAGACTGTCCAGGAGACCTACACCAGCCGCGTGGATATTGTTCAGGATCAATTAGTCAGGGTAAGTCGCTTGTGATGCGCTGACTCCATTGTTCCGGCGGGGAACGCTGATAATGGGTTCTGCTCTGCGGTACACCAGGCAACGGCACTGCCGCATCCCCTGTTCAGACACCTCGAGACCGTCTGGGCGTTCACCTCGCCTTCGCCAGACTCGCGCGAGTGCCAGGTCGAGTTTTCGCTCGCCTACGCCTTCTCGTCTCCCGTCTACGGCGCGCTGGCAAAGGCAGTGATGCAGAGAATGGCGACGGAGATGGTAAGTGCGTTCGAGAAACGCGCTGCCCAGCTCTCAGGATGAGCTTTTTGTCACATACATGGGTCGTCATTGTATAGAGTAGCAGTAGTACTTGTTGGTATATAATACATGCAGGGAAAAGAGAGGCAGAAGAGTGTCTGGTCAGCCCTTGACGATCTTTTCGACGGCTTCGTCAAATCCTTGAACGCGGATGGGCATCTCTGGCGTGTAAAAGGGGTTCTTCATGACCTGGTCGGCGTAGGCCTCGTACGCTCTTTGCAGCGCCGCCTGCGGGTTGGGATGCCAAGGCACGGAGATGAAGACGAATTTAAGCCCTGCGTCGATTTGTCAGCTTGTTGGAGAGAGTGTGAGAAAGACGAGATTGGTAGAGGAACGAGCACTCACCCGTAGCCGTCAGCAGCACCGAGAGGCGAAAGTGGTCGGCTTCGAGCGTCTGCAGGCCGGCAACCTCGCCTCGACGCTTGGGGCCGGGCGTGGGATCGATGCGAGCAGTGATGGCGTGGATGCCGTGCAGGGTGCCGGCCAGGATGAGGGCCTCGTTGGACGTGAGACGCTGGGCGCCTGCAAAGTGGTCCGCCTGGTAGACGAGACCGCCAGCCTTGTTGATGATCCAGAGCGACGCCATCGTCGTCAATTCGCTAACAATGGTCGATGGCACACAGTCCTGATTTGGATATTTTCGTGATTCGACACGCACGCGTGGCCAGGAAGCCCGTGCGACGGACGCTTGCCCAAGCTCACTTGGCTTCGGGCCTGCTTTCCTCGGTCTTCTCTCTCTTGAACACAATCGTCCTCAGACGACTGGAATGGCGTGAGGTTGGTTAGCCCTGATAAGTACCGTAAAGGCCACTGTCCAGACCGACTCCCAAATCATGAGCACGCCTCAAACAGGTGAGAAGAATGACAATCGAGGAAGACCAAAAATAAAAATAAATTTAGAGCTCGAGGTTTTCGTCTGGAGATCGTATGATTGAGGAACGGCCTCTGATAAATAGAAGGCACCACCTCTCTTTCCCACCGATCTTTGCCTTCCCCCAGTCCAAGCACGACGAAGAAGAGGACCCAGATGACTGCTGTGACGATCGATCCCAGTAGGAGCTCGCTGCGGCGCTACCACCACGCCAATGGCGCCGGCTCGTCCTCTGAGGCGCCCTATGCGCTGGTGACGGGCGCGACGGGAGGCATGGGCGAGGAGTGGGCTTACCAGCTCGCCGAGCAGGGCTTCAACGTCATTATCCAGGGACGCAACAGATCCAAGCTCGAGTCAGTGCGCGACACGATCCTCGAGCGCACATCGCACGCTCGCAAGGTGGAGCTGCTCGTGTGCGAGGCCACCGTCTTCCCCAACCCCACGCTGACGTCGACCCTCACGGCGCTCCTGGCGCGGCCCGACATTCGCCTGACAATTGTCATCAACAACCTCGGTGTCCAGTCGGACGGCTATCCGGCTCTCGACGAGATCTCGTCCGAGGAAATGTCGGGCATCATTCTTGCCAACACCATCTTTCCCGCCGAGGTGTCGCGCATCGCACTGCCGCACCTCAAGACGCACCAGCCCAGCCTCCTCGTCGTCATTACCAGCCTGGCCGCCTGGGTGCCCACGCCCTACTTGAGCCCATACGCAGGCACAAAGGGCTTCGATGTCGCCTTTTCCAAGGCCCTCTACAACGAGATGCGCTCCGAGCAGCAGCAGGTCGACGTTGTCTGCATGGCCCCAGGCCAGGTGGCGTCGAACCTGTACAAGGGCCCCATCACACTCATGGCACCCACCTCGGAGGACTGGGTCCGCTCAGCGATCCACTCGCTCCGCCCTGGCTGGCTCTTCACGCGGCCAGCTCCACAGATTACGCCCTACTGGCCTCAGTACCTCGGCCATCTCTTTCAGAGCCTGATGCCATCCATTGTCGGTGACAGCATCAGCATCTCCATGGTCAGGGCCATGCGTGCCGAGCACCTGGCAAAGTCAAAGTAGTAGACGGATCCTTGTACATGTCATGATATGACGATACCCTGCAAATTTTGTCATTGTAATGCAAGCAACCCCCAGGATGGATGGATGGATAACAAAAGGCTGGAGCAACGGACAGGACCAGAGAAGTAGTTTCCAGACAATCATCAGAGCTGGAAAGAGCGGTGAGCTGTGTCAGCGCGAGCGATTGAGGAGGGAAGCAGACCAGATGGCTACTCACCTTGGAGCCAGTAATGAGCTCCTTGAGGTCCTGCGGGTCCAGCTGCGAGTCAGGGTAAGGGAGCCTGTTTGAGAGAAACCGGCGTGATCAGCCAACGAGCTGTGGTGAAAGAACAGAGGCAGAAAGCAGAGTCTCACCATGGACCAGGGAAGTGCTGCGCTCCGCCGTCGACGACGAGCTTGGTACCAGAGACGTAGGACGCGGCAGGCGAAAAGAGATAGACGGCCGCATTTGCGCAGTCGTGCTAAAAGGCAAAAGGTCAGCAAGCAGGAATGGGGAAATAGCCAGTCGCTCGGCCACGCACAATGTCACCGATCCTCTGCTGGGGGATCCTCGAC
Organism: Acaromyces ingoldii; assembly: GCF_003144295.1. NCBI lineage: Eukaryota > Fungi > Basidiomycota > Exobasidiomycetes > Exobasidiales > Cryptobasidiaceae > Acaromyces > Acaromyces ingoldii. The sequence continues at coordinate 689,582 of NW_020290251.1, read as the reverse complement.
TCGACAATCTCCTCGCCGCCCTTGGGCGTCAGCCGGTCGGCGCCCTCAGTGCCCTTCATCATGCCCGGCGCAATGACGTTGCTCCTCACACCAAAGGGCCCGTACTCGACGGCGATGCTCTGGCTCAGGGCGTCGATGCCCGCCTTAGCGGCCGAGGCGGCTGCCTGCCAGGGGATGGCCGTGTAGTGCAGCGTGGCACCAACGTGGGTGTAGACGCCGTGATTACGCTTGACTTCGTTGATGGTCGCCTTGACGGTGTTGTATGTTCCCTGCAGGTCGATCTGCTGCACCGTCATGAAGCCATTGGGCGACACACCGTCGATGGGCGCCATAAAGTTGCCTGCTGCTCCACAAATGACATAGTCGATGCGGCCAAATGTCTCCATCGTCTACAAGAGAAGAAGAGGTCCTCGTGGGTCAGTATTACTTCCAGATTCACATCTTCCGGCACTGCAAGCTTTCGATTACACTCTTACCTTGGCGACCGCTGCCTCGAGGTCAGCGTACTTGCGGACATCTCCAGGCGTGGCGATGCATCGCGTGCCATTGCCAGCGTCCTTTTCCTGCTGCTTGGCAGCCGCCGTCAGGCGCTCCACCTTTCGCCCCACGATGGCGGCGTTGGCACCGTGCTTCATCATCTGGAATTGGGGTGGGGTACATGGTGAGCAGCACGCTTCTTAAGACCAAAAGACCTGGCCGCAACGGGGAAAGGATATTGGACTCTACTCACCTGCAACACCATGCCATAGCAGATACCGGAGCCTCCACCTGTGCAGAAGAGCACCTTGCCCTTGAACAGGTCCTTGGAGAACACCGTCGTCGAGTCCGCCACAGGCGTCTGGAAGATCCTTGGGTCGCGGTCAGACATCTTGTTGCTGGTCAGTGTGGTGATAGCGGGGGAGAAAAGAGGAACCCCGTCTCCTTTGTTCCGTCTGGGGAAACACCTCCAGCCGGTTGGTACGCAAGTGGTAATAACCGGTTCCCTCGCTCGCTATTTTTTTTTATTTTTTTATTTTTCATGCTTTCTGACTAAGTGGGCGACCACGTGAGAGGAGCTTCCTTGCTTACGTGAGCAGAACCGTCTCCATCATCGCTCTCATTTCGGATGCCCAACGAGCGATCGCGGCGATTTGAGAGATTTGGAACTTTCATCCTGCAGCTCTTTCTCGGCCCCGCTCGAGACCGTACGCCGTTTTCCGTTCACCAGGACGGTAAGAGGCACGATTCAACTGTCCGACAAAGTCAACTCGAAGACCACACATGAGAGCCGATTGACAAGTCGCCTCTCTTCGCTCGGACTAACTGAAAAAGAAAGAGCACACGCCAAGTGCGGACGCGTCGCCAACCATCACAAGGGCGCGGCCATCCGGGTTGAGATCGCCGGGCAGTGTTCTTCTTTTCGTCGGAGTCACGGCAAGACACGTCCCTCTTTGTCACTCGCCTCACTTCGAAATTTGGCCCGCTCTTCTCCAACGACATACCGAGCCGTTTCCGCCAGTCGTGCAGACATCTGCGAGGCCATCCACCTATTGCAAAGGGACCTGACCCCCCCTACCGGTCTGCTCTTGGGACACAATGTCAGGCGGCAGACAGGGGCCAGGTCACTGGCAAGGCGCACCTTCACACCAACCCGCGTCGTCTGGCTCGAGTCCTCAGAATGGCCAGCCCACGCCACCAGGGTTCAATCCAGCTGCCAACAGCTATGGTCGACCTCCTCAACAGCAGACGACTTCGCAGCACATGCAACAAAGGTACTCAGGAGGGCCCAGTAACAGTGCATCTGGAGCAGCGGGGGTCGGCGGTGGAAGCGGTGCTGGCGGGAGCAGCAGTGGCGGTACCTATGGACAAGGCAACCTTTCGCCTCGGAGCATGCATCCCAGTGCACCGTACAATCAGCAGCAGCCTGGCGCTGCCATTCCGGCCATGTATGGCGAGCAGAGGTCGTCTGCAGGTTCTTCTCACAATTTCTACGGCGGCTTTTCGGGCGATCAGCAACACATGTTGGAAAACAACGGTTTCACGAGCGGTTTCAGCTACAGCCAGCAGCCTCAAGGGCAGCACCAAGCTGGGCCGCCACACCAAGCCACTGGCCACCACCAGATGTACCATCAACAACCCCTCTCTACTCCACCGATTGCAGCCTCATCGCAGCAGCAACACGGCTACGGCCAACAATGGGTCAACCCTGCTGCGACTCAGCCACATTTGATGCAGGCGCCAGCTGGCCCGGGGGCCTATGGATATGGCCAGCAATCCCAGCCTGTGTACAAGGCCGATGACTACATGCAACAGCAATACCCTGGTCAGATGGTCAACATGATGCAGCAGCAGCAGCAGCAGCAGCAGCAGCCCCATCAGCAAGCTCAGCAGGCGCAGCAAAAGGCAGCCCTCAAGGATGAGGATGAGGATGATCTCGATGGTGACGAAGACGGTGAAGGTGGTGCTGCTGGGGGTCGCAAGGGAAAGGACAAGAAGAGCACCAGCGATTTCGTCAAGAAGCTCTTCCGAATGCTCGACGACACGTCTTACTCGACCATTGTATCCTGGGGGCCTGCTGGGGACAGCTTCATCGTCAAGGACATGAACGATTTCACCAAGCATGTGCTGCCCAGACATTTCCGACACTCCAACTTTGCCAGCTTCGTGAGACAGCTCAACAAGTATGACTTTCACAAGGTCAAGAAGCCCGAGGAGCAAGGTCAGATGCCACAAGTAGGCGTTGAGCAGCTGTGGGAGTTCCGGCATCCCGCATTCATGCAGCATCGCGAGGATCTCTTGGAGCAAGTCAAGGTGAGATGCTCAGTCTTTCTTTTTTCTTTTTTTTTTGGTGTGCGTGTGACGTGAAATGCTGAAATTTCTCCACACAGCGCAAAGTGCCAGCTAGCAAGAAGACAGGGAAGGGCAACCTCGATGGCGGTTCGCCGCGCGATCAAAGTCCGACGATGCCCGGCACGATTGATGCTGCGGAGAAGGGGGCGGAAGACTATGCCAAGCTCAAGGAGCAGGTAGCTGCCCTGACGGCCTCGCAAGATCAGATGACATCGCACATGAACAATCTCACCAAGCAGTATCAGGGCGTCATTGGCGAGATGATGACGTTCCAGAAGAACATGGTGCAGCAAGATCAGCTCATGCAGAACCTCATTCAGTACCTCATGAACCTCGAAGCGGACCGGCAGCTGGAGAACAAAGCGGGAGGAAGCAGCGCAGGCCAAGCAAACCAGCATGGTCAGATCGAAGGTCATGGGCCTGCTCGACAGGCATTGGAAAACGGCAACGCCTTCGTATCCGGCAGCGAGACGTCCAAGATTGTTACTTCGTACTCTGAAGCAGCAAAGGGGTCGTTTGCTCAGATGAGCGCAATGGCCCACGCTGTCAATCCCGACAATAGCACTCACCATTCCGGCAGCGCTCGCGGCTCAGCATCCAATATGGAGACGCCTCTTTCTCCGAAGAGCACTGGCGACGGTGGGCGAGGTCTCTCGCCCGACAAGGGTAAGAGACGTGCTAGCAGCACGGCAGAAGCAGGCGATGGCGCCGTGTTCTTGCACCCACCCCACCTCGACGCCGACGCCGGCAACAATGGAAGCACATCGGAACTCTTCAACGCAGCTGCAAGTGCCGTTGGCAACCCGAGCTTGGCAGGCTTCGAGGGGGCGGGTCTTCGAGTCTTTACCGTCGGCACCCTTCAGCCGCGGTCATCTAGCGATTCGACGGGCTTGGCGCCGGATGGGTCAACACCAGCCGGTGCGGCTCTCGAGTCTGCCTTTCTCAAGGACATGGCGGGCGAAGACGACAATGGCGAGTCAAAGCCATTCGGAATCAGTGTGCCAAATTTGGAGCAGCTCCCCGAGGGCATGCCAAAAGTCGATAAGCGCACCACGTCGATGGCGCCAACGCCAGCCACAGCGGGCGTCGCAGCTGATGGGGGACATAACAAGAAGGCCTCGACGCCCTCGGAGGGTGGATCCAACATGCTTCGCGTCCGACGATCGACATATGTCCCCGGTTGGGCTGTCCCTCCTCGAGTTCTTGTCGTTGACGATGACGACACGTGCCGGAAGATTGGCTCCAAATTCCTCCAGGTCTTTGGCTGCGCCATTGACGTGGCTGTTGATGGCGTCTCGGCAGTCAACAAGATGAATCTGGAGCAATACGACCTGGTTCTGATGGACATTGTCATGCCCAACCTCGACGGCGTCTCGGCCACGAGCCTGATCCGAGAATTCGACCCACGAACGCCCATCATTTCCATGACGTCCAATTCGGCACCGAACGAGCTCCTTAGCTACATGTCGTCGGGCATGAACGACGTGCTTCCCAAACCTTTCACCAAGGAAGGCCTCCTCAACATGCTGGAAAAGCACCTCATTCATCTCAAGACGGTTCAAAAGATGGACGAAATTCCAAAGGCGCTCGGCTTGCCGCCTGTTTCAGACGAGCAGCTCAAGAACGTGCTCACCGCAACGGCGCACAGCGCAACCTCGTTGAGCTTACCGACGACCGGCGGTGCTTCTTCGCCAGACGGACCTGGCCTTGGACCATCTCCCCTTGCAGCCGTCATGGGCAATGGACCGGAAGCTGCGCATCGAGCGTCGTCTTTCAGTCCGCCAGCGCACGGCGGAGGCGATGCGGCATCGGGACAAAATGACGTCACCTCTGCCATGTCGCCAACGTTTTCCGGAAGCGACGAGGATGACGGCGTTGTCAATCCTTTGGCCGGGATGGGCTTCTCAGACGAAGAGTACATCTCGATGCTCCAAAATCTCATCGCGGCCGGCGCCGTGTCGGACACAGGCAGAGGTCCTGGGGGCGAAGTGAACTCGGCGGCAGATACGGTGGCGAACGTCATGGGCGTTGCTAGGGGCGAAGGTGTCGGAGTGAGCAGAACCAGCAAGGAGGGCACGCCAATTGGTAGCGGGCCGTTCGCGCCAGGTGCTCAGGCTGCGTCCAAGAAGAGGGCAGCCGAAGCTGCATCTTCTTCCGATCAGCAGTCGGACGGGAAAAGGTCGCGGATCACCGAGCTGCATGCCTAAATTAGGATACATCCGGAAGATCATCCACCCCTACCCCTCTTCCTCCCTTCTCTCTCCCTCTTCCCTCTTCATCTCATACCGTTTCACGTTGGTTTCCTTGTCTTATTTGGTCGTTGTAATCATGTCAAGACGCAACAGTCTCTACTCTCATTCCCTTTCTCTTTCTTTCACTGCTTCACTATTCCTTCCCAGCTTTTTCCCAACCTCTTTCCAACCTCTTCCCCTCCTCTAGCACTAGCGTCTCTTTTGTGGATGCCCTCTGTCGTATTGTCGTTTTTGGAGCGTTTTGTGTGCAATTGCAACGTACCCCTTCACTTTCAGAATCGCAACCAGCTCGAATCCGTCAGGACAGGTAAAGACGAGAGGATTCCCAACAAAGGAGCGGGATAAGAATACATGGGGCTGATGTAGATTTGGTAGTAATATATCAAGAGAGAAGGGGCCGGTGAGGAAGGAGGGAGCAGGACTCAATCCAATCATTCCAACATGGGGTCATCGGACCCAGGAGCGTCCTCATCGCTCGAGCCAGGTGCGTCTTCATCTACGAGATCGTCGTCGATGTAAACCATTCCTCCTGGCGTTGCTGTCCCACTTTGCTGTTGCTGCTGCCGAATCTTTGGCGAGACAGTGTCGGCCGACGACAGCATAAAGACGTGGTCACCTCGCTTTCTTTCGCCTCTCTTCGGCGTGGAAAAACCCGAGGACGACGCAGAAGCTATGCCGCTCTTGTTTCGCCTTGCATTGATCACTTCTGGAGGTGGCACCCGCTGGATTGAGTCCTCAACCTGTGTGCTCGGCACGATCACGTCGGGCTGACCTTCGTCGTGTAAGCGCTTGCGAGATGAGGGAGAGCCTTCTTCGTCATCTTCAGCAGGAGCCACGACGCCGTTAGAAAGCGTCTTAGAAGGCGTCAAGAGACCTAGAGCGGCGGATTCGTTGACCTCCCTGGCATCGTCGCTTCCCTCGGTGAGCGAATCCCGGGTATCAGAGGTGACGACTTCTCCATGCGGGGCCTGCTGAATAGTTGCTTCAGGAGCGGGCTTTACTGTGGACAATGGTAAACCTCCCGCTGGATGCGCGTCGATGGCGTCCTCCAGAGCAACGTCGCCCCCACTTTCTCCCTCGGCAAGCGTGGGATCGACAGACTGAGGGAATGTCCTAGTGACCAGGAATGGAGTCCAGTGAAGCTTCTCGGGTCGCACTTTGAGATAGCCCTTCGCTTCGTAGTTCTTGAGATGTGCAATGACATAATCGCGATCGAAGTGGATGCTGTAGTCCTTTGGTACGGCCAGGGCGCTCTCTTTGTCTTTGCTTGCTGCCGCTGCCCGACTTGCCGAAGCTCCGCCCCGCGAGCGTCCATTTGAGATGCCCTCTGCCGTGTTCGATACGGAACCATCTCGTGACTTGTACTTCGAGGTGGCTGGCGCTCGGATTCTTCCAGATTGTCCATCAGATACTGTGATCATATCTTGCTCCCTGAGCACGTAGAAGACGTCCTCTGCTGTCATTGCGGTGGCTCCGCTGATGTCTTCGAACGTGACCCGATCGGGAGCCGACTTGAGATAATAGAACACAGCGAGGGTCCAGTAGTTGCGGTAACTGAGCAGACCTAAGTCTGAGAGGGGCTTTTCTGGTGAGCCAAGCCTTTTCTCCTTTCGAGACAAAAGATAGCTGATGTCGATGATGAAGTTTCCCCAGCCACGCCTTTGCCGAATGGGAAGTGTCATAATGCAGCTGACGTTGTAGTTAAGCGGACTTCGCTTCTCTTTGGAAAAGTAGCCGACGAAATGGGCGCCAAGCTGATCCATCTCGGCAACAATGTAGAAGAGAAAGGGCTCGACGTCGTAGTAGAGCGTCTTGTGGTCCAGGAACATCTTTGCCAGCAGACACAAATTCTGGCAGTAAATCTGACAGAGAGAGAGCGTCAATCAAATGCAAGAAGAGAGAAGATTTTGAAGGAGATGGCTCACTTTGTTCTTGCGACCGTCCACCTCGAACACAGAGACGTTGCCGTCACGATATATCTCGTCGCCAGGCGGGTGACGCATCTTGCACTTCATCCGGTGACGGCTAGCCATGAATCGACTCTTCATGTATTTAAGGCAGTACTCGCAGATCCAGAGCCGGCCATCAGGAACTCTGCTGTACTCTTCCGGATAGGGAGCTTGGTACCAGGTATCGATGTCGAACTCGCCAAATCGTACCGTCTTGATGGGCATGGCTGTGCCGCTTTCAGCTGAGGATGCGACCGTTGCCTCAATAGAAGCAGGCGTCCCTGGTGTCTTCGGCGTCGATGCGTTGGTAGGGACCTCGGGCCCCTTCGCGTTTCTTGATGGTCGAACATGTTCTCCTCCTGTTCCAGCGCCAGCCCAGGGCGAGAGGGAGAAGTAGCCAGAGGTTGAAGTGCTTGGCGTCGACAGGAAGGTTGGCTGAACAGGTTTGCGAATGACTCGCCCACTGGTAGATCCTGGCAAGCTCGCAACTGCACCCCCTAGCCTGCCTTCTGCGGCGTGCTTGCTCCTCTCGAACCTCTCTTTGTCCTCATCCATGGGTACTGCTTTAGATACGTCCGCATCGGGTCCCGTCAAGACGCCCTTGAAGCGATCAATGTCCTCCTCATCACTCTCGTCATCGCGTTCATCTGATGCGTTAGAAGGTGATAGACGAGGTACTGGACCTTGTCGCGAAGAGCTCGAGCCATCTGAATCGCCGAAGTCGTCGTCAAACGCACTGGAAGTCGGTAAGGCCAAAGACTTTGGTCTTGCCGCACGACTGTGCCTACCACCGTTTCTGTTATTGCTTTGCTGCTTCATGACGGGGGCTTTATTCGAGCTGAGCTTCGATGCGTGATTGAGCTTCAATCTGACGATGGTGGAAGCTTTGTCCTTGCCCTTGATGCCATTGACTGGATTTTCTTCAGCAGCAGAACCACTATGCCGACCGCGACTAGTAGACCGCGACGAATGTGCCGTGTCCCTGACGCTGGGTGAGTCTGAACGCTTGGGGCTGCTGATTTCGTAAGAACGATCAAGGTCAATCGGCTTTCGTATCCTTCTTCCTCGTCCATTCCCGCTCGCCTGTCGGACCTTGCCGAGTGTGTTTGGTGAAGTTTTGTGATCGACGTGCATAGGTAGCGGCGAGCTTGCTCTCATCGGACCTTTATACCGAGGTGCCTCATCCTCATCAGATGAATGACCAAGCGAAACGCTACCGAAGTTTGCACCCTGCTCCCATGCGCCGTAAGACGAAGCCAGGGGAGACGCGACGGAGGGTGAGCGTGCCGAGGCACCAAGAGCCAACTTTCGAGCCTTCGTCATTTTAGTTCGTCGAACGTAGGCTTCAAGCGTCTTGCACGTCGGACAGATCCAATCACCTGTGAGATCGAGAACATTAGCAGCTGAAAGAGAGGCAAAGAATGGCATCATTCACCTTTCGGCGGCTTCTGCAAGGGAGGATCGAGGCAGTACAAGTGCCACCCCCGATCACATCGATCGCAGAACATGATTTGGCTCTGTATGTCGCGCTCATTAGTCAAGAGGATCCTTGCAAACGGCGCTTGGCTGCCATCAAGACTCACATCGTCGCCCTTTTCGCAGCAGTCCTCACATGTCTTGCACTCCATGCAACGCCAATTGTACTCTTGTGCAACGGCGATCTTCCTCGTGTTACGATTCCACTTCATGCAATTTGGATGACCTGCCTTCCTGTATAAGTGCCATGACTGACGAATATGAAGACATACACTCACCGCTGCTTCCACATTCCGCACAGCTGACAAGGATTGCATCCTTTCTTGATCCTGCTGGTTGCGCACAGAAGGCGCATAGAATGTCTGGCTTGGGCGCTGGTCCCACAAACGAGGCGATAGGCTTTGCGCGCAATATGCTTTTCTCCTTCTTTGATTTGGATGAAGGGGTTGGAGAAGGCGAAGGCGACGAAGCCGGCGCGCGGTTCGCAACAGCAGCAGCACCACGCTGCCGGCCCCTTTTCCGTGATGCGTCTTCTTTTGACCGGCGCGAGGCGCGCAACGATGAAGATGCACGGGCTTCGATGCGAGGGCTGACGAGGTCGTTGACAATCTGTATTCAAAGACATCGTCAATCAGCAATCTGAAAAGGCTTCATCCCTAGCCGTGATTGTAGCTCTTTTGACGTTGGGGGAGCATGGCTCGAGACAAACGCGACGCGCTCGACGCTGCTGCACCACCAAGATTCTAAGTCCGCCTCGCTCTGCAGAGGAGAGACTCACACTTTCGTCGTCCTCGCTCGGGTCATAGTTGCTCTCCGAGTCGGACGAGAGCCTGCGTCCCACCATGCTGAATCGCGTGTCCCTTCCTTTGTCCACCTTCTTCCCCCCCTTTTGGTACTGGTGAAGTTGCTATCCCCGTACCTTAAAAGTCCCGGCTATTGAACCCCACCAAGACGAGCCCCAGCCGGCTGCCGCCCCTCTCTGCGACAAACCAACAAACTCCGCCGGTGCGCTGTCAGGTTCGTCCGACGACTTTGCGCTTCCACAGAATCGGTGGTATCACACGTCCCTCTTCGCCATGGGATCGAGTGAGTGAGGGTGGACAAGGCTTGTGCGAGGCGCCTGCGTGTCTCCTTATTCATCCATTCAAGCAATCTGCCCAACTCAGACTTTGGACTTTGTGGCGAGCGACGGGGGGGCGCGCGCGAACGCGCTCACGTGATCAGCCCATCATCTCACTTCCAATCTTGGGCCTGGATCCATGTCCAATCCCAGCGGTCGTTGGCTTCCACTGATAGCTCGCACGACGCTCAGCCCACGTAAGGCCACTTTGGGCAGACGCGGCACAAGCAAGCGCACCGACGCACCGAAGGTCCTCCGGTGCCGATCTTTCGCAGGCAACACAAGCCACCCTTGCCGACGGCCAGCCAGACCGGACGTCTGCGCTGCGCAATTCCTTACCCCGCCTTTTCGATAAGGGTGGGGGCCCTGCTCGAAAAAAAAAAATCGCGACAAAGGGATCCAGGTCGAGTGTGTTCTGTAGGAGGGGCCGGGCCGCTGAATCTCGAGAGGCGAAGCAGCGCGGGATGGGTCGCAAGGAGGCCAATCCGGGCCAGCGGTACGCGTGTGACAGGCCCGGATGCGATAAGGTGAGCTCCCCCTGCTCGGAAAGGGCAAACTTTGGCGCCGACTGCGCAGCTGACTGAAGTAACGCTTTCCCAGCATTACTCGCGACCGGACCATCTTCTCAGACACAAGCTCAACCACGACCGAGAGCGGGTGCTAGCGTGTAACCAATGTGATCGAACGTGAGTCTGCTTGGTCATGTTCAAGAATTGTTCCAGAAGAGACAAGGTGTTGACGCATGTATCGCAGCTTCGTTCGTCAGGACTTGCTGGCGCGGCACTTGGAGAGGCACGCCGTGAGGGGAAAGACACTAGGGAGATGGAGCGGCAAGCGCAAGGGCGAGGACGGTGGCAGCAGCTCGAAAAAGTCTAGAATGGGCACTGACGGTGGCGATGACGAGGACGAGGACGAGGATGAGGACGAGGATGAAGAAGATGAGGAGGAGGATGACGAAGGCGAGCACCAGCAGCATTCTCGGAGGCAGGGTGGCAACGGTACCCAATCCACAGCAACAGCAGGACCGGCAGGACCCTCGATGGGGTATGCACGAGCATATCCCGCCGAGATGTATGCATCGTCTGATGCTGCCTACCAAGTCAGGCCTGTCGATGGGAATGCAGTGTCGCCGTCCGCGCCGATACCCTCGCCATTTACGGATCTACAACCTGCTCACTATCCATCGCAGTATCCCTCGCGCACCCCACCGAGTTCATACTCACGAAGCAATGGCGAATCGTCCATTCGGCCTCCGCTTCCCTACCAGCTCTTCGAGCAACAGGAGCAGCACCAACAGCATCCACAAAATCCATACCTACCCCAACCGCAGGACTCGCGATCCAATCGACCATCCTGGCTTTCGTCGGAGCAGTACGCGAGCCCCCCGTATGCGCCCGTACATCCCCCACCGCCGCCGCCGCCTCCTGCGCCAGCACCAGCGACGGCGACACCAAATGTGTTTTCAGATCTTTCGACGAACCAGTACCAGGCCCAACAGCCTTCGCCGCGAACGTCAACCGCGCCATTTGCCTCGGTTGACTCGCACATAACCTGGCGTGGAGGGGTCACTGCTGGAAACCAGGGCTCCAATGGAAGCATGCTCCTGTCTTCGCAACAAGGAACCGGTCCCGATGCCTTCCCCTTTTCGCTTCCCGATGCTTCCGATGTGGCAGCTGACTACGACTGGCTCTTTGACGGTGTTGATCCGTCTTTGTCGGTGCGAGCCGAGGACATGGCTTCAGAGCTCAGTGGCGCAAGATCCAACATAGCCAAGGACGGCGACGAAGGAACCAAGGGTGTCACTGCCTCGCTCGAGACAGGCTCGGATGACTGGCCACCGCAGGAGGACATGGGTCACCACGATGGTCTTGCTGGCATCGACGAGACCTTGGCTGGATTTGATGGTCGCGATGCTGCGGGAACTGAAGCGCTGCAAGATCTGGCGTTCTTTGCGAGCCTCCAAAGCGAGATTCCCAACGAAGCGGCATTCGACGTCGATGCAGAGGCACGCGACCGCCTTCTCTTCTTCCTTTCGTCTTTGCCCGAGCTCCCTAGCTCGCCTCTGTTCACGCCGTCGGCGCTGCGCTGCTACATCCACCTCTTCTTCACCAAGCTCAACACGATCTACCCCCTCATCCACCGACCCACATTTTCAGCGAGAATGGCCGACCCTATGCTCCTCTCGGCAATCATCGTATGCGGCGCTCACTTTGCCGATGACGCCGCGCACCTCCTCGCCGAACGCATCGGGCGCAAGCTGTGGGGCGCCTACGTCTCCTTTGACGACTTCCGACCGGCTCGAGCGACACTGTCGATGCTCCAGGCCATGCTCCTTACAGAGATCTTTGGCAAGCTGATGGGCACCCGGCCGCAGCACGAGACGGCACATCTCTTTCACAACTTTATTATCACTCTGGCCCGACGCAACGCCGTCTTTTCGCCCTCGAAAGTCAAGCTCCCAAGCCAGACGGAGGAGAAATGGCGCGCATGGTCTAGGGAAGAGGAAAAGAAGCGGATTGCATTCTTTGCTTTCATCTTGGATGCTCAGCACGCCACAATGTTCCGGCACATTCCCGCCCTCTCATCTTTCCAGATTCATCTTCAGCTTCCGTGCGACGAGGAAGAATGGATCGCCAAGACTTCACGGGACTGGGCGCAGCTTCGACGCCAACGGAGCAAAGACCCGTCGTACTTCATTGCTGCACTCAAAGCCAGCCTGAATCCGGATCATACACCGCCAATGTCGGATAAAGACAGCTTTCCCCAGTTTATTCTTCTCCATGGCCTAATGAGTGTCGCATACGATCTCCAGTGGAAGCAGCAGACGCTGCTGGCAGCCCCCGAGACGAGCGAGAGCATCTCGAGTTGGAAGGACAAAATCAAGGCCAGCTACAGTGAGCTTTTTCTCGGCTTACAGCTTGTGTCATTTCGCTTTAGACTGATCACCTCTACTCTCCCTACAGGCGCCTGGAAGCTCAGACTTGATGCTGCGTGCTATAATACCTCCTCGGCCACGGCACGAGCCATCTTTCGAGCAAGCCACAGCCTCGTGGTGTGGGCGCAAGTTGTGTTGCACGCTGATTCAGTTGATATTCAAGTGAGATTACAGACGTCTCTTCCCCTCTTGTTCCTACGCTGATGCTGTCTGAAGATCTATGCCGGCTTGCCAACCGTCCTCGGCCGGTTCATCGACCATCACACGTTCAGCGTTTCGAGACGTGCCTGCAAGGAGTGGGCGAGGAGCCGCGACGGGCGCATCGCAGCCTGGTTTGCGGCAAGCTTTCTCAAGGCTACACTCCTGGTCGATGCTGAAGATCGAGGCGCGACCACTCCCGGATTTGATGAGCTCTTGCACCATCACTGGGTCCAATATGTGAGACTTGGCCTCCTCCGGTCTTCATTGGCGTTTCCTGACCTTTTCTCCACAGCTCTGTGCTCTTACATTATGGGCATATGGGAAGGCATTAGCTCCGCCCAAGGCGAAACCGGAAATGCACAATCAGGCAAGACCGCGCAGTCAAGATAGCGGCACCGAATCTGGGCCCAGCTCGCTGTGAGTTCCGTCATATCTTCTAGCTCAATTGCATGATCCTGACGTTGATGCCGCTTTAAAAGGTCAAATCTCTTGCAGATAACACCAAGCCATCTTGCTCAGCGACGTCCGTCGATTCCGTCATTTGAGAGAACCAGAGCGGAGGCGACTGCCTTTTTGAATCAGGTGACGACACAGAGGCCAGAGGACGGCTCCCCGACGGAACACCCCTATCATCTCACTGCATCGGTCTTGGAGCTCGTCGATCGGGAAGTCAGAGGATCGCGATGGGAGCTAGAAAGAGAGGCCTCTGGTGTCCTAAGAAAGCTCATCAGAGCCGACCAGCAAGTTGGAGGCGTCATCACGGCCGTCCCGACACCGGCTGGAACGCCCCCTCCTTTGGGGACGAGGCTCGACAATGGCCAAAGAATCAAGATCGAAGGAGCTTGACATGTATCATTCCAATCCTTTCCCCACTCTTCTCTCTCTCTCTCTCTCTCTCTCTCTTCCAACCGTGTATCGTCATCGCCAGTACATGTCCTCTCTTTCTCAATTCGTATCTTAAGATCCGAACGCCCGATTCCTTGCTGTTGCCGACTTGGTTGTTGTGGCTTGCACGGCACGCCCTACGACACGTGCAGGCCAAATAAAATCGCCGGTTCAGTGGAGGCGAAACGCAGTCAGTTGCTGCAACCATTCGCACGCCCCATCCTCCTCTGCCATCTCTGTCTCTGCCTCTCAAGAGGGAGTCGCGAGAAAAGACTGGCGAAGAGAGACAGAAATAGGGTAGGGAGATGCCGCCATCATGGCTGAAAGGACTGGGCGAGATCGCGCAGAAGATCCCGCCCGAGCTCGAGCATGCAGACTGGACGAGGAGCCTCGCCATGGGCGAAGGGAGCAGCAGTGGGTTGGGGGGCTCAACCTTTGCAGAGGGCCTCCTTTCGACGTCCAATCTCGCTCTTCCCGGTGAGGTTTGTGCAATGGCTACGGATCCAGTCACGGGCTACTTGGCCGTGGGCACCGCGAACGGAACGATTCATCTCTTCGGGTCGCCCGCCGTACAGCTTTCGTGGACGATCCGGCCGGCGCTCAAGATCAAGCACCTCCTTTTCAAGCCAGGGAGCAGCCTTTTGATCGTCATTGGTGGGTTGCTGGTGTGCTCTGAGGTTCCGAAAAGCGAGCGTTTAAGATAGAGCTGACAATGAGCTCGCCACAACAGATGTGAAGGACAATCTCTCCATCTTTGACCTATCGAGGAGCGACCCTCAGGCGAGGGCGAAGGCTTCCGCAGAGACCGCCAACCCTTTCAGGGCCTCCTCGGGCACATCAGGCGGTGGTCTGAGTGGTCCCCCACACCCGGACACGCCGATGCGCGTCGGTGCATACAGCACAAGGAACAGCGTCCTTTGCATCGAGGCCTCGCCGGCCCATTCACACCTATTCATGGGGCTGAGGGACGGAACGATTGATACGTATGAGTGAGTGCGTCGCTTTTCCGAGATCCCATGATACATTCTGATCCTCTACCTTCTCTAGCTTGGAACGAATGAGCCCGAGCCCGTACAGGGTGCCCAATCTGTGGTGGGAAGAGGAAGAGATGTGAGTATGTCGCCTTAGAGAGTCGCACGTCTCTAGGTTGACACGCTCCATAGCCTCCGCAAGTCTGGTGTGCCTGATGCCCCTAATCGGCGGCACGTTCCTTTGGTCATAGGTGAGCTGACGGATGTGTAAGTCACGGCAAGGAAAGCAGGCAGAGATGCTCATGATACCGCCTCGGAACAGACATCAAGACGCACCCGCGGGACATCAATCAGCTCCTCATTGCCTACGAAGGCGGGATCATCCTCCTTGATGTCAAGGTGAGCTATATGCTGCACCGAAGGAATGCTACGGTGGTCTCAGCGCTTTCTCGCACAGGAACGAGCCGTTTTGAAGACGTTTCAGCTTCGCCATTTGCCAGGCGCAGCCGGATCGGGTGTCGGCCCACCAGAGGCAATGTGGACAGAGCGGTCGGCGCCGGCAACATGTATCGCTTGGCGCTCTGACGGTGCCGTCTTTGCTTCGGGTCACGAAGATGGATGCATCGCTTTCTGGAACATCGAGGACGACGACAAGCCCCTCACAGTCAGAACACTGGAGAGCGTCGATGTGGACAAAGTGGTCGGCATACCCGACGATATCCCGGGAGGTCCACCACAAAGTCGAGAGCCCATCTTCAAGCTGAGCTGGTCAGGCTTCCCCGAGCAGTCGTGGCTCGACATGGCCGCCAATGCGACGAGCAGGCAACAGAACGCAGATAGCCAACCACCGACAAAGGGGAGCATCCTCACCGTTCTGGGCGGCGCAACAGAACGTCATTCCTCGGGTCTCGTGTGCTTGCACTTTCCTCCCTACGCCGCAGCTCTTTCGCTGTGGAATTCGAAGACGCCCGACGCAATCGCTCGCGCGCGACAATTGTTGCGAGATTCTGTCGACACGGTCAGGGAGAGTCGGTACGTTACTGATTCGACCGTGGAGGACTATCTCTTGATACCGAGAGGCAATCCACACTACGGCATGGCCTATGATCCTATTGCCATCATCGCTTTACTCGCGTCCGATAGCAAGCTTCCTCCTCTGCCGCCTCCGTCTGCAGCTCGTGGCTTGGTCGCCTTTGCATTCCCTCCAGAAGATCGCGATCGGCCCAAGAGGGAGTCAGCAATACCTTTGCCAAGCTCTCCTGGGAGTAGCATACAGCATGTGCCAGGAAGGCAGCTCAATTTCCAGCAAAAGACGCTCAATCTACCCCTGGCCCTTGCAACAGCAGGTTCAGGCGCTATTCTTGGCGCCAGGCTGGTCGAGGTGTCCACCAATGCATATCGAAAATTGGCAGGCAAAAGGGATGTGACTGGCCCGTCCCACGGAGGGGCCGGCAGCGACATGGCCCAGGATGCAGCAGCTTCATCTTTCCACGGCGAGGATCTGCATCTTCACGGAGGCGAGGCGAGTCCCACCGCAGCGGGCGGAACAGGCGACAGGGTCGAGCTCGACATTATGGCCCGAGCAGAAAGATTCAGAGTCTTGATCACCTGGCATCTCGACGGTACCGTCCGTTTCCACGACGCTAGTCCCCAACTTTTGCTTCTCGGACACGCCAAGCCGCCATCCAATATGTCCTTATCGCCAATCCAACAAGCACAGAATCCAGCTCTACCACCGGACCTTGTTTTGCAGAAGGGCTTTCCATCCCCGCTCCCTCACCTCACCATCTCGGTACGCAACCTTGTGAACCATCGGTCTATGACAGGGCACCCCATCTTTGACCGACTCAGAGGCAATCTTTCTCGTCTTCGCGTTTCCGATGTTGCATTCGCGCCAGACATCCTCGAGACGGCCATAATCCTGAGCAGCGGTCAGGTGTTGCACTTCAAATTTGGCTTTGCCAAATTCTCCGAGAAGGACGAGCTTCAAGACATTGTCGCCGAAGAGGTACAGCAGGATGAAGACGCGGCCGCGGCCATGGTCTCTCACTTAGTCCCCTCGAGCCCCACGGGTGGATTGCATGCCCATCGGGACTCGATGAGGGAGTTGGACGGAGCCATGGCTGGCGCCATCGAAGACTTGCGCATGGAATCTCATTCGAGAGAAAGTAGCAATCCCCGCTCACCGGCGCAATACCAAGGAACAGGACAGCAGGGTGGTCCTCCCCCAAGACCGAAGAGGGATCCCAAGAGGATGGCAGCCGGCAATCGCTCAAGCGTCATCTCCTCTTCATCGTCCCAGAGATTCGGCGAGGATTTGCTTGGTTCGCCGAGATCTCCTCAGGCGCCTTCACCACAAGTTCCAGCCTCGCAATTCACTGGCCCAGTCGACGAGATCACGAGGATCTCTCACCTTGCCAGCTACAGCACTGACGGATTCAAGCGTAGGTATCAATTTTGTCTCTCTGAGATGTTGAAGGACGGATGGCTGATCTAAATTGCAGCAAACATCATCGTGGAGCTGGCGCGTGGTGAGGTAACAGCGGTCGGCGTCTCCGACATTGGTTTCCTGGCCGTTGCATGTGGGCCTGCGCTCGCAGTCATTGATTTGCGTGGGCCGGAATTGATCATCAGGGAGGGCTTTGGCGATGGGCATGATGCCAGACTTGAGACGCGCGAAGCCAAGAAGATGGTCGACGAGGAAGGCAAGAGCGTCATCTCCAAGCTCCTCTTCAGCATCTGCCGAACTGTGCAGAGCCCCGTGCTATCGCCTCAGCTTCTCGTCACACGCGACAATGGCTTGACATCAGTATGGACTTTTGCAAAGCAGATGGACCAGCACTGGCACTGCGTGCGCACTGCTGCCGTACGCATTGACGAACTAGCAAGGCCTGTCTCGCTCAAGGTGCTCGACATGGCTGGCAACGTCTGCACAGCTGTCCCTGCCGAGCTGCAGAGGAGCATGCGTGAGCAGACCCGGGCGAACGAGAACCCCGGCAGCGTGCCTCCCTCGGACTACAATGTGCTTCTAGGCATCGGTTTTAATTCCCTCGTCGTCCGAGTGGGCATCACCGGTCCTCGTCTGGCCAAAGCAGACGTTGGGGAGCGCATCGTGGCCGCCGGCGTGGTGGATCGGCGCGGCGAGAAGGTTTGCGCCGTACTGAGCGAGACGAGCATTCGTATCTTCTCGCTTCCTCACCTTGTGGACCTCACACGGTTACAGCGGCACAACAAGACGCAGGGCGAGAGGCTGGGAAGTGCGGCGCAGGCCGCTTTTGATGGCAGTGGCGACTTTGTCGAGGTGGCATCAAGCCTGGATGTGCGGCTGTGGACCATCTTTGCCACACTTCCCCGCCCAGGCCCTCCGTCGCTCTTGCTGTACACACCTGTATCGGTGCCTCTGCATCCCGGTGCTGTGGGCGCCATGGCATCGAGCGTGGTTGGGTGGCTCGGCGGCAAGAGCAGCAGCCTCACCCAAGGCGGCCAATTTGACGAGATGCTCGCGGGCCCGAAACGGCCCCCGCTGCCCAAGCTGCCTGAGCCACGACACGTCGAGGTGTCTGCCCAAAAGAAGCAGGCAGCGGAAGCTCGCGCAGCTCAACAGCAACACGCTGCCGCGCCAACCACCTCCGCGAGCGGTTCTCACGATGGCGCTTTCCAGAGAAAGAAAGATATGAGGAAAGAGGCGGTTCACGACACCCAGTCGGCGGCTGACCAAGCAGCATGGAATCTTGACCTGGCAAAGCAGAGGGGCGAACTGATGAATAACCTCGAGCAGGGCATGAGCTCGCTGGAGCGCGGTGCGAAAGAGTGGATGAAAAGGTGAGGTCTAGACCGGCTGAGGGTTTCTGGCTTGTCTCCGGCTAATTCAATCCCACAAAAGCGCGAGAGAGGACATGGTTAAACAGGCGGCTAAAGACAAGATCAGCAAATTCTTCTAATCCATCACGAGACTGGAGGTCTGTTCTGCTCTGCAATGAGAAAGAGAGATACGGCACCTGTATTCCGGGCTTTCGGAGAGCGGACTTATTCATAGCTGCCATTTGGTTCATCCATCCGTGCGCGTCGTCAGAATTGTGGCAGCGCCACATTTGATCGACCTTGACTAACCCCGTGTATTGTTTTGGTATTCTGGCCCGCGTGACTGGCTAGTCGGAAAATCCACGTGGGCTATGATGCGTCTATTCCGGTCGTTGTTGCCCTTTGCCCAGAGGGAAAAGGGAAAAAAAATTGCAATTTCTCAGGTGCGGTGGCCCCCGGCATTGGACACCTGATCAAGCAGCCATTGGCCAGGGCGGCGAAGGGCTACGACTGTCGTGCCACAATCCCCTTCGTTCACAACCTTTACCATCGACAGGAAAGTGACCCCAGTGTATCACACGACTGCCTATCCACTTCCGACCTCGACTAGAACGAAAACGCGACCGTTGACGGCGCGCCCACTGACGAGGGGCGGCGCGGCTTCGGCACCCTCACCCAAGGCCACTCCCTCACCCTTGCCACTCTCTCTCCTCTTTCTAGGTACTCGTCCCTCTACCGAACGAGTGAAGAGTGAAGAAGACGACGCCCTCACGTCGACTGTGGCGTGTGTGCACTCATATCGGCGCACCTTGCATCCGTCCGCGTCGCTCCGTCACCAAATCACCAAGGGTCGCGGTCGTGGTGGCGACACATACACACCCGTGGTTCGCTCGCTTCTCTGCACCTAACTCCCCGTCGAAAATGAGCTGTAGCGAACAATTGTGAGCTCCAGCTACTGAGCTTCGCTGGTAAAACCGTCACACGACAAAACCAGAACCCGACCTTGCCACTACCGTTAACTTGCCTCGGCGAATCGCCCGCGCTAGAACGAAGCCCCCAACGCCTTATACCACTGTGCTAGATCGAGATTTCCCTCAACCGACCATGACGTCCGAGCAAGATCCGACTGCGACTGGCAAGGACCAACAGTCCACGTCGTCCGTGTCAGCCAAGGAGGCTTCCACAGCCAGCAACTCTCTTTCCGCAAATGGCGGTAATGGTGGCGGTGGTATTGCCAAGGAGATGCCCTGTCCACCGGGTGCATCCAAGCCCCTTTTCAGCATGTCCTCGGCCTGGATGTCGGCAGAGGAGGCCGGCCAGCGGGAGCGGATGGCGAGGGAGATGCTTTCGGACAGCGAAACGGAATCCAACCTCTCTCGACCGCCTTCGCCAGAGAGGCATCACTATCCCAAGCATCGCCTCAGCGGCATGCAGAGCAAGGACAACAGTATGACCAAGCACGACTCCCTCACGTCGACGGGACTCGAACTTGTGCGCGAATCAAGCCCCTTTGATCCGAGGCCTGCACTTCAGAAGCAGCTCCAGCAACAGGCCAGCGGCACTAACGGGGTGGCTGCGGAGGTCAAGGACAAGGACGCTGGGACAAGCGTGGTGGCGGCATCTCAAGCTACAGTCGATGGCAAGGTCATTACTGCGCCTTCCTCCCGTCCTTCCTCTCCACCTCCTCGCGCCATGTCGCCGAGAGGAAAGAGCAACGCCACGACAAAGGTCAGCAGCGGCGGCAGTGTTATCGAGGGCATCGATGGCAATAAGGTCACCTCGCCCAACGGTTCGGCTACTTCTCCCTCGTCGCCGCCCGCTGATGGGGCTAAGGACAAGGACAAAGACAACCGTGGCATCTTGCGACGGATGCTTTCCTCATCAGACCAAGGTCCTGGTTCGAGTGCCGCACGTGGTGCCAACGCGTCCCCGTCGAGGAGCCCCATAGTTCGACCACAGGACCTCAACTATCGCTCCACTTCATCGAGGGGCTCATCGCCGCCCGGCAGCCCTGCCAACGAGCTGGCCACGCCTGCGCTCGACGCAGGCTTGTCGAACGCCATGCACAGCGTGCAGCTCGGTAGCGGCGGTCCCGGCAGCGTCACCAGCCCACCCTCAAGCCAGCCGCCGAGTCGCCAGGTCAGCATCAAGCGGGATGGCAAAGACGGGTCAGACGCCAAGTCTGGCGAGTCGGGGCATCGACTCACCGCCGCGGCACTCCGTGACTGGGAGGCCAAGGGCAGCAAGTCGAACGCAGATGCCGGCCAAGCGACTGGAGCGACTGTCAAGAAGACCAAGAAAGACGCAGACGCAAAGTCGAGCGCCAGCAGCACGCTCCGAGACATGATTATGGGTTCTGCCCCCAAGCTTAGCAGGCGCGGATCCAACACCTCAGCCGGCAACCGCTCGGACGGTGGAAGCAAGAAAGGAGGTAGCGAAAGCGGCAAGGGCGGCGGCGAGACGGCCAGCCTGCTGAAGAAGTACGGTGTCTGCGAGAAGGCAGCCATCGGCAAGGGCGCCACAGCTGTCGTTCGACTCGCGCACAAGTGGGACAGAAGCACCGAGAAGCTCTATGCCGTCAAGGAGTTCCGCAAGCGCCGCAAGAACGAAACGGAGAAAGAGTACGTCAAGAAGCTCACTTCGGAGTTCTGCATCTCTTCCACGCTCCACCATCTCAACATCGTGGAGACAGTCGACCTGGTCCAGGACGAGAATCGACACTGGTGCGAGGTGATGGAATACTGCCCCGGTGGCGACCTGTACGCGGCCATCAAGCGAGGCGGCATGTCTCAGGCCGAGGTCGAGTGCTGCTTCAAGCAGATCATCAACGGCATCGCGTACCTGCACAGCATGGGTGTGGCCCATCGCGACATCAAGCCCGAGAACCTTCTGCTCGATGCCGTTGGGCACATCAAGATCACCGACTTCGGCGTCTCGGACGTGTTCCGCATGTGCTGGGAGAAGTCGACGCACTACTCCAAAGGTCTGTGTGGCTCGGAGCCATACATTGCCCCCGAGCAGTTCGAACACAAGGAGTACGATGCCCGCCTCGTCGACGTGTGGGCTGCCGCCGTCGTCTTCTATTGCATGCAATTCCAGGAATTGCCGTGGCGCGTGGCCAAGATGAGCGACCCAACCTTCAAGGAATTCGTCCATCAATACCACGGCAGCAATGCGCCATCGCCCCTCAACAACCTGAGCCCACGAGAGTGCCGGCCTCTGCTCAAGAAGATGCTCTGCCCTGATCCAAAGGGAAGGTACATGACAGAGGATATCCTCAAGGATCCGTGGTTCCAGTCCATCTCCGTATGCGAGAACAATGTTGCGCCCGACCACAAGCATGTCGTCGTGGCCGCTCAGCTGTCGTAGGGAAATGTCGGCAGTCTGTTCGCTAGGACTCAGACCACCCGCGCATACATGAGAGAAGCAGGGAAGATGCTCTTCTCTCTCACTACCTCTTTTCAACGGTCGGATCGACTTTTTCTCTCCTCATCTGGCCGTGTCTCTTTCGCAGCCTTAGACGGATGGATGTCTATAATTCTTTTGTTACGATTTGCCAATGCGATGACGAGCCTTTATTCCAGTCCTTTTCCCTGGGAGAACTGCGCCCTTTCCCTTTAAGAGAAATAGTGTCTGCCTTGGATTACAAGCCGAGGTTGCCGGCGGCATCGATGGCACTCGGAAAATTATGCCTACGGTGCAGCTGCGGCAACGCTTTAGCGATCGGTTTTTCGTCCAAATGTCCTGGTCTGCTTGCCTTGTGCGCTGATGTCGTTTCCTATGCTGTCTTGCGAAGAGCAGAGACAGATACTCCGTACTACTACTCTTAGCAAAACAGAGTGGCTGCGGCCGTCCACCTTCGAAAGCTGACTGAGTCGTTGCGTCTTTGGAGCCTTTTTTTTAGCGTGTGCTTCCTTGGAGTGATTGATGTATTATTAGCTGTGCAGTACCTTCCCCGCATGCGCGCACACACGACAGTGCAGTCCTTGCAATCCCAGACAATCGCGGATGCGTTGCAGCAAAACTATGATCCGGTCTGGAGAGAGCATAGCAGGGTCGGTCGCGATGCGAGACCTCTCTACATAAAGTGTTTGGTGAGGCTCGCTCATTTCCGCACAGCGGCTGCTTCGAAATTTGCACGCAACAAGCACTACTACTGCTACTGCTAGCGGAAACAGCTCCCTGGAGATAGAGCGGAGAAGAAATTGGCTTGCATCGCCCCACGCCGGTAACGGCTGCTGCACCCTGAATCTTTCCTTTTTTAATTTCTGCTTTTCTGGGGCCAGGGCATTATTTATTGTTGTATTTTAGGAGCGGTGGAATTCCCATTTGCGTCGTTTGAGTAATGCAGGTGCAGCAATGACGGTGTTTTTTTTTTCTTCTGTTTGGTGGAGAACAGAGGTGGAGCGGAACAACAATTAATCTGCGTTGAGGAGGGGGAGGGACCTCTGCCGCGGATTCAGGCTGTCTTGACCCACTTGTCCTCCTCTTCTCACCATCCAGAGACCATGGAAGAGAGCAAGAAAACGTCTTCGTCGCCGCGCGACACCCTCGTCGAAGACAAGGAGGCCAACGGCGTGGTCGAGCTGGACCACCGTGTGTCGCCTTCGAAGGACGGAAAAGTCAACGATCCATACCTGGTCACGTTTGAGCCACACGATGCCGAGAATCCGCGCAACTGGAGCAAGGCGAAGAAGTGGTATCTGACCATATTCTGCAGCTACCTCAATGTCCTCGTCGCTTCGCAGGCCAGCGCCTACTCGACGGGTCAGGAGCAGCTCGAGAAGGAATTCAACATGAGCTCAGAGGCGGCCACAGTCGGCCTCAGTCTCTATGTCCTGGGCTTTGCCCTGTTTCCCATGGTCGTCGCACCGCTTTCTGAGGCATTCGGGAGGAGGATCATCTATGTTGTCTGCTGGGTTAGTTGTTGATCGACTCTTGTCGCCTCTTTTCCAATGGCTGACCACCAAGGAGATAGGCATTCTGGGTCATTCTCCAGTTCGGCGTCGCGTTTGCGCCCAACAAGGGTTGCCTCTTTGCCTTTCGTTTCCTGACTGGCTGCTTTAGCTCACCTCCGCTGGCCAACACGGGTGAGCTCGTTGAGCCGTGTCGTTCTTTCGCTCAGGAATACTGACTAGCATCGACCCAGGCGGCGTCATTTCGGATCTTTGGGGTCGAGATGAGAGCGGACCTGCGATGGCAATCTACGTGTTTGGCTCGACCATTGGCCCTCAGTTGGGCAACGTCTACGGCGGCTTCATTGCCCAGCAGCTCGGCTGGCGCTGGGTGTTCTACCTGACAAGTATCCTCATCATGGGTGTCCACTGGTTTGTCATCGTGCTCACCCTCACCGAGACGCGCCACAACATCATCCTCGCGAAAAGGGCCGCGCGACTGAGGAAGCAGACGGGCGATGATCGTTACGTGTCTGTTCGACAGGACGAGAAGAAGACGGTGCCGCAGATGCTGCGAGTCTCTCTCTCTCGGCCCTTCGTCTTCCTGTTCACCGAGCCCATCACACAGTTCGCCGCCGTCTGGAACGGCCTGCTCTACGGTCTAATCTTCCTCTTTAACACCGCTATGGTCATGGTCTTTGGTCCTGACAATGGCGGTTACGCTTGGAAGCATCCGGGAGTGGTCCAGTTGACTTTCCTTGCCTTTATCGTCGGCGAAGCCATCGGCCTTTGCTTGTTCCCCTTCACCCAGGAGCGGTACTACCAGCGCAAGGTCAAACGGGCAGGGGCCTCTGTGCCAGAAGCTCGAATGGCTTCGGGCACCATCGGGTGCTGCCTGCTCCCCATCGGCCTCTTCCTCTTCGCCTGGACCTGCTACCCCTCGATCTACTGGCTCGTGCCCTTGATCGGAGCCGTCATCTTCGGGTAGGTTCAACGAGTCCTTGCCCTGTCCACCTGAGCAGCTGCAAGTGTTGACCTAGGTGCCTCTTGCCACAGAATCGGCTTCTTCCAAGTCTTGTATGGCATCATGAGTGAGTTGCGCGAGTTTCGTTAATCCCCTTCCATTGCTGACGCTTTCCATCTGCTAGGCTGGACTGTCGACAGCTACCGAGAATACTCTGCTTCAGCCCTGGGCGCTGTTGTGTTGATCAGGAACATCTTCGGGGCCGTGTTTCCCCTTGTCGCTGGTCCGATGTACACGAATCTGGGAAACCACTGGGCCTCGTCCCTGATTGCGTTCCTCGGCCTACCTCTTATTCCGTGAGGCTCTTCCTTGAACTCGAATGGTTTGAGGATGTTGCAGCTGACACATGGCCCATGCAGCGTCTCCTGGTTCTTCTTCTACAAGGGTGCTGTCATTCGCAAGAAGTCGCCTTGGGCCGCTGAGCACTTTGACGACGACGAGGATGCACCTCATTGATCTTAGCCCGTCTACTGCTCTGCAACAAGTCCTGCTTCATGTGCTCGCTCATCCCTGTACTCTTTGCATTCACCGACACCGTAGAAGCTAAATCGAAAAGTCAGTCCGCACAAATTTATTGAGAAGTGAAGATTACCCCCCCGCGACGCGTCCTTGACGCGTCTTTGAAATTGCTTTTCGGACGCACCCTTCTCAAGCCAACCAACCGCTACCCTTCAACATCAACTTCGACGACAACGAGAGACGACGCGACGCCAAAATGCCGCTCGTTCAGCTCGAGGTTGAAAATTTCAAGAGCTACCGGGGCAAGCAGATCCTCGGTCCCTTTGACAAGTTCACAGCAGTCATTGGGCCCAATGGAAGCGGCAAAAGCAACCTCATGGACGCCATCTCCTTTGTGCTGGGCGTCCGGAGTGCGCAGCTGCGCTCGACTCAGCTACGCGACCTCATCTATCGAGGAAGGAGGGCCGGTGATGTTGAGGATGACGATGACGACGAAACAGCAGGAGAAGGAACGGCGAGCACGGCAAATGTCACGGCCGTCTTTGAGGATAGCACTGGGAGGCAGCATCGCTTTCAGAGAAGGTGGGAAGAGACTTGATGGGTACCAAGGTGGCCCATGAGCCGCAGCGTATATGAAAACATATGAGACTGACAGATCAGCTCATTCCCACAGCATCACGGCGAACGGCTCGAGCGAGTACCGGCTCAATGGCCGTGTGCTCAATGCATCGACGTATATCAGCAAGCTCCAGGGCTTCAACATCCTCGTCAAGGCCAAGAACTTCCTCGTCTTCCAAGGCGACGTCGAGGCGATTGCTTCTCAGAATGCAAAAGATCTCTGCAGGCTCGTCGATCAGATCAGCGGGTCGCTAGAGCACAAGGATGCATACGACACTGCCAAAGCGGCTCAGCAGAGGGCAGAGGAGAACTCGACGTTTGCTTATCACAAGCGCAGAGGTATCAACTCGGAGCTCAAGCAGTTCAAAGAGCAAAAGGGCGAGGCAGAGAAGTTTGAAAAGCTTCAGCTGGAAAGGGTGAGTCTGAAGACGAGCTGCAATGGAGGATGACGATGAGGCTGACCGCTGTATGCATGCGCGTAGGATGAACACGTCTTGCGTCACCTACTCTGGCGTCTCTATCACATCGAGCAAGGCATCGATACCCATTCAGCTTACATTGGCGAGCAGAACGCCAAATTGCCAGATCTTCGAAAGACACTGAGCGAAAAGGAGAAGGCCGTCGAGGATGCGCGCAGGGAGCAGGCAAAGACGGCCAAGGAGCTCATCAAGGAGCAAAGGTTGCTTAGCCGAAGAGAGAAGGAGCTCGAGGCGCAGCTGCCAGGCATTGACGCTCTAGACGAGAAGATCGCGCACGCCGAGCGCAAGGCGGCCAACGCCGAGAAGATTTGCACGGCTGTGGAGCGCGACGTGGCCAAATACCAGGCGTCCGTTGCAAGACTGGAGCTGGATTACGAGCGGGCCAAGCAGGCTGCTGACCAGGCTGCAGAAGAGCAAAGACAGGCGCAGAGTGCGCGCGGACTCACACTGAGCGACAGCGACCTCACAGATTATCACAACCTCAAAGGGGAAGCCAACCTGCGAGCAACGTCCGAACGTCAGAAGCTCGAGAGTCTTTCCCGAGACATTCGATCGCAGCGAGCAGCTCTCAAGGACCTCGAGGAGAAGCTATCAGCCCTGCAGCGTCAGAGAGAAAAGCTATCAAGTGAGGTTGATGCACTCACTGACCGCAAGGCGAATCTCGACCAAAGGCATTCAGAGGTCGAAGCGAGTCTCAAGTCGACGCGGGACCAGCTTGATTCGGCTCAAAAGCAGAGGTCGAAGATTGCTGAGCGTGAGATCAAGCTCAACGAAGATCTGCAGATCTGCCTCAATAAGATTCTCGATGCCAAGAACCAGAAGCAGGCTTCAGAGCGAGAGGCAAAGATGAAGGCAACGCTCAACACGCTGAAAGAGACCTTTCCGGGCGTCCGAGGAAGGCTCCTTGACCTTTGCCAGCCAACACAGCAAAAGTACGACTTGGCTGTCACGACCGTCCTGGGCCGAAACGCGGATGCCATTATTGTCGATTCCGAGAAGACGGCAATTGGCTGCATCGAGTATCTTCGCAACCAGCGAGCCGGCCAAGCTACTTTTATCCCACTCGACACGGCTCAGGTCAAGCCGATCAATGACCGCCTGAGAAGCGTGGCCAAAGGTGCTCGTCTGGCGATCGATGTCGTCCAATTCGATTCCTCGCTCGAGAGGGCCATGCAGTATGCCTGCGGCAATGCTCTGGTCTGTGACACGATCGACGTGGCCAGGCACGTATGCTATGAGAAGAAGCAGGAAGTCAAGGGTGCGTTGTTGTTTCACAAGAATGGAGAGTGTGGGAACTTATCTTTCAAGCATTTGCAGCCGTGACGCTTGAGGGTACCGTCTTCCACAAGCAAGGTCTCATCACCGGTGGCCAGACGGGCGAAGAGCGTTCGAGGCGATTCGAAGACCATGAAATTGACGGCCTGAACCGTCTACGAGATCAGCTCTTGGGAGAGCTCAAGGACCTGGGCAAGCAGAGGTTCGAGTTGGTGAAAGACGACAAGCTCCTTGCACAAGTTGGCCGGTACGAGGCCGAGCTGTCTACGTTGAAGGACGAGCTAAGCTCGGTCGAGAAACGCTTGAAAGGAGCTCGTGATGAGCTCCGCATTGTAGAGCAGCAGATCAACGAGACGACGCCGAAGAGAGATGCCACTCGAACGACGCTGCAGACGACGGAGAACGAAGCCGACTTGCTACAGGCCATCGCAGACCGAGAGGACGATGCCGTATTTGCTCAATTCTGTTCCCGGATCGGTGTCGCCAACATCCGCGAGTATGAGGAACGGCAACTCAAGGTCATGCAGCAGCAGAGCGATGCTCGCCTAGAGTATGAAAGGCAAATGAAGCGTCTGGAGCACCAGAAGACTTTTGAGAAGCGACAGCTCGACGAGGCAGAGGCACGGGTGGGCTTGAACCGTAGGGTCATTGCCAAGGAAGAAGAGAAAATCGACTCTCTCAAGAAGGACAAGGAGCAGCTGGAAGTGGACATCGAACAGATCAAGAGCCGCATCGGCGAGATTCAGGGCCGTTTGGACCAGCTCAAGACAGAGGATGCTAGCAGGACGGCGACGCTGGCTGAAGCGAGGAAGATGGCCCACCGTGCGTCCAAGGCTCTCGAAGCTGTTCACAAGGACGTCACAGCGCGCAATGACGAGCTTGAGAAGCTAGCAATCGAACGATCAGCCATCTACCGCCGCTGCCGCCTCGAGGAAATCGAGCTGCCATTGATCAAAGGCTCTTTGAAGAAGGTGCCGCTGGAGGAGGCTAGCCGAGACGAGGGCAACACGACCTCGATGGACATCGACGAGGACGCGACGCAGCAGGCCATCACGGTGCCCGACTACAGCGTCGAGGTCAACTTTTCTGGCTTGGACGACGACGAAAGGGTGGACGGAAGCGATGCCATGGGTAGGGAGCTTCAAGGCAAAATTGACGAGGCCAATGAAGAGATTGAGAGGATGACGCCCAATATGAAGGCTGTTCAGAGGCTCGACGACACTGAGAGCAAGCTCAAGGAGACCGAAGCCGAATTTGACCAGTACCGCAATGAGGTCAAGGAGGCGCGCGAAGAATTTGCTCGCATCAAGCAATTGCGTTGCGACCTGTTCAACAAGGCCTTCAAGCACATCGAGAGCCAGATTGATCCGGTGTACAAGGACCTGACCAGGGGCAAGGGCGCTCCCAACGGCGGAAGAGCCTACCTCACCCTCGAGGACAGCGAAGAGCCGTACAATGCCGGGCTCAAATACCACGTGATGCCGCCATTGAAGCGATTCCGCGAGATCGAGGAGCTGTCGGGCGGCGAGAGGACGATGGCGGCCCTTGCCCTGCTCTTTGCGATTCACAGCTATCAGCCCGCTCCCTTCTTCGTCCTCGACGAGGTCGATGCCGCGCTGGACTCGACGAATGTGGCCAAGGTGGCATCCTACATCCGTTCGAGGGCCAGCACCAAGTTCCAGTTCATTGTCATCTCCCTCAAAGCTTCCCTCTACGAACGCAGCTCGTCCCTCGTTGGCGTGCTGCGCAATCAAGAGCTCAATTCGAGCGCAACGCTCACGCTCAACCTCGAGCAGTATGCCTGACGACTCAGGCTCCTTGTACCATAGCGCATACCTCCGAATCAGCGACTTTCCCCATCTGTACAGACTCTCTCGGACAAAGTCCAAAATCACTAGTGCTATCTTCATCCACACACCCAAAGCAGCGTTGCTCTTCGGCAAGATAAAGCACTGTACTTGGCGCGCCAGATGAGATGGGTGAAGGGCCTATCTTACCCCTGACCGAGCCTTCGCCTTTGAGCTTAAATTTCGCGCGCATAGGCTGAGACCTGTGTTAGTCTAACTAATGTTTAGGACCAACTCTACTTGCGAAGGACCAAGCGAAGCCTGACGATTGAGCGCGGCGCAAGGAAGGCGTTCACACCAACGAGGTCGACTTTTCGAGCGGGTGTGCTGCGATAAGGGACACTCGGACTCACTATAGCCAAGAGCTGCCCCACAAACATTAGGAGGACGACGACGAGGGCGAAGACGTGCCGACCAAGCTCGCGTGACCGAGAGAGACCAACACTATCGCTAAGGCTCAATTCCTGGATGCGGACGCGATAGGATCAGAGCATGGGGATCTGGCAAGCGGCGACGGCTCCTTTGGGCAGCAGGGGTGAGGCTAAGAGCAGAGAGGGACCGCAAGCACCCCTAGCTGCCCCCACGCTGCTGGCGGATGCGCAATCACTGCTGAGGCGCTTTGTGGCTTATGTCGACCCAACTGCACTCAGGGGCCTCAGCCAAGAGGATGGTGCAGAGGTAGACGAGGTGCCAATCGCCGACTGGAACATACTGCATACTTCTTCGACGGGCGCACCCTCGAGCATGCCGGATCTGTCTCCGTCCATCGTCGTACGTGCACATCCTGCAACCAACAAACACCTCTTTTCGGTCCAGTTCGTCGTTCCTGGCGTCACGGCCCGCCAGTTCTGGACGCTGATGGCCAACACCACCAACCGGTATCTGTGGGACGGAAGCATCGAGGAAGGCGATGTCAGGCGTTGGCTGCACGCGGACGCGGAGCTCGACGAGCGAGAGGCTGGAATTGCGGCTGCGCTTGGTGCAAAGGTCGAGTACATGCGCTTCGGTTCGATGTGAGTACGGCTCCCAAGAGGTCTTCTGGCGGTAGCAGACTGTGCTGATACGCTTCGTTGTCGAACAGCATGCTCGTGGCAAGCAAGCGAGACATGGTCCTCCTCACTGCTGATACCCGTCTCGACTCCGACGACGCCTCGTCGCCCGAAAAGGTCCGTCTCGTCTCGGCAAGCTGCTCTATCGAGGATCCCTCGTTGCCTCCGAGAAAAGGCTACAGCCGCTTTCCACTCAATATCGGCGGTTTTCTCGTCGAAGATCTGGGCTCCAGCGGTCTGCCGGGCGACGACGATGTGAGCCAAGCGGCGATCAGAGTCACCCAAGTCTCGGACTTGGGCGAAATGGCTGCCTGGGTGCCCGCGAGCGTTATTCGCATGGTCGCCGGCTCAATGGTACCGAGAAGTGTAGCAGCTATTGCAAGGATAGCTGGAAAGCTGGAAATCCCAGCAGTGCTGCGACAAGCTCCAACGCAGATTGGAGAAGAAGAGCCGGCGGAAAGTATAGAGAAGACAGACATGCTGGAAGTGGTGGAGCTTCAGTATGGATTCTGGCAGCGAAATCGCTGCATTCCAGCGCTCGTCACCCCT
The DNA here is from genome assembly GCF_003144295.1 of Acaromyces ingoldii. NCBI lineage: Eukaryota > Fungi > Basidiomycota > Exobasidiomycetes > Exobasidiales > Cryptobasidiaceae > Acaromyces > Acaromyces ingoldii. Next base: position 658,968 of record NW_020290251.1, on the reverse strand, counting down.
GATACCCTTGGCATGCTGTCAGCGTCGACTGTGAGAAGACGAAGCGGAAGGAGAGTCTCGACAACGAGCTCGAAGCAATCGCATCACGTCGCCGCTACGCAGCCACCAGCGTCTTCTGTCTCTTCCTTGGAGTCGGCGCCTGCTCATAGCGACCCGCCATACGGACTGACGCTGCAGCGCCTCTCGACGCGGCTGCCAGGCTCTTCTGCACCTTCACCCAACGGTCGAAGCGCACACAATGCCACAAACGGGTCTCAGGGCTACCCGTTCCCGACAGATAGAGGCGAGGCTGAGGAAGAGTCTACCATGGACTCCGACTCGGTGGGCATTAGCAGTGGGAGATCAAGACTGAGCATTGCAGTTGGAAGCGGCTCTGAGACGATCCCAGGCACACCCGATCAGGACGACAGCGAGAGGGAAGACGAAGAAACCGAAAGTAGCGACGAAGACGGTGGCGCAGAAAAGTGCGAGTCTGAGACAGGAGGAGACAGAGATGCGACGTGCATAGTTCGCCAAGCTATCGATCCGGACGAGCAGCATGTGACTCAGGCACGGCCGAACCTGCTTGGCTCGTCGAGAGACTCTATGCACGTCTCGCTGGAAGATGGCGCTCAAAGGCTTCACAGACGACTGGCGCGCCTTTCCAAGGTATTTCACGAGCAAGGACGAAGTGCTAGCAGTGCTGGGAGCGATGGACCGGAAAAGGAAGCAGCAGACCTTACCGCCTTGATCGCCGAAGCCCTACAGGCAGACTTGGGGGGCGAGAAGGTGGCCAAGGGTTTTCAAGATGGCGCAAAGAGGAAGAGCAAAGCACAACGCGAGGCAAGCCGTATTTCAGCACTGCTCCTCTCAGGCTCAGACGCGGTCGCTATGGCCATTGCACCGGCTGCTCGGCAGAGCTACGCCTCTGTCAGATCACCCCACAAGTCTGCCTATCCTTCGGAAGTCATCGTCGAAGAGCCATCTGACGCACCAATCACTGGTCTGGACGCCACTGTCAAAGGATCTGAGGAACCTTCGAGGCGCACCCGTCTTCATTCCCTTCATCGATCAGCGTCAGGCGCGTCAGCATCGTTGGCTCCCCCAGCAACGTCGCAGGAGTTCGCAAATGGGCTCAGACAAAGGGCAAAGGATGCGGCATCAAGGAGCCCTTCCTTCGCCTCCTCGCTGAGCAGCAGTGACGCCCTGAGGCGAAAAGCGCTCTCTTCTGATATATCTTCCATCGCATCCACAAGCAGCAACGAAATTGCAGCATCAGGCTGGACGTCGGGCTTGAAGGACGTTCCATACGCACTAGCACTGGGTATTATCTCGCTCGCCTGGGCGGGCAAACAGTCGATCGATGGGCACGTTGAAGATGTCGCCGATCAAGGATCCCATGAAGACATTCTGGGCGACCCGGCAGGCTCCTCCTTTGTCATGCCTTCAGCCTCTGCTCTGGACTCTGCTCGCAAGCTCCTTCAACGAACGACAAATCCTCTTGTGATCAAAGCCAGCCCCGCCCCGACACGTCAGCCTCAGAAACCCAGGCCATCGTCGCACTACGATCCTCAGGACAGCAAGCTGCACCCGTTCCCTGCCTCGCTCGGGAAAGCAGGTGGACACAATCTCCCTCCTTTGGGCATTGCAGCCAACAAGCCTGTGCTGATGGAATGCGCACCTGCCAAGAGCCACAATGGCGACGAAAATATGGGCAGCTCCCATCATCCGTCCATAAAGTCCAGCTGGTGGTTTGGCTGACGTGCTTGTTTACTGCTGCTGCTCTCTCGCATTCATCACGATTCTTCGTCGTCATCGATGCTCCCCTTGATGTGATACTATCTTGATGCCCCGCTTTGATGTGATACCATCATAGATGCACTTCTCCACAAAGAAGATCTGATGTGTTATCGGAACACGTGCCGCGGCATCACGGACTGATATCCGTCTCGTCCCTAAAAAGCACAATTGAGGGTCCCCCAAAATACAGCGATCACCCTTGGCCCTCTGGCAAAGATGTCCACCACGCTCAGCGCCGTTGGGGCGAGAAGCAATCATAATGACCCATGCCTCATCGTTGCGTTGCATCTAAACGAGTGTTCCTTCGCCTTGTCGTCCCCGATAGGGAGCAGGGCAAGCGAGCGAGCGGCAAGCTGTGGCGCTCCGTCGTTTAGAATGAGAGCCCGATCGAAAATCTAAGCGCGCGCGCGCGCGTGTCTGCTTGACGCACGCTGCAGCTGCTGCTTATTTTGTCCAACAACATACGTCCTTGCCTTGGCCTATCTCAGCTGCAACGGACCTTTACCCCACCCGGAGCCTCGCGTATAATACAGATCGCCCCTCTCCTGACGTGGACCTCCTGACTCCCCCTCCTCATCTACCTTCTCTCTCTCTCTCTCTCTCGGCATCTTGTCCATCGACCCTTTCTTCTCCCTGGAGAAGATACTTCGTCATAGACATGCCCGCCTCTGATTCACCCCTAGCCAGCATGGCCAGCCTCAAGAGCAACCTCTTGACGCCGCCTTCAGGCCCTGGCACGCCCAATCGAGCACATACGCCCGCCGTTGCCAACAACTCGTACGTGTTGTTGCTCTTTCTGAGAATGCGCTTCGAGACTGACGATATCCTGACAGTGGTTACAACGACATTATCTTTGAGGGCAAGAAGGATCAGGCGAGCCAGGTCAAGGCGACGCTCAAGGAGCGGGGCTTTATTCCTCCAGATCTCGTCGATGCCGAGGTGGACTGGTTCTACCTGTGAGTTGTTCGCTCTGTCTCCAAGCAAGGTAGCGCGCGCAGACGGAAACTGAACCTCCTTCACACAGGAACCTGGGCATCTCTGATACCTACTTTGCTCTCGAAACGCCAAAGACGATTTCAGATCATATTATGGCCTTGTATGGCGCAAAGATTCTCGCCTATACCAAGCACTCCAACAGCCTCGACATTGACCTGGAGCATGCGACCGACGACGGCGCAGTCTTCATTCACTCGAGCCAGGCCGGTAGGAGCTCCGTCGGCGGGCCTCAGTGGGAGAAGCGCATCGATGCAAATTACCTCGACAAGTCGACGGCAGCGAATGCCTACCGCTTGGAGACGTATCGCGCCGCCGGAAGCGTGTCGGCCCAGTCTACGCAGCAGCTCCGCTGCTACTTTGTGTCCAAGTGCCACTTTGTCGAACCGATCCCCAAGCCCGAAACTCCAGAGTGGGCCGACATTCGCAAGGTCAGCGACCGCACCTTCCTGACGAAGGCGTCTGAAAACACCCTGGCCGTGTACCAGGAGGTGATGGACGAAGCTCTGAAGCGCCATGGCCCCGTCATTGAAATGTTCGAAGTAGAAGGCAGCCGGGAGCGCCGCATCGTCATTGGCTACCGCATGGAAACGACGAAGAGCTACTTCAGCGCCCTCTCTGACCTCTACCACTTTTACGGCCTCTTCTCCTCGCGCAAGTACGTCGAGCAGTTCAGCAACAACGTCACGATCATCTCCATCTACCTTAACCCCATGCCCGGCATGAAGGGTCCGCCAATCGAGCACTCTATCTGGCAGATCATCAAGGAGGCCAGCCTGCTCTACGTTCTGCCCGAGAACCCCTTCTTCCAGTCGGGTGCTTCCGAGTCATGTCACGCTGTGCAGGAGGCGACGTACGCGTACGTCGGCTGGCTCTTTGCCCAGCACTTTTGCAACCGCTTGGGACAGGCCTACCAGGCCCTTCGCAACGTCCTTGATGAGTCCGACGCAGCCCAAGCTTCGATTCTCAACGACATCAAGCTGCGCTTCCGCGAAGAGACATTCACTCGCCAATCCATTCAAGAGGTCATGCTCTCGCACCCAGACATTGTCCGGCTCCTCTACGTCCACTTTGCCAACATCCACTATCCCGGCGCCGAAAATCAGGAGCTGGTGCCGACGTTGAGTTACCAGCGCCTGGTCAAGGAGGAGGTTCTCAACGATGTGCAGATGTACGAGAGGATCCGCAAGGCAGCAGGCAATGCCCACGAGCGACAGGTGCTCGAGGCACTCCTCTTTTTCAACAAGGCTGTGCTCAAGACAAACTTCTACACGCCAACCAAGGTCGCCCTCAGCTTCCGACTCAGTCCCGATTTCCTGCCGGACGTCGAGTACCCCCTGAAGCCCTATGGCATCATCTTTGTCGTTGGTGCGGAGTTCCGAGGCTTCCACGTTCGCTTTCGTGACGTTGCCCGGGGTGGTATCCGTATCGTGCGCTCGCGTAACCGAGAGGCGTATTCGGTCAACCAGAGGTCTCTGTTCGATGAGAACTATGCCTTGGCCAGCACACAGCACCTCAAAAACAAGGACATTCCTGAGGGAGGCTCAAAGGGTACAATTCTTCCCACTCTCGAAGCAGACCCTCGACTCTGCTTTGAGAAGTACGTCGACGCCATCTGCGACATTCTCATCAAGGGAGAGACGCCTGGTGTCAAGGAAGAGATCGTCGATTTGGTCGCCAAGGAAGAGATCCTCTTCCTGGGCCCCGACGAGGGCACAGCTGACTATATGGACTGGGGAGCGGAGCACGCCAAGGAGAGAGGAGCTCCCTGGTGGAAGTCTTTCACCACCGGTAAGACTGCGGCCACGCTCGGCGGTGTGCCCCACGACACCTGGGGCATGACTAGTCTGTCGGTGAGGCAGTACGAGGTGGGCATCTACCGAAAGCTTGGCCTTAAAGAAACGGAGGTGACCAAGGTTCAGACGGGAGGGCCCGACGGAGACTTGGGCTCCAACGAAATCCTCCTCTCCAAAGACAAGACTGTGGCCATCATCGATGGTTCCGGTGTTCTGTACGATCCCGTGGGCATCGATCGTTCGGAATTGGTCCGGCTGGCCAAGGCGCGAAAGATGATCAACAATTTTGACACAAAGATGCTGTCGAAGAACGGCTACCGCGTCTTGGTTGAAGATCAGGACGTGCGGCTGCCGACGGGCGAGTTCGTGCCCGACGGCGTTGCTTTCAGAAATGGGGCCCACCTCATCTTCAAGGCCGACATGTTCGTTCCCTGCGGTGGCCGACCCGAGAGCATCAACATCAGCAATGTCAACAAGCTTTTCGACGCGGACGGCAAGTGCAACTTCAAGTACATTGTCGAGGGCGCCAACCTCTTCATCACCAAGCAGGCTCGTATCGAGCTCGAGAGGAGAGGCGTAGTCCTCTTCCCCGATGCCAGTGCAAACAAGGGTGGCGTCACCTCGAGCAGTCTTGAGGTCCTTTGCGGCCTCAGCTTGACTGACGAAGAGTACACTCAGAGGTAAGCTTTAACAATTCCCATGCTGATCCGCGTGTGAAGAAAGCTGACAAGTGGGGCTCGACAGAATGACATTCAAGGACGGTAGAACGCCGCCAAAGTTTTACCTTTCGTATGTGGCCGACATCCAGAACATTATTTGCGCGAATGCGGCGAAGGAGTTTGAAGCCGTCTGGGCCGAGCACCAGAAGACAGGCAAGCCGCGCTCCGTCATTTCGACTGAACTCTCGCAGGCCCTCAATCGGTTGTCTGAAGAGCTTGAGGCGACCGATCTCTTTGATCAGCCAACCATCCGGCATGCTGTTATGGCCCAGGTCTTCCCCAAGACGCTCATCGAGCACGTTGGCCTGGAAAAGCTCTGCAGCCGCATCCCTAGGGCGTACGCATCGTCGGCCTTTGCCGCATTCCTGGCCGCCGACTTCATCTACAGGAACGGCCCGAATGCCAGCGCAGTGGCGTTCTACAAGCACGTCTCGGCCCTCGAGCAGGGTTTCAAGCCAGCATGATTTAGTTGAATGACCGTCCTCCAGTACTTTGTAGCACGCAAGAAGAACAATGAATTCGAAAGGTTTAGAGCTGACAAGAGTTTTACTGCCAATTGCCAGTTGGACACCTCCCATGATCGCTGCCAACTGAGAGAGCGGCCAAGATTTCTAGAGCGGAGAAGGTGGTTTTGTCCTTTTTGCACAGAATCGCCAGAGGGGAAGACACAACACACAAAAATTGAAACATTTGAGCAGATCATTTCTTTTTCCTCAATTCTCCTCGTCCCTCCGCGCTGGCGCGTTGTCGTTGTCGCCGTCGTCAACGATCTTACAAGAGACAATAGAAGGGACAGGATGCCGGCCGAGGAAGAAGAAGAGCGAGACAGACGGAGGAGAGACTTGCAGCCGAGGGCAACACCGGTCCCCAGACCTGCGTACTACCACGATGACATCTTCAGACGAGCTGCTCCTCCCGCTGCGCACAGCAATGCGACCAACCACTCGGTCAGCCATTTCAGTAATACGAGCACCACCACAATAGGTGGCACTACGACGATTGTCACCATGACAGTTCCCCCGGAGATGCCGTCCTCACCCACAGCAACGTCTTATCCCCTTCCCGGCGGGCCAAGTGGCGGTGAAACAAGTGCTCAGCCCGGGCCCGAACAGACCAGAAGCGCCGGTCAGCTCGCGGGACTCATGGTCGGGGCATTGCTTGGTGGGATGGCCCTTGTGAGCGTGCTCATCTGTCTGGGCTGCTTGGGCTGGCGCACCTCGAAGAAAAAGAAAAAGAAGAGGCTCGAAAAGAAGGGCAAAAACGAGAATTTGGAGACAAGCTCACGGATTCCATGCGCCAAGCTGAAATCTGCCGCGAATAACGAATCTTCAACGAACGAGTCGGCCCCGATGAAGGCGTCCGAGACGCCACCGACCACTCGAATAGGAAGAAAAGAGGAGAAGGCAAAGAGCAGCGTCAAGGCGGTCTCATTCAAAGATCCTTCTCTACCTGGCCTCTCGGCCACTTTCTCGGGTGTGGCAAAGGCAAAGAGGCCGGTGTGGAAGAGATCTGCCTCTGTAGATGCGACAATTTCTCTACCGTCGTCCTCAGCTTGTCCCTCTCCACCACCGCTGCCAGCTTCGATACTGGTGCAGCGGCTTCCCGAAGCACCGAGCAGCTCTCAACATACCCATCGGCGAGGTGTATCTTCTCCCTCGCAACGGCTCGGCAGAGCATTCACAACATCAAATTCTCCAAAAGCCAGCCTCGATGCACCCTACAACGGGGCAGACGATGCCACCACAGATGGCGGCCACGGGAGCACTGGTGGAAGCACAGGTCATGGTGTGGTGGGTGCACTTCAGGCCACTTTTCGCAAGGCTTCTGGTGGCATTGTCCCTCCACTTCCTTCGTCGTCGTCATCGTCGAGATGGGATACTTGTCCCGTGTTCGAAAGTATCGTCTTGGCACCAACGTACAGACGGAATGCTTCGGAGATGGAGAGTCGAACGCGACCAGGTGAGGAAGCGGCGACAATCGACGAGAAAAGCATCGAAGAGAGCGAGGCCGTGAGAGGCGCTGCTGGCGTGCTAGCCAAGTTCGAAAGGGAGGAGGAGGAGCAAAAAAGGCGGGCTAAAATGGAGAGCGAACTAGCAATGAGGGAAAAAGAGGAAGCCGAGAGGGAAGAAAGAAGAAGGGAGCTGGATGTGAGAATGCTGACGCAGAGGTTAGAAGAGATTGAGGCATTCAATAGCATGACTGGGAGGGTTGTGAGTCTCTCCAATCCTTGTGGGCAAGGACTGTGGAAAGCTGATTGCTGCGACCTTTACAGAGAGCGCCACTCCGACTGGTACAGGAAAGTCCTCGTGTGAGCTCATCTGTCAGTCAGAGCCCGGTGACGCCCAAGACATCAATCATCGACGGGGCGCAAGTGAAAGAAGAAGATCCTCTGGCGTCCACAGTGCCAGGGCGCCCGCCTCGGTCCCCTCGAAGGCAGACAGGGAAAACTAGAATGAGGGAGAGCCTCGTGCGGAGATTTAGGAGCGTTCCCAGCTTCTCACTTGTGGAACGCATCTTGGGCGATTCTCCTTCTTCTACGGCTGCCGAAAAAGGTACAGATGAGGATAGCCAGGTTCCTTCGCTGCGGTCACCTGGGGAGGAATTGCCGGCAGAGACAGGAGGTAGTGAAGACGGGGCGAACGATGATGGCAGAGAGGTTCAGGGCGGTGAAAGAGAGACGCAAGTGCCAGATACTCTGAATGAGTGTTGTGACACTGTCGATGAGGACGACGAGGCGCCCAAACCCTTCAACGGTGGGCCCTTGACTAGGACGACGTCGAGCAGCCCAATGAAGTTACATCGAGAAGAAAATATCTGGATGGGCTCGTCGTCCTCCAGACGCCTCAGCCGGGCAACGACATCCTCGAACTCTGTGGGAGGAGTTGTGGCGCGACCATTACTCCTTCCGGCTTCCTCGGAAGAAGAACGGAACATAGATGCTGCGCAAGGGAGCGCTCCACAGGAAAGGCAGGATCATCAGGTCAATACCACCTTAAAGTCCGGAGGTGTCCTCGGAGCCCCCGAGCCCATTTACAGTCTTGGGTTGGAGAACGATAATCGGAAGAGGAAAGAGAGTGCCAAGAGCCTAGATGCCCCTACAGATTCGCCGCCGCCGTCTCCAACACCATCGAAACCAGCAGAGGTGTAGAAAACCCTTACCGAGCGCGATCTTTAAATGCTACTTTTCTTTTCTTCTCTTTTCTTTCCACAATCTAGCACCTTGTTTGAGGCCGCAGCACTAATGTCAAGCCACCTATAGCATTTTCAGGAGCTAGAGGAGGCCAGAGAATGAAACGTGAACGGATTGTTCTCGAATACAGCTGTATCGAATGGCGTAAACACGCAGGAGGACATCAAACGATTTAGTGTCGACCGCAGGTTTGATCATCGTTTGTGCAATCTTGTTTGCCATCTGTCGTGCACCTAAGGCCGTCTACACGGTACCGTCTCTCAAAGGTAATGGTCGAACAGCAGGTCGAGCTTGAGGAGCCACCACAAGTGTACTGCGAGCATGACACAGAATTCAGATGAACAGTCTGCCATAGAGCATGCCCTCTTTAATGAACCACTTACGCGGTACCACTTGGTCTTATCGATAGCGCAACGGTTCAATCCGTCCGCAGGGCAATCTCCAACGATGGTGCACTGAAATGTGGTTAATCAGCTCTCGCTCTTTCGTAGGAGCACCTCGCGTCAAGAGGAAAGGGTACTCACATTAGCATTATACTGGGCAAGCTCCGTGTTCTTTCCGCAGCACTTGAATTCCTTAGACCCTGCAAGCGGCTGTCCATTTATCGTCGGCGTGCAGTGGAGCTCAGAAAGCTTTTCCAAGAGCCATTGTGGTCAGTAGCTAGACTTCGAAGCTTGAAGGCAGTCACCTTGCCTCGGGTCTACCCAGCTCTTGGTCCTTGCTTACCTTGTTTGGGTCACTCCACAATCTGTTGTTGCACTTGCCCTGCTTGATCTGGACTGCTGCGGTGCACGCCATGTTCTGATCCGTGCATTTGTGCTTTTGAATCAATTCGACCTCGTCGGCACTCGCACAGCAGGTGACGTTGCTCGATCCAGACTCGCATATAAAGATGTTATCGCTGGTATGTGACTCGCAACCAGGTAAGTCATTTTGTGAGGAAGAGCGTTGGTGAATAAATCGTGTACTTACGCAGCGGAAACCGAGACGAAGGACAGCGTTACCAGGGCAAACAGGACTAGCATAAGCTTGAGAGCGATCATCTTCAGGAGGTTCAGGTGATTGGGGAAGGGTTGGCTATAGAGAGAGTGGGTGAAATTCGGTGGAAGTAGTGGGTCAGGGTCAGCTTGGCATCTTATGAGACAGTAACCTAGCCGGGCGGCATGACTCTTTCGGGCTTGAGCACGGTGCTGATGATGTCTGCCCGCTGAGGTGCGACGACCCGATCATTTTAGGGTGCGCTAAGCAGTACAGCGGAGCTTCTTCGGCTCAATCGCACCGATCGTGAATACCTGGAGTATTCAAACCGTGACCGGAGCTGGAGTGGACGGGCCGTGGTGGGCCGAACAAAATCTCTCGGCAAGTTGAACCCAGATGTCGAACGATTTAGAGTGTCAGAGCTGCTCGTTTGCCGTGTCTTTGTCTCGTGTGAGCGTCGGAAGACCGAATGATTTCGCTCTCAGACTTTTCTCGGCGGCATTCTTCGCCGCTTAAAGGACTGCACGGCGCATTTGACGCTCGGCAAAGTCATAGCTTGTCAACACCGCTTCTTCAAAGCTATAATGGTGGTCTTTTGTGCTAGCAGATGAGCATGAACCCTCGACAGTGGCTCAGTACAAGTCTCTTGCAGACACAATCTGTATTTAAGCGATGTCTCTCTGATGTGACTGGTGGAAGAGAGGAAGACGGTGCCCTAACAGACACGATGATCATCATCGACTAACGTACATCGGTCAGCCCGTCGACACTTTTGTTTGACTGTTTTTTTGCATAGGCTGGGAGAGGCTTGGAGAGAATTGCGAGTAGGAGTGTTTAGAAGTGTATTCTAAGAGGCCCGATACATCGCTTCCGAAGCGCTCTCCAAGCTCATCGCATGCGGGACTGCTGCGCAACATTGATTTGAAGGAAAACCGAGGAGGAGGACCCAGCTACCCAAGAAAAAATGACGTCGCACCTCAAGAATCTTAGGCGTCGCCGCAGGAACACCGAATGCCTTCTCGTATTTGCACTCCTCAGCATGGAGACGGTTGCTGGAAAAGGCGCGTGAAGATGGAATTTCGGAGAAGATGCCATGGAAAATGCTATCATTCGCTTCTCCGAGGACCACAGAAGTCCTGCCAGGTCACTGGTGCGACTCGCCCACATCAGAAGAGCAAGCGGTCTTGTCGACGTCAGGTGAGCTGCACGCCCTTGCGATGCCGGCATCTTGAAGATCTTCCAGGGACAAACAGACACATAAATATCCTTGTCACAGTTTCGGTCATTGCACCCTGCAAAATGACGTCCATTCCGATTTGCTAAAAGGGAAAACCCCAAAAATCAACAATACAACAAGAGCCGTCTACAAATTGCTGCACGCTACTGCACGTCCGGCAGGCATACCTAGGCGATATTTTTGGCGGAGGGAGGGGCGGTCAGCTCGGAAGGTCGGAAACCACTCAGGTCCAGAAGTGCTGATTTTAGAAAAGGGGAGCACTAGTGCGACGATCTTCAAAAACCTCTCCAAGTCACAAGGGTAGGTGCCGGTGCCCTCCCTTTCTCTCAACGACGACGACGCCAACTGGATGGGCACTCGTGGGGACATGGAAGACGTCGATGCCGATGCCGAGGCAGGCCTCGCGATGGCTCCCTCGCCGGCCCTGTCATTGCAGCCGTATTTCACCTTGCCGTTCGCGTTGCACCTCCGGCCGCTGCCCCACGTCAGCTTTCTGGCGGAGCGATCTTCAGGTCGAGCAAGGGACGATGGCGATGGAGGCGGACCGCTTTCTTCGGAGGACAATCTGTCGGCATCGTCTTCGTCTGCCTCCTCCTCGCGCTCATCTGCCTCTGGCTCCTCTTCTACTGACGGGAGAAGGAAGAGATTGAGCGGGGCTGGCGACAGTGGCCGTGGTGGTCAGAGGGCTGGCACACACAAGCTCCGGCCCCATGTGCAGGCCCCACCGCCCCACTCGCTGGACGTCATGTCCATCCTTATGGAGCGAACACGCCTGCTCGAGGCCATCGAGCCCTTGGCTGAAGTCATCAAGATGCTCGAGGACGTGGACGACGACAAGGAATTCACCAGGCTCAGGCGCTTCTTTGACGCCCGCTTTGACGACGAGGGCAATCTGATCGGACCGGGAGGCCGTGACAAGTCCAGCGCATCGTCGCCGACCAAGAAGGGCTTCAAAGGATTTGGGATGGGAAGGACCAAGAGCAAGTCGGAGAGGCCTCAGCAGCAACGCAAAGAATCGACGGCTTCTTCTACGGCAGCCGCATTCTTGTGGAAGAAGCGACCATCGACACTTCGACAGGGCAGCGGAGGTGGCGAGGGCTCGTCATGGATGCGAGCACTGTCTCCAGAGGGACAACAACAACGGAAGCTGAGCCACAGCAGCGGCAACAATCTCAGCTTGGGAGCTCTAGGGCAGGGAAGGGACCGCCGACCTTCATTCCGAGTAGATGGGCTTGAGCAAGATATCGCAGAGGGGCAAGTAGGTGACGAAAAAGGAGATGAAGAAGTCATTGAGGATGGAGAGTCGATCAGCGTGCATTCACCGCCACCCTCCTCGCCCAGTCGCCTGAAAATGGGCACTTCGCCGCCTGGGCGATTAGGAGCGCTCAGAGGTGGGCCCGCCTCGCAAGCAAAGAGAAACAGATCGCCCATGAAGGCGCCAGAAATTGTCGCAAAGAGAAAGAAACGTAGGGCTGTCCGATTCAACGTGCGCCTGGATTTGCACCACGTTGGATTGGCTCCGCCACCGCCTCCACAGCCCAAGCGTGCAAGGTCGAGGAGCAAGACGACGGGTTCCATGGCATCGCGAAGCAGCATCGCAAGGCAGCATCAGCAACAGCAGCATCAGCAACAACATTTGCTTGTCTCGTCTGATCATTTCGCCACCTCGCCTTCCGACAGATCATCCGCACACAACGGCTATGGAGATGGCGCACCGCTGGAAAAAGTCACGAGCCCAGAGAGCGTCCATTCGACCCGCTCTCTGGGTCAACTTAGTGAGGAGAATAGTGGCAGCCATGATAGCGGTGAGCAGCACCAAGGCCGCTTGAGGGCCCGGAAGACAGCGTCGAGGACCGCAAACAGGAGCCTGCCGTTCGGAAGCCCGCCTCGCAACCCATCCAAGCTCGGTGGCGACGCGACAGCCGCAGGAGAGAGTGGTACAGGGGCCCCTGTTCGCAGCGTGCCTGCAGATGCGCCAACTCCCAGATTGAGAGAAGCGCACGATTCGGACCGCGAGGCTGGAGAAACTTCCGAAGGACCCAGCTCCTCTGCGTCGCATGGCGGCCAGCGAAGGACAAGCCGCAAGAGTAGTGGGTTGACCGGCCTCTTTGGCGGTGGAAAGGACCCGACCGGCAACCGAAGACCTTCGATGATCCAGCGTCTGATGGGAGTGGGCAGGGCCAAGCCAGAAGCCGCAATGAACAAGAGCAACACGAGCTTGGCTCTCGTTTCCAATACCAGCAGCGAGGCGCTTGGTGGCCCGGCTCTGTCATCCTCAGCAGAGCAGGCTGATAATGCAGGCGCGAAGCTACAAAAGCAAATGCCGTCCCTGCCCAGTCTTCAGGTCCCACCACCCAGCTTTGCTACCGATGGCGTGTCGCCCACATCGCATGGTCCACCTACGCTTGACTCTAGCGCAACGCTGATGGGTCAAACGTCCGAGGGAGAGGGAATGCAGACGACAGAAAAGGCCGTGGGCATGGCCAGAGGGCGATCAAAGACGATACACTCGGAATGGTCCAACGAAGAGGCGCTCGATCTCGGCGACGACGAGCTCGAAGGCAGCATGGGTGGCTCCTCTGCTGGCTGGAGCCGATCGATGCGATCTAGCTTTGGTGCAACGAGCAGCCTCCCGTTCCGAGGGAGGGCCTCGTCTGGAGGTACGGCTGCAACAGGAGCACCGGCCTCTGGCTGGATGGCGTGGTCAGTGCCAAAAGGAGACCCTGGCATCGGCGGTGCCGGCGGAGGTGCAACCGGTCTGATGCTGGAGCCCGAACTCAGACCAGTTCAAGAAGGTCGTGCCTTTGACTCTGACTCGGTCTTTTCCGGACGGAGCGGCCAGCCCGAGGGCTCGTTTCGTGTCTTTTCGGACGGCGACGAAGAAGAGGAAGACGAGGAGGACGATGACTTTGATGGGTTCGACCAGGATCACGGACGGGGCGATGCCGTCCTCTCTTCCTGGGTTGGCCGAAGCGATTTCTTGTCACTCCTTCGTCTTGCTTCCGAAAAAGCTTTGAGCCTAGCCGCGAGGTCCCCAGACAAGGCGGCCATACCTAGCGAAAAGGCGCTTGGCAAGAAACCCGAAGGCGAGGTGACGCCTCAGCAGGAGACCACGCGGCCCAATTCCATCGAGCTCGATCGCGAGGAAATGGCTGATGCGCTTCTCGAAGCAACGATGGGGCAGAGCGTGGGTCCAAAGGGTCTCGACGCGGAGGATGGTTGGTGGCCCTGCGGGTCCGCTGATCCGCTCCCTATTGCGTTCGCATGCGCGCTGGCTGAGGCACTTGGATGGCAGGGCGTGATGCGCCTTTGCTATGGGAAGGGCAGTCTCTGCGCTCGTTCCGGTGACTTTGGGCCCTTGGGACGGGCTGCCGATATTAACGACAAGCAAAAAGAGGACAGCGAAAAGGTTGAGCGTTGGGCGAGGGACGTCTCAGCAAGCGCCTACGCAAGTCCGAGGCAGTCGGTCGCAGATCCTGAGCTGCCGTCGGGACTCACCAACGGCCAAGGTGAAAGCGACGAGGACGAAGGCACGCGGAATATGCCGGAGTTGGCACCTCAGACTACGATCGAGAGCTCGCTTGCACCTTCCGAGAGCGCATCAACGAAAGCGGCAGTCGTTGCCGCTAGTTCAGTGCCCGCCATTACAGAGGACGCTACATCGACAACGGCAGCACAGGCTCTGCTCGGCAAGTGGATGAAAAAGAAGCCCAATAATCGGCCCGGTCGAAGCATGACGATGCCTGCGGACGGTCAAGCAGCCGTTCCTGCTGCTGCTACATCTGCTGAGAATGCTTCTTCTGCGGGGGCTATCGCCAGCAGTGGCGATGAGGGTGGCATGAGAAAGGGTGCAAAGCGCGATCGCACATGGGACGATTGGAGCCGGCTCAGCGTCAGCATGGCCTCGTGGGTGCAAGAGTACGAGAAGTGCAGGGTACGCAACGGTCTAGCGCGAGAGTATGCCACCGATCCGCCGTGGGCCGACGAGGAGGAAGAGCATCAACAAGACTCCGGCTTCGTCGAAGCGAGTACTAAGCTGCCTACACGCAAGGACTCGGGCACGTCGCTTGAGGTGCCTTCCAGTGCCGGTGAGGGTAGTCTTCTCTACGCAAATACCCCTCCGGCGCAAGCACAGGTGCCCTTGTGTGTTCGCACGGACGCGGTCCAGGGCAACCATGGCTATCGCAGGCGACACGGTATTCCTGAAGGCCTACCCTTGGGCCCTGACGGTCAAGAGATGGGCGACTACCGCTGGGCACGCAGCAAGCTGAAGCCGCGGCATTTTGCAACGTCGATGATCCTTTCTACGACTTCGCTTTCGTACTTCTTCGGTCAGCTGGCCTCGTCTCCATGGGTGCACACATCGTCGTGGGAGCTAGATTACCTCGAGATGTGCGTCTTCAAGTCACCGTTCCTTGCGCAACGTTTCCCTCCGCCTGGTCCGACAATTGCCCGCGACGACCAGTCATTCCAACCGTCGCCGTCGTCTCCCGAAGCGGCGCGAGCGAAGCCCTGCCCCAATCCAACGTTGGAAGGGTGGTGGAATCCGTCAGATTGGGTGGAGTGGCTCGGCCAGGTCAAGGAAGGCATGATTATAAGCCCGGCAGTCAGCTTCCAAGCCTGGTGGACCCTTATCGCAGCTCTCAATGGCGCAGATGGCTCTGGCCGAAATTTCAACCTGCAGGTCAAAGCCTACGATGAGCCCTTTGACCATCTCCTCAAAGATCATGACTCTGTTTATCTTTAATTCTTCACACAATCTTGTAATACTTCCAGAGATACACACACACACTCATGATTCTACACTACATTTGTTTCTTTATCGATCCTTGCTCTGCTTGGAATGACTTTACTTGGCTGTGTTTCCTTTGGCAGAGTTGAGAACGCTCAGGAAGACCTGCCAACCGATACCGACTGCGCCCGTGAAAGGGACGCGGTAGCGGAGTGGCATAAATCGAAAATTTATCGTTTGGACCAGAGGCCAAAGCTTCCAGTTGGCGACCAGTGCAGCGACATAGACCTATGATAGCTTATCAGCATTTGAAAAACGATGCTCGTCGACGAGGGAAGGGGCCACTTACATCGGAGAACTTTTCCGAGAGCGCCTCGTAGGAATGTCGCCCCTCCATCAGGCCCATACTACCCACGAACATGGCTAGCCCAAAGGGCGCGCTTTGGACGATCCCGATTCTCGTCAGCGATGATGCACCCGACTGTACCTATGGAACTGCGAGACTCACAAGAGGATCTGATCGACGGCGACCCTCTTTCCGAGCGCTCTCAGGCTGACCTTTCCTACCGCCGCAGCGGCGCCGGCTGGTTTCAGAGGGAAGCGGTATTCGATGAAGCGGTTCCACTCTGCCAAAAGAGGCGCCATGAATGCTCCAAAGGCAAAGAAGCGACTCGTGCGAGCCACATCCCATCCTTGGCTGGCACGCTGCGTGTGTGCCTCCCTGCCTTCGACCTTGTCCTTGAGCGTGTCAAGCGTTGATTGTGGCCGCGAGGGCGAGAAGCGCTCAAATGTCTGCGCCAAGACATCGGACAGCGCACCGAGCGATGCATTGGCGACGGCAAGCGTCAGCCAAGGACGTCGTTCAAAGGAGCGCGCGTAGAAGGCACCAAATCTTCGATGGGCCATGATGGTAGAACAATTGACGCACAGACCTCAACTAGGAGCCAGCCAAGACGCGAGGTCGGAGAGACTAAAATTACTTGAGATTAGTCTAATAAATGATGAGAGGAAAAAAGGGTTCAACATGGAAGCGAAGCGGTGACATATAAAAAGCCTAGGATAGGTGGAGCGCCTCAAGCCTCGGCGGCTTGTGTGGCAGGAGCTGCGGCAGCGGCCTCAGCAGCATCGTCTGCAGCGTCGGCCGGTGCACTGACATCGTCGACATTCATCGCACCGAGCTTCTTTTCAATTTTCGCAATGTTCTCTTTAGTCTTGCGATCTTGGTCGCCCAGGTAGAAGGCCTTCTTCCTCTGAAGATTTTCCACAACGCGAGCCACATCGCCCTGATGTGTTGGCGGGGGAATGTTCAGGGCCAGGAGAGCGGAGAGCGTGGGAAGAGGAACGTTGAGCGGAGGTCCGTCCTTGGCATCACCGGCGTCAGCACCTTCCTCGCCCGCTGCACCGTTCTCCGACGACAGTGAGAGCGGTGTTCCTCGGTTGCTCGACTTCTTCTTGCCCTTGCCCTTCTTAGCCTTGCTGCCGACAAAGTACCCATCCTCGTCGTCTTCCTGGGCGCTCTTCTTCTTAGCAATCCGTGCGCCAGCAAAGAGAGAGTCGTCTGCTTCGACTTTGCGCAATTCCAGCTCCTTGACGCCCTGAAGCTGCTCCTTCTCCTTGGCAGACTTTCCGTTGCTGTTGGCATCTGCCAGTCCAGCCTTGCCGCTAAAGTATCGGATCAGGACGTCGCAGTCCTCAATTTCTTTGGCATACGCCGGCATGGCTGCCTCCTCACGCAGCGTTGCCTCCTCCTCCTTTCGCCTGCGCTGGTCCTCCTGCTTCTTCTCTTCTTTGATGCGCTCGTTGCGCTTTTCACGTTCAGCTCGCATTTTTGTCTCGAAAGCATCCTTTTCGGTTCTGAAAGCCTCCTGTCGGGCCCGACGTTGACCCCATTTAGCGTCGAGCTTAGCCTGGAGCTCTGTCCGCTTCTTGATCAGCTCTGTCCTGCTGCCCCTCGACTTTTCCGTCTTTGCCTTGATCTCGTCGAGCTCTCGGCGAATCTCATCAAATCGACTGCTCAACGCCTTGCTGGCAGGGTCGTCGAGCTGGGCGCGAAGCTTTTCGATCTTTTCGCGATCTCCGTCGATTGCCTTTTGCTGGTCAGCGAATCCTTCAACAGCCTTGCGAGATTTGCGCAGCGTCGAGATCTCGGCCAGGGCACGTTTCTCATCGACAAGCTTGAGCGTGCCGGAGTCCACCTGAGCAATTAAACGGGCAATGGCAGAGTCGATATCGGCAGGAGACTTGTAGGTGGACTTGGACTTGGCCGCTTGAAGAGTCTTAATCTGTCAAAAAAAGTGGTCAGTCGATGCACACGAAGCTAGCTATGCCCCGTGAGGTGCTCACTTTGACAGTGAGGCCGTCCTGCAGGATCTTGACATCATCGAGAACCTTTCCACGAGCACCCTTGTTCCCAGCTTGGCTTTGCCGGATCGTGTCGAGCTCGGCAAGAAGTTGGGCTCGCCTCTTTCCCTCTGGCGTGTCAGCGGGCGGCGCGGCGCCAACTAGCGCGGCTTTGACTCCGCTCTGTGTGCCCCATACGTTTCTTCAGCATGAATCAAATCTCAGGGAGCACCACGCTGCTCACCAGCTCGTTGGTCAGGGTGTCGATCTCCTTCTTGATGTCGTCGAGCTGGTTGTGGTGGTCCTGGAGGTCTGGCCGGCCACCGGTCTGCTTCTTGATGACGATTTCTGGTACTGTCGACGAGGGAGCAGCAGTGTCGCCTTCTGCAGCAGGAGCTGATCTGCCATTTCCGTTGGCCGCCATGGTGACTGGGGAAGCGAGGAAGAGGGGTTTAGAGAGAGAAGGCGATCCTTAATTCTTCCTCGAGACACTGCCAAGTTGGGGCACAGCGTTCTGGGCCTTTCCCTCCACGTGTAGGCAACACGTGATAAAGTACTCGACGCACCGAAAAAAAGAAACCGGTGAAGATAGAGCATTACATGGGAAATGGTGGTAATATACAGTGCGATGAAGTGAGGCTTAGGTGTGAGCAGAGCTGCTGCTGGCTCCCTGCGCTACTTGCAAGAGTGCCTCCAGAGCCCGTCCGTCTTTCGATGCTAGGAGATGGTTGAGCGAGAGGCCGTCCGAATCGTTGTGACGTGGACGCTTTGACAGCGGCGGCCCTCCTCCTGACCTGTCAGCCCTCTTTGCTCCCGCGGGTCGTGTCGCCCTTGTCTGGGCCCATCGCTCCCATCTTTCTTCGTCTTCTGAAAAATACTCGTCGTCATCTTCCTCTTCCCGTCTTCGACGAGGCGGTGAGGCCAGAGAACGGCCACCGTCCCATTGAAACAAGCCGGCAACACCTCTCTTGCCTTGGTGTGATGGTCGCTCTCGGCCTCGCTCACGCCTCGTTGATCCTCCTATGGCAGCCTCTGCTCTTTCGTCCTCCCAACGCATGACCTGTGCCCTCAGCTGAGCATTCTCCTCCCGCAATCGCGTCAGCTCGGCGCGTATCATCCTGTTGTCGGCCCTGAGGTCGGCGACCTCAGCTGCGGACATGGAGTCTGGAGCTGATTTAGGGGCAGTGGCGGACGAGTCTGCTGAGGTGTCCCGTTGCCTTGCCTTGCTACCGCGAGGGCGTCCTGGCTTCCTCTTGGGAGGAAGTTCGATGTTCTCGGTGATGCTCGGCGATCCCTGCTTCGCAAGCTCGAGCTGCCGCTTCATCTCTTCTTGTTCCTCCTTCTTTCGAGCCCTCTGTCGGCGTGCGCATTCACGATTGCTTTCCCGCCGCCTCTCCGCCGCTTCCTCCCTGCTGTATGTGAATCGACCTTTAGGCACCTCGGCTGATGAGGATCGAGATCCTGCCGCAGAGGTGTCCGGTGCCTGCTCCAGGGCTCGGGCCGTGTGATCGTTGGTCGACAAGTTGACTCGGCCCCCGTTGCCTGCTCTTGCAGATGCAGATAGCGTAGCGTTGTTCTCGTTGTTGCTGCTGCTACTATTGCCCTGACTTAGCATCATGAGCTGTTGCCAGGCATCCTCTCCTGAGCCTTCTGTCTTGCCAAAACTCGCGTTTTCTGTGTCAGTACCACCAAGACTTTGGTTGACCATGGCAGTCCCTCCGAGGCTGGGCGTGTTAGCCGATGAGAAGGCATTCGCAAAGTCGAGGTTCTGGAAATCGACGAGGCCCATCTTGGAAGGGTCAAAATCGGGGTCATCTTCGTCATCACCGAAGTCAAAGTCGACGATGGAGAAGCCAGCATTGTTGTTGGTGGTGTTGCCGAGAGCTCCTAGACTCGTGCTAGAAGATTGTGCACCGAGCAGGGGCGCAGCGACGGCCTCAGATGTCTTCTTGTTGGATGTTGATGGCCAAGCGCTGACGTTGTTGAGACCTTTCTTGAGCTCTTCTTGCGCTTGATCTCTTTGCAATTCCCTCTCCTTCTCCTTCAGTCTCTCCTGCTCTTGCTCTTCGCGGTATTGATCGCGTCGAGCTTGCTGGGCTTGCCTCTGGGCCATGAGCGTCTGGAGCAGCATGACCATGTCATCCTCGAGCAATGCAGTTGGCTTGCTTTCGGGCGCGGTTGGTTCGCCCTTGAGACGGGCGATGAGGTTGTTGATCAGGGGCTAAACAGGCTCGTCAGCAATTGCCGAAAAGTTAAGACTTCAGGAGGAGGCCTACGCACCTGAAGAGCCTTGAAACGGCTCTTTACATTCTCTTCCGATTGCGACACTGAGGATGGATGAGCCGGACTGGCCGCAGCCGGAAGAGCGGCAGGAGTATTGGCCGACTGCCAGGGGGTGTCGCCTCCCTTGTCCCAGATGGAAGGGTCCGACGAACCCAGGACCTCTGTCAAGAAGTTGATGGCGCCATCATAAAACTCGTCCGATGGAGTGGGCGCTGACTGTGGCAATGATGACGATGATGGTGTACCAGCTGTCTGCTTCTGCAATTGATGTTGCGGAAGCGCACCGAATCCAGTCTCCGCTTGCGTGGACGCTTGTGCAGAAGCGAGAGAAGTCGATTGCATTGGCTGATTGCCATTCGCACCGGCGTAAAAGCCAAGTTGAGCAAGGAACTTTTCGTCGAACAGAAGCTTCTCGTCGACCCCGGAGTCAACACCAGATTCCTCGTCTTCGTCATCGTCGTCCTCATCGTCGTCATCATCATCATCGTCGTCATCGTCGTCTTCGGCCTCATCGTCCTCGTCGCCTTCATCACCGCCTGATTTCCCCTCGTCGTTTCCCCCACTCTCGATGCTGTCTTGCCTTTCGCCATCTCTGCTGCTTCCTACTTCCCGTCGTGTACCTGCTCCCTCCTCTCTCAGCTTTTCAGCAGGAGCGCCAAGTTCCGATTCTGTCTGCTTCAGCAGCGCATCCAAATGCGCAGCGGCCGTCTGCGAAGCAAAATCCGTCTGCCCTTGGTCTTGCAACATTGTGGCGTCTGCCCATGACGCCATTGTACGCGGTTTACCACGCAGGCTTGGTTGCGGCGGCGCACCGTAACCCCTCGACTCTGACGCTCGAAGGCGAAAAGGAGGGACGACTCGCCTTTACCGCCAGACGCCGCCCTGAGTGCAGTCGAGGGCACCTGATCGATGATGGTAGTTCTGGGTAAAGAAAGTCCATTTGCTTACTTGCGCGCGTTAGTGGCTGCTTCCTATCCGACGCGTCTACTCCTCATCGGCCGACTCCAACGCTCCACAAGCACAGCACCATCTCAACTTTTTTTTTTCTTGGTTCTGGTTTTTGTTTAGATCAACGCCTCTGCAACGATGAGCGACGTTGCGGGGCCGAGCGTCAGATCCACGCATCACAGACAGGACGAAGAGACAAAGGATCGAAGGAGCCGAGATGACTCCTCTCGTTCGCCCCAAGGCTTTCGAATCTTCGGTGCAGCAGCAAAGAGCAATGGAGGCGGCTCATCCTGGACAGGAAGTAAGCGCAGCGAGGAAGATGACGCTCGCTCGTCGAAACGAAAGCAAGAAGGGCGTTGGTCCAGCAGTGGATGGAAAGCTGTAGGCCAGAGGCCGTCTCTTCTGGATCGGATTGCGCCAAGCGAGGGTGAAAGCGGCGCCTCCGTGGATAGAGGGGAGGACCGTCCAGCCAGGGGAAAGGCAGTACTAGCCCACGAAGCGGCTGAAATCTTACCAGAACCGTTGGAGCTCGGTGCAGGTCTCAAGGAGACCAAACGGGGCGATGGTCGACCGAAGAGGGAAAGTGATGGCGATGAGAAGCGATTTGAAAGACCAAGAGAAAGGCCAAGAGATAGCGAGAGAGGAAGTGACAAAGACACAGGAAGGCGGCGAAGTTGGGACAGGGATGCCGGAAGAGAGAAAACAAAGGAGAAAGGGGGAGAGAGAGAAAAAGAGAGAGAAAGGGAGAGGGAAAGGAAGTTTGTCCGCGACGGAACAAAGAGTCGGGAGGAGGAAGCCAGCCACGAGAGGGAGTCTCTGTCAAGAACGTCGAGGGGTAGGGAGGCCAACAGAGATTGGACGAAGCGGAGAGAAAGGAGTGCCAGCAGGGACAGCGGCAGCATCGGTCAAGGATCTGGGAGAAGATCTGAACACAGCAGTCCTCCGCCTCGTCAGCATAACGAAGGTCGAACCCGCGAAAAATCTCGACATGATGACGATGTGCGAATGTCGAAACGGAGAAGGAGGGATAATGGATGGAAGAAGAGAGAAAGAAGAAACGTAGCAGAAAATCTCTCCGACAACGAAGACGATGAATATGAAAGGGAGCGAGAAGAGCGAAGAAGGAAGAGAAGAGAAGCAGAGGAAGAGCGAGAGCGAGAAGAAAGGGACCGAGAGTTGCGTCAGCGAGAAAGACAGAGACGAAGGGATGAGAGTCGTGAAAGAAGGGAGAAGGATCAGGACGGCAAGGATGAAATCGGACGGTCGCTTGCAGCTCAAGAACGAGGCAAAATTGAGGAGGACGAGCAACCTCGACACGGTACTCACGAAGATCAATCGAAGAGAAGACCCGATAGGTCCCCCAAAGATCGTTCATGGGCTGAACGATCTCCAAGTCGATGGCGCGGTGCTCACGACGACTCTCGCGAAGAGAGAGAGGGAGCAGACCGAAGAGCAGACCATGGTGGCTGGCGAGAACGACGTCAGTATGAAAGACGGCGCGAGTCCAGCGGACGTCAAAGGGAACGCTCGGATAGAAGCCCATCGCCAGGAGTATGGCGAAGGGATCGGCATCGTCGAGGTGGTGATGGTGATGATGTCGGGGAAGTGGATCGTCGGCGTCGTTTCCGAGACCGGTATCCATCTCCGTTACCTACTCCTCCTATAGAGGACAAGGCACCGGTCCGATTGGAGCGCAAGGACAAGAGCAAATCGAGAACCACAGAGCAATCCAACGGAGCCACAAAGCCCGTCGAAGAAACCATCACCCTGGAAGAGGCTTCAGTGGCCAAGGCCTCGATTGCCGATCATGAAAAGAAGGATGACAATGACCTTGATGTTGCTCCGTCGCGCGCACAAGCTGACGAGATGTACGAGCGCATCTCCCAGGTCGGTGAAGGAACCTACGGTCAAGTCTTCAAAGCGCGCGGTGAAAAGACTGGAGTTGTTGTCGCGCTGAAGAAGATCCGAATGGAGTCAGAAAAGGATGGTTTCCCGGTCACGGCCATGCGTGAAATCAAGCTCCTTCAGGGGCTGCGACATCCAAATGTAGTTCGGTTGCACGAGATGATGCTCTCAAAAAGTAAGTCATGCAATTCAGCACAATGACCAACGCGCTGACCTTCTCTTGCTGCAGACTCGATCTACATGGTGTTTGAATATCTCGAGCATGACCTCAACGGCATCCTTTCGCAGCCAACAGTCCTTTTTGAGCCTTGCCATCTCAAGTCTCTCGCCTCGCAGCTCCTCTCGGGCTTGGCTTACCTTCATCACCGCAGCATTCTCCACCGAGACCTGAAAGGTTCCAATCTGCTCCTCAACAATGCCGGCGTGCTCAAGCTGGCCGATTTTGGCCTAGCGCGCAGTTACATGAAGCGGAAGCGTGGCGACTACACCAACCGAGTCGTCACACTTTGGTACCGTCCTCCGGAGCTCCTTCTAGGCGCGACACAATATGGCGCTGCGGTCGATGTATGGGGCGCCGGATGCATTTTTCTCGAGCTTTTCACGAGAAAACCTGTGCTACAAGGCCAGGACGAGATTGATCAGGTCAAGGTCCTCTTTGAGATGCTGGGACGCTATGGGCAGGGCGGAGGAGACGGCGTCGACGAGGAGTGGCCCGAAATGAGAAATCTACCCTGGTACGACCTCGTCATTGGATCGACGACGACGACCGTCTCACCGTCCAAAGAGGGCAAACTGACTACACGACGACGGCGCTTGGAGAGCCTCTTTTCGAAATACGCACCGTCAGACGCCCTCGACGTCGTTGATCGACTGCTGCACTTTGATCCCGCCAAGAGGGCCTCTGCTGCTGAGGTCCTCGAGCTGCCGTACTTTGCTGCCAACGAGCCAAAGGCCGAACGACCGGCCAGGGTGCTCAGCGCAGTTGAGGGCGAATGGCACGAATACGAGAGCCGCCGCGCGAGGAGGCAGAAGATCATCCAGCAACGGGAAGAGCAGCATCAGCCACAGGAAGATTCAATGACTCTAACAGACGACAAGAGGGAAGCCTCTGCATGACGAACGACAAAACGACAGTGCCCAGCACAACCCGTGTAGCCTTTCTCAATTGTAAGCAAGATTTGCAGCGTAATCGCATTCAAGAAAACCCCATCCAGCAGGACTTGAGTTGAAGACAAAATTGAAGAGCGTCTATCGTACACCGGGGAGTCTCCCAACCTCTCGTAGTAAAACTTAGTGAGACGGAGCAGCTGTTTCCACCGTTCTCACTGGCGGCCCTTCTTCTGCCTCGTTGACTTTTGCAAGTTCATCATCGGCATCCCTGATCATCTTTTCCACCTCTCGTTTTCCCCTCATTTCGGCCCGCAAGTGCGCGGCGGCCTGGAGCGAGTCGACATAGACTTGGAACTTGGTCAGCTCGCCGAGGAGGTATGCGCTCTTGCGCTCCCAGTTGACCAGAGCCTTGGGCGGTGGTTTGAGCGCGAGCATCGGCTCGCGCAACGAGTTGTGCTGCGTCAGTTCCGTCTCCATGCGGCTTGTGTGGCGCAGGCACGCCTCGAGCTGGTCCTCTTCAGACAGCGTGGACGGCTGCATCGGCGCTGCGGGCGGACGCCACTCGTTGACATAGATTGGGCGATTGTCGGCGAATACGTTGCTGGCAGCGCCTCGGTAGGGCGAGCCAGGTGCCGAGCCTTGCGCAGATGACGTCGTTGTGTGGCTAAGCACTCGCTTGAGGGCGCCTGCACTGCCGGTGCGACCAGCACCTCCATTGGTAATTGCGCCCGTGCCCGAGCCCCCCTGACCCTCGAAGATGCTTGAGCTCCCAGATCGCTCGCGAAGCGCAATGCTCGACGCATCGGTCCAATTCTGAAACAGGGCACTTCCTGCTCTCGATCGGAGCGATCTACCCGATCTGCCGCTGCGAACACTCCTCGAATCAGAGCCTTTGGCATTGGCACTGGACACGCCGATAGTCGACGCCGAATACAATCCTCCGTCGGGCTGCGGCGATGGCGAGGCAGCCTCTTCGCTCACATTGGCCAGAACCTCGTCAGCCTCGTCGAGGTCGCCATCGTCATCTTCCTGCGGCAAGACACGATTCCAGCCGTACTCCATGTTGGAGACGCCGCCCGCGAATGGCTCTCTGCTCTGCCTTGCAGCCCAGTAATTGCACGTTGAGACCCACTCTTGGACGAGCTCCTCGTGGCCCGTCTGGAAGAAGTAGACGTCGCCGCCGGGTAGGGTGAGGGCAAAGACGTGTGGTCGCGCCCGACTGTAGCCGGGCGGCGGCAGCGAGTTCGCAAGGGTGTGAGCAAGCGGAATATGGCCCAGAGGCACGGCATTGGAGAGCCAATTACCCCCTCCCATTCCACCACCGGACCCAATCCCACCACCGCCCGCGCCAGCACCAGTTCCCCGGCCTGGTCCGCCTCCCCTGGCCTGCTGACTCGAGGAAGTGGACGATGCCGAGTCGCCGAAGCGGAACACAGACAGAGTGCCCTTTTGCGCAACGACAAAGACTTCGACCCAATTCTTGTCCTTTGCGCGTTTCTGAGGCGCCTCCCAGTAATGCTTGCGCGTCAGCGTGCCTTCCTTGGCCCAGGGCGGGCCGATGAGAGCGAGCTCTTCGTCGGTGATGTCGTCGCCACCGGACGCCAAGCTTCGAGTGCCGTCCTCATCATTAGCTTCACGGATGATGCTCTGACTAAGCGTATTGGCAAAACCCAGTGTGGGCATCGTGAGGTGCGAGGTCGAAGCTCCGGAGCTGGTGGCCGTGGAAGTCGAGGGGGCAAAAAGCCAGCTATCACCAAGGGACCTTCCGCCAAACGACGAGGGCGAGAGGCTCTCGTCGGAACGAAGTGCCGCAGTGCTATTTCCGAGCAATCCCTGGATGCCTCGGATACTACCCCTCTTGAGCGCACTGTAGCGCTCTGACCCTGGCGCAGATGGCTTTGCCGGTCTTCGTTGGTTCTGCATCGGCGCCAAGTCGAGACTGTCGTCTAGAGGCAAACGGATTCGATCGGCCTTGACGGCTGCGTAGATGTCCTAGGAAGACAGTGCGTGAGCCTGCATGCGACTCCCAACCGCGACTATTAAAACGAAACTCACCTTGAGGACATTCTCCAGCTCGACCTCGAAGCTCTTGGAGTAGGACGAGGGCGGGTTACGGCTCACACTGCTGTTCATGGAAGGAGAGCGCGTGAGACCCGGTGCGCTTCCGACGCTGCCTGCTACGCTCCTGGCCTTCTCCCTTGGCTGGTTGACGACATTGCCGACCTGCAGCTTATTGTTGACGTCCTGAGGGCTTGTCGCTCCGCTCTTTGCGGCCGCACTCGAGGCTTCAGACGACACCGCCAACGGCTGAGTGGCCGACGACGGCTCCATGTTGACATTGATGGAGCTCTGCGAGTCATCATGCGTGCCGCCGGACCGAGATGAAGGCAGGTAGCCGCTCTCGCCGAGGGCAGAGAGAGTATTGCGAACGAATTGGGTCCTCGTCATGCGGTCATTGATGTCGGCGACGTGGAGATCGGTGTTGAGAAGCAGGAGAGAAAAGACGACAGAATGGACGACATCTGCGCTGCCAAAGAGGCTGGTCGGGTTGCACTCAACGTAGCGAGCACTAAACGTCGACAGGATCCGGTCCACCTGCTGTGTCTCTGCACGCAAGAAGAGCTTGTCGCAGAGCCGTCGAAAAGCCGTGTCGAGCCTGAGGCCAGAGAAATCAAAGTTCTGAAAGTAAAATTGGCGAGCCAGGTGGTTAAGGGTGCCGACGCCACCAAGCCATTCGGCAATCTTTTCCCGCTTCTTGAAACTCTCGTCTTCGTTCCAGCATTGGCTGGCCGCCTCCTTTGCCCGGCCTGCCAAGTCGGTGCCGGCGCCGGCGCTGGCTACGTCTGACGAGTTGTAGTCTGACTTGCTCTGGTCGGCGGTGTCTGAGGTGGCCTTCAATTCTCCCGTGGAAGGCGGAAGAGTCACAGAGGGGTCACCATCAGCGGTGCTCGCGGGCGTAATCAGCCTGATGGACGTCTCTGGATCGATGCCTTCGCTTGACGACGACGACACGTCGAGGTCGTTTGCATCGGGTGCAGCCTCGCGTCTGTTTGCATGTATCAAGAACGCAGACTGCCGGTCGATGGCCGTCTCGTAGCTGACCGAGGTCATGTTGGAGGCATTTTCCGATCGAGCACCCGATCGATCGTAGCGACTGGGTCGCTCGGCATTGTGCTCGAGGCTGTCCGGCTTTGCGTCCCGGAGGAAGAGGGAGGAGGCGGACCGAGCAGGATCGGATTGGATGATAGAGGGTCTTGACTTGCTGCTCACCTTACCGCCAGGCACGGGCGGCGCAAGTCCGAGTTCATTTGCCCTCTGAAGGAAGTTGCTGTTGGCTCTGAGTGTTCCCTGCGGAGTGACAAAGGCCGAGTTGTTCGGCGTGAGATCCAAGGGAGTGTTGGGAGCCGAATGAGCCGTCCGTTGGTCCGTGTTTGCCTCCTCGTCTTCTTCCATGAAACTTCCTGATCTGTTCCGGTGGCCAAAGTCGGGCAACTGGGGCGTCGGGCCCCAGAGTCCCGGCTTTTGCATCTTTGTCTTGACGTCGAGGTCTTGCGCTGCCGTGCTGAGCGTCTGGTCCATCTCGGAAGCCCAGGCGCTGAGCGCATGCCGCATCTCCGTCGATCCAGATCCTGCCGAGCCACCATGAGCTGAGGAAGCCTTTCGAACGTGCCTATGGTGCTCCGGGGCGACAGGCCGAGCCGCAGTCGCACTACTGCTCCCGTTGCTGCTGCTGCTGCTCATGCTCTCTTTAGATGGCAATGGAGGCAGGCCAGGTTCGTTATTGCTGCCACCACCACCTTGTGGCGCCGAGACCGACCTGGACGCGTCAGATTGCTTGGCGCGCTGGCCATCGGCTTCCCGTTGCTTGCTCTTCACCCTTCTGCTCGTCAGGCTACCAGTATCCTTGGTCTCCTTCTTGGGGTTGGAGTCGGTGCGCAACGGCGGTGTTGGGACCTGATCCTTGAACTTGCTAGGAATGCTTGGCACGGGCACAGGCACCTCATCTGCATAGTCTGTAGCCCTGGACGAGCCGCCCGGTGCGCTCCTGACGCTGGCGCCGCCTTCGCTCGCCACGCTATTCTGGCTCGCCTTTCTGTTGAGCTTCGGTGTCGAGGGTGGCACGAGCTTGGCTGCGCTCATTGTTGCCTTGGCTGTCTGAGAACGACCGACATCACCCAGCTTAGGCGTTGAAGTCGTTCCATCAGCGGCCGTCTGTATGCCACCGCCGCCTCCACCGCCACGAAGGCGCCGAAGGAAGCCACTGGTTTTCTTCATCCTCTCCTTGAAGAATGTCGTCCCCGACTTATCCATGTCGGCCAGCTGCTGCTGCTCGGCCGCCAAGGAGATACTTTCGAGTGGGCGCTTGCTGTCGGTGGGGAACGGCATGTATGTCGCGTTGCTTGCATTGCTGGCGTCCGTCTTACTCCTTGCGCGCGGTGTTGAGTTTTGCTGATCAGCGGGCAGAGCAAGAGTCTGACTGGGTCCGACACCCAGGCCCAGCCCCTGCCTTTGTTCTCTCGCGTCAGCGGAGACGGCGACGGCGGCGGCGGCGGCGGCGGCGGCGTTGCTGGGCGCGTCTGGGCTCGAGGACTGCTGCTGCGCGCTGCCCTGTCCATTGGCCCGCCGACGCTCGGGAGTTGACGGGGACGTGGGCATATCTTGGCCCCTGTCGCGATGATGAGGGTGAACAGGTAGAGCCGTCGCTGGTGCGAGCACCGGGCTAGCCCCTCCGCTGGGCGGCGTTGCGTACCGTGCCAGGGAGGAGCCGCGCGTCGACGTCGACGGGCTCCTCTCGACGGGGATGGAAGACGGCGGCGGGGCTGCGCCGTATGGCGACGTCTTCCCCTGCGCATGGAGCGGAGACGAGGGAGAGGTCAAGCGGGGCGTAGCTTCGGCACTCACGTCCTCGTTGATCGTCTCCTGCGCTGGGCCTGCCCCAACCGGATTGGTCACTCGACGCCTCTGGCCGCCGGGCCCTCCACCACCACCACCAGCAGCCTTGTCAATCATGGCATCGTGGCCCTCTGCCGTATCGTCATCCTCGGAGTCGATGAGCTCCGAGGCTCTCCTGACGATGAGCCGCCTTCCACCGTCGCCCCTCGACGAGGACGAGGACGAAGACGAGGAGCGAGCAGGGTCGGGCGATGAAGCCACGAGCCTCCGTCGGGCGGCCTCATCCTTTGCAATATCGGCCGTCTGCGACATGACCCACGTGTTGCCGCTTCGAAGCATGTCGTCGAAGCTGTTCTTGTTGCTGCTCGTCGAAGGCCGCCTCGCCGTGCTTGCGTAGTGGTTACTGCTCCTGCTCGAATCAATGCTGTTCCCTCCAATAGAGGCCCTGGGCAGGCTGGTCGTCATGTTTGGCGGCGAGTAGGCATCGTCGGAGGAAAAGCCTCGCGCCGAGGCAAAGGAGTTGACGGTGCTGGCCGTGTCGGGCCTCTTTCTTGAGCGCGACGACGAGGCAAAGGAGGTAGTCGCTCCCTCGAGGGCGTTTTTGCGCCCCTCTGTCGGCCTTTTTCGTTGTATGGGAAGCATGTGCCCTTCTTACTCCTCCGTTCTTCCTTGCTTTTTGCTCCTTTTGTCGTTCCTTGACCCTCCTTACATACACACACTACTTTTTCTCTGTTTCTTCTTCTCTCTTCCCTCTTCTCTGCCCGCGTGCCTGCTTCAATCCGCCCGCATAGGAGCTCTGTGTGGTGCCGACTCCGTCTCCTCGGACTAAAGGTTCGTGGACCGCGTTGACTTGTGCGCCTTCGATCGAGAGTAATGCTGACAGAGCGAGTGTATGCGCCGGTTATTAACGCGATCTGGCTACCAGATCGGTCCCTGTTGCTTCGACAAGTCGATGATATCAAGAGAAATGCGTGTCGCCAAGCGGACGACCTGGCTCACTCTCGCTCGCTCGCACTCTCTCACGCACCCCCTTCTTGCAACCGGTTTAGCGCCCTTTCCCTACTAAGGTTTAATCTCCTTTTTTATTTTTTTCTTTCTTCGCGTGGCCTGCCTTTCGCATTTCTGCCTTTGCGCGCGCGGAGAAGGGTTGGAGGCCTCTTTTGCTGGCGTCGGCACACGCAGTGGCTGTTGTAGATTAAGACTCTCTCGCGACACCGAAGCATCGAGTCAAGATGGGGCGAAATGGGGTCTTTGGTCAGCTCAGCGGCATCGATGCCTTTGGCAAGGTGAGGCAGTTGCAAGGCAGTCTCGTCTCGCTCCTAGACACGGAAAGAGAGCTCACCCCCCTTGGTCACTACATCAGACGATGGACGACGTCCGAATCAGGACCAACGTGGGCGCCATCATCACGCTCATCTCCTTCAGCCTCATTGCCATCCTGACGCTGGGCGAGTTCGTTCAGTACCGCAAGATCCACACCGAGTCCACCCTCGTCGTGGACAAGTCCCGGGGTGAGCAGCTGACTATCAGCCTCAACATGACGTTCCCCCGCGTGCCCTGCTATCGTGAATCTGTCGCGTATGACTCCCTCCCTCTCTTTTTCGAGGCTGACACAAGTCTCTGGCCAGTCATCTCGGTCGATATCATGGACATCTCTGGAGATCACCAGACCGACATACGCCACGAAGTCGAGCGCACCCGTATCGATCAGAAGGGAAGGCCCATCGATGTGGGCAGCAAGAGTGAGTCATGGCTTGTGTGCTGCAGGGCAGTGGGCTTAGAAAGTCACACACACACATCGAACACTCTTCTATTTGCTTGCGACAGGCCTAAGGGGAGAGGCCAACCGACTGGCCAACACGCACGGCAAAGACTACTGCGGCTCGTGCTACGGCGGTGAGCCGCCAGAGAGCGGGTGCTGCAACACCTGCGACGAGGTTCGCGAAGCCTACGTCCGCCGAGGCTGGAGCTTCTCCGACCCAGACCACATCGATCAGTGTGTCTCCGAGGGCTGGTCGCAGAAGATCAAGGAGCAGAATACCGAGGGCTGCAATGTCGCGGGCAAGGTCCACGTCAACAAGGTCATTGGCAACTTCCACATCTCGCCAGGCCGCGCATTCCAGCGAAATAGCATTCACGTCCACGATCTCGTTCCCTACCTCGCTGGCGAGGGCGCAGAACACCACGTGAGGATCTTCATCGAGAATTGTGTAAAGCTGCATTTGCTGACATCTGCTGCGATGGCAGCACTTTGGCCACGTCATTCACGAGCTCTCCTTTGGATCGTCGGACGAGTACGAGGTGACGGGCAGGCACTACGGCCAGGCTGTCAAGACGATCATGGGCATCATTGACCCTCTCCACGGCTACGTGGCCCACACGGACAAGAGCCAGTACATGTTCCAGGTATGTTCGGTGCATTCTGGTCTCGGGGTGGCTTTGAGAATCGCCGCTGACGAGAAAGTCTCGGCGTGCAGTACTTTGTGAAGGTGGTGCCGACGGAGCTGCACCTGCTCAATGGGCACTCGTTCAAGTCACATGAATACAGCGTCACGTCGTATGAACGCGACCTGTCTCCCAATGCGCCCAATGCAGCCAACCAGGCTACCCAGGGCGGGGGGCCGATGCACTCGGTGCAGCACGGCTTCGGGGGCATGCCCGGCTTCTTCTTGAACTACGACATCTCGGCCCTCAAGGCCATCAACAAGCAGACGCGTACCAGCTTCTCACACTTTCTCACGTCGACGTGCGCCATTGTGGGTGGGATACTCACCGTCGCGGGTATCGTCGATGCTGCCGTGCACGAAGGCAGGATCCGCCTGGCTGCCAACAACGGCGACGCCGGTGGATGGGGAGCGGGCCCCCGCATGGGCGGCAAGCTGGTGTAGTGCTTGTGATTTGTACCATCATCTCAACTTTCTCAGTTACAAAATCAAGAAATTGCAGCAATTGCCATTGTTGCATTGAGAAGTATCATCACTGTTCGTCATGGCTTGGGTGGGAAGGGTGTCAATGTTGCTCTGCATGGATGGAGTCGACCTCCTCTTTCTCGGCTTCTTCCTCTGCTGCGTCCTCGTACAGCAGCGCACCGGGGTTCATGATGCCGCTCGGGTCGATGATGTCCTTGAGCGAGTGCAGCAATTGCAGTGAGCCCTCGCCCAGCTCGCGCTTGAGGTACATGCGCTTGCCCCGTCCGATGCCGTGCTCTCCCGTGCAGGTGCCCTCGAGCTCGTGTGCCGAGTCAACCATGCGATGGACAAATGCCTGTACACGCTTGAACTCTGCCTCGTCGCCGTCTTGAAAGACGATGAGCGAGTGTGCATTGCCGTCGCCGACGTGGCCCACGAGGGGTCCAAAGAGGTTGTTCTTTGTCGTCTCCTGGCGTACCCACTCAAACAGGTCGGCCATCTTTGAAATCGGCACGCATACATCCGTCGTCCAGCACTTTTTCCCCTGCCCCCCACCGGGCGCACCCTCGATTGCGCTCCAGAGGGCGATCTTGCGGGCGCGCCACAGCGCCTCGTTGCTCGCTTCGTCGTGCGTCACTTTGATGTCCCGGTCGCGGCAGCCCCACTTGGCAGCAATCGCCCGCACCCGCCGCTCGTCTTCGCGCCGGTGCACGTCGTTGCCCTGCAGCTTGATGAACAGCGACGGCTTCTCCAGGTGCCGGATCTCGCCTTTGCTGCTGCTGCTGCTGCTGCTGCTGCTGGTGGTGCTGGTGCTGGTGCTCGGGCCGTCGTTTGCAGCAGTGGCACGGTTGATGACCTGGAGCATCGTGTCGTCGAGCAGCTCGATGCACTGGACGCCGACGCCCTGGGCGAGGATGTTCTGCGCGGCCGAGCATGCGTCCCTCACGCTGGGAAATGGCACGACGGCGATGCTTGTGGGAAGCAACGGAGCCAAGCGCAAAGTGGCTTTGACAATGAAGCCCAGACAGCCCTCGGAGCCGAGAAAGAGCTTGGTGAGGTCCGGGCCTGCCGATGACTTTCGCGCGCGCGATCTCGTCTTGATGACTTCGCCGTTGGGTAGTACCACGGTGGCGTTGAGCACGTAGTCGCCCTTCATGGTGCCGTAGCGTACCGCGCCCGTCCCGCTGCCGCCCGTCGCCATCATGCCGCCGATAGCCGCGCCTGGACCCGGGTCAACGGGAAAGAAGAGCGGGATCCCCAGCGACTTGAGGTGGTCATTGAGGTCCTCGTATTTGACTCCAGCTTCTACTTCGACATCGCCATCGTCAACGTTGACATCGCCGATGCGGTCCATGAGGGCGAAGTCGACGCTGACGACTGTCCTCTTGCGTTTACCATCCCGCCCATGTTCGGGTGTGGCCCAGTGCGCCTCGAGCGACGTACCACCAGCAAAGGGAACGAGTGTGATGCCATACCGGTGCGCGAGCCTGACCAGCGCCTGGACCTGCTCGATGCGCTCCGGGTATACGACTGCGGAGGGATTGTGGGCCGGGTGGTAGGACCAGGGCGACTTGCCGTGCGTGTCGAGGTCCGAGGCATCAGTGACGATCTGCGACTCGCCAAAGCCATGCTCCTGAGCCAGCTCGGCCAGATAGCCCTCCAGATCGCGCTCCTTTTTGGGTGTCGCAGAAGCACTTTGGGGCTGTCGCAGTAGATATGCACTGAGCCCTCCTGCTGCTGCCGCTGCAACCAGCACAGAAGTGATCAAGGTCTGCCAACTGACGCTCTGCTGCGAAGGAAGAGCCCGACTGCTCGCCTGTCGCGCGCGACCCGGTGCGACGACCAGCCTCGTTGGCGAGGGCCGAGCGATACAGCCCGGTCGACGAGCCAGCGCCCTACCCGTCCGCGCCAACGAAGACGCCATGATGTTGGGCTCGTCGCTTTTCTTCTTCTCGTCGGTATTTTTTGCGGGGTCTAGCTGTGGCTTGCTATTCGGTACGTACTGTACCTACCTACCTTCTCCGGGCTCGGGCTTCGTCACCGTACATCGCTTCATTATTGTCATACGCGGGATTCCGATCGGAAATTGGTTCCGAAGATTGAATCTCGCGCATCGCCTCCACTCGTTCGAAATAATGCATCATCACCGCCTTCTTTCTTCCTTGCTACGCTTCCGGAAGCAGCCTGTTATATAGGACTGGGCAAGGCCTTCTCAACCCACCCCTCAATCTCAGTTTCCACTCTCTCACTAGCACCACCGTTACGCTTGGAAAAAAAACATGAGGCCCTCTACAATCTTCCTCGTTGTCGTCAGCATGACGCTGCTGTCGCTCTCCATGGCCCAGAGTGAGTGAAACGTCTTACTCCCTCCTCGCTTCCGCATCTCCCTGACATGCGAGCTGCGCCTCTCAGACATTGGCAGTGGAATCAACTCGGTCATTAGTGACATCACCAGCGTCGGTGGAGACATCACGTCATTTGCAGGTGGTGGTGAGTCGCGCCTTTCTGCCTTTCCTCAAATCGATGCTGCAACTAACCCATACGGTGTCTAAAGTTGCGAGCACGGTCACGAGCGGCGCAGTGCTTGGCTACAGCTACGTCACGAGCGAGGGACGCCAGATTGTCACCACCGTCACGTCGGGTGCCGCTGGAGCCTTTGGTGAGCCAATCTTCCACTCTGCGAATCGCCCGTCTTGCCATTCAAAGAATGCTCAATCTGCTCCTGTGAAATTTCCATCTGCTCCTGTGAAATTTCCATAGAGACGGTGACTTCGGGCGGATCGCGCTACTTTGGAACCGTGACCAGTGGTGCAGAGGGCGCGTTCAGCACGGCCACAAGTGGTGCCGCCAGTGTCGCAACGGTCGTCACGAGTGGAGCCGGCGGTGCTGCGACGACAATCACGAGCGCCGTGAGGACCGACGGTGCCGTCGCGCTGATGCCCTTTGGAAGCGGTCAGTCGATGGGTCTTATTGCGCTCGTCTTGGCGGGCGTGGCCGGCATGGGCGCCGTGGCTCTGTAGGAACGCTTTTCCCTTTAGAACGTTACACGGACCCACGATTCAATGGCTTGTTGTACCGCGAGCGAAATGGAAACGCAGCTTCGACTTTCTTTGTCTCGGACATGCAAGCAAATCACTATTTAGATGCCGAATGCTTTCCTCTCCTTACTAAGCTCTCCATGGGGACCTGTCTTGCGTGCACATCAGCCCACGGGGCCAGCTACAAGCAAGCTCCGTCGACTTCTGCGCTCCCCACGGTGATCTCGATCACGTGACTGTCATTTTGATTTTTGGAAGGAGTGGGTGTGGTCGCGGCGGTGTCTAATTCTGACCACCCTCTGCAACAACCCCAGGCCGCTGGCGCAGACGAGAGAGTGTGTTCGTGTGTGACAGCGACCGCGACAGCAGGAAGGGAGATGGCGCGAGGCAAGGCCAAGCTGAAAAAGGGACAGCGGGCGTCGTCCAAGGCGACCACTCAGCCGCTGAAGAGCGCCAAGGCGGCGGCGGCGTCGGCAGCGGCCGCGACGGTGGATCTCACGTCGACAACAAAGGGAACTGCTCACCATGCCACACATCCAACGCGTGCAGATTCGCTCAGCGATGCCTCGGCCTCGCCGAGAAACTATCACAGGGGATTGGGAGAGATCAGCGACGTGTTCTCAAATGCGTATGACTCTGGGTACGGGTCACACGAGGGCGATGGATTCAGCGAGAATTGCGATCAGTGAGCACCTGCACCTCTGGCCTTGCGATTGCTGCGCCTGTTGCTGACCAGTATCAAAGTCGCGACCTCGATGCAGAGAAAATGAAGAAGGTGGCTGGTCTCTTGTCGGACCTCTTCACCTCGTCATTTCGCTTGGCAGTACCTTCGCTTTTCCGAGGCATGATCCAAAAGTGGGTGGTCGAATTGGGTTGCTGAAAGACTCGGAAGCCACTTCTGACACATTGGATACAGCTTGCAGGATCAGGTGCTCTTGGACAAGCTGATGGGCTTTCTTGACGATGGATTCGAGCCTACGGTGGGTCACTAGCAGGCTCAGCCAGCTTCATGCCCCTGTGGGGAACATTTGGCTAACAGGGGCTTTATACATCCAGCTCATCCGCAACATGGCCTTGGACGACAGCACCCGTGAAGGCATCAAGATGCAGATTAAGCTAGCATGCGATGACGAGCTGCCAGATGTCGTCTTGAAGCTGTCGACAGAGGATTGCTTCGACCTCGCTTGTGACTTGGTGAGTAGCTTGTGGGCTTGCAATTGGCGATGGGCCTGACTATTCTACCTGAAACAGGCGGTGCGACACGGTCGAGAC
Organism: Acaromyces ingoldii; assembly: GCF_003144295.1. Classification (NCBI taxonomy): domain Eukaryota; kingdom Fungi; phylum Basidiomycota; class Exobasidiomycetes; order Exobasidiales; family Cryptobasidiaceae; genus Acaromyces; species Acaromyces ingoldii. The sequence goes on along the minus strand of NW_020290251.1, from coordinate 622,846 downwards.
TTGCAGACGTGGGGCCCACCCTGCGCATGCTCCTTCTCCTCTTGCCTCTCTTGCCTCGAAAAGCTCGTCGTTTCCGTCCGAAACACTCCGCCCGTGCCACCCGCCGCGGTACGGCCAATCGACGGGCAACAGCTTGTTCTCGCCATCGAGGAAACGTTGAATAGCGAGGATGCTTCAGACTCCGAGGCCGGGCCGATCAGGAGTCTTGTCACCAAGGGATCCGATGTGGCCACGATGCCCTGGGTGAAAGTCATGGAAGAAGCGTGGACGTCGATGGCCCAGATTCTATGTGGGTGCACAATGCGCTTCTTCTTCGTCTCGTGCTGATTTCGAAGCTGAACCCCGACCCGATTCCATCTGCACAGGGAAAACAGCAGACCAGATCGATCCTCTCAGCATACCAAAGGTCAAGGATGCCTACGAAGCTCTCACAAAGCTTGATGGCTTGGATCTGTGGTATACGATTGTGACAAGGGAACTCGAGGCAACCTGCCACCTTCACGGCGGTGATCTATCGACGGACGCTCATTCTCTCGACAAGACCCGGATTCTGCGGCCGGAAAAGACTGGGAAGCTGGCTTCGTTGGCGTCAGGGCGAGGAGGGATCCTGGCGCTGAGTACACAATACGACCGGATGAAAAAGGAGAATATGAAGCTCAGGGCCGAACGAGGACTGTCAGTGGACGAAGTCGATGAGGTGGGAATTTTCTATCGCAAATCTCTGGCCAGAGCGATACGAGAGCAGGTGAGATCGGTGTCAACTTCCTTTTGCCTGTCGACCTCTGCTGACTGTGCCGTTTCTTACTACCACAAAGGGCAACTCAGCTTTTGCTCGACACGAATTTCAGGAGGCTGCCGAGCACTACACGCGTGCAATGGGCTACGATTCCGAGGAGCCGGTGTTTCCGCTCAATCGAGCAGCATGTTTGGTCAAGCTGGCACGCTTTCAAGAGGCGGAGAAGGACTGCAGCATGGCCATCGAACTCGACAAGACGAATCACAAGGCCTGGTTCCGGCGAGGGGTCAGTCGTGCTGGCCAGGGCAAGGTCGGTATGGCCAGAAAGGACTTTGAAGAGGTGCTGAGGATGCAGAGGAACGATGCGGGGGCTTTCGATGAGCTTAGGGGCCTTAGCATGCAATTCTTGGAGGAGGCGCATCGGAAGACTGCGAAAGACTCTCCTGCCAAGGGCAAAGTCAAATTCAAGGAGCTGCCGACGAGAGAAGAGATGGCGGGCAAAGCAAAGGAGATTGTCAACGACGAAGACATGGCAGTGACTGAGAGCCAGACGTCGGCAACAACAGAGACGAGAATGATGCGATCCGACTCGCAAATCAGCACAAATTCCAACGGGAGCTCCTCTTCGTTTTCCTCTGCGAAAGCAGATAGAGAGGGCGGCTTGGTGGAGAGCAACTTGCAAGCATCGCTGAAAGCGTACGAAGAGGTCCTCAGCCAGACTTCCTTTGCGCTCGCTTTCAGCATGGTCGTGCGGCAGCGGACAGGCTTCAACGTTCACGTTCCGATTCCTGCGTGGATCCGACCGCCCTCCTCGCATTCGTCTTAGTCGGGAGCCCTGCTCTTCGTTGCGGTGTCTCATTGTCTGTCATATCATTGTATTCTAGCAAAACAACTACCTCTGTACCACACACGATCTCATGATGCCTTGACATCATTATCATTTACCACCATTTGTGGTGCATCTCACGGCCGTTATCGTCGTCGACGTCGTCACCATGAAGGTCTTGCGATATTCAGTCACGTGATTATTTAACACGTGATGGCTGACAAGAAGCGTTCGCCTCATTGGTCTGAGGCTGAGATCATCGCGAGCTTACAGCAGAAGGCTACCACCCAACGACGACGATGGCACCGATCGCAGCTTCGCTCCTGCGCCAAGGCGGCGGCGCTGCTGTGCGTCGTCTGCATGGCGCCTCTTGTCGCTTCACCAGCCCCACGGCTGCCTCTGTCGCTGCCGCGCGCCGGACCCTGGCTACCGAAGCAGGCCCATCGGCGCAGGACAATCGTCCCCAGGCAAAGGCGGCGACAATCACGCCCGCCACGACGGCCCACACCGTCGAGGAGCTTCACGGCCGTACGGCAGAAGAGATCCTGCGTGAGGGAGGCACGAGGAAGGAGGCAAGTATGCGCCACTTCACAGTCAACTTTGGTCCTCAGCACCCAGCCGCGCATGGCGTGCTCCGACTTATCCTCGAACTCAACGGAGAGGAAATCCTGCGAACCGACCCGCATGTTGGTCTGCTACACCGAGGAACAGAGAAGCTCATCGAGTACAAGACCTACACCCAGGCCCTGCCCTACTTTGACCGCCTTGACTACGTTTCCATGATGACAAACGAGCTCTGCTATGCGCGCGCCGTCGAGAAGCTCCTCAACATTGAGGTGCCCGAGCGCGCAAAGTGGATCAGGACGCTGTTTGGCGAGATTACTCGTATCCTCAACCACTGCATGGCCGTGCTTTCGCACGTCATGGACGTTGGAGGTCTCACGCCGTTCTTGTGGGCATTCGAGGAGCGCGAGAAGCTCATGGAGTTCTACGAGCGTGTCTCGGGCGCTCGTCTTCACGCTGCCTACGTGCGACCCGGTGGTGTGGCCTTTGACCTCCCTCACGGACTCTTGGACGACATTCACAAGTGGGCCACCCAATTCTCTTCGCGCGTCGACGAAATCGAAGAAGTCGTTACCGGGAACCGTATCTGGAAGGGACGTACCATTGGCATCGGGACAGTGACGGCGCAGCAGGCCCTCGACTTTGGCTTCTCTGGCGTCATGCTCCGAGGTAGTGGTATCCCATGGGACATTCGCAAGGTTGCGCCTTACGACGCCTACGACCAGGTCGACTTCGACGTCCCCGTGGGCAAGAACGGCGACTGCTACGACCGATACCTGTGCCGAATCGAAGAGTTCAGGCAGAGCCTGAGGATCATCGAGCAGTGCCTCAACAAGATGCCTGCTGGCCAGTACAAGGTTGACGACCACAAGCTCACGCCGCCACCACGAGCTAGCATGAAAGAGTCGATGGAGTCGCTTATTCACCACTTCAAGCTCTTCTCGGAGGGATACAGGTGTGTCTTTCGCCGTTGTACATTTTAGATCTAGACACTGATCTCCGTCTTTTAGCGTCCCGCCGGGAGAAACTTACAGCGCCATCGAGGCTCCCAAAGGAGAGATGGGCGTCTACCTCGTCAGTGACGGATCCAACAGGCCTTACCGATGCAAGATTCGCGCTCCTGGCTTTGCCCACCTTGCCCAGGCCGACACTCTGGCCCGACACCACTACCTGCCAGACATGGTGGCCATCATTGGAAGTGAGTAGGACTTGGCCGCTCTTGAACGATGCTCTTTGCTCAACCGTTCGCTCTCTCCCCACAGCCATGGACCTCGTGTTTGGGGAGGTCGACAGATAATTTTGTATATACACACCTCCTCTTGTTAAAGCCTACATCGTCGTTCCAAGCTTTTCTGACGGAGTGCCAAGGCAGAGTGGATTCCCGCCCAGCCCTGAATGCTTGGCGCGACAGTAGTAGTAATGTCGTAGTACGACGTCGATTCGAAGGCGTCTTCCGGGCCAAGTGGAGAGCGGCAACCAGCCCACGAACGCCTCTGTGCGCGTCCCTCTGTGCGCGTGTATTTCCTCCCCTTCATTTTGCCTCGGAAGGACTGCGTCTTTAGGCCATGCTTGGCACTGCAGTATGCTTTGGCTCGGCGTGTTGCGAGCCCATCATGGGCTGCACCCCTGGGAGCTGATGTGCGTCACGGCCATCGTCATCGGCGGGCATCACCGTGTGTAGATCCAGCTGAGTCAATGACTGCCGTGCCGCATCTAGCCCTACATTCCCACCAAAGGCAAGCGCTGCCCAAAATAGTAACAAATGTGCCGTACCAATGAGTACAGCTGTGGTTGGGCGATCCGGTGCGCTGCCGCAGCCGAGAAAGAGTCGAGCAAACACTCCGAGGGGCACTTCGAGGAGATGGAACGCAATAGGGGAAGAAAGATGAGAAGAGAAGCAGTGAGATCGAGGAGGGAGCGGTGACTTTCACCACTGCCGGCGCGCGACAACGGTGTGCGGCAAGTCTCCTTTTCCTCTTCAAGGGTCTTTTGTCTCTTTTGTCAAGCACGCACGAAGACAAGTGACCGATCTGGTCTTTGACAGCACCACGCTGATCTTCATAGTGCCTGTTGCATCACCACGGCGCGCAGCCTGGTTATCAGCCATGCTCAGCAGAACACGACCTGCACCTGACAATCAACAAGCCGCTCTCTCTTCCTGGGTCGATTGAGCTGCCAACGGAAAGAATACGTTTCCGAAAAATCAAAAACCAAAAACCAAAAAAATTGGCGCGCCAAAGAAAAGCAAAATAAAAAGAACAAGAAAAGTGAAAAAGAAGGGGGAGGGAAAGGGCAAAAAAGCAAAAGCTGTAAGACACAGGAGCAGCGAGGCGAGAGAGAGAGGGCCCGCGCGTGAGCCGCTTTATCGTTTAGACACCATCGACTAAGTCAGTCCATCGCGATTGGAGCGAGTGCGAGACACAACGAAGGGGAGACAGAAAAGCGAGAGGGGCCACACATACACCATCACGTACGCATTCGATAACGGCGACTGGTGCTCTTCCCTTCTCGGTGGCTCTCGTGAGCTCAGAAGTGCGCGCGCGCGTCTCAGTCGAGGTGTCCAGCGTTAGCTCAGAGCGACAGCACGTTTCGTGAGCGCGCCGGTCCATTGTCCTCTCCTCTTCTTCTCCCCAGCGAACCAAGTCAGCTCCCTGCGTGGCTCGCCCGCAACAGGCACATCAATTGGCAACAGACATTCAAGAAAGTCGACCAAGGCGTGCAGTCGAGGTTCTGCAACATGGCAAGTACCAACGCGAGCGGTTTCTTCTCCTCTCTGTCCTCCCTCTTTGGCGGTAGTGGTTCGACCAGTTCGGGATCCAGCGGCTTTGGCGAGCGGAAAAAGTCTGCATTCGGGAGCGGCCTACCTTCCTCGGCGAGAAGAGGACCTCCTGGTCGCCTTGACGAAGACGGAGGCGCCTGGTCACTACCATACAGCCAGTATCCAGCGACACCCAATGGAGGAGGGTCAGCCCATGGCCAGTACCCTAGTCGATCGCCAGGCGTCAGTGGCGGAGCGGGCTTTGGCAGATTCGATTCGGCTAGCCAGACAAACCTGTCGAACATGACGCCGACCCAGTCCACTTCGACGCTGGTCCCAGCACAAGGACGCCCGTCAATGACGCTTTCCTCCAACGTCTCGATTCCATCGACGGCCTACCCGCCCCTGCGCCATACGTGGAAACGCATCCGGGCCTGGTGCGAGAATCACTACTCTGAGCTTGGCGACACACTCAACTGGCCAGCTACCGAGGCGGCCATCGACGACTTGGAGCTGACAATTGGCTTCACCCTGCCCCCGGCCGTCCGCGACAGCTATCTATGCTACGACGGGCAGGAGCTCGAATCAAACAACAGCTGCAACGATGGTCTCTTCTTTGGCCTCCCTCTCTTGAGTCTCGAGCAGATTGCCGAAGAGTGGCGCTTCTGGAGAAACGTCGATGAGGACCCCACCTCGGGGGCCAATGCCGAGGTCAAGGGATGGATGAGCTCCTGCCCCGCCGGTTGGGTACGCCAGGAGTACTCGTGTCGGGGCTGGATCCCTCTCATGACCGACCACGTCGGTAATTACATTGGTGTCGACCTGACGCCTGACCCCAGCGGTGGCGGCGCTCCTGGCCAGGTCATACTCTTTGGGCGAGACTTTGACACAAAGATTGTCCTTTGGCGCGGCGAAGGCGAGGGTGGCTGGGGCCGATTCCTGCAGTACTTTGCCGAGGAGCTCGAGTCGGGCGAGATGTGGACGCTGGACGACCTGAGCACCGGCAGCGAAGACGAGGAAGACGCCGTGGGCTACGAGAGCTACTTTTCAGGAGGAGGCTCGGGTGCAGGAAAGGGCGGTGGCGACCGCGGAGGCGAGGGCATCGCTGGTTTCAAGCTGACGGGCGAATACAAGGGCTGGCCGGTGCTGGAGGCCTGGGCAGACCGCTCGATGCGATGCTGGGAGGAAATGGGTATGCCAATCGGCCAACCGCCATGGCACCCCGAGCCGCCGAGCGTGATTCTCGAAGAGGTGACTGGGTCACGGCCGGTCAACGAAGACGGAGAGGCCATCGATGCCGAAGGGAGTGGGAGCCGCGGACAGGGTCCTCATGACCCGTCTGCGTCTTCTTCAGGAGCATCCGTGCGCAGGGACTCGTCGTCGCAGCACAGCGATGGAGGTGCACAGGATGATGGTACGCCGCGCGCGCACCCGCTAGAGGGCCCCTCTGAAGACGTCTCACAGCCTGGCACGCCCAATGGCCGTCGAATCACAGACACTCTCTCTCCTCCACCTCCCTCGACCAAGGCATCGAGGAGCCGGCAAAAGCAACGCGAGGGCTCCGACTCTTCACTGCAGCAGCAAATTCAGCAGCAACGACCCAGGAAGCCGGTGCCGGCGCCGGCCGCTCCCCTCGACCTTCCGACGATCGACGATGTACGGGCGGCTCACGCCGCTGCCATGGCTTCACAGCAGCGAGGAGGCAACTTTCACTTCGACATGGACAGGGGCGGCAGCAAGGTGCCCGCCGGCATGGGAGGGATGGGCATGGGTATGGGCATGAGATCAACATCGAGGTACCGCGATCCGACAGTGATCAGCCGCAGTGCTTCGACGACGCATGCCGACGACGATGCGCTCGAGCTCGAGAACCGGTCGAGCACCGACAACCTCTACTCACGTACGGGCGCCCTTAACAATGGCAGTGGCTTTTCCACCCGGTCTTCTTCGACACTCTCTGATGTCGTCATTGATGGTGGGGTCCCCGGCGGTCGCGAGTCCGTCAATCTGATCAACGCCTCTACGGTCAGCCCCCGCGGGTCGATGAGCTCGCAGTCGACACGATCTGGCGTCAATGGTCGGACGCTGTACTCTGCCAATGGCGAAGTGCCCAATCTCATCGACGCGCCCGGCTCACTGCCCGGATCTCCACAACCAAAGTCGGCGTCTTCCTTCCAGTCGCAACTGCTGGCGAACGAACCTCATGTCTCTAGCCCGCTAGCGACGCAGGCGCCCGTCTTTTCCTCGATGCAAGCTTCGCAAAGACAGCCGCATGCTGCACTACAAATGGACGAGGAGCCGCTCTCGCCACTGGCAAAGTCCAACGTTGGCACTGAATCAATCATGGCCGCCCCTGCTGCTGCCGAGCAGACACCGATGTCTGCCTAAAGACATGGACAAGCGCGACGAACTCTTCACGGATCTTCCTCGTTCCTACTATCTACTCTTGACTCCTCTCTGTCCTCCTATTCCCTCCGTATCTCTTTGTCCTCCCACTCTTGTTCTTTCACCCTGTTGAAACAACCCTCCCTATCAAATCAAAGTTAATGTCATGTCCTCGATCCTAGCGTTTCTTTGCTGCTCCTCGATGCTCGCGCACGGGCCCCGCATACGCAATCATAATGGATCGCGAGCGAGAAAAATCGACTAGGGAGCTCTCGGGCAGACTACTTTTCCTCCTCCTCTTCGTATACGTAAGGCTTCCGCAGGATCTCTGTGCACTCCATTTCAGGGCAAGGAAGGGCGCCGTTGTTCAAAGATGCCGGCTTGGCGCTCCTTTGACGATGGCTCCACGCTGGCTGCCCGGCTGCACAACCTCCGAACTGGTGGTGGCGGCTTCGGCCGCTTCGGCGTCGGAAGCAGTAGCATCATTGGAGGAGCGCGAAGCGTCACGGCTTCCACCACATTCCGCAAGCGTAGCCAGTTCACCGACGACTTCCTTGCTCGGCTCGACCGCATCGATACGCTCGGCGGGCTCGATGCCGAGGGAGACCACGTCGGGCACAGCGGCTGCGTCAATGCGCTCGCCTGGTCTCCCTCGGGCGACAAGCTGGCGACGGGCAGCGACGACCAGAACATCATCCTCTGGCGCTTTGGCACCCGCCACCTCCATCCGAGCGCCACGCGGACCAGTCGTGAGGACCGGGGCGAGGACCGGCATTTCCCCGAGCTGGACATGGCCATGAGCGATGTCATTCAGACGGGCCATCGCGGCAACATCTTTTCCGTCAAGTGGGCGCCCAACTCGTCGGACAGCCGCCTCTTCTCCTGCGCAGGCGACTCCACCGTGCGCGTCTTTGACCTCAACAGGGCCTCGTCGACGTCCTTTCGCGACGAGCACACAAACGCCGGCAGAGAGTACCGGCAGTGGCCGCGGGACAATGGCGTGTGCACGCGCGTGCTTCGGTGCCACAAGTCACGGGCGAAGCGCATCAGCACCGAGAACAGCCCCGATGTGTTCCTGACGTGCGCAGAGGATGGCGAGGTGCGGCAGATGGATCTGCGCCTGCCGGTGAGTTTTTTGTATCAGGCTACTAGTAAAGTCCTCTGAGGAAGAAAATGGCGTGCTGACAATGATGAGATTCAACGGCGCTGTGCAGCACACCTGCGGCCCCTCGCAAGGGTATGGGCACGGCTGCCCTCGACCACTCGTTGCGCACAATATGGAGCTCTACTCGCTCTCCGTGTCCAAGATGGAGCCCTGGTTGTTCTGCGTAGCGGGCACATCAGCCCAAGCCTACCTGCACGACCGCCGCATGATCCCGCGGCTCCTGTCGGCAGAGTGGGGCGCGACAGTCGATTCAGAGAGTGTTGCGAGGACGCAGTGCGTTCGTCGATTTGCCAGGCCGCCCTACGAGTATTCCGCAGCCAAAGAGGAGGCAGAGGAAGAGGAAGAAGACGAGGAGGGGGAGGGAGGACCCACGCTTCATCGCGAGGGAGCGGACGGTGAAGCAAGGGTGGAGGCGAGGAGGAGGAGGCAGAGGAAGTGGGAGCGGGCGCACATCACTGCAGTCAAAATCAGCGAAAGCAATGGCCGTGACCTCCTCGCTTCGTATAGCGGCGATGCCGTGTACAAGTTCGACCTCAAGGGCGAGCCGAATGTGATCCATGGCCGAAACTCAGACGCAGACGCCAGCATCGATGGCAAGGGCAAGGGCACGATGCGGAGCAGCAAGCGGAAAAAGGCATCGCACTCACCCCCGCGAAGAAGCGACGGATGGGAGTTTGCAAGCTTGGCCAAGCGGAAACTGAGTCGCGGCGTCGATGTCAAGCGGTTGCAGAGGCGAACGACCGCCATTCTCTTCCCACGGCCAGCTCAGCTCAGCTCAGCGCGCTTCGACGCGGCGCTCCTGGAGTTGGACGAGCTCGAAAAGGCCACCGAGCAGAGCCTGGAGAATGGCGGAGGCGGTGTCGCCGACGGGGCCGTGGCCCGGCTGTGCAGAACCCTATTGGTCTTGCACAGCTCTCGACGCTCGCAAGAGGACGACGACGAGCAGGGGCCAGGGCCAGGGCAAGTGCAAGGAGATGTTGTCGACGTAGAGCACGCCAAGCTCGTCCTCGGCCAGGCGCGCGAGCACGTTCTTCTCCGCGACGAATTTGTACCTCTGCTCGACGAGCTCGAGGAAGCTGTCAACTGGAATGCGACGGGTCAGATCGAGAAGCTCGAAGCGACGCTCTGGGATACGGCGCAGGAGATCGTCAAGAGGGCCTGGGGAGAGGACAGCTTCACGGGCCCCGAAAGGATCCAGGTGGTGGACGAAGAGAGGAGCCATTTGGAAAAGCTCGCAGCCGAGGAGAGCGAAGCGTCAGTCAGTGGAGAGGAAGAGGTCCTGGAGGAAGACACCCTGGAGGAAGACACCCATGAGGAAGAGGCAGATGAGAGGGGCCAAATCGACATGCCAATGGCACGCTTCTTGCGAGACGACGTCCTGCAAGGGGCGCACGCGATGGACGAGGATGAGGAAGATGGAGGAGAAGGAGAAGAGATGAGCATTCAGGAGGACGAGGACTCTGAGCTGGATTCGGAAGCCTACGACATCAGCATCGAGAGAGCGAGCGACGACGACGACGACGCTGGTGACCTCGATGAATCCGTCGGCGGCAAGTCGCCCATCGTCTATCCCGTGGCTCGCTATGCCGGCCACGCCAACAACGAGACAGTCAAGGACTGTGGCTTCCTAGGCCCCAACGACGAGCACGTCTGGTCCGGCTCGGACTCTGGCCATTTCTTCGTGTGGGACAACATTGACGAGAGGCTCAAAGCCCTCTTCAAAGGCGATGACTGTGTCACCAATGTCGTTCAGCCCCACCCGTTGCTGCCTGTGCTTGCAGCGAGTGGAATCGACGACACAGTCAAGCTCTTTGGTCCCGTTGGACCCGGCAGTCGCAAGCTAGCCGACCGTCTCAAAGACCGGGAGGACATCATCCGCAAGAATCGCAAGCAAAGGAGGTGCGTTCCATTGTTCTCAGCTGATATAGATAGAAAGCTGACAAAGGTCCTGACGACAGGGGAGGGGCAGGCATCAGTTCGAGGGCCATCATGCAGCTGTTTGCGTCGCACATCATGAGAGAGCAGGGAGGGGAAGGAGGAGCAACAAGAGTCGTCAACGCCGACGGCGAAGAGGAAGAGTGTGTGGTCATGTAGCATATCTTTAGTCATCTTAATTGGTCGTGTTATCCGTTCAGTCATTTGCCATTACCAAGGGATGAGGAAGGTCGCCGCGGGCTGCCCCTTGAAAGGAGAGGAAACGAAATCGGATGTTCAAAAGTCGCCGTACCCCATACCCAGTGGAGCCTATTAGCTCCAAGCTGCAGCCCCTATTCTCGGCACGCAGGCCTGGCACCGAGGAACGCGCCATTCGCGTTCCCTAGTCTATTTGTAGATCCTATTTGACTTGACCGCTTCTCCCCCCCCTCTCAGCCTTACGAACACACACCATCTTGCTCTTCTGTAACGACCTGACGACGAGACCTCTTTCCTCTTAACGACTTTGACGACCTTTATACCACACCCTCAAACCAACCTCAAAGACATTCCAAGATGGGCTGCGTGTGCTCCTGCCTTGCTTCGACCTTTATGGTCCTCGGCGAAGTCTTTGAGACGCTTTTCCTCGCGTTAGTAGCATCGCACGCACCCCTTACCCACTGTCCTCTCTCTGGGTCCCCTTCGCGGCGGTCTGAGCTCACGAAACGGTCAATGCCTGCAGCGTCGGCGAGGTCGGTGCCATTCTGATCCGCGGCATCTTTGGCCTCATCGTTGGTCTCTGCGACGTCCTGGCCGCCTGCATGTGCTGCTGCCAGGTTCCCTTCTCGGAGCGTCCCGACCGAGGCACGTATACCTACAGCTCCCTCCACCGGTCCAACGTCGGCCCCACCCAGGTCCTCCTCGGCGGCTTCACCAAGCAGGGACGGAGGGATCGCGCCGTGCGAAAGGAGCTCAGGAAGAAGGAGCATGCCGAGAAGTGAGTCTTGTCTATGCAGACCGACCCGCAAGAGGCGCGGTGTGAAGGGGAAGGCAGAACAGATCGCTGACCACCACCAACCACCCAACAGGGTCGAGGCCGCAAAGGCGCAGCGCGAGGCGACAAAGGGCCCCGTTGTGCCGGTCGAATCGGCAGCAGACATTGAGAACGAGAAGAAGATCTCCGAAGAGAGCGAGGCCGCTACCCCTGCCGCCGCGCCCGCCAGCAACGGCTGGTTTGGCGGTCTCTTCGGAGGAAGCAGCGCCGCCCCAGCCGCTGTTGCTCCCGTTGCTGCTGAGACCAAGTGAGGCACCCCTCTTCAATTCGGCCTGCTCCTGTACCAAATACCTCTTCCTGATGATGACCCCGTAACGAAATCTTAATGACCCACAAAACTGCCTTTGTCTTGTCCTGGCGTGATTATGATTTCATTGATGGTGCTTAGTCCTTCTTAAGCTCCCTTCGGATGACCATACATGCGTCGTCCTTCTGCGGGTCTTCTCCACCAAGGGCCTCTACTGCGCCATGCGCTCCCAAGTCGACAGCAGCGGCTCCAGTCTTTGATCCCGGCAGACGGACGACAAACATTTCCAGACCGTCTCCCACCTCGATGTGTCGCTCCGTGGCCGAGGTGAAGCTGTCCATGACGATGCGAAGAACGTCCGGTAGCGTCATTGTGCCCGGCTCTGGAATCGGACGCTCGGGTGTTGGAATCTGGTTCTTGAACATGATCTGTATCAAGGCGAATCGCCTGTCAGTTTTTCAGGGCGCAGAGCTATACCCCAGAGCAAGACAGCGCACCTGGCTATCCAAGAATGGCTGGAGCAGGCTCTGTGCACTTCCTGCCGCTCTGCAGAATTCTCGCTCGTAGCTGCCCACCGGGTCGAAGCTGTAGACTGCGCCCTTGCCCTGCTCATCGAGGCCGCCGAGGATGTTGTAGACGTAGTACGGGAAGAAGCGCTTCGAGTAGAGAATCGTCGAGATCATTCGCGCAATGGCGTGCAGGGGCATAGAGCCGCCGTGGGCATGCCGATACCACTCGAGGCGCTGCTGGATCCGATTGACGAGCGCTTCGGCATCGGCCGCGAAGCCATTCGTAGCAAGCGTTGCGCGGTCGGTCCTATGGGTGGGACAGCCGCATGTTAGCGCTTGTCAGGAGATATACAGTAGAGCAAACTCACAGCCGGAAGACCTTTGGCTTGTAGCGGGTCTGAATGTTGTAGCCCTCGGACTGACGGGTGTCACCTGCAATTACGCAAAAGTCTGCGCCGGCCACGGCCATGATAGAACCGCCATTGTCGGTGTATGGGCTGAAGGCGTGCGATACAGGCCCAGCAGCAGTACTGTGCATGGCGCCAGCGGTGGCGCCGAAGTGTCTCGAGTCTGAGAGAGTCACGACCATCCTGGTTGTCACAGAGTCAGGTAGGTAGTTCCTGGGAAGCAGCCAGAGAGATGGAGCGAGCGAGGCGCGAACGGTTGCGCGGCTTTCCACGTGTGCGCGAAGCTGCAAGGCGTGATCGAGCCGTGCATCCGACTTTTTTTATATATTTTGCACGAGCGCGACTTTCTTGTTTGCCCTCAGCCAAATGGCGACGTCGGCCCCTCTCAAGACCACGCAAGCACTGCACCAAGATGCGCTGTCAAGGGAAGCAGCCGTGCGAGGCTTCCCTAGGCTTGCCATGCGCCAATCGCAGCGATTCCGCGAGGCCGTTGTAGAGGCGTCTTTGTCGTCGCTCTCGTCCGACGACGCTGGCGCAGTTCCAAGTCGTCGGCGCCCGCTCTGGGGCGAGACGGAAGAGAATGTAGCGACGTCGTCCAGCACTCGAATCGAAGACTTGCTTCCGACCTACTATGTTCAGCACAATGCACGATGTGGCACCTGTGCTACGCCGCTCTATCCCGGATTGACCTCTCGGAATTCAACAGAGCAGAGGCAGCATTCAGGCATGTCATCGAGTGCGAGGCTCTGCACGAGTTGCTTGACAACGACGAACCCCGGCAGACCCATCGTTGAAGCAAAGTCTCGTTTTGCTCCGACGAGAAGGGTGAAGCGCCGGGACCCGGAGCATGCAGAAGCACCACGGCCGCGTTATCAAGGACTGCCGCCAACAGAAAAGGCCGCCGAACGTGCGGATTCGGATACAGCCGCTGTGAAGATGAGCACCGCGGCTCGAGACGGAAAGGATCAAGACCTGGGTGCGCTCACACTCGAGCAAAGGGCCGCGCTACTGCGAAGGAAGAAAAAAGCGGAGAGCAGCAAGCATAAAATTGAAGGGGAGAACAGGAGCCCTCTTCCAACGGCTCTGCCTCCTCACAATACGATTGACGAAAGCAGCAAGGTCACTTCCTTCGAGAAGCAAGAACTTGAAAGCCGAAGCGAGAAGAAAAAAGATGCGCCAAAGCCAATGACGCTGGATGCGAAGGCGAACAAGCGGGCAAAGAAGGGGCAGACGACCAACGACAAGTCTGCTGCGCTTCGGGCTCTCCTGCAGAAGGACAAGGACAAAGACAAGAGCGGCAGAACGGGTGGGAGCGGCGGCGGCGGAGGAGGTCTGATGGACTTTCTTGGTAGTCTTTGAATGTAACATTAGATGTATTGTGCAGTACAGATAGTAGTAGTGGGCGAATTGGTCATCGCTTGGCCCTCTCGGCCCTGCTCTGCGGCCTTGGCCGCCGCGAGATGCTGCAAGAGCGTCGAGGTCACGAGTTTGGGGAGTCTTCATAAACCAGTGGCGTGGCCCGCCGCTGATCCTGTCAGCATCGGCCGTGCTGCCGTCGCTGCGCTGTTGCCCCCCACTTTTATCAAAGCTGTTCCTCGCGTCGACCTTGGCGGTGCGCGGCTGCTGCTACAGCCGCCTCTGCTCTTGTCCCTCTTTGGCGCCCTCTTTCTCCGAATCCAATTTGTTTCTGCGCCTAGCCTCGAATTTCGATGGACATGGAATCGAAGTACAGTGCAGTACAATTGGGCACAGGCGCATCACCGGCCAAAAGGAGTTGGAACTCTAAAGTGTCGTTTTTGTTTTAGGCTAAGCGTTCCCGCACCGACGAAGTTCCTGCACGCTCCACGCGGTCGGACGGCACCGCACGCTCCCCTCGCTTCACTTGGTCCCGGAAGGGAAAGGGAATCGACCCTAGAGTTGCAAGTGGCAACCATGGAGACGACCACCACGACGGAGAGGATGAGCGACGCAAAGATCAGCAATGAGATGAACGGAACGACGAGGGCCCACTCCCTCCAGGACGAGGAGGAGCAGCAGCACGAGCCTATCGCGAAGCCAGGTACCGAGCCTGTCCTCGGCGGCGAGGAGAAGAACTACGTCGAGGTTTCATTTGACGATGGCTATTTTCCCGATCAATTCAAGGACCCGCAGAAGACGCCGCCCGTACGCTTCTACATCGGCATGGCCATCATTGCCTACAACGCCTTTATTCTCTCCCTCTATGCGAGTGCCTACCTCTATGTGGCACCCTACGCCCAGGAGGAATTCCACACGGGCGAGCAAGTGAGCCGCCTGCCCTTTGTTTTCTACGTCATGGTCTGGGGTGTGGGCACCCTCTTCCTCGTGCCCCTTTCGGATCTGTACGGCCGTGTGAGTGTTGGGGTCCTCACTTTTGGAGCATCTGTCCCGCTGACGGCGTCGCATGCAGAAACCAATCTTCATCGCCAGTTGTGCGCTCTGGGTCATCTGGCACGTTGGAGCGGCGAGGGCCAACAACATGGCCACGCTGACCGTCACGCGCGCGTTTGCGGGGCTCGTCGGCACGGCGACGCTCGCAGTCGGAGGCTCATACGCCGTCGAGGCCGCCCAGGGCCTCGTCGTAGCAAAGGGCATCGTCATCTACAGCTGCGGTGTCTTTCTTGGGCCCGCCATTGGTCGTGAGTATCTCGTTGCTCGTGTGCCACTGGGCAGGACACGTTCCCCACTGACAGCCTCCTTGCAGCCCTCATTGGAGGTGCGGTTGCCAACTATGTGACGTTCGACAATCAGGAAAAGGCTGGCTGGCGCTGGGTCTTCTATTCGGCCATCATTGCCGGCGTCATCTCCGTCATTCTCTTCATCTTTGCCTATCCGGAGACGAATCGATCGGTGCTGCTGCAGCGCAAGGCGCGCCTGATCCGCAAGCACTATCCCCACCTCGACGTCCGGCTGGGCTTTGAGCCGCCGAAGCTGGGTGAAAAGGTCTTGTATATTGCGACGACGGCGGGCAAGATGATCATCACGGAGCCCATCGTCATCTTTATCAGTCTCTGGCAGACGACGGTGCTCGGCGTGCTCTACCTCTTCTTTGAGGCCTTTCCCATCGTCTATGGGCCCAAGGACCTCTACTACGGCAACAGCGGGTACGGCTTCAATGCGTTCCAGATCGGTCTGGCATTCTTGGGAATTGCGCTGGGTATCACGCTCGGCGGCGTGTACGGCTTTACGCTCGACCTCAAATTCTATGTCAAGATGGTCATGGCCCGCAGGGGTGCGCGCCCACCCGAGCTGCGCGCCTACCTCGGTATCGGCTCGTCGGTGCTGGCAACTATCAGCCTCTTCTGGTTTGGTTTCACAACATACAGCGATTCGGTCCACTGGATTGTCTCGATCATCGCCAGCGTCTTTTACGGCATGAGCGTCATGGGCGTGCTCCTCGTCACGATTGGCTACACGGTCGATGCTTATGGACCCAAGTCGGGCGCGGCCTTTGCGGCCGAGGCGCTAATCCGGTCGTGCATTACTGCGATCCTCCCTCTCTTTGGCGACAAGATGTTCCGAAATCTGGGGCCTCGGTACGCGGTCCTTATTCTCGCCCTCATCAGCATGGCCGAGATTGCCATTCCCGTCGTCGCGCTCTTGTACGGCAAGACGATCCGTGGCTGGTCGAACCTTGCAGTCAAGGGATGAGCCCTTCCGTCTGTAGATACCTGATCGTGCATTCATCCACCATCTATTTGTAATGATCTCATGGATTAGCTACTAGGACAGAGCCGTCCGGGCCAATGCATTCTCTGAAGCAGCACTCGTAGTGTACACGCCCATTCTCCCTGCGTTTTCAGCCTGAATTTTCAGATTACGGATGTGTGAGTCTGAATCACGAATTTCCTCCCGCTTCCTCCACCTCTGTTCCCGCGTAAGAAAGCAACAAGAGAAGAGCAGCAGTGACTAAAGGTTGACCTGACCTGGTTCGCACACACGCACCAAAAGCACCGCTTACCTTGTCTGCCATGGCCGATGCTTTCCTGGACGCCGTCGAGCGGCGCCGCACCTACTACTCGCTGTCGGACGCCAGCCCCATCTCGGACGCGCGGATCCAGTCGCTTGTGGAACGCGCGACGCAGCACGCGCCGAGCGCCTACAATGTCCAGTCGGCCCGCGTCGTGCTCCTCCTCGGCGAGCGGCACAAGCAGGCCTGGCGCACCGTCGCCGAATCCTATGCCTCTACGGTCCCTCCCAGCAACAGTGGGACCCAGCAGCAGGAGCAGCGCGAGGCCGATGAGCAGGCGCGGCAGGCGCGGCGGCAGCGCACGGAGAAATTCGGCAGCGAGACGTATGGCTCCGTCGTCTTTCTGGAGAACCGCGAGGACATTGAGGCCCAGTATGTGCAGTCGCCCGAGTGAGTGGATGGCTAGGCGAAAGAGAGCAAGAAAATGGGGGCTGACATTCGGGCGTGACCAAGCTTCAAAGAAAGCAAGGCGTTTGACGTCTGGTCCGAGAACGCGACGGGGATGCTCCAGTGAGTCAGGTGGTTCTCTCTGAAACAAGAGCACTGTTGCGTGAAGTTTGCTAAAAACACACGCCCACAGGTTCGCAGTCTGGACAGCCCTCGAGGCGGAAGGTCTCGGTGCCAGCTTGCAGCACCACGTCTCGACGTACCCCGCCGTGGGACGGGCGCTGACGGAGCATCTCGCTCTGCCTTCTTCTTGGCAGGTCAGTGTGCCTTGAGACGTGCTACATCCGGAAAGAAGCTGACCAGGCCAACCAAAGCAGTGCACGGCCATGATGCCATTCGGCACGCCGGCCGGTCCGCCAGGACGGCCAGGAAAGGAAAAGCCGTTCAAGCCCATTAGAGATCGGGTCATCATCTTCAAGTAGAACATAGAGCAAAGAGGAAAGGGGGGGAAAGACCGTGATCAAATTCAAAAGAAATCAGAAGCGAGGGAGGTTTCGTACATTTGGCGAAGCGGTATCGACGAGGACATGGTATGAAGCAGAACAGCAGCCGGGAGGATTAGGATTCTTTAGGGCAGGCAGAGGTAATGAGGGGGCCGGAGGAGGGACCGGCCGGAGGGATTGGCGAGGGTGTCGGGCGGACGAGTGGCCGAGGGGCCGAGGAGTAGCACGGAAGCAAGGGATCGAGAGATCAGGCCTGGGGAGTGGTGGTAAAAGAAAAGGGGAAAAAAGAGAGACAAATCGATTGCAAAGCAAGAGCGATTAAGACTGCCTTCCGTAAGCGACGGCAGCGACAATGACAAGAAGGGTGAAGAGGGCGCTCACCCGAGAGAACATGCCACCGGACTCTTTACCAGTGTACACCTTTTCGGGCCTCTTGAAGCCAGGGCTGCGGCCAAGGAGCATGCGGAGCATCTTGAGGTTGCCATCGGTGTAGGGCGGGTACCGGCTTGCCATCAGCGCCTCGGTGATCTTGCCCAGGACGCCAGTGGCGGGTGCCGAGACCATGCATCGGGTGTGGGAGAAGGTGTCGAAGCCGGCGCGGCCGTGGTAGGCGCCGTATCCCGAAGGACCCGTGCCGCCAAAGGTGAGGGGCACCGTGTAGTGGAGCATGAGGTCGCCCTGGACGACGCCACCGCTGCGGGTGCGCTTGACGATGTGGTCCATGTTCTTGGCATTGACAAACGCATACAGGGCCAGTGGCTGGTCGTGGTCGTTGACGTAGTCGATGGCCTCTTCGATGTCCTTGACGACGAGGATGGGCAGGATAGGGCCAAAGATTTCGTCGCTCATCACCGAGTCACCGGGCTTGACGTCAGCTACGACGGTGGGCTCAAAGAAGCGGTCTGCCTCGTCGCGGTCGCCGCCGAGGACGATGCTGCCCTTTGTCTTGTCGATGAGACCCGAGAGGCGAGCAAAGTGGCGCTCGTTGATGATGCGGCCGTAGTCCTTGGACTTGCGGGGCGACTGGGGCCAGAACTCCTTCTGGACGCGCTTGAGGTGCTCCACGAGCTTGTCCTGGACCTGCTTTGTGCAGACAATGTAGTCGGGTGCGATGCACGTCTGGCCGCAGTTGATCGACTTGGCCCACAAGAGCCGGTGGGCAGCAATGTTGAAGTCGGCGTGCTCGTCGATGAACACGGGGCTCTTGCCGCCCAGCTCGAGTGTGGTGGGGCAGAGCCACTTGGCTGCCTTTTCGGCGACGATGCGGCCGACGTTGCCGTTGCCGGTGTAGAGAATGTGCTCCCACCGGAGGTCGAGCAGCTTCGTCGTCTCTGGAATGGCGCCGTTGATGATCCTCGACATGGAAGGGTCCATGTACTTTGGCCACAGCTCGGCCAAGAGCTTAGCCGAGTGGGCGGCCACCTCGGAAGGCTTGAGCACGGCCGTGTTGCCGGCCGCAAGCGCAGCAACGAGGGGGCCGACCTGGACAGAGATGGGGTAGTTCCACGCGCCCATGACGAGGACAGTGCCCTTGGGCTCCTTGATCTCCTTGGGCGCATGCATCGACCAGACGACGCCGAACCACTTGTTGTCAGCCTTGGCCCACTTTTCGATGTTTTCGTAGGCGTCGATGCACTCGTTGGCGCACAGCGTGATCTCGGCGAACACACTCTCGAACCGACAGCGGCCCAGGTCCTTGCCAATGGCATCTACGATGGCCTCCACATTGTCCTGTAGTTGATGAAGAGAGGAAGAAAAAAAAAAGCAAGGAAAAAAGAGGAAGAAGTGAGCTCAGCTTCATCCGAGAGAGAGAAAGAAAGGAGAGTATTTGCGGGAGGAAAAGCCAAACTACGCACGTTGAGGAGAAAGGACAACTGCTTAAGCTGGTGCTTGCGGAAGCCAATTTCGGCCGTCTTGCCCGTCTGGAAGCTGTCGCGCAGCTCCTTGTGAATCTGCTCGATCTCCTCGAGAGAGTTGTACTTCAGATCAGCGGGTGGGGCGGGCATTTTTGAGTACAGCAGGTCTTGCTCGTAATGTGAGGTAAAAGGAGGGTGAAGAGAAGGGGGATGGTGGTGATCAAAAGGGAAGAGCGACCGAGTGGCAAGAAGTAGTGTCCTCTTCTACTCCAGCAACTTGTGTAGTCTCTCAATGGGATGGAGACGGCCCTAGCGTCACTTTGACAATCGGTCTTCGCTAGCGCACTGATTGCCCGTGCCGGAGCCTAGCGGTTACGAACCTCGACCGGCCCATTCGAAAACCCGGGTCTTCTTTGCCAAAAAAAAAAAATGCTTCCCTCGTGCGGGGTTCGCTTGTCGGACACGCCATATGGATTTTCTTCTTGAACTGTGTGGAGGTGATTCTCGCTCCACGTGGCCAACCAGTGAGTCCGAGACAACTAAAAAAGGCCTCGATCCAATTAAATTGGGACCTCTCGTTTGGCCGTGGTGGGAGATTCGATTTGATGTGGGGACCTAGGCTTTATTTCCCCAGACCCGATTTTCGAGGCTGATTGTCCAGGGCCTCAATTTAACATTTTCAGTAGTAGTCAGTAGTAGTAGTCAGGTAGTAGTAGTGTAGCGATGTGGGATAGTGTATGTTTTACTACGACATTGTAAGCACCGCGGCACTGCTCCGAAAGTAGCAGCAGCAGTAGGCAAGGGCAGGGGCCCTTGCCAATTGCAGGACTTGAGATGGGAAATCGATTCCCAATCCTGCACATCATAGAGGCACGAAGTGGGAGGTGTTCTGAGTACTCCACCGAGGCAGTCGATCCCTTACCAACGCCAGCCACGTCCCGCGTCCCCTCTTTCCGTCCGCCAAAGCCCCTACCGGATCATTTAGGAGCCAGATGAGGAGCGGAGACTCGCCCAGCATCAGCGGCGCAAGCAGCAGCGGCCGTTCTTCAGAAGAAGCGGCGAGCACAAACGACAGAAAGCGTCCATCTCCACAGTCCTCCACGTCGCCGTCGCAGCAGCAGCAACCGCAACAAAATGGAAAGACAAAGCGCAGCCGCAACTCGAGGGCGTGCACATGGTGCCAGCGACTCAAGATGAAGTGCTCTGCGCCCGACGAAGGCCCCTGCGAGCGATGCAAGAGGACCGGGCACGAGTGCATCGTAGTCGAAAGGGCCTGTCGCAGGCCATGGACGAGGAAGAAGGACATGCAGATCCAGCAGCTCACCGACCGCATTCGCGACATGGAGCAAGTCTTCAAGGCGTCTTCGATCCTCACCATGCCTGGAGACATCAAGCCCGCTCCTGGCTTTTCCCTCGAGGCCACCGACGCTACAACAGCAGCGCTGGCACCGACGGCGGCGGCGACGACGACATCAACAACAACAACAACTATGGCAGGCGTGCCGGCGATGGCACCGGTGGCGGCAACAGCGGGAGGAGCAGACTCCCTCGATGCAGCCTCTTCGATCCTCAACGGCCAACTTGATCTCGACCCTTCCTCGTCCTCTGCCTTGGCACCTATGAGCGAGATTCCCGTTGGCAGCAACGACCACCTGTCGACGTTGCCCTTCGTCTCGACGGGCTGCATCACAGCTCAAGAGGGCGTCGAGCTGTTCAACCTCTTTATGCGCCGATGCGCCTTCCAGACCGTCATGCTCGACCCATCGTACCACACAGTAGATCACGTCAGCCAATCCTCGCCCTTCCTCTGGGCATGCATCGTCTACCTTGCCGCGACCTACGCCACTGCCAGACCGACGCTGCGGGACGAGCTGCAGCCCGAGATGGACTGGTTTGTCGGTTGGGCCGTGACGAGTGGAGAAAAGAAGGTGGAAGTGGTGCAGGGCTTCCTCCTGCTCTACTTCTGGAATCGACCGGCAGCGGACCCGACCATGGACCGTGCGTGGCTGTATGCGGGCATCGGCATTCGCATGGCAACCGAGCTCGGCACTGGCGGCCAGGGCATCTCAGATGCTGAACGTCTCAATCGAGAGCGGACGTGGCTCATGACTTTCTTGGTCGATCGTTCCTTGTCGATGGGTGCCGGTCGTCCTTGGACGATTCGATCTGACACGACACTGATCAGGGACTCGGACAGCTGGTGCCAACAACCGCAGTGTCAGATTTGGGACCTGGGCATTTCTGCCCTCGCCGATCTGCTCAAGTTGACATCTCGGCAGGTCGACGTTCTGTCCTCGTCGTCCAAGACCTGGGCTTCCTCCGCTCTTGGTGGAGTCAGCAACTCCTCCTCGGTCGATTTCGACTGCGAGACGATGATGCGCATCTACAACGACGAGCTCGAAAATTACCGTCGAACGTGGGAGCAGCGGGGCTTCTTTTCGTCGCCCCAACAGAGCACTTCCCCTGACGACGACATTCACCTCTTTACAATGCACTACGTTACGAAGCAGGCAACGCTGCGGTACAACTATGCCGTCTTGGTCCTCAACTCCTACGGTCTCCAGTACTGCGCATTGAACCCATCCAAAAGCCCGCCAGTGCAGTCCATCTGTCTGCCCAGTGCTATCTCCGCCTCCAAGAACATTCTCAAGGCCGCTATTGACGGCCTAGGACAGTGGCTAGCGTATGCGCCTCACACGATACTCAGCCTCGTGGGCTACGGCGCCGTGCTACTCGTCAAACTTGCTCGCTTCACCAGTGATGCCGTTCTGCGGCAGCGGCTCTTGACCGACGTTGAGGAGGCAGTCGACTTTCTCGACAAGGTTGCGCTGGGTCCCAAGCACAAGCCGGCCCGCTTGGCATCCATGATTCGCGCCGTGCTCTCGTCCAAGACTCCAAACGAGGATCGGGCGGCTTATCCACCTGGCATGGAGGTTCGCGGCTGGCCCGTGCAATCTTCGAGGGCGGCAAGTCCGAGCTTGCAGCACTCGGTACAACAGCACTCGATGCAGTCGCAAGAGCAACACCACCAACAGCCATCTTCCAACACCTCCGTTGCAGCCAAGACCAATGGTGGCGGAGGCATGAGCGCGCCTTTTGCTGCAACGGGCACTGGCATGGAATGTTCACCCCTGACAGAGGAGAGTGACTCGCTTGCCTCTCTAGGACTGGCCTTTGGAGACAGCGCTGGAGGTTGCGCGGCCGCCTGGACATTGCCCTTCTCGCCAAACGAGCTCTTCGACGAGTCCTTCTGGATCAAGGTTCCCGAAAATTAAGATAATATAAGCTACGCCGATATCATCTTCCAGTGTGTCACATACGTCTTTGGATCTCCCTTTGGTCTCGTACACTCTGTTCACGGTCAGGCTTCTTGCGCCATGTATGTTTCTGATCGGTCTCTGAATGTATTTAACAAAACGTAATGCATCACCAAGCATTATTCACTATTATCGCTCGAATCGAGCTGCTGGAAAAGAGTCGGCAAACAACGACAGAAAGAGAAAGCTTAGAGCTTGCTCGACTTTGCGGCTGTCTCCTGTTCAAGGATCTTGCGGACCTCCTTTCTCAAGACTTTTCCGCTTGGCGATACGGGGATGAGTTCAAGGACCCTAACGCCACCCCTGAGTTGCTTGAACGAGGCCACCCGCGACTTGATGAAATCTGACACGTCCTGAGCGACTGCGTTTGCGTTGTTCTTTTTAGATGGATCTCGCAGCTGGATGTAGGCCCGAGGGAGCTCCGTAGCTTGCTTCTTGTCGTACATGCCCACAACTGCGGCGGCGAGGACGTCCTTGTGCTGCAGGAGCACACCTTCGAGCTCGGCAGGCGCGACCTGGAAGCCCTTGTATTTGATGAGCTCCTTCTTACGGTCCACAATGCTGAATTCGCCCCTGTCGTCGACAATCACGACATCGCCCGTTTTCAGCCAGCCGTCGCTGGTAAAAGTGGAGTCATTGGCTTCCTTGTTGGCATAGTAGCCCTTGGTGATATTTCGCCCTCGAAGCAGCAGCTCCCCACGCTCGCCTTGAGGCACGTCTGCGTTGTCATCATCTGCTACGCGGCACTGACAAAAGAGAGACGTTAGTATGTAAGGTCAAGAAGTGCGAGCGATTCAGCAACACACCTCGACACCCGGGACAGGCCAGCCCACGGTCCCTTTGCGCTGTCCCCGTTGCAGTCCGAGGGCGGCAACGGTGGTCTCGCTCATGCCATACCCCTGCATGAGGGGCATGCCCAACTTGTCCTCGATGACTTGTTCCAGCTCGGCGTCCAAAGGCGCTGCGCCCACAGACACCCACTTGAGTGATCCAAGATGGTCCTTGTCGCCCTTTGGACATTCCGACAGGGCTTTGAGGATGGGAGGCACTGACGACATGCATTCGATCTTGTACTCCTTGACGGCTTCGCACAGGGCATTTGGAGCAAACGGCATCACGTACACGGTTGCTTTCATCCAACTGTGGCACAGAAGGTACTGAAGTAAGCTTCTGCTTCCTTTGTAGCGCCGAATGGCTTATGGCTCGTCAACTCACACGCTCAGGTGACAGCTTTTGATGAGGGCCAGCGCATGGAAGAAGGGCAGACAAACGAGTGTCGACATCGGTTTCGGGTACAGATCTGGGACGGCCTTGAGAGCGAAGAGCATCGACACAACGTTTCGATGGGTGATCTCGATGGCCTTAGGAAGTCCGGTCGTCCCAGAGCTCCATGGCAGGTAGAGGGTGTCGTCGAGCGACTTTGGTGCGACGGGCTTTGCCCTCTTGGCCTCGTCTGGCGAGGCGAGAAGCCTCTTTGCTGCGACAGTGCTGTAGCCGAGTTCCGTGTCCATGAGCACAACAGTGTTCCAAGGGAGCCCGCCTCGGGTAATCGTCTTTAGCATCGAGCCGATGGTGAAGATCTTCTTTGGCTTCAGCGCATGATAGACATGTCGAAGCTCTGCACGGAGATAATTGGGATTGGCAAACGAAACGCGGAGTCCAGCAAAGACGGAGGCGAGAAGGGCCAAGGCAAAGTCGATGCCACTAGGTAGGACGATGAGGACAACGTCCCCAGGCTTAAGGCCGACTTTGTTGATCAGTCCGAGGCCCAGCTGCTGTGCCTGGAGCCTGAGCTGGCCGAAGCTGTGCGTATGATTTGGTACATGAGCATAAGTCATACGTCTGTCTATACGACAGAGCAATTCGAGAAAGAGGAGCTCACGTAATCTTCCTGTTGCGCTTGCTGATCTCATGGAAAGCTAGGCGCTCATCATCGAACGAGGTATCTCCGAGGACGAAGTCGTACACGGGCACCTCGGGGACCTTGGGCACGGGGACCTTGGAAGTGTAAACCCTCCGCCCGTCAATGTTGTTCACTGTCGTCATGTTGCCCCAGCTCCTCTCCTATTCCGTGCTCTCACTGAATCTTGCGCTGGCGAAGGACAAGATCTGGTCGCTATGAGGACCGAGAGATCAGACAAAGAGAACAAACAGAGATCCAGAATCACTTGCGATGCGCCTACGCGGTGGAGGAAGCATTAAATATGTGGGGGAAGAACGGTTAGACCAAGATGCATAAATCTTGGTGGGGTGCCCGGTAACGGTCAACGCGTTGCCGGCTCCAATTCCGGTCCTAGCTTGGTCCCGAATCGAAGAAGAAGATAGAGAGGCTAGGACGAGGCTAATTATCCCCGCAGCCCGGAGAGCGGGTAGTGTCCAAATGGTTATACGGCCTTCTTCTGAAGCCGGGGCCTCGCTCTGACGTGCCCATTTAAGCCCGTCCTGCTAAGCTCCCCTCTTACCACCCCTGTAAGCCCTGACACCACTGCACGAAACGACCGAAAAGACCAAAGAAAGAAAGAAAGCACCTCTTCTTAGATAGTCGACACCATGCCACTCATTCAAGGTTTCTCCATCGACACCATTGTCAACCTGGCAAAGGCCACTGTCCTCAACCCGCTCGCCCTCATCGTTTTCCTGGGCTACAAGGCTCGCGAGGCAGATGGATGGCCCGAGCGCACTGGCCTCGTCACGACCGCCTATGCTTTCCTGAGCATCTACGCTACGACTTGGCTTAGCAACAGGTGGAGGAACGGCCTGATCCCCCAGCGCCGGCTCAACAGCAAGACATGGCCAAACGAGATTGTCCTCGTCACCGGCGGTGCTCAAGGTGAGTTGCCTCGGCATTATGTGTGTGGGGCAAGGCTACGATACTGAGCCTCTTCTGTTTTTTGAAAGGTATTGCCAAGAGCCTGAGCGAAAAGCTCGCCGCAAAGGGCGCAAACGTGGCCGCCCTCGACATCGTCGACTTCAAGAGCAGCCACCCGAACATCAAGGCGTACAAGTGCGACATTTCCAACTACGACGACCTCAAGAGGATCCGAAGCCAGATCGAAAAGGACTTTGGGGGCCATGTCACCATGGTCGCCAACGTCGCTGGCCTCAACAACAAGTCGCTCATTCTCGATCTCACACCAGAACGGGTGTCGCGGATGATTGACGTCAACCTCAAGAGCCGTGAGTCTCTCTGACCCCTTGGCCCATCGGTTCTTTTTTTTTCCATCGCATGCTGACTGTGGTAATTCATTCCCGGCCATAGACTTCTGGACGGCTATGCTCTTCCTGCCGGCCATGGTCAAGGCCAAGCGAGGTCACTTTATGAGCGTCGCCTCCACCATGGGTTTCGTCGGCATCTGCCACCAGTCCGATTACGTGGCCACCAAGCATGCCCTCGTTGGAATGCACGAAAGTGTAAGTGTTCGACCTTGGCAATAGTAACGGATATATTTGGCGGTAAAAGCTGACGCTGCTGCTCTTCTAGCTCCACTATGAGATGCAAAAGATGTACAAGACACCAAAAGTGCGCATGTCGACGGCCATCATTGGACACACCAAGACAGGTCTCTTCGAGGACTTTGATGTTGGTCCCCTTGGCCGATTCCTCGGCCCCAAGCTCGAGCCATCGGACGTGGCCGACCAGATGCTGGACGCCTTCGAGTCGCAGGATGGCAAGATGATCCTGACGCCGTTCATGAACAACCTCACGCCCAGCATCAAGGCCCACCCTTGGTTCACCCGCGACCTCATCCAGGCTGCTGCAGGTGGCGACGGCTCCTACCCCTCGCGGCCCTCGGCCTCACAGCTGGCTTCGTCCGCCTAAGGCTAATCGCACCTCTTCCCTCTCGGTTGTCACAGTATCCTTCCTCTCTTCCTCCCTGTCCCGTCTTCCAAATCCACCTGGCATGATATCCCGTCCTGGTTTTGCGTTCTGATAGTAATCAAACGCTCTTTTTCTCCACAAGTTTGGTCATTGGGCGACAGGCGCGCAGGTGGATAGAGGAAGCAATCTCTAGACGATCCTTGCCATCGTTGCTCGCTCCCTCTCTGCTTGCCCTTGATTACCCGCACTACCAGACCCCTTTGCTGGCAATGGCGTGTCTTTTGGCTTCGTGTCCTCCTCGTGAAAGCCCAAGTTCGACATCTCATCCTTTTCCATCAGCCCGCTGACAGCCCCACACAGATCAGCAAAACGGAATTGCTCCAGTCCATGTGGGGGCAGACGGCCAAGCTTTCTAGACCCACCTGTCCATGCGACACTGGAGATAGGCTTTGCTCAGGTGCCTGCACTGCCCATTGTCGTTCTTGCTCGCTTTCATACACTTGAGGTACGCCATCATGGCCGCTTTGCATTCGCCTGTTGATTAATAGCATCCTCGCCGCTTCGTCAGACTGTAAAGTTCGAGAGTGGCGCTTTTCACTTACCATCGTGGTCTAGCGGAAACGAGCCCCGGTCCGGCGGCGTGGGGCTGAACGTCGAAAACGTGGGCGGTCGACCGAAGGACATGTCCTGCGTAAGCCTCCTTTTCCCGGTGAAGACAAGAGAGGAGGATCTTGGTTGATGAGACCAATTCTGGTAAGTTCCGGGAGTCGGACTTTCGCGCCTTTTTTTTTTTTTTTTTTTTTTTTTTTTTTTTCTTGGTTGGCCCGACCTGTCTTCCTTAGCTTGAAGTCTATTGCGCTCTTGAGCGATACGACGACAACACAATCGAAACGCTGCTTCAATTTGGGAAGAAGTAATAGGCTGTTTGAATATCGCCCGTCATGACTGGCGTCGGAACGAAGCGTGAGAGCTGGCTAACGCAGCTGTGTTGACCCGAAAAGAGGCGAAGGCATCCCCTGGTCGATCAGTCAGTGGCAGTGTTGCGGAATAAGAAAAGCCTTGGCACTAAGTATTGGGTTGGTTACCTAGAAAGCAGAATAGTCCCCTGGCTATTAATAAGTTCTCCACCTTCCCACTTCCTTTTTGGCTCAACAACCCCTTTCTGGGTCCTATAATCGATGAAGAAGACTGCTACACCGACAGCATCTTCCTACCCTCCCGACGCGTCCAACACGACGACGAACCTTCCCACACTGGAGAACGGTGCCGGCAAACGCGTTCAAGGCCAGCAAAGCAGCAACGACGCCGCCGCCGCTACCCGATCCTCGGCCGCCGTCGCCGCCAAGATGCAATCCGGGATCGCATCGCAGATCATCGCGCCTGCCACGGACTGGTACAGCCAGATCCAGCGACGACGAACGCACATGTCTGCTTCGAGGCGCAACGAAGGGACCGCACGGACCTTTTGGAAGATTGTCGCCTCGTATTCGCTCGATTGGGTCATGACCTTTCTCCTTGCCGGCTTATTGGCCCTGATCAATGATGTCTATGGCTTCCGACGCGAGTTCAGCCTGACCGACACCTCGATTCAGCACACCTTTGCCACCTCGGAGCGCGTTCCGGTCTGGCTCCTCGTCGTGCTGGCTGTCATTGTGCCAATTGTGATCCTCGCCATCGTCTCGCTCGGCGTCACGCGAAGCGTCTGGGACTTTCATGCGAGCCTGCTCTCATTCATCCTCACGCATGCCATCGTCGTGACGGCCACCACGATGCTCAAGGTCACCGTGGGTCGGCCGCGACCAGACCTGATCGACCGCTGCCAGCCGGCGGCCGGGAGCACAAATCGGACACCGTACGGACTGGCGACGCAATCCGTCTGCACGGTCGCGCTCGACTCGAGCAAGCTCCGCGATGGCTTCCGTTCCTTTCCCTCGGGCCATTCGTCGACGGCCTTTGCGGGCCTCACTTTTCTTTCCCTCTACCTGGCTGGCAAGCTGCACCTGGCGCACCGGACGCGCGCACACGCCGCCACGCAGTGGATCGTCTTCTTTCCCATGATTGGCGCTGCCCTCATTGCCGTGAGCCGGACGATGGACTACCGGCACCACGCCACCGACGTCATTGCCGGCAGCATCCTCGGAGCAATCGTCGCCTTTGTCACTTACTTTTTCTATTTCCCCCCACTCCGGCACCGAGACTCGCACAAGCCCTGGGCCCCACGAACCAGTGGCCTATACCACGATGGTGCCGACAACGAGTACGATGAGGCTGGTGATGCCCTGCAGACGGACCTCGACGACATCGAGCGAAACCCTCTGGCCCGCAATGACGAGCACTCGCATCACCAGGCGCAGATCAATCCGCAACAGCAGGAGCAACCGACGGCACAGCAGAACACCTCGCCTTACTCATAGGTAGGATGACCTTGTAAATCCTCCCCTCCCCTCCTCTCCCTCTTTTAATCGCACGTCTCGCCGAGCAATATTCAGCAAAAGCAAGAAACAAATAGTAGTAATTGTCATTTGTTTATCAACCTGTCAACAGCGTTAAGCAAACCGAGTATCACCAACGAGAACACAGAAAAGGGCGAGGGTGGGAGCGCGGCAGGTCACTGCCTATCTAGGAGACCAACAAAACAGAGAAAGAAACAGAGAGGGAGAGACACACTACTACTAGCAATACGTATGGGGATACATGGGTCGGAGGGCAACGTTCCTTTGCGTCTGTCAGTCTTGCATTGCATCGTCCACCACTTCGTCCTCCTCTTCCTCAGCGCTGCCGGACTGTACTTGACTTTGATTTTCTCGAGCCTGCTCGTCGTCGTCGTCGTCATCCTCTTCACCATCGCTTCTCCTCATTTTTCTCCGCTCCCGGCTCTCGTCTTCATCGTCGTCTTCCTCGCGCAGAATGCGACCATCCGCGGTAGCTCCTCTCCTGGGATCTGCTCTTCCTCGACCCCTTCTTCGCGTCTCCGATTGCTCCTCGTCGAACATGCCTCCGTCCTGCGCCTGGACATCGTCCTCATCATCACCGAGATCTCTATTTTCGTCAAGCGCCTTTCTCTCTTCCTCTGCGTCGACCCCTACGTCCTTTTCCTCTTCGGCCCGTCGTCCTCGTCGCCTGTCGGCGTCGTCTTCGTCAGGTCTCGGCACACCGAGCCTCCTCTCCAGCTCTCTGCATCTTCCTTCGAGATCATGGACCCTGGCCTCCCACACATCCCTCTCCTCCTTGAGCCTCCGGTCAACGGAAAGCTCCAGAACGCGGCTAGAGCGCTGAAGAGTCTGAAGGAGTGTGTTTGATCGACGAACCTGGTCCTCCAGCGTAGCTTTGAGCGTCCTGCTGTCCGAAAGCGAGTCGTAGAAATTGGCAAAGAGGGATAGAAATTGCGTCTTGGAGGAAGGTGGCGAACGAAGATGCTCCGGTAGCCGCGCAGTCGGTGGAGGGTTCAGCCCAGCAGTACGAGGGGGCACCGAATGGTTCTGCGGTATGCCAGGAGGGCCGCCTCCGCGCATAAAATGCGTCGTGTGGTAGGCCGGAGAAGGCAGTGTTGCTGTCTGGGGAACAAAGGCTCGGGCAGACGTGGGAGCACCTTGATGGACAGGCCGAGCAGAGGGCGGCGGCGGGGCGGGACCAGCCTGCGGAGGCGGCCCTTGCTGGTGATGATGTGCCTGCGGCGGCGGAGGGGGAGGATGGCCTTGAGAGTGCGCACCTGGAGGGGGAGGTCCGCGCAGGGGAGGCGAGATGTAGCCGCCCCGCTCGTCGACAAAGTGGCCAGGCGGGGGTCCCGGCTGTCTTGAGTAGCCACCATGGGCAGGAGCAGGATGGTACCTCGGCGGAGGAGGCTCGCCGCGAGGATCAAAGGGCGGCGCATCGCCGCCTCGGTCAGAAAAGGTCATCTTTTGTGGCGGTGCGCTCTTGGCCACCGTTGTGGCCCTTCCCGGCGAGGGCTGGTACGTGGACGACTGCCTCGAGGGAGGCGCATCGCCGGCTGCGGCTGAACCCGTATCGATGTGTAGTCGGCTTGCCTTTGCCTGAGCGGCGTCGCCTCTCCGCCGAGCCAGAGGCACGCCTGCGTCGTACTCGCCGTCCATGAGCGATGGTCGGCGCTGCTCCGAAGACGAGGGGTGGGGTAGCGGCGGCGGTCCTTCGGCGGGGGAATAGCGACCGTTGCTGGGCCGTGGGGCACGCATGTACCGCATGTCCTCGTGCTCCTCGCCTCCGTACTCGTAATCGCCCACAGCACCAGTACCTGGCGGTGGAGGTTGGTATCGCTCCTCAACTCGTCTACGCTTGGCATCCTCGTCATAGGGCGAAGAATAAGCCGGGTGGCCTCCGTTGCGGCCAAGTCGAGACCCAGGCGAGGCGCGGACGTCCTCATGAGGAGGAATGCGCGCCGAGCTCGCTCGAGGTTGCGGCGAATGGTGACTGGGGCTGCTGATGCTGCTTTCGTTAGCTTTCCACGCATCTCTTTCGCCCAGCTCCCCAGTGCAAAGAAGAATTCTCACCTTCCGTAGCGAATCCCTTCGTCGCGCTCTTCGAGCCGCCTTTTGATGCTGCCGCTACCCTGACTACCGGCGTCCGCCATACCACTCCTCGACCTCGGCGAATCTCTCGCGTCTTCGTACAACTTTCGATCACCTGGCGCAGCCGATGGGCCCGAAGCTGTCCCTTGAGGACCGGAGCCGGGTGTAGTGCCCGAGGAGACAGCGGTTTGTGCTGTTGCCATTGCCTGTCGCTGTCTACGCGAGGTAGTCGAAACGAGAAGAAGAAAGAGTAGGAGAACGAGGAAGAGGGAAGGGAGAGAAGGAGAAAAGATGGGAGGAATCAGCAAAAGAAAGCCGTCTCATGGTCGTCGCTCAACCTATTTAGCCCTCTGTCTCACCTGACGGCTGGGTCCGAAAGCAATAAAAGCCCGTCAGCCCAGGGAGGGGAAACGCCCTCGGGGCTGTTTAAAGTGCGACGGCGGGCTGCTGATGAGGCTGTGTCTCTTTTGCGAGCGCGGCTTTTCTATCGCCGAAATTTGCGCCCTGGTTGACGTGGGGGACAAGTGCGTGCGCCTCTTGCTTCAGACGGCGGCGGCGATAATGATGCTGATGACGATGGTGAGAGACGGCGTTTGAAGCAGCACGACTTCGTTTGCGTCTCCGCCGCGCTGACCAAAGGCCACGTGGAAGGGCGTCACTTGTGTCCGCGAATGGAAAGTAGGCCCGCGTGCAAGCAGGCTTGGAAAAGAGAGGGGCGAGAAGTCGGGGAATTTCCAATGCGGCACGAAGCAAGAGACAAAGAGGAGCAAGGTACGGAGAGAGGGAAAGAGAGGAAGGGCGCTGACGAGGGCGAGGGCGAGACGGATGGGGACGGAGAAGTGGTAAGTAGTAGAGGGCTGAATTGGCCCACTCGCACCAAAAAAGGAAGGGTAAGCGCGCGGCCGGCGTTGAACTTTTTCCCTTTGCCCTCTTTTTTCTTTTTCCCTCAAATTACAATTTTACGTGGCGAGTCCTGCGCTAGCTACGGGCGGACTAGCTGAGCGTCGGCAGACGCATCCCAGCAGTGTTCTCTTTGGACTTGCGACTAGCTTTGTAGGCAGGCCTCGAGGTGCATGACCTTCGGAGACCTCACAAGATCCAGTGGCTACTTTTTAGGGTATAGTCTCTACGATAGGCGGACATAGAAGAACCTCTCGCTCCACTTTCCACCGATCCATCCTTTTAGTCTGCTTCAATCGCTCAACGTGAGAGGCGATGGGGAGTCACATCGCTGTCTTATTACTGCTCTGGCCGTGGCTATTAGCAAAACACTGGAAGAGTGCGGACCAGGAAATGAAGTACTATCAAATGGCACGATCCCCCGCTCTTGATGCCGTCTGGGCTTCATTACGTCGGCTCGCTTCTCAAGGGGGCCGCTCGTCAATTGACAGTCCTGTGCCGATGAGGCAGGCGTCTATGCGCAAACGGAAGCAAAAAAGAAAGCAGGGGGGGTTCAGGATTATATTTGCTAGTCCGCGATCGGATAAAACAGTAGGCACAATCGTAGGGCGCAAGCCACCTAGCCAAAGCTCCGCAGTGCGATCGACTTGGCTTCTTGTTGCTGCTGCTGTTGCTGAGACTGCTGTTGCTGCGAGGAGGATCTGCTGGCAGACGGCCTCGCCTGGACGGCGCCTCGCAGACTCCTCTCCAGCTGTGCCCTGGTCTCTGCGTCCATCCGGCTTGCCACAAGCCTGAATGCAACCTGATCGAGCGTGGCCAAAGCCAACACATGTTGAGAAATGGAGCTGTTGCTGCCCTTTCCGTCCTTTGCCATGAGTACGAGGCAGGGCAGGACAATCCCGAGAAGCCGTGGCCTGGTGAAGCTCTCGGCTTGTGAAGAGACCAGACCGACGAGCGCCTTGACGAGCTCCTCCCTAATACTGTCCTCTGCAGCCTCCGACTCCTTCACTTCCTCGTCTGTGCTGGGCTTTGGCTTGGTATCCGATGGCGATGACGCCAGGAAAGCCACAACACCGGGTAGGAGTTGGCCGACGCAATATCGCAGCCATGGGGCCGTACCAACGGGCCTAGTGAAGATTGTCCGTAGGCAATTGAGCGAAGTGCTTCTGACAATCGTGTCCGGCGACGTCGTGGCAGCGTAGAGCAGCTGATAACAGAACTGTTCCAAGACCGGTTTACTGACCGTCACCCTGGATGGTCCAGAACAAGATTCCGGAAGAGAGGTGAGGACGACGGTGACTGCCAAGATTGAGTTCTTCGTCTTGAGCGTTGCAATCTTTCCTGATCGTGCCCTCATCTCATCGACTCCGTCGACGGCAGATGACAAGAAGCCGTGCAAGGTTCTCCGAACAAGGCTGTAAGACTCTTCGTTGTCCATCTCGCCTGCCAAGGTGGCAGCTCGCTGGCAAAGCTCCTTGAGAGAAGCCAAGCTGGTCCCAACGAGATCCGCATCACTCTTCTCGTCACGGAGCATCTGCGAGTAAGCCTGGAAAGCCAATGCATACAGCTCAATCCTTTGTCCTCGCGAGAAGATGGTTGCTGCGAGATCGAGATAGGCCGACAGGCACGTCCTTGCCAAAGCTGCCTTGTCATCAGAAGCCGAGGCTGTCAAGAAAGGCTTGCCAGCATTCTCGAGGGCGTACAGGATGAGCTCCAAACACCTGGTCGCCTTTGCTGTTTCAGGAAAGCCAATGCCGCTGCTGCTGTTCATCGGCTCGGCCTGTGCATCGAGGAGCCGCTGCCCGTAGCTGGAGCACAGTGCTGCGATGAGGTCCACGACTCTGATCTGGACCAGAGCCGGTTCCGACATGACGAGGCGGTAGGCGAGATTGAGAAGCTCGCCGAAGACATCATCTTGCAGCAGTGCTGACCCAGCGTACTTTGCCGCAATAAGGTGACGCATTGCTAGGAGTGCAATTCCAACAACTGCTGGCCCGCCGCTGCCGCCTCCTCGAGAGGCCATGGATTCGAATGCGAGGCCATAAAGGGCGTAGAAATGGATCCGGGGGTCGTTTCGAAACGAGGAGGTGGTGTCCTCTCCCTTGCCCTTGGCGACCTCTTCTCCTGGCGCTGCGCCGTCAAGGGCGGCAATGACGGAGCTGTCATCTTTGGCCATCAAGGCAGCAACTGCGTGGAGAAGCTTGTACCAAGCCTGGTCAAAGTGGGGAAGCAAGACCTGCCTCGTAAGACCAGAGTATTGCGAGTCCTCCTGGCCTTGAATGACAAATGGAGCAGCCGTGACAATAGCCACGCCCTCGGCGTCGTTTCGCAAGCGCGCGTATTCTGCCAAGCTCGCCACCCACGCCCTGGCCAAGTCGTCGACATGCGGACCGATGACGGCGACGAGGTACTCCTGACCGACGCTGGCCACTTGCAACTCGCTCCACGCGGCCAATACAGCGATTCGCAGCATCGACACAGCATTCTTGGCTAGCCCCTTGACGTCGCCCAGACCATCCATGCTCGGCTTCAGGCAGCTGTCCAGGGCTGACGTGAGCTGGCGCAGAATCCGCCCTAGCTTGTCCACTTCCTTGACGACGCCAGAGCCCACAAAGACAGCACAGACCTGAACGGCGGCGGCAAGGACCTCTGGCGTGCTGTCACTGAGAAATGCTGGGGTGAGAGCAGCGGCGATGGGAGCTTGATGCTGCTCCAGCAGGAGTGCTTCTTGAAAGTCGGGGTCTCGAGCCGCTTTGAAGTTGTCGATCACGTCCCTGAGCACTGTCAGACCCTCGAGGCGCACCTCGACATTGGGTGCCGTGCTAGCTGTGAAAGCCATCCTGATTAGATCAGCCACCCGTGCGCTCATCTGCTGGCCCGTCCTCGTCGGCCCTGAGGTCACTTTCGGCGTGTCGAAATGCTCCAGTCGACCAGAGAGTCGGACAGAGACAAAGACTTCGTGCAGGCACTGGAGCGCGAAAAGCTGAGTCCTCCATCGAGAAGGTTGGGCACCGGCCCTTGTCGATGTCCCACCCAGATTGATGGCCGCCGACTCTTCGTCTTGGAACCCTTGAGCCTTTGCATCATTGCCTGTACCGGCGGCTGCCATTCCGCCACCGATCTCATTCGCAGACGAAGTCCTGCTCATGATGCGCTGGCATAGGTCAATCCAGCCTCCAGGGCTCAACGCGGCCGTTTGCTTCAACCAGCTGAGAAGAACTTCTCTCACGCCATCCATGCCAGGCTCCTTGTCGAGCTGACCAAACAGATCCTCGACCAGGCCGTCTCCTCCGACTTTCGACACGGTCAAAGCCTGCCTTTGGATCAATTGGTACAGCGCATTGACGGCGGCCACCTTTAAGGGACGCTTGGCGTGGCGGATATGACTCCTCAGGGCCGAGATCCACTCAACGACATCGACGTGTTGTTGCGAAAAGAGAGCCAGGGTCTGGCGGGCCTTTGTCGCCTCAACCACAACGCCGTCATCTGACTCCTCCTTGGACAGCTCCGACAAGAGAACCTGGATCAGGCTTCGAATCTTTGCTGAGCTAGATTCAGCCAGATCGGGACCCAAAACGGCCGTGATGGCGCCTAGAACACGACAAATGGCTTGATGAGCCGGAAGGTCGGCGCGAAGGTTGACGGAGCCTGGGCTTCCCCCTTCGGGCTCATGTGTCGAGAGCATGTAGAGACGAGCGAGCATTCCCAGCGTGCTCGAGACAAAGGCGCTGTAGCTCAGACTTGCGGCCTCGACGACCATCGTGAGGGCTTCCAGGGCGGAATAGTGAACCGTGGGGTGTGGATCGTTGGATAAAGAAAGGAGAACATCGACAACCGTCTTTGTCAGCGGTCCCGCAGCGAGACCGCCAACGGAGCTGTAGACGGCCCCGAAGGCGCGAGCACATCCGGCTCTCGCCTCTGGATCGCGGTTGTTGACGACCTGATCGACGAGAAATTGGACCTGGCTCGACATGCAGTGAGGACCGGCAATGGCAGCCAGCCTGCCAAAGGCTTCGCTGGCGGTAAAGCGGAGCCATGGGTCTCCCTGCACCAATGCATCTTGCAGCAGCTCTCTCAGAGCCGTCGTCAGGCGATCGTTGTTGAAACCTGAGGGCGATCTCTTTCCGCTCTGAGCGATGCGCAACGTTGCAAGGACAGCAGTGCAGGCGTTGATGCGTATTGCCATCCGTCTTCCAGGGTTCTTGTCCAGTCGCTGAGTCCTCGTGTGGGACAAGAGCGCCTCGATGGCAAAGATCTGCGTTTCTCTCCTCTGAAATGGGACTAGAGCGGCCAGGAGCTCAATGGAAGCGTCGACAACGCCCGTTGCAGGTGGCGGAGGCAATCGAGATCGTTGCACGTAGACGTTCGAGGCGTCATACTCGGCCGCGCGCATGATCGGACGGCGACCCAAGGCATCGAGCTGGGCCTCAATGGCATCCCGATTGAGACCAGAGGTTTCGGTGTCAATGTCGGAATCACTGCCACTTGCCCTGACGAGGCATTCGCCGTCCCTCTGCAGGCTCGTGAGGCCAAAGGCATAGCCGTCCGTCAATGCCCACACCGTAGAGAAGTTGCCTGCGCTGGCAGCAATGGCAGCCTGGGCTGCGCTTCCAACGTATCTGTCAGGCTCGGCCATGTTTTGGATGCAGGCAACGACCAGACTGTCTTGCATCCCTTCCAAGGCCGGCGATGCAGCCAAGAGATTGAAGCACTGGAGCACCCTCCTCCTCACCATGTGCTCGCGATCCAAGAGCGAGATAGAGCTCCTCTCAACGCCGGGCACCTGTTCTTGGGCGAGGTGGGAATGCGTCGACGTGAAGGAGTTGACAAATGAAAGGGCGTTCGTGAGCATGGCCACAATCCTTCGCGCAGTGTCGAGGGTCAGAGCCGAGTCGGACGACGATGTGTTGTGGGAGAGAAAGGAGTAGATGGATGTGAGGGTGCATTCTCGAACGTGGAGGAGAAACCCCCATTCGTTCTCCGATCTAGGCGTCTGCGAAGAGGCCCCTCCATCCTTTGGCAGGGCGCTGCGCCACATGTTGAGTAGCTGATTGAGGTGATGTCGGGCAAAGTTGGGTCCGAGCGACATGAGGGCGCCAATCAGCGTCCAGGCGACTTCGATCTCGACAGCCGAGATGGCGAGACTGTGCTCTGCGCTTTCCTTGAGCAATCGAATTGACAGCTCGAGAGCTTGCCCGCTCACGTCAAAGGACGTGTACAACGGTCGCAATGGCACGACGCTCAGAGCTGCAGCCAGTCCCCTCGCATGGCCCGTCGTTCGCCTTGGCACCTCTGCTCCCGCACGCTCGCCAGCATTGTTGAGCGATGCCAGGTCTTTCTCGATGAGGCCAAAGAGCGCTTTGATGGCTGGACCGAGCTCCAGCGGGCTGATTAAGCACAGAGTGCGAAGACACCACGCTGCGCTGACTTGAACCCGGTAGCTTGGATGTCCCAGGAGCCGGAGCAGAGGATCATGGATAGCCTCAATCACTTGGGACGGTGCACTCCCCAGCTGCTGGAGCAGACCTGCACATTCGTCCAGACCCATAGCCAGCGCCACTTTTGACGGGCTGCTCTGTCCTGGAGTGAGGACCGGCCATCTTTTGAGGTAGGCGGTGCAAATTGTCTGGATCGCTGAAACCTGTGCCTGCTCGCCCAGCATCCTCTCGCCGATGACCTTTCGAAGGATCAAGCTAGCTGCTGTCCGAGCTGCGCGATCGAGGTAGCACTCATCGACGAAATGTCTGACGATGACCTCGTAGTGCGTCTGCACCCAGCTCACACCAAGGAGGGCATACAGCGTCGCGTGCACATCCAGGAGCGCTGCCCTGGCCTTGCGAGTCATGGATGACTTGAGCACAATGAGCTCGAGCATCTGTTTGGATGAGAGGAGCGTCAAGGTGGTGCCTCCCTCTGCCGTCGTCGACGAAGCGGCGGCATGGACGTCGTTCTGCGATGGTAAGCCCTCTTCATCGGAGCTGTCGCCATTTTCCCTCTTCTTGGACGCCTTTGCCGCTTTCTTTGGCGCCTGCTTCGCGACCGCGGCCAGAGCGACATCTTCACGCTGCGTGTGTGCCAGCGCAAGGGCGCAGAGCCTCGAGAGGCTCCTCATCGTGACAAAGTCAACAGTCTCGATCGCCTTTGTCGTAACAGCCACCACGCTCTCAATCTCGGCCTTGTTCGATAGGAATGACGTGTGCTCGAGCAAAGCTGCAATGCACTAGAGGAAGAGACTGCTGTCTGAGTACACGTCCCCTCTTGAGTGACCACATTGTCCCAGAGCCATTGCTCACCTCTGCACTTCCCCGAGCGACCGCACCGGCCCGGTCACCGAGGCCCTGTTTGAGCGCCTTGATGAGGTCCTTTGCCGTCGTATCCTGCAGCGCCTTGCCGCTCTTCTGAATGACTTTGGACAGGCAGAGGAGCGCATGAAAGCGAACGAGGGGTACGTTTGACTGCTGCTTGAATGTGCGCTGGCACAGGGCAGCCAGGTCGACAAAGACAGACATGACGAGGTGGCCGGAGCTGCCAAAGATCTGGCCCGCGACGTAGAAAGCCGCTGCCTTGGTTTCCACCTTTGCGTCATCGGCTGAGGCGACCCGCATGAGCGATTGTAAGACGTCAAAGAGGGAGCGCGAGTCCCCACGTTCGAATAGCCGGACGAGGCAGCGCGCGATGATGTGCCGAGCCGGCCGCCCTATTCTCGGCAGTGCTGCTCCGTTGTCGGTTGCGCTCGTCCCACTGGCGCTTGCGCCTCCATTGCTCCCCAGGTTCGAAGAAGGGGCAGACTGGGTGATGAGTCGGACCAAGGTCGCCTCAACCTTGGTCTGCATCGAGGCAATAGCGGCATCGTCCAACGTCGCCAGCGCCCGCTCTGCCTTGGACAACCACTGCAGCAGGTACACTTCACCCTGCTCCGAGGCGGTGGCCGATGCGAGCTTGGCCTCGTCCAACTCTAGATCAGCTCTTCGGTCCCTGTCGTCTTCCGCCGAGGGCTGCGCCATGGTGTCTGTGCTCTGCTGTCAGAGAAAGATGATGGCGAAAGGCACACTCTAAAAAATGGAGCAAGCTTCTTCCACCAAACGCGTGGCAGCTACCTAGCTTAGGCTCCTCTCTTTCAGACCACCGTCATCTCATCATTTGGGTTCTTTCATTTCATTTCATCTTCTTTGACACGAATCCGTTGTCTTTGATACATGTTCAAGCCGAAGCGGTGGCAGCCACAGCCTGGGTGAGAACGGACTTGCGGCCGGCGGCAACCTCCTTCTGGTACGCAGCCACCTCGCGCTGCTTTGCGTCGGGGTCCTCGATGTCGGCGTCGGGCTGCCACGACAGGAAGCCGTTGGTGTAGTTTGCCTGGAAGTCGGGCGAGACAATTCCAAGGCGCTTGCAGTAGCTTTTGTGCAGGAAAGGGAAAGGGATCAGCACCATTTTGGGCGGAAAGACTAAAAAAAGAGAAAGGAAACCTACTTGGTCACCTTGTTCCAGTCGCGAGGTACGTTTGCCGCATCGCGGCTCATGTAGACAAAGGAGCGCTCAAAGATCTTGTCCTGAAGCGGCGAGTTCATCTCGGGACAGAAGTCCTTGAAGTCCTCCCAGGCCTGACGAGGCTGTGCCAGGAGGTAGTCTGCGCCCTTCTTGACGGCGGCCATGAACTTGCGTGCCTTGTCCGGGTTTGCCTTGAGGAAGGGCTCGTTGGCGATGTAGCTGGTGCATTCAAGTCCGTCGAAGTCAGTGGAAAGACCACGAAAAAGCGGAGGACAGTGGAGATAACGCACAGGATTGAGCAGAAGCAGCAGCAGCCGAGCTCGGCCAGCTCGTCAATGCGGAGCATCTTGACGTCGGCCGGGTCGCGTCCCTGCTCCTTGAGCCACTCTTCGAGCTCGACCATCTGCACATTTTCGAGGCCAATGCCAGCGTCAATCTCGCCCTTCTTGATGGCCTTGGAGATGTTCATGCCGCAGCGAACTGCCGTGTAGTCGTCGGGCTTGAGGCCAAAGTGCTGCGTGAGCCTGCGATGAGTGAAAGGAAAGAGAAAGTCCCAACAAAGCTCAATCGTCAGCGGGATTTGGCAGTGTCTCCAAGTCGCGCAGTCACAGTGACTCACTCATCGAGCTGAACCTTTCCAAATTCACCAACATAACCAATCTTGCGGCCCTTGATGTCCTCGAAGCGGGTGATGCCAGAGTCCTTGAGGTAGACGAGGCCGGTGAAGGGCTCGTCCATCATCGTGCCAATCGACTGAATGGGGAAGCCCCTGGCCTTGCCTGCGATGGTGTGGATCATGGCCTTGGCGCCCATGTCAACCTAACCGTTGGGCAATCAGCATGAGTCGTGTGTGTGCGCAGCGGTGAAGAGAGCAACCCACCTTACCCGTGCCGATGATCTCGGTCACATCCGAGGGGTCCTGGGGCGTCAAGAGGGCCACCTTGATGCCTTGCTCGGCAAAGTAGCCCTTGGCCTGGGCCAGGAAGACAGGCGCATGGTAGGGCGTGGCGCGCCAGTTGAAGACTGCAAGATATCAGCTACAAGAGCAAAGCCTTATGCCACGGGCAGGACAGGCTCACGGAAGGTGATCTTGTCGGTCGACATCTTTGCTTGAAATTTCTATAGCACAGAGCGGCGGCGGTGCGATGGTCGCAGAAGTTGGGGGTAAGCAGGAGAAACGTAAATCGAGAAGACGTCCTGCGCGCGAGCAAAAGGGCAGGACGGACGACGGGGCCGTCCCTTATAAGGCAGCAAAGCAACGGATTATATTGTTCATTTCACTCGTCTTAGGCCCGTGGGGACAGCAAGAGGCAGACCGAGCACGGCTTTGTGAACAGACGGACAAGACGCACGTTCCGGTTGGGGCAACCGCGCGCAGGGCTTCGTCAATCAACGATTGGTTCGGAGCTAATTCGCTCGTCAACGCACCCTTCCGGTCGAGTAATTGGTTAGCCCACATGAGGAGAAGTAGCTCCCTAGCTGGTGTCCTACCTACATCAGTACAGTGCAGTACAGTACAGTGTTTCTCGCTGGGAGATCCGTCTCCTGGTGATCCGTGCGCAGAAATCTCGCTTAGGGCTCAAAATCGATAAGACCCTTTATTCTCATTCGTTCGGCGAGATGTCTTCGCTGCTTTCTTTTTCCCCCACCCTTCTTCCTGCCGAGCGCCCGGGAGCAGCACGTACCTGTACGTATTTACCAGCTTGACTGCCTTGGTCCTGTCATCCTGGCTGCACCCTCTCATGCGACACCTGTGCTCAACAATGTAACAGGCATAAAGAA
Source organism: Acaromyces ingoldii (assembly GCF_003144295.1). Classification (NCBI taxonomy): domain Eukaryota; kingdom Fungi; phylum Basidiomycota; class Exobasidiomycetes; order Exobasidiales; family Cryptobasidiaceae; genus Acaromyces; species Acaromyces ingoldii. The sequence continues at coordinate 581,717 of NW_020290251.1, read as the reverse complement.
CTGCAAAAGGCATAAAAGATGTCACTTTGCTAGTAATAAAAGGTAAAAAATCAATAAATATAGTGCAGCTCCTTTCTCGCTTAGTGGCTTGCTTTTGATTCTACACATCGAGATAGGCGAGGGCTAGGAAAGCGAGGGCCCGTCTTCTTCTCTCCTCGATGGGCTGGCGCTAAAAGGAAAAGAAGGACGTGCGAGCTACGCGCGCATCATCCAGCCTTCTCGCAGATATGCACATTGATCTCTTTTGATGATCTAGCCGAGGCGACGGCTGCAGGGGTCAGAGAGCAAGCACACCAGAGCATATGTTACACAAGAGCCAAGCGAGCTTTTATCATGATTGGATGCAAGCGCGGAAGCACCTTGACGTAAAAGCACGCCGAGGTTGACTTGTTTGACCACCGTCAGAATTGTAGAGAGCGCATTAGCGAAAGTGACAACAGAGGCAGATAATGAGGAAAGCACCAATACAGGATCAAGGTACAGAGAAAAGGAGAAGTATGATTAGGACGAGTCGAAAAGTGCAAATACTATTGGAAAACTGAGTGGTGCTCATCGGAGGGCGCCGACGAGGCGTGAGATGTGTTTGTAGAGACTGGCGAGGCCTTTGACTGGAACGAACGCGGGGACTTGTCGTGTGCAGCAAGGACTGGGTGGATGGCCAATTGGTATCGATGATCTCCAGGTTGTGCCACGGCTGTGGCGGAAGAGAGCATGGCGGCCTGCTCGCCCACGGAAGCTGTGGACATTGTGGACATCAATGCATCCTCACCATGCTGCCGCTGCTGCGGCGACGGTAAGGGCATTGGAGATAAATGCGTGGTCGAAACAGCAGAAGAAGATTGTTCGCCTGTTAAGACTCCCATTGACGCGGCGCTACTGCGATTTGGAGCAGCAGTTGACGCCTGTTGAGAGTGTAGCGAGAACGAAGAGGCCCCAAAAGACGATCCCCATGGTGCGGATGACTGAATCTGGTGCGACGCCTCCCGCTGTTGTTGGTGTTGTTGGTGTTGTTGGTGTTGTTGGTGTTGGTGCTGTTCCTGTTCCTGTTCCTGTTGCTGGTGTTGTTGGTGTTGATGAAGCAGTTGGTGTTGCTGCTGCTGCTGCTGCTGCTGCTGCTGCTGTTGTTGTTGTTGCGGCTGACCCTGCGCCTGAAGATTATGGTCTTGGTACGTCATTTGCTGTGGCGTGGACACAGCAGAGTCAATACGAAGCCCAGACAGATCGACGTCGGACGCAGAGCTTTGCTGCTCCTGGAATGTGGGACCCCCTCGATAGGAGCTGTGCTGCTGGTAGGGCACATGTTGCTGAAGCGTCTGCATCTGGACCGGCGCAGTTTGCTGATGGTGATGCCAAACATCCTGGTAGTCACTAATCGTCGTCGCATGCAAGTAGGCTGAATGTGGACCGGCCTGGTACTGTTGGGCATCGACGAAGGGCGTCTGACCTGGCAAGGGAGCCGAAACGGGCATCTGATCCAAGCCATGCATGGCACTGCCCCAATCTGGCTGATGAGTGTGGAAGGCCTGCTGCTGCTGCTCTTGCTGCTGGTGTGGTTGTTCCTGCATCGAAGACGCCGCTTGCATATGTTCTTGCTGAAATGGCTGTTGTTTGTCTTCAAGTTCGATGAGACGTCCCACAGGCCCTTCACTTCGCCGCAGTGCCTCCACGGCCTCCCGAAGTTCATGGTATGGTCCGCTGATCTGGTGTCGCAGGAACATTGTTGCCTGCTTGCCCTCTGTGAAGTCGGCACACTGGCGCCACGAAAGCCTCTGAGTCCCTTGCAGCTCCTCGCTCGATGACTTGCCTCCACTTCGAAAGACCTCTGAGAAAGAGTGAGACAAAAGTCAGAGCGTGAAAAGGTGTAGAGTAGCTGAAGGAAGAAGGAGGAAAGCCACTTACCCATGTAGAATTGAGGCGGTCTCTCAAGCTCGACAATAAGGTGTCCTAGGGGAAAATGAACGCCTTCGGCTATCTCATGGACGACAGGCGCCTTTGGACCGGTGAAGACGATACGGGAGATGCAGGTGTGCGGGCATTCGAGCTTGAAGCCCACCGATTCCGAAGAGAGATACCATGTGAAGCTCTGATTCCTCCTGCTGAAGAAGCATACCAGGGGCTTGATGCGTCGCCACTCGCCGATACAAAGAGCAGTGCTTGGCAGCTCGAGGAGTGTCGACCCTTGTAAAGGAGTAGGAGTGTCCTCAATTTTCTACTGAAAAAGCCATGGAGGTAGATAGACTCACCTTCGGGCTCCTTTGGCGAGCTGACCTTGCCTGGGGAAGGCAGTTTCTTCGTCCTGTTTTGCCGCGCCTCGTTCGGCGACCCGCTGCTCTTGGCGCTCTTCAAGACAGTCGACCTTTGCTCCAGAGGCACACCTTCTTTTACCTCATTGACCTTCGTCTTTGCACGCCTGTTGGGAAAAGTAGCCCTCAGTATTGGAACCTCGAATGCAATGGCAAACCATGGGATTCCTGTCCGGTCTTCATTTTGAGTCTTGAAGCTTCCGAACGAGGCCCCTCAGCTTATCTGTGCCTTGAATCTTGCGTTTCTCTCCGTGTGGAAAAGGAACCGTTCTTGCGAGACAAGGGAGAGGAATAAAGGTATGCTCACAATCTCCTGTGAAGAGGAGCGAAAAAAATATAGAAGAAGAAAGGGGAAAAGGGGGTACAGTGTCGGAGTCCTGCTCTCGCCAGTTCAAAGAGCTCTGTTACTCACTTATTTTGGAACCAGACTGGTGTCATGGAAGAGCGCAGAAAGCCAGTCGGCATCATTTAAGGCTTTGGCTATTTTGCTTGTCAAGACTCACCCTGCACGCTGCGCTCCGGCATCTGGATGCGCTTGGCGAGCTCCTCGCGAATTTTTCCGGTTGGGTTCCTGTTCTTTGCGAAAAATGTCTCGAGGTGGCGAAGCTGTTCCGGACTGCACTTGTTCCTCTTTTTACGAATCGCCGACTGCTGTTGGCCAGATGCAGAGGTAAATACGGAATGAGATCGCTGCGGAGGCGTGTTGCCCCCCTCTTTCAATGACATGCGTCAGTGGTACCGCGATAGTAGTAATCCACACCGGACTCAACTCACCAGTCCCATCTGGAGGCTGACTACCGCGCGAGCCAGGTGAGCCAGACTCGCCGAGCTCGGGCGCGGAGGCGGCTGAATTAATCGTCAGGCCCGAATCAGTCCTCTTCGATGTGCTACTGCTTTGGCTGAAACGGAATCTGTCGTTGCCCTCTTGCGAGTAAGACGAGCTCATCGCAGAACCGTAAAAGGCTGACGAAGCTTCAGTAAGACCGCTAGGAAATGCGTACTGGTGCCGATATGGTGGCTCCATGGCGTGATTGGGATTGGCAGCGTGTGATGCTTGGGCCAGGGCCGCTAAGGACAGGTCATCAAAGCCGGCACCGTGCAGGCTCGAGATACTGGTCGAGCTTGAAAGATGTCCTTGTGGCAGGGGCGAGGACGAAAATGCACCGTGTACACTCGATGAAGATGAAGGCTGCTGGTGCAGATCGACGTGATGAGAAGTGGCACTGGAGGGCGGCTGGTGGTAAATGTCGCTCTGAAAGCTAGTATCCGATGACGGCCATGTCAACGGGATGGCTGTGTTGGGTGCATTGACCTCCTGCTGGTCGAAATTCATCCTCTGCAAGCCAAGTAGCGTCAACAATCGAGCAGGCATGGGCTTGCTGAGAAGGCACTCACGTGCAGCTGTGATTCAGCAAAGGCCGACCTGGGAGCGTCGCAGAGGCTGTAGATGGAGAGATGTTCTCGCCTTGGACTGATGCGCAGCGACGAGTGTCTTCGAGCAGCAAGGAGCGTTGATGGCGGATTATGCTGGAAGCGCTGGTAGGACAGCGAGTCTGACTTGTGCGGAGGATCAAGTGCACGGAGGCCGGCGTTTTGGCCCTTTGGCGTCTTCTCAACTTCTTCTCCTTCCTCTTCTTCTTGTTCTTCTTCGTCTTCGTCGTCTACCTCCTCCTCCCCCGCCTCCTTCACCTGCTCCTTCTCGTCACTGTCGTCTTGGTCTCCCTGTTGAAAGATGAAGTGCGCCTCCCGGATGAGGTCTTCCTCTCTCGAGAGCTTGTGACCTCGATTCGAGACAGGCACTTGGCCTTGCCTTGCCTTGACTTTTGCCGTCGAAGCCATCGTGGGTGTACGCGCGTCGTTCACGGGAACAATGGCCAGATGAGAGGGGGGATGAGCGACAGAGTAGGAAAAGAGATGAAGGAGCGGCGTTGTCGAGGTTTGATGATGTGGTCGTGGGATGAAGAGGAGATGCGCGGTGCGAATCAATGGGGGGAAAAAGGAGGGGAGAAGGAAAAGTAAAGTCAAATACCCAGGGCGAAGATTGGCAGCCGGCGTGATCGGAAAGTAGATTGAGGAAGAATGGTTGAAAGAAGGATTGGGGTTGGGTTGAATGTCAGCTCTGCCTTTTCAATAAACTCTAGCCTGTCTTGATGGTATGGAGGAGGTACACGAAAATGTCTCCACCAACGGCAGTGACAATCACTTGCATGTGCACTGGACACAGACGGCGTGCGACAAATGGAAAACGGAACAATCGCACGCCGTTGTCCCTTCTCCGTCTAACAAGAAATGTCTTTGCCCCGCCCATGGTTTGCATGCCAGCGCCGCGCGAACAATGCCGCGCGGTCAATTGCACCGCCCCAGTGCCAAGACAGGCCTTGTTTCCCTTCAAGTGCGACGGAAACACAACACCGAATATGGCCCGAACGGCTTCACTCACCCGTAAATGAAGGAAGAAAGAGGAGGAAGACGACGAGAAGAGAGCGAAAACCGTAGCGAAACGCAATGGACGGCGCAGGATTGCCGATGTTCTTGCGGCAGATAGTGACCGCAATATGAAGAGCTAAGCGAGTCAGTGTGGCTTGACGAAACCAGTTGTTTCCCCGAAGAATGGCTCGAAGACTTCAACTTTCCAAAAGCAGAGATGAGCGATGCAGATAGCGACAGGGGTCGAGCCGTAAGACGCTGGTGATCGAAGAGGAGTTTTGCCTCACCCCGCAAGGCACTAGTGCTCTCAGCGGAATTTGTGCCTTTCTGCTCGTCCGCAAGGCTTCCTCCAGGTGTCCTTCACTTTCCGCACGACAGGAGAGAGTTCTGGGAGAAAAAGATAGAAAGAGGAGGTTGGGAGGTCAGGAAGAAATGCACTGAGTCCTGGAAAGGAAGACGCAAGAATTCTCACGTACGGATTTAAAAATAGCGTGCGTGTCGTGCCCTGTTCTCCGGCAACGAGGGGGCTTTTCTCTGGGCGATATCGAACGGACCGGATGTGTGAGAGACTGACAGAGGATTAGAGGGAAGCGCTCCCGAAGATGCGTAATTTTAATTGGTAGTGGAGGGGATGCTGGATGTCCTCACTGACTGTGTTCGTCCAAATATGTGGCTGTTAGACGAGCATCTGCTTCCCCGGGCGAGACGCACTGTAGACAAGATGAGAGTGACGAGCCTGACTGTGGCGACTCTTTGTTCCTCTTTTAAGGGGCAGTTGTAGAGTTTGCAGCCGAGGGAAGTGGAGCACGATGCGTGGCTTCTTGCTGTGAAAGAAGAGATTCTTCGCCCACAGATTGGTAACTGACACGGCCATGAAGGAAATCCGCTAGAACGAGAGAGGAATTTTTCGGGACGAGGAAAAAAGAGGGTCCGGACCTCCTATAGATGCGCTAAGTCTTGGCCTGCGATCTTCATAATCTCTGTGCTGATGGGAGAGAGGTCACCGGTGCCTCGAGCTTTGAGCACTGATCGCTTTCTCGCATGCCCTGTCCTGCTGCCGGATTTACCATCGCGGCTCTGAAAGAAGTGACATCGGAGTCTTTCCTTGCTCCGGGACCCTCTTTAGCCGAGGGCGGAAGCGATAGCGGGGACAGTCCAAATGCCGAAGAGGGACGGGGCTCGTGAACTCATGTATCTATCTGTAGAACCAATATGTATGCGATGCCGGCATTAGCCGAAGCTCTTCGTGATGAGGACATGACACGCACTTTAAAAAAGGTGGTCCGAGCTTGCGGCGCAGAAAAGCCAATGCTCTGGACGTCAACGCCGAAAATCTCAGATTGTGGCGTCAAGCAATAAAGGATTTTAATTAAACGGTGTCCGCCGTGAAATTTCAGATTCCAGGCTAGAAAGGAAGGGTTTCTCTTTGGATGAGGGATTGTTTGATGGTAGCTAACATTGATGTGGTACGACCTGATTGCTACTACTATGATATTGTACAGTGATGTTGTTTTCATTGCCAAAAGGTATGCCCCTTTTGCCTGCGGCTGAAGCCCCTTAACGCCTTCCTATCTATGTCGGCACGAGAGCGTTCCGGTCGCTAATTGAGACCCATCAGGCGTCCTCTGACGGTCAAGCCTCCTCGATCGAATGCAACCTTCTTGACTGTGTCCTTCCCACCATCTGCATCGCAAAGAACACGATTGGCCTCGAAGGGTCGTATGTCCTCATGGAAAGTGCCAATGGTAATATGCGGCCTCCAGCCTCCATTCTTGGCCTGCACAGAATCGAAGACTGCTTTTTTCAGGTTGCCGTGGACAGGAAGCGCACCGCACACGCCCATGGCCACTGCCTTGTCATCCCAAGCCAGGCAATCAATCTGCAGCTCGAAATCGACTGGCGTTTCTTGGCTGCAGAGCTCCTCGTATAGATCCCAACGAGCCTTTGCGGCTCTGCCCTCTTCACCTTCGCGCTGCAGAGAAGTGTTGTGAACCAGCGTGACGTGCGGTCGCTCAATGAGCCGATGAAGCGCCCCCAGCCGTGAAAGAGCCTCTTTCGCTTCAGCGGAACCCTCCACAAAGGGCGCCAAGGCATCCGTGACATCGATCTCGACGGCAATGCCATAGTATCGGATAGTTTTGGCCTTGTTGGAGACCTTGATGTCTTTTCTGAAGGTGACCTTGTGTCCTAGCGCCTTATTCAGAGCTTCCGTGATTTGATCGTCGGACGGGAGCGTTCTTCCAATTAGGCCTGAAATTTCTCGCGCGGCCTTTCTGACGTTGCCTTCCATAGATGCGTTCACGTCCATCCGAATAGTCTCATTGAAGGCTTCGTCGCCGTGGCCCTCGTCTCCTGCACCCTTCTCGGCACTTCCGTATGCTTGAACATTTTCGAGGAATTGCCAGAGAATTTTCTCGTGATCGCGCGTCTTGCTGCCCTTCTCGACCCGCAGTGACTGATGGTTGTCGCCGCGTACCACTAGGCGATCCGAGCAGATCCGATGAATGGCATTAAGAGGAAGGGCATCGAGGGACCAAGCAAGGGCGACGAGGCGGACATGATGTTTGTTTTTCTGCTGCCAATCCAGGACCGACTTGACAATCTCGTCTCGATGCTTGAAGAGATGGTTGTTGCGATCGGCGAAGACGACGTCGTGCTTCTGCAGCTCTGCGTTGATGTTCTTCAGAAATGTAGGCGCCGTTTTCTTGGTCTGAACATCGTCGGATTGGGTATGCCCGATACCAAATAAGTGCCGGAGGGCGATGGCTAGAACCGTTTTCCCGCAACCTGGGACTGCCATAGGAACGAGGAGAGTCTTGTCAAAAGAAGACGGCGCTTGATCTTTGCTGTCTTGTTTGGAGAATGCTGCGACCACGCTGTTCTTCTTTCTGCCTCCGCTCACTTCATCTAATTTGCGTCGCCCTTCGTCGGTATTCATGTACTTGATGAATCGGTCCCGCAGTGCGATGATGCCCTTGTTCTCGTTGAAGCTCTCGAAGAGCCGAGGTTCCGCCTTGTCACCGTACATCTTCTCGTGGCACCATTGAACAAAGAGCTTCGTCTCTGGTCGCTTGCTTCTCGTTTGGGGTACCTCTGGGAACGACAAGCCAGCTTTCGCCGCGTTCTTGCTGGCTGCTTGCTGCTCCACAAGCCGTTTCTTGGCCTCCCTCTTCTTCGCATTCTTACTCGTTGTCTCTCCGTGCTTGCCATCGTCCTGAGCAACAGGTGCTGTCGGTTCCTCTGGCATCGGCATCATGTTGTCCGCCTCCTTCTCCCACCGTTTCTTGTCGGTGAGCATCCTTTTTGTCAGTTCCCGCCAGTCACGGTACATCAGGTAGGGCTCGTCAAATTTGACCTTGTAGAACCAAGCTTGACTGGGCGAGTAAGGGGGCGCGACCGCCTTGGAATTCCTCTTCACCTCCCCGTCGGCGTGTTTGGGCATGGAAGTACGGACAACAAAGCCTTCGATAGCAGTTCCTTGCCAGCTTCCAGTCTCTGCAACCTTGCTCGTGAACTTGTCAACATCGTCGAGACTCTTCATTTCGAGCCATCGCGTGGGAATGAAACCCCACTGACGAGCAAAGTCATCGACGTCGGCCATCGATCTCGTCTTGAAGTGCACCGTGTTGGCATTGAGTCCGTGCAGGTGTAGCCCGCGCCGTTCTGGAGGATAGGCCAAGACGTGCTCCTCAAAATCGTCATCGCACAACTGCGACGAAGCTCGGGACGTCAGATGGCAGTCATCCCCGGCATACCTTAGATAGCAGATGCTCACCTCTGCCACGGCCGTCTCGTTCCGAGCCCAAAGCTCCTTGGCAAGGTCTCCCTTTGTCTTTCCCACAGACTTCAGGTGATTTTCCAGCCACTCTTCGCCTTTTTGGGCGTGCGATATCACGACATCCTCTCGGCCACCGAGTGAGTGCTTTGATGTGACGATCAGCTGCTTGGGAGACAGCGAAGAGACGAAGATGATGCAGCCATTCTCCTTGAACGTAAGGGCATAAGGAGGTGCGCTGAACTCTCTGATTGCATCGGGCTGTGCGTGATGGGGACCAAACTCGACTTAGTCGCAGAGACCGGATCCGTAGAGACGAGTGTATGCACTCACCTTTGTCCATGGCATCTCGCCCTCATTGAAGAATTTGTCATAGCCACGGACAACTATCCTGTGCTTGGTGTCTGCTGAGTCTTCTTTGGTGGTAAAGAGACCTCTCGCCAGGGTAGGCAGTTCATCGTCCTCGCTCAGACCGACCCTTGTGGTTTTGCGATAGGCAAACTCGACTGTCTTCCACGAGGTGAGCACTCTTTGGCCTTCTTTCGTCGCCTTGACCTTCGGCAGCCCCTCTACCGCATCTCCGCCGTCGATCTGTCCATCGTCTTCCACTTCCGCAACGATGGCCGAAGCAGAAGGGCCGGCATCCAGGCTGACGCAGTGATCGGTGCTGCGTACCAAAGTCTTCTTGCCCCCCTTTGCCTTTGCGCGCTGCAGGGCCTCGACAAGGTCCGTCGCTGACGCCTCTCCTCGTACCTCACCTTCGGAACCGTCCAACTTCGAGTCGAGCGAAAGTGAACCCAAACTTTGGAGCGCCTCGTCTACGTGCCCCTCGGTCGCCATGGTTGTCAGTGTGAGCGTGAGTCACTTCTTCCTCTCTTGAAACCTTGAATTGAATCGGCGGCCCCACCGCTTGCTCCACCTCTGCAAACAAAAAAAGAAAGAGCAATCAAAAGAGTTGCGAAGAAGAAAAAAAAAGTGAAGCTTCTTCACGTGTGGTGAGATCGACCTGGATTTTTACGGAGGTGCTTGTCAAGTTGCGACTTAACGACAAGAATCCACGGCAGAGGAATGGCGCCGGTCCCATCTGAAGACGCGACCAACGGCGCATCGTCCTCCTCCTCCTCCTCCCCACCCTCGTCGGGCGATGGGGGCGGAGAAAGCGGTGGAAAGAACATCTGGGTCGCGGCCGGCGAAGGCGACCTCGATCGGGTTCGACACCTCGTTGAAGTCGAGGGTGAGTTGTCCCACCCTGCTTTTGCTTTCATAGATTTGCCACTCAAGCTTCTTCGGATCGGCTCACAGGCCTCTCGCCAACGGTGCCCGATCGCTTCACATACACTCCGCTGCATGCTGCGGCGTCGTATGGCCACATCGAGCTACTTCGGTTCCTCATCAACCATCCCAGCTGCCCTCCCAATGCCATCAACGAGACAACCGACTCAGACGGCGAGACGCCCTTGTTCGTCGTCGAGGAGGTAGGCGTCGCTAGGGTCCTCATCGAGGAGTTCGGAGCCGACGCAAAGCGAGAGAACAATGCGGGCGATACAGTGAGCATACATGCGTGCTTCTCGAGAGCCCTCGTGTCCGTCCACCTCCTGCTTGATTAGCTGACCCTCACTCTTCCCCGCAAGCCGGCGGCCGTGGCCGAGGAGGGTGAACTGGAGGAGTTGGCGGCGTATCTGCGCAGCGTAACGGGCGAGGCACCCATGTACGATCGGTCCGGTGCGGGACAGCGAGCAGGCATCGCAGACGCAGAGGGCGACGATGATGACGACGAGGCGCAGTCGGAGCTGACGAGGAGCACAAACGAAGCCATCGAGGAGCGGACAGAAGCACTGATGTCGCGCGTCGGGGCCATATTGGCTCGAGCAGAGGCTAGAGGCGCCAGCTCTGGAGAAGAGCTGACCGAGCAGGAAGAGCGGGAGCTCAGAGAGGTCGTTGGTCAAAGCCTCTTTGAACAGATCCGAGAGGGATGGGGCCCGTCAGACGGGCAGGAGCAGAGGCAGAGTCACGCAGACTCAGAAGCCCAGAAAGAGACGGAGCAGGAGTCGGAAACACCGACAACGGAAGAGCAGCAGCACGGCCCTCGGCCCGGTCGGTGAAGACGGCACGAGGGTATAGAGATGTTGACTAGATGATATGGAATAGTCATGTGGTATTGTACAGATGTTTCCTGGCAACATGCGATTGATTCCTACTTGTTGCCCCGCGATGATCGTCCTCTCGCCTTTGTATTGCCTGTCTCTGCTGTTGCTTGGACGGCCTTGACGGCGGGTTCCGAGAAACTGTTGTCTAGCTGCCTTGCAAAGTCCTCGAGGTCGCCTTCATCCATCTCTTCGTCTGCCGCCCCTGCCTCTCCCACTCCGTCTTCTTCCTCTTCCTCGTCATCTTCTTCTTCGTCCTCGTCCTCGTCCTCGTCTTCATCGTCGTCGTCATCATCATCGTCATCGTACCTGACAGGACCCCGCTGAGCGGGAGGCTTCCAGTTGGTATTTGCGCCGGACAACGGTTCGGCAGCTATCCGGGGAGAGTTCACGGCGCTGCTCGGCGACACGGCTGGCGTAATACGATGGGCTCCCAAGGCCGGGCTGCCCAGGATTGGTACGGGTCTTGTTGCCGTCACAGCAGGCGACCTTGTCCCTCTACCATCTTCTTTTGCAAGCTCCTTCACAGCCCGTGTTGGAAGAGACATCTGAGGAGGGGGCCGTGGCGGAGAGATTTGCGACGATTCGACGATGGCCAATCCATTGTCCTCATCGATGAGACCGAGACCTGTCGTCGGTCTCGGAGAAGCAGCGGCATTGGCAGATGTTGCAGCTTCTTTTGCTTCTCTCTCCTTCTCCTGCTGTGCATGAGCATCGAAGCTCATTTCAATTTGCCTAGCCAATTCTTCGTCGTCAAAGTCTTCTTCATCATCATCAATAGCAGGCTCTTGTGAGGCACCTGGTCCATCCCGGTCGTGTTCTTCCTCGTCAATGTCATCGATGCGCTGACTCTTCGCCTCAGAAGACACGCCAACCTCTTCTTGCATCGTATCTCGAGCCCCCCGGTTAGATAATGACTCTTGGGGTCTTTCGCGCTTTGTATCCCTTGGTGTTTCTTCCGAGATCGACTGCGAGGGGCGCGCTCTCGACTCAAGCGCCTGCGACGCAGAAGGAGTCAGGGACGAGTGACCCCTGTCGTACTTGAGAGAAAACGTCGATGCTAGTCGATCGAGGACATACGTCTGCGAGAGATTGTAAAAACCGAGTCAGTCTCACGCCAGGCTCTATTGTTTGATACAGCTCTGCTCACGTTTGTCTTGTTGTCCCATACGAGGACGCAATCGACATCCTTTGCTGCCGTCTGATGGCCCGAGAAGCCATGGGCAGTCTGTCCCGTGCCAGCGAACTCCAGCGTCCACTGAGGGTTGGAGCCGCTGTCTCGCCCCTTGCTCTCTTCGACATGAAGCAATCCAGGCGAGCTAGATGAGATGGAAGGTGGCTTGAAGTTGTCTGCGGTTATGGAAGTCGTCAGCCGAATCCACGAGGAAGGGAAGGGGAGTGAGTGCCTTGTCTGGAGTGGACTCACACTTGACTGACACCAGCGAGCTGGAAGAAGAGGCATTCTTCTGCTGCCTTGTCCTGGGCTCCACCGCCAGCGAGCGACCCAAAGATACTTGGTAGGTCACCATACTGTCGGAAGCCGCGGGACGACGGTGTCTGAAGGACGGAGGAGGGAGGCCAGACGAGCTTTTTAGTCGAGGTTCAGGCGCATTAGACTTGCCGGCGTCGGTCCAAGATTGGGATCGCACGGACCCTTTTTTTCTAAAACCACGCGTCGTCCGTCCTATCCTCGTCGTCGACGGCGCTCTTCCCGGTCCACCGATAATCCCAGTCCACGCTGCTCCCGAAAGAGGTGCAACAATGGATGCTCTGGCATCGGACCTGACAAGCATCGCAAACCAGGCTTCATCGTCTCGTGCTCCGGCCTACCTCAAAGTTCTCAAGTCCTTGCTCGCTCGCCCAGCTTCCGAACTCCCCGCAGACCAACTCCAACGATGCCTCTCAGCCTACCTCGACCAGGCCGTCTTCAGTGACACAAACTCGACGGGAGGCAATCTCGTCGTGGGCAGACAGGTTCTTTCAGACTTTGATCTCGCCGTCGTCGAGGCGGGTGCCTCGTCGCAGGGCGAGGGAGGAGAGGATGCAACGATGGGACAAAACGACCCTGCCATCAAGGACGAAGAGGTGCGCCGGACTGTCTTTGAAGATGCGCTGGAAAAGGTGCAGCCACGAGTCATCAGCTTTGAGGAGCAGGTGAGTTCCAACAACTTGTCTGACAGGGACTGCTGTCCATGGCGTGTGCAAGACTGACCAATAGAGCAGGCATCGTCCTTGCGCCAGCACCTCTCGGTCCTCCTCGAGGAGTCCGAAGACTGGCTCGAGGCCGCCCGCGTGCTCCAAGCAATCCCCCTTGACTCAGGCCACCGAAGCGTCTCGGACCTGTATAAGCTGCGTACTTTTGTCCGCATCGTCCGCTTGCTTCTCGAGGGTGACGATGCCGTGGGCGCCGACACGTTCCTCAAGCGGGCCTCCCTCATCGTCCACAACGTGCCCGGCGCAATCTCTTCATCGTCGGCTTCTGCAATGGCCGCCTCGTCATCATCACAAGCGTCAGTCAGCGAAAAGGACAGGCAGGAGGCACGGAGTTTGGGACTGCAGTACAAACTCTGTCAGGCGAGGATCTATGACTCTCAACGACGTTTTGCAGAGGCCGCCATTCGATACCACGAGCTGAGCTACGTCGGAGAGATTGACGAAGGGGACCGCAATCATATGCTGTGAGTATCCTTTTTTGGGCTCTTTACAGTCAGGTGTGCCTGACTTGCGACACTGCTCTCTTCAGGTCTGCGGCCGTGACCGCCTCGATTCTGGCGCCTGCGGGCCCTCAACGCTCTCGGATCCTCGCCTCATTGGTCCGAGACGAGCGAACAGCAAGTCTTCCGCAACACACGATCCTGACCCGTGTGCTCCTTGACCAAATTGTCCGACCGGCCGAGATTGCTTCTTTTGAACAGCTGTTGGCGCCACACCAACGCGCGACGTTGCCAAAGACGACCAACGATGGCATCGTCGCTGCTGCTGGCCCCTCGGACAGCGATGGGATGGACGTGGAAGTAGGGGAGGAGGAGTATCAAGAATCGAAACGGCATGGTCCGTCTACCGTCCTGGACCGAGCGATGATGGAGCACAACATTCTCGCCACTTCTCGGCTGTATACCAACATCACCCTCCAGGGTCTCGGTTCGCTCCTCGACCTCTCGGCGCCGGGCGCAGAGACGATGGCGAGACGCATGATTGCTCAAGGGAGGCTGAGGGCAGAGATCGATCAGGTCGATGGGCTCATTCTTTTCAAAGCACATGCCACGGGCAGGGACGTGGGCCCGCAAACTGTCACGGCGGGTGGCAAGCAGGGACAGAGTGGCAGCGGTGGTGCTGCTGGTGGCAGCGGCGGAGGCGAGGGCGAATCAGCAGGCGGGGCGACCGGCAACGATCAGGGCATGGCTGATGGCCAAGGCACTGGCGGCGGTGGTGACGACGACGATGACCCAAATGCAGTGTACACCAAGCGCTGGGACGCAAGCATCGCAAAGACGGCCAGCGGCGTCGAGGACGTCTGTGCCCGTCTTCGGGCCAAGCATCTGATCCCCGCATAGCCCCTTTTCATTGCTCTCCTCTCTTTCCTCCCTCATCTCCGTGTCTACAGGCCCTGTACAATCCACAATCCCACCCAGCTCTGTAAAGAAGGCTGCCCCCTTTCGCCACAAACAAGACACAGATCAATAGAATATTTCATCGACATTTCACATCTTCGTCTCCTTGTCTTTAGGTTGCCTCGTATGCGTCTTTATTTTTACAAAACTTCTCTTGTGAGTTGTGAACGTGGAAGGGTGGGGTTCTGGAGTGGGAAAGGGTTGGGAAGAAGGGGGAAGGGGGTCGGAGGGGTAACCGAAGCAATTAGACAACTTCCCAAGGGAGGGTCGATCACTCTCCTTGTTAAGACGAAGTCATCTGGAGCTTGCCGCCAGCAGCACCGCCCGAGTTGGAGGAGCGGCGAGAGCCGGGGGCCGAGGTGCCCGCGGGTCCGAGCTTGCCCATCTTCATGCCCTCGTCGAGGGCGTTGAGGACCTCCATGTCGTCGGCGTCGAGCTCAAAGTCAAAGAGCTGAGCGTTGGCCTCAATGCGGCTCTGGGTGAGCGACTTGGGGAGAATGATGTTGCCGATTTGCAGGCCCCAGCGGAGAAGGACCTGGGCAGGCGACTTGCCGTGCTTGTTGGCAATGGCCTTGATCTCCTCACGCTCCAGAGCAGCACCCTGGGCCATGGGCGAGTAGGCCTGAACGTGGATACCACGGGCAATGGTGGCCTCGCGGAGCTCCTCGTGGGCAAAGAAGGGGTGCGACTCGATCTGGTTGACGGCCGGTTTGATGCGGCACTCGGCCAGGAGGTGGTCGAGCTCCTCAACGTCGAACTTTGAAAGGGGAGGATTTCACATCAGGATTGGGCACATGAAAGAGAAAGAAAAGGGGCAGAGGCGGATAAAGGCGCCCGAGCCCGCGCTCAGGTGGGCTACTCACGTTGGAGACACCAATCGATTTGATCTTGCCAGCGTCAACGGCGGCCTCGAGGTCCTTCCACGCCTTGATGCGGGCGTCAGCACCAAGGTTACCAGGCGAGTGGATGAGGTAAAGGTCAATGTAGTCGAGGTTGAGCTTCTTGAGCGACTCGTCGATGGCCTCGGCCGCACGCTCGTGGTCAGCGTCCCAGAGCTTCGAGGTGACGAAGAGCTCGTCGCGCTTGACATCCGAGTTCTTGAGGAAATCAGCGATGGCTCGTCCAACGGCCTCTTCGTTCATGTATCGAGCAGCTGCAAGCATGAAGAGAATTTTGTGAGCAGATTGAGCTTGTCATGCGTATGGCTAGAGGGCGTGCTCACCAGAGTCAACGTGGCGGTAGCCAGCCTCGAAAGCCCACTTGACAGCGTTCTCAGTGGTGCCGTCGTTGGGGGCCTTGTAGACACCGAGGGCGACCTGGGGAATGTAGTGGCCCGAGTTGAGCTTGACCTTCTCCGTCGTGACCGACGAACGGCGACGCTCGCCAGTTCCGGCGCCGGCAGCCTTGTCCTGGGCAGCCTTCTTCACTGTGGGTGCCATGCTCGTCAGCACTGCGAAATTTCGAAACAAAGGGTTTGGCAGAGACAGCGTCCGCTACTCACTCTCCTCAACGGACATGTTGCCGCTGTCGACGGCCGAGGCGTGAAGAGCGTTGGCCTGTGCGATGATGAGATGAGGGTGAGTATGGGTATACCCAGGAAGGAATGATCAGGGTCCTGATGTGGCAACCTACAGGCATTGTGGTGTGTGTGTTTTGGTAGTGATAGAAGAGACAAAGGGAAAGAAGTGCGACGAGCAAAGAAATGCTTCTAAGGGAAGGGATGGAAGAAGTGGTGGTGATGGGTGTCGTAATCGGGAGAAAACGAACTTGAAGCTCGCTGGCGATTTAGGGTCTCACCCCCTCTTATATATCCACTTTCCAACGAGCACCACAGTCCTCACCCAACACCAAAATTTTCCTCCGTATTCGCTACACCCCCCTTCTATCTGCTGCTGCTGCTATGGGTCTCTTTGTCTTGATTCTATCTTCAAATTATGGATAGACCGCACTATGTCCATCGAGGCGTGCATATTGCAAAAGGTCGGCGATCGGAGCGCCATGATGAAAACTTCCAGCCTTGTAATAATAATTTACAACATCCCTCCCTTCGTTTTGACTAATGCCAGGCACCGACGGCAGACCGAGGACCCCTTGAAGAGCTTCCGCTCGCCAAGATGAGAACAAGAGTTCGACAGGCGGCTGGCTCAAACGTTTGCTCGAAGGGGCTTGCCTGGGCTGTAATGCTGCTGACTGTACTTCCTCCCGGTATAGTGTATGCAGTTCGTAGTACGTAGTGCTGGGGTTTCCTCCCTCGATCGCCAGCCCGCAGGCGCCTGTCGTCATGTCGTCATGGCGCATTTGGTACTTCACTCTTCGTTTCAGATTTAGAGATTCCACGCGCCACGTGTCGCCATCGCTCGAATCTTCGTGTGTAAAATGGTTGGGCCGTCGCCTATCAAGGTAGCTGACATTGCCCGGATAGAAGCTGAGACTTCGGCTAGATACATCTACGGTGCGACTTGGTACACGTAGCTCGAGGGAAAGGGAGAGGCCCGATCGCTGTAATGGGCCTTGACAGCCTCAGTCTAGGAACATTATATGCCTCAGCCTAAGAACGTGATATGAGTCGAAAAAGAGTGAAGAACGAGGGAGAAGAGTCTCGAGTACAACGAATTTGGGTCTTGTTCTGGCTACCTCTTTTAGGAGCACAAGGATGATGACTTGAGCGCTGGCCACTTGCGGCTGCTCTCGTCGAGATTGCTGAATGGGGCGGCGCTGGCAACGCTGCTTACTTCATGCTGGTGAGAGTTGCAGCTGCCCTCGTGGTTGCCAGAGTTCCTGCCCGGCGACATCGCCTGCTCGAGCTTGCTGTCGATCTGGACGCCATCAAGCCGGAATTGGCTCGATCCACCGCTCTTGTCCGGCCTTTGCTCCATGCCGACGCCGACGGTATGCCTCGATGTCTTCTTGCGGCTGGGCCTGAGGTTCAGACAGAGGAGCACGCTGTTGGTGTAGACTGGCTACAGGCATTAGTGTGCCGATCTACCGTTCGCATCATATGAAGTGCTCACGTTTGCTCAGGACAATAATGAGGAATTGCTGTTGGCAAAACGATGAGAAAGGTGAGCGAAGAGATGAAGCAGGAATCAAGATACTCACATAGAGATTCGTGCCAGTCCAATGGACTTGTATGACCAGGATCATAAGCGTGACGAAGGCCGTAAGGAAGCCACAAGGAATAATGATGTAGAGGAGCTGCGTCGGTGTTAACGGTTGACGCATTGGAGCATGATGGGTGGCGGCCGCCGCCAGCGACTCACCTTCTTGATGAATGCATTGGTAGAGTTGACACCGCTGCGCGAGGTGTAGAGCTTGTAGGCGAGCAGCCCAGCTGAAGAACGTACTTGACTAAGCCTGGGACAGAAGGGTACACTACTTCGTCGCAGACCTACTGATGAGAATGTCGTCGACGGTGGCAATGACGAGCCAGACGCGGAAGAACTTGCGTGCAATGAAGCGCTTACCGGGACCCTGCTTGGACTGAAGGGCGTTGTAGATGGCTGCCACCATGCAGCATGCCCATTGAGCGCTCGAGAGAAGCATGATGACCATCGCCAGGGTGAGACCGATGGTCATGTCGCGAATCCACCGGCGTTGGTAGAGGACCGAGATGCGAAAGGCGTAGAGGCCATGTACGATGCTCGACACGGTGCAGTCTAAGCGCAAGTCAGCGGCGGCTTGTAGGGCTGCCTTGACCAAGTGAACCGCTCACCAAACATCATGGAGCCGTAAGTGGCCGCAGGGAGGTAAGGTGAGTGACCCCAGCCGGCGATGATAGTCTTGTAACCAGCCCAAGAAACAAATGCGCTGAAGCACCGAGACAACCATGAAAGAGTTGGAAAGGGGAGGAAGAAAGGTTGACAAAGCGCACTCACGTCGAGGCCGTCTCAATGAGGAAGAGAGCGAGGACTAGAAAGCGAGTCCACTTCTTGTCATCGGGGTAGTTGATGTAATAGAAGTACGCTGATGGATACAATTGAGCTTTATGGTTTGTATGCAGTGTTCTCCGATCGTACACACCCTGAACGATGAGTAGGCCGTAGAAAGCCCAGGTAAACAGGTCGCCAAAGTACTTGCACCACAGCATTTTTTGGGCCTGTGGAGCGACAGGTCGGATTTTAAGAAGCGGTCCACAATCTCGCACGCTCAACGTACCATGTAGTACACCTCGTCCAGTGACGAGAGGTGGTCAGGCCATGTCTTTGTTTGGGAAATATCCCTGATCATGCTGGTGATCGGGGCTCGGGCTCGACTCGATGACTTTCTTTTCTGTTGATGTGTCTTTTCTTCTTTAAATATCGTGGACCAATTCGGCGTTCTTTGAGGACAATTCACTGCTCTGTTCGAAGGAATCTCCAGAAAAGAAAGAAAGGAAAATGAATGGGGAGAGGGTGGGAGACGTCTTGGGAGGGAGAGGGTGGGAGACGTCTTGGGAGGGAGAGGGCGGTCATGCAACACCCGCGCTCTCCAGCGGTCGTAAGGCCTTGTTCGCGTACGCAGGTTGCTATCCCCCTACTCGCATGATAAGAAAGGCTACCCTGCAGCAAGGCAAAGTGAAAAACAAGAGTAGCCACTACTTAGCAGGCGACATTTACACTTCTCATCTGGTCCCCTCTTTCGAGTAAGTTGATTGGAGTGGCTTCAAGACCGCCTCAAACATTCATGGCCGTCCGCCAGAAAGGACAGAAGCTTCCTCATTACTGTACTACCATGAAGGAGACGAAGAATATCGCTCGATCTTCAGGCGTTCCAATGGTGGGTAGCTAGCAGACCATGTCCAAAGAACGCCGAAGCTGCAGGTTCTTCGACTTGCTGATCTGCAAGTTGTGCGAGAGCAACTACTACTGTTTGGCGTGACAGCGATCAAAATGACGGGCTAACCTGAAAGAAAAAATAAAACTAAAAAGGCGTCCGTGCGCAAAAGCCTAGGCCGGTGCATAGAAAGTTACGTCACATCAGGGTCAGGCTGTCTTCTCGTTCAAGTTAGTAGAAGAGTACGTGGAGCATCTGAACGTGCCCCCCACCTGGCTCAGTTCTCTGCTCTCTTCTCTTCCACCACAACTCTTCCTCCAGACCCCCGCTACTTGTCTAACGTTCTGTCAGGATGCATCTCACTCAAACGAGCAAGCGCTTCATCAGCGTCGGCCTCATTGCCGTCTGCCTGAGCATCGCCCTGGCACCGCAACCCGCCCACGCAGACTGGATCCAGGTGAGCCCCACTCCATCAGCCTGCCCTCCGCTCCGCTTTGTGTGTTTTCACAAATCTGACATTCTCTCTCACTCTCGCCTTCTCTCTCTTCGTCCCTTTGCCCTATGCCATCTTCATCTTTTCTCTTTTAATCTCTCTCTTCTCTTCTCCACCCTGTTCATCAAACAGGATGCCACCAGCGGCGGCCAGAGGGTCTTCAAGGCGGCCTTTGACGCCTGGACCGAGAGCGACCTGCGCACCTACCTGCTCGACCGCGGCATCATTGCCCCAACCTCGACGCGCGAGCAACTCGTCACACTCGCCAAGCAGGACTACTCCAAGGTGCAGGCCTCTGCGCTGTCGGCCACGGCAGACGCTTCCAAGGTTGCCAACGAAGCTGCGAGCTCCGTCTACTCGGCAGCCTCCTCATTTGAATCGGCGGTTCGTGACTACGTGGACAGAGCAGCCAGCCAGGCCTATTCGCTCACCGATCTGTACTATCAGGCTTCCGACTCTGCCTCGGCTGCGTCCAAGTCGGCGACCAGTGTTGCTTCGCGGGTGAGCAAGAGCGTCCCCACGGACGCGTCGAGCTTGAGCTACGAGATCAGCTCGGGCGCCAGCGGTGCGAGCAAGTCGGCCTCGTCGGCCTACGCCCAGGCCTCTTCGCAGGTCAGCAAGCAGCTCGACGACGCCCACGACTACGTCTTCTCGAGCTGGGACGACTCCCAGCTCCACGCCTGGCTCGTGGAGCACAATGTCATCAAGTCCAAGACCGTTGCCCGCCGCGACGAGCTCCTGTCCTACGCTCGCGACTCGTACACAGCTGCCGTCAATGCTCCTTACGAGGCCTTTTCCAACAGCTACCTTGTGCGTCATCCTTCCTTCAGTGTTTTTCACTTTGTAATTTGCTCACCCTTTCGTCGTTGTACCCTCTTTTTTACAGCACAACTGGCTTGTCGACCAGGGCGTCATTCGCAGCCCTGGGGAGAAGACTCGCGATGAATACGTGAGTCTCTAGGTTTGCAGTCTGGTAGGCGGACGACGCTTACCTTCCTTTCCCCCCTTTCCTCTCAGCTCAACCTGGCCAAGGACTACTACTTTACGAGCAAGGACACCGTCTTTGACAGCTGGAAGGAGTCTGACCTCCGCAAGTGGCTCGTCGACAATGGCGTCATCAAGTCGGACTACGAGGCGTCGCGGGACAAGCTCGTGAACCTCGTGTCGGACAACTACAAGTGGTCGACCAACGAGCTGTACTCGTCGTGGACCGATTCGGACCTGCGCAACTACCTCATCCACAACGGCTGGATCAAGAGCGACTACGAGGCCAAGCGCGACGACCTCATTGCCCTGGTGCAGAAGCACGGAAACGCGGTGACGGACTCGGCGCGCGACTACTATGCCTGGTCTGACGCTCGGATTCGTGGCTACCTTCGCCAGACTGGCCTCAGCCTGGACAGGACGCCATCGACGCGAGAGGGCCTCCTCCGTGAGATGCGTGCCCGCTTCCAGCCCCAGAAGGGCATCTTTGACCAGCTCAAGGATGGCATCCGCCACGTCGTCGAGAGCGTCCAGGACGCGGCCGGCAACGCAGAGGCCAAGGCCAAGGTGGCCAGCGTCAGCGCCTCGTCTGCCAGCTCGGCGGCCAGTGTTGCTGCCAGCAAGGCTGCCGCTCACCAGGAGCTGTGAGCAGCATATAGTCTCGCTGTCCAAAGACCCGCCTCTCTTCCACCGTATACCCCCTTAAACCAACGCCACGTCTTGACGAATGATTAAATGGGTGCGGCCTTTTTTTCTGTTCCCCTCCCCTCTAACACCCTCCCCTCTCAGGCCCTCAACCGCCTCCCCCACTTTTCCCCTTCTTGCTCTGTCTACCTGTATGTAAACGAATCTCGGAGGCAGGGCTCCTCAAAATAACGCCTCCCAAATGGAAATGAAAATCAGAGACTACTTGAGAGAGAAAGATTTATTGCGGGCGCGAAAAGAGACAGGGGAAAAAGGGGAATGAAGGGTGCGAGTCAGGTTCTACTACAGCTTCGCCCTTGGGTTGCTGCCGCTCTTGTTCATGATTGTCTTTACGCTCTCGGCGGCGGGGATGAACTTGGTGGCGTACATCTTGGCCTCTGCCGAGCTGGCCTGCCGCTGCGCGACCCTGGCGGCGATGCCCTGCGAGATGACGGCGGCCTGTGTTGGGGGGGGGGAGAAATAATCTTGCGTCAGTGAGCAAGGAAGATAGAGGGGAGGAGGAGGGAAAGTTTCGAGAGCTACTCACGCGGAACCACGCCCAGGCCTCGCAGAAGTGCCAGGCGGGGATGGGGTAGGCGCGCTTGGCCGCCTGGCAGTAGGCCCGCATCAGCGCCTCCTTTTGCGGCACGGGGCTCACGTCGTCGGACAGGTCGCCGAGGAGCATAAACATCTCGCCGCGCTTCTGGGCGCGCTCAAATTCGGCGGGGTCGTTGATCTGCGCGCCGTTGGGGCACGGCAGCGAAAACGGCTGCAGCAGGTTGCCGAGATCCGACAGCGGGTGGCCCAGCGTCGAGAGCTCCCAGTCGAGCACGGCAATCACGCGCGGCTCGGTGGGGTGGTAGATGAGATTGTCGATCTTGTAGTCACCGTGGGCGATGCAGTTCTCGTCGGGCACCATGTTGGCCCCGAGCCACGCGGTGATCTCGTCCATGTGCGGGATGGGTCCCACCTGCTTGCCGCTGTCCTCGTCGGGGACCTGGGCCTGCATGCCAGAGACGTGCGACAGCGCCTTGAGCTGGCGCGGGTAGAACGACGATGGCTTGCCGTAGTCGCCAAGCCCAATCTTGCGAGGGTCGATTCGGTGCAGCGCTGCGAGGGTTCGGATGGCCGAGAACCAGCTAAAGGGGAACAGTGATGACAAAGTTGAGACTAATGAGGAGTAGACAAGATAGAGTACGCATCACAGAGGTCGACTCACCATTGCTTTCGCTCCTCCTTTGGAATCGACAGCATCCTTGGGTCGGTAAAGATGCGGCCCTCGATGAATTGCATGATGTAGAACGGCGTACCAAGAATCGACGAGTCCTCGCAGAGACAGTAGACCTCAGGCACAGGTACTGCGTCGGGGTGCAGCAAGCGCTCATCATCCTGGCTCATTCCCTTCTGCAGCGCCTGACCACCGCCCACCGCAGGCCGAGGCAGGCTCTTGTTGTGCCGACCAATGGCCTCGAGGATCTTGTACTCTCGTTCGACCGCATGCGCCGTCTTGCTCACAAGCTTTCCCGGTGGCTTCTTGCGGAGGATAAATCGCTGGCCGCCGGAGCCTGTCAGAAGCATCGTCGGGTTTGACTGGCCAAAGGCGGCCTGTTTGACCTGGACGGGCAGCTTGATCTCCGGAACCTTTTCCGAGAGATACTTGGCCAACGACTTCTCGTCGATGGCCTGCCGAACGGCGCCGAATTCTTGCCCTGTCATGATGTCGTTCTAGTCTCTCCTCTTCTCTGTACGGTCCGGGTGGTCGTCGTCGTCGTTGTCTTTGTTCTTCCTGTCCTTCTTGTAGGACAAGCTTCTTTCCCCGCACGACCGAGCCGGTTAGCGACCGGAAGCCGAAGCCGATGACCATCCATCAGTGAATAATCAAAGGTTGTGTCACGTGGCGAGCACGGACCAACGGACTTCGAAACCTCCCCTTGGCAGATGCACATTGTCAAAGGGGCTTGCTTGCAAATCTTCTTCTTCGACGACAGCCACGGGATGTATCTCCAGCCGTCAGGCATTCTCTGCTCCTCCACCATCACAGCTATCTCGGTGGCAGACTTGAGCGGTCCAGGGCCGAAAAAGAAGAGAAAAATAAATTAAAAGCTTTGAGCGTAGTGCGCTCGATCGAGCTAATCGCGGGAGAATTTAGAGCAAAGCCACGTGTGGAGGGCAGGCAAGCAAGAAGAACGTTGACTTTCACCAAAGGGCTCGACAGTAGTTTGCCCGATTCCCTCTCCCTTCCACTAACGACGGCAACGACGACGACGATTATCACGGCAACCACGGAAAGGTGTTCTTTGAAAGCAAGACTGACCTGCCATCGACTACGCTTGAGACTCCACTTGAATTGAGGGCAAGCAGATGGCCTCCACTGGCGTCAATGAGGCGTCAGCGGCTGGAGCCTCAGGGCTGCGCGCTCGCAAGACGCACGACGTAGGAGAAGCGGCGACACCAAAGCAGGAGCAATACGATGCCGAGGATGACCAAACGACAGCAAGGGAGGAGAAGGAGAAGGTAATCGGGAGGGTGCCGGACGGAACAGGTGAGCAGAAACACTTGGGCGGAAGCGAGATGAAAGATGAGCAACCTTGCTTGGCAAATTAGAACTGATATCGGACTTCACAGTCTTTGTCGTGCCGCATACGCCCGACATGCTCACTTCCATCTTCCACCCAAAGAAACCAAAGACGGCCCTTGACATTCTCACCATTGTGTCCCTCGTCCTCCAGATTGTCCTCTTCTTCACTCTGAGAGGAAACGTCCGTCGAGGCTTCTTCGTTGTCTACTTTGCCTTTTGGCGCGGTGCATACAATGGTGGTCTCGGCTACATCCTGAAAGCCCAAAGTGAGAGGGAATGGATCGTCAAGACGGTCAAGCGCCAAGGCTGGCTGGACGCGAAGAGGAGGCCCAAAGTGTACGACTGGGCAAAACACCACCTCGTCATGAAGATGGACAAGGACTACGACTTTGATGCTCTTCCACTGGAGTACAACGTCTGGCTTCTTTTTCGATCCATCGTCGATGTCATCCTCCTCAACGACGTGCGTCTATGGTGTCTTGTCTTTCCGTCTGTCGTCAGCAGCTTACAGAACCCACTTGCAGTTTGTCGCCTATTCGCTCTTTGCCTTCTCTTGTACCAGGTCTCCAGAGGGACACAGCTTCCTTATGCACTCGCTTCGTTGGATTGCGGGCTGGGGTCTTATCTTCTTCAACCTCTGGGTCAAGATGGATGCCCACCGAGTCGTCAAGGACTATGCATGGTCAGTTCTACGGGACCGCTTCCTTCTCTGCAGACTGGAAGCTGATATGCCTCCGCAGGTATTGGGGTGACTGCTTTTTCCTGTGCTTGCAAAGCCTCGTCTTCGATGGCGTCTACGAATGTGCGCCCGATCCCATGTATTCGTGAGTCTGTGCTTGTCCTTGTGCAGCGTGAAATAATGCTGACTGTCTTTCCCCAGGCTCGGTGCGTCAGAGTTTTTCTTTTTTGGCCCCTCTCTACGCCAGACAACTCATCACCATTCCTTTTCACAGGGTACGCTGGTTACTACGGCCTTTCGCTCGTCTCTGGATCTTATGCGGTCCTCTTTGTCTCGCTTGCTGCGCACTTTTCTCAATTTCTTTTTCTCAAATTCTTCGAAGGGCCTCACATCGAGCGAGTCTATGGCGAAAAGAAGCCTCTGGCAGCCCGTATCCCGTTGCGGACAGCACCGTACAATGCAGCATCGGCAAAAGAGGCTGCCACACCGGGTGGTTCGGTACCGGAGGCAATGGTGGGCGGCATCCACGAGCCCAGTGGCGTTGCATCGCCCAAGAGTGCCGATCACGTTGAGCTAGAACCTGCCACGCCAAGCCAGACCGATGGGACCACATCGGCCTCAAGCGAGGATGAATCGCAGATCGAGCACTCTATCAGGCAGGCAAAAGTGCAGTCCATCCGCAACGACGTTCGCCTCCGACGGCAGCCGGATGAGCCAGAAAGGAAGGTTACGAATCTACACGATCTCCACCACAGGCTCTTTCAAAAGGATACTGTCGTTTTCAAGGTGATTTCAAGTATTCTGAGCGAGACTCGCACCAGACTGACGCAAGCCTTACAGAATCTCGATCCGCTCCGAGCAAACGACTTTCTCCTTATCGTCGCAGTCACGTATGGCATTGTCCCATTCCTCATGCCCAGCACAGGCCCCAAGACGACGCTTGCCTTGTTCTACCTCAATGCTCTGGCATGGCGGATGATTCACTCGTTCGGACTGGGCGCCCTGCTTTCTGCTCAATCGGACAGTAAATGGATGGTCCGGCACTATCTCAAGCACTACGTCCATAGCCACTCGAGCGATGCGGTCTATGCAGCCTTCTCAAACTGGAAGGTGATCTACAACACGTCGCTCGTCATGACGTATCTGTCCTTCGGCGTCCTTTGCTGGAAGTGCTACGCTCCGCTCGGTCGCGACTGGACCGCGGGTACGGATCTACTGCGCCACGTTCTCGGCGTTCTCCTCGTTGCGCTGCACATTTGGACGGCTACCTCGTCGTATGCTGTGCTCGGACCCTTTGGCTGGCTCTACGGCGACTTTTTCATCGACGAATATCCTCATCAGCTCTACTACACGGGCATCTATCGCTTCTTGAACAATCCAGAGCGCTCGATGGGAAGCGCTGCTTTCTTTGGCCTCGTCCTGATCAGCGGCTCCAAGCTAGCGCTCAGCATGGCTATCATCTCTCATGCTGCTCACTGGATCTTCCTGTCGCATGTTGAGAATCCTCACATGACCAAGGTGTGTGAGATTTGCTCTAGAGCAACAGAACTGGAACTGACACAATCACAGCTGTACGGACAAGCGGCGGTGTCGCGGGACGGTGGTGTCACCAAGAACATCAAGAGCATTGCTGAGCGAAATGCGGGCATCCTTCGTGCGGCTCAGTCTCATCCCAAGTTCAAGGAGATGCAAGCCGAGCTGGGAAGGGTCCACAAGGACGCCAGTGCCAAATTTGAAGATTTTGTCAGCCGAAGTCGACCACGCTTCGAGGGCATGATCGAGGACACCAAGATGCTTTTGGAGAAGAGCAGAGATAGGCTCCTCATCGTTAAAGTGGGCGACGACATCGCGACCATCGATCGGTCCAAGTACGCTCTCAGGATTCTTCCATCTAAGGCGACTGGTCAGCCCAACCGCTTCATGCTCGGCGAGCCTCTGTCGGTCGAGTGGACGGCACCGAAGAACCATTCGAGGCGAGACTGGATTGGCATCTATCTTGTCTCGCGCTTCGGCGGGCCAGCAGCTGCAAGCGAGTCGAGACTTGTCACACGCATCTCCTCTCAGGGCCGCTGGGTTGGTGTGGCCGAAGACGAATGGGAGGGTGATGTCCACACGGGCTCGCCAGCCAACGCAGATGTCGGTGCAGAGTCTTCTTCTTCCTCATCGTCTTCCGATCTCGTCAAGGGTATCGCCACCTTCCGACAGACGAAACTCCCGTGGGTGTGCGGCACCTACGAGCTCCGCTACCACCATGATGCCAAGCACAATGTGCTCGCTCGCAGCACCCCCCTCGAGATCTATGTCGACCAGCCCTCGAACCCGGTGACGCTGGACAATGTCTACCCACTTCTTGGCCGCCTCGTGACAAATGCCCTCGACTCGCAGTACACGCACGCGCCCCGCTCCCAAACTGGTCGCCCGGAGGCGACAGACGTGCCGAGCGGACGAGCGACGGACAGCGATCCCGACGACTTTACACTCTGGGATCTGTCGCAGGCGAAACGGATTGCGGGCGCCATCAAGCAAGCCTTTGGCATCGAATACACGCCCCAGGTGGTTGTGGCCGAGGCAAATGTCAGGAGACTCGCCTCGGACATTGTCGAGGCCAGGCGCTTGCTCGAGCCCGATTTCAGACCGGAATTCTCGTTGGACCAGTAAGGAGCACAAACCTCCTTTCGTACTTCACCCCGGCAACAATCCTTGCTTTCAGTTCCTCTTTCAAAAAATTACCCCTCCTGTGGGTCGACCGCTGCAGGATGATAAACTGCTGTAACCCAGCCGCCATATCCGTTTTGTTTCGCATCCAATTCCAACACAGATAGATTGCTTCGAGAACATGGGAAATGAGTGGTTTGCTTGCTCACAAAGAAAGACACAATTAGTGCCTTTGAGCCTCTAATCGACGTCCATCGATTGAGGTTGCAGAGAAGTAAATTCTCCCTCATCCTTGACTGTTGCTGCTTCTGCTGCACCGCTTTCTTGGGGATCTTGTTCAACGAGTTCCATCGCGACAGCAGGACTATTGACCCCGTCATCCTCTTGTTTGACCATCGGCATCTCTACTGGAGACAATACTGTTGGGGGAGTTGATGTCGATATTGAGGCATCCAACGCTGCCGTCGGAGAAGGAAGCGGGGGCGGGGTTCCGGTGATTCCAGTCGGCCGACTCGTATGACTTCCATTGAGGGGGACGCTCGGCGTTGCGCTTCGGCTGTTCCTTGCACTCGCACTTCCCCTCGCGCTACTGCCATTACTGCTCCCCCTTCGTCCTCCATTGACCTGCGCCTTGCGTTTCTTCTTGCCATTGGTCTGTGCCGCAGCCGCTTTTACCTCGTCTCCAGCTTCGCCGCCCTCTTCCTCCTCCTCTTCCCCACTACTGCCGCCGCTGCTGTCCCCGCTCTCGCTCTCGCTGCTCTCGGACTTGCCACCCCTGGCATCCTTGGACGCCTGGTACCGCGCTGCGGCCCTGGCCTCGTCCTCGATGTCGTACCGCCACATTTCCTCCATGAATTCGTCATAGCGCTCCGCCAGCGGTCTCCAGTTGCTTGGGGCGCCTCCGGAACTCTCACCGTCGAGGGCGCGTTCGATGTCGTCGGGCGGGCAAAAGGCAAAGTCTTCGCGCCTGCTCACGACGCGGGCACGGGCGCCTCCGAAGAGGCTCACAAAGGGAAAGTAGCCCATTGCGCCGTCGTCAAACGCGTTCTCGCGGCTCTTGACAATGGAAGCCAGCGAGGAGCTCGAAGTGATGACCGTTCCGCTCCCTTCGTCGAGGTCAGCAAGCGAGAGCGAGGTTGTGTTGCCGCTCGCAGCGCCACTGCCACCCGCTCGTTGCTGCTTGTCCGCTGCGGCTCTTCGCAGCGGTCTGAAGTCGAGCAGATCCCGAAAAGCAATCCCTTGAGGCTCGCCATTGATAAAGAAGCCAATCTTGGACTCTGAGCCCAAGGTCGGCAGTGGCCTGAGCGCAGCTTCTGCCTTTTTGCCATTGCCATTGGAAGGCGCCTCTTTGGGACCTCCAGGTCCATTTGCACCGCCCTTTCGCTTCTTGGCAGAGGATCCAGTCGTACCTGCTCCATTTGCACTACTTTTACCTCCGCTTCCGGAGCCTGGCTGGTCGACACCGCCCTTGATGCCCTTTCCATGGCCGCCTGGACCGGCTTTCCCGTCGGAAAGAGGAGCATGGAGGCAGCTTGCCACGGCTCCGGAGCTTCCCGTCGAGAGGGCAGCGACGACGTCCTTGTCGCCTCGCCGACTTCTCTCCATCAAGGCCTCCATTTCCTTTGATTGCGCGTACTCGAGACTCTCAAAGTACAGCTGCGACTTGTAGCGGATCGGCAGCCGCTTTCTTCGGATCCTCGCCGGGTCCAGCGGGTCGACGTCTACCTTGTCGGCGTTCGCATCAGGGCTGGGGATGGAGATGTACATGCCAACGACATCGCCCGGACCAAAGCGGCAACCATAGGACTGAGGACGAGAGAGAAAGACCTTGTCGCCGTTGGTGTCTCTCAGGCCGTACGAGTAGCCGTCAAAGCCAACGGGCGCATTGAGAGGTGCTTCTCTTCTCCCCCAGCCTAGGCGCACATGTGGGCCGTCGGACATTGGTCGGCGTGGAGCGGCTCCGGCCGTTGCTATCGGGGTCTGGCCGTGATGATGAGTGATTCCAGCGGCTGGAAGTGAGCCCTCGTCATGATTGTGGTGGTGATTGTGGTGGTTGTCCGGATGGGACAGGGCGGCAGCATGGTTCATTGTCTCTGGCTCGAGAATGTGCACCTCGACATACCACGAGCCTTGCCTCACTGGGACGTTTGTCCTGGCACTTCGGAAGCCTCGGTCTGATGAGACGATGGCAGCGTCGTTTGAGATGTGTGTGTAGGGACTCCGATCGGTCCAGCTCCAATGAATGCCCCTAGGGGATGTTTCCAAAGTGCGATACACGCTGTGAGGAAGCGAGGCGGAGCAGGGACCAGCCGCAACATAGCGCCAGCCATTTCGATTCAGAGGGTAATTGATCGTGTCGAAGAGCGAGAGACATCCAGGGACCGCAACCAAGGTAGGAAGAGGCGCTATGTCTTCGGCATCGCCCAGCAGGGGTTGGGGTCCACGATAGCGCTTCGGCACAGTGTGATGCGACTTGGGCTGCGCAGGCGCAGGCGTCGGCGGAGTCGACAGTCTCGGTCCTCGTGACCCGCTCCGTTCTCTCCCATCGTCGTCGTAGTAGTGCAGTGGGCCCGGGGTCGGCGTGGGGCTCAGTGAAGACGGCAACTGCGAGGGCGAACCTGGTGGAGGAGAGGAGCTGCCATTAGCGCCATCCTCGAGAAGGTGCGGCGCCGTCCGGGCAATGTACGCCCGCTGCGCATCCACCCGGACGTCCTGGCTCAGCTTGCGCTTCGCCGGCACCGTCGGGTCCATCCTCTTTCTCTCTACCACTAGATCGGAGTCGACGCCGGCAGCAGCATGCGCATGTGAAGCTGCTCCAAACGGCGCCTGCGTGGGCTTGACATTTTTCTCTTCTCCGACGTGCACGCGACCGGCGCGCGCCAGTCCAAACCAGAAAAATAAAAATAAAATAGAGGAACAAAAGTTGTGCGACGCGAAGAAGGTCTTCCTTCCATGGCCCAGCGGCGGTAGGAGACCTTCGTCTACCCCCTCCAAGAGCCATGTCGGCTCCGGCGACGCCCAAGCAAGGCGAGAAGCGGCCGTCGCAGCCCTCGCTTCCGGCAACTGCTGGTCCGTTGATTTCCTTGAGCTTCATCGACGCCCCTACTCAGCGCGTGTATGCGGCGAGCATCTTCGTCGCCTTGCAGGTGCGTCCCCTCCTCCCCGCTTTTGCGCATGTTCTTCAACACTTGACTGACCTGATCCGTCACAGACGTACAAGGTCGTCCAATTGCTCAGCTTCATCTTCTCGCCCTCGCTTTTCTCGTTGCTGGGCACCTTTGTCCTCATCGATCTCGCCTTCGTCGCGGTTGTATCGAGGTTGAGGATCCCGAGGCTGGACCTCTCGAGGGCGAAGTGGACCATCGTCTTCGGTCTCTTGGCGTCCACGGACTGGATCGTGCTCGGAGGATGGCGAGTTCTGCTTTCCAGCCTGACTTATGTCCCGCTCCTGGGATGGCTGGGCGGCGCGCTCCTGGGGTCTTGGAGCGATGCCTTCAACCGCCAAGTCGCCATCAGCGAGCATCGAGTCAGCATCCGTGACCTCATTCGCCCCACCAGCCACATCTTTGGGCAGCACACCATTCATATCCTGCCTTACAGCACTGCCACGCTGTCGCCCGCCTATCTATCCGTGCAGTCTGCCGATGGCGGAGCGTCTGACGGCAAGGGCAAGCTGGCTTCTTCTTCTTCTTCTTCTTCGTCCTCCTCTTCGACAAGGTCCTCGCCGCTCTCTTCGTGCTTTTGCCTGGACCCCAGTAATCCAAAAGCAGAGCTGTCGATTCCTCTTGTCTTCAACAACACCGAGCCCCAGTTTGTCTCGTACAGCGTCACTCCCTTCGACGGGAGCGCCCCCCTGGTCTTCAACGTCACTATCCCTCGTGGTGCCCTTACCAGGCTTGGGGAGGCCAACAAGGAGTGGCAGCGTGCAAGAGGAGAGGACGAGCTGGATCTTGAGTTGGATGATCTGGATGATTATCAGCAAGCATCGAGTGGCGGAGGCGCCGGTAATCGCGGCTCGGAGCTGGTCAGAAGGGACAAGCACCACCAGCAGCAGCAGCAGCAGCAACAGCAGCAGCATCAGCAGCAACCACATGCGAAGGCTGGCGCCACCAACGAGGCCACCCTTTTCCACCTGCCCATCAAAAATGTGGGCCGTGTACGGCTCGAGCGTGTCTTGGACAAGAACCGCTTCGATGCGCGCTTGTCCAAGTCCGAGATCATGATTGTCGAGTGTCCGAGCGCCGCTTTCATCGACGGCACTCGAGCTGCAAGTGCACCCAAGGGTCGAAAGACCGACATGTGTCCAGGCGACGAAGCCTCCCTCGACGTGCGAGTGCGAGGATTGGCGCCTCTCAGACTTCACTACACACGTCAATCGTCATTACGAAGAGGGAAGGAGCCCTTATCCATCTCGCATATCTCGAGCCATCACCATGCCAGCCCCCTCGTGGCTCCCGAAGGTTCAAGCATTGATGCGGCTCAGCACCTCTCTGTCGCACTCCGCGGCGCGCCAAGCAAAGTGGACCAGAGCTTCTCGTGGGCACAGGCCAGAGATGTCGACTTGCCCCTGACGCTGCAGCTGTCCGGTCCAGGTATCTACGAGTACGAGCTGGAGAGCGTCAGCGATGCTTGTGGCAACTCTTTTGATGCGGTCGCCGCCGCGTCTTCGCCACGCACAAAATTGACGCCTCAGAGCCGAAGTAGAACGGTCGAGGTGCACCCACGACCCAGTGTGCAGTTGCGAGGCTGCACAAGCGCGGATCCGATCAAGCTACTCAAGGGCAAGGGCGCAAAGGAGGTCGAGGTGCAGCTCAACGTCAATGATGCTGACGGAGGGCCATGGTCTGCCCAAGTCCGTTTTGATGGCGAGGACGCCGCCTCGTCGTGGCGAAAGAATGTGACAATCAACAGCTCAGATAGCCGAGCCAAGCTCCCTATTGAGAGGCCGGGAACCTACACACTCGAAGGTGTCAACGGTCGCTACTGCGCAGGTGATGTGGGGGCGCCCTGGATTTGCTCAGCCGTCGAAGTGCAGCCTCCGACGGCCATGATCGAATTCGACTCGATTCAGGATCACTGCGCCGGTCCGGTCGGCGTCAAGGCTCTGGCCGTACTTTCAGGTACACCTCCCTTCCGACTGGCCTACACTGTACAGACGAAAGGAAGAGCCCCCGTGGCCCAAGAGAGATACATCGAGAGAACTCGCGACGAGATCGAATTTCGACCGAGCCAAGAGGGAGAGGTCACCTATACCTTCACTGGCCTCTCGGACGCAAATTACCGAGAGCGCATCGCCTTGGATGGACCGAAATTCACCCAGAGTCTTCATCCAATTGCCAAGGCTCGCTTTGCTGGATCCAGCTCCACTGATGGCTCTGGCTCACTTGTGGTGCAGAGCTGCGAGGGGGATCGTGCCCAGGCACAGGTCCTTCTCGAAGGCACAGGACCATTTGAGCTGGTCTACTCGGTGCGCGACAGCAGCATTGCCTCCTCAGGTAAATCGAAAGATAAGACGAGAAAATCGATGGAGCAGCACCGGGTGAAGGACATCCAAACTGACAGGTACCTGCTCGATGTTGAGCTGCCGTCTGCGCTGGCGAGGGAAGGTGGCAGGGCAACGATTTCCCTGGTGAGCATCAAGGATGCCAAGGGCTGCGAGCGAGCTTTGACGACCGACGACCTCAACATCGACGTTCGCCGCACGAGGCCCACAGTGGGTTTCGCTGCAGGTGGGCAACTCGCCACGTCTTCGATCCTCGAAGGCGGCTCCGTCGATGTTCCCATTCGACTGACGGGAGAAGCGCCTTGGAAAGTCAAGTACACTGGGCCTGAAGAGGGTTCCAAAGCCCAAGAGGTCACGGTTCAGAGGCCAGAGGGCATTCTTCGATTCAGCCAGGCGGGCAGCTATAGGATTGTCGGCGTTACGGATCGTCACTGTCCAGGCGAGATCGCCACGGACAAGGCCGCCCACACGGTTTCGGTCCGACCGAGACCTAGCGCCCGCTTCTTACTAGAGTCCATTCCGGGTTTGTCCAACGAAAGTGCCACCCTGGTCCGACCACCGGTCTGTGTGGGGGTTCCTGACGCCGTCGAGGTTGGTTTGGCCGGCCAATTCCCCGTTCGCCTTACATATAGTCATCAGCCGCCCAATGGAAAGTCCAAGCAGTCGGATACCTTCTCTTCGGCTCAGGACGTGGCGACGATCCAGCTCGATACAAGCCGGTGGGGAGAGCACACGTATGAACTCGAGGACATTGGTGACGCCATCTATCGAGAAAGTGCTCGGCTCAAGGGCGGACGAATGCTTAAACAACAAGTCCATCCCCTTCCTCAAGCGAGCTTTTCGAAGGAAAGCCAGAGAGGTGCAGCACATGGGCAAGCCCTAATCAAGAAGGGCAGCGGGTCATCGGCTAATGGGAAGGGGCAGGACAGACCTACCTTCTGCGTTGGCGACACTCTATCACAAAATGGCAAGGGTGATGGAACTAATCAGGACAGGAGGTCATCATCGAAGGGTGGGGAAACATCATCGACCTTGCCCAAGCTCTCGTTGTCCGGAACGCCACCATTTGAGGTGGAAGTGGCCATCTATGACGACGCATCTTCCATCACAGCGCCACGCTTCAAGATCCATAAGGCTGGTCTGAGTGCCTCCGAGGTTGAACTCGGCTCGCTGATGGATCTGGATGCTTTCACCTTCGACCGGACAGGCAGATGGAATGCGGAGGTGGTCCGAGTCAAGGATGGAAACGGGTGTGAATTCTCATACGTGGATCAGGCTGGGTCAACGGCAGCGCCAGGGAAGCAGGAGGAAGAGGACGATGGAATCGTTGCAAGAGCTGGTGGCGCGGTCGGACGGGGCCAGCAACCCTCCCAAGGCGGTGGCTTGGAGATCGATGTCGTGGAGACGGCAAGTATCGTCAGCGTCGGGACGAGGACAGACTATTGCATTGGCGAGTCCGTCGATTACATCCTTCAAGGTAGACCGCCGTGGAGGGTCAACTACCGATTCGACGGACGACAGTCGCAAGCCGTCGTGCGAGATGTTGGCGGACTGTTCTCTCGCGTGGCCGAGCAGGCTGGTGTTCTGGACATCGAAGAGGTCGCACCATTCCAACAGGCGAACTACCGCTGTGGCGTCCGCTTCGAAGAAGGGGAGGAGAGAAGACGTCGATTGCAGAAGGTTGTTCACCCTCTGCCTACGGTCAAGGTGCACGGAGGTATGCACTTTGTCGAAGATCTCCGCGAAGGCAGTCAAGCCGAGATCGTCTTCACGCTCCAAGGCACGCCTCCCTTTGCTTTCACCTACCAAAGGACCCAGCCCGCCGATACGGTGCGCAGGCCACGGGTGCTCGAGACCCACACAGTGACGGGCATCGAGACGGACAGGTACAGTCTCTGGACGAGCAAGGAAGGCACGTGGAGTGTCACTTGGCTGCAGGACAGATGGTGCTCTGTCAGCCTTGACGACGTAGGCAACATGAAGGGCCAAGGCGTCGGCAGCAACGACGACGGAAGCGGTGGCAGACAGAGACGGAGATTGACTCGGTGATCATACTCTGCCTTAATGACACAAATGTAAAAGAACTTCATATTTCATCTAAGTAATGATGGGTCGGTGTATCAGTGTCATCAGCGAATGAGTATGCCGATCGAATCGCACCACTGTCCCGCAGAACAGAAGAGACCAACGATCTCTTGCCCCTGGGGAGCCTCAAGCACCTTTTGGCTTCCTCCTTCGACATTTCCATACCAGCCTGATTGCGCACCAGAGGTCATGATAATGTTGACTGCGTCGATCCAGGCACCGCAGCGGAGCTCGAGCCGCGCGATCGAGTCTGCCGCCTCCCGAATGGCAAATTGACAATTGGGTACCTTGTCATTTTGAGGCGGACCGACGTGAACAGTCGAGCGGGCATTGGTTGACCAATTGTGAAAATGGAAGGTAAACGCATCAAGGGCCGCGCCGACGTAGATGTCGATGCCAATCATGGCAAAGATAGAGGGCTGGAGCTTGCTCGGAAAAATTTGAGTCTGACGGAGCGATCCTCCGTCTTGATTGCCGGCCGCAGCGCCCTTGTAGATCGGCCTGGGATCGTCCGTCTTTTCCGTGACGTGCACCAGCTGCGCGAAGCCCTGGTCGCGGTAGTCGGACAACTTTTCCTGGCGCAGATTCGCACCCACTACATTGAGGCTGACTGTGGGCGAGCGCGGGTCCATGACATCAAAATGAAGCAACTGGCTCAGGTAGTAAGGCGAAATCTGCAGCTTCTTTGGTGAGGCCGTGCCTCCGCCGTTGCTCCTCGTCGCCACTGCCCTACCCACGTACTCGATGTGCGTCTTGTGCGTTTCTCCCACAGAAATTTCGATGGAGGCGATGCCTGATTCGTTGGACAGAGTCGGACCCTGCCCAGTCAGCCCTGGCGTGATGCTCGTCGATGCTGCGTGCGGGCCCCACTGCTCCAGGTCGGCCGGGATGCGGAAGCAGGGGTGATGAAAGGCTCGGACAGCCTGACAGCGATGCAAGTGATTTTTACCAGCGTCGTTGTTTGGTGTGATGGGCTTTGTGCCCTTGCTTGCCGGGGCCCGAGGAGGCTCGCGGGTGCAAAAGGCACGGTTGAACTCGACGTAGCCTCTCGCCATGATTCCGTCTGGCCAATGGGGGTTGTCAAGAGCGTGTCCGACCTCGTGCAACATGGCGCCGCTGCCAATGTTCAGCGTCTGCCATGCTGTCGGGCACTCGTTCAGGTCGTTGACGACGAATTGTGTTTCAGTCTTTGCCTCGTTGGTGAATGCGAATGTGACCTCGTTGAGGTTGGAAGGAGCAGACCAGAGGAAATGACTGCCCATGACACCGTAGGAGAAGTCATCGCGCGTCGCAGCACCCACGGCAGCATGGCCCCGCAATAAGCTCGCTTCGTAGTCCCAGCGAGTGTCGAGAATCAATACGGCCAAGGGAGAGTCGCGGTGAAATGGTGCGGTGCCAGTCTCTACTGCCTCACGGATCGCCTCGCCGGCAAAGACATGCATCGCCCCGCCGTTCTTTGCGTTCTTCTGCTGTTGAGCATTGTCTTTGTCAAGAAATTCGGCGAGGGTGTGCTTCGAACGAAGAAGATGGACGTCCGCAAGCAGCGAGAGTGGACGCTGAGCAGGTGCAATGGTGGTGTCCTCGAGCTGGAAGGCCCTGCGGTCCAGACCGTGCCGTCGCATTTCCTCTGCATGGAAGGCCTGCCACAGATAAACCTGCAGACATAACCGACGCTTGATCTCGTCCAGACCACCTCGTCGGAGCTTTTCACGCGCATGGCCTGGTGGCGCATCAACAAGGGCCCGTGGACCGGCTTCGTCGTGCGGCAGCTCGTATTTGCGACGAGACGAGTTTCCGAGCATCTTCCTCTTGAGACTCTCCATTTTGTTGTTCGAACCGCCGTCGTCAGTAGAGTTGCTCGTGGTCGAATACAATGGAGAATCGCTTGCAGCAAGCATACACAATTGTAGCGGTGGGACGCGCATGTCTCGCTCGTACGTCAATCGTAAGGTCACCTCGGCTTCATCTCTGCCTGACGAGGAGGAACGGAAGCGAACGCGGACCTCATTTTGGCCCAAGACGAGGGGAAGCAGGATCTTGAAGTATCCCGCGTTGACTTCCCATGTCTGCCAAGCAGCGTCCTCAATGGGGTGCAGCCTCGCAGATGGCTCGAGGGACTCGACAGTAAGGTACCCGTCTTCTCCGCCTCCTTCTAGGACACTGCCACTGAGGATGACAAGCCTAGTGTAGACGGTCTCGTTGTTGGCGATGTTGTCGAACCGTACCTCGAACATCTTTTGTTTGCCAATGCACTTGGAGGATGCGACGTAGCCGTGGATGTGACGTGGCCCAGAAGCACTTAGGGGAGGGGGGGGGGGGGGGTTTAGGAGCACATGGGGTGCCTAGGAGCACATGGGGTGTCCAAGAAGCAGATACGTCTAGGGCTGCTTCAGTGGTACGTGCGAAGGGGAGCGCTAAAAAAGCCACTAGAGTGGCTCAATATCAGCGTGGTAGATCCGACGCCATGGAGGCCCGACGATGTAAGCCAGTGTGCACTCAAGTGTGTCACAGTCCTCTTTTCCCATCCCATCGTTTCTATTGTTCAGCTCTGTTTCAAAATGTGTGATGCGAAGTCCAGTCCATAAGGGCCATGCAAGCCAAAGACAAGACAGTGTACAGCACGGTGTTCGCGAAGCTTAGAAAACATCTTGGCCATTTGATCGGAAAATCATCACACGTGTTCGCAAGGAACTCAGTCGCGAATTTTGGTGGAGCGGGCAACGACTCCCCATGCAGATATTACGGAGTAATTGTCCCTCTACACGATCGAGCAGTCACAAGGGCTCGCTGGAGATTGTCCAGGCGCAACATCGAGGCTTCCGGGTCCAGATATCTCTCCAAGATCCGATCCGATCGGGAACGCTGCGGCGACGAAACGGAGAGAAGAGAGAGGCCCGGCCTTTCGCCCCGCGCAACAGGTTCAGAATTGGCCGCTTCAGTAGAGTGCAAGGCAGATCTGAGCAATCAGGAATAGCACCGAGATGACCTCTCCGTCGCAATCGCACATTTCCTCGTCGACGTCATCAGCGTCTCCTTTCTCAAGGCAGCGTCCTACACAAGCTCCTATGCCCGCTCCTGGTAGCAACAGCTTCACACCAGCCTACAATCCATTGTCGAGTCCTTGCTTTGTGCACTCGCACCTCGACAGCGCCGTCTCTGGCTCAGCTCGAAGAGGAGGCTATCACAACGAGGTGCACCTCAATTCGTCTTCTGCCATGACACTAGGAGGTGCAGCTTCGAGCGCCTACTTTGATGGAGAGCATGGTATGCAGTCTCGTCTGGAGGGGCCATCAGATGGACGAGACCTTGCCGATGGGTTGGCAATGAATTCGACACCTGCGACCACGACAGGAAGCAACGGCACAGCAAACCTTCTGCGGCAACGTAATCATCGGCCCGAGCCAAGGCATCGAGGCGCACAAGGCGCAGTCGAGCCCGAGAGCGGAAGCGAAGAGGGTAGCGACGCAAGCACCAGTCGAGACGAGAGCGCATACAGCGAGGGTGATGACGAAGACGAGGACCACGTACGGAGCTTAACCAGGCAGCTCGCAGAGACGGCGGTAGGAGTGAGAGAGATGAGCAAGCAGCTAGGTCAGTAGTCTACCTCTTGTCCCTTCAGGGCACCAAGCACAGACTAAAACGTGAAATGAACAAACAGGACGAGCAAGGGTCAAGTCGACAATCAACACAGTTCTCATTATCACGAAAGCAAGGGACAACCACTTGATCAAGCTAACACGGGAGCTTGCAATCTGGCTCATGGACACGCCAAGGAACGGTCGTGAAACTGGCTTGGTTGTTTATGTCGACTCGCAGCTACGTCAATCAAAGCGCTTTGACGCCGATGGCATTCGCAAAGAGTACCCTCATCTCTTCATCCCGCAATCAGCCCGCTCTTCCCACCACAACCACCATCACAGCCACTCTCCCTCGGCCGACTCATCGAACAGCTCTCGGACAGGTAGCATGTCGCATGGCAGGGACGAAGGGCAGCTCCGATACTGGACGAGCGACATGTGCAGCCGATCGCCCCATCTCTTTGACTTTGTCGTCACTGTGAGTCCTTTTGTTTCCTCTGGTAGAGGCGTATGCACAAGGCTGATAGATGACGATCATAGCTTGGCGGAGATGGAACTGTGCTCTTTTGCTCGTGGCTCTTCCAGCGCATTGTCCCTCCCGTGATGCCATTTGCGCTGGGTTCACTGGGCTTTCTTACCAATTTCGAGTTCAATGCCTACAAAAAAGTCATGAAGTCAGCCCTCGACACTGGAATTCGGGTCAACCTGCGAATGCGCTTCACGGCCACCGTATACCGAGCCACGCTTCCCAGCTCTCAGACGGCCGATCGGAAGAGACGAAGGGCGATCAGGTCCGGCAAGACGGGCGAAATCATCATGCGCAACATCCAGGAGGGAGGTTGGAACAGGATAGAGACGCCGATCCCAGACGGCGAGGATCTGAGGGGCGCATTCACCGAGGGTGGTGCGCAAGAGGCTGATCCTACGTCGGCGAGGTCGGCCAGCGCCGAGCACCCTGCAGGTCATGTTGACGATGTCGGGCTACCTGACTGTGATGCGGAGCCATCTACAGCGGCAAGATCAAAACCGAAGAGCAAGAAGGACAAGGAGGTCATGTGCTTCAGCACCAAACCAGTCGAGACGTTTGAAGTTCTCAACGACCTTGTCGTCGATCGAGGACCGAGTCCTTACGTTTCGCTTCTGGAGGTGTTTGGAGATGAGCATCACATGACAACAGCCCAGGCGGACGGTTTGTGCATTTCAACTCCGACCGGCTCAACAGCCTACTCGGTGAGCTTCTCTTTTCACAATTTTTGGTTGCTGGGAACGCTGACATGAAGCAAACATGGCCTAAGCTCTCTGCTGGTGGCTCCTTGGTGCATCCAGAAATCCCAGCAATCCTCATCACGCCGATTTGCCCGCACACCCTCTCGTTCCGACCGATGTTACTGCCGGACAGCATGGAGCTCCGCATCGCAGTCCCTTACAACTCCCGCAGCACAGCCTGGGCCAGCTTTGATGGACGGGGTCGTGTGGAGCTCAAACAGGGCGACCACATCAAGGTCACCGCATCGCGCTATCCTTTCCCGACGGTCTGCAACGAAAATCAGTCGAATGACTGGTTCGAATCAATCTCCAGGACGCTGAAGTGGAACGAACGTCAACGACAGAAGAGCTTCGTCGTAGTTGAAGAGGGCGAGGACGACGAGACGGATAGAAAAAAGGATAGGGCCAAAAATGCCAGCAAGAAGATCGAGGCAATGCAAAGGGAGAAACGGGAGGCCTTGGAAAAGAGGCCCAAGGATGATGGCTCAGCACAAGTTCAGGACGGAAAGCAGCGCGCCGAGCTGGGTCTTGATGGCGATGACGACGACGAGGTTGACGAGGAGGAAGATGAGGAAGAAGAAGAAGAAGAGACGTTCGACATCGACGACACGAGCGCTGCAGCAACGAGGGCAAGCAGTCCTATGCAGAGAGCCTCATCGTCTGGCAGTCGTCGATCCTCACAGAGCCACGATCCTGGAAACAGCCGCCTGCGGACGTCGTCGAGCCAAGGCGCTTTGCCCAATCTTTCTCGATTGCATCCCTTGACCAGTACGAAGGATCGGGGAACTGAAAAGAGACGAGAATCGCAAAGAAATGAGTCCGAATCTTCCACGCCTTCGTCGGCAGGGACAGGAAAGTTCGTGCCGTACCAGCATGGCGTCATTCAACCTTCGACAGGTCGCTCGATCTTGGATAGCCCTGATCGCTTTGGCCTTCCAGGACCGCCCAATCCTCCGAGAGCTATTAGCGAGCGACATTTGGCCACGGCGGACTTCAGACTCGATGACGAGGACGAGCCTTCCATGCTTCCTCCGCCTGAGCAGCTAGCGAAGAACAATAAATCCTCAGCAGAAGGAGAGAGGCGAATGGATGGGTCAGCCCCTTTCTCTCCTTCCTCGACCAGCATTTCCGTAGCACGAGAGCCTCTCTCAGCCGCCGCTGCAGCGGTCCAGGGCGCTACGGAAGCCCTCAAGGCTCGTCAAGTATCTCCAGCAGAACATACTGGCTCTTCATCGACCCTGTCTCCATCCCAGACAACGACGACGTCGTCAAGAGAGAGGTCGTCGAGCAGCAGGAGAAGGCCCAGAAGCAAGAGCCTGCGACTCAAGAGCAGCGACAATGCAAGCAACGCCGTCAACTTGAACGGCATCGAAGAAAGCGCCACATCCGGCAGCAGTGGCGGGACAGCGCTTGTCGTATACGGCCAGGACGAGAGCGACTCTGACTCGACTGCCGAGGGATGACGCTGAATCTGCCCCTGTTTGGCTTCTCTATCTTCTTAGCATCTCTCTTATCGGCCCAAATGAAAATGCAATTGAGTTGTGCACTTTCTACGGCTCATGCTCGTTACCACAACGCTCGCCTCTCGCTCCTAAGCTCCCTGCTCAAGCGCTTGTTCCATCCCCAGCTCTCCTTTCCGCTCTCGATGTCCTGTTTCTGTTCCTTTGCCCTCCTCACGTTGACATCTTTGAGGGGCGCGACCATCTGAACGAATGTCCTCGAGCAGCCAAACTGTTTCGACAGCGTCGATGGCGTATTCTTGAACGGGTCTTGGGCCCGAAGTTTTTGGATTTGCGAGATCTCGGCCTCGCCGAGCGTCTTTTCCGACCGCTTGCTCGTGGCTTTTAGCGGTGGCGGGAGGACCTCGCTGGGATCCGTTTCGATTGTCGGCAGCGGCGATGCGGTAGAGGAGTCGGCAGATGATACATTGGAGGAGGTGGGCGGCGTTGGTGGTCGACGGACGATGAGCGTCTCGCCTGATGGCAGCGCATGGCGGACGGCGCTAGGGTCGTGGTTGAGCGGGTCCCGAGGTCGACGAGCAGGGACGTTGCGTGAGAGACTCGATGTCGTGGCGAATGTTCTCGACGAGGACGCAATGCATGATGATGTCCCTCGTGAGCAAACAGCTCGGAAGGACGACGATGTTGCAGTCTGCAGCGCCATAGACCAAGTCGTTTGAGTGAGATGATGACAGGAAGAACTTAAGAAAAAGGTCGCGACACAATTCATGAGAAATAAGTCACGTGGTCGAGAAGTCAGACGAAGTGCGCCGTGAATGGATGCAAACCAGCATTCTCTGATATGACATGACTGGGTGTGTATAGATTGATGTTCTGATGCAAAAAGAGGATGTTACATGAGGAAAGAAGTCCGGCATGGCAAATAGCGATACAAAGAGTGAATGAGCGATCCTGTCAAATCATTCAGGTGATAGGAGAGCAGACCAAACTAGTAGTAGACCAAGCTTATTGCACGGTGCAACCGTTATTGAACCACCAACTCTGTCGTAGCTGTTCGATCCAGTGGACAACAATGCGGAGTCGGACCTTAGCACTGCGGATGGGCAGCAGCTTGGCTTTTTCGTGCTCATCGATGGGCATGACGAGGGCCATCCAGTATCCCAGAGCGACAACGTCACTGGGATTAGGCATGGGCCCGTAGGTATGGTTTAGTCGCGTTAGGAGCCAGGGCGCCGAGCCGGATCGTAACGTATCGATAAAGACGGTGCAAGCCTCGATAAGCTGCACAGTCGTACTAGGCTGTATTGCCAAGTTTTCAGGCGAAGCATCGTTAGGGGTGGTGGGCGTTTGGTCGATGATGGACTGGAAGTGTGTAGCAATGTCTCTAAGGTGGTCGGGCAAAGAGGAAAGATTGCAGCGTTCGACAAAAAGCATTTGCTCCAATTCGTTCTCCTCTTCTTCGCTGATATCGGCAATGGGCTCGATGCGTCCAATCGTGTAGCCGTCCAAGCTGCCCCTTTCCAAGACCTTGAAACGATGCGAGCCCACCGTCTCGATCATCGATCGACCATCGGGCAGCATCTGTACTGACTTGATCTCCAGCATCGTACCGAATTGGTACATTCCTGGACACGGCTCAGCCATACTTTGCGAAGGTA
Source organism: Acaromyces ingoldii (assembly GCF_003144295.1). Classification (NCBI taxonomy): domain Eukaryota; kingdom Fungi; phylum Basidiomycota; class Exobasidiomycetes; order Exobasidiales; family Cryptobasidiaceae; genus Acaromyces; species Acaromyces ingoldii. The sequence goes on along the minus strand of NW_020290251.1, from coordinate 539,082 downwards.
GAACCATTCCGAACCTGAGTGCGAAAGCAAATGTCAGTTCCGCCTTGCGTCATCGGCGTAAGAAGTGCGACCCACCTTGGATTGTTACTCTCAAGACATCGTCGGATCATGAGGCGATAGCGCGGCTCAAAGATGTGAAGAATGGTGGGCATCGAAGGAAAACCTAAGGTGCAAACGAAGAGAGGAGTCGACAAAAGGGCTTCGCGCTGTTCCCTTTCCACAGCTTCTTTGCGACTGATATAAAGCGAGTTGAATCCCCAGCTGTCGCCGTCGTCGCAGGCCGCGACATCGGCAACTCGAACTCGATCACCACCATCATCGAAGCGCTCTTCTTCAGAGAGCTCAGCAGTGAGGAGATTGACGAGAGCGGAATTGGCAGGATGTTCTTGAAAAAAGGCGAAGTTGGGCAGCACGCTGCGGCATAGAGGACACTTGTCGCTGTGGTCGAGACTGCGAGCGAAGCACGAGCGACAGAAGGTGTGGCCGCACGGCGTCGTCAGGGGCTCGCAAAGGAGGAGATAGCAGAGTTGACACTCAAACACGTCAATGAGGTCCGAGTGAAGCTCGTCTGGCGTGAGCGCTTTTCCTTTAGATATAGTCGCGTCTGTCTCAGTCTTTGCTTCGAGGTTGCTATTAGAGGCGGTGACGGGTGATGTTGACCGGCGCCTTGCCCGTGGACCGTGATCCTCTTCCTCAATAGCTGGTGTGTATTGTCGCGCAAAGGCGCCGCCAATGTCCTCGTCGTCATCTTCCTCTGCCACCCAACCTCTTGCGTCATCAGTATCTTGGGGCCTAACGTACGATCTGCCGCGCAGTCTTCGAAGCGACTCCTCCTCCTCGTCATCAGTGTCCCATGAGGCACGAATGTTGCCAACGGCGCCCGACTCGAGCTCAGCCTCGCTGACACCCATAACCGCGAGGTAGTGGGGGTTGATACTGGTCCGTGCTTCTGATCGTTGGCGTGACGACGAAGGCGATGGCGACGGCGAAGAGGACTCGAAACGACTGGCTGTGTTGCCTCGCCGCCTTGCTCTTTGCTGGGATCTCGCCAGGCTGCGACGGGCCACAGATCGCTGAGATGTTCGATTGGGGCCCAACTGAGAGGGCACCACAGGAGTGTCATCCCCCTCTTCGTCGCTCGGAAAGCCAGAAGAGGGTGGCACTGTCCGAAGACGATCAGGTTCAAGAGGCTGTGTCGCGACGCGGCAGAGGACCTCGACTACTTTGGAGAGCGTAACGTCGAGACGCAGCGCGGGGGCGGAGGTAGGAACAGTCGAGCCGTCGATTGTTGCAACGGCATACTCATTGACCGAGTCGGCCTTTTGCGGCGGAATGACGGTGAGCCGCAAGCTGTCATCTGGTCGCCCAACGACAAAGCCGTCGAAGGGCGTCGACCCCGGTCCGACATCCGGCGCGGCGCCACCGTCCTCAACGTAGGGACAAGGCGAGAGAGCGCTTGGCCCGAATGAAGCCATGTGCCCGGCCCAAACGCCAAGTCCACGTCCAATGGCGCTCCGAGGACAGCCCGCAACACCGCACGGGACGGTGCATGATGCCAGTGGCAAACGAGGCGGTCGGTAGGAGCTCGAGGGCAGCTGAGGAAGACTGGAAAGAGGCGATGCCTTTGTGGCGGCTGCGATGCACGCAAGGCACGAGCTGTGGCCACAAGGAAGCGTCACTGGGTCGTGCATCGTCTTGCGGCACATTGGACATTGGACGACGGCAAGTAGCCTTCGCGCGATTGCACGTCCTCGACGTCGTTGCGAACGGGCAGACGCTGCCTCGAGGGCTAGCGAATGAGCCGGTATAGGGAGACCTGACATTGGAGAGCCTACATCGTCGCTTGCAGACTGTGTGCTTGAGGAGACCGCTTCCTTCCCTGCGGCCCTACTCGTCAGCGTCCTCCGAACCTCTGAAAATATCGAGAAAAGTTAGACAAGGTGTGCAAGCCAGAGGATGTAGAAATGCATGCTTGCAGCTCACCTTCCACGTCCATATTTCTCCGCGACTCTTGGCCAGGGATCGGTACTGAGGCCATTGCTGGCTGTCGTTCCCTCTCTGATCAGTCGAATGAGCAGACAATCGAGATGGTGATGATGGCGGTGGTTACCAGAGCATTTCCTGTCGACGTCGATTACCCAATCAAGTTCGCGGTCCGCCGTTCCGCCAACGCAGTTAGTCACTCCTTTGGCCTGGCGTGTTGATGATCAAGTTAAGGTCATCTCCATACAGAAATCTGAATCATCGTTTCAAATGCTTGCTTAAGCAGAGTTCTAATTTACCTCCCACATTGCTAAGGCGCCGCGATCGGACGTGACAAAATTCCATCGGCAGCAATGACTTACCGACCCGACTCAGAGCAACGTGGTGGCGAGCCATCAGATGTAGCCCTCAGTACTCACTCCTATGTGAGGCTAGTCAGCCGTTGCTCTCGAGTCTAGAGCAGATCAACGAGTCCAGAGCCATGAACAAGTCATGATCACTGCGTTCTGAAGGCCCGCCACCGTGCCTCGCACATGGGTCGAATTCGATCAAAATGTCACGGAAAGTCATACAATGTCATTCATTTTGTATTCGGCCGAAGTTAAGTAAATTTAGACACGTGCGGAACTGCGGTGCAGGCCACTGCTGCTGCAAGCCATTGCTTCGTTTAGAGGAAGCCGAGTTCATCACCATCCGTCACCAGCTGGAGCAGCCCTGTCAAGATGGCTATCCACCACAACAACATCCTCGCCAACCCCCACTTCCGCAAGGTGAGTAACACTATTGCGGCGGAGCTGGTGGATGAGGAGCATGAGCGAGACGGTAGTTGGATCGAGCGCACGAGGGATCTTCGAGGAATAGCTGGTCGAGAAGAGTAGCGAGGGTTTCTTCTGTCATCGTGACACGGGCTAGCCTGTTGTGACGGGAGAGAACAATGCTGTTCGAGGCTACGCAATCTACCGGGCAGCTCTCTCGACAGAGACGCCTTGGAGCTGAGGAGAAACGGGAGTGAAGAAGACACAGGGACGATGCAGATACCTGGATTGCTGCCAGAAATGTGGCACATGGAAAGTAGAGAAGACTGACGCCGGCCATTTTGCACAATTGACAGGACTGGCAGCGTCGGGTCAAGGTCTGGTTCGACCAGCCCGGTGCCAAGAAGCGCAGACGTAATGCCCGAACGGCCAAGGCTGCCGCCCTCGGTGCTCGTCCCGTCAAGTCGCTCCGACCCGCTGTTCGTTGCCCCACCCTCAAGTACAACACCAAGCTCAGGGAGGGCAAGGGATTCTCGCTCGACGAGCTCAAGGCCGCTGGCATTGGCAGGAAGGAGGCGCGCTCTGTTGGTATCCCCGTCGACCACAGGAGGAAGAACCGCTCGGAGGAGGGCTTGAAGCTCAACGCTGAGCGAGTCAAGGCATACCGCGAGCGCCTCATCGTCGTGCCCCGCCACAGCAAGAAGAACAAGGGCAAGAAGCCGGATCTCAAGAACGTTTCGACCGTTCGCGACACAGCTGCTGCTTTCCCCATTCCCGCTGGCGTTGTCGCCGAGGCGCCCCGTGCCATCACGGCCGAGGAGAAGGATGTCGAGGCCTTCCGTACCCTTCGCGACTCGCGCGCTCAGCACCGTCAAGCCGGTGCCGTTGCCGCTCGTCTCAAGAAGAAGGAAGAGGCAGAGGCTGCTGCCAAGAAGTAATCTTCTCTCCCTTCTTCTGTTCTTGTCGCTTACCTTCGCTCACCCGCGAGCAATCACTTGTACTCATGCCAAACCCCCCCGGCGCGCTCATCTCCATGTCTCTTGGGACAGCAAAACTTCTCGCCTCGGTCGAACGACCGAGTCTCATCATGTATACATGACCACTTCTACAATTCTAAACGAAAACGCTACTCGATTGGTGATGCCAGCTAGTTGTTCGTGGGCATTGTCCTTCGGAACGATGCTCAGTCCAACCGTATGGTTCGTAGCCTTGCTGCCCTATGAGGTCGTGCTGAAATTAAGTCATCCCTGCAACCCTGGCCCAATCCTTCAGAGATGTACTGTACTATACGCGCACCCCTGAAGGAGCATCAGGTTTTTGTCTCCTTCGCTCGCGAACAAATGGGCTCTCTGTGTTTGGCTGACTTGCCCGATGCTTTCATCGAATCCCACTGACGTTCTTAGGCGTCCGCCTGATGAGGCTAAGGTGCTTCTTTATCGAATACACATTCATGTTGAGCAGCTTCCAAAAAGTTCGACGCTTGGGATTGGACCTGGAAACAGCGATAGCCCTGACGACCTCGTGTCTTCCCCTTCGGCATTGACATAAACAGCAGCTGCGTTCCTAGCACGAGGTCAGAATGTCAGGTACTAAAACAGCAATCATTTTCATCACCATCGAGTCGGACTGCCTCATCCCTTTGTCTTCCAAGTCGAATCGGAGCGATTGCAATCGAACAGGCAAGAGGTCGGACCGTCGGTGCTTCATTTGACTAGATACTGGACCGGGGCAAGATGATGCCGGCCTCCCATCGGCCACAGCTTGGCCGCTCACCTATATTGGCAGCACGCCGTGACCGAAACCTTGGAACGTGGGCTGAAACGTCTTTCGGCAGCAGAGGACTATGTTCACTCCTCGTGGAATTTCCCTTGTGGATCATGGCCCGCTCCGCGGACACTCCCGATGCAGTCGTCCGCCTTCCCCTTCAACGCCCGCTTCTCGAGATAAGACAGACAGAAAACGTGCCTGGAAGGGGAAGGGGAAGGGCAAGCACCAGGCCTAAAGATCTCCCTTTTAGCGCTGAGGGGAAAAAGGTCCGTCTAGGATTTATAATTAATTGTGACGATGTCGTCTAAGCTAAGGCACACTACCGACGCCCACTTCATCTATCAGACGGGAAATGGAGCCCGACTGCGTAATTAAATTTTTTAATCCTTGCTCACGAGAACCAGTAGTTAGTGGTGCTGCCTGGTTAATGAAGATACTGGTCCGGCTCCTTAGGCCGACAAAATGATGCACTACGACCACTACATTGAGTTGTCCCGTCGCAGCGAGGGTGAAGCGACAAGATATATTATCGTCATTTATAGAGGCCAGATTCGTCTTCTTAAGAAACGAATCTGGCCTCTGAAGAAGAGATTATGGCTTGCCTAGTATCCATGTCTTTCCAAAGCCCGACGTACTATTGTCAGTGTGCTGCCCAAGCCCACACGGAGTGAGTAACCGTCATCGTGCCTGTTATCGATACATTAAAGAGACCTGTGAGTTAGAAGATGTCCGACGCAAGAATGAGAAAGCATTACTGATAAAACACAGCCGTCGCACTAGCAGTAGTAGCTGGTGTAGGAGCTATTATAGTCCTAGTCTAACAACGTACCTGGAGAGCTCCAGACGAGAGCGAAGCTGGAACCTCTGTTAATTTCTGCGCCAACGGGAAATCGAAGCGAAAAGTGAAACTATGAATTTCCGCTCATAAATTATTTATTGTGTCCACTTCCACACAGAAGCTCTCCAGTTGCCGACAGAAGAGGCTAGCGTGGGGATGGGTGGTAACATAGAGCTAGCTGTTTTGGAGTAATGGGAAGTAGGAGCTAGAAATAGTGGCGTAGTAACAACTCTCTGCATTAATATTGGATTCGAGAAGCTAAAGGCACTGGGGCAGAGAATACTTGCCCCAGTGGGATGGCGACATTTTTTTTTGACTGGGGGGCGGTACGATGGGCACGAGCTCGCTAGACGCAGTCGGAGTTTCTGTATTCAGAACGACAGGGACAATGTAGGCAACGGCCGACTTTCGACAGGGCCTGGATAAAACCAACCGGGCGGGCTGCTCCCGCTCAGGTTTCCCTTCTCCTCACAAACCATCTGTCCGCAGGTTCACGCCAACTTTCGCTTCGGCTTCCGCCTCCCCTCACCTCCTTGACCTTTGGTGAGCAGCACAAGTGATAGAAGGAGAAGAGGGTGGCGAGACTGACAATGTATCCGCAAAGCAGCTTAGTCCGCTTGAGTTATACTCGCGAAACGGCCAGGTCTCTCTCCGCCTTCATCTTCCGTCTCTGATACCTCAACTGCCAGCATTCTAGTACGCTTTGAGTTCTTACTCGCGGAAAGAATCAGCTCTCATCGCCGCCTTCTCTCATCACATCAACGCCAAAGCCAAGCCAAGCAGAGGAGAACCTCGCGCCCCTCTTCACCGCCAAATCACCGAACCACTACCTCTCCCTCGGGTATCATCGCGCGCTACCCAGTCGCTGCCTCGATCCCGTCTCTTTCGGTGCACACAATCTCTTACGTCTCAGTCGTCTCAGCCCCCCCTGCTACTGCCACCCGTTTTTTTTTTTTCTTTTTTTTTCTGCTTCGATTTGAACAACAATGTCGCACTCCGAGAACACCCAGCAACCCTACCAGCAGTCCGTCCCGGCCGTAGCTGAAAACATCCCTGCCGTCCCCAAGGTCAAGAAGTCGTCCGGCGGCGGCAACAAGAAAGGCACCTCGGCTGAGCGTCGTGCGACGCATAACGCTGTCGAACGCGCCCGTCGTGAGAGCCTCAACGTGCGCTTCCTGGAGCTAGCTGCCAACCTTCCTGCCACGTCGACGGTGCGCAGGCCCAGCAAGTCCCTTATCGTCAACAAATCGCTCGACTTTGTCGGTCACGCGCTCACCAATGAGACGAGCTACCGTCTTAAAATCGAGGAACTGATGCGTGAGCACCGTGAGCTCCTCGACGAGGTAAACGACTATCGCCGCGAAAAGGGCATCGAGCCTCGCCGCAGCCACATCGACGAGCCCTCGTTCAATGTCCTTCCTGCCCCTTTGGCCGACGCAAAGTTCACGCATAACCGTCGAGCCTCGACGGCGATGGCTCAGGGCATGAGGCTTGGCGGTGACTACGGAAACGAGTACGGTGAAGACGATCTTGCCAGCGGCTACGGTTCCTTCAATGGCTCCGTCGAAGCTTCGTCGCCCCCGGCTGGTGACTACAGCGGCCACAACCAGAACGCCAGTGCCAACTTTGAACAGCACGGCAGCGTCGAGGACAGCCCGGTCTACGGCCACATTCAAGATTATTCGACGTATGGCATGACCCAAGAGCAGGGACGCCGTGCGTCGTACGTCAGTGTGTACTCGGACGACCACTCGGCAACAAGCTACCCTCAGCAACAGCCCACATCTGCGCAGAGCGACGCTGTACACTACGCCAGCAACACCTCGACTGCCTCGTACATGGACCAGCCGGACCCTCGTTACGCGCTGCCGCCCACGGCTGTGCCCCTCTCGTCATCGACTGGAGGAATTAACACAGCTTACGCAACCTCGTCGAGCCGTGGCGTCACCGACTACATGCCGCCCATTACGCCCACCACGGCAGCTGTGTTCAGCAACCTGATGAACAACATAGATGTCTCCCTTCACCAGCAAGGACCTCATCATGGTCATCACGTTAACGACAACGGCCATCACTACCACCGCACAGACGAGTACGCAAGCCCCAGTATGGATAGTCTTCACAGTCAGGCACCTTACACACCCATTACTCCTCACCAGACCTTTCTCGCGGCCTAACTGAAGGACTTTCATCCTTATTCTCTTCGCCCTTCGCGGGAAGGGAGCTGGACTTCTTTCTTCGTGGCCATGGTGACGCTAGTGATAGCGCGTCTAGATTGTCTCGTGTTCCATTTGTGTTGCCGTAGAGTCTCGTACACTTCCTCTTCTCTTCTGTGAGCTTCATTCACAATTGATCAAATCGTTGCACATTAAATTAATGGGCGTGTATGTGTGTATGTGTGGGAATGAATTGTAGGGACGGACCTTATGATGAAGGAGCAGGGGGTATCAAGCAGTGGCCGAACTGTCCTTTCGCAAAGCTTCCCCTGCGTTGATTCGCCTGCAAATCTCGAGAAGAACCCTCGCAGCATATTCGAAGTCGGACACTTCGAGATATACCTCTGCCGAAAACCTCGCCCATATCTTTCCGTCATGAGCGAAGACCATTGTCGCCAGCTTGAACTCATTCATCTGTGTCTCGAAAAAGTAGTTGTGGCCTCCTCTTATCCACATGAGATCGTTCGCCGGATCCCATTCTCGCCCTTTGTCTCTTCCTTCCCCAGAAGAGGTAGGCGGGAAAACTATGGGAAGACGAACGTTGACCATGGCCGCCGTCAGCTGGTTGCCGGGAACGTCCATGACGCTTGTACCCAAAATTCGGGACGCTGCGATTCCGCCCTGGATGGCCAACTCTCGCTTATACGCCATTATCCTCTCTTCTCCTCCGAGCATCTGCCGGAAATCGAGGGCAGCGGACACAGTCATGAAAGACGAATTGTCAATCGTTCCAGGAGTGGCCCACTGCGCCCTGTGGTGAAGCAAGAGTCAGGGAGCGAATGCTTTTAGTGAAAGAAACGACAGCATCTTCGACGTACCACCAGGTGTTGGACTCTGGAGATGGATCGCTCTCGTAATCCCAACCAATGGGCAAACTAGCCCTTTGAATACCCTTGTTGCGTTTTGCGGTGTAAAAGACCGCGCAACCCCTATGAGCATAGAACCACTTGTGGCAATTGCTGACGAAAAAGTCTGGGTCCACCGTCGAAAGATCGATGGGAATCTGGCCAATGCCATGCGCACCGTCAACGAGGGAGAGAATCTGTTTGTCGCGCAAGTGCTTGACCATCTGCTCCCATGGCATCTTTGCGCCAGGAACAGAGCATATCGTATCAACGACCCCAACTCTGATCCGCTTCCCTTGAGATTGCGCCTCGTTAATGGTGCGACCGAAGCTTTTCATAATTTCATCGTGGGTACTGGGCAGCCTGACGGGGACGGCCACCTTGTGAAGCTCCACTCCGCGCTTTTTTTCTGTGTCGATCAGGTATTGGATGTTGCGTTCCACAGCTCCGTAGCCTGTCGAAAGATACAGAATTGCGTCTCCCGTCGAATACACGATGTCTCGCAGAACAGCATTGGTGCCCGTTGAGGCATTGGAAATCATGGCGACATCAGCCGCGTCGCAATTGAGGAGCTTGGCGACCTTTGAGCACGAGTCCAAGAGCAGTTCCTTCATCATCGTTCTTCGAAAGAGCTGTAGCATCTTGCTGGTTAGCACTCTACAATGGGCAAATTGCGACATGGTGAATGACCATGCTCACATCCGGGCTCTCCTCCTGCCGATCTTGTAGAAGCTTATACGTGTCGCAAACTGGCTTCGGACAATGCCCGTATGAGCCTGTCCAGACGTAATGAGGCAATGCTGAAGGGATAAAAGAAAGGCAAAATAAGACTCACCATTGTTCAATGATGTGAAGTCCTTCTTCATTGGCCAATACTTGGCAGCCGCATGGCCTAGCTTAGGAAGCCCATACTCGCCCCAGGTTGCTTCTCCCAGGGCGCTGCTGCTCAAATTCTTCTGTCCTCTGCCTGATTCCTGAGATTCCGTTCCTTCCGATTTGGCCTTCGGAGAAGATGTGTGTTGGCTGTCAGATGACTGACCGAGAATGGGCGATGCTGTCTGTGACGACGTTGCCCACGGATTATCTCCAGTCGTCCTGAGGCTTGAAACGGCACCTGGCAAGGCACCAACGACGGGATCGGCCCAGGGATCAGCCCCGGCACTCATACTTTGCGGTGGTGTGTTTGCGGGAAGAATAGATGGCTCGACACCAGCCCCATCCGTGGCCAGAGCTGAGCTGTCGTTTGAGTCCTTGCCATCCTGCTCCTCTTTGTCTTCGGGTGCTTTGCTAGTATGGCCTTGGTATGACGCCTCCGGTCCTGGAGCATCAACCTTTGCCATGTTAGACTTGAGCTCGTCTTCCGCTCTCACTGGCGTGATTGTTGCATTCTCCTCCATCTCGATTGGGATCCAGTGAAGATGTTCGTGCGAGCCGGTCGAATCTGGTGGTGTAGTTACCGGCGTATGTAGTCATGCAGACTAGGCCGCACGCGCATGTGCCAAATTTCCAAGTCGCGCTCGGAGCGTGCGCCGACTTTCAATTTTGACAACATCGACAACAAGCACATCCTTCTTTGAGTCGAGCCAAAAGGGAAGAAGCAGGTGCTGGCCGTGTTCGCAAAAGAGGAAGCGAGGCTGGGCAGTCGATTCGACATGAACTGGACAAGCGTACCGCCGACATGTCATTCAATTTTCAGTGGCCCGCCTTCTCGCCAGAGTTTCACGCCGATGCGGCAAAGATGCTCGACTCGGCCCTCAATCGAGGGCCAAAGCCGAAGGTGATCGCCGACGACATCAAAGTCGAAGACATCAATATGGGCAAAATTCCACCCGACTTGGAGATTCTCGAGATTGGCGAACTAAGCACCGATCGCTTCCGCGGCATCTTTCGATTGACGTACGCTGGAGACGCCCACCTGCTTCTTTCGACGAAGGTGCAGGCCAATCCCCTCACTCGGCCCTCAACATCGAATCTTGAGGATGTTTCTTCTATCTTTCCTTCCTCGGGCCCCTCTCGAGGCATCCTCTTCGCTGCCGCTCCGCTCGTAGTACCGATGAAGCTGCGATTGTCGGCCGTCCGGCTTCGGGCTATTGTCGTCCTCGTCGTGAGCAAGCAAAAGGGCATTACCCTAGTCTTCAAAAACGACCCTCTCGAGTCTGTCGACGTCAGCAGCACTTTTGACAGTGTCGCCGTGATTCAAAAGTATCTACAACAGGAAATCGAGGGCCAGTTGCGGGAGATGTTCAGGGAAGACCTGCCGGGCATCATTCATCGTTTGAGCCAAAAGTGGCTGAGTGGCGATGCCCAAAGGCGAGCAAAGGCCACAAAGGGAGCTGGCCAGGCTTCCGTTGCATCAGCATCGCCTGCGATAGTTAAGGCGTCTATAAGCGCAAGGCCGGAGATAAGCCGAGCCATGTCGGAACAAGGAGTGCGCAAGGGTCGAAAGTCATCCTCCCCACCACCGAGTTCATCTTCTCCAAAGGTGACCCCTCGCAAAGCAAGTTCCGTCGCTGCGTCCCCTCCTCGGCCCCGTTTGGCGCATTCGAAGCTGGCAACGGTCAGTTCTGGTCAAATTCAAGGAGCACCACCGCAGGGTGTCGACTCGTCTCATTATTTTGGCACATCTCTCGACGATCTTGGGCGTTACGACCCAACTTATGGTCTGAGACCCGACGAGGTTCGCATGTCAGCGCACAGCAGCGGTTACAGCGGACTGGCAAAATTGGCGACAAGGGCGACTGGCGGACTGCGAGATCTCACCTTGAATGACGGGGAAGGGCTGTCGGCCGAACAAACTCTTGAAAGTCAACCACTAGAGGCTGACAAGACCCCGAGCAAGGAGGGCGAACACCAGCCTAGTAATGCCACCGATGAGAGTGCAGACGAATCCCACGACGATGATGATGATGATGTGCCCGATGAGCCTTCAGGCGAACTTGACATTGACGGAGAGGAGGAAGAAGATGGAGGAGAGGAGGATGAAGAGACAGCAGATTACACACGATATGGATATCCGCCACCGAGCGCAGCCTTCTCCGACACGGTCGAAGACAGTGCCAGACTGGGTACAGTGTCTCTTTTTGGTTCTCCCTCTGCTGCCGCAAACTCTCCTAGGTCGATCAATAACAAGATGCGCGGCTCGACAATTTCAGCGACGACAGGCGCATCGAAGGGGGGAAGAGAGAAGGGCAAGGGCACACAACCCGAGACACGTATCGAGTACGAGACTATTCCTGCCGTGGGTGGAGGCACGGTGACCAGGCCGCGAGTTTACCACATTGCCAGCCGAGTCCAAGCCCCGGATCTCGAAGAGGAGGACGAAGCGGCAGCGTACCCAGCTCCCAGTAGCCGAAGCGGTGCGGCAAGCTCAACGGCAGGAGGTCCTGCGAGCTCACGGACCTTCACTGTTCGACAAGGTAGTGTGCGAGGATCGAAAGGCGCCTCGAGGACGCTGTCGGTCAGGAATCGGGGCCTTTTCGATGATACCGATGAACAGGACATTAGTGGAGAACAATTTGAGTCTGACAATTCTCAGAGTCTCGATGAAGCCGAAGACTCGCCTTCGGCTGCGGGTGGATCCCGAGGCTCGTTGGCGACGCTAGACCCAGAGCCAATGGATCCACGATCGACAAATTATCGAACACAGCTCTACCGGCAAAAGTACGGAGGTGTCTACCGGACAGGCTATGGCTCTTCGTCTGCCTCTGCTTCCGGGGGCTCAAGCTCCGGTGCTTCAAGAAGGTTTGCCGCTGCCACTGCCGCCGCCGCTGCCGCTACGTCCCAGCCTCGACCACGCATGGCCACCTCACTTTCTTATAGTGGCGCGAGTTCTGCCCCTACCTCAACTTATCCCTCAACCCACACTCGCTCTTCTCCAACTTCAGCTCAAGGCATGTCGCGCAATCGGCTCGACAAGCCAATGCCACCGTCATTGAGTATATCACCCTCCTCTTCGAGCAAGATCATTGGTCAATCACCGAACCATAGCATGACAAATGACGCTTCGGCTCATTTCGCCGATCTTGTCAACTCCAACCACACACTCAGTCCGTACACACGCACCCTGGACACGCGCGGATTCATGGTAAGAAGCCAGCCCGTCACCCCTGGCGCAAGCATCAGCGGCTCTACCAGCACGGCGAGTGGCGCCGCTGGAAGCGGAAACTCCGCTGCCCGACCTTCCTCTGTCGCTGGTGTGGTCAAACAAAGAGCAATGGTGACAGGTGAAGTAAAGAGCCCAGGTGCGGGTCCTTTGACAACGCCGACTGCGGTGGGGAAGAGGAGAACTTTCAAGCTCCCCTCCAGGACCGGATCGGAGGGTCAAGTAACGAAATCGAGCACGAATCCAGTGACGACCACCACGACGAACGCAAATGCCACGACGCCACGACAAAAGGGAAAGGTAGCATCCTCATCCCATTCAGCCGCCTCTTCCAACGAGCGGGAACATGGCGGAAGCCAGTACTCAGCGCCTCTCAGTCTGGGTGCATCAGCCATGGGCTACGCAAATCGCAGGTTGCAAGACCAGGGATCCCGTCGACAGGTGCTTCAAAGGAGTCACTCTGCATCTATGAGAGCCAGCGGACCTGCATGGGAGAGCGCCTCACGGTGGGACGCTATAAGAGAGTGATTTGCCTCTCCGTCGCTGTTACAATTACAAAGTTGATACCCAATCACCACTCACTTGTCTAATGAATGGCTCTTGATGTGCTTCTAAGATAGAAAGAAAAAGCTTTTATTCGTCTGATGTTACATGATCGATCACGCTCATCTCGAGAGAGCCGTCATCTGCGTTTGCTCGAACCTGTCAATCATCTGATGTGAAGAGTAAAGTCAGCATATAGGGAAGTATTTTTGATGGTAGGAGGGGCGTTCTCACCTGTTCTGCTGCGTCCCTCATCTCGAGCGCCATCCGATGGACCTCTGTCCCCGGCCGATTGTAGATAAGGCTGTTGGCGAACATGCGATTGAGCGCCCTCCTGAGCTGCGTGCTATTTTTGATCTGCCCCTCCTTGATCCGAGCCTTGATTGTTTTGAGGTCGATGGGATGCCGAATTAGCGTATAGTAGTCAGGAGCATCTTGTTCCTTGATGGCCGTGTGAAAGAGGTTGCCGTGCGTATGGTTTGATACCTCGTTGAGGAGCATCAAGAGCACTTTTTCCCTCTTACGCTGGTCAGCAGTTTTGTTCGCCAGGTCCGCGGACGTGGAGCCAGCTCGCTCTTCGGCGGCTCCTCCCCTCTTGTTTCGACTGCTGCCCGAGGCGGCGCCCGTTGAGCCTTGGACGCTGCTGGCATTGCTCGAGGCTCGGCCTCGTTTTGCTTGGCTTCCTCGCTGGCCGCCTCCACCACCACGTCGAGCGGAAGCAGGCGAGAGCGATACACGGTCATTGCCAGCCGTAGACAAGGACGTGTCCCCTTCGTCGTCGACCCCTTCAAAGCTCTCATCGGCGTCTGCTCCTGCGCCTGGCGTCTTTGATGTCTCTCTTGATCTCAGTGAACCCAGACGATTGCTGCCGCCTCGAGCCGCTCCGCCAGTGCTGGCAGACGTGGGGGGAACAGGAGTAGTGGGAGTCGAAGGAACGGATGGCTGGCCACCTCGCCGACTCCGTCGTGGAGGTGCGAGGTCTTCTTCCTTGTTTTCGCTCTCTGGCAGAGGCGATGCTGCAGCGCTCTTTCTTGGTCTTCCGATCTTCTTGCTGCTGCTGGGGGACTCCTCGTCTTCCTCCTCAGCAGCCGCGGCGATCGAAGTCCTGGTCTTCTTCTTTGTGGACGCTTCCTCACTGGCAGCATCCTCCTCTCGCTTCCTTTTGCTGCTTCGCCATCTCTTGCCTTTCTCTGTCTGGTCGTCCCCATCTTCCTCATCGTGGTCTTCGTCGCCAGCATCCTCATTGGCATCTTCAAGGCCGGCCTCATCCGCCAACTCTTCTTTGTCTTGCATTTCAACGTCACCACTCTCCTTGGGCCCTTCCTGATCGTCCTCCCCACCCTTCTCTTCCGCTCCTGCAGAAAGGGCGTCTTTCCCTGGTGCGGTGTCGGTCGCAGCAGACTCTTGCTGCTCTTCTCCTGGCCGCTGCGCTTCTGTCACCGAATTGGATACATCTTGAACGGGGCCTCTGGATGTCCTCCGTCTTGAAGTATCGCTCGTCTCTTCCTGGGCCGCTGCCGCCACCGAGCTCCTTCGCCTTGTAAGCCTTGCTGGTGCTGCTCCCGCCATCGTATCCTTCTCCTCTGCAGCCGAGCTCTTGTTCCTTGTGCTTCTCGTAGGCGTCTGAACCTCCTCCAACACGACCAGATCTGCTTTATCAGATCCATTCGACTGGGGAAGCGAAGAAGTGCGAGGAGCAATCCCGAGCTCTTTTTCAAGCTCCTCATCCTTTGAACCCGACTGGATCGCCTCGATCTCATCAACGATGCTCCGAAAAAGCTCTTCCTTTTGCCTGATACTCTCTCGGACTTCGCTAATCCGCTCGGCATACAGATACTCTGCCAAAGTCAGCTGGCTGGCCCGATCCGTCTTCGCTGCTTGACCCCTCGCCTCTCTTGAGCGTGGCGTAGTCGCCGTACCGTCCTCCTCTGCCGATCCAACGTTGCTGCTAGTGCCGTCCAGCACGAGGCCGTACTGCCGCATCAATGCAACCCAAGCGCGCTCACACTCCCGGCTCCCAAAGAAACGACCCAAGGTCGTGTTGGCCTTTACGACTTGCTCAAGGCGCTGCGAGGTCTTGATGAGCGGATGTGCGAGGAGAACGGAGGAGACGCGGGCCCAATCTGGAGGCGATGTGCCAATATGGTGCACAGCTTGCGCGAGCAGAAGCTTGTCGGACAGCGTCAGGCGCGAGAGCGAAGAAGGCGTTGCCGTCGATGGCGATGTCGGTGTAGCCACCGCACCCGGCCCTGCTGACGTGGTTGGAGTGGATGGCGTTAGTGGCGCTAGCGTGGGTGGCGCCGCCGCCGCCGCCGCAGACGGAGGAGGAGCCATCTTGGTAGCCGTGCTCATACAGCAGATGACGAAAGTCAACCGCGAAAGATGGACATGGCAAGCTCTTCGACTCACGTGAATCGGTCATTTTTTGTCATGGCATCCTTCTTCTGCCTCTTCTTCTTCGTCTTCGACATTCCTGACATCATTGTCGTGCGAAGGCCACCATGCTGCTCGCCAGGTCAGGTGCTCGAGCTTTGGTCGAACTCACGTCACATTCATGCTCTCCTTCACCCGCGGCCAGCACCAGCCGTCTCGCCAACGCCCATGCGCGGTGTTTCACCACATTCCCCGCCTGGCTTGCCCCCACCTCACCGCCGCGCGACGATCTGATCCGATCGCGCCTCGTCAGACTCGTTGATCCTGAGACAGGATCGCTCTCATCGAGACCGCAGAGGCCGCGTGATATTCTGGCTTCAATCAATCGGACGCAGTACTGGCTTGTCCAAGTCACAAAGGTCGGCGCCGAGCAAGACGAGCAAGAAGGGGGCCAAAGAGGGCGCTCAAGTGAGGCGATCAACATAGACGAGCTGCCCATCGTCAAACTCGTTTCAAAAAAGGAAGCGTACGACAAGCAGCGCGCACAGAAGCGCGCAAAGGCGAGTAGCGATGCCGACGGTGCTGCCGGTGGTACAGCCTTGGGGGCTTCGTCGGCACCAAAGGAAGTGCAGCTTACTTGGAGTTCGACGCCGCACGACATCTCTCACAAGCTTTCGTCCATGGTCGAGAAGCATCTCCAGAGAAGAGGTCCGGGTGCCAAGTGCACAGTGGTCATTTCTTCGAAAAAGGGCAAGGGAAGGGATGGTGGGGCAAACGCAACCCAAAAGGCGGAGATCATTAAAAGCGTTGAAGACATCGTTTGTGCAGAGGAAAGCTGGTCCGAGATCTCGCACGCCAGGAGACGAAAAGACGTGGAATGGCAAAGAAATGGTTCTGCTGCCTTGATCCACTTCGAAGTTGTCAAGGGCAGGCCCCCTCCTCGGTGACGCTTTGTAAAGTGAAATAATATCAAAATTTCCCAGAAAGAAGTTGCAAACTGAGCTATCCTGGTTTCTCATCTCTCTCTCCCTTTCATAAAGCTTTAGGTACAGTCAATTACTTCTTACCGCTGCCAGAGACTTTTTGGACACTCGTCTTTGGCCACACGTAGCCCTCGTTGCTACGCTTGAAGCCGTACTTGGCGATGAAGTCGTTGAGGTTTTCCGGGCCCCTCGAGCCGTACGGGTAGGACTCGGGTTTGATCTTTCCTTCGTCGATGGCGTGCAGGATGGGGGTGAAAATCTTCCAGCTGACATCGAGCTCGTCATCTCGGACGAAGTTGCTGTGGTCGCCGTTGAGGGCATCAAGGATCAGGGCTTCGTACGCCTCAGGGATCCGGGCGTCCTCGAAGCGCTCCTTGTACGTCAGGTCCAGGTCGGCTGGCAGCGTGCCCATGTGAAGGCCAGGTGTCTTTGCATTGAGCTTAATGTAAACGGCTTCGTTTGGCTGAATCCGAATGACGAGCTCGTTGCGCTGCGCGTCTTCAAACAGGCCACCTTCGATGTCCTTGTACTGGATCCTGATCTCCACCTTTGCCTCGTCAAGGGCTTTACCTGCCTTGAGGATGAAGGGAACACCCTTCCACCTTTCGTTGTTGACAAAGAGCGTCAGTGCGGCAAACGTGGGGCAGTTGGAGTCCTTGGGGACGGTGTCATCATCCTTGTAGCCAGGCTTGTCGCCATGGGCGGCATACTGGCCGAGGAGCACATCCTTGGCTTCAATGGCAGGCACCGTCTTGAGCACCTTGACCTTCTCGTCGCGAATGTGCTCGGCCGAGAACGACTTGGGCCTTTCCATCGAGATGAGCGAGAGCACTTGAGACAAGTCTGGAGCAAGAGTAAAAGTGTGAGCGCGTGCCCAGCGCCAGTGTCAGAAGAAAGAGCCACTCACGGTTCTGCTGAATGTCACGGATGATGCCAAATTCGTCAAAGTAACCGCCGCGGCCCTCGGTGCCGAAAGGTTCCTTGAAGGTGATCTGGACATTGTCGACAAGCTTGTTGTTGAGGCCAGCGTCGATGATTGGGTTGCCGAAGCGCATCACAAGAAGGTTTTTGACCATCTCCTTTCCGAGGTAGTGGTCGATTCGGAATGTCTCCTCCTCCTTCCACAGATCCTTCAGCTTGCCCATCATCTCCCTCGAACTTTCGAGATCTTTGCCGAAAGGCTTCTCGATGATGATGCGGTTGTTGCCCTTTTCCAAGTAACAGTTCTTCTTGAGTCCTGCGGCGACGACGGTGAAGACATTTGGGGGAAGGGCCATGTAGAAGACTCGATTCGGGTTTTTTGCCCCACTTTCGATCTTTTCCATCTCTTTGTTCAGCTTGGCAAAGGCATCGTCCTGGTCGTACGCTCCTGGAACGTAGGTACAGAGCTTCAAGAAGTCTTCCTTGGCTTTCTTGCCCTCACCCGAATCGACGTTCTTGAGGTGCTCGCTGATCTTGCCGTGGAACGTCGGCTCATCCATCTTAGTGCGCGCATAGCCAACGATGCTCGTGTTCTTGGGCAGCAGCTGCAGTCTGTGCAGGTTGAAGAGAGCTGGGTACGTCTGTTACATGTCCTCAGATCAGCAAAGGCGATCTCCACTTTACTCCGTTCTTCTTTCATAGCCCGCTCACCTTCTTCTTGGCCAAATCGCCCGAAGCGCCCAGAACTTGAATACAAGAATCGGTGAGCTCGATCGAACAGGGTAAAGGTAACAGATTGACAGGAGCTAAACAACTTACCGACGATGATGGTGTCCTCCTGGAGCGAAGGCGGTCCCTGGTCGGAAGCCATCGTGAGATGCTTGCCAATCGCGCCCAGTCGTTGGGAAAAGGTGGTGGTGATGATGGTGGCTATGGAGCGCTGTGAGTGGAGTGGAGAGCAGCGTTGTTCAGCACGGCCTCTTGACTCTCTATGCACAAGCGCGAATGATCGATGGATGATGACGAAAGAGAGACAGGAAGCGCACCGGCTATCCAGGGTTTTCCCTTTTGATTTTTCTTCTTTCTGGCCGCGCCAGTGGAGGGGGTTGGTATCCCTCCCTCCGCCAACGGGCTTCCTATTCGCCGCCTCGCTTAACGCCGCGGTCCGACCGTCCCCCCCCCCCCCCCCCCCCCCCCCCCCCCCCCCCCCCCCCACCCAAGTCGAATCATAATGGAAGAATAGACTTCTCACCTTTCGAAGCAGAGCGTAGAGTGTGTGCGTGTGCTTAGTTCCTCGTCGAGATGGAGAGATCAGATGAAGTCTGGTGAATACTGAAGATGGAATGCGATGAGCCAGCCCGATAACGGAGGGCCGTCTCCGCGCGCGTACCACCTCCACCCCAGCAATCGCTCAACAGCTTTCGGCCCACGTGCTCTGCGCATCGTCAGCAAACCGCGACGCACTCAACGACGAATAGAGAAGAGGATGCCTAAACAGTACAATTTGATCGTGTATGTGTGTAGTTGTACAGAAGGTTTGCAAGGGAAAAAGAGAAAGAGACGTGGTTCCTTGATGGGAGTCGTAGTGAGTCCTTCCACTTGTCAGCGCTTCGAAAGGATTCGCTATAGTGGGATGCTGTGTTGTTAGGTTGCCTTCATCGTGTATTGGGCCTTGTGTCTCCTCGACTACCCGTATGGAAAAGGAAGCCTTCCTCTCGTCAACTTCCTATCCTTGTCCTCGTTGCTGGACTCTGTTTTATGATTCCTTTCTTGTGTCCGTCCTTACTTTTGTTGTTTCATTCTCCTCCGTGTTCATGCGAGCCTGTGACGGCCTCGTCAAAGTACTCGTTGCGGCAGGGAGAACAGCTTCTCAGGACACAAGACGCCAAGCAGCAAAGTGCTTAGTCCTCGTCCTCGTCCTCGTCTTCATCTCCAATTACCTTGCTTGACTTGCTTTCAACCTTTTCCCATTCGGCCAGCAGTTGCCTGCCCACATTGGGTTCAAGCTCGGTGCCGTCGCGCGAGACTTTGACTTGACGGTTATCTCTCCACGGATTCCGGAGTTTGCGTACCATGGCAAAAGGCAATGGTGTCGTTTTGATCCATTGAATCGCAAAAGATCGACCCAGTGAGTCGTCAATCGAGAGTCGCCCCCGCGGCGTCAGCGAAGTCGCATCGCCCACCTCATCGCTCGGACTAGTAACGCCGGCTTCAAGCTGCTGGACACGAAGGGCGGATTCTCGCTCATCGAGCCGGAGATTATGAATAAGGGCGGTAATCGCCAGCTGATTGTGTGCCCTGGCATCGGCGGCCCGGACAGAGATGGAGTCTGAGGGACCCAGGCTGCTGCTGGCATCGCTGTTGGCCATCGTTTGAACGCTCTGTTCGCTGCTCTTGCTGCTCAGAGACATGTGGTCGCCGACCATGTCCTTACGGCGTACACCATCCTCGTCGACCTCCAAAGACATACCGGAAGCCGCTGCCCCGCCCACTTCGCCCTGACGGACGCCAAGATTCACATCGTCAGGCTGGGTGGTGGTGAGTGCAGGAATATTCGAGGTGGAAGGGTTAGGAGGCGGTTTCGCAAAGACATAGTTCGGGGACAAGGTCTTTCGTCGAGAAGCTATCGCCTCCCGTTCGCGTTCCGCATACGTTGACACCGGCCATGAGTGATTGGTGACCATGTCGTACTGCTCTCCTTCACCTTCTCCACCACCGACTCGTTCCGGCCACGTAGAAACATCTTCGTTTGCAATGGCCTGCTTAGTGGCATCGTCGCTACTTGTCCTTGTCGAGGACGTCGTCGCTTGCGGCGGCGGTGGTGGCGGTGGTGGAGTTTCCTCGCTGAGTGGTGTAAGTTGCTGCGGCGAAAGTGTCGGTTTGTCGTGCAAGGAATCGTCGGGAAGGATGAGATTAGGTTGTTGACTTGTTGCTTCTGCAGGGTTGCCTTGAAGCAAAGGGTAGCTCGCAACCTCTTCATCACCCTCGAGGATCGTGGAAGGAACCCGACCAGTCGAAGCAGCCGGGCTCAGCTTGACATCGCCTTCCGAGATGGAGGTGACTACTGGTTTCGCGGCCCCGATAGAGCCCATCATGCGGGCATAGCCAAAGAAGCCGCCGCTCTGATTAGCGCTAAAGATCAGGTAGACCGTGACGCTATTGCGAAAAGCTTGATCCAACACCGCCTCATTGTGAGGCTGCGTCGCCCAGGTCCCCGTCTGCACCGATCGATCCAGGTCTTCGACACGGAGGCTCTTGAGGATGAAAAAGCGCTCTCGAAATGCCTCATGTCGAAACAATGACGAATTAGTCGACGAAAATGAGACTGAGCCACTTGAGCCCTCAGCAGAGACGTTGGACGGCGCCATGGAGTCTCTGCGCTCAGCACTTGACAGTACTGCAGAGCTTTGCTGGTCGGCAGAGGCTTGCGGCACGGGTACTTGCGCTAGTTGGACAGCTGGTTTGGGTGTCACATTGCCAGCTGGTGAGCCAGATGTTGCCGGAGACGACACCGCGAGATTTTGATAAGCACTAATAGCACGTTGTGCTTGTGGAGCAGCTAAGGGCATATCGTCTTGCCTCAAAGGGTCTGGCGAGGCGGCAACCTGTCTTTGTGCTCGCAGCTTTCGTTCGTGTTCCTTTGCGTAAGCCACATGAATGCCTTTACCGCGCTGACCTGCAACACCTGCTTGTGCCTCGTCCTCCTTCTTACGAATGCGGCAAACGAGCTTGGGGCATCGGGGATCGTAAGGTCGAGGCGATTTGTTGGAGAAGTGCGTGACCGCGCGATCAAGGTGACGCTGTGTGGCATAGTTGACAAAGGCGCAATTGGATCGAGCAATGATGAAGATGGAGAGAATGCCGTGGCTCGGTCTCGACTCTCCTCCTTGGTCAATTTTTTCTTGGTCTCTAGTCTGCTCCTCTTCGTCCGGCGGCAGTTGAGCGAAGAACTCCCACAGTTCGGGGACGGTGGCGTCGGCAGGTACATTTCCGCACCAAAGAACATGAGATGATCGCTGTTGTCTATTCTTCACACCGCTTTGAGCGCCAGAAGATTGTATAGGTTGATTGAGGTTAGACGCCGATTCCGGAAGTGTTACCGACGATGCAGTTGCAAGACCAGACGTCTGAGATCGAGTTTGGGACTCTGGGGCCGAAATTGCCGTTGTGGACCCTTGACGTACCGTGGTCGGTGACGGCGGCCTCGCCTGCCCTGGCGCATGAGTTCCAGAAAATGGAGTCTGCCAGCCTTGTTGTTGCTGTGACTGTAATTGGTGCTGTTGATGATGGTGCGGAATATGCTGTTGTTGCCGTTGCTGAGATTGTTGAACAGTTTGCAGTGATTGCGTTTGGTGTTGTTGGATAGGAGACCAGGCTTGACCGGCGTAATTTTGGGTTGGCAGCGCTGATCCATAATGGCCATAGGGATAGTGGCCGGGCGCCATGGCGTAACCCGACCCGTATGGAGCCGGTCTGTAGCTCATTGCTGGACCGTATTGAGTTTGTGGCACAACAGGAGATGTAGCCTGGTAAAATGTTGTCTGTCCAAAGGATGCAGGTTGCTGCACAAAAAAATGTCAGAAAGAGGGGGGAGATATGGAGGAAGGAAAGGATGTCGCTCACGGAAACGTAGGGTGGACCATAGAAGCCGGCATGCTGGCTGGCAGCGGGATCTAGGGACACAGATTGTCTGGCCTGAGCCTGATTTTCAGGAGATGGTTGGTAGTCGGTCGGCACACCCTCAGGTAAAGTGGTGTACGTGTAGTCGCCGGTTGGAGCTGGGGAGGTTACGCTTGTATACCTGACCATGGCTGGAGGAAAAGGCGTGTATGCGCCCTGCATGTATGCCTGTGGCCTGGAATAATGCATCATTGGAGGCTGAGACTGCTGTTGTGCATGCTGCTGCGGCTGAAGGGTTGGCGGCGGCACGCCCTGAGCCGAAGGAACATAGGAAGCAGATTCATAGCCTGAAGAAAAGGGTGCCGAGGGAGTGTTGATCCCCTCGCTGGACTGTTGATGCCGACTCGGAGAGGACGACGAGCCTTGACGTGCCATTGATTTTGCGAGGCCTTGTTGAGGCCGAGGAGGGGGAAATTGTCCATTCATCGAAATCGAACGACACTTGTCGTCCGCCTCCCCAATGGCTTTCTCTAGACTCTGTTAGAGCGAGCGCCAATGATGTTCCTAGGCGTATCGTAGTGCCGAGTCAGGGCGACATGAGAGGAAGAGGGGGGAGATGGTGGTGAGGAACGGGAATGTAATTCTGGTAGCGACGGTGGCGTTCGAGGGGAAAGTGCCAATTACCTTGGCGAAGTCCTCGAAAAGGCAGCTGTTGCTAAAAGAGAGCCGGGTGAGCGTGTGTTAGTTGAACAAGAAGGGACATAGGATGAGAGGGGAATCGGTCAGCCAAAGCTGCAAACAGAAGAAGAGAATGAGGTATAGAGTAGAAAAAGACATCCAGAAGAGAGACCGCCCAGCCGTAGCCAGCTCGGCGAAACTGTAGGTCGACCAATGTGGTGCTCAGGCTTGCCCTCGAGTCGAACTCACCTAATCTGGTCTGATCACGGCCTTCTGACAACAAGAGAAAGAGCAGGTGGAAGAGAGGAGGAGGAAGAAGAAGAAGAAGAAAAGAAGAGAAGAATTGGGATGCGCCCGCCACAGAGGCAAACCGTCAAAATACGCGGAGGACGTGATGTCCGAGAGGACTTTTCAGCGAGTCCGACCAGCTAGCAGATCCACAGCTGACCAGTAAGCCCTCTTCCAGATGAAGACGAGGATGCTCGCTCTGGCAGATTTGATTTGCCTCAACGGTGCCTGCTCGCTAGCTATTTCTTCTCCCTTGACGCGACTAGCGTGGCGGCGACGCCCTCCTTCTCTCGTCTGTGTTGGTCTTTTCGATTTGACGATCGATGCGAAGCAAAGTCAAATGTGCGAAAAGATGCACAGAGAGGGGCCAGGAGAGTAGACAAGGCCCGAGGGCAGCCGCAGCCAAAAGCAATGGTGGAAGATGAGATGAAAAAAAGAAAACGTTAAATGAGTAGGTGTCAGTGACTGACTTTAAAAAAGGGCAAAAGTCTTAGGGCGCGTGTCCCGTTGGACCCTGGGGTTTGAGGTCTTGCATCTCCTGATTGCGCACTCCCTTTCGCCTTCTGGCGCAGGCCCAAAGTTCAGCATTCAAAGGGATGGGACTCGCTCCGAGGGCAATCACTGCTCCAATCTCGGATTGGTGAACAGCGGCGCTCACCGAGATTCCTCCATGCTGCCCGGCCCTTATGTCTGTTAATGACCCTCCGATCTAGAACACGATAATTACACGATAATTAGTGTCCCTGCCAGGGTGCACGATGAGACCAGGATCGGTTGTTGAGAATGGCTTGGTTCCCTTTCCTTACATTTTTCTTTTTTTCTGCCTAGACTAAGAGAAAAGCGTGTGATTGGTCAAGATTCTCAACCACGGGTTGCCACAATCATGGACCGGGCCCGTTTTGGAACCCTTCACCAACAAGGCACCTTCACTTCTCTCTATGGAGGCAGTGGCCTACTCCACATTACTACGAAATGTTCCAAACGCTGTATTTACCGTTCGTCACCAAGCGTATCAATTCAGACGCGGATCGACTACTGCACTACCGGTCCAGACAACTCAGGGCCAGACACCTAAATTCCAAAAGCCGACGCGTTCGAGCGGCAGTAGTGGCAGCGGCAGGCTAGATAGCAGTAGTTGTGCAGCTTGCAGAGCACCTTTCGTTCATTCCTTCAGCTTTCTCATTGTTATCCCATCTTGCTTGTGTTGCTTTCAAAGAACCCAGGGAGGAAAAAAAGGTCTTTGTATTCTCGCCCGGTACTGCTTCCGGTTGTATTCTCGGAGCTGTGCAGGTCCAGTGAACGTGTGAAAATCGGGTACAGTATCATCTAACGCTGCGACGCTCTTTCTGTTCTCCAACGTCCTCGGCCTTGGGTGCACTCTATGGGTGCAACTCAGCCAGACGTTTCTTTCATTTGCTTGGCTAAGCCAAGGCCAAAAACGCTGCCTCTCCTCTGTACCAATGTGCAAGCATGCACAAGTGAGGATGAGCGAGGGAGAGAGGCAGCAAACAAGCTCATAAAGCGGTATTACATGGTCGGAGTTGTGAATTTCTGCCCTGTTTCGAGGGCGATGAATGTTTCTTTTCTGACACGTCCTGCTGACGTCATGTTCCCTGCCTTTTGGGCTCCTACAACTGCGTCCTCTATGCGACTTTGTGCGTGCACATGCGTGTGAGTGTGCTGTTCACGGCTCACGTCCTCGGGGACTAGTCCGGGCGTTCTCAATGAGCTTGGCGATGCTGACGAGCTGCCCAACATTGCAGACCTCGAGCTCCATCTTTATCCCTAGTATTAGCAAACGAGCTGTCTCCTTCCATTCATCGTGACTGAGCTGATCGTTTCGAAGCAAGAAAACGGCCTTGGTGCGGTCGCCGTGCGTGAGAGGCGCAAATGCCTCCCCGCTTCCGAGAATGTTCTCTCTGTTTCCACCCATGAACTTGATCAGCGACTTTTCTTCATACAAGAACATGGCCAGACAAAGGGCCTCACATGTCCCAAGCCGACGGCTTCAAGCCTCTCCACTGCAGTCGTCGTGTGAGGTTCGGTGTGCTCTGTGATCCATAACGATACGTGCGGACGATGTCCATGCCATACGGATCTATGGGGAGGGCAATGAGCGAGCGAGTCCCTTGCTGCTGCCTACCGTTCGCGTATCACCTCCATCAACTAAGATCACGAATCTAACTCTAGTAATGCAGGAGAAAGTTCATGAGCGTTGAGGACGGCAATTTGGGCGAACAGCTCACCTCGAATGCGCAATCGAGGCCAGCTTCTCTAGAAAGCTTCTTGTCGCCCGATCTGCATAACCCTTTGCCTTTTGAGCAATGCTCTCGTCAGTCACCTCGCATCCTAGACCGTGAGCTCGACTCACTGTGATAATGATCCCTTCTGGGTGTTCTTCATTTGCACCGAAAGCCACCTTGCTCTCGACAAATGTATGGAAAACAGCCTCCTTCTCGAGCACGAGGACCCATTTGACGTCGGGATGGATCTGTAAGGTCTCATTGCTCGTCGCCGGTGGCACTAGCGTCTCCCTTCTCGTGCAGTACATCTGCAGGAAATCTGAACCGATTGGCGCACCTCCAAAGCAAGCACCACCGATGAAGAGCGCCTTGGACTGAGCGACGACATTAAGTTCATGTGGTTCACACCGCACGCATGCGCAGATATCATCGATGAGCACGTTCACGTTGGCTTGCTTTTTGAACAGGGTCGGGTCCATGTAGAAGATTTCTCTGTATCGGACGGTCCAGCTCAGGCGGGATTCTTCCAATGGCATTGTCAATGCTGTCAGCGCGACTGACCTCTTTGTTATTGTGCAACCGCCGTATTGAGCTTCTTTGATGCAGCTAACGACCTTCATGAGTCGAGCTGCTCGCGTCAATGTGAGTCTAGGGGCGCATACATAGGGGAAAAAATCTCGACGGACCAGCCCTCAACTCATCCTTTGCATCTTTGAAGTTCGCCCAGTCGAGGATTCTGCTGATCTTGACTGTAAATTTGCTGTTCGATCCTCTTGTGAGCATTCCTTGTGCATTCGTTTGCTCCATCGCCTGCCAGCACTCACTACGGGCACCTCTTCATCCAATCGGAAAGCTTTACCATCTCAGCAACCTCATCGTTGTTCGCCTTGGAAAGCTCTTCTAGCACTTCTTCGCCCTGTATCATATCCTGTTCCACGTCCGACAGATCGCTGTTCATTGGACCATTTCTTCTTGCCTTGTCCTTGATTCTCTCGCTCTTCTTCCGCTCTTCTTCTACCGCTTCTACATCATTGTCGTCGATTACAATAACGCCCGCAACGTCATCTAGCGTCCGGCCGTACTCCCTTCTCGTCCTCTTTCTCTGCACGTCGTGACTGACTGCCTCTTGTGCACGGCGCTTGCGAAGCGCGAGAATGCTGCTCATGGCGAATCGCATGGCGAACCACGAGACGTCGCGTCGAGCATCGAGGCTCGACGGCGGCCGAACAGCCACCATTGCCGCCTCCCTCTTGCTCTTTCTTCGTCTTCAACTTCTTCTCGGCGTAAGTCAGTCAGCCAGTCGTGGACTTTCCTGAGAGATGGCTTGTGGCGAATGAGAAGGAACGAAAATGGGTGCATCAAGCAATACCTGCACCCCAAAAAAAGGTAACTGTCGTCTCACTCGGGCCACGACCCAGACTCCGCTCAAAGGAAGGCAGATGACGCGGCAACACGGCGAGCGTGAACCCATCAGTGACGGAGTCTCCATTCTCAAAGGCGGCCGGACTTTTTGGCATTGATTGTATCCGTTGTATGAGAAAGATGTTAAACATAAAGGAACTTGAGATGACTGATGAGAAACTATGAGGGTATGAGGAGAGAAAATGAACACGACAAACGCGCAGACACGCTCGAGAGAAAGAGGAAAAAGGGAAAGATGGGATGAGAACAAACTCAGGAGACAGCCGCCTTTGCGGCACTCGAATCGGCTGTACTGTTAGTGCCCGGCACGCTTGACTCCGTCGTCATGTCTGCCGCTGCGGCATTGGCAACGCTGTTGTTTGCCGCCCTCGCCCTTCTGGCAGCGGCTCCGCCCTTTCCCTTGTTCTTAGACGTGGAGGGCGGAGCTGTAGAGGAGGTTGCCACGCTCGACGCCGGTGTCGCCACGCTGACTTGCGATGCCGCTGTTCCTGGCTCGTCCGCCGAGCCTATCCCGCCCGAGAAAGACGAAGAAGAGCCATCGACAGAGCTGGAGCGGACAAACTCTTCCGTGATAAATGGATGCTGGAGCAGTTCCTCTGCAGACGGACGCTTGTTGTGGTCCAGCTCGAACGTCTTGTTGAGGAAGTCGACAGCCTCGGCCGAGATCTCTTCCGGCAGTGAAGGCTTGGCCAACGACCCAATCTTGAAGAGAGCCTGCATCTGGTTGAGGTTGGCCCATGGGTGCGTACCGCTGATCATTTCGACAACGAGGCAACCCAAGCTCCAAATGTCGGCTTTGCGTGTGTACGATGTCTGCTTGACAACCTCTGGCGCCATCCAGAAGACGCTGCCCTGGAGCGAGGGACGATGGGCACGAACGCTGACGAGGAGATCGCTCTCAACCTTTTTCGAGATGCCAAAGTCAGAGATCTTGATGCAGCTCTTGTTGTCGACGAGGATGTTGGCCCCCTTGATATCGCGATGCACAATCTCTCGCTCGTGCAGGAAGGCCAAGCCATGCAGGATCTGCTTGACAAAGTTGCGTACCAGTGGCTCCTCGAACGCTCCATAATTTCTCAGCAGTGCAACGACTGAGCCTCCCGGAACGTACTCGAGGAAAATGTTGAGGTGGGTTCCGTCGGCATACGAATCGAGGTATTGCACGATGTTCTCGTGCTGCATTGTCTTGAGGAGCTCAATCTCGCGCTCGAGGGCCTCGAGCATGCTCTTCTTGCGCTGGTCGTTGTGCGAGTCGCCCGAGGGTAGCTCAACCTGCTTGACAGCCATCAAGAGACCATTCTTGGCATTCATGCCCAAGAACACGTTGCCAAACGAGCCGGCTCCGATGAGGGCGCCCTTGATCCACTTGATTGGCTCCTTTCCAGGCGCTCTCGACTGGTAGACACCACCATCGTCGTCGCCATCGTCTTCGTTGCTCAAGTCGTCATCGTCGTCGTCGTCGTAATCGTCATCGGTGTCCATGCCGTCGTTGCTCTCCTCTTCGCTGCCGCTTCGCCTCACCTCGCTGATACTGCTCGCCCGGCTCGTCGAACTCCTGGCCATGGGGTCGCCCAAGTGTCGATCCGTCTCTTCGCCTGGCACAGACTCTGTAGGTTCCCTCTCCATGGGCCGCTCGGTGACAGCCATATTTTGGATCGTCGGATCGACATCGCTATTCTCATCATCGTCAACACCTCCTCCGTCATCGTCGTCTTCGCTCCCGCTCAGCTCGACGCTGAGGCCGCTGCTTGGCCTCGTACTTCCAGCGATGGACGAGGTGGCTCCTTTCGAGGTGGCTGGCAGTGGAATTGGGACACCGTCCTCGTCGACGACCCAGCCGCCACTGCCGCCAGCGCCGCTGCTGCTCGCCAGGCTCATGCTCGCCCGCCTCTGCTCCACCTCCTGCGTGATCTCATCAACGGTCAAGAGGCTCGCCGAGTCACTCCGATCCGCACCAAGTCCACGCAGGCTGCTGCTGCCTGCGGTGGGCCCGCCGAGGTAGTCATCGCCGCCGATGCCGCGAGCCATGCGCAGCTGCGAGGCAAGGCTCTTGCGGCTTCGTGAGCTTTCGCCCGAAGCTCTTCGGTGGGACACCGGACGTGGTGGCTTGGCAACGGGGGCCGGCGCAGACTCGTTGGAGTGGTGGGGTGTGCCAACAGTCGCCAGGTCCAAGGCCCACTCGTCGAGAGAGGATCGACCAACGACGGGAGGCAGCGTCGGCGCAGCTGTCTCGACGCGCTGAGGATCTGAGGAATGATCGTCCATGCCAATGCGGATCGAAGGAGCATCCACCGAGGGCCGAGGTACATCGATGCTCTCTTTTCCGGGCAGCGGCGGCGCATCGGGATCGGCGGCAAAGCTCCAGGTCGAGTCTCGCTTGGACCGAATGCTCGTCGAGGGTCGTCCGTAGATGGATCTTCGGGCGGTGCGCTCAAGGACGCGCTTCTCCGTGGCTGGGAAATAGTCTGCCAGGTGCGAGCTAATGAGTTCTGAAGGAGGGCGCTGACCAAAGAAGTTTCGCGCCTTCTTGGGAATGACGGACGCGGCCCGTGATGGTTCCGACGTCGACGACGGTGTCGGAGTCGTCAGCTTGTCGTGGCTTGCCGCTCGATCGCTGAAGTTGGCAGCCGTCAAGCTGCTGTTCAGGTTGGTCCAGTTGCTATGGTCGCTGGTTCGTGCATTCCCATTATTGCTTCGGGACGCAGCGGCAGCATTCTTGGCTGCACTGAGGCCGCCCTTTGCCACGTTGACGCCCAAACCCGTCATGATACTGATGGTGCTCGCTCGGTTCATCTTCTTGCCTCCCGTGGTGACATGGCCCGCATCGAGGCCCTCGCCCCGACTTGTACCCTCGTATCCTGGGCTGGCTGGCCCGCCGCCGTTGGGGGCTCCTGACGCCGGTGGCACATCTCCAAAGAAGTACTGCAGCTTGTTTCGCTTGACCATCGGCCTCCTCCCCGGATCCTCGGGTTGTGCGAGTCTCCTTAGAGTCAGTCCTCGTTCCCGTAGCGGGTCGTGGGGCTGTGGAGCGTGGCAGATGGCAAGCAGCTCGTTGTCGTTGAGATACTTTGTCTGCCCATCTCCGCTTGTGGCAAAGATGCCCCACAGCTCGCTCGCACCTTCTTCGCCACTTTGTTCTTCGTCTGACTCCATCTGGCCCGCTGTCGGCGTTGCATGGTAGCTGTTGCCCGTCGAGGGCTTGCCAAACTTCTTCAAGACCTTGGAGAGCACCTCGTGGGCGTCTCTGCAATCTGAAACGGTGACGATGCGCGTAGTGCCGTCTTCGCCGATGAACTTGATCGTCCGTCGCTTGAGGTCCTCGAGCGAAGGATGCGCTGCGCCCCTGCCCGCCGAGCTGATCATGGTCGCATCAGAGCTCGCCGAGCTGGGGGTTGGCGGTCCGTTGGAGTAGCTTGGGGTGATGGGCCTCGTCGACGAGGGTGCAAAGGGCCCTCGCCCGACTGCATAGCCACCCGTCTCGCGATTGAATGAAGGCGTGATGGGCGACCTCGTCGAGGTGCTGTTCGCAGAGCCGGTCTCGACGATAGGGGTGAGAGGATTGCTGCCATTGTGCACAGGGCCTATCGACCGTCCTGCTCCGTCCGAGGTCGAGGGTCTCTGAGGCTGGTTGTACGACGAAAACGTCGGGCCAGTTGGGCTTGACGAGCTCACACCAGCATATCGACTGGGTCCGCCTGCGCCTGCACCTGCGCCTGCACTTGCGGCCCCAGCGCCATTGCTGCCCGGTTGGTAGCCGTACCCTCCGCTGGCCGTGCTTGGTCTGGAGCCGTAGGTGACGCTCCTCTGGTTGAGGGCAGCGCCGATCTTGGTGGCAGGCGTGCCAATCGAGCTGACCTTTCGATGGCCCAGCTCGTCGCCCGGCAAAGGCTTGGTCATTGATGCTGGGCTCCGGCCAATCCTGCCCTGGCCGGTGCCCGTCAGTCCGCGAGCCTCTCTGAGCCCCAGACCCTGGCTGTTGTGGAGCGGCGAGGCTTGGCTGGGCGTCATGGGCATGTCGGTCGACGAGGACTGTGCGAGATGAAGCGGTGGAGGCCTCGCGTGGGCTGCTCTCCTTGACGCCAGCGCAGCCGCTGCTGACTGCTCCTGCGCAAAGGCGGGCGAAGCGACACCACCACCGTTGGGCAGGCCGCCCTGGTAGTTGGGATTCAGCACCTCCATGTCGCCGCCCTCCGCCTGCTGCTGCTGCTGCTGCTGCTGCTGCATGAGCTGCGCCTGTTGGGCCCGCTCCGTGCACTGCCGCTTGAGGTTCTTGATGGCCGACAGCAGCCGCGTGCGTGCGCCCACGCTGGGGATGCCCATCTCCTTGAGCAAGCTCAGGTCGACGTCAAAGAGGACCGCGCCGGAGATGTCGTTGCGGCTAAACGTTTGGACATGGTCGCCGAGCCGGAGCGACTGGAGCCACTTCTTGACATCCTCCTCGCCCCACTGCGAGACATCCTCAAACGTCGCCATCGTCTGAGGTGGGATTGCAACGCAAGGTGCAGAGCCAAAGCAAAGGCAATGCAGAAAGGAAGGAGAGGCAAGGGGAAGGGGGAAGGGGGGAAAGGAGGGAGAGAGAGAGAGAGAGAGGAAAAGGTCCTCTCCTCCCCTTTCCTGCGATGTCGACGAGGCGGTGACAAGAGCGACGGCGAAGGTGCCGGAGTGGGCAGGCCCAGAAAAAAGACAAAGGGCAGGAGCTAAAAAGCGCCTCTGCATTAGCAGGTTCACGTCGCATTCAGATTTCAGCTCCGTCGTCAGCAGGCGCGTGCACGTGGAGTGTCTATGTATGGCGATTCCCTCTCTACAAATACATACAGCTATGGAAAATAAAGTAAGACCCTCGTCGCGTTTTTTGTCAGAATCGAGCTCAACGAAAGAGCTCCTCACCACAGTTCTTAGGCCGTCACACACTCAATTCTGGATCTGATGAGCTGAAACTTTGTACAACGGAGCGTTTGTAAACAACAAAAAGATCTGTGAACTCAGTATCGAGTGTTACCTCCTCCATTGGCAATAACAGCCTCCATTCGTGAAGGCATGGACTGTACTAGGTTGGCAAAGAAGTCCTCCTCTATCTTGCTCCAAACCTCTTCAATCAAGGGAACAAGTGCATCACGGACAGCATCAGGTCCTCCTCCAAGTTCTGGGATGTGTGGATGCTTCTCGTGAAGCCTTTTCTTGAGTATTGCCCAGGCATTTTCGATTGGATTCAGATCTGGAGAGTATGGCGGCCAGAGGATGGGTTCAATGCCTTGCTGCCTGAACCAGCACCGTGAATGCTTTGATGTATGCACCGGGCTGTTGTCCTGCTGGAACAAGCTCTGCCCTGGCAGATTGTTGAACCATGGAAGGAGGTGTTCAGCGAGCATGGAGGTGTAACCTCTTGAATTGAGATGAGGGCCAGGTGTCCTCGTCAGAGGTCCTTTGTTTGCTCCCTGGAAGCAGCCCCACATCGAAACACCCAGGCAGCCACCAGCTGTTGTCTTCTTGATGCAATCATCGTGATACTTCTCTGCAGCAGTGCGGAAAACCCAGTCCCGGCCCTTCTTTTCTCGTTGGACAATTGTTTCATCTGACCAAATGACCATGCCCCATTGAATGATTGACCAATCTCGATGTTCCAATGCAAACTGAAGGCATCTTTCTTTATGATGTGGCTTGAGATCAGGCTTGGGCGTCTCTCTGTGCTTTCCTACTCCATATTCTCTCAACACACGGCGTGCAGTGGGTCTTGTAATGTCGAGGTTGCTGTTGTTGATTGTTTGCTGCAATGGCACCCTCCTGTTCTGCAATGCCTCATCGTGCAGTCTTTCTTTTTTGTCAGCAGATAGCTTGGATGGTCGGCCAGTCGGTTTGTGGTTCTCTGTGCTACCACGGGCTCTGAAGCGTTTTAGCATTGTCTTGACGGTGTTGTGAGAGAGAGAAAGCCTCTCAGAAATAATTTTGGAAGGCACTCCTTCTTCATAGAGAAAGAGGACCCTCTCCTTTTGCGCAGTGCTCCAGTGCTTGGGCATTGTGGTTTGGATGTAGGAGAAGAGATTCAAGCGTGCTTTTGCCACACAAAGAGTATCATCCTGAGTAGCTACACAGCTTTTTGTCGAAGCTGGCTGACGACATCGGGGCAAAAAAACGCGACGAGGGTCTTACTTTATTTTCCATAGCTGTATGTGTCTATCGATGTTCTTAAGGGCGCTTATGATGATGACGAGAGCACTCCTTTGATGTGGATCTGCCGTGCGTGCCGGATGCCCAATTCCACCGCGAGCCTCTGGGCCGCTGTATTGACAGCGTGGGAGTGGGGAGATGCGATCGATGTCGCCGCCTCCCCGACATCTGAAATTGCCCGGCACAACCTCCGGTGGGCTTTTACAGCCTCCTGCCGCCTTCTCTTGTTCGTGTCGGTGTCCTCCTCCTCCCATACCTCCATGCCTTCCTCCTCCTTTCCATCCTCTTCCTCCCCCATCTTTAGTCTGCCCTGCATTGCTTGACATCCTCTGAGCAGAAGATCGAGCAAGTTGCTCACCATCTTGCTCGGTACCCCTACTTGGGCAGGTGGCTTGCCGTCGAGCCTGCCTAGGAGTCGTCTCAGGGTTGAGGCAGCTGCTGCGACAGCCGCTTCTCCGTGATCGTCTTCCTGCAGAAGCAAGCTCTCGTCTGCCGCCTGTTCAAGAGCCTGCAAAGCTCTCGCGATCACTTTGTCCGACACCTTGGGTCCGTCACTTATCTTCTCAAGTGTGTCCGTAGCGGCTTCGAGAAGGTCGAGCCAGATGCGTCTGTGCGCGCCAGCACTACTCGAGAGGCTGAGCTGCTGGATAATCCATCCAAAGAGATCGCCCCTCAGCACCACGTCAAAGATGGCTGCCTCGTTCCGTGCCATGGCCATGACAACATCCTCGATCATGGACCGCGTGCTTCGATCGGGAGCCGTCGTGTAGAGGCTCACGATGAGATCCCAGACATGCCGTCGTCTCAGAATATCCCACTCCACACTGCCTCCGCTTTGGAGCACGTCGCGGATAAAGCGCAACATCCATCCACGCTCCTGCCGCACGTGGTCGGTCGAAGAGAAGATCGAGTTGAAGAGCAATGGCACATCGGACCCGTCAAACAGCGGTCGCTGGAGGAGATGGTGCATCGTGTAAGGGAAGAGCACCGTCGAAGGAGCTGCCAGACAGCGAAGAGCATGGGCGAGGAATAGCGTTGTCGTCAGAGGCTGATATGCTGGAACTCCGTCGGAGACGCCCATGATGTTCCGAGCCGCGTCTAGAATGAGAAGGACGTGGCCGCGCTCGAGAAATTGAACGTTCTGCGACCAGATAACGAATTAGACAGGCTCACAAATGGAGCAAATGACTGTACTCACCTGCACATCGGCATAGATTCGTGCGAGAAGCTTAGTAGCCGAAGTTCGTACTTCCCCGCTGAGCGAGCTGAGGCAGCACACGACCACGCCCAGCGCATTGGTTCTGAGAACCGACACCCACTGCCAGCCAGTCATGGGCCCGAGTGATGCCAATGTCGATGAGAATAGCCCCAAGACAAAGAGTGGGTCGTACACCTTCGACCCATCGATGCCGCCATCAGGACGGGTGAAGCCGGCTCGCTTGCCTCCAAAGGACCTCTGTCGGGGAAAGGATGTGCAAGTCGCAAAGACACGCAGCGGATCAAGGGCCAAGAGCGCATCTAGTCCCTTTGTGCCTTCGCGGTTGGCTTGTCCCTGAGGATTCCAGCTCCTCCAGAGCGAAAGGCTCGATTGACCGGTCGAAAGCTCAAAGATGCGCATTGCATCCATTAGCTTTCGATCGGATCGCGACAGTGATCCTCCGTAGATTGTCACCATCGAAGCCATCGTGGCCGGTCTGCACAGGTCCGTAGACCTGCCGACGAGGCGGCAGAGGATCTCTGCGACTTGTTCGCGGACATCCTTTACACTTGAGCTCATCTCTGGAGTAGGTCGAAGCATCTTAAAGGTAGACGACGCGAGAATTGTGCCGAGATGTAGGGCCAAGGAATTGACCTCCAGGTCGGCATGCCTAATCAAGGCATTGACTAGTCGAAGGTGCTGAGCGCTTGAGAGCCTTCTCTTGATTGCCGCCGTCACGACAGGCTCGGAGAGGTGTCGCTTCGGATTTATGGCTAGCTTCTCAGTCGCTTCATTGATGAGTCGAGCGAAGCACACGATTGAATCGACGAGAAGGGGCGAGTCCTCGTCGTCTTCGGCAAATCGTCGCACGAGCCACAAAAGACCTCGCTCAAGTATGGCTTCGACGGCCAGCTTGAGCTCTAAATTGGCGCTCTGGGTCGATGAAGACGCGGCAACAAGATCATATAGCACCTCGATGGCGTCGATCTTGAAAGCATCGCCGGGAACACGGGGTAAGAGTTCGACCAGCATCGACGGCACGGTGGAGTTCTGATCCATGATTTCGTCCAGATCCTTTACGGCTTGCTGCAAGGCCGGTCGAGCCCCCTCTACACCACTGAAGAGCGAGCGCACGCAATCTGACGTGAGTGCCGACATTTGGTTCTCTTTCATAGCCGTCAAAGAGCCGCCAGCCACTTTCACGATCTCGAGAGCTCGAGAGCATGATCGAGGCAGAGTGCCTGCACGACCAACATCGACGATGGCTGCCAGGACCCCCGTCGCGAGTTGGGAACAAACGTTAAGGAGCTGCTCCAGCACAGTGTCGACTATATGCTCGTCCTGGATGTTCGCGACCAGCAATGACACCGATCTTGACAGCTTTTTCTCATCTAAATCCCTCGGATTGACGTTCTGGCTCTCTGTTGGGAGCGAGAGAGACACGAGAGAAAGCAAGGAAGCCTGATTTTGACCTGACCGCGCTGCGGCTTCCAAGAGAGGCGAAAGATTGTCCAAAACGATGCCGACTGCAACACTCGAACGATCCACCTCCCCTTGCTCGATGGACAAGATTTCCGATGCAAAGGCGGCTTCCTCTTCGATGCCGTCTGCGCCTCGATGTTGAATGGCTTTCAACAGCTTCTCCAGCCACTGTCGACGTTGAGTCGCATCAAGAAACGCGACGATGCCTCTAGCTGCTTCTATCTTGTCTCCTACGTTCGAGATTGCTAAATTGGCGAGACGTCGAGCTGCATCTACGTCCTCGTGATCACTCGGATCGAGATGATCGCACGCAAGTTTCAAGACAGCGCTCAAACATGCTCTTCTAGCGCACATGCCAAGAAACAGGTCATCAAGAAGGACTCTCCTGACGTCCGCGCTTCGTACGTGACCTCTGAGAATCGCATGTCCGATCAGCTCAAGGATTGAGGCTGCCCGCTGCCCGTCGATAGAAACCGTCTTGAGGGCCTCGATGAAGAGCAGCGCTCCCGTTGGATTCAAGTCCGTCCAATCGATCGAGCCGAGGTTTCCTGTTGCGCACCACGTTGGCGCATAGAAAGCGAGAAGAGAAGGTGGCAGGGGCTCGTCCAGAAAGCGGAGAATGTCACCTTCAATGTGAGGATGAAGTTCGTCTAAAAGATGAAGCGCCCCTACTTCCTTGACCGATTCAGCCAAGCTCTGAAGCTCCGTTGGCGATAGAGGTCGCGCGCTTGTGCGAAGCTTGTTCTTGAGCTCGCGATAGGTCTTCGAATCTGCAACAAAAACTGCGTCAGTATCTTCTTTCGAAGAAATCGGGTCGTACAAGGAGAGAAAGAGGTCATACAAGTAATTTTGGTAATAATGTGCTTCCTCATGTGTTCTCAGACAGCAGTTGGTATAGTTGAATCTTTCCTTTTCCTCCCGCAGTCATCCATTGCCACTCACCTTTGAAAAATTCCTTCCGTTTTGAAGACAATCGTCCATCCTTGTCCGTAGATGCCTTGCCTCCGATGAACAGAGTTCTTGCATGTACGACCTTCAGAGCAAAAGTGTCCGCAAAGGCTTCCTTCAGCGTCCCGAGCAGAGCGCTGAGTCGGACCGATGAGCAACCTAGCGTCAAGAGATTGGGAAACAGGCGGGCAAAGAAGGCTAATGCTTCCTGTTGCGTCGATTCGTCGACAAGATTCTTCTTCGTCTGAATGCCGAGCTGCTCGACCATCGTCAGGAGGAGGGGACTGGCAAGAAGGCCGCTAGCTTGCTCGCCATCGTCTTGTCCGACACGGCGGGCCATTTCGATGTACCGATACGGCGTTTTGTTGCATCGTTGCATGCAGTCGTCGAAGAATTTGACCAGACTTGCAGTGCCTTCGTCGTCCTGACCGGAGGCGGCAAATGCCTCCATCCATACGACCCACTCGTGCCTGTCGTGCTCGAAAAGGACGCTCTTTGCCATCGCCTTTTCTACGAGTTCGCGGCTTGCTTGACGTACTTGGATGTGTGACGTCGTGATAGAGAGACGAAGGAACTGGGAAATAAACGTTGGGGAGGTTGCCGAAGAGCGGGCAAACAGGTCGAAGGACGAAAAGCCTTGGTCGATTGCGGCGGCGACAAGACGCAGAGCATGCAGCTGACAAAGCCATTGGACTGAATCGAGCCCTGAGTCGCTGTCCGACGTAGATGCTGGCTTCGACTGCATAAGCTCGCTGGTCACCAGCTTGCCAATATCAAGGCTTGAAGAGGAACCAGTCTCTGGTAGGACGACATGGTAGAGCCATGCCACTCTAAGACCCGTCTCGCTGACAAGGATGCCCGACCCTTGGACTTCGGCATCACCCCCAGCGTCATCGTCCGACTTCTTGATCGCGGGTTTGCTCTCAAGAGCTTCGGCAATGTTCGACATCTCGGGAAGCCTCAGGCTTGCCTCTCGCGCGACTTGCCGCCAGCAACGAGTCCAGGGCCCCGAGTGAATAGCATCAAGTTCGTCGAACTCCTCGTCTTGAGTATCTTCCCGCGCCAACCACTCGCCTCTGGCCTCGTTGCTGCTCATTTGCTCCCCAAGCTCCTCTGTTGCCCGCAGGCAGACCTCTTTAAAGTCGGCAAGCCTTTGCAGAACCCTGGCGAGGAGGGTGAGAGAGGCTTGCCTTGTAAGGTTGTTCTTGTGGGTGATACCGCGGAGCAGCGAATTTCTTGAAATCGCAGAGGGCATGACACCAGCGATGACATTGTTGAATGGTGGCGGAGCACCCTTCATCAAAGTTTGAGTGGTCCCGTCGCTCTTCTTCAGTGTAGATGTGAAGGAAGGGAGAGGCAGGCTCAGAGTGCGACCCAAAAAGGTCCCCGTGCTCAGCCAGGAGATAGAGTCTGGCCGAGGCTCGAGGCTTGTCGAGGAAAAGGACCCAGTCGAGGCGCTAAGGTAAGGGCCGAAGAGCTCTGGTGACGCGGCCAGAATCCTGATGGCCAGCTCGCCTTGCTTGCGCGATCGAGACGGGGCCAAAGAGCGCAAGACACCAAGAAGCACCTTATTGTGAATACCTTGGCCTTGCTGTTCCAGCTCGCTCCTCCCCTGCATATCGACGTCTATGGCCCTGGCGGCTTCGTCTTCTTCGCTCTGCCTTTTGCCGTACCAGCCATTGTCGACGTAACAGATACCTCTGGCCGGGTGCGTGCAGAGGGCGAGGAGAAAGTGGTGGGCGACATCCGCGACGGAGTGCTTCTCTATCTGTCCTTGCGGTCCCGTGGAGACGTTGACGGTCTGGTGCTCTCTCTCGTACAGAGTAACCAGGTTCTTGCACGTCCATTCGTTGAACAAGGCCACGACTCTGGTTCGAGGCAGTCCGACGGCAGCCTCTTGGCTTAGAACGCCGTCATGTAGAGCTCGAAAGATGTGAATGACGACGTCTGGTGGATCGCGGTCGATACCTCTGAAGATGCTCGGCAGCACATCAGTGCCCAGCGAGAGAGCAGCAACGCGCAAAGGGACAGGCGTGGCCGCACCAGCTGGAGTGCGTAGAAACGAGAGCAGCAGGAGGATCCACAGAGTCCGGATGTCCGGACGAGCTAGGGTCACGGGAGCTGGACTCTTTGCCAATCGCTTGGCTCCTTTACTTGCAGCCGCTGAACGCCGGCGCATCTTGAACAGTCGAGACAGATTCTGTTTCGCGTTAATTCAAGTTAGCCCACATCATCCCTTGCGATCTGGTAGCGCAGTCCAACTCACCCTCATGTTCCAGTCAAAGCAGTCAAAGACTCGACGAGCATGCTTTCCACCTGCGAACGAGGTGATTTCGAGAATGAGCTTCACAGCCGCCAGAGTGATGAGCTCGCTAGCTGCATGATTGCTCGCCGGCGTCGCCACTCCTTTTCTCTTGGTGCTCGCCTCGACATTGCCGCTGGTCGCCAGATAAGACTGAAGCCTGTTCCAATATTTTGACTGGGGCGACGTTTCCACAATTGTAGCTGCAGACTTTTGCGATTGAAAGCTGGGTAAGATGAGGCCGATGATGTCGTGCCCGAGCTCATGAGTGGGCTGGTGTGACCCCAAGAGCGAAAGCACATTGGCTAGGCAGAAGAGCACGAGAGGCACAACAGTGACCTGTCCACCGTCCTCGCAGAGATCCCATGCCTCCAAGAGTCCCTTTGGCGCCTTTCCCTCGACTCCCAATTTCCCGCCGACGCCATCTGCACTGGCGAATTCAGTGGCCAGACGGATGCGTCTGTCGCTAGGCTCTGGCCTTTGATCCCCATAGTTGATCGCAGTGACACTACGAAGTCGTGAAAGGGAAATGCGAAGGGCGTCAAAGGATGTTGTCCCAAGCGAAGCTGCCAACTCGGACCCCGTCCCTGTAAATGCCGGCGCTTGCTTCTCGAGTCCGACCGCATCTTCGTCCTCATTCTTGTCGTCCTCTTTCCCCTCTTCTACCTCTTTCAGATCTCGCTGCTTCGGCTGAGGCCCCTCGCCCTCCTCTGTCCACGACGCTTCGTCCCTTCGCCGCTTTCTACTCCCCATGTCCTTGACCATGCTCGCCCGTTCTTCCGAAAAGTCAAAAAAAAACATCACAGAAAGTAAAGTTGGCCAAAAAATTGGCAACCTTCGAGTGACTAAAATTATCACGTGCAAGAAATGGCTTTTTGTTTCAGTGTTTTCGCAATGTGTTAGTACCGATACAAGAAATGCTGGCGCAACGTCTCCACTCTCATTTTTTTTTCTCTTCTTCATCTTCTCCGTCGGTCCCCTTCACCCTCATCTTGGAAGATGGCTCCCGTTCCCGTCCAAAAGGCGCAGCTGAGCGCCGAGAGGACCGCATCTGGGTTCACACGGTGGATTGAGGAGAACCGCACACTAGCCATCAGTCTTGCGCTTGGCACCTTGGCTGTCGGCGGTGCCGGGGCCTACTACCTCTATTCGAATCCTTCTTCCTCTTCCTCCGGCGACAGGACCAAGGACCGAGATGTCGAGAAGGGCGATGACAAAAGCGCAGGATCGTCTGCGGCGAAGAAGAAGAAGGGAAAAAAGGGCAAGAAGGGCAAGGAAAGCCCTACGGAAGCACCGGCTAAAGACGCCTCTGGACCCCTCCTGGACGAGGCTAGCGATGGTGAGCAGACGCACAAGGACTTTCCTGGCGTAGAGTTAAGCCGCTGAGACATTGCGCCGCCTTCCAGAGTCGCTCTTTGGCCTCTCAGAGGGCGAAATTGTCAGATTACCCGACGAGGTGGGTTCGCTTGTCCGCCGCGTCTCATTATAATCCCTTTGTCCCTTGCTCTCCCGCTGAACTTTGCCCGAGCAGAAACGCAAGTCTTTGGCTCAAGCGCTCAAGGCGGCAGGGAACAAGGCATATTCGAGCCGCCAATTCGAGGAGGCTATTGGCTATTACACCAAGGCTATTGCCGCCAATCCTCTGGCCGTCTTCTACAGCAACCGAGCTGCTTGCTACTCCAATCTCGGCCGGCCAAGCGACGTGATTCCAGATTGCGACAAGGCATTGTCCATGGACCACACCTATGTCAAGGCCCTCAACCGTCGAGCCGTGGCGCGGGAGCAGCTGGGTGGGGACGCCATCGAAGAGGGCAAGGAGGGCGACGAGAAGCGAGACCTCCTTTTCCTTAGCTTGGCCGACTTTACCGCCGTTGCCATCCTGGGTCACTTCAAGGACCAGGGCGCCACCGACGCCGTCGAGAGAGTCCTCAAGAAGATTGCCACGTCCAAGGCAAAGGAGATTCTTCGGACGAGGGAACCCAAGCTGCCTTCGCCAACCTTTGTCACAGCCTACCTCGAAGCCTTCCGGCCCAAGCCCACGCCTGAGCTGCCTCAGAATCCGTCGCAGGGCGACCAGACGCTCATCCGAGCGTACGAGGCCTGCCAGGCTCGCGATTACCCCCACGCCTTTACGCTCTTCAACGAAGCCATTGAGCAGGGCCTCAGCAACGAGGACCTCGAGGCGCTGGCACACAACATGCGAGGGACATTCAAGTTTGTCATTGGCAACGCAAAGAGTGCCCTGGAGGACCTCGAGAAGAGCACGACTCTGCGGCCAAACATGGTGCAGAGTTGGGTCAAGAAGGCATCGGTGCACATGGAGCTGAGTGCAAAGGAGGAGGCCTTCCGCGACTTCGACATTGCCATCCAAGCAAACGCAGACGACCCCGACATTTACTACCACCGCGGCCAGGTCCACTTCATCCTTGGCGAGTACGAGCGAGCGATTGAAGACTACCAGAAGTCGACATCGCTGGACGACAAGTTCATCTTCAGTCAGGTGCAGTATGCTGTGGCCCAATACAAGACGGGCAATGTGGGCAAGTCGACTGCGTCGTTCCGCAAGCTACTGCGCGACTTTGAGGGATCGTCGGAGGCATACAACTACTTCGGAGAGCTGCTGCTCGACCAGCAGCGTTTCGAGGATGCCCTGGAGAAGTTCGACCGGGCAATTGCCATTGAGTCGGAAAAGGAGAGGAGCTCGAACGTGCTGCCGATGATCAACAAGGCGTTGGCCCTGTTCCAATGGAAACAGGAGATGGCAGCGGCAGAAGACCTGTGCAGGCGGGCGCTGGAGAAGGATCCGGATTGCGATGTGGCCGTGGCGACATTGGCTCAGCTGAGCCTGCAGCAGGGAAAGATCAAGGAGGCCATCGACTTTTTCGAAAGGAGCGCCGAGATCGCCAGGACGGAACCAGAGCTGGTCAATGCCATCACCTAGTGAGTGTTGGAAACGTCTCCTCCTCCGTCTGTTATTCGACGCTGACAGACGCCTCTTTCCTTTCTTGCCAGCGAAAATGCATCGAGAGCGCAGCTGAAATTCATCAGCGACTTCCCAGAGGAGGGAAAGGTGCTTCAGCAGCTCGCCGGAGGCATCGCGTAAACGATGAAGCGACCCATCGATTAAAATGCCCCTCCCTTCCTTTGTTAGTCCTCTCATGTACCGTACCTGCAGAAAAAGTTGCTCCCTTCGTCCACCAAGCCAATCACCGCTCTTCTGGAATGAAAATGAAAGAAACGACATTCTACTTTTTTCAACCCTTAGAACGGAGGGGCGGCGTGTGACAGCGCCTCGTCGCTACAGGACTACCACTTTCGAAAGGCTCTCATCACTCACGAAGGGAGAAAGAGAGGTTGATGTATTGCTTGTCCTCTATTAATTATTTGTAAGGTACCGATGACATCTATAACCTCAAGCTTGCGGCATTGACCGGTGATGCACCAGCCTTTCCCTTTCCCTTTGCTCTCTTGTCTTCGTTTCCTTTGCCCACGACAGACACGCCCTTGTTTCCCATCAGTCTTTTGAGCGCCTCCTCCTTTTCCCGCTCCTCAGCTTTCCTGCCCTTTGGCCCGCCAGGGCCGGCGCCGACTGCCGCTCGGTTGATCTCAATCTTCCGCCTGGCGTCTTCGATCCGGCTATTTCGGGCAGCTTTGTCAGCGCGAAGCTTCCTCTGCATCCGCTGCTTCTCCTCGGGCGTCATCTCGCTCCGATCGCCTGTCAGGGAGACATTGTGGCGGCCAGCATCGTAGACCTCTTCTGGCGCAAGCATCGATCGACCCGATGAGGTCGCAGGCAGCGAAGACTCCATTGTGATGGCAGGTGCATTGCTCAGCGTCTGGATTGATGCCTTGGGCTGGAGTGGACGAGACATCAGCTTCCCTTCTCCACAAGACCTGCAAGGACGAGATCTCTTCAAACTCACCGCCCTTGGTGTAAAGTTAGCGTTGGTCAAAGCATCGAGCTTATTGTTGATGTCGTCAAAGAGCTCGTCTATCTCGCGATGCTCTTCCTCGAGCTTGCGATCTTGCTCTGGGGTCCGCACTTGGCCATTCTCCGTCGCCTTTTGATCTTCGTACTGGTCTTCATAGATCTCTGCTAAGCTCTTCCCGCTCTTCTGATCACTGAGTTCGAGCATTCGGCTCGGTAGGAAGGGCATCGCCTCAATATTGAGCCTTCGCTGGACATCGTCGAAACGACCCTCGAGAATTCGCTGCTTGATCATGTCTTCCAACGAGGAGGTGGTCTCTTCTGTCACTACTGGCTTGACCTTGGCCGTGTTTTCGAACTCCAAGTCTTGCTCGAGAAGGCTGTTTTCTGGTCGCGACTTTGCTCCTGCTTCGCCCATCAGCGTCCAATCTTTCCGATCAACATTCTCCCTCTCTAGACGTGCAATCTCTTCTTGCAGTCCTCGCATCTTGCGCTCGTGGCTTGACTCCTTTGCAGGGCCTTTCTCCGGCTCTTCGTCTGCGAAGAGATCGCCTGCGACTCGATGGGCAATTTCCTGCTCTTGTTCGGCCGCATCTTGCTCAGACATCTCCTCATCTTCTTCGTCCTCTCCGACCTCAGCCATCTCCTCGTCTAAGCCCTCGTCGTCGTCATCGTCGTCTTCCCCCTCAGGCTCTTCTTCCTCTTCTCCGCTGTTCACTTCATCCTCAGCTTCCTCATCCTGTTCCTCAGAGCCTTCTTCCGAGCTTGCCGACTCTTCTTCGTCCTCATCGACCTGATCAGGGAGGTTGCCTTGTCGCATCGCCCGCAGAAGCTCCGGTGTGATGGCCATCTCGTCCCTCTTCTTCCTAGCTTTGATCCTCCGAACAGCCACCTGGTCATGAAATCGTAAGACGCGTTTGCGAGGTTCCCCAGCCGTTTCTTCTCGTGCGGCAACTTCCTGCGTCCTGGCATGGTCGCCGCGGGCCATCGAGACAGCCGCTGGAGCATTCGCATCCCCAACTTTGGATCTTGGAGCCTCTTCTTGCTCAGTTATGGAGTTGGAAGCAGCCTTCCCTTTCCCCTTATCCTGTTTTCGAGGTCCTCGCTTGACAGCCGGAGGGGCAAAGAAGTCGAGGTACATGATCTGATCATCTTCTCCCTCTTCCTCGTCATCTCCCTCGCCGGGCTGACCGTTGACGGCGGCGAAGAGATCTACATCCTCACCAAGATCAACTCCCTCATCTCCGTAGTCATCAGTGTCGCGGTTGAACTGATCGATGGAAAAGAAGTCGTCGTCGAGCGTTGGATGTCTTCGCTCAGAGCCATGAGCCGCTTTTTGACTTGAGGAGCCGGGGGCATCAAGGTTGTCAAGGATACGAATCCGC
The DNA here is from genome assembly GCF_003144295.1 of Acaromyces ingoldii. Classification (NCBI taxonomy): domain Eukaryota; kingdom Fungi; phylum Basidiomycota; class Exobasidiomycetes; order Exobasidiales; family Cryptobasidiaceae; genus Acaromyces; species Acaromyces ingoldii. The sequence goes on along the minus strand of NW_020290251.1, from coordinate 495,097 downwards.
CGCTTGTGCTCTGCTGTCGCTTCATCATCTTCGTCTTCGTCGTCTTCGTCTTCTTCTTCATCTTCTTCTTCTTCTTCATCATCTCCCTCTTCGTCGTCCTCCTCTGCAATGCTCTGCTGCATGTACTGAGCAAGCTCCGGATCGATGCCCTCATCTTCCTCGTCCTCGTCCTCCTCGCTGTCCTCGTCCGGATCTCTCCCCATCATCATCTTTGCCAGTCTTTTGTGGCTCCTCAGCTGCATCAACTCGCGCCTCTCGGCCTCCTGCTTTCGCCTCTGTTGCTCCTCTTCACTAAGCAGTGGCTCCAGAGTGACAACGCCCGCTTCCTCCTCATCGCTCAGGTCAGACGTTCCGGCATAAGGTTCCGGACCATCTTCCTCTTCTTCTTCTTCTTCCTCTTCATCGCCTTCGTCGTCATCGTCGTCCATCTCTGCGAAGTCTTTCTCCATCTCGGCCCGTCTCTCTGGGTCCAGCCCCATGGCACGCAGATCGGCATCAGAAAGCTCGCGGAGGCTGTGGACAATTTTCTGCTTGGGCATCGCTCCCAGATCATCGTCCTCATCCTCCCCTTCCCCTTGCTTGTCGTCCTCATCCTCGTCTTCGTCCTCCGGGGGCGAACCTCCTTCGTTCGTGATCACCTTGTCCAAGACTTCGCAAATTCGGCCGGCCCGCATCTCGAGCTGCTGCCACACTTGATCGGTGTCCATGCCGCTGACAGTGAGCTCTCCCAATGGTGTCGGTTCAACCTTGAGGGTCTTGTCTGCCTGGGCCGAGCCATCGATGTCATCCTCTCGTTTTCGCTTGCCTCGAGTGGCGGCGCTCGGACCTTCTTGTCCAGAAAAGAGTGACTCGAGCGTATCCGACACAGCTGGGAAGGCACTGAACTCGGTCGATAGCGCTTATCGTGCCCAATTAAGAAGACTCAGTTCACATCTCTCAGCGACATGGATGGCATAAGGAAGTGCTTACCTAGATCAAAGAGTCTCTTGGTCGCCTCGAGACTCTGGCTTGACAGGGCGGCGTCGCCCTGAGCAAAGAGCTCAGGCTCTGAAGCGATGCGATTCGCCAACGCCTCAATCGACGCCAGGCTCGCCTTTCTGGCGGCTTCTCTCGACGCACCGTCGATCTCTTGTAACGCCATCATTCTACTGCGAGCCGAGCTCTCTACTCTTTCTTCTCCGACGTCTTCAAGAAGGAGAGAGGGCAAGTGAGGAACTTGCGCTTCTCCAAAAAAATAAAAATTTCGAGACGGTCACGTGCCGAGACCGTGTCGAGGCGCCCCCTCAGGGCCGGGAGGTCCGTCCACCTCGCCGTCGGCCTACCGTCGTGGGGGTATCACGGAGGGCGGGCCTGTGCTTGACTGGCAATGAAGGGCTCAATTGAACACGCCACCACATGCTCCCAACTCCCATCATGTCCTTCGACCGCCTCTTGTTCCCAGTTGTGCTGCTCCTCGCTTCCGGTCTGTTTGTAGGTGCGCATGTGCAGCACAAGAGAGCAGCGTCCCGTCCTATGCACTGACCGAATTGGGGATGCAGCCTCTGAAGCTGGTTACTTCCTCAAGTGGCAGCACCATAGACCCGATGGTAGCGGCTATGGATTGAGTGTTCCCCACGAGTACGAGAATAAGCACCTCCAGAGCCAACAGCCCCCTCAAGAGCTCATTTGGGTTTCTACTCGATTCATCGCTGGTTTTCACACATCCCCGTGTGCTGGTCAGGCTCGATCTTCGACCGTCTCCATCTTCAACATTGCATGCCAGCGCACCAGTCAAGGTCCCTATACGGTGATCAATCCTAACAAGATCGTAGCGCCAAATGGAGACCCGCAAACCTACTTTAGCTGGGCTCGGTACTGGTGGGCAAACGTAAGCAGTCTGTTCCCGTCGCTTTCACTTTCACCGGGCTCATCTTCTTTCTTTACCCTTTACCCGTTTTTACACAAGTGCGGCAACTACTGCAATAATGGCGGCCCCTACCAATACGAGCCGGATCAGCCTCATGCGCTGGGAAATCAGACAGCTGGCACTGAAGCATTTAATAATGGCAACGGGATTGACATGCAGCCACGGTCGCTTGTTCAAAGCCCCTTCGTCCAAGAAGAGCAAGGAGCAAGTGAGGAAGCGAGACTCGGCCAGACTGAGCAAGGAAGCGAAACGAAACTCGATCAAATCCAGCGCGGAAGCGTGCTTGAACACGATGGATCCAAGGCACAACTTACGCCTGACGACACACAGCCAGCTGAAGGGGACGACACATTCTGTGTGCCTCAGGGTAAAAAGCTAACGCGAGACGAAATCTGGACAGAATGTCCTTTCGTCCAACTTGATGGTAGATCGAACCCAGAGATCAACCTCACGACGGCGTCTATGAACATGAAGCTGGTCTCCGAGGCCATCCAGTTCAATGCGATTATTTTTGCCCTCACCAACGACGTTAAATACGCCAAGAACGCCGTTGTACTGGTAAGAGCATTCTTCACGGATGAAGAAACAGGGGTCCGTCCCAATGCAGAGTACGCTCAAATCATTCGCGGTCGAGGGAAGGTGTGTTCTGCAATTGTTTGCCTAGTCCTTTGCCATCAATTGACAGCGAAATCTAGTCTGGACGAGGTTCATGGTCCGGCCTCATCGAATGGCTCCACATCGCCAAAGTGGTCAACGGCATCTTGATTCTACGTTCCAGCCGTGCTTCACCATGGACCGATCTGGACGACTCAAAGATGAACAAGTGGGCATCTGCTTTTCTCGAATGGCTTACTACGAGTGAGAATGGCCAGAGAGCCCGAAGCGCAAACAACAACCAGGCGTCATTCCTTTATGGACAGCTCATCTCGCTCAACATCTTGCTTGGCAACATCGAGGGTGCGAAAAGCGTCATAGCAGAATACTTTGACAACGTCTTTCCCCTCTTGATCGGTGTCAACGGTTCTTTGGCATCTGAGGCTAAGCGGACCAGGCCGAACCATTACATTGCTTTCGCGATCGAAGCGATGCTCAACAATGCAAAGATGGCTGACGACTTAGGCCTCGATTACTGGAGTCACAAGACGCAGAACGGATCGACAATTCAGGATGCCATCAACTTCGCACTTGACTTTGCAGAGCAGAACAAGGAAAGTGTCGAAAGCCAGAGCTCCGAACCGGGCGCGCGTAAGCGTCAGGTGCCCCAAAACGGTTTCATGGATTCGGGCCAATTGGCGCAAGAAGCGATTGCATCGCAGCCATCTCAGTCCCCGCCGATTGACAGCGATCCTGTAGGGGAACTAGCGCCTCACGTGTTTGCAGCTATGAGCGTCTACGGCGATCCTAGCGGCCGCTATGCCCGCTTTCTCACCGATGATACCAAAACGGGAGACCCGCAAAAGAGGCGATCGTTTTGGTTCATGCACTTGCCCTGCGCCTTCCGCTACTCTCGAACGTCCGATGATCCTTATCGAGAGAAATACGGGTCGTCGACGCTGCTCGCTACTCCGACAAAGGAATTGGACGAAGAGGACACCATATCTCAACGTGACACAAGCACGGCTTTCTCGATGTGGCGTCGTATTTATGTCTGGTAGGAGACGCTTAATTATCATTGAAATAGGGTCAATCATCATTGAAATGGGTTCAACATGAGGAGTATGCTGTGTTTGTGTGTGTGTGTGTGTGATTGCAACAGACAAGAGAGATGATGAGAAGTTGAGCTAGGAATCCATCTGTCAATTGACTGTAAATGAAGATAGGAGCGAGAACGATGAGAGAAGCTGGACAGATACGCTCGAAGTAGCTCGATACTGCCAATTTAGCACCCAAGTAAGCTGGGATCGGTGATCGCTGAGACTTCGTTGCAGGGGTATATGCTCCTCAAGCGACGGGCTGGGTTTCCTCTGTGTCAGGAGGGGAAGAAGACGAAGTGACTCGAGGCGCATTGCGAGGGACGTCTGTCTCGAGTAGCTCCTTCCTCAGCTCTTCGCCAGAGACTTCATCTCCCCCGAAGCTTCCTGCCCGCGGCCTCGCCTTTGCGCTACCGTTGCTGCTGCTGAGCTCGGAGCTTTCGCTCTTTGGCGAAGCGCTCCCGTCGATCTTCGGGCCATCGACGTCGCTACTTGCACCCTCGCCAGCGCCCTCCATCGTGGAATGGGCGGAAGCAGCCTGTTTGCCATCTTCGTCGTCTTCGTCATCCTGCTCCCCGTCAATGTTGAGACTCTTTGCTCTCCGGAAGATCTCGCCCTCTTCGCTCAGCTGACCGCGTGCCTTATCGACCGGCGACGACAGCGTGTCCTTTGTCTTCGCCTGGGCCTCCTCTTCCTCGGGAAGGGGGTCCTCTCGCGGAGCCATTAGCTGCGTATCAAGCCTCAGCGATGCTCTTTTAGACTTGGAGCCGCCTTTTTCGAGACCGTCGCCGTCCTCGTCGTCTTCGTCGTCGGACCCGATGGAGAATGTAGGTGAAGACATCTCCGACTCGATGACGTGCGATGACGGCGTTCGGAGACGATCATCTTGCCCTGACGCTTCCACTTCACCACCGAGACCCAATGGCACTGCTGTTTGCGCAACATCATCTTCGGGTGCTTGACGGCCCTCGAGTTGAAGCTCAGGAGGCGCTGGTCCTCTGTAGAATTCTGCAAACTTCCTCGTAACGCTCTCGAGTTCATCGTTGAGCTGCAGGGCCTCCTCGAGAAGCTTGCCCTCTTCCATCTTGGCCAGCGACTTTTGGAGCCTCGCACGAAGGTTCCCACTCTGCGCCAGTAGATCCTCGACAAAGTCGCTCGGCGTCGGAGCGGCCTTGAGCGCCTTAGTCCTGTCTTCTGCGACCTCGGCCTTCCGCCGTTCTTCTTCTCCGGCAAGCAGCTCGACGAGGACATTTTTGCATTCCGTCGCAGCGTCAATGAGACCCTTTGCATCCTGGCGCTCGCTATCGACCCGTGCCTGTTCTTCGGCAGCCCGTGCCGCTGCAATCGCCCTTGCGCGGTCATCCTTCTCCTTTGCTGCACGTGCAAGAGTGGACTTGTAGATGGGTGCTGCAACAGGAGCCTTGACGCCTCGTTGCGTCGCCTTTCGTTGCGCATTCTCCGTGTTGCGGATGCACGACTGTGATGAAGGGTGAGGATGAGCGAGCGGAAAAGAGGCAAGGAAAGAAGAAAAGGGCTCACATTGAGGATGTCTTGCGATAGTCTTGCAAAATCGGGCGCATTCGGTGGGATGTTGAGATCGAGACACCGCAGGCTCTTGTTCATCTTGACAGACACGGCCAGGGCCATGACGCCTGCAATGTCAATCTCGATGTTCTCCGTCAGATCGAGGTGGATCAAGCTCTTTGCTTCCGGCAAGAACTCGGCGAGAGCAATGGCGCCCTCGGAGCTGAGATCTGTGTCGTTGAGGAAAAGACGCTTAAGGTTCGAATTGAGCGTAAAGGCATTTCGCAGGGTAGTGATCCCCTCCAGGCTGGGACCTGAGCAAGGATTGTGGCTCATGTCGAGTGTCTCGAGGGTCGAATTGTACTTGAGGGCGTCGGCAATGGCGACCAGACCAGCAATCTCGATGCTATTGTCGCTCAGGTTGAGCACCTTTAGTGTTCGATTCTTCTTGAGGGCCTGACCCAGGTAGGTGACCCCACCTCGGATGTCGTTGCTCTTCAGGTCCAGGGTGAGGAGGTGTCCGACCTTTGGCAATGACGCGAGGATTCGCTTAGCTCGCTTGGCCTGGTAGATGGCGATAGCCTCCTCTTCGGTCTGCGTGGGCTTGACTGTGGCTCGTGCCTCCTCCCTTTCCTCGTGCGTCAAGTTCCGGTCAAGATCTGCTGCTGACGATGACACAGTGTGTGTGCCATTGGTCTGCTTGCTGGAAGGAGAATCGAGAAGCTGGGAAGACGAAGCCTCGCGAAGGGCCTCGATTGTCGACGCAGGCATCTTCCGACTCGTCACGCCTCCTCCTGGGCTTGAAACGACAATCGGCACCTCCGGTAGGGCAGGTGACAGGCTCCTCTGTGACGAAGGATTCAAAGATCCGGCCCGACCTCTTGGTAGCCCGTCATTGTTCCTCTGTTGACCAGCTGCGCCTCTTACAGTGTATGGTAACCCTTGGCCTTGGCCTTGAACCGTATTGCTTGTATTGTCCGACAGGGAGTTTTGCCGCGAGGATGTCATAGACACGGGTGAGGATATCGACGGCACATGAACCTCGTCGGCATCGCTCGTCGCATCGGGATAGTCCTTGAGCATTACGGCTAACGCCACAGCGCCTACTTGCCCGATTCGATTTCTTCGCAGGCTCAGATGATTGAGATCAGAGAACCTCACGGCGCTAGAAAGCATCTCTAGCGAGCCCGACTTGAGACCGCAATTCTCCAGCCGAAGCGAGGTGACCGCCGACGTGCTCGAGTCCACCCCTTCCCGCAAGAGCTTAGCCTGAAGCGTGAGCGGTTCGCCCTCCTCGCTAAACTCTGCACCCAGCCTGTCTGTCTCTTGAGCCTTCGCCGTGGCTGTGGGCTGCGGAGAGATTGTGGGTGACTTTGCAATCGCACCGAGGATGTGCTCCAAGCTAGCCCTATTGATGCTGTTCTCTGAAAGGTCGAGATACCGCAATGCCTTTGCCCGACGCATGTAGATACCCACGTAGCGCCAGCCATGATACTTGATCTTCTTGTTGGACGCCAGTGAGAGGCTCGGTAGATCTCCAGAGACGAGGAGAGCGTGGAGAATTGACTTGAGGCCATCGTCTGTCAAATTGCAGTTTTCCAAGACGAGCTTGTTGAGGCCAAACTCGACGCTGAGGAGATCGGCAATGGGTTCGATGGCCTGTCGATCGAGCGTAACGAGGGACAGATCCAGCGTGCGGAGCGCAGGCGGGGATGCCTGGGATGCTTCCTGAGAGGGCCATATCAACGTCTCTCCCTCGCATTGTCACGTCCCAAGAAAGGCAAAACTTACCTGAAAGATGGTCCGCATCTTCTTTAACGGATGCTCCTCGCGGGTGCGACAACACTCCCTGTACAGCTTTTCAAGCTCGGCCACAGTCCATCGTTGTTCCCTTCTCTTCTTCATGCTCTCTCGATGCTCCCTTTCGATTCGGATCCGCGTCGCATCTTCGTCGCCCGGCGCAATGGCCCCCGAGATGGGATACGTGACAGCCATGCTCGAGACCGTGAAGCGTACCTTACGGATTGGTCTTGCTGATGATGACGGTGGCGGGAGACTGTTGGTCGATAGAGACGAGGCAGCTGTCGCATCAGACGCCATCGAACTGTACGACGCCGCCCGCTGTGGGGCAGGCAACTTTTGCCCTTCGACCAATGATGATGAGTTCACGGGACCTCCTGAGCTGGAGAATGATCTTTGCCCCGTCATTGCTGAACCACCAACGCCACCGCCTCCCACTTCGTCGAGCGCGCCCGTGGCGAAACCACCAATCCTCTTGAACATGCCCCCAATGAGGCTTCCCGCCGCCTGTGCCGTGCCTCCGCCCAGACTACCAAAGCTTGAGTTCTGCGGCACGGGCACCTGTACGTTAACGCCCTGCTGTGCCAGCCTGGAGTTGAGTTGCTGCAGGATATCTCTCCGAAACGAGAAGGCCTTTTGGGGAGGTGGTGCTGGCTTGAGGATGCCCTTTGGGGGTCCTTTCAGCTTCCTTTTTCGCACCGGTGGTACCACTGTCGCTACTGATGGTGGCTGCACCGGTCGCTCTGTCGGCGGGGCTTCGGCTCCTGCCTTTGCATCCTCGCTGCTCGGGCCACTGGCCTGTACCTCTCCTTGTGCTTCCAATTCTGGGGTTGCTGGTAAGGGCGCCTCGCTTTCGTGCCCTAGTCGCTCAGCAGACTGCAGCTCCGCAGCCGGCGTTGTTCTTTCGGCTGCATCGCTCATCTTGACTGATGGCAGGGCTCCCAAAGGCGATGGCCCATGGAAGAGTCACGCTGAAAAGACGAGCGAGAAGAGCGAGCGCAGGCGAAGTCGCACAGGGAGGGGCAGGAGACATTAGAGCCTATCGCGAGGGGTCTGATCTCACGTGGCCTGCAGCTGCTCCGCCAATCCCGTCTTCCGACATCGAGAGGATACACCAACCTTCATTGGAGCGAGCGGGCCGAAGGGGGGAAAGGCCTTCTACAGGACGGAGGGAAGCAGGGATACAAATCGGTAATGCGAAATTCTTCAGACCGACGCCATTTGAGCCGCTCAGATCTGAGCCTGGCCATCTCGTCCATTCTTTGTGTCGTACGAAAGCGTGTCGGCGGTCGCAGTGGGCCAGCTCCGACACCTGAGAATGGCATTTTCACTTCTTCTTGGGCCTGCTGAGGAGACGCAATCTTCAAGAGTGGTTGAGAAAGATGAGGTTCCTCAACAAAGCACCATGCTGTTCATTGCCGGTATGCACGCTCATTGGCCTGGCTCGGGGCTTAGAATGGCCACCATCAAGGGAGGCTCAAAATGTAGATTCGCCAAAGTCGAAGCCGGAAGATCCAATTGACGGACTAGCCAAAGCTCCACTCGCGTGGCCGCGCTCGGCTTTCATTAGCAAGCGCTGATCCGATCGCTCGCGATCATCTGGAAATCTGAAACCCCACCAGCTGCCAACGACCACCACCACCACCACCAGCCCTGAAATAGCCCAACGCCAATGAGGCCAACGCTCGTCTCCAGCATGCGGCCCTCGCTCGTCAACCAGCTCCGCGTCCTCGTGCCTGTCAAGCGCACGATCGACTACGCTGTCAAGATCCGCGTAAACTCGGACGGCAAGGGCGTCGACACCAATGTCAAGCACGCCATGAACCCGTTTGACGAGATTGCCGTCGAGGAGGCGGTGCGTCTCCGCGAGAAGCACAAGGACGCCATCACCAAGATCACGGCCGTCTCTGCGGGCCCGGCCAAGACGGCCGACGTGCTCCGCACCGCGCTGGCCATGGGCGCCGACGATGCCATCCACGTCGAGATCGCTGACAACAGCCTGGGCGGGCCGCTGGAGCCGCTGGGTGTGTCCAAGATCCTCCAGGCCGTCATTGCAAAGGCCAACGAGGAGGAGGAGGTCGGCCTCGTCATCATGGGCAAGCAGGCCATCGATGACGATGCCTCTCAGACGGGCCAGATGCTCGCAGCCATGCTTGGATGGCCCCAGGCCACCTTTGCCTCCAAGCTCGAGTTCCTCGGCAAGCTCGAAAAGGGCCAGGAAGTCAAGGTCACCCGTGAGGTCGACGGCGGCCTCGGCGTCGTCAAGACGAAGCTGCCATTTGTCATGACAACCGATCTCCGTCTCAATGGTGAGTCTCTCTCTCCTCCCTCCTCTCTCCTTTCTGGCTCTCATTTTGCTGTTGCTGAGCAATCTCTGACGGACCTGTCTTTCCTCCTCGTTCAGAGCCGAGATATGCCTCGCTGCCAAACATCATGAAGGCAAAGAAGAAGCCATTCAAAAAGTACACGCTCGGCGACCTCGGCCTCGAAGACGCTGCCAAGCCCCGACTGGAAACTGTCAATGTCAAGGAGCCGCCAAAGAGGCAGGGCGGTGCCAAGGTCGAGTCCGTCGACGAGCTCATCAGCAAGCTCAAGGAGGCTGGCAGGATCTAAGCTTCTTTCCTGCCCGCAGGGAGCATACACACATACAAATACACAATCTGGCCAGTGCCGGGAATGGATAAGAAAGTAATCATTTTGGAGGGGGTTTCAACGGCTTGATGATAGAAGTACATTGTTTGAGTGGTTCGTGTCTGTTAAGCACCTCAGTGGTCTTGATCGTCGTCGTCGTAATCTTCTTCGGGCATGTTAAAGCCAGACAGGAGAGCAGCGTCGTCGGTCGGCTCCTCGTCCTCGCCGTCGTCGCTCTTCTCAGCCTTGTCCTTGCCCTTTTCAGCGCCATTGGCAGTGACTTCAGAACCACCACCGTTGACGGCCTTGCTCTTCTTCTTTGCTTCATCGTCCTCATCTTCGTCCTCCCCCTCTTCACGGTCTCTGTCCAGCCTGGCGCTCCGGACGATCCATTCTCCCATGTAGACGCATCGCTCGGCGTTGACGGGCCCGCCCTGCTCGCAAAAGTCAAAAACAGGGCAGTGGCCACACGTCGTCTCGGTCCAGCCTGGCCTGACGTAAAAGGGACGGATGGCCCGATAGACAAAGGCACTCGAGCCATCCATCGACGCCATCTCGTCTTCCTCGGCCGAGAGGTCGCCATCCTCGCCTGCGGAGCCAATCCCATCGTCATCGGATGTGAGTGCAATCGAGCCGCCTCCAACGCCCTTGAACATGTCTCCCGTCTTTCGCTTGCTTCGCCCATTGCTGACGCTCTTGCTCCGGCTCCGACTACGGCTCCGGCTCCGGCTGCTTCGGTCCCGGCTCTTGCTCCTCTTCGATGATGACTTTGACTTTCTACTGCTCGACGACCGCTTCTTCTTCCGCGATGCTGACGTGGACCGGCCGTTGGACGACCTCTTTCGCTTGCTACTGCCTCGCTTTTCGTCCTCGTCGCCGCTCTCGCTTTCCATCTCGCTTCCCGAATCGCTGCCACTGCCTGACCCGCTCTCTGATCCAATCTCTGACCCACTCTCATCCCCACTCTCAGACCCGCTCTCGCTTCCTGACCTGCTGTCGTCCGACAGAGATGTGGACCGATGTCGGGAGCTCGACTTCTTCCGTGGCCTCGTCTTGATGCTGGAATTGGGCAGGCATGGCACCTTTTCGATTTTGCCGTCCCAGACGAGAGTGTCGAGCAGGCTCTTGACATCCTTGACCGCCAGCTTCGTCGGTGTCAGCTTTTTGTCCCTAAGCCACTTCAAGCATGACTGCGCCGAGGGCAGGTCGGGCGTGTGCGAGGCGGGGAACAGCCTGGTTGGGTTGCCCTCCTTTTCCATGGCTGCCTCGTCACGGTCTTGAGGCTGCGGCGGCCAAGTCTCGCGGGAAATATGCTGGTACAGCGCCCTACACAGGCTCTCTATGAAGACTGTATCCAGCTCATTGTCGGTATACCATGGTCCTCCAGACAACTCGACCGAGGGTGTCATATTGTACAGCATGTAGATCTTGCGGGTAGGGAACTTGACCGACTTGACTACCTTGATCAGCTGCCGCTGCTCCAGCGACTTGAGGCAGCGCGCCATGACTGTCTGATGCAGGTTGCTCCGCATCTTCAACTGCCGCGTCCAGATACCTATGATGGAAACAGAGTCAGCACGACTTCTAGATAGTGTGGCAGTGGAGAAAGAAGCATCCCTGCCTGCGGGAAGCCCACCTTCGTTGCCCGACTGCTTGATGTGCCTGTAGATGATGCCCTCGTCGCCCTCCATGCTGCCCATCATGCTCGCATCGGCCTTGGACACAGCCATGTACTGCAACCCGCTGGCTCCCTGCTGGGCCACCAAGAGAGACTTGCGGAGAAGCGAGTTGACGGCCGGCACGAGCACATCGGTGAGGTCGACGTCGGAGAAGAGCTCAGGAAGCTCGTCAGAGGTGATTACCTGCCGTGGTCAGTTCGACAATGTCAGCAGGTCTGTCAGTGTGCTCATAAAGGCTGCGCAAGGCTGCTCTCACGGCATTGGGACACTCTTGGGCCGTCTGCCAGATGCGCTTCTCGATTGCAGACAGACTTCCTCCTTCCCCGCCGCTCTTGGAAGACCTGGCTCTCTTGGACGAGGAAGCCCCATCGCCGGCCTTGCGGCTCGAGGAGGACGGCATACCGTCCTGCGTCCCTTGCCTTGCCCGTACGCTCTTCCAAAGGCCCAGAGTGTCTGCTGCTGCTCTTTCCTTGACCCCCCCCGTGTGTGTCTCTTGACCAATCAATTCGTTGTGGTTTGACGCGGCCGAAGCTCTGGCTCGAGCAAGGAAAAAAAAAATCATGAGTCGAGACACGTGCTTTCGCGCTCGAGCCTCCTCATCAACTTTTGTCTTTCTCATTCTCAACACACACGCACATCGATGGAGGCATGGCGCCCGATCGGGGCTCGTCTGGTGGAGAAGAGGACGATGATCATGCAGACGTCTTCTTTGATGCTTCTTCCTCACCGTATCCCCCATCCCTCGCTGTCGTGACGCCGCAACAGAAGCAGCGGGCCTGGACGCAGCGCGCAGGCGCGCTCGCCGGTCCATCCGGGCCTTCCACTTCCTCCCCTTCTGCCCTTCCGAGAGCCAACTTTCCACCATTAGGGGCCCAGGGCCCGTCCAAGGCTGCCCAGAGGAGGCGTCGGCTGTTCCAGCATAGCTCCCAGACGGCAAGATCGTTTGATGCCTACCCGCCGCGGGCAGATGAGCTCGTGGAGCGCGAGCGGAGACGGCTGCAGGAAGGGGAAGACGGAGCGGAGGAGGGAGCCGGTGTGGAATCGGGGCCGAGGCAGGTATCGGGCATGTCGAGCGTCGTCATCTACGACGAGGCCACCAAGAGGGTCTTGAACACGGCCATGCCTGACATCTATCGTCGGGGAGGCACGCGCACTGGGAAACATACAGGACGATGGCAGAGAACAGCAAAAGACGGCGCGCCGAGCGGCAATGACGGCAGCAGCGGCGTGAACGCGGAAGAAGTAGTGACGGAGGAAGTGGATTTGGGACCGCTTCCTGATCTTCCGGCAGAACGATTGACCATGGAAAGGCTCGAGAGCCTCATTGCCGCGAGCGAGCGTCAAATCCGGAACAGGGCGCTGGACAGTCGGCTTAGCAAGATGAAGCTGAGCAGCACCGCTGGGGACGATTGCACCGACGCCGGGGAAACAGAAGAAGAAGAAGAGGAGGAGGACGTGCTCATACAGGAGCTTCGCAAGGCATTCTGTTCTCCACAGCATCTCAAAGCCGCCTTTGGCATTGACAACAAGTAGCGGCAGAGGGAGAAACGCATGTATGTACAGTATGATGCTTGCAGACTACATTCTATCTGTATTGTAGCATCGGGCGATCGACGACCCGAGGATATATAATACGGAGGTGGAACAAGGAGACCGGACGCGTGCGGGTGAATGAAGGGGACAAAGAAAGAGCGCAGGTTTCTACAAAACGTCTATTCGTCATCGTAGGTGAACTTGAACGAGTTGCTCTCCATGCCAATCGTGCCTCCCGAGTAAGCACCCTTCTTGAGCTTGTTCTTGGCCTTGGTGAAGCCCTGGCCCCGAGTGGGCAGGAGCTTGTCGCTGGCCTTTGAGCCCCAATCGGCGTAGCCTTTCCTCTGCATGTGGGCTTGGTAGCTGTTGTCCCGCAGGCTCTCATCGGCAAATTGAATCTGGTCCGACTTGACACGCTGAAATGGTGTGCCGCCTGCCGAGGCACGGCCCTTCTTCTTGGCCTCGACAACCGAGGGTGCCGTCGAGGGCGTCGTTGAAGCTCTTTGGCTGTCGATGTCCATCGTCTCCTCGAACTGGCTTGATGCTCGCGGTCTCTTGCTCACGCTCGGTGAGGGGACATCATTGTCGGGTGCCTTGCGTTTGCCGAGCGTAGGGGCAGTCTCATCTGAACTCTCGTCCTCATCGTCACTGTCGCTCGAAGACGAGTCAGAAGAGCTCGATTCGGAACTGCTGGAGCTGGAACTGGAGCTGGAGCTGGAGCTTGAACTTGAGGATGAAGAGCTGCTGCTGCTGCTACTGCTGTCGCTGTCGCTATCGCTATCGCTGTCACTGCTGTCCTCACTTTCGCTGTCATCTGAAGATTCATCACTGCTGTCGCTGTCACTGCTGTCATCGTCGTCGCTACTGCTGCTGCTGCTGCTACCGCTGCTCTCAGCTTTGGTGGCCGGCTCATCTTCCGCCTCCTCCGACGATGACGAGCCCGAGGAAGAGCTCTCGTCATCGCTAGAAACCGAGCTCGAGTCTGACGACTCATCTTCGGCATCTGCAGCATTTGCGTGGCTGGTCGACGCGGGCGGCTTTTCAAGACGAGAAATGAGCATTCACACTGACTTTGACGTTGCTCGAGATGCTCACCTGACTGGCCGTCATGAGCTCCGCCTTCTGCTCAACACTCTTGCCGCTGTCACTTCCCGAGCTCGAGCGGACTGTCGAAGCCAAATCCCTCTCCTGCTGCTTGTCCTCGTCGTCTTCGTCACTCTCCGAGGACGAAGAGGAAGAGGAAGAGTCGATGTCACTCCCACTTTCGCTGTCGCTGTCGCTGTCATCATCACCATCGTCGTCGTCTTGCGCGGAAAAGAACCCCTTCGATCTTGCTTCTTTAGCGGCGCTTTCGAGCAAGCTTTCCGGAAGCGGCGCCGAGCTTGTAAGGGCAAGCTCGGGGGCTGGAAGCGATGCAGCAGCCGCGGGGTGATGGCGAGCAATGTAGGCGTGCACCAGCGCGTAGGCGTCTAACAACAGCAACAGCTCAGCGACCAATTCTTATGAGATGAGACGCCTCTGACGCAAGCTTACCTTGGCTTTGCACACCCTTGTTGTCTTTGGTAGCCATCGTCTTTGTTCGTGATTGATCGTGCGACTCGCACACAAGCCTGGGCCAAACTCAAATGTGAGGCTTCCTGGAAAAAATTTGACCGCCACGTGCCGCTCACTTCCGAATTCCGGTGGAATTTTGAAGGATGGCGGTATTGGATCAGGGCAACATAGAGCTCTGTGGAGAGAGAGCCAAGCGAAAGAAGAAGTGGTGGGCGATGAGGGTGAGTTGGTCAACGCCGAACTGAAGAATCGCTAAGAAAGGAACTGAGCCCTTCTCTTGTGATGCAAGGTTGCTATCGAAGGATGTTCGCATGGCGAGCTCGACCGCATCTATGCGTCAATACACGCCCTCGATGCTAATGCCGGAAAGGCCACCGACGTCCTCATCCTCTGCGGTGACGTCCAGACCCTTCGGAATCGGGCCGACCTCGACTGCTTGGCCGTGCCTGCAAAGTACAAGCAACTGGGCGATTTCCATCGCTACTACAGCGGTCGAAGAAGGGCGCCCATTCTGACCATCATGATCGGCGGCAACCACGAGGCGTCTAATTACCTCTGGGAACTGTGAGTCGCCCTATGAACGACCGGGTCATCACGTTTGCTAACGCGAGCCGACTGCTGCAGATATCACGGCGGCTGGGTTGCACCGAACATCTACTATCTTGGTCCTGCAGGTTGCATAGAGGTTGGAGGCCTGGTGATTGCAGGCGCCAGTGGCATCTACAAGTCTCACGATTACTGGCTAGGTCGCTTCGAAAAGCTGCCGTATAACCCGTCAACGGTTCGCTCCGTCTACCATACCCGTCAATACGATGTTTTCAGGCTTAAGCTGGTGGGTTGCATTGTTACCACAGGAGAAGCTTTTCACCTCCCTCAACGTCAGATTCTCCACAACAGCTTGCAGGCGGAGCGAGGAAACCAGATGTTGTCGTGTCACACGACTGGCCAAATACGATTGAGCAGCACGGCGATACAGGTTGGCTCATCAAGAAGAAACCGTTCTTCAAAGATGAGGTCAGTGTTCCCGCTTATCCTTCTCTTAAACAAGAACAACACTAGGTCCTGATATTTAGTCGGTCCTTTGCAGATCAACACTTCAACATTGGGCTCGCCCCCTCTTCTCGATCTCCTCAAGGTGCTTCAGCCAAAGTATTGGTTCTCTGCCCACCTCCACGTCCGATTCGCTGCCTTGTTCAAGCACTCGGGTCAGCCAGCTCGCGTAACAAGAAAAGGCTCTGCTCCAGAATCTTCGTCAGGTAAGGGTCCTGATCAGCCCAACTCTGAGGAAATCACGATCGGAGACGACAAGGGCGCCAATCAAGGTGTCGATGGGACAGCTGTCGCTGATACAAACCCCAAAAATGAGGAGGAGATGAATATTGATCCCGAAGACGAAGAGGTGACTGCCGTCAATGGGGAGGAAATCGCAATTGAGGACGAAGACGATGGTGTCGAGGACGCACGGCCAAGAGCAGAGGAGACAGACGAAGATCCCACACACGGTCCGAATGGGGATGCAGGACCTATTTCACTCGAGACGGGCCTCGTTGAAGACAGCACCAGGTTTCTGGCTCTGAGTAAATGCCTAGAAGGCCAGGACTTTCTGCAGGTGGGTGAAGAGCAAGGACATTACGCTTTCGGGCCATTCAAACTCTTTCCTCTTCCAGATCTTGGAGATTGAGGCACCATTCGACTCAAACGAGAGCTACAGAATTGGTGTTCGAGAAGCGACAACGTCCGAGGAAGGTTTGAAGATGCAACCAGCTCTGCGCTTTCATCCCCGCTGGTTGGCCGTGACGCGGGCGACGCATGAACATCTCTCTCTAGAGAAGCACCAAAAGAAGCTGCCCAATGTCGATGCGACGCTTGAGGCGACAATCAAGAAAGAAGAGAAGTGGATTGATCAAAACATATCTTCTTCTTCTGCTCTTGACGGATCGCAAGAAGACGACGATCAACACCCGTTGGCCGTACGGCGGACTCAAAGATTTGAGAAGACGGCGCCACCGACGACAGATCCAAATGGCCTGATTGATCGGCCTCGTGAGTAGCTTGTGGCCTCATCGCATAACAGTGCCAATCATAAATTGACTCGCATCCTCAGCACCATGGTACACAAATCCGCAGACCGAAGCGCTCTGTGCGCTGCTACAGCTGCCGATGCTCATCAATGCCCCGCCACCCGCCGTTGATGCTCCAGGCCATCAAGAGCCCCTACCTCTGTCTGTTCCAACTTCGCTCCCGCGACCGCCGATTCTCTCGGAAGAAGAAGAGGTTCGAAGAATCGAGGAAGCCGCCAAGAGTGCCATGGCTCGCAAGAAGATGAAGAGCAGTGCAGAAGGCGACTCTCACGTTGTCGTGGACGAAGGCGGCCTCACGACGCTGATGAGCGAGGACGAGGAAGCCACAACAAACTCGGCGAGATGGAAGGAAGGGACGGGGTAGTGAGGTCCTTTTTCTCTATTGCACATCTGTTGCACTGTACCAATACTATACAATTGTCACAACTTTCGGACATGGCTCAACCTTCGAGAGCAAAGAGGAGGTTTTGTAGCGCCTCGCGATCATCGTGCCTGGCCTCACCGCTAGCCCTTGCTGCGAGCACCCCCAATTGTTTCTGTATTAGGTTGAGCGCACCGTCGAGCTTTATATCGAGACGTCGAACGAAGCCGAGCAGGCTCTCATTGCTGTCGTGGTCGTCTTCATCGAAGAAGGTGCTGAAGGTCGTGCTCATCGTCGTCACGCCTCCTGCCGTCAGACCCTCTTCCCTCTGTACTTCGCCCATGATCTCTTCCTCTTCCTCCTCTTCCTCCTCATCTTCATCGTCCGCTGTGCCTGCCCTTCTGTTGCTCTTCTCGCCCTTGCTTCTCCTCCTCTCTCTTCTTCTCCTCCTTCTCTGTTTTCTCTCGCGCTCCTCGACGTGTAAGCTGTGCTCCGCATCGAAGTCGCCTGTATATGCTGCGAATGCCCCTGCCAACTTCAGAGCCATATCCATAATGTCCAACAGCGCCTTTCGGACCAACGTGGTCGCCTCGTCATCGCCATGCGCGTCGCTCAAGAAACACAGCCAAGCGATACGATCCAGGCTGCTCGAGTGCGATTCAATGAGATCCTCGAAGGAGATCATACCCTCTCGGAATCGCAGATGCAATCTTTGGCTCTCGCTTTCGATGACCTGCCCGATTTGCCCATGTCAGCTCTTTCTCTCTCTACGCTTGAGGACAGACAGTCGCTCTCACATCTCTGCCCACGTATTCGCCAAAAATGCAAATGATCCAGGTGAAGCGTCTGCGCACAGCGTAAAACAGCCTCGTTTCTGCATTCTCCGTCGTTTGCAGAGCTGACATTGGTTGCGCCAGAGGAGGGCGAGCAGCGGTCGATCTACCGTTGCCGATCTGCAAGTGGCCTTCCTGGAGTGACATTCCGTCACGTTGCCGAGCTCGGACTAGGAAGACGCCTGGTCGGGCGCGGCCTGTCCGATCGAGCACCGCCTTGCTTCGAGCCAACTGCAGCAAGAGAGTAAAGATTGATTGGTAGACTCTGAGCGCGGCCGGCGTAAAGAGGTAATTGAGAGGCCAAGGGACCTGCCAAGGACTAGTCAGCTTCTCGATCGTTTGTGCTGCAGTGTAAGACTCACCGAATATTCGACGAGGATACAGCGCAAGTCGCGGATTTCGGAAAGGGTCTCGGAAGCTGCACCTGCCCATGAAAAACGAACCAGACCTGTATCAAGCCAGCTATGCGCCGATGTCTCCTCCCGAAATGCGCTGTTGAGAATGTGGAAATCCGAAATGGCGAGTCCACGATCGAGTCTCTCGAAGATGGCCTCGCACCACGCTCCCATGTCCGCCCCTCGTCGCATGAGATAAAGGCCTTGCAGTGTGTCGAGGTGCTGCATCAGATCGCACCCACCTTCGCCCCGTGGAGCAAATAGGACATCGTGCAACCGTTTCCGAGCGAGCGAAAAGATCGGCGAAAGCTGTGTTGCCAGGACGGAAGGAAAGGTGATGCCGTCCAGGCACCGTACAATCTCGTCGTGGGAATCGGTATTTTCTGGTGTCGTGACGGTCTTTACTCTTGGCGAACGACGCCCATGGCTGAAGAGCGCCTCGTGGACTAGTTCGTCAGTCGGACGCGCATCGGGGACTGCATTGAAATGTCTCGTCATTTGTGTGACAAAGAGATTTCCCTCTTCTTGGGCGTTCATTCCTGCATCCGAGGGCAGGCTTGCACTTCCCTCATCATCCAGATCTTCGTCAGTGATCCCTCCCTCTATATTAGCTCTCATGATTGCTTCCAAAGTCCACTTGTCGCTTTCTTCGGTCCACGAGATCGACCGCAGGAATCCATCGAACCCCATCGCTCTCAACAAGCCGACCGTCTTGCCTGTCATCATAATGTCCAAGGCAAGGGGCTGCAAGAAGTTTGGAAAGCTGTCTTGAATCTCTGCGATGCCTTTGTTCCAGTGTTCGGCTTCCAGGATACCATCTGTAGCGCCTGATTTGGCAAAAAAGTGCCGATACGCCGCTTCCGATCGATCCTTTTCTTTGACCACTGTAAAGGCTCCACGAGTGAGCCACGTCTGAACGTCGTTCCAGGCGGGCCTTGCTGTGACGAGAAAGCAACGGGCGAGGTCCAAGGTGTTGGGTTGATGCGCGTAATCTGACAATTCTCCTTCTGCTTTGTCTTGGAGCAACAAGCCAAAAGTCAAGGCTCGATGAAGGGTATCCAGAAGGCTGGCGACCGATGGAAGGCGCCGAGGTTCGTCCAGCCCGCCAATTTCTCGGACAACGCTTTCCAACATAGAGAGCGTGGCGAATTCCGATCGAAGAAGTGATTCGAGGTGGACGGTCGTCGACGTTGAGCTTGAGTTGCTCCCTCTGGACGTACGCATTGCAGCAGCGAGTGTGCAATCCCAGTTCGCTCGTCTCTGGGCGAAAGTCACCAACAGCGATTCTATCTCGGAAGCCATCGCCTCGACGCATAGCTGAGCAGTGGGAGGAACATCTGTCCTTGACAAGCTCTCTTTAGTCATCGCGTCGACATAGCCCCAAAGTAGCGAGAGCGATGTTGCCATGTCTGCGGTCACTGCGAGCAGGGAAGCATAGCTCGCTGAAGTGAGGTGTGGAAGCTGTGCAGCATCATTCCGCAGCGACCAGGTACCATCTTGGCATTCGAAGAGGACGCTTGGGCTTCCTTCTTTTGCTGTCCTGGCTTCAAGTGTTTTGAGAACTTCTCGCATGACTTCGACTTCGAGGAGGAATCGACCTGGCTTCTCCTTCCTCAGCTCTTCATTCGCGTGGTGACGTACACTCTCGATTGACTCACCCTCAAATGTCATGTCGTACGAGCCGCTCGCCCCTGAAGGCCTTCCGGGCAGGTCTTCTCCCCAGTAGCCTGCAGCCTCAGCATGATCAATGACTCGAAGCTTCGTTTGATGCTGTTCGAGAGACTCCTCGGCGATCCTGCTTTTATTCTGCTCGAAGGTCTCGTCTCTGGCCTTTCGCAGACACTGCCCTTTCGTCTCCCTATCTTCCAAACGTTCTTTGAAAACCAGCCTGATATCCTCTCTGTCGCTTTCTTCTTGCTCGCTTGAGCTATTACTGCTCTCGAGATCGCTCCAGTCTTCGCTTTCCATCCCATCCTCGTCTTCATAGTCCTTGTACAAAGCATCATCGCCTTCCTCGGCCAAAATGCGCTTCCATTCGCTCCGTTCAGCATCCTGCTTCTCTGCTGCAGTGAGGTACAGTCTAGCACGGGGCGACTCTGACTGAAGACTTGCAAAGACCTCAGTCTGTACGTCGGGAGGGCCGGCGAGTGAGAGGATTAACCGAATGGCAGAGCCGAGATTATCGCTGTTAAGAGCAGGTTCTTCGAAGTACGTCATCACTCCTCTGTCGACAGCGCGCTGCCTCGATGCTCTTACAGAGGCTTCGCTCACTCGCACGGCCTCCTTCAAGCTCTTGTACGTCTTCGCAATGGCCTCTGAGACCACTGGTCGAAGCGCAATACTATGCTTGACAATTAAGGACCGCATGGCGTTGTCGATGACATCGTCGTCGGACCTGCCGAGTTCGTGTCTATCCTTTTGCTTGCTTAGTAGTGCTGAGTACTTGTGAGCATTCTCTTCGTGCTTATTGTTCGCAATGCTCTCGTCGTCTGGCACGTCCACATCTTCACGCGCTATGGAGATGGCGAGGTCGTGGAGCCGACTCAAGAGATGCTCGTCCTTCTTGCTCGACCCCTGATATTCGATCATGCTGCGGCTCCGTTCGGGCGACCACCTCCCCGTCACTAAGCGCAGTGGGTGACGAGACGGTCGCTCCATATGCGGCGTTTCGGACCCCTGGTCGCCCTAGCAGACGGGTGATGGTGTTGCTCTTTGTCACGACGCGGGTGGGCAAGCTTTAATTGGATCACGTGCGTCGCAACTTCGGTCCAAGAATCGAATACCGCCGCCCTTTGCCGTCCGTCACATCGACAAGTCTATCAACTACTCGCGGGCTTCTAAAGACGACCTGACTAGCTCTCATGTCTCCGCATCAGCCTTCGTAGGCACTCACTGTCTGACTTCCATCAGCTCACGCCTCTTCGCCAAATTTACGCATCTTTGCACGAGTGGCGGGAGGGTGGAAGCGGAGCAGCAGAGGGACGAAGGTGGCACCACCTTCCTTCTATTTTTTCGATATGGCCGCCAATTCTGCTGTGTCCGCCGAGCCATTTGCTGATCTACCTGTAGGTTGTCACCTATTTTCTATGCCGCTCGTCTCTGTCTTTTGCTCATAGATGCTACTCTCCTTAGAATGTCCTGAGAGTTGTATCCTTTCTGAAGGTGACCGAACTCAAAGCCCTCATCAAAGATATCAACGCCAGAAGGACAGGGGGGAATATCAGCACGGCGGGAAATAAACCACATCTGATCGAAAGAGCCGAGGGCTTTTTCAAGACTTGCAAAGAGATTGGCGATCTCGTCAATTACGAGACAGGCCGAAGGGACCTCGAGCGTTACTATGGCAGCCCTGTAGTTGGCGCGTGAGTACCTCCGACGACATCTTTCAATTTCTGATCATCTGACCCTGTTGGCTGCCATCGTAGCACAAGACCGTCGCGATATGCGGGGCAAGGTCATGGCTACCAAGCAGGCAATCATGTTCTCGGAGGAGTACCTTCGAACAAGTTCTCGAGCAGCTCTTCTGTCAGCGGTGGTGGCTACAATGGCGCCGCGCCTCGCTTCAGTGTCAACGGAGCCTACGGGAACCACGCTGGCACCTCTTCAGGTGCAAGCTATCCTCATGGTGAGCTTCACCAAATGTTCACCTCGTTCCGTGCGCTGAGTCGGAACCTTCGAACAGCCCCTCGTGTTTCTTCGACAATCACAAACTTTAAGCGCTCTCCTTTCGTGCAGCCCAAGGAGTGGGTGTGCGGACCAGTGACAGCTTATGAGGCGCCCGCACAGAATGAGAGGAAACAGGCGTCGCTGTTCATATACCTAAAACCTGAGCAAGTTGCTCTGTTGGAGCAGAAAGAGTGAGTCATGACACCTGCGGCCAGATCGATCCCAAGCCATAATTGATCGGTCTTCTCAATCCAACAGTCATCAGCTTCGCTTATTTTCGGCACCAAAGCCGGCTTGGGATCTCGGACAGAATCCAAATCATCCAGTCACGGTTGAGTTCCCCGTCGTTTGCGAGCTTCGAGTCAACAAGACGCCGTTGTCCGTCAACCTAAGGGGTGGAAAGAAGGGGCCTGCCAAAGTGCTCCCCCCAAACCTCAACAAGGACAAAGCCCTCGCCTTGACTACTGGTCGCATGAACCATGTCGAAATGTTGTACGCAAACGCGCCTAAAGCATACATCCTCGCTGCGGCTATCTGCTCGGTCGTCGATAGCCCCTCGTTGGTCTCGACGCTCAAAGCAAATAACCTCAAGCCTAAAGATGTGGTGCTGGGTAACAGTGAGCTTGCTGTATCTTTCTATGAAACTTCCGAAAGGATGCTGACCTCTTTACAGTGAAAAGAGCTGCAGATGACGATGACGTCGAGGTAGGCGAGGCATCCTTAAGCCTCAAGTGTCCAGTGAGTCAGCTAGTGCCATTGGCTCATGAAGAGGTGCTGACACTTTCGCAATATAACAGCTCAGTTACATGCGCCTTCAAACTCCGTGTCGTTCGGAGGCATGCACACATGTGCAATGCTTTGATGCGTTGTCGTTCTACTCTATCAACGAACAAACACCTTCTTGGCAATGCCCGGTCTGCTTCAAAAGCGTGGATCCGGCATCTTTGTTTTGGGACGGGTGAGTAGAGGCTCTTTCCCAAAATCCGCAAGCTTCTCATCACCGTCCTGGCAGCTACGTCCAAGACATTCTGGATAGGGTGCCTGAGGAGGTGGAAACTGTCCTCACCGACGCAGTTGGCAACTGGCGCACATCCAATGACGCGATCTCGTCGGGAAGGGCGTCAGCAACAACAAGTCAGCTGGGAGCCAACCGTGGTACGGACAATAGAGAAGCGAGTGGCACGGCGACACCACTGCAGACCGACTATCGACCGAACTCGAGCAGTGAAGACGCATCGAAGAAGCGCAAGCATTCGGAGGTCTTTGAGATAATCGATGATGATGAAGACGACGGCGACGACGATGTGCCTTTGAAGTCAAAAGCACGGCCGAACGGAAACGGCTTTCAGCCTCAGACCAATGGTTCTCCCAGTGTTCCACCAGAAGGGGAGCAATCATCGGCCCAGATTATTGATCTCACCTTCAGTGACTCGGAAGACGACGACATTCCAACACCGCCTTTACCTCCCTCGGCTGGGCTTTCATCGACTGTCACCTCGGTAGCGCCTACCACGCGTCAGTATCCCTCCACCTTTTCTTCTTCCCATTTGGGAACCAACGGTGGTGGGACTGGCCATGCTGATAGGCTCACCGCTCCTTCGTCCTCCAGCTACAGTATAATTCCGCGCGTCCCTTTTCAACCTCTTGATTTGCCGCGGCCTACGACGACATCGTCGGCACAAGCCCCTGCTCCCGCACCGAGTTCAGCACCACCCCAAGTGCCAGATGCATTAGGGCGACAGAACACGGCAAGCAACGAGGCAAGTTCAGTGACGGACCTACATCGACCCAGAACACCACCAAGAGAAGGTGGAGATTCAGATGAAGAGGATGGTCAGATAAACACTCCATCAAGGGCAAATAGACAGGCACCGCCATGGAGCCGCTGGGACGAGGAAGACGGCAGCTTCGATGATGGCGACGATCGACTCTATTTTGACGCCAGAGCGGGCTTAGGCGGTGGCCAAGCGCCTGTCGGGCAGATTGGAGCCTCTAGCATGGAGCAGTGATGTCTCCTCTCGCTTTCCTCTTCCTTCCCCTTTTTTTTTCACATTTCGTCTTGTCCTATCATCATCCCGGCGAGTCCTTTCCTACCGCATATCTACCACTTTTCCCCTCAGTCATCATCTTCCTCACCCCGCACGAGCTAGACACCTGTTGTAACTGTACCGATAGCACTTTTCTCTCCATCTCTGAAGCGAGACACATCAATCGTCATTGTCTCTGATTCTTGAGCTGATGATGATGCTGATAGATTTGATGTTGATGATTCTACAAGATGCTGCTGTTGCTGCTGCTCTGCGATGTATGTATGCTGTCCACCGTCTTTCTACTCTGGACCCAAGCATCCCAGTCGAACGATGAAATCTCATCCCTATACCAAACCGTCGTTCCTGTCGATGAGGACTCGCCTGCTCCGCCATCGTCTCTGACAAGCCGGCCCCAGCCGGTCTCGACCGCTTCGAGCATCTCCTGGATCAACGCCAATGGCGCTTCCTCGGTCCTTGCAATGTCCATCGTCGATATGCCCACTGCCTTGTTCTGCTCGGTGCGCCGCCGCGCCAGCTCGCTGAGAACTCTCTCTAGGAACCTCTGATCATCGAATCGAGGCGTGACGAGGACCCTCAGCCCGCTCCGAAACGTCCTCATCGAGATCGGGGGGCTGGTCCACTGGGGAAGGTGCGTGTTCGCCACAGCCAGGAGCGTTGATGGAGAGAGTAGAGCCACGCCTCGGGCTCGATTCCAGATGCACCAGGCTTCGTCCAGCGCGACGATGCCTCTGCCACCCTGGTCTCGCCACTTTGCTCTTTGTTTGGCTGTCGCAGAGGACTCAAGGCTGGCGAGAACCTCGCCGCGTCCCATCAGACCTCTGCCTTGATCGTGTCGTCCCTTTACGGCACCGTTGGATGTTCCCGATGTATTGAAATCGTAGAGCAGGCCTCCAAGCTCCCTCGCAAGGCCCCGGTGGTACTCTGCCTCGTCGCGCGCCATGTCGGGCGTCAGTGCTGGTGTGGGCAAGCCCAAACGGAGGAGCGAAGATCGAATCAATGTAGCAGCGGCCTCATCCTCGGCTCCTGCGCTCTCTCCTCGTTCTTGTGAGCCAACTCGCGCCGCCTCTTGCTTCGTCAGCTTTGCATTGAGGCTCTCTGCGAATTCGACCATTTTCTTGGCTTGCCCCATGAGCGCTTCGAGATCCTTGATGGCATCTTGCATTCCCTGATGCTCCTCTCTCGACTGCAGCTCCATCGTCGAAAAGATGCCTTCGATGCCAACTCGTCTCGAAGCCGCAGCTGCATTCGGCGAGGACAGCCCGACAGCGCCAGGATCCCTTCCGTCAATGTTTCGATAGGCTCCCGACATGCTTGATTCTCCTTCTTCCCGGGTTCTTTTCCAGGCTTTCATCTGCAACGTTGATTTGAGCAGGTTGTAGAAGGCTTTGTCCCCGCCTCTTCGGAATGAGAGACGAACGCTATCGTGCTTCTCAGCGGGCAGTGCTGTACCGTAGTCGTCGTCATCGTCTTCGTCACCGTCATCGACCAACGCATCGTCGAGGCTCACGACCGGGTGAAAGTCATTCTTTCTCCGAGCAGAAGTAGTGAGCTCAGCTCTTTGTCCATTCGTCTTATTTCTTCCGTTCTCCACACGGGCAGCCGTTTGTAGGGCGTTGACATCGATAGAGCCCAACGGCGTGTCGCACATCTCGCAGCGCACCATCGACGGGTGGTTTGAAAATGTACACACGGGGCACGAGACACCGCCATTTTCGCCCGCTGCGACCGCGGTTGGTGCAGGGGAAGGACTTGGGGAAGGGACAGCCTGATGGCTGTTGAAAGCCCGAGGGTCAGCTTCGATCTCCTCGTTGTCACGGGGCACACCACAGAGCTGGCATTTCAATGCTACTCCTGCCCCTCGCACTTGATCTATCGGGTTGCTGAAGGCGCAGACCCGGCAAATCCAAGTCGTCTTTGGCAGAGGCGACGAGCCGAGATCCTGGACGGTTGCATTCAGCCGCCAGTCCTGATGCTGGGTCGCAGAAAGCGACGAGGTCGACTTCCTTGGGCTTGGAGAGGGTACAGGAGAGTCGATTCTCGCCGCAAGATTTGCCCGGCTGTTGTTGTTGCTCTGGCTTCTGCTGCTGCTCGAGCTCGGTGTCGGTAGACCGGCATCTCTTTCTGCTGATCGAAGGCCCAGTGTGACTTTGGGGCTGCTCTTGAGGAACCCAGCGTAATACTCTGAGTTCTTGACAAGGTCCAGATCGAGATGGCAGCTGTGCTTGTGCGGCTCCTTGTCGTCGATGTAGAAGAGCCGATGCGACGTCAGATAGACAGTGCCAGAGGAATGTGGCAGTGACTTTGACGGGCCGGAATAAAGGCCGACAGAGGCGCACAGCGTCACGACCTCCTCCGAGGGTGCCAGATGTGCGCCCAGGGACGATGTCGTCAGCGATATGGGCTGGAAGCGGTCCATATCGTCTACTACCGCGGCGATGGCGACAAGACCGATAGCCTCGTTTCCTTCATTGCGCTCCTCGTCGTTGCCAGGGCGCTGTCACTGAGCGCGGAGCAACTGCCAACCTAAAAATCACTTTGATTATGTCAGCTTATTGGTGGACTTCTTGTGCCTTGGCGAACGCGCGCTCCGTTCCTCAGAATGCGCCAGACCTAATCCACACCAACATGACAAGCACAGCACGCAGGGCAGACGCCACATCACCGGCTCTCTCGCTGAGCTTGCGAGTTGCGCTCCTCGAGTCGCTCGTTGTCGGTCGATCGCAGCTGGGTAATGGCGTATCAGCCGCGAGCGACGCCAATATATCATCTACCTCGCGATCGATCCTCTCCAGGACGCTGCAGGCGCAGGAGAAGCTAGACGAGGCGCTCAAGCCTCATCGTCCAGTCAGCCAATTCGCAGCAGACTACAGTCACAATCGTCCTTATCTCATTCCATCCTTTGCAACACTCGGTGGCGGCACATCGCTGACGTCATCCCAAGATGCTGGCAAGGGAGAAGGGGAAGAGCAAGCGCTACCAGGAGGGACCACCATGACACCACAGACCCAGGTTGCGCTCTTGCTAGAAGCTGAGCAAGACCTGAGGGACCTCGAGAGAGACTTGAGACAGTGTCAGACGCTTGACGAGCGGGGCGTGGCGGGAGCAGGCAAGCTGGCAGGTGAGAACTGCGTTGTGCCTTGCTCTCTGCCCTTCTGACCTTTCCCTACTCCTCTTCTAGACCACGAAGCACTAACTCCCAAAGTGGAGGAACTGAAGGCTTCAGCATCGAAAAAGTCAAAAGACGACAATGCCCTCGAAGAACAAGTAATGTCTCTAGTCGAGGACTACAGTCGATACGTGAGTAATGGCGAGCATGTCGCCTGTACAAGTCAGCTGACCATGTTCGATTACGCCGCCACCAGGTCGAGTCCATCTCGCAGTTGTTCATACATTGGGATCACGCACTCAACGACCTCGAGCTGCAGGTCGGCGCCATGGAGAGGAGCAGGGCGTGACACGGTCCCGGTCGACGTCTCTTGTATTCATAGTCATCTAATACCCACATTCGACTCCCTCGTTGTATTCATTCCACAGCTCCGACAGTCTTCTCTCCGTTCTTTTGAAGGTTCTCAGCCAAGAGGGAAAACGGTCGCTCAAAGTTCTTGTCGGATCCACCCTACACGGTATCTTCTCAGGTCGCGGCCGTGCAGTCTGGATGACAGAATTTTCGACACCCACGCCTGGATTATTTTTCCTTCATGTTGGAGTCGCGTTGGAGTGCAAGGGTCCTGGCGTTGCCAAACGCGTCATGATGCAGAGGGGGCTGGGGATAGCCCGTGCGCTCAATCCCGCCTATAGCTGACCCGCAAAATAATAGGTGCCCAGCTCACGTAACTTTGGCCTGTCCTCCCCTCCTTCCTGACAATCTTCCACATCCCTTCTTCATCCATCCACCCCTTCGTCAAGCCGACGAAACGTCCTTCATCTGCTATAAACATCTCTCAAGCGCATCAATCAGCCTTTAGCTAAGATGGACATCCCTTCGCGCGTGGGCGTCGAATACGTCAAGAAGCTCTTGACCCCCGATGCTCGATCTATCCACCTCCTCGCCTTCGGCACCGCCCTCGGCAGCCAGGTGTGGGTGTCTTTCGTCGGCGGTCCGGTGCAGTACGCAAACCTGCCCCGCCAGACCTTTGGCGTCATCCAGAGCAAGATCTTTCCCTACTTCTTCGGCCTCAACGGCGCGCTCAGCCTCCTTCTCGTTGGAACCCTTGCGAGGGAATTCAAGGTGATCCGCGAACACCCTTTCGACATCTTTGACTCCACCGTCTACCAGGCGTTCACCCTGGCGACGTGTGCCGTCAGCCATATTGTCAACGGCCTCGTCATCGGGCCCGCCAGCTCCAAGATCATGTTCGACCGTCACCGCCAGGAGCGTGAGGAGGGCAAGGACTGCAAGGACGAGTCAGTGAGTAGCCTGCCATGCTTGTCCTGGTTCCGATGTCTGGAGATGCCATCAACCCTTTGGTCTCTTTGATATCCACGACTTCGCGTTTCTTTCCCCTTTCGGCGTGGTCGGGGCGGCTGGTGCGAGCGCCTGGGGACAGACGCGCACGTGGCATTTTTAATCCTCTCCTGCGTCGCGCTTCTGGGCCCTCACCGCCATTGCCACCTCACTCTCCCATCCATCATGCCATCCATCCACCGACTAACGGTTTTCCTGCACAGGCCTCCGACAAGATGAAGACGCTCAACAAGGAGTTCGCCTCGCTCCACGGCATCTCGACATCGCTCAACTTCGTTGCCATGGGTGGCCTCATTTTCCATGCTCTGGTGCGTCGCAGTTTTCCTGGCTCTTGCTTCTCATGGATGCATCCGCGCTTGGTCGCGGAGATTTCCCTTGTTCTTGCTGCCGCTGCTGCTGCTATTGGGATCACGACGAGCATGTCGAGAAAGGCCATCCACCCGTGATGACATTTCCCGGCTCATGCCATCAGCATCCATCCGCTTTGTCCTCCCTCTCTTTCTTTTCCTTGTCGGGTCGGAGAGCCGCTGGCGCCGCAACGGCCAGAAAGGGTTGCTATGCGGATGGCCACAAAAGACAGAAACAGTGCGACTGGGCGGCAGAAATGCTGCTCGTCTGTTCTTTTTTGTGTTGAGTGGACGGACATATAGCGACTTCTTTGTGGGAACGAGCGTGCGTGAGCTGGATACGAGGCTTTACAAGATAGGTTGGACTTGTTAAGGAAGACGAACGAAAGCGAGAGAGCGATTCGAATCGAGCAAGGCAGAGACGAGCAAGCGAGCAATCGAAGAGCAGAAGCGTAATGTGCCGGCGGCGACGTAGGCGGGTTCATCCTAATAAGAGGCCCATGTCAAGTCTACACAAAGTCGCGCGTCCGGCTACGCCGATGTGTGCGAATTAGGCAGGATCAGCAGCAAACGAGATCGAGTAGCGAAGAAAGAAGAAGAGGATTCACCACCGTGCGAATAGTCGAGTATGAACGATAGTTAAGGGCTGCAGCAAGCATTCGATGAGGCAACTACCACCATAAACACCCAACATCAACCTCTGTACACCCACCAATGCATCGATGGGTCTGCATCTCATGTCAACGTGCCACCACCATCAGCATACCTACGTTGTAGAGCCGATGACGATGACGAAGAGGACGACGCTCACAGTTCCGCTGCGAGGAAAGAAAACAGATGAAGCGAGGGAACAGAACGGAAAGGATGAAGACAACGATAAGCGAGACCGATGAAGAAGACGAGCTTGATAGCAGACGATGCGAAAAGGCGAAATTCCCTTTTGACGACCCACCATCACATTCAGTTCACCTTACCGCTCAAACTTTAAAGGCGAGAAGGATAAGCATCAGCGCGATGAACGAACACACTGCCGTCTATCATCTTCACCGAGTCATCAATAACGCAGCACAGTCTCTCATCCCCCGTCTCCTCCCCCTTCATCTTCGTCTGTTCGACAACCCGTTTGGATCGTTATTGGACGTGAACCGCATTCTTTCTTCTTCTCTTATACCCTTTTTGGTTCTTTTTGATCTTCTTTTTGGGTTCTGGGGGCTTCTTGTGTCCAGCGTGCTCTTCACTTCTTTTCCCGAACGGGACGGTCGAGGAGAGCACCTGGAGGTCGGGGAATGCAGGCTTGTTCACCCCTGGCCGCCGATCTCGTTTATGGCGACTCTCTCTCGTCGGTGTCGGTGCCTTGCGGCTCTCTCCACGGAATTTGGGGCAGAGGGGGTGTGGGCGTGCTCTTGGATGGCTGGGCTGCAGAAGAAGCACGTCGAGAGGCGTGCTTTGACGAAGCACCATAGCAAAAAGCACTGATGCGGTGATGTTGGCTTTTCTCGTCTCGCCGTGTTTCTCAAGCAGCAGCAGCAGCAGCAGCAGCAGCGACTACTATCCAAATGCTTCCTTGGGATTAGACTGGAAAACTGACGATTGCCTTCTCTTTTCTTCAGTGGCTCGCCAAGGTCGGACTGCCATGGAGCAGCCTCAAGAGGGTTCTCTGATGCGCTCAAAGTCTAGCGTAGGTCTTTCAAGTCAATAATGTAGCCGTGATGATGGATGGAAAGGTGGAAATGAAAGTGATGTTGCATTAGAATGATTTTAGTCTGCGTTGCCGCCGTACACGGCCAATAATGCGTCGCCTACGCCCGAGGGAGTGAGCACGCCGACATCGCTAAAGAGAAAGGTGACGAGGTCTGGTGATGTGTAATCCACGGCGGGATTCTTTTCCTCCATCTCTCTCGTCATGAGTCTGGTCCCTCGGAGTCTGTCTTTGCCGGGATCCTCGTCCATTGCGCTTGCTGAAGATGAGAGCGTAGGCGTCGCGTCTTGTCTCGCCGTCGAGGCATGCAACGGTGATGCAGAGGATGTGGGCAGGTCAAATTGCGATAGCGGAAAGATCCGCAAGAACTTGTAGCTGAAAGAGAGGGTAGGTATTGTCCCGTGAGCATCACCTAAGCGAGCAGAACTGGTCGGCCAACTCACCTCTCTGCGGCTGCGTAAAACGGTTTCCGGTAGGCCTTGGCGACGAGGGCAAGGTTGAGGGTGCCGATGCAATTGAGCAGGCCACCGCTCTCGCACACGCCCTCTGCGCCGACGAGGACGAGGTCGATCCTTTCGCCCATGTATGCTGTCGCTGCATCGCCAATGACTGTCGTGGGTATTCCCGCGCTTGTCAGCTCGTCGTACGTCTTGAGACCGAGCCCGCTCGGCCTGGACTCAGTGACAATGACGCTGATGCTGTTGCCGCGCCGGGCCGCGGCCAGCAGGATCTGCATGACGACGCGCGAGTACGAGTGGGTGAGGACGACGGCATCGTCCTTGATAAAAGCCATGGAGAGGTCCACAATCTTTTCGCGGCAGCTCGGCACCGTCTTTTCGGCAAACTCGCGCGCGAGGTCGACGAGCGTCTGCTTCTGCACACCAAAGTCGGCCGAGGCATCCCACTGCATCGTCACGACGAGCCGCTTAAAGAGGTCCAGCCCCGCCGTGGCAGGCACGGGATTGGGCAGTGCGGCCTTGAGGCGCGACGAGTGGGTGTTGATGAGCGCAATGAGCTCCGAGGTGGTGTTGCTGGGTATGTGGGTGATGACATCGCACAGCGCAAAGATTGATGCGATCGGCATCGGCGTCGACGGCGACGAGGCGAGGAGCTCATGGTAGGCCGACACAATGTCAAACGATGACGAGGCGTCCTGCGTCATCTTGTCGGGTTCAGTTCGGTCCGATCCAATCCAGTCAGTCAAACAACCTAAAGCCAAGCCGTCGAGCAGGGAAAATGTCGCGCAGGTAGAGAGATGTAGAAGCAGGGGATGTCCGGCTTCCGAAAAACTGTAATTCTCTCTCAGGGCCTGTGTGCGGGTGTGTCGTTGGTGCACAGGCGCAGCTCGCCTTCTCACCTCGACAAAGATGCGATAGCCATTCCGGGAGCGAAGAACGTGCCACGGCCGACATGTCTTCAGTGGACGAAAAGCAAGAACCACAAGCTCGGAGACGCAATGCTAGCGCTGCGCCGCCGAGGGACACGAACAAGGATGCGCTTGCGTCCTACCTCGTCTTTGGCTTATTCGGCATCATCGTATTCGCCAGTGCCGTTCGCGACGGTCACATCACCCCTCAGTCCGCGTCCAATCTCGCCTTGGTTCTCCTAGTACCCGTCTTGGCCATCTTGTGGGTGCTGACTGCGGTGATTGCTCCTCTCTTTGTGGCCTGGCTCGCCGACAGCCAGAGTGCCTCGTCGCCCATGAACGACGGCTTCGACTACACTGCCACTCTGCGCCGTATCACAAAGCAGATTACGCCAAAGAGAGTGCGAGATGTCGATCCCACTTTTGAGCCCATCCACCCTCAGTCGTCGGCAGTCTCTACCTCGGCAGACGACATCGTGCGGCTGATTCTACGTGACTTTGTCGAGAGCTGGCACACGCCCTTGCTCCAAGGAGGCCGCTCCAGCTTCATCACTATCGTGGAAAAGACGATACGCGAGTCGGTCGGTGTTCTGGCCTCCAGACTCTCGCAGGTCGATGTCGCTTCGATGGGTGTGCAAAAGCTCCTTCCGAAGCTCACTGCGCATATGACGAGCTTCTACGAGGCCGAGGCAAAGTTGCACGAGGGTGTTCGAGAGTACGTCGAGGATGACGATGGCGACGTCTTCTTGGCCGGTCTCTACGACGGCGGCCGGCTACATCCTGCCGTGGGGAGCACGGCGAGTCCGGACACAAGAGTGACGGAGATCGATCACCTCCGAAAGCTCTCAACGAGGATCCTCAAGGGCGTCATGCCGCCATCTGAGCAGGGCAGCAGGCCAGTCTTCATCATTGTGCGCGAAATACTGGCCTGCTCCATTCTCAAGGGGGTCATCGACAGCCTCTGCGACCCCGACACGCTCAACAGCCTCATTGACGAAAAGGTCGGTGCCGCTCTGCAGGAGCAGAGGCTCGTCAACAGGCTTCGAGAGGCCCTGGACAAGGAGGCAGGTACCGTATCAGTCACCCCTCCCTCGGCATCGACGACAACAACACCCCACAGCTTTTTCCGAGGACCATTGAAAAGAAACGTGAGCAGCGGTGGGAAGGGGAGTCAGTCGTTCGACAATTTCCTGGAGCAAGTCTCGAGCTACTCTTCCATCCTCGAGGCAAGGAGGACGAGGAATGATCTGATGCAGCAGATTCGCAAAACAAAAGCCGATCTGCTCCAGAGGCAAGAGGAGAGCGACGAGATGCGCCGAGTTGCCTCACAGGCTTACCTGAGCCGGCTCGAGATTGCCCTCGAAGCCCTTGACCGGAGGCTCGATCAGCTCAGCGCGAAAGAAGACCAGCAGCCGGGCAAGTCTTCGTCGCCGCAACCATCGGTGGTCGCGCCAAAGGATGTGAGCCTTCAGGTCGTCCTCACTAGCCCGTCTGCCATCTCGCATTTTCTCGAGTTTGCCGAGGCCAGGCGTCGGTCGATCCTGGTCCAGTTCTGGCTTTCGGTCAACAGCTTCAAGAATCCCCTCGAAGATGTCGAAAGCGGGACGGAAGACGAAGAAGAAGCTGCAACGTCATTTAAGGACGTCAAAACGCTTCGTGAAGACGTGCAGCTATTCACAGATCAGTACTACTCATCGCAGCTTATTGCTCAATGCGTCAAATCAGCCTACATCGATGTCGCCATGGCGTTTGTACAGACAACGGCAGACATGCCGAGGGCAACACAAGCTCAGATTAGAAAAGTGCGCCAGAGCGTCGTTCGTGCACAGCGTCAGGTCTACGTCGAGATGCTCGAGGAAGATTGGCCGTTGTTCCAAAAGACTCCAGGCTGGTACAAGGCGATTGATGACATCAACAGGAGCGCTACGCAGATGACCGCTGTCACAGCGGGGCCCAAGGTAGAAGCCGAAGACGGCAGCGAGGACGATGGCAACGAAGCACCGAGGCCATTGACGAGCACTCGTCCATCTAAAGGTGGAATACCCGGCGGAAGAGCGGTTTCCGATCCTCCAATGGCAAGAAGGCGATCGGACCATGCCGATCTGTTCGGAGACGAGCCTCGATCTCCTCAGGTACACTCCTCTTCCTCTCGATTCGAGACAACGTCTAGCTCTCTCTTCGGCTCTGAGGATGAACGTGGGCAAGCCAGCTCCACCAGGTCTACAGCCTATTCGAACGACATTGAGCAATTGATGGGCGGAAAGGGCGGCAGCACCTTTGACGGCCTCGCTTCGAGGACGCCCCTCTTCAGAGAGGCTCTCTTTGAAGAAGAGGATGAGGCTGGCGGTGAGGAAAGTGGCGGCGATGGAGACGATCTTCTGGAGGCCAGAGACGGCTTCGTGCGCGTTGACAAGATGGACGCCATAGAGTCGGCCCTGGCCAACATCCTCCACGAAGACGTCGCCGCTGCGAACAGCATAAGACCGCGACCCAAAGCACAGCGCAGCGCTTCCACAGCAAGAGAGCTTAGACCAGCCTTCCGAAGAGCTTCTCCGAGTGGCAACCAGGGTCAGACGCGTCAAGCCATCTTCGATGACGACGACGAGAACGAGCGCAGCACCGAGCAGCTTCAGCAACAACAACGAACAGCACCTCAGCAGCAACCAAAAGCTCTCCACCACCTGACTTCGGCAGACCTTTCAGCTCGCCTGGGGCGCGTGGAAGCTCGCATTCAACATCTTCGAGGCCAAGAAAGCGTCCTGGGTGCCCTGGTGCGCAAAGCAGAGCTGACAGGATCGAGCGAAAAGGAGATGCGGCTGCTCCGAAAGAGTCAAGAGTCCGTCGCTCGCGAGCTGAGAGAGCTGGAGTTTGAGCAAGGCAGCATCCTCGACCAGCAGATTGAGGCAGACGACGTCAAGCTCGATCCGGCCTCGACGCGAGTCACGATCCAACAGGCCACCACAAAGCTCGATGCCGAGGGGAAAGAATATGCCCTGTACCTCATCGAGGTGACCAATCTGACCTCGGGTAGCAACCAAATGCAGAATGGCTGGGTCGTGGCCAGACGGTACAACGACTTCTTCCTCCTGCACACCAAGCTCAAGGAGGGCTACCACGAAGCACGCACTCTGGAACCTCTGTTCCCGGGCAAGAGACTCGTTGGGCTGGTCCACTCGCACTTTGTCGAAGCGAGACGCATGGCTCTCGAAAAGTACCTCGCCGCACTCGTGCGATCTTCCAAGGCCATCTGTCAATCGGGCGAGCTCAAGGCATTTCTGAGACAGTCGAATGCAACCATCACGGCAGAGGTGCTCAACGTAGCCTCTTCTCATTACGCTCCGCAGCTGCTCTCACCAACCGCGGCTGCCGCACCATTGCCAGCCATCGGTGCGAGAAGCCCAGGTCTCGTTTCGAGTCTCTTTAGAAGCGTCACAGGTGTGGCCGAAGGCTTCGACGATTTTCTCTTTGGGCCGAGCATGCTCGACATAGTGCTAAACCGCCTCTCGACATCCAATCTGGGCGACCTTGTCAGTTTGCCCGACTTTGAGCGTTTGGCAGCTGTCACAACACAGCAGCCACCACTGTCGTCGATCTCGACACACTTGTCTTCCGCTATGGCTCCCTCTCAAGTTGCAGCGGCGGCCGAGCTCAAAGATGTCGCTTCATCGAATCGTCCGCACAAGGTTCCGCCGTTTACAGCCCCTATATGCGATGCTCTGATCGAGCTATTCGAGCTGAAACGCGAAGACAATTGGCTCAGGAGACTAGCCCTCGTCATGGTGCTGCAGCAAGCGCTCGGAGGGACAATCGAAAGGTTGGTGTTGCCGCTTCCTATGCTGCCTTCTGCCGTTCCATCTCACTGACGCTGAATTGCCCAACAGAAAGGTACGCCACGTCGTCTCGTCAAGCCTCTCACCCTCTTCCATCCTCGCGTACCTCGCAGCGTTCCGAGACACACTTTGGCCCGATGGCAAGCTCAGGCAGCAGCAAGGCCAGCGGCAAAGAAGCTCTGGCGAAAGGCAAAGGCTGCGAGAGAGCGCCCACCGGAAGCTGTCGACCCTCTTGCCAGATCTAGCGGCCCACTTTGTCGGGCGTGACAATGCAAGGCGGGCCGCGAGGCGCGGATGGGCCTTGTTGCAAAACAAGCGGCTGAACAAGCACATTGTATATACCCTCATTGATCTCGTCGTCGAGGATCTCTTTCCGGATGATGATGATTGAGCTCCGATATACCCTTTCCATGCTACAATACACCCACTCCTTCCTTTCTAATTCTCAGGTGGTGTCCATATGATCGTCGCCTTGGCCTCCTGCTTGCGCGTCTCGCTGAGGCTGTGGTTCCTCATCATCTTCAACGTCCTCTTCTTCCTCATCTTGGCCCCCGCCCTCCTCTTTGACCTTGATCTGGTCTTTTCTCTTCTCGATGTCCTCTTTCAGCTTCGGATTGTCCTTTTCAAGCTTATGCAACGCCCTCTTGAGGTTGGCCTTGGCCTTCTGTACCTCTGTCATCGGCTGCCTCTTCTTCTTTGGCTTTCCCCGCTTCGTAAGCTTGACTCCGCCGTCGGGCTGCCCCGCGCCCGCTTCGCCGTCCGACGCGCCATCGTCTGCGAGCCCCTGTCCTTCCTCATCCGCGTCGCTCTCCCCCTGCTCCTCGGCCTGTGCGCTAATCGCCTCCCCAACGTCGTCCTTGTGCACCCAGCCGACGCCCCTGACCCAGCGAAAGTCCTTGTAGGAAACAAGGGCAAGGGGTGCCGCGCCCCTCTTCTCCACGGCCGAGGGCCCGTCTGTGGCGTTGAGCGGACGCAAGAGGGCCGCCTCGCGCTCCGACAGGTTGCTGGCGGGCTCGAGAACGACGCGCTTCGAGATGGCCCCGGGCACCGCGGGCCGCGAGCTCGACGGGGCTGGACTTGGGCCGAGGGGCGTGATGACCGTCTGCTCGTTCTTTGCCTTGGTCGGGTCTGTGCTTGCCGTGATTAGAAAAGCTGTGGATATGAACGAAAGAGGGAGCTCGACTCACCTCGATCAAGGTGAAGGAGAAGCTCGGTGCCGAGCAATTGATCCCATCTGCCTTTGAATGTCAAGTTGCCCAGCTTGAAGAATGGGTGGTCCGTCTCGAGTCCCTGTGGGATACATCAGCTCACAGACATAGAAAAGTAAGAGAAAAGAACAGACTCACCGTGACAGTGTACTCGTGCGACATGTGGGCTAGGCGAGCAGACTTGGAGCCAAGGTCGAGCATGATGAGGTCCTCCGTCTCTTCGTACTCCCATTCGTCGGCCTCCTCCTCCTCCTCCTCCTCCTCCTCTTGCCCTGCTTCGTCGGCCGTGGGGTCCGCTTGACGCGGCTCGCTGCTGATCGAAGAGGATGCCCACGGACCAGACGACTGAAAGTGCGGAACACGGTTCCACAACGACTCGGGTGGACAGCCGTCGTAGAGGGGCGACCTCGATGTCGAGGGTGCCATGCTCGTTGTCGGGACGATGACCGTTGATGTTGGACGCGTCGGAAAATCTAAGGCTGCTTCACGTTCAGACCATCGTGTTCGAAGTAGAGCGTTCCGTCCGTCAAGTTGTTGACCATCTCAATAAGCTCGGTGATCCTTCCACAGGATTGTCCCACTTGCAAGTTGCCAAACGAAAGGGCACCACCTGTGAAGCTGGTGACAGCGGACCCGACGGTAAGAGTTCCGATCGACCTATGTAGCCATTTGGACATAGTCGTCAGCGGCCGGTGGTCAGTGCGAAGAAAATGACTCGACAGGATCCTCACTGACTGCTTCGGCCTTTGTCGTCGCCCTCGTCTCGTCTCCACTCCAGGTATTTCAACCATCAGAAAGGCATATCATGAGCGAGTACTACGACGCTGGCTTCGACGTCGACGCCTACTTGGCGTCTCGTCCTCGCTACCCCGCATGCATCTACGACCGTATCCTCGGCTTCCATGTCGGACGGACGGAGAGGCTGCTTGACCTCGGCTGCGGCCCAGGCCAAGCTTCCTGGCCCTTGCTCGACCACTTTGAAAATACTTTGGGCCTCGACCCGGGAGAGAAGATGGTGCAATCGGCCCAGTCAGCACTAAAGGACCTCGAGCGCAAGAGGGCCAAGTCGTATCAGGACCGGGTCCAGTATCGGGTCGGGTCAGCTGAGAAGCTCGAGGGCGTCGAGGACGGGAGTGTCGACGTCGTCGTGGCGGGGACGGCGGCTCATTGGTTTGAGTACGAGAAGATGTGGCAGGAGGTCCAGAGGGTCACCAGAAAAGGGTCCACCGTAGCTTTTTGGGTGAGGGGTTCGCACAAGCACAAGGCCGGGCAACAGAGACAATAAAGCTGACGGTGGAAGTCACAGACGTATGACATCGCCTACCCGAAGGAGCACGGTTCACTTGCAAAAATCGTGTCTGACAGCGCCTACGTGGATCTCAAGCCCTTACTCAACGAGCCGGGGAGTAGCATCATCAGGAGTCTCTATCGCAAAGTGCCCCTGCCGGCGGACACCAATGCGTGGGAAGAGTCAAGTCTGCAGACTTATCCCGTCTCCGAAGACGACTTCGTTCCCGTCTTGCCCCCACAGAGGGGCAGAGAGGGAAATTGGGAGCTTCTTTTTGAGGTAAGACACTAGTCGAATGAGGAACTTACAAGAAACGTCAGCGCTGACATTTCCCTGTGAAGGATGTGACGACGTGGAAGGAGCTCGCGGCCGTACGAAGAACCAATTCGAGCTACCTGAATTGGTGCCGGCTCAACCCTGGTGTGCCCCAAGAGCAAGACATTGCAAGCATACAAGTTGGGGCGATGCGAGCGGCGGTGCTCAAGGAACGCAAGGAACGGGGAATTGGGTTAGAGGAAGGGCTCGACGATGAACATGTACGCATGATGAGGCCAATGGGTCTGCTCCTGCTTAGGAGGCGCTAATGAGAATAAGAATTCGGAAGG
The DNA here is from genome assembly GCF_003144295.1 of Acaromyces ingoldii. NCBI lineage: Eukaryota > Fungi > Basidiomycota > Exobasidiomycetes > Exobasidiales > Cryptobasidiaceae > Acaromyces > Acaromyces ingoldii. Next base: position 456,584 of record NW_020290251.1, on the reverse strand, counting down.
GCAGCGGCGGTGAATAGGGAGAAGACACTGTAGTAGTTGTAAGAAACGCGCTTCTGGGTGTCGGTGTCAGTGTCCGTCGTCCACTTGACAAGGTTGAACTGAACTGAGAACGCGTCTCGCGACGTGCATTGTCACTGCTCTCTCTCCTCCACCATCAAAACCTGAGACCACAACACCCTGGTTCTCGAAATGGACCAGTCGTCGAGCACGGCGGCGGGCCAGCAGAGGGCTTCCGAGAGATCGTCGGCCGAGCAACAGTCGATGGACCGTGAGTAGCGGGGCAAGCACGCAGACGTAGGAGAGTGTGTGCGAGCGAGAACTAATGCGAGCATATCAACCACACAGTCCTCTTTGACCTCGCTCAACTGCTCAACACGGGCCTGTCGAGAGAGCAGCTGCGCATCTGCACAGATCTCATCCAAGCGGGCGAGAATCCGGAAGCAGTGGCGGTAGGTGTCGTAGAAAGGAATCCTTGTGGAGCCTACCGATCTGGGAGCTAACACGGGCGAGCACAGACCATTGTCAAGGAGCTGCGAAAAGAGGCAACAAAGCAAAGATAGCAGGCGCTTCGAGCAGAACGCTGTCCCTCGCCGCTGTTGTATTTGATAGAGGGAGGCTTGCGAGAACAAATGAATTGGACATTAAGCGGGTTGTTCATAACCGCAGCGACAGGAGGAAGACGAAGGAAAGAGAAGCGTATGGTGCTGGAAGGAGAGGCAATGTTCATTTCTTAAGCACACCTAGTGAGACGCTTTGCTGATGACAGCAGTTTCTTCTCAAGCGGCAAAGAAGGCGAGACCGGCAATGGTGGCGCACAGAGCTGCGAGGCCCGTAGACGCGACGACGGCCATGGCATCGCTGCTGTTACTGCCACTGCTGCTGCTGCCGCTACTGGTACTACTGCTGCTGCCAGAGGCGTTCGACCCAGTCGTCTGAGCGCCCACACTGGCGCCGCTCTTCGACGCAGTCTTGCTCCAGTCACCAAGCTTGGGCGCATTTGCCGAGCCAGGCGCGGCCGTGGGGTCGGTGACGTTGATGAATGTGTGGGTGGGGAGGATGTTGTCCTGCTTGGTGGGGGAGTCAGTGAGGTTATAGGCGTTGTTGTACGCCGGCAGGCCTTGGAGCGCCGAGACGTAGCCGACAAAGTTCCAGCCGTTCTTCTTGATGGCCTGCACCATGGCCTGGAACGCCTGTGCACCTTGGTTGGTCGTCTCATGGTTGAGCGAGACCCAGCCCGAGTTGTTGCTCGTCTTGGTGGCCCAGCCGACCTCTGCGTTGCGCACAAAGTCGAGGTTGGGCGCGCTCTGAGGGCAGCCCGACACGTTTGCCGTGCCAGTGTCCTGGCGGAGGCACCAGTCGTCGGCGTCGCGGTCCCACATGACGTTCTGGAGCCCAAAGACGTTTCTGGCAATGGCGCGCACACGGTTGTCAATGACGCCCTCAGGCGGGCGGAGGTACATGGGAATGTAGCCGCTGACGTCGTAGATGATCTGCATCGTCCAGCCCAGGTCGCCAAGCACCTCCATGTCCGTCTTTGTGGCCTGGAGCGTGTGGGACCAGGTGTGAACGCCGAGGTGCTGCTTCTGCTGCGAGTTGACGAGCTGCTTCATGACGTCCATGTTCCAGTAGATGGCCGAACCGATGAGAAAGTGCGTGACCGAGATCTTTTCGTCGTTGAGGATCTGGAGGTAGGGGATCGTGCCGTTGGGCGTGGGGCCATCGTCAACGCCGAGGGCGACCATGCCATCGGGCGCAGCGGCAATGTCGTTGTTGAGGCACTTTTCCGTGCCCCACTCGCAGGTGCCAGTCTGGCCACGGGGCGTGCCAGCGGGATAGTCGACGAGACCGCTTCGTTGAGACGAGTCCTTGGGTCAGCCTTTTGTCTTATTCTCTCTCACTTTCCCCGCTTGGACAAACTCACGCAGCATTGGGCGTGGCGACGGGAATGTTGGGAATCAAGCCAGCAGCCTTGACCTGGTTGTACTTGTCCACCCATGCCTTTGGCAGCGTGTCGGCAGTGGGCGACGTGGCGCCAGGCGCGGGGTATGGCGTGCCCGTGCCTGGTGAGACGGTCGTCTGCTGCCGTCGCTCGAGACCGTCACGCTTCATAGCCATGGGCATCATGTCGTGAAGGTCGCCACAGCGCCGCTTGGTGTGCGGATCCCGGGCAACGGGTGCATCTCTGGTGGCGTAGAAGGGGTCGCGCTTCAGCAACTCGAGCTGAGGGTCGCCACCCGTCCAGAGCTCGACGGGACCGCTTCGGCTGTCGTGGCGACGGATAAAGAGATCGGCAGCCGGATGGTTCTCGTTTGCCACCCGGGCGGAACCCATCGACGTGGCCAGGGCCAGGAGGGCCGTGGTTAGGGGAATAAGCTGCATGGTTGGCTTGAGCAGGATTCCAGTTGCCTGACGAGGCGGTGAGGGGTTGATGTAGAGACGTGTGCCTCCCTTTCAATGAAGAAGAAAAGTCAAGAGAGAGAGAGAAGGAGAGACGAGGATAGGCGGTTGGAACAAAGGAGGGTCGAAGAATTCAGTTGACTAGGCTTTGAGTAGGTGTCGTAAGGACCAGGACCCCTTTTGCGCTCTATGAAATTTCCGAGCCCCTATGGGAGCCCAAGCAAATTTTGATTGAAGAAGAACACAGGACCTCGGAGGCCCGCGCCGCCGCTGTCGATGCCATCCTCATCTATCTTCTTCCGCTAATATGCGTTCTTCGACTGCTGCGCTCGCATGCATTGGCACTGCACAAACAAAAGAAATCGAGATCCAAGCTTTAAACTAGGAAGAAATTAGGTGGAGGGCACTGTATTCCTATAATAGGAAACAGCTGCGACAAAGTGCCTGATTGAAAAGGCTTGGCGCAGGATGGCTTGCAGCCAGGCCCACAACTTAGGAGGCCCAAAAAGTAGGTTTCCGTTTCGGTCCACGGAAGGATTCAATGACACAAGTTGGATTCTCAAGCACGTGAGAAAGTGTCGATGACCGATCCATCCCATCAACGGAGCGGATCCGTGCGGCGCGACAGATTCTCAGCTGTCATTAGAACTAGACAACAGACATGCCAGGCCGACGACCGCTTTTTGGTGGGGCCATCGAGGCAGAGGTACCGTCGAAGCTTATCGATGCGAGGTGAGGAGCGCGGAGATCTTTCTGTCCGCGCGCTTGCTGAACGACTAGAGACGCGGGCACGCACAGCGAGCTTCGCCAGGTGCCCGACACGCAAGAGGTGCTCTTGAGCCCCGACTCAGACGTGACCCTCATCGTCGAAGTTTTGCAGCGAGTCGACAAGGATGACCTAGGAGAGGCGATTAGGTGCGGCTATCTTCTTTGTTGCTGCGTCGTGGAGAGAGTATCTGCTAATGCGATGAATACCACCCTCTAGCTTCCACTTCGACTCGCTCGCCCACGACAACTCCGCCTCGTCTTCGTCGGTGACGCAAATCTTTGCCCTGCCCGGCACCACGCCCTCGCCCACCTTCAGCCCCTCTTCGCTGTCCAAGGACACGCCCACGCCCTCGCCCTTGGCCCTCGTGGGCGAGCAGCAGGTGCCCAAGTTTGGCAAGCAGGAGCTCAACGACAGGGTCAGGATTTGGCTCGCCCTCTGGCGGCTGTCACCGGCAAAGAATGTCGACCTGGTTCTGAGCGTCAATGAGCCGCTCAAGGGCGACGATGTGCTCCAAGCCGACGACACCTCGTCTTCGTCAGAGGCAAGGGACTTGTTCGAAAAGGCCGTCACCAGCCTCAAGATTCAAGACTGGAACCTCTTCTCTGCATAAGGGCCAACGCTCCTCCTGTATAGTAGTGTTACTAGAATCATGACATTGCTACATTGTCTGCACTGCGCTGCTTTTGACGATCTAGAGCATGCAGAGCCCGACGGTGGCGAGGACCGATGCGCCAATGACAGTGTATCCAGTCGAGTACACGCCCTTCATCGAGAAGGCTGTTGGGAGAGAGAGACAGTCAGCCTCAATTTTTTGCGGTGCCCTCAGATTTTTCAACACTGACCTTTGCCGTAATCCCACAGCAAGTGACGGAGACCGTTGATGGAGTGGAAGCTGAAAGCGCCTGCGAGAGGTACTTTGACGAGGAGCTTGAGCCACACGGGTGCCATGGCGGCAAACTGAACGAGGTGAGCCGAATCAAGGACCTGTCCGACACCAGTGTACGGAAGAGCCAGGTAGGAGACCGCCCAAACGTAAAGCACTGCCAGAGAATTGAAACGAGTGGAAGAACACGATCAGACAAAAAAGCCATAGTGCAAGAGGGACGAAAGAAAAGAAGTACTCACGGGCGCTGACACCGGCACCGGTGATGCGGTTGAAGATCGATGCGATCCATGTGAGCTGGGGTTGGTAGATTGTGAAGTGGGGCGAGTTAGGGCGGAGGCTTCGCTGCTCATTGAGGAGCTTGAGGGCATCTTCGTGAGAGAGCTTCGTCGTGGCCACCTTGGACGTCGTGGCCGCAAACCTTTGCTGCTGGCGCATCTGCTGGGCCAGCACCAGGGTCCTTCTAACGGCCACCGACGCGGGGAGCGAGCGCGAGGCCATCAGGCCACCCTGACGAGCCAGCGAGGTGGGAAGGAGCGACGACATCGTTGGTGGTGATAAGTCTCCGGGTCGGAATGCGACGGCACTAGCTTTGTCCAATCATGGCGCGTCGCTTTGCAAATTGCCACGTGGGTTCAATAATCTCTCGCTCCATGGCTTTTCGCTCGCTCCTAAAGCATGGCGGCGTCAATCGCCGCCCAGTCGGTTTCCTGCTGTCGACGGACCTTAGTTCAATGATGGCCGCGCGCATCACGACGGACGATGTCGCGAATTGATGATGAAACAGGGACTCGACCTGGGGACGGCGAGATTGATTGAACCAGTTCTGGTACGAGACCGCCGTTCAGATGTGATGTCGCTTTGAAGGGCCGCACGGTGAAAATAGAGGCGGACATGGACATGTTCACACACAGAGCGCACGCCCCGCTCGCACGACCTCTTGTCTCTGAACGAGGAAGAAAGAGAGGGAAAACAAAATGAATATGTGACGCTGCCCGCCCATATCCCTCGTCTTTACCGTTGCCCCTTCAGCCATCGGCCAGCGACGGCCCTCAAGCCGATGAATGTTAGGCGAAAATGCCGACGGGCGAGTCGAGACAAGGAGTCAAGATCAGGAGGGGCAGAGGATCGAAATCCTGGGACGCCCCTAGCCTGTCCTTCGACCGACGTCTGTTACCCTGCGCTGACCAACTAGAGTGGGAAATGCAAGGACGGGGCGGGCCAGCGGTCGGTATCTGCGCCGAAACCCGTGGCAAACTCATCTACTGCGCGCGCGCGCACAGACACACCCAAGTCCTCGGCGAGAAGAAGCGGGCGGGCTTGAGGCAGGGTTTTGGCAAGCTTTTCAGGCCGAGAGAGAGGTGTTGTTGTGATTACATCGTTTACCCAGTAGTGTCCGACCGATGCACGCCACCTTCTCACTTCGTCATTGCCAAAATGCCGGCCGGTGTGTCTGTGGCCCCCAAAATGGCCGTGAAAGCGCCGCAGGTCGACTTTATCAACAAGGTGTCAATGTCCTACGTCGTCTTCTCTCTACCACCTCTCAGACCACCACTTTTCCTTAGCATTTCGTTGAGGATCGCCACATCCACTCACACACAACACAAGTGCCTTGCCAGATGGCGCCCGTCAGAAGGAGGTATACGAGCGCGCAACATCCCGTTAGTCGAGACCTGGGTCTGTACCGTGCCACTGGCAGAGCGGCGCACCGTCGAACGAGCCTGGCCCCTGGCGCCGACGCCCTGCTCAAGTGGCTCAAGGAGGGCAGGAGCGTCAGCAGTCGTGTCAGCCTTCCCTCTCTTGCACGCTTGATGGAGGAGCCTCCTGCGCACCCGCACACGCCCACCAGCTTGCCACCTCTTCGCACCCTCTGCAACAGTCCGGAGAACACCGTGTGTGCATCTGCATGGGAGAAGCAGCTGTGTCAACTGCCCTCAACGTCGACTGCACCAACGAGTGACGCATCGATGCTCTCGCCAACATCGAGTCAGAGCCATTTCAATCTTTGCTCGTCCAGCCGCGCTACGGCACCGTCATTCAGCAGCAGCCGCAACGGCACCAGTCCTAGCAACAGCACCGCCGACACCAGCACCGCCACTGCCACAAGCACCAGCACCAGCATTAGTACCAGCATAAGCACCAACACCAGCACTAGTCTCAGCACCAACACCAGCAACAGCAATAGCAACAGCAATAGCAACAGCAACAGTACTAGCACGCACACCCTGCAGACGGTTATCAGTCAGCCAGCGCCACAAAGCGATGACTACCACCGAACACAAGAGCAGTATCATCGCCAACAGCAAAAGACACACCCAAAGCAACAAGCCCAGCTGCATGCACCTTTGGTCATTAACATCGCCGAGCTCGAGACGACGAAGCGAGCCGTAATCTACCGTACAGCGAGGCATACCGTCAGCCGGGCACGCTACGCCACCTGCGCAGACAAACGGGGCTCCATTCCTGGTCAGTGTATTTTCAGCCACACGATAGGGGTGTTACTCTCTAGCAGCATAAATCCAGACTAACGCCTCTCTTCTGCGTTGGCCCCGGCAGTGTACGAGTATGAGGTCGATGGCAACGTCATTATGATTGACATGGAAAATTCCTATGTCCACCTGTCAGTCACACGAGCTCAAAGACCGAAGCGAAGGCTGACAGTTTCATCCTGTGATACAGCACGGGTATTTGCAAGGCGATCGGGCAGATGAGAGGTAAGGATGTGGTTCGGAGAAGAAAGTGTCAGGAAGAAGAGGCTCACTCGCGTCCGCCACAGTGTCGACGGCCGAGATCGTTCGCCTGGTGGAAGCATTGCCAGAGCTGTCGCCTCACATCCGTAAGGTGAGCACGGCTCTAATCCTTGCAGGGGAATCCACGACTGAAGTTTAGGTCATCTCATCGCAGGTCCGAGGTGGTTTTCTCAAAATTCAAGGAACTTGGGTAGCCTTCAAGCTGGCCTACCAGCTGGCCAGCCGCATTGCCTGGAAGATTCGACAAGACCTCGTACCAATCTTTGGACCGCGGTTTCCCGCGCAGTGCCTAGCGCCCAACGATCCTGGCTTTGGCGAGCTGACTTTAACGTGCAATCGACGAAGCAAGCGAGGCACTGCTCCACAGACATCCTGCTTTGGTCCACCCGCGCCCGTAATGTGAGTTCAACCTTCTATAGAGTCGTTCGAAGAGAGCTGACGATGGGCCAACCTTAGCTGGATCGACAATCAGATGGCACCTGAATCCAAAATCGTACCCCAGAACCTCAACGTCGGTTTCAACGATTCAGCAAGGTCAGACTGGAGAAGCGAGGAGACGCTCCATCTCGCAGCCGCTTCAGGACCATCTCCTGCACACTCGACTCTCGTACCTGTGGCTGAAAGGGCCCTGGAGATTTTACAGGGACGACCGCACAGTAATTACCACGATGATCAACGCCTCCCACAACGACAGTCACAATCGTCTTCACGAGAGATGCCGCTGTCTGTCGCGATCTCTGCCCCATGTCCCGCATCCCTTCAGACATCCACTGTTTCAGCACGTAGCGAAGGGGCAGAACAAGAGGCTGCTAGCCACCATCCAGCGTTTGCGACACCCGTCTACCTCAAACCTGCCACGATGGAACACATTACGCCAGTTGTCACTTCTCAGCCACTCACGAAGGTGCCGGAGCACAAAAAATTCCTGTTGAATCCTCCTTCAGCTCAAGACTACAAGTGTCATCAAGTTAGAAGCCTGTTCCCTCAGCATTCGCAGCCACAGGCGGCGCCATCGCAAGGCTCGGAAATTATTCCATCCATGCGACATGATCGTCGAAAGCAGGCATGCCTCACTGTGCTTCCCCTTGGCGACGAGGGTGCTGCCTTTAACTGCCTGAACAGGCTTTGACCCTTCTCGAGAAGACTTCTGCCTCTTGCCTCAAATTACTTCGAACCGCCAACGTACGAAGAACTGAACTGTTGACTTGTCATAATATACCTCGTCTGTCTCCGCAGAGTAGAGCGCTTCTTCTTTCGCCCCTCTCTTCCTCTCTGTCACCTGATTTCACACTTTGTACTCATTCCACAGCTTTGCGTGACTACTTGCGCAGCAGAAAATGATCCGTGTTCTCCCTTTCAGTCTGGTGGTAGCGTGCGTATACGGGTAACATCTCGTCCTTTAGATTTTAAACCACTCTGCGATCACCCCTCTCGACTTTGTCTCCAAACGGGCTCGGACCGGAGTAGAGGATCCTTGACGGCCTCTCGTCGTTCCACCAGCGACGGCTCAGGTCCAGCAGCGTCCTTCCTTGCGGCCGGACAGGCGCATTTCGGGGGTCCGTCTCCCAGAGATAGTAGGCAAATACGCCAGTCGCAAGGCCCAGCACGGGATCGGCGAGGCTGGCGCTCTGTCAGCTCGGGTGGTCTGTCGCAAGTGGAGAGAGATTGGCGTCCTACTCACCGGCCGACAAGGTACTTGACCATTATTTCCTCGAAATCGATGAGCTATGGACGTTCGTGGAGGCAAAGCAGCTCGATGTGGCCTAAAACAGTGTTGCTTGATCCTTTTCCCCGAGATCTAATCGGCTGCCGACGAGGCACATGGCATAACTCCACCGGGCGCCCCCCTCCACACACGCTCAAAATCGATGCCCGATCCTGGCAAGCCCACTTCCCCATCTTGGCTACGCGGGTTACAAGGACCAACCAAGCACGACGGCAATGTCGAAGACGGCAGCGATGGATCGGCCCGCGCCCCCACCGGCGCCCTCGCACGCTCAATTTCTCCTCTCGCAGACGCGCTCGTCGTTGGCCCATCTTCGTACCTGCGGCGCACTGGATGCCGCCACGTTCGCCGAGGTCGATCGGCTCCTGACGGGGGCCGTCCTCAAGGAAGAGACGCCGTCCGGTGCGGCAGCGACAAGGGCCGAGACGGAGGAGGAGAATCTCGGGCGGCGAAATGCGTGGCTGAGAGATACGCTCAGAGATACGTCCCTGCTTCCCACCCTCGTGGAGACGGCTTTGAACATCGCCATTCCTGGCCCGATCCTCAGCGACAATCAGAAAGAAGCGATCGTGGACCTGGTCGAGCGCTCCCAATCGAGCATCGCAGAAGCTGTGACGAATCCCAAGATACAGCGAAAGGCACAGTCCGGCGCATACGGCACCGCCAAGTCCTCCTATATCGGCATCCGGAAGGGCCTCAATGCTGCCGGGCAGAGCATGAGCGAGATGGCGCGGAGGCGCGAAGAAGCGAGGCTCAAGGCAGAAGAGAAGAAGGCAGAGAAGGAAGGCAAGAAGTCCATGAAGGAAGAGTTGAAGAGGGAGCGCGAGGCGATCATCAAGCAGAGACAGCAGGACATGCTCGAGGGTTCCTCGTCCTCCGCGAGCCTTGGCACGATGGCGACGGCGGCTTCTACCGACTCGTCCGCGGCAAGGAGAGCCAGCGCCACCAGTCGTCCGGACTTGGTCACGAGTCCGACCGCCCTCTCTTCTGCGACGGCCTCCTCACGCGCGCCCAGCCTCATCCCGTCGCAAATGGAGCTTGGCATCGATCCTGACGAAGCGTTGATGGATGTAGACGGTAGCGCACTGGCCACGGTGACATGCAACCGCATTCCGTCCGCCGAGAACAACAGCGTGGCAGCTACGACCCAGTTTTCGCCCTGGCCTGGCCTCTTGCTCTCCCAGACGCTTGTCGCCATCTCCGACGAGCCGATCCCTCCCATTCGATTCGGCTTCGGGCAGATCCCTGAGGAGAGCAGCGCCAGCTCAAGCGTAAGCGTCCCACCACCAAGGAGGACCGCACCGCCGCCCGCTCGCGAGACTTCCTCGTCAGCTCCTCGACAGGACCCGGACCAAGAAACAGCCACGAATGATGATGAAGACGAAGATCAGAGACAGCAACAGCAGCGAGAAGCCAGACTCCTCTCGAGAGGTCCTCCGCCCGCTCCCGCCTCTGAACAAGGCTCGTCCACCGAAGGTCAAGCCCGGCGTCCCATTCAGAGTGGCTCTTCCCATACAAGCATAAGACCCCAGTCTCACGTACAAACGCCTACACCAAACACCTCAACACCACTTCCTCCGCCGGTCCGACCTCCTTCTCCTTCCACCGACCGATCACCACCTACTCCTGCCAAGAACGCAGCGCCTCCACCACAGTCGACCCAAGCACCACGGCAACAGCAGCCAGTCTCCTCTTTCACTTCGTCCTCATCTCACCCTCCTTCGACGTCGACGACGAACCAGGTTCAAGACGTGACCGAGCAGAAGAACAAGAGCTGGACCAAAGAATTGGGCCTGTAACTTTGCATTGGAAAGCAGACTTCTAGTGTTGATGAGCTTCTACCCACGAGTCGAGGACTTGCAATACATTTTTATCCACCGGGACTTGCTCCTGAGCTCGAAGCTTCTCAATGCACTTCCCCATGGCGCCCATCGCTGCTGCTCGGGACCTAGCGTCGTCCTCGGCGATGAACGAGAGGTACTCCTGTCGAGTCTTGCCAAGCCCGGCTTCGTCTTCGCTGAGCACCTGCCATGGGAAGACGGCGCTGTTTTTCTTGGCCTTGTTGCTGCCCCTAGCCAGCAAGTGATGCGCGACCACGAGCGGGTCCAGACCGCTCTTTGCCTGAAGTAGCTTCGCCCCTTCACCGTCGCCTGCACTTTCCTTCAGGCTAAATTTGGCCAATTCGAGGAACAGCATCGGTCTAAACGTTCTCAGAGCCTTGAAAGATTCTCCGCAGTCGGCCATTGTCAGACCACCTCCTGATCCTAGATCTGCGCCTCCGCCGGCAGAGGCCAGGAGCTGAGAAGCGGCAAATTCCAGCTCGGTCATGTCGGACGTCAACTTGAGCTTGCCTCCTTCTCCAAGCGGATGAAGCAATGAAGCTTGCCAAACAAACTGCTCCAAGGCGTACTTGGTCACTTGAAGCGTCCTTTGGGGATTTAACGAGGGGTCAGCCAAGAGGGACAGCAAACAGATACAGCGGCATTGTCCCCGTACCCACCAAGAGGCTTTCTCATTCCGTCCTACGTCGTACCGGCTAAAGAGCTGCTCACGGATGAACCAGAGCTTCTCTGAGAGCTCCACCATGTATGCGCTCCCAGACCCACTGACGGCGTCGGGCACAGGCTGGCCAAAGTCGACGTAATGCATCTTGTTGAAACTCTCGTCGATGTCGTCTTGCAGGTGACTGAGCATTGGCCCTCGCTGTTCGGTCTCGTAAAGGTGACGGACATGATCGACGAGGTCTTTGAGACTCTCTTCGATTACCTGAGGAGGAGCAGTGGACCGAGGATTGCCTCCCAGTCCATTCTGACTGGAGACCGCGACGTGGTCCGAACCAAGTAGTATTTGCAGTCCGACGAGGAGATGGTAGGTAAAGCTCGTCAAACCGGCATTGAGACTCTGTGCTGGTGTCGTGGCAGCTGCTTGAAGCGAATAGACAGACGAGTCTTTGATCTGCCTCGATTGGATCGCACTCAAGGCACTTCTGATTCCTTCTTTGACAGTGTTCACGACAGCGACGAGGAGTAGAGGATCGAAGCGAGCGCCATCAATCTCATCAGTAGCCACTCGGGCCAAGCCTTCTCCATCGGCTGCCGTGGGTAACTGCCTTGCTTCGGGCACAAGAGAGGTAGCAATGATGCCCTCGAAGCGCGACGAAGTCTTGGCGAGGTAATTCTGCTCGAGGTGCGAGACCGATCGCAAGACTGATATCGTCTCTGGGCTAGAGGTAAGGGAAAGGATATCAGTGCCATGGAGCGAGAAAGGGCCCGCAGAGAGGACACACACCTCTGCTGTGCATGCGTGTAAGTCGAGTCTGTATAGACAGAGACTCTCGCAAAGAATTCCTGAAAGAGCCTCAGGAGTCTGGGATAGCCAGAGGACAGCGTCGTCGACAGAAAAGCAGAACCCCTTGTCGCCTCGCGTGTCTGAACACTCAAGGCGCCACTCAAAGTGTTCCAAAAGATGGTGCTGGGCCGATCGCCAAGAACGCGCATGGCGTCGTCGAGGTAGTTACGACCGCTGACCTTGTCGGTCTTGAGGCTAAGGACCCTCTCGAGTGTATAAACTTTGCTGCAGACAGCACCCATCTCGTTGACGATGAGCGTCTCGAATCGACTCCACAAAGCATTGCTCCAGCGCTGAGCAACAGCCGACTGTGATGCAGCATCAGTCCCTGCGCCGGCTCCGCGTCTGGATCGATAGGAAGCATACGTGGCTGTCTGCTGCGTTTGCGGCTCTCGACTTCCGAGCTCTCTCGAGAGGCTATTCATGTCACATGCCGCCTTGACTCGGTCTCGAATGACGTCGGTGAGATCCGCCAGGAGGTCCCTGACGAGGTCTGCGAGCTGACCAAGGTTGAATGCCGTCTGGAGCGAGGTGCTCAGTAAGAGAGGAGAGAGATCGCGAAGTCCCATGACCACCATGTCCTCCATCAGGTCCGTCACCTTCTCTCGGCTTCTTTCGACAAGTGGCAGACACGCATTCACGAGATCGAGGCTCGTCAATGGTATCATGTCCTCGTCGTCTTCGTCGTCTTCTCCTTCTCTCGCATCTTCTCCGCCTTGCGACTTTGGCAGCAGCGGAGGCGGTCGAGGATGGACAAGGGCAGTGATTTCTGAGACGCTGAGCGCGGCCCTTGCCAGACCACGTCCCCTCTGCTCGCCAGCCTCCTCGTCCATCAAGTCTTCGTCCGCGACGCCGGCTTGCTGTTGCTGCTGCTGCTGCTGTTCTCCCTCGCCCTCTTCCTCCTCCCCCAGTCTCTCGAGCCTCTTTGCCTCGCTTGCTGTTCCCGCGGCCCCTCGAGGAGGAACAGCCATAAGGGCGTCCATCTGCGTCTGCAGACGCCTGACGAGTCGCACAAACTTCTCTGCGCGACGGACGAGCGCCTGAGCCTGCCTGATTTTGGCTTGCCTGAGCGCCGCTTGCCTGAGCTCGGCATGGGGCGTGGCGATGCGCTGGATGAGCTTGTCCCTGTGCGCCGAGAGTGCATCCAGCGCAGTCCGAAGCGTCGTCAGCGTCGGCCGGACGTCGAGGAGTGACGTGGTGTGCGCAAGCAGGTCGTGGGCGTTGGCCGTCACCTCGTCGCGGATCAGGCGATCAATGTCGTCGATGGCGAGGTTGAGGCGGCCGACTGCGACACTCACGTCGCCCTCGACATCGATGGCCTTGCTCGAGCTTGCTGTGGGTGCTTCGAGCAGGCGTCGAGTGGGCGCCGACGACGAGCCGATGCGATCCGGACCTGGTGGTCTTGCATCTCCGTCTAGCTCGGCCGGTGAGGCCGACTGGGGCGCTTCGATGATGAGGTTCGCATATGTCTGCGGATCATAGTCTGGCGCCAAGAAGGGTGCCAAGTCTGAGCAGACACACACAAACCCCGTCAGTGCCACGTCACATCAATCAAAACATGCAAGATACGAGTGACGCACCCATGGAAGAGAGGCCATGGGCTGTGGTGGAACGCCCTAGGATGCGCTCGAGCTCCCGTTGCTCGCTGCTGCGAGCGTCTCCCTTGCCATCGACGTTCGTCTCTGGCCGTGAAGGCCCATTCTCGTGTACGGCTGAGCCATTGAACCGCGTGAGGGTCGCTCCATCGGCCGCGGCCATCGGTCCTCCTGCTTCGTCGTCTATTAGTCTGAAGAAGAAAGTTGAGGCGCGCGGGCCACCTTTTCTTAATCTTGCTTGGACCGCCGCCGCGTGCTATCGAACGCAATGCTTTTTTTCTTATATGGACTCGACGGCTGGAGAACTCGGTGCGAGAAAAGGTTTGGATTGTATAAAGAGCAGCATGGAGACGTAAAGACACAGCTTGACATTAGAGAAAACCAGATTAAGAGCGCATTCATCCGATCAAACATCGTCGAGCTACTCGAGGTTGCAACGTCAGCAGAGAAGAGGGCGCCCAAATGGCCAAAACTCACCTCAACTTTAAACGAAGTAATCTGGGGCAGGTAGGCAGAGGCGCCCAAATCGACAATGTAGAAATCTTCAAAAACGTCCTTTCCATCGAAGCCCCCATGGACAAAGAGTCGGCTGTCCCGCAACCAGGCCTGGTGGTAGCCTCTCCCAGGAGGCTTGCTGCCACACACTCGCCTAGGTTCCCACTGAAGATTGACGAGGTTCAAGGTAAGAATCTCGGGCGTGTACGATATCGAGTCGTGGCCTCCAATGACGAAAAGATAGGACCCGACTTGCGTCGCCGTGTGGGCTAATCGGTTGTGGATCTCATCCGTCTTGACTTGATGCCAGACCTGGGTGTCCAGGCTCAGGATGAAAATGTCGTTGAAGCTCATGGAGCCGTCGCTTCCGCCAATGACGATGAGCTTGCCGTCGACGAGACTAGAAGTGTGGTAGCCTCTACCTATGGGAACTTTGCCCTTGCACTCCATTCTCTTCCACTCGAGTCGGTTTGGATCCGTCACGTCGAGGGTGCAGACGTCATTGAGGGCTCCTACGCCATTCCCTCCACCAAAGATGACTAGATTGCCGTTATACAGATTGCACGTGTGAGCTCGTCTTGGCGGCGGGGGCGTCCCGGAGACGTTCGGCTTGCTCCATTGTAGAGAGACGGTGTCAAAGATGTACAGGTCGTTGAAGTAGAGAGGCCCGTCACCTCCACCAAAGACGAACAAACGCTTGTCGACCATCGTGGCCGAGTGCGCTCGTCGACAGGGAGGCAGCTCGCCCGTCACTCTTGGCTTGGACCAGCACATCGTCTCGGTGTCGAAGCACCACAGTTCCCGGAAGCAGCCCTTGAGGTCGCACCCGCCAAACATCCACACGATTTCGTCGGCCAAGCTGGCTGTATGCGCTCGAAAACCTCGTCGCGGCACGCTGCCGTGGACCGGTGCTCGAGACCAGTACATGGTAGGCGGAGGTGCCTGAGGCTGATTGGACGCAGAGGGAAGCTGTGGCGCTGGTCGCATCGGATTCAACCTTGCGGACCTGCTGCCTGTAGAGTCAGCTACGCTACCACGCTCGACCTGGTTGCGCAGGCCAGCCATCGAGGCCGACGTCTTCACAGTCTTGCTGGCATCCCTCTTCGAGGAACCTCCCCTTGCAGCTGATCTTTCTCGAGACTGATTGTCTGACGAAGCACCTTCTCTGGAGGTCGATGTCGTGGAGGCGCCGTTGCCAGTCCTGAGCTTGGCAGACGGAGTAGGCACCGGCTGCGAAAGAGGGCTATTGGGTTGGCTCACGCTCCCATGCCCTGTATTTAGCAATGGAGCGGCGAGAGAGTAGCCTTGCGAAATAGTGTGATCTCTCTTCCCCAATGTGGCAGATGCGGGTGCTGAAGCAGGAGCAGGATCACCGTACATGGCGTGAAGGGGCATCGCGGCTCCATCGTGCCTCCCAAGCGTGGCGGTGCTCAAGTCGCCCACCATCGACGCGTCGTTGTCGCCTGGCAGTAGATCGGGCGTGCCTCGTGAAGCTTCAACGATGTCAAAGTCACTGGTCATGGTAGGCTCGCGAGGATGGAACTGATCCACGTCGCTATCTTCGCCATTGCCAATGCCATACCCACCGACGCGTGCGCTCAGGCTCGAAGTCGTCCGTGTCCGGTCGGTGCTCTGGCCCAACGTTTCCGTGTCGCCGAAACTATTATCGCCTTGTGATGGGCCAGCTCTCAACGTCATGCCGTGATTGGCTGGTGTCGTATACAGCGGCGTCTGCGAGAGAGAGTGGTGGCCAAATGAGTCCTTGTGGGACAAGCCTGTGCTTCGACTGGCCGAGGTATGCGGTAGCAGCGACAAGCCAGTCGGTGGCGCCCGACGAGGGGACGAAGCGGGGAAGGAGACGGAGGGTAGATCAGAAGCCAGGAATTGAGGCGAAGAAAGTGAATTAGCGGTTGCATGCATTAGCGGTGTCGAGGCGGCGGTGCTGTTGTCTGAAGAGAAGGTCGAGCCTGGGAGCGAAGGATTGCGACCCATGCCAATCACTTGGATCGACCCGAGTCGGTCTTGGCCGTCTGTCGCACCTTCACCGGACACGTCACCCGATACAGCCATTCCCGCCGCTCTTGCAGACCTTGCTGCGTCGTAGCCAGCGACGACGGCATCGTGGGCAGACCGTGAGTCTCCTACTTGGGAGCAATTTGAGGTCAATTTGGATGAGATTGTAGCATCGCAGGAAAACAGACGATGACCATCATGGACATCAATCGAGTCGTCGCAGTCGCGATACGGCGTCGGATCGGTGCGGTTGGCGGGGAATGTGCAGTCGAGATTGACCGTCGAAGATGGTTGTAGTGGCAAGGGAGAGCCACCGCGACGGATCAGCGTGGCGCGTTTCGACGATGGTCGAGGGGCAGGTTTCGTTGTCAAACGAGGATATTGGGGTCGAGGATGTGAATTGAGGTCAGCGGCAGCAGCGAGATCATCATCAACGATTGGTGCAGCGACCGCAGTGACGGACACCGGTGGAGGTCCGACGTAATTTTGGGAGGGTTCGGACGACGTCATGTGAAGAGATGGCACATGTTTGTCGGCCGTCGTTGGGCGCGTACGACGATATGGAAGTGTTGAGTTGCGCAATCGAGCGTCGGAGGGCAAAAGTGTTTTCGATATTGTGGACGATTCAGCAGTATTGGGACGAGGTCGTGGAGGATGGGAAGAGGATCGTCGTTTGTAAAAAGCAGACGAAGTACCGGCATCGGATTTGATGGTCGTCATCGAGGTGGAGAGATCGCGCAGACCAGGAGAGACGGGCAATGTTGTGTCGCCATCAATGAGCGAGCCATCGAGGGACGATGCGCGGGTGGGCGCGATGAGGTTGAGAGCAGAGAGGAGTTTCGTTTTGCGTGACAGCGGCATAGCATGTGTGTCCAAGTATCGAGCAGGATCGGCAGAGATGGAGAGGGGAGAAGAGAGAGATCGTATAAATGTGAGAATGTCAGCGGTGCTTGTCCTCCTGCCATAGAAAACATTGCAATCGAGCGATCCAAGCGCTCAATCTCATTTCCGGCGCCCCTTCGGCAGACCCTCGGCCGGGCTCCCTTTCCAATCGAATGGGTCCCAGCTGAAATCACCCATCTCTCGTCAAGCGAGCCGTGACCGAGCACTGGCTGGGAGAGGCGCAGCGCAAGGGAACTCAAGGAACCGCCAGGGCCCCCTTGCTATGCGGCAAAAACTCGAGACATGGCAGCGGTACTCGAGCGGCGACTTACCCGACGACTCCATCTTTTCCTTGATTTCCAGATGTCTCTCTCCTTCCGTACCGCTCGCGAGGTTCTTCCGATGCCAGCACCCAACGACTAGGCCTTGAAAGACGTTGAAATTAACGTAGGTATACCTTGATTTTCTGACCGCCGAGTGTGCCGGCACCTATCCTCCTCAATCGATTACTGTCGGCCTCCGGAGTAGGTGACCAGGTCGTGGGTGTAGCTTGTAATTAAGATAAGACGGAATACAGATCCTTGTTCAGCTTTTCGTAACGGCACTTCTTCGTCAGAAGCTTGATTGCAACGCTGTGCTGAGCCCGATATCGTCGCCTTCTGTCGCGGATTGCCCGAGAGAGAGGCTTGGGCCCCGGTCACTTGCAATATCCTCCGAAGCTGCTAATGTAGCTACTCAGATCGAGTCTTCTGGACCATAGGTAATCTCGCGGCACCAGCGCTTCGGTGAGGAGATGGCTCCAGCAGCGTGACGGGGCGCGGGCCCTATCGAGTACTGGCTCGCCCGGGCGAGGTTCAGGTGGGAAAAGAAGGTGGTGTGGCCTCCTACAATTTAGCGCCTTTTGAACAAGCAAAAGTCCCAAGACGCGTTGAGTTGGCCGGCTCGTTCGTCTCCCTTCTGACTGATCCACGCTGGAGACCGCCGACGGCCATCGCAGCAAGCCATGGAAGCGACACCAGCGAGCAGCGTCGAGGCTTCGGCGACTGGCCCCGTCCAGTTTCGTGACGACCAGACATTCGACTGGGAAGCTTACATGTAGGTGGTGCTGGTGCTTGCTCTCCATGCGGTTCTCGACCTGGCAAAGCTGAGGCCTCTTTCTTCCCTCTCCCCCTTCTTTGTGCGCACACAGCGCCAATTACCAAGGTGAGCGAGATCGATTGCATACATCGTCCTCTTGGCCGAAACTGAGCGACAAGTCCTGCAGGTCGCACCCGTATTCAGCGTCTCCTCTTCCTTGCATCGCAGTCGCCTGCCTTGCGGAAGCCATGTTCAGAGGCCGCTCTCCACCTCATCACCTCCTCCACAAAGGATGTCAATGCCTATCATCAGGCCCTCGCCCTTCGCAATACGACAGCCCATCATGACCAGGCAGCCTTGCCCCGTGATCAGAGGCTGCCAGCCGACACAGCTTGGATCGAATCCACCGAGCGCAGCAACAGGGCCGAGTCGCAGAAGCTGGACCTCGAGCTGAGGAACTACACCAACAACCTCATCAAGGAGAGCATTCGGGTCAGTGCCCTCCCCAGTGTTTGGCTCCGCTGCTTTTGGCTGAAATCCCAGGAACTACCAGATGGCGCACAGGGATCTGGGAGACCACATGAGAGCAACGGGCAATTTGACCGATGCGCTCAAGTGCTACATGAAGACGAGAGACTACTGCAGCACGAGCGAAGATGTCGTTGAGATGTGCATCAATGTTATCGAGGTGAGATTCTTCTGTCATTCTAGTAGCATAGGAACGAAGGAAGTTGACGCAGAAGCGGCGCAGGTTTCGCTGGAGCTTCAACAATATGGCAATATTGCCACATACGTCTCCAAGGCAGAGGGTCTTCTCGACTCGTACAATCCCAACGCCGCCACCTCTTCCTCGGCAAAGGCTAGCGGATCTGGCTCGGTCCAACCTGCAAGCAAGGGAGGTACGACATCAGGCGCTGATGCCATCGGCGCCCTCTTCCGCGCCGGCGGCTCGGCAGGCCAGACGAATGCAGCCACCGTTTCGGCCCTCTCTGCCCAGCTCTCCGCCGGGGGTGCTGGCCAGACTTCAGCACAGCGCGAGGCCGAAGTGCAGAGCAAGAAGCAAATTGCAAACATTGCTGCCAAGCTCAATGTCGCCCAGGGTATCGCTGCTCTGGGTCAAGGGAGGTACGCGGCAGCGGCCAAGTGCTTCTTGGTCGGTGACTCAGCAGCGCCCGACGCATACACAAGCGTGAGTAGCTCCTCGACCATCACTGATCAGCGTGCTTATACTGACCTGAACCTCTGACAGATGGCCTCACGAGCCGACGTAGCCCTCTACGCAATCTTGTGCAGCCTCGCAATGTATGATCGCAAGAGGGTCCGAACCGAAGTCGTAGAGCGACCCAGCCTGGGTGCCTTTCTCGAGCACGAGCCGCATGCCCGCGAGCTGCTCGACAGCTTCTATGCTTGCGAGTACAAGAAGACGCTTGAGCTGCTGGACCGCCACGAGGCGCGCTATCTCGTCGACGTGCACCTGGCCCGCCACTACCTCGACCTGCGCCGGTCCATCACGGACCGTGCCCTGCTGCAGTTCGTGCAGCCCTTTGATGCCGTCAAGCTCGAGCGCATCGAGCAGGCCATCTGGTCCGACGAGCATGGCGGCGCTCGTGCGGCCAACAAGGTCCTCGATCTTATTCAGCAGGGCCGCATCGACGGAAAGATCGACTGGATAGCGAAGGTGGTCAATGTCAGGAAACCAAATGTCCGCCAGGATCTCTTCGAGGAGGCCTTGAAGAGCGGGCAAGAGAGGATGGACTCGGCGAGACGCCTTGTCTTCCGCATGAGTCTGGTCCAGAATGGGTGGGTACAAAGTGCTCTCTTCATTGTGGCCTCTGGAACGTGCTGCTGACTTTGCAAGGGCAGCCTCGTTGTCAAGACGCCATATGACCGCCTCGACCGCTAGATGTTGGATGAGAACTCAACCATTTACTGTACCATACCTAACACACAATTCACACATACACACACTCTCGAGTGCTTTGCGTATGATGTTTGTCTTATGATTGAAAGAGAAAGGAGGATCATGGCCACACGAGTGATGGTCGAGGAGAGCAAAGACGTAAGCTTCCCCTGGAGTTTTAGATGATGTTGCTGCTGATGCTTCGACGTGTGCCTCCGTCGATGCCAGGGCTGGTAGATGGATAGAAAGTACAAGGGTGGGTGAGGAGAGCGCGGGTCCTACTGCTTACGCCGAAACCTTCTTGGCGGCCGTTCCAATGATTCGCCTGCGCTCCTTCTTGAGGAGCATGACGTTGAACCGGTCAAAGTCGGACATCTCTCGCTTGAGCTTGTGAGCCTGCCTCTTCTTGGCCCAGGTGGTCGACGCCCACTTCTCGGTGATGCCCTCCTGCTCAAAGTACTTCTTGACCGTCGAGGTGCCGGCAGCGCGGGGCAGCTTGCTGACGACCAGAGGGGTCAGGGACATGTACCGGTAGCGGAAAGCCTGACGGGGGACGCCAGTCGAGGGGCCGTCAATGATAGCCTTGTTGTGGTCGATGATCTCGACGATGACGGCCAGCTTGCCAGCCGACTCGCCCTCGTTGACGATGACGACGCGGCCGACCTCGACGAAACGCTTGAAAGCCTCCTTGGCGGGCATTGTGATGGTCTGAGGAATCGAAGAGTCAGCATTTCGTGTACTTTCTGGTCCAATCTTCTGCGAAAAGTGCTTCTCGACGACATCAAAGCTGCCTAAGACTCCTCATCGGCACCAGGACCTTCTGCGAGTTGCCTTTGGCGCCTACCAGGACATAAATCCTTCGAGGTACTTTCCCCCTAGAGGCCAGCCGCCCATAGCTCCCAGATAATAGATCGGGCGGCCTTTCCATTCGTTCCCGGCAAACGCCATTACCCCTCCATGCATCGTCCTGATGTATCCTGCTCGCCTGCATATGCTCTCTGACCCAGGCCAAGGTTCGTCCCAAATGAGCGCGCCGCCTCCGGCTCCCTCCTTTCCCATCCCATCCAGCAATGCCGTACGCAGCTTCTGACCGCATAACCAACGGCGTCTCCACGCACTGGTCCCACATCATCGAGCACTACTACTAACCTTTGTCGAAAGGAGGGTGATTGATGGCTTGGACGTCGAATCGAGAAGCGGCCGTATTCAACAGCTCCAATGAGGCTCCATTTCCTCCGCAGCTCTTCACGTGTCTGCCAAAGGCCACGTGTTTTTTAATTTATGTATTTTAAAATACCTGAATATTTTCTGCCCGACTTCGATCAGTCAAGGTTTGTGGAGGGCTGACGATTCAATTCTAAATGGGCGGTGGTAATGGTAATGGTATTTGCCAGAGACAGGGAATTACAAGTTCTCGAAGAAGCTCAGGTCATCGTTGGTGAGGCCTGTCCCTTGACTGAGCTTTGCTGAAAGCTTATGTGCCTGCTGTGCAGGGGGAGAGGTGGGGACTGAAGGAGCCGAGGGGGGCGGTCCAGCATTTCGCCAGCCTGGAGGTGGGGGAAGAGCAGAGCCAGAATTCTTCGACTCGTTCGACGAGGACACGGAGCCGATGTTTCTGTTCATTTGTACAGAAAGGGGCCGGCTTGCACGAGGAGGGGGAGGGAGGGAAGGCGAGGTTGTCCTTGACGAGGAAGCCTCGACAATGTCCGTCTTTTGCGGGAGAGGTGGTGGCTTGGTCGAGGAAGCAAACACTGTGTGCTCGTCGTATCCATCTTCGTAATGACGATCGTCTTCGTCCCTGTATGCACCGAAAATCCCCTGGCCCGATGTTGTGTTTCCATAGCTTTTTCCCTCCTCCTCTGCGTCGTCCTCATCGTAGTCGTACTTTCCCTTCGGCCGGCGAGGAGGGTCACCAGGCCTTCGTCCAAATGCAATCCCAATGCCAGAAGTCGTTCTATTTTGAGGTTGGGGCCGGCCTTCCAGGAGGCTGTGATCGAGCGCAGCAGTCGTCCTATCGCTTGGTCCGCTCCAACCACGCTGCCCAACGGATGGACTTGACTCGAACCTTTCAAAGTCCCCAAATGCATCCATCGAACCTGGAGTAGCAGCAGAGGCAACGCTGCCGCCAGAGGCGATGCGGTCTTGTTGCCATTGCGGTGCACCTGTCGATGCTCCAGGCCGCTGTTGGACGAAAGACGACTGTTTTGATGACGACGAAACCGACTGTGAACGATTCAAACCGCTCCCCTGCCTCTGCTGCTGCGTGAAGGTGTCAAAGTCGAGAAGCGACTGCCGATTGGCCGGTGCTCGTGGAGGACCAGATAGTCGTGGAGGGGGCATCATAGTTTGTTGTGTAGATGCTTTCGTCCCCACGCCCGCTCGGAATGAAGAAGAGGAAGTGGTCGCAGCTGTATCGTTGACGAACTTGAGCCAGTCTTCCTCTTCAGCCGCATTCATGCCTGAAGGCTTGCTCGCTTCGAGTTGATTCGTTTCTACGCTCTCCAGCCAGGACAAATCGTCTGCCGTCATGCCCTGCTGTGACTTCTCGCCCTTGTTTGTGTTCTCGGTTTCTGCCTTTCGCCATCTACCAAAGAGCCGAGCCACTGTCGAAGGAGGCTGCTGCTGCGTCTCAGCCTGTTCCTTGCCGTTTGGAAGATTGCTGCTGGTATCATCCCACTCCAAGCCCGTCTCCTCTGTCTCGTACTCTTGGTCTTCGGGATCCACGGCGCTGACGACGGGCGGCGGCATGAGATTTTGTCGGATGGCACCGAGCCTGGCCTCGAGCCCCGCCGTTAAACCTCCTGCAGGCTTATCGCCAGTGTCTGCTGCTTGAATAGAGCCCATACCTCCCGAGGGTTGCGAAGCACTGGAACCAGCAATGCCACCACCACCACCCCCACCACCGCTAAAGAGGCCACTGAAGAGCCCTCCCTGGGCGCCGGCCGCCGGTTTCTTACTCGTCGTCTGCTCCCAACCTGGACCTTGCGTCGGGCTCGAGGTTGAGCCAGCGGGCGAAGTGAGAGAAGAGGTCGATCGTCCGTGATTTGAACCGCTGCCGAGGTTGTTGCGCTTCAACGAAGGGGCCTGCCAGAGCTTTGGAGCAGGCTTGACCGACGGAACCTCCACCGCTGTCGCCGACGTCTCGGCTCGTTCTGATACTGGTTTGCTGTCAGCCTCTCCTTCGTCGACCTTTTTCGGATCTTGCTGAGTGGTACTGCTGCTAAGTTAAAGTGAGAAGAGGGAAGCAAAGCGAATCGGCGAACATCAGACTACTTACGGCTTAGTGGCTTTGCTGAAGAAGCTTCTCCAGCCCGTCGAAGGAGCCATGACAGCCTCGTCCTTCTGCTCTTCACTGCCCTTTTCTTCCGCCTCTTCCTGGTCCTGCGTTTCCTCTTGGTTGGCTCTGTTGACACTCTCGAGCCTTTGGGCGATGTCCCTGATCTCCTGCTCGCGCTCGATTTTTGCCATTCGCGCCGCTGCGCCTGATCCCCACGGGTCGTCGGGGTCGACCATGGTACCTGCCTCTTCCGGTTCCTTTACGATGTGCATCCCCGCACCATTCTCCGCCTCGTCTCGACCTGACCCTGAAGCGAAGCCGGATGCCCCTCCTCCCCATGGATCGAAGCTGTTGCTTGTGCTGCTCAGTGATCGACTTGGATCTGGTCTTGAATCCTCCCCCTCCTCCTCGCGAGCGAGCCGTGGAGGCGAGGTTGAGTCTGACGGTGAGTGTGGTTTGAAGGATCCTGACTCGGCATCCTCGGATCGTGTTGCTGGCTGTTTTGAGGCACGGGAGGAGGCGCCCGTATCTGCCCACGGGTCCTCATCGACATCGGCCGTCGCTAGCGCCGATGGTCTGACATTGATGGGCGAAGGCGGGTCCACCCGAGGCTTGACGACATTGCTGTCATCGACACCAAAGCCTCTGCTGCTGTCGTCAGCCCAAGGGTCCATGACGAGCACGCCCACAGAGTTGCGGTTGCCGCGATCCGATCGCTCTCGTTTGGCGTTGGTGTTATTTTTCGCCGCGTCGTTTACGTGCCCTGCCTAGAGAGGTCTGTCTGTCTCTCTACGGTGGAGGCTGGCTGCACAGTTATTTTTGCCTTTGACCTCGATTCGACTAGGTAACAGTCAGTACTTTACACAGTACAGACAATAATAACCAGAACGATGCTCATTTGCCGGCTTACATCCCTCGTCCAAAAACTTCAGAGCTCAATGAAGACGTCTACAGCAAGGCGCTAGGATTGTCACCACAAGCTCACGACAATATCACGTCCAGCAGGCAGTAGTTCTAAGGTCTGGCGCACCAACGAGCCCTAGAGTCCGAAAGCGAAAAGACACGAAACGAAACGGGAGAAAAGGAAAAATTCAAAAAAACCACCCAGAGGAAAAAAGGCCAAATCTACGAAGACCGAAGACCGTCGCATCGGCCGCGCTCTAAAAGCCAGGGTGAGCGAGGCGTATTACACACTACTCTGGCAGACATTCTCTTGTCCGCGCGCCCGTCCGCCTGGTAAGCAGCGCCTCTCTGTGTCTGTCACGATGCAGGCAGCCACTCCTTCCACTTCGACGGCTCCGTCAGCTGGCTCTACTGCCATGACGTCTCTGATGCTGTATACGCACAATGTCGCGCGCGCCCTCAAGCCTTCCACCGATGGCGAGCTGGCACACGCGATCCACGAGACACTGCACTACGCTCTCGACGGGGACGAGGCCGACTGGGCTGCCGGTGCCGATTCGCGCGCCAGCACTACGCCATGCGGTCCAGATCAAGGAGCAACAGCAGCTTCAGGATCAGCAGCGGCTGAACCTGGGTCGGTCCGGCCAGGCTTCTTTGCAACGGGCGACGACGAGCGGCCCTTCATCTCGTACGCATGGAACGCGAAGAAGCGACAGCTCACCCTGCCCAACCCAGTCACCGTGGTCAACCCGACGCTGATGGACCCTTGCGCGCCCGACTGCAACACCCGCGACTCTTTCGACGTCACGGCCAAGTTCTTTTTCCTTGGCGAGGAGGATGACGACATCGGCGATGAGGCAAAGGACATTGGGCCCCGGACAGAGTGGATCGAGGAGGCCTTGGAAAAGTTTACTTTGGCCACAGGGCTGGCCACGGTGGACACACTCATCATCGCCTTTCCTGGAAAGGACCTTGACGGCGTGGACCGGAGGCGACGGCGGCCTGAGCACACTGCTTCGGCCAACGGCAATGGCGTAGACGACCGGCGGCAAAAGCTGCAAAGGGACGTGTCGGCCATCGCAAAGGTCTGGCAGCAGCTGTCACCCAACCCGAGAATACTGTCAATGGGCCTGAGCGATCTCTCTCTCGAAGCGCTCAACCTTCTCTTCCAATCGTTCAATCCAGCACCACCACCGGCGCCTGAGACGGCGTTGCTGACGCCCAGCAGAGCAGCTCTGGCGACAGAAGACAATGACAGAGGAGCAGCCGCTGGCTCTAGCGGTAGCAGCACCGTTGGTGGGTCGCTGACGAGCGTAACGTCAAGCATGGTATCGGAGGCTTTCGCCGGCCAGAGCGGCAGCTCAGCTAGCAGCGCGTTCAGCACGCCAAAGTCGGCCATGTCGACCATCCCGATCCCATCTTCGCCCTCCTCTCCCTCTGTCTCGTCGAACCAGCAGCGCACAGAGCTAGGCGACGGCGCATTCCAGGCCTACCGGCTTCCGAGCCCCACGAGACGGCCGCGGATTCACACGATCAATCTCAAGGAGCACGGGGGCTGCACAGATGGGCGATGCATAGATCGGGAGCTGGCAGAGTGGTGCAAAGCCCAGGGCATCCTCCTTGTCGCGCACAACGATCAGAGGGGTGAGTCACCGCCTACACGCGCAAGTGTCAAAGGAGTCTGCTTTGCTGATCTGTCCTCTTTGCTTTTTGGTCTGGAAATAGACATCCTGCCAGCGAGGACACTGCCGAACCTCATGGCCGAGTTCAAGGGCAAGTTCCCACACTGCGGCAGCCAGCCTCTTTCCACGCCAAGGCTCGCGCCGAGGTGGTGCTTCAAGTACACGGTCCTCATTCGCGACCGAGGCGTCCTGGCCGACAAAGGGTGCGTCTCGCCAGCCTTTTCTTGCCCTCATACCTGCTCCCACTTACATCGATCTTGCCTTCTTCCGCAGCTTCATCCTCTACTCGGACGTCATTGCCGATGCCCACCTACAACCATAGACGAAAACAAAGGGGGGCTTCCGTTGCGCAAGAGGAGCAGATCCGAGCACATACACAAACACACACAATGATTCTCACACCTTCCATCCCAATCTTGTTTGCCATGTTGAATGCGATGTAATTGGAATGCTTGTCGTTTACAGATGGAGATGTGTTGGAAAAAGAGAGAGGTACCCATCGTTGAAGGATAGATCGAAGGGTCTGGTTGGAGACCCTTTTTGGAGAGAAAAAAACATGGTCACCGTCCACGTCATGAGCCACAAAGACAAAAGAGAAAAAAAGAGAAAAAAAAGAAAGGAGAAACACAGAGGAAAGAAGAAGAAGGAAGAAGCCGAGGACCCTAGGAGCAGTTGATGCTTCCTTTCAGGCCTCACAGAGGGACAAACCAGCGCAGAAGGGAGGGAGAAGAAGAGGAAGACGAGCCCTCTACTTGGCCAGCTCCGAGCGAGCGCGCTTGGCTGCCTCGACCATGTTCTTGCACTGGGCGGCCGCCTCGTCCCACGACCTCGTCTTGAGGCCGCAGTCGGGGTTGCACCAGAGGCGCTCGACGGGCAGGTAGGCCGAGAAAGCCTTGAGCCGGTTGAACATCTCCTCCGATGTGGGAACACGGGGCGAGTGGATGTCAAAGACACCAGGTCCAATGTCGTTGGCGTACTCAAAGTTCTGGAAGACCTTGAGGATCTTGGCGTCCGACTTGGAGTTCTCAATCGAGATCATGTCGGCGTCGAGGTCGAGGATCGACTGCATGATCTGGCGGTTGGCAAAGTCCGAGTAGCAGAAGTGCGACACGATCTGCGTCTCGTCACGGACGCCCGACGTCGACAGGCGGAAAGCAGCGACGGCCCAGTCGAGGTAAGCCTTGTGCTCGGCCTCGCGGAGCGGGAGACCTTCTCGGAGCGCCGGCTCGTCCTCCTGAATCGAGCGGATACCAGCCTTCTCGAGGTCGTTGACCTCGTCGCGGAGGGCGAGGGCAATCTGCTTGGCCTGAATCTCCTTGGAGATGTCGGCACGGGGGAACGACCAGTTGAGAATCGTGACGGGGCCCGTAAGCATACCCTTCATCGTCTTCTTGGTCAGGCTCTGGGCGTACGACGACCATCGCACCGTCATGGCCTTGGGCCTCGAGACGTCGGAGACGACAATCGGGGGACGAACGTAACGCGAGCCGAAGGACTGAACCCAGGCGTTTTGGGTGAAGGCAAAGCCGTCGAGGAGCTCACCAAAGTACTGCACCATGTCGTTTCGCTCTGGCTCTCCGTGGACGAGGACGTCGAGGTCGAGGGCCTCCTGCTTCTCGACGACAAACTTGATCTCGTCCTCGAGGAATTTCTCGTACTCCTCCTGGGTGATCTCGCCCTTGTTGAAGCGAGCGCGGTACGATCGGATCTCCTTGGTCTGGGGGAACGAGCCAATGGTCGTGGTGGGGAAGAGGGGCAGGTTGAGGTGCTTGTTCTGGACCTCGCGGCGCTGCTTGAAGGCAGACTGGCGCTTGAGGTCTTCGGGCTTGACGTTGGCCAGACGCTGGCGAACAGCGGGGTCCGAGTTCTGCTCAAAGTCGCGACGAGCCTTGATGCTCTTCTCGTTGGCCGACAGGATGCTGCTGGCGCTGCTGGGGTCCTTGAGGGCGGCCGTAAGCGTGGCAACCTCACCGCACTTTTCCGTGGCGAACGAGAACCAGTCAATGACCTCGGCCGAGAGCTTGTTCTCGTTCTTGACCGTGATGGGGGTGTGGAGGAGCGAGGAGCTCGAGGCGATGATGACGCGGTTCTTGTCGCCGCCGAGGAGCTCGACGGCCTTCTGGGCCGTCTTGAGCGCAGCGTTCAGGTCCGTCTTCCAGACGTTCCTGCCCGAGACGAGGCCAAGGGAGAGGACGGTCGTCTTGTTGGCAAAGTGGGGGACGACAGTGTCGATCTGCTCGGGTGCTCGGTCAAGGTCGATGTGGAGACCAGCGACGGGGAGGTCCTTGACAAAGTCGAGGTTGCTCTCGAGGCGGCCAAAGTAGGTGGCCAGGAGCAGCTTGACACTGGGCGCAGCCTTGGAAAGGGCGGCGTAGGTCGACTTGAACTGCTCGGCGTACTGGGCAGCCCTGTCCATGCAGAGGATCGGCTCGTCAATCTGGACCCACTCGGCACCGGCCTGGGCGAGCTTCTCGAGCAGCTCGGCGTAGACGGGCGTCAGCTTCGAGACGAGCGAGACGGGGTCAAACTCCTTCTGCTGCGCGTCGGCGTCGGCCTTGGAGAGCGCCAGGAGAGTGATGGGGCCCACGAGGACGGGGCGGCCATTGTAGCCAGCCTGCTTGGCCTCGACAAAGTCGTCGACGGGCTTGGTGTCGTTGAGACGGAAGTTGGTCTTCTCGGAAACCTCGGGGACGAGGAAGTGGTAGTTGGAGTCGAACCACTTCTGCATCTCCGTCGCCGGCAGGTCGACCTCGCCCTTCTGGTGGCCGCGGGCCATGGCAAAGTAGGTGTCGAGCGGGTTCAAGCCCGACTTGGCGTACTTGTCGGGGATGATGCCGAAGGTGTTGGACGCATCAAGAACATGGTCGTAGAGGGTAAAGGTGCCGCTGCGAAATAAAAAAAAAACCGTGTCAGGTCACACGACAGTAAAGATGCTTCAATCCACCGATGAGACTTACGTAGGAACGACATCAACGCCCTGCGACTTGATGTTCTCGTAGGTCAGGAGCCTCTGCTCCTTGGCGACCTTGAGGAGCTCTTCGACGGAGCTCTTGCCGGCCCAGTAAGCCTCGAGGGCCTTCTTGACCTCACGCTTGGGGCCAATGCGAGGGTAGCCGAGAACAGCGGAGCTGAGCATGAGGAAAAGGGAAAGAGTGTGTGCAGGAAGTAAGCAAAGAAGAAAGATTCGCGCGGAATGCAGAGGCAAGAAAAAGGTGACTCACGACATCTTTGCTAGGACTCGGACAGGGAAAGAAATGGTGTGTCGTGGTAGAGAAGAGAGGAACGACACTGTGTGAGAGAAGAATGCAGAAGACAGGGCGCCCGAAGAAGAAGAAAGCGCAGAGTGAACTCAACACGTGTCTGCACTAAAAGACTACATTCAAACATTTCGCATTAGCCCGAGGTGGGAGCTGCTTTCAGCCGAGCTTTAATCTCTTTTGAAAATCTCGCTTCGTGGAGAGAGCACAGAACGTGGGCAGAAAATTGCAACATAAGGACAAGGGAAAGTAAAGCTATCGGGCAGAGTAAGTGACTATATAAAAAATACAAATTCAGGAGCACGGTATGCAATGCGAAAAGACGGTGAAAAGAGAGGAGAGAGTGAGAGACAGAGACAGAGAAAGAGTAAGCCGGAGAAAGGATGATCAAGTCATGGCCATGTTGAAGCTCTGGTGAGGTGAAGGCAGGCGATGTCTTGGGCTCTTGCGGTCGAGCAAGCCAAGGAGCTTGTGCACCGCTCCCTCGTCCACCTCTACGCCGCGGCTCGGTTCGCTAGAGTTGGAATGGCTGGACGGGGAGCGCGAGGGCCTACTTGCAATGGCACGAGATACGCTGTTGGAGTTGTGCGAGACATCAGAACTGTGTGAGAGACGGCTGTCGAGGCCATCATCGGAGCCTGTGGGTGATCGGGCAGCGCCAGAGCCGATGGCATCAACCAACTCTTCGAGCTCTTTGGCACTGGTCGACAAGAAGGCGGGGTGCTCTGCGAGGCGAGAGTAAAAGCCGCTCGGGGTGAGCGACTGACGTCCGACATTTGTGATTCGAGGCATAGCATGCGACGAGGTTGGCGATGCTGCCGTGAGCCACGAGTGACTGCTTCGCTGCGACGGATCTTGAGATGGCGGCTGAAATCCCAAGGCGGCCACGGTCCTCGCCTCGCGCTCAGCGACTTTGCGCTCGAGGAGGCGAATGAACATGCGCATATGGTCTGTGTCGTTGTTGGTGCCAGGGCCGGAGCCGCCAGATCCATTGCCATTTTTGGCCGGTGACCACCCTCCTCCTCCCCCTCCCTCCTCCTGGCTGCTGGGCGGTTGGTTGTGAGGACTGCCAAAGCCGAAGAAGAAATTACCACCGGGGGTGTTGCCTCCCTGAAGAAAAGCACTGAGATCGAAGGGGCTCTGAGAACCACCGTTGTTGTTCTGGGCCATCGCCACCGCCTGGGCCTTCTCGTCGAGGATGCCCTGTTGGTTGTTGCCTGGTGAGAGTCTACCGCCACCCATTTGCTCCCACCAGCTCGCCTGCGACGGTGGCGGCGGCTCGTTGGATAGGTTGAAGGCAAAGGGGATCGGATTAGGGTTCAGCAGCGCATCGTTCTGATGCGTGCGCTGAGGCACGGGGTAGATGTGGCTGTTGATCCCTTGGTTGCTACCGTTCGGAGAGATGCCGAAGCCGCGCATCGGCGGCCCGCCTAGCATGGCTGAGCCGCTCAGACCCGCACCAGAGTGCTGCTGGTTGTGGCTGTTCCCATTGTTGCTGTTGCTGCTAGCGTCTTGGCCTGTCAGGGCGTTCAAGACGCCGCCGGGCGAGAGTCCCGGTGCGAGGCGAGGGCCACTCTGCACTGGTGTGCCATCGAGCTTGCTTGGATGCTGACCCTGCTGACCACGAGAAGATGACGATGATTGCTGCTGTTGTTGCTGTTGCTGTTGCTGTTGCTGTTGTTGTTGTTGCTGCTGCTGCTGCTGCTGTGACTGGCTCTGTCGAGCGCTGGCCTGGTGAAGACTAAGAGACAGCAGTGGGTTGCCATTCTGGCTGCTGCGGGCGCTCGAGGGCGAGCTAGCGTCGCTGACAGAATGAGTGCTTGGCCTTCGCATGCTACCAGGCCACTGAGGAGCAGGCATTGATTGTCCGGCAGGGTTGCTCGACATGTCAAACGTTGGCTGCGGTGCTTGAGTTGGCGCAGACGAAGAGGAATCAAACGATGCTTGTTGCTTCGTCGACGAATTCCTGGTGCGCGTGTCGAAGTTGCCCAGTGCAGCCAGAGGGTCTGTGAATGTCGCGCCTGCCACCTCATCCAAGTCGCTATGGTTGCCGGTGCCAGTTGCGGTGCCATCGCCCGCCACGCTGGATCCGGGCTGCTGGTCGAGAAGACCAGGTGCAAAGCCTTCGTTGCCGATTCCTTCGAGAGCATTGGGAATCATGCCGCCAAAGCCAAGCCGGATCAAGAGACCGCGAAGAGCATCATTTTCATCCTTGAAGCGTCGGGCGACTCGCTGAAGCTCAGAGTTGGCCTCGATGCCCATCTGGTCATAGCGGCGACAACGCTCCTCCAAATCCCGTACTCGCGCCTCTCTTCGCTTGCGAAACTCCCGCTGCGCTTTGCCTTTTCGCAACAAAGCCATTGTTCAGATGCAGGGTTAGATTCAGAAGAGAATTAGAGACTCACGATTCTGAAGTGTCCTCTTCGTCACCACTTGCTCGCCCTGCTTCTGAGAACCGTCGCCACCTTGCTTCAGCTGTTGATAAGAAGCTGCCCCGCCACCAGCGCCGCCGCCATCGTCCATCTCGTCATCGTCGCCGTCATCGTAGTCACCACCGCCACCAAAGCCATCGTCCCTCCTGTTGTACATTTCGGAAGCCTTTCGCTTCTCTCCTCCCCCTCCTCCTCCTCCTCCTCCACCAACAACACCACTGCTGGAGCGCGTGGCCGGTTTGAGCACCGGTGCCATGTTTTTTGTCTTATTTTCTTTTTCCTCCTATCTGGCGGGGTGCGTATCCCTTGCGTTCTCGCTGTCGGTCCTCGCTGGGGCTGCGCACGGAGTTGCTCCAAGACGACGATGTTGCGCCTTGAGAAAAAGTGAGGGGAGAAAAGGTGGGAGCGAAGGGTGGAAGCTGACCAAATTCCACTACTACCCGTTAGCACCTGCAGTAGTAGTAGTGTAGTACAGTAACAATTTGGCCTGTCGAATAGTCCGGAAGAGACAGCCTGTACCAGTCGCCTACCTGAGACAAAAAGGGTTCATTATATCACTACTACACAATCATTCAGCTCCCACCGATCGATCGGAATATCAAATTGGGCATCTAGTCCCTTTTCCACGTGTGATCTCTTAATCGACTCTCGGCCTGCCGAAGACTATTGACATAATTCCGGCGGGGACCTCGGTCTCCTCGGGCGTCACGTCTATTTGTGAATGGTGCATGGAGACGAGTAGCTGCTCGCGCACCACTGTGACAGCGGGAGAATGTATTGTTGTCTCGTCAAAGAGGTGTGTTGGCAGACAAGGCCATCTCGCGATGCCGATCGATCGGTTGCTGCACACACACTTACTGTCCGGGGTAGGGAAATTTTAGAAGAGACACGCGCGCGCGAGACAAAACGCTTTCTTCCTGCGAGCGCGCACACAAGGGCCAGAAAAAAATAAAGAAGAGAAGAAGGCCAAGATGACAGCGACTGCAGCTCAGCCACTGGCCAAGGAGATCGGCGATCTGCTTGCGTCGCTGCCAAAGGAGCTCGGCGCACTCAACTCCTGCCCGACGCTGCCCGAGAATGTGGCGAGCATCATCGACCACACGCTCCTTGCGCCCACTGCGACGCCGAGCGCCATCCTCGAGACGTGCCGCGAGGCCGTGGAGCTGGGCGCCGCGACCGTCTGCGTCAACTCGTGCATGGTGCAATACGCGGCCGAGGCACTGCGGGGCACCGAGGTGCGGCCGATCTGCACCGTCGGCTTTCCCTTTGGCGCCGCGAGCCCGGCGTCCAAGGCCGAGGAGACGCGCCAGGCCGTTGCCGACGGCGCGCGGGAGATCGACATGGTGCAGAACGTCGGCCTGCTCAAGTCTGGCGACTATGACGCCGTGTACAATGACATCGTTGGCGTCGTCGATGCTGCCAAGACTGGGCAAGCGGCGCCCGTCAAGGTGATTCTCGAGACGTGCTACCTCTCGCGCGACGAGATTGCCATCGCGACACTGCTCTCGTGCCTCGCTGGTGCGGCCTTTGTCAAGACATCGACGGGCTACGGGACCGGCGGGGCCAAGGCGGAAGACATCAGGCTGATGTACGAAATTGCCAGCAAGAGAAAAGTCCAGGTCAAAGCTAGTGGCGCAGTCAGGACGCTCGAGACCGTCAAGACAATGGTGGCCAACGGTGCCACGCGCGTTGGTGCCAGTGGGACAAAAGCCATCGTAGCAGAAGCGCAGGGTACGGGTGACGCAAAGCAGGCTTCCAACAGCGGGTACTAGGGTCATTAGTTCATCGAATTGAAAGAGAAGAAGACTACATGTTTATAATAATAGTACATGCAAATGACAATCTAGCAGGCTCCGACCTTGACTGTGCCGCCATCGCGGAGGATGGCAATCGTCTGGACCGCGGTGACGAACCAGGACCAGCCCTTGTGCTGTGGTGGTCTGGCGTTGGGGTCACCAGGGGCCACACGGTACTTCAATGCTCTGTACGGCGAGCGAAAGGGAAGGGCAAGGCAGTGGAGATGGAGGTGCTCTACGCTCCGGAAAGGAGGGATCTGGTGGAGATGGAAGGGTCAGATGAACACGCATGCAGACGATTCTGTTGAAATCGGGAGAAGTCGCTCACATGGAAGCCATAGCGGGTCTCTGGTGAAGACGCTGGCGACAAGTCTTTGCCCAGGGCGTCGTTGTCGTGAGAACGAGCGACATCTATCGGATGCATGACCTTTGCCAGCGCTCGTGTCCCGAATCGATGGAGCTCCTCGACGAGCTTTGCGCCTGGCTCCCCCCTGAGCGACTTGACGTTGGTGATGTGCTCTCGCGGAATGGCCAGGAGGTGGTGGGCCGCGGCCGGGTCGCGGTCTCGAAAGGCGATGAAGCGCTCCTCCTCCAGGACAATGTCGAAGCCCTTTTCCGGCGTAGGGTTGCAAAAGACGCACTTTGCCGTCTCCTTGCTCAGCTGCGGATCGCTGAGGAGGCCCTCCTCCTTGCCCTTGCCGCTCCCGAGGCCGAGCACGTTGAGGCAGCCCGACCACATCGATGAGTCCAAAATCAAAAAAAAAAAATTAGCAGGTATTTCTTGTCCGTCTTATAGTGTAGTTAGTTAGCCGTCCGCCCGGCCTCCTGTGCGTGCGCACCCCCGGGTCGCGTCGGACGAGATTTCTCCACCCAGGCTCACCGGTTTCATTTTCTCTCTCTCTTTTCCCCCCACTCGTTGAATAGTTCTGCAAGCGCTCATCGACATCGCTGCAGCATGAGGCGCTCGTCTTTCTTGTTGGCTTCTGCACGGCAGGGAGCCGGCAGCAGCGGCGGCGGGAGCACGCAGAAGGTGCCCCTGACGAGGCTGAACCTGGCCTCGGAACGGGCGGCCGCGCTCGTGGCGATGCGCAGTGAGGACGCATACAGGGCTCGCTATCGACCCACCCTCGGCAGGTCGTACATGGAGAGTGATCCCATTTCTTCGTCTGCTTCCGTTGCCTCGTTCTCGTCGTCGACAAGCACGCCGATGATGTCGTCGTCATCCGGCCTCGTCGGTGCTTCGTCCAGTCGACCCTCTGTGGGGAGTGGAGCCGCAGGGCCAGCAGCAGCCGCCGCACCACAAACCCAAGGCCAGCGTGCCTCGTCCTCACAGTCGGCATCTTCCTCGTCAAAGAGTGCTTCGGAAAGCGAAGAAGAGGAGTCGAGCTGGGCTTTTGGCGGGGGAGCATCGAGCCGCGGCGGGCCTCGCGAGTCGCACGAGCACCTCGACGAGGCCCAGCGAGCAGGCCACAACACCCCCCACGCACCCTTTGTTGTCCAGGGATCAGCGGGGAAGAATGCGGTACCAAACTACGGAAAGCGAAGAAGGGATGTTCAATATTCGGCAGAAGAGCGAAAGCAGATCAGGCAACAGCAGCAACAACAACAACAGCAACAACAAAATCAAGGGAAGCAATCAAAAGACGAGGAACTCGCAAGCAGCTATTCGCACGAATATGCGCCGACCAGCCGGTCGAGAAAGCCCCTTCCGCATCATACCTACTTTTCCTCGCCCTCGTCGAGCTTCAACGACGATGCCGCAGCCACGGCGACAGGCACGGGCCCGGTCGGTGTTGGCGGGCCACGATCGGGCCTAGGCATGGGCGCTGGCATGCTCGCCCAGAGCAGCGGTGCGAAACCTCCGAACAAGGCCATTGCGAAAAAGAAGACGGCACTCATCCTGCCCGGACAGGGCTCACAGTACGTGGCCATGTCACTCGACATCTACCGCAAGTACCGATCGGCGAGACACGTTTGGAATGTTGCAGAGGAAGCCCTCTTGACGCCCGCCTCGGCCCATCAGCAGAGACAGCGCGGCTCCAGAGATCTATTTCCCCCCGAGGGAGAGATGGCAGAGAGCGAAGAACAGCGAAACAAGTTTGAAGAGGAGCTGGCCAAGAGCGTATCCTGGGATCGCGCCAGGGGCCTGACGGGCGCTGGAACGGCCGTCGCTCGCAGCCGCCGAGGCTGGCTGCGAGATCTGGTGGTGAGTGTTGCGCACAAAGTGCTGACTGCAAAGAGGGTGAAACAAGGCAGCTGACGTCTGTTCAACCCAGTTCTCTGGCGATCAACTGGACCTCACACGAGCCGAAAACGCCCAGCCGTCGATCCTCGTCTCCTCGCTGTCGATACTGTCTGTTTTGCGAAACGAATTCCCCGTCGACCTCATCTCCAACCACATTGATGTCGTTGCCGGCCATGGTTCAGGAACGTACGCGGCCCTGTGTGCAATGGGCAACCTCGACGTCCGTGATGGCGTTCGCCTGCTCAGACACCGTGGCTTGGCAAGCTCGCACTATGTCAGCATCAACAAGACGCTGTTCCCCGAAGGGTGCCAGATGCCCGAGAGCATTTATGAGACGTGGGCCTTTGCCAATGCTGGGAGGTGAGCGCAAGTTGTGATTTGTGGATCCTTGTCTGCGTGTGCTGAAAGGAGGAGAAAACCAACAGTGGCAAGGGTGCGGAGCTCTTGACGACGACCAACATTGGCATCGAGACTGGTGGCGTGCCCCCGACGTCTTCGACGTCCGACGCCGAGGTGGCCCAGACCGAGACGGGCAGCCAGGGCAAGGTCAAGGGCGGCCGAGGGTGGAAGCGGAGCCAAATGTCCGGCTGCATGATCCGTCCGGGCAAGCTGCGCCAGGCCCTTGCTTGCGTCGAGCGCGTCTCTGGCGAGATCCGCCGGGGCGAAATCGAGAACGTGGGGAGGGACGAGGTGGTGGAAGTGGCCAACATCAATTCGAGCCTGCAGATTGTCCTGAGCGGGACCCGCGTCGGCGTCTCGCTCGCCTCGGACCGGCTCAGGGCAGAGATGTTCGGCGCCAGGGCTGTCAACCTCCCCGTCTCGGGCCCATACCACTCCTCGTTGATGTCCGATGCCGCCGACTTTCTGAGGCCCGCCATCGAGTATCTGCCCATGCGAGATGCTGATCCCGTGGGCCCAGGCAAGAAGCTGGACCTCGTCTCGTCGTGCGACGGCTCCATCCTCGAGGGCGTCGATGCGATCCGGTCCGACCTGTCAGGCGCGCTGGCCAAGCCCGTCATGTGGCTCGACAGCATCGAGACGATGCTCTCGCAGGGCGTCCAGCGCTTCATCTGCCTCGGCCCCGGTCGCGCCTGCGCCCACCTCCTCTCCAAGGAGCTCGCACATCGCGACCAGGTCGAGGTGGCCAAGGGCGGCAAGCCGGGCGAGTACGAGGTGTGGAGCATCACCTCGGTCGAGGACGTGGAGCAGCTCGCCAGCGTCTTTACCCAGCTCAGCCAGAGCGAGGCTGGCGGGAGCCTGCAGCAGCAAAAAGACGAGAGAAGTGTGGGCCTTGACGATAGCTATGTAGCTCTGTAAGCTTCCTTTATTCCCCATGTACCATGTCATGTCATGTCATATCTCCATGTGCGTCCCTTCCTCTCATTTTCTTCTCTCTTTTGCTTCTCTCACTTTCTCTCCTCTCTATTTCTTCTCTCTCTCTCTCCTCTCTCTCTTCTCTCTCTTTGATTCTCTGTCAGATACCGGCCAGAGGCAACCTGTCTAATTAATTGAGAAAAGTCGGAAGAAGGTAGTATCTGGTCGTGTCTACTTTTGCGTGGCAGGTGCGACAGCAGCGGCGGCCGCAGAAGAGGAGCCAGTAAAGGGCTTGAAGCCAGATGGCGGCGTGGGGCTGCCAAAGTCGTCGTGCATCTGCATGAGGAGCCGCATGGCATTGCGGGCGTGCTGCCGCGAGGGGTCCTCCCACGGCCGGCTGTTGGCCGCTGCGGTGGTCGTGTCGGCCTTCTGCTTCGAGTCGAATGGGTAGGGCAGGAACTTTTGCAGGTATTCGTACGCCACGAGGGTCGCGCCAAATTGGGGGCTGCTCCGGAGCACACGGGCGAGGCTGCCCTTGAAAAAGGCCTTGGGGCCTTCCTCCTTGAGCACCTTGGCAAAGCAATCGGAGATTCCCGTGTACGTCGCCTGTCCCTTTCGCGCCTCGACCTGCAGCCGCGTCTTGATGACGTCGGCCGGGGTGGTAAGAAAGGCAGCGGGCATGCCCGCAATCGAGGCCGAGGCGAGCATCTCGCCAAAGCCGAGCTTCTTGCCGTTGGTCCCCTCTCGGAACGTGTCCTTCTTCAGGTGGGCGTAGGCCGGGAAGTAGATGGCGGAAAAGGGAATGTCTCGGAGCAGGCACGCACTCGCACCACGGTACAGGCCCACCAGGCCCAGCTGGCGGACGATGTGGACGGCTCCACGAGCGACGCGATCAGCGCCCTCGGACTTTGCAATCTCGCCGGCCACCTGCAGCCGGATCTTGACAATCTCCAGAGGGTTGGTAAAGACGACCTGACAGCCTCCTGCCGTTCCACCAGCGATAAGCTCCCACTGCAGCTTGATCTCGCCAGTCTTTGGGTCCTTTGCATGCGCTCGAACCAAGTCGTTGACCGTCAGCTTGATGGCCTTTTCTGGCGCAACGCCGAGCAGCTGGGGCCCGAGACCAGAATAGAAGCCCAGAGCTCCTTCGTTCCGGAACACCTTTGAGACGCAGTCCAGACTGTTCTTGTACATCATTGGCTCGCCCACGACCGACGATCGCTGGTTCTGCATCCTCGTCTTGACCAAGTCAATCGGGTACACGAGCGTGGCGCCCGTCGCGCCAGCGACACCACCGAGGGCAAAGTTATACGCCGAGTGCGCCAGCTCCTTGAGGAAGGTCGTGGGCGCTTCCTTTGCCTTTTGTGCCAGCTCTGCAGTCGACGCCTTGGAGAGATCGACACCTTCCCCTCCCTCGGCTTCCTTTCCCTTTTCTTCTTCTTCAGTTGTCGCCGGAGCCGGGGGCAGTGGGTGAGGATCGAGGTCATCGGAGATGAAGAGTTCATGGCAGATGAGACTCTCATCGGGTTTCGAACCTCTCACGGTGCTTGTCCGGTAGGTGAGCATCCCCGGCGACGAGAGCGCAACCTCTTTGCGGAAAGCCTCGAGATGTTTTTGAAACGCCGGGTCGGCATTGGGACGCGAGAAGATCTGTTACGGACTTGTCAGCTCCGGTTCTACGAGCTATACACTTCACTGCTCTCACCTTTGCGCTGACGTTGAACCGACCTTCGCCAGGAAGGTGGGGCACCACATACTGGTGGTCGTGCTGCTGTTGATCGGCGTCCCAGGGTTTCGGGTGGCTAGGCATCAACAGCTGCTGCTGCTGCTGGGGAGAAATAGGTTGCTGCTGTGGTTGCTGCTGCGAGGACGAAGCCTCGCAGTGAACGGGCCGGAACATGGACGGAAGGAGATGCGACATGGTAGTAACTGTGTCGAGGGTCCACTAAAGAGAAGGTCCTGTCGAATCGAACGAATGTCTGGTCGGCGTATCGGAATCGGGGCGAGAATAGAAAGGGAGGGCGGTTTTGGTGCGGCGTAAAGGTGATTGCTTTCTGTCTTATAGTTGCATGTCCGTCTCTCGATCGGCAGCAGTCTCGGCGTCGAAAGCCTCTTTGTTGCCTCTGATCTCGAATTGCCAGCTCTTGTGAGGGTGTCACTTTCATAGGTTCTTCCTCTGTCGCTCGGCCAAACTCGGGGTAAGAGCACGTGAAGAAACTCAAACCACGCGAGCCAGCCTCCTTTAGTCGCCGTCGTTTTCACTTTCTTCGTCGCTCGCTCTCTGCCTCTTCAACCCACAGCGTTATGTGAGATGGCCACAAGAAGAGGTGAGTTGTTTGTCTTTGGACCTGTCTTCACAGTGATGAAGTATATTACGACCAAGCTCTAGAATTACTCTGCACTCTACGAGGATGGAGATAATCGTTTTATCCAAGTTTCAGCCTTGTCTGACTATACCCTTTCTTGTCTCTTTCTTACTTTGACGAAGACGAGTGAGCACTTCTGCTGACGATGACTGCCACCCATCAGGATGCGCCTCCTCGCTAGAAGAATGTAAACATTGCTTTGACTTCAAGAAGTCTAATCGTAAGTGCATGGGGCCGAGCCATGGCTACGATGAAATCTATCCGACAGGCGGACCGAATTGGGCCCTTCTCCTACCTCGTCAGCTCTCCTGCCTTCTGGTCACTTCGTACAAATTTGACCAGAAGGTGGGGGGCTCTACATGGCTGTCGGGGTGGGGTCGAGCTCGTTGTGGAGAGCCGGATTGCTGAGCTTTTCTTGCGCGTCGTTTGTCTTGGTGTATTGTCAGATATGCTGACTTGCTGCGTCTTCCAGAAGTAAAAATTTGAGGAACAATGTCCTATCACTATGACGCATACGGCTTCCCCAGGGGACGTATGAGAGGTGTACCTCACCGATATGGTGATGATGGCGGTCGACGACGATACGAGCCGTATGGGCACTCGTTGTCGTCCATCGATGGATCCTCCCATTCGGCCTATTACGCCGCCAATGGCATTGGGCCTTCCTCTTCCTCTCGACCAACCCTGCCCTCCCATGATAGCCTTTCTCGGGGCGTAGGGAGCCGTGCAGTCCAGCCTAGCCGCAGCGCTGTCTCAAGGAACCATAAGGACTTCGGCTTCGCCTTCATTGGAAGAGACATGGAAGAGAGAGTCAAGCAAATCGTTAAGGACAGCGATGCGGCTCTACTGGCACCGAGGGGACCTCCAGCTACCTCTAACTCCCTATCCAAGGGCAACTCTACACCACTTCCCACCACACCCTCCTCGTCTCGTACTCCTCATCACGTTCCTGGCTCCTCTTCTGACGACCGAGGCGACACGACGCCGACGTCAACGCAAGCGCAGAGCCGTCCTGTTCTGACACCCACCATGATCGTCGACGAATTCAAACGAGCGGGCCACTTTGATGCGGTTCGCAAGAAGCTCCTTCAGACCTTCAACGGCAACAGCGCTGGCGCGAATGGCAGCTCCTATAAAAAGGATTTCCTCGACTCCATCGGAGATTATCTCTTGCAACGACTTCGAGATCTGCCAGATGAAGCCCGGCAGAATCTGGCAAAGCGAGAGGCCAGACTGCAGCATTCGGAAGTGACGCGGTGGATCGATGAGGATGCCAGAGGTGCAAGGGTGATGGGTGATGCCGTCGAGGAACTAAGAAAGCGCGGAATGATTTTCGGTCATAAGGGCGGAGAAGAGAACGATGGCGAGGTTGGCAGATTCCTCAAGGAGAAGCTGAGTGAGATCGTGAGGAGCGAGAGAAGGGCCAAGGGCTGGACCGAGGGTGAGGAAGAGCAGAACGAGCACGAGCACGAAAACGAGGAAGAGGATACTGCTACGGCAGCGGAGAGCAAGGTCAAAGAGGACGGCATGGAGGAAAACGGCAGAGCCGCAGACGAAGAAGAAAGCAAGGCTTCTGAACTACAGGGAGAGGACAAAAGCGATGCAATGCCTGAGAGGACGGGAGAGCATCCCGGCGCACCGGAAGATCCAGCAGATCGGCACATCAGCGATAATATTTGAGCCCAAAGGTTCGCACTGTCATCGCCTTCACTTGATTACAAGGAAGACGCTGCCTTCATCAACCACAACATTTTAATGGTATACGACCTTAACACATTGTACTGTACTGTACTTCTACCTGACTGCATCACAATCAATGCGCGTCCTCATCACCAAGGCGAGCCGAGCACAACGATGATTCATACATGGACATTGAATAATGTGGAAGTCTTGTCGAGCACAGAGGGGTGAAAGAGGGGTTGGTGGACCTCAAGGAAAGAAGAAAAGAAAGTAAAGAAGGAATGTTATACAATAGCTTAAGGGGCAAGGATGTGGGGGAGAGGAATGGGGGTGATGCTTGCTTGATGCAGAATGTAGAGACGACGTACTTGGCCCGAGAAGCTACCTCTAAAGCTCCATGTCGCCTGCTTCGTCTTCGCTAAAGCTGCCCACATCGCTCATTTCCTCTTCCTCTTCCTCATCGCTCTCCTTTTCCTCTTCGCCTGCGTCGTCTGCAGCGGCCTTGGTGGCGTACCTCTGCACATACTCCTTGACTTTGGCCTCGTACGTCTTTGGCTCACGCATCAGCAGCGCGGCCGCCTCGCCATTGAGCGGGTCCGTCGGGTTTGGGTAGCGAAGGAGCTGGGGCAAGAAGACTTCAAAGATGTTGATCATGTCAAACATGGGCGACCACGTCTGGTTGATGACGTCGAGGCACACGCTACCGGAGAGCTCGTCGATGTTTGGATGGAAGATCTTGTTCATGAAGCCGATCGAGGGTGACTTGTAAGGGTACGAATCTTGCAGCTCAACGTGGATCTTCCACACGCCGCCCTGAAAGGGAGCTGTCACGGGCAAAAAGCCAGGTCGAAGATGGTCAGCGACGGCTCTGGTGAAAGCTGTCGGCGGCTCCTGACTCACTCTCTTCCGGGCCCTTGAAGCGGACAAAGAACTCCTGCATGCTGTCGTTGACTAGTGTTACCTCGTGATCCGACATGAGGCTACATCACACGACTTTGGTCAGCATCGAAGACCAGAGAGACCCAAGGCTCAGGCTCATCCACACTCACAGCTTCATCATGTCCGTCTCGATCCTGCGCTTGGGGGAGCTGTAAAGGGGGAGTCAGCCTGTGGATTCGGATTGGGAAGGATGCGAGGGGCAGTACTCATCATCTTGACTGATCGAAAAGCTCTAGAGATTTGAAAGAGAGGAGAAGCGACTGTGGTGTGAGCAATCAAGGCGGTGATCCTGGTTGCGTGGGTTTAGGGCGTGTTGCAGTGTGTGTGGAGATTGGGGCTCAGCAGTAGGCGGAGGGGCCTAGGTCCCTGTGAAGTTGGAGGGGATGGAGTGTGGTGACTTCTGCAAGCTTGCTCGGACCGACGCTTCGGTTCGTCGGGGATAGGGTAAGCTCGGTGCTAGTCTTGGCGAGGACTGGTGGTGGTGGTGGTGGTAGTGTTGGTCTAGAGGGAGGGAGTCAGTGGGTATCGATAGGGTGTCAATCAAGGGCGGGCACGCGATAGCGCCGCCATCTCGGCCGACCTACAGGGTCGCTATTCAATTTTGAAAGTGGAGTCGCGACTTTTCGCAAAAGGCGGGCACAAACACTTAATGCTGACCTATCGATGATTGGATGAAACAGGATGGAGAGGAACAATGGATGTATACACAGTGGTTGAAGGATCACGGCTGCCTGCTTCTGGTCGGAGCCCAGCCCAGACCAAGGCCTTGCTGTTGTCCGGCGGCGCTGTTACCGGCGCCACCAGCACTCGCACCGCCCTGCTTGTTGACACCGTCTCTTCCGCCGTCCTGCGCCAGCTGCTCCCACTTGCGAATAGCCGTCATGACGACAGAATCTTGGGCCACACTCTTGGGAGGCACGGCAGGGCCGGATAGCTCAGCCATGTTGGGACTAGCAGAGGGCGTGGTTCGTGCTGCATGAGGATTAGGCATCCTCTCTTGAAGGAGGCCGGCGTCAGTGGCCTGTCGTTTTGACGGCGACGTCCTCGTAGGGTCAGCATCGGGCGCAGGAGATCGTGCAGGCGATGAAGGCGCGGAGCCAGGGTTCCTTGGCGGCTGAAAGAACTTGCCAGCGGGCGCCGTTGTCCTCTTGGGCGAAGCAGGCGCCTTGCCGCCTACGAGCCATTTGCCCGTGTTGCTGGCCACTTCGTTGCTCTTTGAGGGGCCAGCAGCGGGTGTCGTGGCTGGATTCGGAGCCGAAGCTGCTTTTACTGGCGAATTTGGCTTGGAGGAAGAAGGCTGGGTGGGGACCGTAGGCTGCTTCTGGCAATGTTCCCGCGAATCACCGGTAACCTGCTCCAGCATTGAGCCCATGCTGAACGCATCGTCTGGCGAGGAAAAGGCATCGGCTGCCAGTGAGAGCGAGGGGGTTCCACTGTGGCTCGCTGGGAGCGAGTCTTGGCCTCCATGGCGTGCGCCCTTGCTAGGGGACTCCTTGCGCGAAGCGTTCTGCCAGTACTCAATCTCGACTGGAATGCGGAAGCCTGTCCGTCGGGCGTAGTTGAGGTAGCGGGAGAGCTCAAGGTGAAGGAAGGGATAGTAGTGTTGTGAAGCTTGTCGCAAGGCCTTGGACAAATTTCGTCAGGTCAGTCCACCATTTGAGACTAGTAGAGACGGCGGCACTCACTCCAAAGACTCGGTCGATACCAGAGCTGAAGAGCAAGCGATGGAAGTCGACGTCGAGACTCTGCTGCTGCTTTCTCGCCAAACGCGAGACCTGGGACGACACTTTGTTCAATAGCCGCAGCTTCGTTGTCTGGCAAGATGGGAAAAGATTCATCAGTTCAACCGTAAAAGGATCAACTTAAAAGGAAAGCAGCCTCAGCCTCACGAGATAGTGCATCGCTTCGTTCTCGATACCGCCCGTCATACCACTGGGTACCTGGGGACCTTCGATGGCCCTGGCGTCGAGATCGGCGAGAGCCCAGAAGCGATTACCACCGTGGGTAAAGGCCCAGTAGTAGTTGCGTGCAATGTCGTACAGCTCATTGACAAAGACTTTGAAGGGCCGAGGCGTATGGCTGGACTTTACAAAGTCGACGATGGCCTCTTTCGATGGGTCCCGAGGGCTGTGCATGAGGCAAAGGAGCAGGGTGACGTTGGCAGGCGCTGCGGGAGAGGCGGACTGAATCGCTTGGAGGGTCGATGATTTTTCGCGCTTCTCCAGAACATCGTGGAGCTCCTTTGAAGAGGCAGTGGTGGCCCACGGGAGATCAGCAAGGAGAAGGAGTATCTCGACGAGGTGCTTGCGGGTTGTAAGATCGCCCGGACGCTTCTCTGAGCAGAGCAGGTCATTGAGCTCGCCAAAGGGACTGGGCATCGACGATTGCAGCGCTGCTTTGCCTCTCTGCGGGGAGAAAAGGAGTGAGCGTGCGAACAGATCAATGCAGTGCCTTGTCCAACTCACATCAGTCGTGGGGAGGGCTACAAAACATCTGAGAAGCTCATGAAGGGCTTGATCATCGTGCTGCTCTTCTCTCCACTCCATGTCGACGAGTTCCTGAAGCCGGGCGAGCATGGCCGCGTAGCCACCCTGCTCAATAAATTCGGCCATCCACGAAGGACTCTCCGATGACAGGACGGCTCTCATACGCTTGAGCTTGGCCACATCCAGGTGCGAGGCAGCTGTCGTCTTGAGCATCGTCGCATAGGCCGTGGCCGTCATCACATTTGGTCCGGCACC
This sequence comes from Acaromyces ingoldii, assembly GCF_003144295.1. Lineage (NCBI taxonomy): Eukaryota > Fungi > Basidiomycota > Exobasidiomycetes > Exobasidiales > Cryptobasidiaceae > Acaromyces > Acaromyces ingoldii. The sequence goes on along the minus strand of NW_020290251.1, from coordinate 412,117 downwards.
CCCTGCTGCTGCCGAGTGGGCGCTGCTGAAGCTCGAAGCTCTGCTTCTCGAGGCACCTCCCAGGGGCAGAAAGACGGAAGAGCCGTGACTCTGGTTGCTGGCAGCTGTCATCTTGTCGGAACTCGACCGCTTCTTCTTCGGGTCACAGCCCTCCGTCGGCGACGACTGAGAGGTCTGACTGCTCCCCGATGTCTGTCGAGACGCAGGGCCCCCACCGAAGAACGACGTTTTCCTCGGCGGCGGAGGCATCAGGTCAGACTCGTCTCCTTCAGTCGCCTCGTCGTTTAGGTTGGTGCTGCTCTTGCTCTTCTTTAGTCGGTCCGAGATGGCCGGCCGGCTCTTTGAAGATTTTCTGCCGCTGCCTCCGCTTCCCGTCGCTGCATGTAGCGACGCTAGACTCAGCGTCTCTTTTCCCTTGACCATCGACTCTTTGACTTTTGGGTCCATCGCTAGGAGCTTGGCCCTCAGCGTCGCGGGTACCTCCATCTCCGACTGTTGGTCTGGGGTCAGCCTGGGCGTGTCTTCATAATGACTTGCCGTGAACTCACGAGCATGTTGTGGAAGTCGTGGTTGATCTCCTCTCGACTTCTTGGCAACACATCTTCCGTAGTTGCTCTTGATCTGCTCGCGCTCCTCTCCCTCTCTCGTCTTTCGCTCGTCTTCCTCGACGACGACTCCTGCACGACGACGGCCTTTCTTTCGGGCGAAACGTTTCTCAGCGGGACGCCCAGCTTGTACGTCTGTCCTGCCGACGAGGCATCAGGAGCTTGCCTTGTCGGCGATGCAGCCCTCGAGAGCGCGACGTTTTCCTTGCCGGGCGACGCAGGCTGCGGCCGTCTCGTCAGCGACCTGCTCCGTCCTCTGCCTTCTTCGCCCTCGTCGCCCCTGCGCTGCGACCGTGCCGCGTTGCTCCGTTTCAGCTCGGCATGGCCCGTTGGCGACACTGGTCGAGGCATTGCAGACGACATCGTGTCCCAGCACTGTCAGTGACAAGATCTATGCGTCTGATCCAACAAGAGAGGAATAGATCGAGATAGAGAAAGCGTCACGCACGACCAAGCCTCAAAAGTGGAAGTTCACAAAAAGGCACACGCGCGCGCTCTCTCTTTCTCTCTCGCACAAGCCAGCATCAAAAACAACACAATCTCCTCTGAAGTCAGACATCGGGCGCGTCTCTGCACGTGTTTTTTTTTTCAGCTTTCTTCCCAGCTTTTTTGTTACCGACGACGACGACGACGGCAGCAAGCGAGTGTTGAAGAAGCACGACGACGATGGCTCGGTGAGGATGCCAAAGGGACGCAGAGGGCCTGCGCCTGTCCGCAAGAAGAAACCTGCCAGTGCCAACGAGGGTGATGTCGCCGAGGCGCACGAGGAGGAGCCGTCGTTTACGTCGACGAGCAACGGCCCACTCCTGACGCTCCTCTTTCGCTCGGCCAGGGCGCAGCACGAGGCGCTGGCCCGTGTCGAGTCGTACTACGAGTCGGCGGTCTCATCGACCGAGGGTGGCGACAAGAAGCGCTATCTCACGCTGGAAGAGGCGCGCCAGGCGAAGCTGTGCAGAAACTACGAAGCATTCAACCTGCCCGTCGACGTCGTGCGGACGTGGCTTGCAGAGATGCGCACCGTCGAGCGGCAGCAGCAGCAGCAGCAGCAGCAGCAGCAGCACTCGTCAGACATCGAGGCAGATGACAGGGAATGGTGGCGTCACTTCTGCAACCCAGCCGAATCCGCCTTGCTCTCGCATTTAGCCTCTTTGGGCTGCCTTCAGGACGATGGAGAGGAAGAGAAGAAAGAAGGTGGTGGTGGAGGAGGAGGAGGAGGAGGAGGAGGAGGAGGAGGAGGAGGAGAAGGACAAAAGCGAGCGCCAACGTATCTCATCTCTGCCTTGGCCTCGCAAGCGACAGCATCACTCGCACACGAGTCCCTCCATGCCCTCTACTTTCTCCACCCGACCTACCGCAACGAGGTGGGCCGGCTGTACGACGAAGAGATCCCGCGCAAGATGCAGTCCATCATCGAGCATGACCTCTCGATGCGCGGCTACGACCGGCGCGTCTGGCTCGACGAGTTCCAGGCGTACGTCTCCAACGACGCGGGCGAGTTCGGCGCCAAGCCAAAGGAGGCCTGTGCAGAAGTTCGCAGCCGTCTGCGGGAGATTCAGAGGCTCTGTTGGCACGAGGCTGGGCTAGAGCAGCAGCAATGAATGGAAGGGGACGCGCCCTAAGTTTTTCAGCTCTTAGAAGACACAAGTTTGCGTGACAGAAATTGCTGTTTGGTGAAGAGAGAGAGAGAGAAGGAAAAGGGTAATGAGAAGTGGGGAATGTATAGAAGAAAGAGATGATAGTGATAGTTATAGGGACTTGATACAGATTCTTCAAGAGACGGGAGGAGGCGATCGAGGGTTGCCCCCTCCGCCGTACTGCTGCGGGTAGTGGTGAGCAGATGAGGCTGGGCTCGGCTGAGACGGCATGGGCGGGCGCGGCGCTGAGCGGTGGGACCTCGTGCTGCCGGCAGGGCTTGCGGGCACCGAGGACGAGGCAGAGGACCACGCTTGGGGCCGTCCATACTGATCGTACGAGGTGCCGGGAAGCTGGAGCGTGTGGTCGTGCTGCGATGCCGACGGCTCGCGGCTCCGCGCCGACTTGGTCGAGGATGCGTAGCGAGGGGAAGCCATGGGCGAGGGAATGTACGAGTAGGTGCCTCCACCGCTGCCTACGCCCGCCATGGCCGACGACGGCGGCTGCAGCGACTCGAAGCTTGCCTTTGCCGCCCATTCTTGCTGTTGCCGCTGGTGCAGCTGCGCCGCCGGCGTCGCATGCAGTGCCTCGTCTCCTACTGGACTCTGTAGTTGCTGCTGTGCTCCTCCTCCTCCTCCTCCTGCCTCGTCTTCGAGTGTGTCGTCCGCTGCGTCTCCCGTCAGGTCCACCTGGTCGATCTCCTCGACATGGGAGCTCAGCCGGTTCCGGCCCTGGGGTCCCCCGAGGAGCTTGTCGGCCTCCTCCTCGTTGTACGACAAGCTGTTGCGATTGTGACGCGACGATGACGTGGCCGTTCCCAGGTCGTGCACCTGTCCATCAGCAGCATGCAGGGCATTACCAGCGATCCAGCTCGTCCGGTTGCCCTTCTTGGACCTTGCCCGTGGCGTAGAGGGCGCCGCTGCCCCTGCCGTGCTCTCGGCACTGCTCTGGTGAAAGTCCTGCGACAGCGCATCGGCGAAATGCTCGCTCCCGTCGACGCTGCCCTCTCGGCCCTGGCTCCGGTGCGAAGAAAAGCTCTCTTTGCCCAGCTCCTCGTTGTCGGGCGGGATAATGTCCTCTTCGATCAGCCTCGGCGCAGGCTCACCCCTTGCGTCGGTGTAGAAGACCCAGTCGAACTCGGTGAGAAAGAGAGCAAAGACACCGGCAGGAATGCCCAGCGTGGGGCTAAAGACGATGCCGACGTTTCGCATCGTCATCTTGTTCTCGTCCTGTCGCTCAATGATCTTGATCAGGTGGCTGCACAGCGTTCGCAGCACAGAGTAGTTGGGCAGGGGCAGCATCGAGACGAGCTGGCCCAGCTCATTGACACGCTCCTTGCGGTCAAGGATGTCGTTTGCGCGCATGAAATCGAGATGCAGCTCGCTGGTCAGCACGCTGCTGGGAAGCTCGCGAAAGAAAGTCTTGAGAAGACCGGCGACAGCGTGTGGGTCGTGCATCGGCTCAGTCGGCGCCAGGAGGTCGACATCGCCCTGTGCATTGAAGCGATCCTTGAGCGACTTGATGACGGCAGAAGAGCCAGAGAGGCGGTAGATGCCCTCCTCGGAGGCCGCATTGCGCTTCTCCAGATACTCGATGCATCTGTACACGACCGACGGTAGCTCCAGCCCCTCGGAGATGTTTGAGGCAGCGATCGATTCGGCCAGCGGCACGCCAAAGACCTTCTTCGGTGGGGCATTCTTGTCGGCCGAGCCACCACTACCGCCACCGCCGCCTGCAAATCTTTGCCAGAAGCGTTTCTTGTTGCCCTCGCTCGAAGGAGCAGCCGCTGTCCCTACACCTGTGCTGCTGACCGCGCCGTTGTTGGCAGTGGCGATGGCAGTCGACGACGACGACGAGCTAGCTCCTCCCTCGTCTTTACCCCCAAACTTGAATCCAGTTGGGATGGGTGCCCCGTTCATCGGCCCGCTGATCGACGGTCGCAGAGGCCCACTGCTGCCGTGGCCACTGCTGTTGTTGCCGCTGCTGCTCCCCTTGGACGCGCTTCCTCCCGGCGCGCCGCCGCCGCTCATCGTCGCTGTGCCCTTGTTCTCTGGCGTGCTTGGACGCTGGGTATCGTAGGAAGTAGCGTGATGCGCACTGCGGCTATCGTGGGAGTTGCCTGGCGCAATGGCGGAAACGTAGGTGTCTTGCGACGCCTTTCGCTGCTGGCCCCTGCTCGTCGACGAGATCAGGGCCGGCTGGTGCGCCTGCGCCAATGCAATCTGCTGCTGAGGCGGCGACGAGGGAAGCATGCTCTCGTTGCTGCCATACTGGAGCGAGTCGGAGAAAGACCTGCCCATCTCTGTCCCTGTCCCAAAGCCGGCCGAGGAGGAAGGCAGAACCGTGTCTCCGCCGCTCGACGGCGGCTGATGAGTCGATTGGGGTCCATATCGTCTCGCCGCCGCTGCCGACGACGACGACGCCGGCATCAAAGCTGGCTCGGAGCCTCGGCCAAAGGAGCCCGTCTGACTGCCAGAATGCTTGTGCGACACGTCTTCTGCTCGGGCCCGCGTAGGCGAGCGCGGGTTAGGCGGCTGCACGAGCGTAGTGCTGCTGCTGGTGCTGATGCTCATGCCAGAGTTCTTGACAGCAGCGCTGGGACGACTTTGCGAGAGCGCCTTCGTTGGCGACGAAGGTGGCAGAGCAGCTGTTTGTCCCGTCTCCTTCTCCAGCTCGGCAATGGTGCGGACGAGAATGTCGACCCATTCATCGCGCTCATCGTCGCTCTCTGCGCACAGGACGTGTCGCACCATTTGTGGCTGTTCAGCCGCCGACGAGGGCGGTCTCTTTTCGAGAATAAGGAAGGCGTGTCGGTATGAGTTCTCGTCCAGCTCAGCCGTGGCGCTGCGCTGCTGTCTTCCAATCTGGGCTCCCGTCACGGCAATGCTGCCCAGGTGCGCACCTCCACGCTGTAGAGTAATGTATCATGCATCAGCCACTTGCTCACTGGATCATGGCAAAGGCACTCACCGATTCGTAGTAGTCGAGCTTGTTGCCCGAGAGTCTGTACAGCCGAGTGACCCATCTGCCCATGTTCTGCCCCTTTTTGGTGAGGAAGCCCTCCTTGGTCATGGCCTGCGGATCGCGCAACTTCGTGGGGACGACATCGGTGCAGAGGAACGTGCAGAGATCGTCTTTGTCGGGGAGGGAAATCGCGAGAAGATTCTGCAGGTAGGCATCCAAGATTGCCTGAAGAGCATCCAATGTCTCGTCAGCAAGTCTTCCTTCATCACTGTCACATCAAGCGACAGAGGAGACACTCACCTTGCGCTGGTCCACTTTGCTCGGTGCATGGTCCTTGAACAAGGTCCGGTCGGGCAGCTGCGCACTGCCGATGCGTTTGGCTGCCGTCTTGCCGTGCTTTTGTTTCAGGCGAGCGTCGAGGGCCAGGACGTCGGAGTAGAGCTTTTCGACCCGCCACGACTGAGGATGCGAGGGAGAGACGTTGCCGCCACGGCTGCTGGATGCCTTTGAGGGCACAGCGCCGACATCGATGGCGATGTAAAAGGAGATGACCTCGCGACCACGCTCATTGGATCGCAGGTTGGAGCCTGCCACACTGAGTCGAGCATTTGCCAGCCGTGAGGCGTCGAGCCGGGGTGCGGACCCACCAAGGGACTCGACGGACATAGTTCGCGCGCTTCTCGCAAAGTTTGCTGCCATCGGCGACGGAGGAAACGTTCGCGCCGTGTTGCTCAGGCTGCTGGTGCTGCCGTTGCCTGCCTGATGGTGAGCAAAGGTGTTGCGTGTGGGTGACGTGGGCACCTCGCCCGGCTGCTGCTGCTGCTGCTGCTGCTGCTGCTGCTGATGCTGGGATCGAGGCGGCGGTCGCTGTATAGTATTGGCGGGTGAGTCGGAAGACGGAAGAGATCGAGGGGCGACGGTAGAGGCCTCGCTGGGTTCTCGCACGCTGCTGCGCGGGCCAATAGTTTCGTCTGCGGCGGCGGCGGCGGCGGTGGCGTCGGAGCGCGAAAAAGATGACTGGGGTGCCTCGTCATCCGACGGCGCCGCCGAACTGCCGTCAATGGCCTCGTAGTCTTGGCTCTCGAAGCTCATTCGACGGCCGTGACCTTCGGATTGAGCGCGGGCGGCCAGCTGAGCGGCCGCCCTCTGCTGCATAATCGACGATTGCTGAGAAAGATCCCCTGATCGCAAATCGGCGGCGGCCGTCGATGTCGCCGCCGCCGCTGCAGCTGCTGCTCCTGCTGCTGCTCCTGCTGCTCCTGCTGCTCCTGCTCCTGCTACTGACCGTGCTGTCGGGGCTAACGTCGATTCAGTTGCCGACCCTGTACCTCGGTCAGTGGAAGACGCGGCAGCGGCAGGTGCAGGTGCTGGGGCGGTGCCACCGCCGCCCTGCGCGAAGACTGGCTGCGAGGATGTGGACGAGGACGACTGGGCCTGGCTCATAAGGTCCTGATCAGGCGTGCCTCGCTCTCGTAGACCATCCGATGAAGGGGATGCCGAATCCAACTCGCCGGCACCTCTTCTCCGAGATGACGAGAGAGGCGGTGCTGCCAGTGGTGATCCTCTTGAAGAAGACGGCCCGGCGACAGCAACGGCGCCAGGCCCAGGCGAGTTGCCCTCGTGCGATGTCCTCGACGCGGCCGTTTGCGCCTCGTTGGGATCTCTCTTTGGTCTCCGCATCAGGTTCCAGATGCGCATGTTCTCCGTCTGCAGTCGGTTGGCCTCGAGGCAGAGCTGGTTTCGCTCGGCCAGGACCTCGTCGAGGGCCCGAGTAGCGTCGCCACCTGCCCTCGCCAGCGCATCGGCCAGGGAGAGCGGTTTGAGTGTAGCCCTGTTCGAGGTCGATGAGGATGTGATTCCGGCGCGCGAGGACGAGGCATGTGACGTCGTCGAGGCCTCATCTTGGTTCGCGCGGACGCGCTCGGCCGCCTCAGCCCGGGCCGACGACATGACCGCCTCACTCCTGCTCCTGCTCCTGCTCCTGCTCCTGTTCCTGTTCCGGCTCCTTATCCCGCTCCTGCTCCTGCGCCTTCTTCTCCTCCTCCCACCAGGTCGAGTCGATCCCGCCTTGGATGGGGCCTAGGCGGGTGTTTGTGTGTGAGCTCGCGTGTGTGTATTGTAGAAAAAGGACAGAGGCTGCCTTGCAGCTCGAAGCTTCATCCACGCTTCCTCGCAGTCGCGCGCGCTCGAGCGCTGAATGCAGCACAGAGGAGGGAAAGGCCGAAATGAAAGAAGTAAAAGAAAACGGGAAAGCGATCGGCCGGTCGCGACCCGCAGCCGAGGTGAAGGGGTGGTCGGAGCAGACGACTGAAGACGTTGCGCCGAGGCTGCTTTGGCGTCGGCTGGCCCGGCCTTGACGTCAAGGAGGAGGCGCGGGTGACGTTGTAGGCAGATGCAAAGAGAGACGGGGAAGGAGGGAGAAAGAAAAATTAAAATTCAAAGAGAAAATGCAAGCTACAGGAGCTAGCTAGTGTAGCTAGTGTACTGTAGTCCAGCTAGTAGTAGTAAGTACTAGTGTAGCTAGTGCGTAGTAGTAGTGTTAGTAGTGAAGCAGTAGGAGCGCCCGCCGCGTTCAGCTTCGGTGTCAAAACCACCCTTGCATCGGTAGAACGAAGCCACATCAGGCCATGATAGCGAGATAGACATATACATATGGTTCATTTGCGCTGGCCGGCATTTACTCTGGTGCCTCGTTCGCGATAGCCAGACTGCTTGCTTGGCGAAGAGGCTAAAGGCATTTCAAGTCGCAAAACAAGGTAGCAAGTACATGCAGGACCCTGCTTGCTCCCTATGACAACGAGGTGGACCCATATCATGCCAGTGAGACAGGAAGCTAGCGTCGGGGAAAGGCCATCAATGCCAGATCCAATCTCTGATATTTGGGTAGTGGTAAAGATTGCGAGCCCTTTAAAGGGCTGGGCAAATTTTTCAGATTCGGCATCATGCAAGCTTGGGCCAGCTTGGGCCAGCGTCCCGATGGGCTCTGGCACCTACTTCTACTACTACTAGCTGGTCCGCACTTAAATCGTAGAGCTCTATCTTCGCCATGTTTGCCCGCGCTTCGTATCGCAGAGAAGGTAGCTTCCAAGAAGGCCACATGCATGACTGTCCACAACCGATAGCGCACGCCAAGTGCAGCTACTTACTAGCTTGTGGTCAGCTTGCAATCTTTGGGCTCCCACGGACTGACCTTGCGAGGCTCTGGCCCCCACGTGTTCAGCGCTCTCCCTTCTGCGCGTCATCACTGCTCATTGCACCCATTCCGGCGCCCACTGTTGGTTGTGGCTCGGCGCAGCCAGAGAGGGAATAGGACACTACTAGGAGTAATCGTAGTAGTGGCTTCAGTCTCGCCATGTCAAGGGAGGGAATGCAGGGACAATGTCCGCAACAATTTAACGGCGTTTATGGTGAGACACTGATTGGATTGGCCGTGCAGATGCTTGCCACGTTCGTTCGCGCCGAGGAGGAGCGTGCGCACGCACTACTGCTCACTTTTCGACTTTCCTCATCTTTTCCTACACGCTCATCTGTGGTCCACACCCCCACCCTGTTCGCTTCTTCTCTTTCCTTCTCGTCTCACCTCGCCGCCACTCTTGTCGACATCACTCGGCACACTCGCACCACATACACACAAGTCCTGCAGGGTTTCTCTCGCTCGATTTGTCACGACGCCGGACGTCTGTATCCATACGCGCTCTCCCAACTCTTGTACGGGCGTCCATCGAAGTAACGATGGCGGCGGCACGATAGGTGGGGACAATCCGCAACACCATCGGCACCAACGAGGCAGTGACTTCTGCATTGTGCATCGGTGCGTAGGGTTGCCATCACCAATTGACTTTGATCCGCGTCGACTGACGGCTCTTATCTTCTCCCCTTCTTCTTCCTCTTCTTCTTTTGTCATCCTCGGCAGCCCTCTTTCGCGAGTGGAGTCCAAACGACACCCATAAATGGCACAGAGGCAGCAGAGCAGTGACAGGCCCGCCGTCGCTGCATCAAGCCCGGGGCCTTCGTCATCATCGTCGTTGCTGTCATCGCCTCCCCGGGAGCAGCTTCGGCTTCAACACCAAGCGCAGAGACGCTCACTGCCTGACGATGGAGGGAATGGTAGTGCTGGTGGGAGTGGGAGCGGCCGAGGGCGACCGGGCGTGGAGAACACCGCTTCGCATGCGGTATATGCACCAGGGTCCAACCCAGATCACATCTCCAGCGGCGGCCTTCATATCAGCTTGCCACCCGGTGTTCCTACTCCAAGCCTCAGCATCTTTTCGCCCCCCGCCCACCGACCAGTCGCCCCCGCGGCGTCTTCTTCCGCTGCAAAGCCCGGCGACAGACCGGGTGGGGAGCATGCCAGACGTAGCAGCGCCTCTTTTGACGGGACGAGTTCCACTCGAGCAGGCAAGGCTGTTTCCCCGCAACAGCAGCAGCAGCAGCATGACCAGCAACTGCAGTCGCCGTCCGGCAGCAGGCCTTCCCCGCCCGGCGGCCCTGAGTTTTCCAACCCATTTGCCGTTGCGGCCCCCGCGGCCTCGTCGGCCTCCTCCGCCTCGTCACCCGCCGGCGCGCCTTCATCACTGGCGAACCCTGCCCAGGGGGAATTCCGGCGGGCAGAGGCGATGCTCCCCCGGTCCGTCGAGTGGGGGCCGATTCACCATCACTCGCCCGCCTCGCTACTCGCCAATGCCACGCCAGGCACACGCTCGGCGAAGAGCACGCCTGGACGGCGATTGGCGAGCGCCGTCGAGGACGAAGACGAAGTGGACCTCGACGTCTTTCCACTGCGAGGCAGCGACGCAAAGAGGAGAGACATTGATCTGACTCTGCCTCCCGCCATGCTCAGCTCGGGCCGAAAGGCCAGTGTCAGTCTACAGCTCTTCAAGGAGACGAACAAGGGCACAGGAGGTGCCGGCGCCGCCGTGCCCGGACAAGGGCCAGGTCAAAGTCCAGGTCCAGGTCCAGGTTCAGGTCCAGGTCCACTTCCTGGCGCTGGGCCAGGCGGTGCATCGAGCTCCCACCTGGAGAGCTTGGAGGAGAATTCGCGACGAGGAAGCGGCGAGGGCGCAAAGACGGCTAGGGGGCCAAGCAAAGGAAGACTCGCCATCGGCGCGTCTCGCAGCAGAAGCAAGCCTCCTCTGTCGGCTGATCGACAGGTGGCTTCCTCGTCCTCAAGCACTCATCCGATAGTAGATGGTCAGCGGCCAGCGACGCCTTCGTCCATCTTGGGCCAGGCCGCCAGGGCCCATCCTCCGGCAGAGCTGGTCGGCAAGGCCCCTGCGGCGGCGTATCGCCGATCACAGACTCAACCACCCAAGGCGCACACCTCGGATCATGCTTCTCGGTCCAGCGCTCTACTTGCCCCACGCCTGGCTGATGTGGGCGATGACGACGTCAGCTCCGACAGCTGGCATAAGGTCTCGTCCCCTAAGCCGGCTCACGACGGAAGAGCCGAGGACATTATAGAAGAAGACGACTTGCCCAGCTCAGAGTCATTCGAGGACTATGATTACGATGAGGAGGACGAAGAGGACGGAGAGGAAGATGAGGAAGAGGAAGAGGAAGAGGACTATGACGACGAACAACAAGGAGGAGACAAAGAGGGAGTGGAAGACGATGCGATGCAGGACTTTGACGATCCAGTCTTTGAAGGCCAGGACCATTGGAACGACGACATGGCTCGCTCGAGCTCCCTGACGATTGGCACGCATGCAGAGGCACATCAGAGGGCGCTAGGCCTGCCGAGGGATGCAAGCCCACCCACAGTGGTACAGCTGCAGCCCTTTGATAACCAGGTGGGAGGCCACAACTCCATCTTCCGCTTCTCCAAGCGCGCCGTCTGCAAGCCTTTGGTCAGTCGAGAGAACCAATTCTACGAGGCCGTTGAGCGGGAGCATCCTCGCCTCCTCTCCTTTATTCCACAGTACCTCGGCGTCCTCAATGTCACGTATCGCCACGTCGAAAGAATCAAGGAGGGGAGCGTCAGCGGTGCGCAGGCCGACGGCGAAGAGGGCGATCACGATACGGACGATGGGAGAGATGGACACGCGGGAGGGCAGGGGGCGGAGCGAGGCCGGAGACCTACAGCTTCGCGGCGAGCTTCAGATATGAATGTGCCAGGCCGAAGAAAAGTATTCGAGGGTCAGGGCGATCATGAGGACGAAGTGGCCGAGGTGGCGCTGGACATGAACCGTCACATCATCCCCGAATGGATGCTCCGACGTAGCGGCGTCAAGAGCGAGAGGGGCACGCCATCAGGCACGCCGCTGCAGAGACCCAGTGTCAGCCATCGAACGCTGCCCGTGGGCCACCTGCACAAGCACAAGCAGCCCCATTCGATTGAGAGGCCTTCCTCTCATCTCAGCTCCAGCGCAGAAGGGCAGAGCCACTCGTCTCATGACCGAACCTTTTCGCCTCAGCTCGGCCCTACCTCGGCCGTCGGTGTCGACACGCCCCTCTCGACCAGCCCTCCGACGGCGCCGGCGTCGCCCGGAATGTCGGCATCGCCAGTGTCGTCTCGCAATGTGTCCAAGGCTTCGATGGGAGGCCTCAGCCTGCTTGACTCGAGCATGCACGAGTCTAGTCGCTCCGTCACGCCGAGCTCTGCCGGCGGGCATATTATAGGCCGCGGCTGCACCTCGGTCAACCGTCGTCTCCAAGAGCAAGTCCTGCGCGAGGTGTTCAGCACGCCTCTGCTGAAGGACGCAGACTCCCACGGAGGCTGGAGCTCGTCGAGAAGAACTGCGCGCAGGAACCGACGAAGGCTGGCAAAGGCGTGGGAGGAGAGCGAGGAAGGAGCTGCTCGGGCTGCCGTCACTCAAGCTGCGGCCGTTGCCGCCGCGGCCGAACCCTCGTCTACTCTTCTGGACGGCGACAACAGAGCGAGCAAAGAGACTGCGACAAATCGCGAGATGGAACGCCAGTCCAGGCAAGTGCCGCCTCGCCTGACCGACAGCATTTCGTCGCTTGTCGAGGCGCCACTTCCGTCTGCTCCGCTGTCTAGTGGAAGTACCAAGACGCAAGAATCGGGACAATCTAGGCGTCCGCGAAGGGTGCACAGCGACGTCGCCCTGATGCTCAAGAGTCGTTCATCGCTTGGAATCACGCCTTTGGAGTCCATTGAGTTCACGCCTGACTCCAGCCTCGAAGTCGTAAAGCAAGACGACCACGAGGCTCCTACATGGTCTCGATCGGGCGAAGCGTCGTCCAAAAAGCACGTCAGGAGAGGCTCGACTGACAGCCACATGTTCAACATGGAGGATGCCGATGGCGACGAGGCCGACGGCGCCAACGCCGCCAGCAGACGTATGAGCCAACCCGCGGGTGCACGCAGCGTCGTTGATCGTAGCCGAAGTCGGAGCCGCAGCAGAGCGGCGAGCGCGGAAAAGCGACTCTCGCCTGCTCACTTTGCCATGTCGAAACCGATGATGCCGACGTCTCAGATTGTGCCCAGCCCCCTGCCCGAGAGCATCGAGGAGATCAACGCAGCAGACGAAGGCGAGACGTTGCGGCAAAAGACGCCGCGTCCCTTCCGGGCGACGGATGATCAAGGCGAGACGATCAAGTTGGGTCCTTCGGCCTTGGAAGGCGCGACGGCGTCCCCACGAAATACTGAAGAAGTTCGTGAATCGTCTCCGATTCGCCAGGAGCACTTTCTGCTCATGGAGGATCTCACCGGCAGGCTCAAGTCGCCTTGCGTTCTGGACCTCAAGATGGGCACGCGCCAGTACGGCCTCGACGCAACCGATGCGAAAAAGAAGAGCCAGACGAAAAAGTGCGACAAGACGACAAGTCGGACGCATGGCGTGCGCATCTGCGGCATGCAGGTCTACGATGCGACAAAGGGCAGCTACCTATTCCAGGACAAGTACTACGGGCGCAAGGTGTCACCCGACGACTTTCCCCACGCCCTCGCTCGCTTCTTCCATGATGGCCGACGGCTCCTGGTGCATCACATCCCCATCATCCTCGAGAAGCTGTACAGGCTGGCACGCATCGTCCACGAGCTCAAGAGTTACAGGTTTTATGCCAGCAGCCTCCTCTTCATCTATGACGGCGACGAGAGCACCCAGGATCGGCTCGAGGCCGAGTTCGAGGCAAGACAGCGAAGGGGCCTGGCCGGTTGCTCGCCCTTTGTCATTGAGAGCCTCCAGGCGAGCCCAGTGACCGGACCAGTGCTCTCGCCTTCCAAGATCGACGATGCGTTTTCGCCCACGTCAAAGAGCAGCAGCACTACGACGGCGTTTCAACCGGCGTCGGTCTCTTCGTCGCGTGCCTCGCTGTCGCCGCTCTTGCAGCCCTTGTCGCAGGGGACGTCGACGGTGCCTGCATCTGGCCCTCCACGGCGGCGCCGTAAAAAGGGCGAGATCAACATTCGCATCATCGATTTCGCCCACTGTACCACCGGCTCGGACTTTTACTTTCCACCACCCTCGCCCCTGGCATTTGCAGGTGGTGCTGGTGATGAGGTGGAGAAAGAGGAAGAGAAGAGGCAGAGGAGGGAGCGGCAGGAGGAAGAGGCCAGACGGCTCAATCTCCCCTTGGCACGCTTCCCGCCGGGACTCAAGGACGGACCTGACTCTGGTTATCTCTGGGGTCTACAGCATCTCGCAGAGTCCTTTGAGACAATATGGCACGAAGAGCGGCTGAGGCGGATGGATGAAGCCGAAGCTGAGGCGGCACTGCAGAGGCAGCGCCAAACGCAGCAACAGCAGCCCGACGACGCAGAGGGCTTGGATGTCCTCATTGAGAGGATCCGACAAGAGGCGGATCTCGGTCCGCTCAAGATTGAGGGTAGCGACGTCTTTCACGACATTTTCGGAGACGGGCCAGCGGGCCTGCATGGGTATGTCTCGACTTAGCCTTTGATAGAACTCTCGCTCCCGTTTCTCCTCGGAACATTATTCCCACGGCAACGGCCTGTCAGGTCACCCCCTATCTTTTTTTTGTGTGTGTTTTTCTGTTGTCCTTTTTCTTTCTTTGTCTTTGTCGAGTAACCCTACACTATCCGCACTGGAGCAATTTCATGTAGCAAGAGTACAGAGGTCTCCTATGCCTGGATTAATACTAAATGGGGAAGTTATAGACAGTAAGTCAACCAAGGTCAGGCGAGGCGAGGCCATGTCGGAGACGGCGGACGGGATGGGCTTCGAGACGCGGGATCGTCCCAGATTTACGAGCCATCATGCGCACGCAAAATCCGCCCCGTCCTTTTCGAAAAGCCAGGCCGCTAAAAAGTCATACCAAACGCAGGCAATCTCTGGTAGTGTTGCGAGCGAGTGAAGAATAGGTAGTGGCTTGGGAAAGTCGACGGGAACGCAACGAGAAACGCAAATCTGACGATGCGGTCACGAGCAAAGGCCAAGTGGCTGGCTTCCTGGCTCTTGCATGATCTATGGCTTCGTACCGCATCTGTGGGTTCATGCTGCACGCTAAGGTCACGGGCCTCGGGATAGACACCAGCGTCTAGCCTGTTAAAGACTGAAATATCAGAAAACACGTTATTGAGTAGTGAAGCACGGCACGGAATAGGGGGAGATCAGGTAGGCTGTCTCGGTCTAGACCTCGGGGCCAAGGCCCGGAAGCTTGGATCCCGGTCCTGATATGCGCGCATTTGTTTTTTGTTTTACACTGTCCCCGATCCTGCCACGATGTATCGGCCGACGAATTTGGCAAAGAACCATGCTGATGCATTCATCCTCCTCCTTTTCCTTGCTTGTGTCAAGCGACCAAATTAATATTAGCTTAATTCACCAAAGTGCATTTATTTAAATTGTTGTGGGAGACGAGAGGAGGCGGTGGTGGTGTCACGGTTGGTTGCGCGGTGCAGGCTCACCTGCACTGCCACGGGTTGTGTGTCCACAGCCTCCGGGGAGGGTTTTTTTTTTCTTGTTAGGAGACCCTTCTCTTGTCGGAAGACCCTGCCCGACAATGCCCAACCTAGCTGAAATCACTCGCGACAACAGAGAGGCAGAGATCAATCATGATCTGATTGAAAATACTGCGACGTGAAGAGGAGAGGATTCCTCGTGGTGTGATGACCACCGAGGCTTAACGTATTTGCGTAGCTAAAGAACAACACGCTAGTAGTGTGTTCGTCATCGTGCACCACACCTGTCCAACGAAAACAATAAATTAACCTTGGCCACCTTACCTAGCCTGCAGATAGCACTATCGCGGCGGCGACCCCTTCGGTCTACCGCCGGCCGCTGTTACCCACGACTTGGAGTCTGAGAGCCGCAAGAGTACGTGAGCAGATGCCAATGCTACGGGGCTATTACGCGAGAGTGCGCGTCGAGACGGCGGGGAAAAACGATCAGCGGAAGATCCGCCTGCTGGCAACGACGTTCTTTCCGTACCATCGTGCGATAGCGCGCGCGTCGGCTTATGTCCTTTGGCCGCTGCCTCCCCTTAGGAGGGCGGCGGGCGCGCATAAATGTGAGGCATCGAGCCATAAGCAGTGAGCGACGTCGAAAAAGAAAAATTAAAGGTCCATGGAAATTTATAGCGTGCTTGTGTTGGCTAATAGTCGTGGAAGGAGCGCTTGCAGCGGGTGCACGGCATCCCCTATCCATCAATCTATCAAGACCCTGTGAACGTGTCTTGCTGGATTTGTAGCGCGGAAAAGTGCTAAGGCCCGAGGAAAGCTGAGGGAAAGCATCCTGCACCGCTTGCTCGTATCTTTGGCCTCAAAGGGCGTACCGAGCAGGGGAGATAGATGAGGCAAGGCGGCTGTCGGGGGTTAAAACATAAAAAAAAAGAGGCTGCAAAGGGGTCCAGAGCGTCATTCATGCCAGGCGGTGGTGGGATTGAAGAGGCAATAAGCAAGTCTCCAAAATCCGAAGGCAGCTTGTTTCTTTTAAGGTATTCCTTTTGTGTTTGCTCTCTGGCTATTCTGCTCCTCCTTGGCGTGCGCGCGCACACTTAGCGTCTCCTGATTTTGCGGACCCCCTGCGCTTCCTTGGAAGGGCGAGGGCCTTTTTTTTCTCCCAGCTAGTCAGATAGCTAGCCTCCCGACTTCTCCCCCACATCTGAGTCTGTTCATCAGGCCAGGCAGTTCGTCAGACAGGGCCAGACCCCTTGTCTTATTTGCCCGAGCGGAGGTGAGATCGCTGTGGCTCATTGCCCGACTCGGTAGGCAGCGGACCGCAAAGGGTTGTCGCAATCTTGTCCGCATCACAGGCAATCAGACCACAGAGGTCACCATCAAGAAAAGTAACACCATCCCCGCCACCTTTGTTGCTGTCGAAAAGAGGACGGAGGGTGACACCACGATCGATCGAGCGAAAGAGAGGCAAGCCACGTCGTGCGTTGCTCTTTTGCGAGAGATCACAAAAGAGGGAAAAGAAAAGGAGGTCCCTGCAGCACTTGCTTGCCGATCGTTCTTTCACTCGCTTGCTCTCAATTCTTCGAAGCGCCAAACGAAGAGCCTCTTTTTCGACTGGTCTTCCACCTTCGTCTCACCAAGACCTTAACAACAGCCTCCCTTTCTCCTCGCTCCTTATCACACACCTTCGCGCTCTCCTTGCGATACCTCGCCGCCCTGGCCCAGACACATGCATCGGGGTGTCTTGTCCATCGCCACACAGAGCGATTTGCTCCATCGCAGTGCTTATAAAGTGTGAGTCGAACTATGTTGTACACGAAAGGGGCGGTCCCTGCGACGGCCGGGGGCAAAAGGGGATTATTTGGAGGAGACAGCATATGAGGCGCGCGGGCCTGTGGTGCCGCCGCACTCATCGAATTGCAAGTGCAACGCCGCTGACTGCTTGATGCCTCTCCCATGAACAGTTTGCTCGTGTGCCTTTGACACCTCACCCTATCTCTTTCTCGTGAGGTGAGTCGAGCTATTTGTGCAAACGTCCGCTTTGGCGCTCAGATCGCCAGAGTGCGCGTCTCCCCGGGGAGAGGTTCAACCGCTTTGATTGCATTCGGCCACCAAGCTTACGTTTGTGATGCCCTGACAGATCATCCCTCACTACCTTGGCCGCCACATTGGACCATTCTCCAGCCAGGCCATCAAAGACTTATTTGGTGAAGCCCGTCGAGGTGAGTTCGGTGCTGAGACTTGGTTGCCTTGGACGTCAAGCGGCGCTATCTTTGTGTCGCTTCAGGCGCTTGTGCGATGGTCGTCTATCCGACGCTGACTGCAAACGACTGTTCACGTTCTCTCCAGAGAACACAAAATCACAATGGCTGCAGCGACAGCCATCATGCAGTTTTCTCCGATGGATTTCCACGACTCGGCAGGAGCATCGGGCGCCACGACAGGGGCCCCGCCGCCACCGCCGTCATCGCCGAAAACAAGAGGGGCGCGGTCTGCAAAGATTTCCTCTCCGGCGCAGCCTAACGTCAGCCCGAAGATATCGACGCGCAATTCTTCGCTCAACAGCTCCCCGGTGCAGCCGCAGACTGAGCTCTTTTCGCCTTCCAGCGACGACGGCACGAACCCCCTCCTAAACTCCGCGACGGCCGCCCTTGCTACCGCCAAGCCGTCGAGGTCTTTTCTCACAACCTCTTCTTCGCCTGTCGCAAGCATGACTTCTCCTGCTCCGTTGCAGCCAGCATCGCAGGCTGCCATCAAACCTCCTCGACCACCGCGAAGAGAGAGCAGCGATGGAAAGAAGCGCAACGCAAAGGCTCAGTCTTCGGACGCAAGCCGGGTGAGGAGTTTGGAAATTGCGTCTCTTTCCACCCCCGAACTTCACCTTTCTTCAGATCCGCTTGGAGGTGCAGAAGAGTACCTGCCCAGGCAACGGCAGCCCTTCTTGGTCAAGGATCACCGCCAGCAGCACAATAAAGCTCGAAGTTCAGAGGACCATGCAAGAGCAGACGCCGGCGAGGTCTCTGGCGGCACGCACTTCTTCTCGAGCTTTGCCGCCGCCATGAACATTGTGTCTGACAAGGAGGGTGATCCATCACGAACATCCCGAGACGAAGAGCGGGCTCGTACCCGTGATCGTAAGCACAGCTCAGCAACTGTCAAGAGGGCGACCGACACGTCTTCCACGAAGCACGCTCCCTCCGAAGCGGAAAGTACGAGCTCGTCTGCGACGTTGGGCAGTGTCGGTGTCGCCTTCCCGCCACGGACTGAGCCAGCAACAAGTGCCGTCGAGGAGGACTCAAGAGCTGGCGGTCGAAGGAGGAGAAAGTCAAGCGACACTTCTTCGCTGAAGAGCGCCTCAAATTGGTTCCGTAAGCGAAAGCCAAGCAACAACAGCCAACGGAAGCGAGACTCGGGCGAAGTTGCATCCACATCGGTACCTTCTACACCGATTCTGCGCCATGACGACAGTGAGGAGCTCTCGACGACGGGCTACGCGCCGACCGAAGTTTCGACGGCCACAGCTGGCTCTGGATCTACTTTCTTCACTCAAACTGGGCTCAGCTCGGCAACTTCCGGCGTCGACGGTGCTGGTGTCACGTCGTCCTCGCCAGCACTGGAGAACATCAGAACAGCACGCGCCTTCCTAGTTGAAGAGCTGGGGCAGCTCACTCGCTCGGAGATGGGTCAGGACAGGGGGAGAATCGCTAGCCTGGCATGGTACGCGCGAGGCCAAGAGGCCGAGCAGAGGGGCGTGGTGCTCGACGCAAACCGGGAAATGATTGAGTTCTGGCGAAGCATTTCGGATGGTGTTGTTCTCTCTCTACTCCTCAACAAGCTAAAGCCGAGCAGCATCACGGTCATCGACCGAAGAGATGTGGACTGGGTTAGAGCAGACAACATTTCGCGATTCCTTCGAGCGGCCAGGGACAACTTTGGGGTTCGGTCGAAGGATCTCTTCCACCCTCTTGACCTGACCGACGCCACCTCCGAGGGTCTGGCGAGGGCCGTCCATACGATCCTTGCCGTTCAACGTATCTCGAAAGCCTATGGTTTGACGGCGACGACTAAAAAGCCGCTGCAGCAAAATCACCTCGAGACGGACGATAGCAGTCGTCGCACATCGCTAACGATTGATAAGCGCTCGCCCTCGCCCACGTCCGGCGTTCCTTTCCCAAAGCGAAATTCAGTGGCCTCATCGAATGCACCGCCTTCACCTTCATCGCCCTCAAAGCGGGATGGTCGATTTCACAAACGCAAGATCTCAGCCCCAGCACCTGCACCTCCTCCTCCCGCGCCTATGTTCACCCTTCAGCAGCACAGGGAGGAGGCTGAGCGGATCCTCATGGCTACAGCCGAGGCGCCTACTGAGCCTTTATCTGACGATAGCGGAGCCGTTACGAGCCGTCGGCGCAGGTCGAGTGACCTAGGCAGTGCAGGACAAAACATGGGCTCGTTGCTCACTTCAACGAGGCCGCGGAGTGGTGCATCGATCACGTTCGCTGACTCTGTCAACCCAAGGTCGAGCGACGAGGAATCGAGGATGCCCTATCGCGATCGAAAGTTGAGCGAGTCCGCAATCAGCCTTACG
Source organism: Acaromyces ingoldii (assembly GCF_003144295.1). Lineage (NCBI taxonomy): Eukaryota > Fungi > Basidiomycota > Exobasidiomycetes > Exobasidiales > Cryptobasidiaceae > Acaromyces > Acaromyces ingoldii. The sequence continues at coordinate 392,508 of NW_020290251.1, read as the reverse complement.
GGCGTGGTTGAGGAAGAAAATGAAGAAGTCATGGCTTCGCCCGTCGAATCGCCTTCGAGAACCAAGAAGCAGGTACACGTATCCCCTCTTACGCCTTCGGCAGGAGAAAAAGAGGTGCTCGATGACCTGGAGGAGCGGAACGTCACCAATCAAAATGGGAAGCTCGCCATCGAAATGGCGATCGCGGCTCAGGCTACGCCCAACAGCCCATTGTCGACATCCTTCGTCAAAAGTTCACCCATGGCGAGATCATCTTCGCAGCGAAGGATCAGTCAGGAACTCAGCTTGGGCAACGGCAGCCCTGCTCGAGCCATGAGAGGTTCTACAGACAGCCTCGAGGAGTACAAGTTCCCTGCTATGGGCACCAGTCCAGTCCGTCAGACTCCTGTTCGGCGACACAGCGCACGAGGTGGCGGCACAGGCCCATCGACGCTGAACCCACAGTCACAGCGTGGGGATAAAATGACAGAAAAAGGAGATTATTTCTGCTCCGAAGCCAGTCTATCGGAGTCCGGCTACGGGCCTGTATCGCAGCCGGCAACGGCAACGGCCACACGCGTGCCCTTCCCCAGAGCACATTCAATCGGAGGCGGGCAGGTTGTCCCCTCTCTGTCTATTGCTTCCTCATCGTCCATGGCGAGCTACAGCAATGGCAGCAACGTGACCGACTATGCTTCCGGTTCGCCTGGGGGAGGCGGTAGCGCCAGCAACAAGCGCGTAGCTGGCCGTCATCTCTCACTTTCGGCCACGGCAGGTGCTTCGACGGACTCGGTCAACTCAATCGGCTCGCCGAACTCGCCTCGATTTCCAGCCTCTTATACCCCTCGTCCAGGCCAGGCATACCGCCAGCATGCTCGTTACTCCTCCGACTTCAATCTGCCGCGCTTGGCTGTGTCTCGCTCCAGCGAGTTGTCGTCTGAAGCGCCGTTTGGAGGAGGACCGCCATCTTCGGCTGCGACACGGACCCGCTTCGACTCCGAGGTTGGTTCGCTGTACACCAACACGCTTGGCAGCCTCACCAACGACGACATCGGGAGCGGCGGCAGCAGCACTGGAGCAGGAGTCAACCGTCGCGAGTCAATGACGCCAGCGTCCAAGCACAAGCTCGTGGTGACCGAGGAAGGGAAGCCGAATGTGACCTACCAAATGGGCAACTGCATCGGTCGAGGTCAATTTGGTTCCGTGTACCGAGCCTTGAATCTCAACAGCGGTCAGATGGTGGCTGTCAAGCGCATCAAGCTCCAAGGACGTTCTGAAGACGAGGTGACACAACTCATGAACGAGGTCGACCTGCTCAAGAGCCTCACTCACCCCTCTGTCGTCAAGTACGAAGGCCTGGTCAGGGGAACCGATGCTCTTTCGATCATTCTTGAGTACGTCGAAAATGGATCGCTGCTTCACACCCTCAAGGCTTTTGGCAATTTTCCCGAAAGGCTCGTGGCGAGCTACGTCGTCAAGATTCTGGAGGGCCTCAATTACCTTCATGAGATGAAAGTTGTCCATTGCGACCTCAAGGCAGCCAACATTCTGACGACAAAGAACGGTAACGTCAAACTGTCAGACTTTGGTGTCTCGCTCAATCTCAAGGCAGTCGAGAATCTGAAGAACGACGCAATCGGGACACCCAACTGGAGTAAGTACCAATGGGAGAGAGCATATGGCTAGATTCGCTTACTGATTGTGCAATTCTGCTGCTCAACAGTGGCACCCGAAGTCATCGAGCTCAAGGGCGTGACGCCGGCGGCCGACATCTGGTCGCTGGGCTGCACCATCATCGAGCTGCTTACAGGCAAACCGCCATATGGCGACATGCTGGCCATGTCTGCCATGTGGCGCATCGTCGAAGATGATTGTCCACCATTTCCCGAGAAGATCTCTCCTACCCTTCGAGGTTTCCTGCAGCTTTGCTTCGACAAAGATCCGACGAAAAGACCCAGCGCAGAAGATTTGTTCGAGCACGAATGGCTCGCGTCGAATTTCACGGGCCACAAGGAGTTGAGGTCTCAAGATAGCGTTCCTTTCCTGAGAAGGATAAGCGCCGATTTCAGAAAGGTGGACGCCAAGTCGCTTCACATGGCTATCAACGAGGCCGTGGCGAGGGAAAAGAACGGAATGAGTAGCAGCAGCAGCAACAATACGAGCAACAGCAATCTCCGCTCCGTGGATGAACATGCGACAATGGGCACGCCAGGAGCCGCAGGCAGCAACAGCAGGCAAGCGATGGAACGCTCGTCGTCGTCGCCGCCAGAATCGGACGTGGTCCCAGACGACCTGGAGAGGGCTCACAAGAGACCAGACCTTATCTCACTGCGTGCCTCTTCGGCGCCCGATGCCTTTTCGCAGGTCGTAAGGGGGGCGAGTCACAGCGTTGAGGCACTTCCGTCGCCAATGACCCAGCAAGAACCAATGATGGTTACTGTCTCTCCTTCCTCGACGTCCGCTTCGCCACTGGCGCTGGCCACCTCGGCTTCTTCGATGTCGACGGCAGCCTCGCCGATGGGCCCGGTCAGCATGTCGGTCTCCTCGTCGACGGAGACGAACAACATGCGGAGAGGAAGTGAGGGAGCAGGACCCTCTACAACGTCCTTCGAGTTCGCTCAGTCGCCTAGCGCCGCAGCCACCGCAAAGGCTATCGGTGCAGCTGATCCTTCGCTACTGGACCTCAATGCCATCGAGTCGTACGACCTAATGAATCAGAGCACCAACAAGACGCATGCCTTTGTCAAGAGCACATTCAGCAAAGCAGTGCAGTGCAAGATCTGCAAGGAGCCCGTCAAGAAGCATGCCGTCCTTTGCGAGGACTGTGGTCTCATCTGCCATGCCAGCTGTGCTCGCCGGGCTTCTACGCCGTGCAACCTGCGTGCTCAGCTGCTCCTCTTCGCCTCCGCCGCCTCAAACAACGGCCAGCGGCATGCCTCGATTGACTTTGCGCGAGGGGCAAGCCCGGCTCCCTCGCTGGCCCTCAGCATGAGCGGGGCCTCATCTCCCTCGCCTGTGCCACCATCGCCGTTGGCAACGCCACCGTTCGGACCGACCATGTTCCGATTCCCTTTTGGGGGCAAGAACAAACGGAACAGTCGAGGAAGTGCCAGCCATATCGAGCTTCCCTTGGCCTCGCCAACGACAGCTGCGGCGCCGGGCAGCGTGACACCAACGGCAGCAAGAGACAGTGACGAGATCCTGCAAACGCCTGCAACGCCGACAGGCAACAACCCTACGAGAGAACAAGCTCCTGCCTCTCGAAGGCGCCGGATCTCGCTCATCCCTGGCCGTCGCAATCGGTCGCCTTCGCCTTCGATGGACACAGCTCAGACCCTGGCGCTGCAGGAGTCCCTGGGCAGCTCGCGCAGCATACCGCGACCCTCTGATTCGACCGGTGGGACAAAGGAGCGACGCTCGGGCTCTTTGAGCTATGCCAGCGCTAGCGGAGGCTCCGTTAGCAGTGCTTCCAGCGTCTCGGCGAGCCAGCTTCAGCAGCAACCGCACGATCTGCCCAAGAAGCCTTCCCCCTTGCTCACGAGGAATCACGGCTCGGGAGCGTCGAAAGGCCACCGGCCACGTCAAAGTTCTGCCGCCGCGGCCGTCAGCACGCCAGCATTGAACCACCTTCTCGGCCAGGACGAGGACGAGGACGAGGACTCTTCATCGCAAGACCACCATGCAAGGGCCTTTAGCGTTGGTGGCTTCAAACGGGGCATGAGGCGTCTGAGCACCGGAGTTCCCTTTGGTGGCTCACCTCCGGCCACTCAAGGCCCAGCGGCGGGCGCCGTCACGCCCACGCCCACCTCCTGGACGGGAAAAGGGCCCGTCGACAACCTTGCTGAAGGTACAAACACGAGACTACAGCAACAGCAGCAACAGCATCTTAGCGACCGGAGACGATCCAAGCGAGTTTCGACATCGTCAGTCTCTCTAAACAAGAATGACTGCTCCGTCATGTAACAATAGCATCCTTTTTTCTCTTCTTTTTTCACTCCTCGCTTTCTGAATCTTTTCATTGCAGTCGCATCCTCCATAATACCTTTTCCATTCTTGCTCAACCTTAGTTCCCCCAACCAGCTCTCATCAATCCATGTTTGCGTGCGCTTACTTTCCTTCATGGCTCGATGGTGGCGCCATGGGCCTGGTCGAGGCCGGGTGCAAACATATAAGGATCAGCTCAGAATTGCTGCAGCCATTACTGCGAGCTTCATCACCAATACGGGTCTGCCCCTGGTCTGCTCGCAGTGGATGATCCACTCATAGAAGCCGCTGTGCCTAGAGGCAGGCCCCCGTTCCCGAAATCGCGTGCAGTGCGCGCTAGCAATTAAAGCTTCCCCTCCCTCCCTGCATAATTTGCCCTCACTGGTGAACTGACTGAGTAGATGCGTCTGGGAGATTTTACACTGTGAGATAGCGAAGCACGCGGATTTCCCTACTCACCGACCATCATTTGCATCGACTAGCTAGCCAGCCACCTTCTGCTGCCAAGTGGCTTCATCTTCTTCTGGCTCAGCGTCCTCGGCATCCACGCTCCTTCTAGACAAAGACGACTTCGTCTGACTTCCTCGCTCTCCGCTCCTTAACCCTGGAGAGGCTCTTTCCTACTATCGCCAACAGATGAACACGTCCATCGGAGCATGCTTCTTCTTCTTCTAGTGGTCAACGCCTCATAAGAGGTCGAGCAAGAGCCTCGCTCACGAGCGAAGCGAGTAGCGGCTTCATCGCTGGCTGGCGGCCCGCGCCTCGCTAATTGAAGTTGCTCGTAATCGCCCTCGCGGAGAGCGACTTGGCAGCGGCGCAATTTTTTTTGTAGAAGGGCGAAAAAAGCCAGGAAATTATGCCCAGCGTCAAAGCCCGCGCGGTTCTTTACGACCGCCCTCGCGATCCTCCATCGTCGGCGCTACCCCTGGCGTCTTCCTCTCCCTCACCCTCACCCTCCTCCTCTTCGACGACGACATCGAACCTTGCGGTGCGCAGAAAAGCCCCGCCAAAATCCCCACTCTCGCCCTCTTCGTCTACCACTCCTTCTCCCTCTCCTGGCCCCAAGCCCTCTTCTGCTGCTGGCTGGACAGAGGATGAGGCTCCACCACCACCCCTGCCCATCAAGCCCTACCCGCCAAGGATAAACGACGCCATTCCTCCCTCGCCATTCTCTGTCAACTTTCCCCGGGACGACGCAGCTGGCCCATCTTCAGAGGCGGAAACGGGCAACGGCCTGCTTAGCACAAGGGACCCAGGCGCATTGATGGATGCTACACGCTCGAAGAAGACAAACGTTCGTAGGAGCTCGAAGATACCTGTACCCAGGCCAACGTCGACGTCGAAGAGCAACGACGAGGCGCTGTCAGATACCACGTCGCGTGACGGAGAAGAGCATGACGACGGGCGCGACTCAGTCTACAGCAACGCATCGTGGGCATCTAGCCGCCATCGAAGCGTAGGTCTGAGCGCCATTGTGACGACAGCAAGCGCGATGAGCATCAAGAGGGCCATTGCCAGCCCAAGGCCCATGCCGTCGCTTGCCAACCCCTCTGCCTCTTCTTCTTCTTCCTCCTCCTCCTCTGCCGCTGCCGCGGCCACTGCTGCCTCTGCTCCCAATGCAAACAGCAGGGGAAGAGGGCCCCGAGTGGAAAAAGGTACGGGGGTACAGGCCAGGAGGAAAAGCCGAGACAAGAGCTCGACTAGATCTTCAACGACGTCCTCCATCATCTATCCTACAGTGGTGCTAGAGGAGAGGAAGAAGAGCGGCAGCGATGCATCTCCTTCTGCGTCCCGACGGATCTCTGGGGTCGCTTCTCCACCGCCGCCACTCCCTCCTTCGACGAGCACTTCATCGCGACTGATGTTGGCCGAGAAGAAAAGCAGGGAGCAGCAGGCCACACGAGCCAAGGATGCCTCGTACGATTCAATGTTGACTCCTTCGAGCGCGATTTCCTCAGGACCCTCCTCGTCGGTGATCACGACGCCACCTGCCGAGCAGCTCCTCACCCCACCAAACGCCACCGCAAGCTCAACCGGGCTTCTGACCGCACACACAGAGGAACGCCGGCCATCGCTGCAACATCGAAGAGGAAAAGGCTCCTTTGCTTCGAGCATTGCGCTCCTCGACCCGCTCAGCGATCGTTGGGGCTCAATGAGCAGCCAGGGTTATGAAAAGGACAATGCGGCCCTCACATCACTCGACGAGGCCTTTGCTACAGCGGCGGCAAAGTATGGACATGCAAACTTGCCTACGCTCGTCTCGCCGACATCGCCCGCAATGGCCTCCTCTCCACGCTTGCCAGCTTCTATATCGGACCACGTCAAGTCACCGTCATCATCCACCTTTGACATCGCTGGCTCGTCGGGTAAGAGGTCGTTGTCGACGTCCAACGAGCATCGGTATGACTCAGCCGGAGCAGCGCCAACCAAGGAGCTTCTCCTGACGCAACTACTCGCTTCGCTGGCCCACGTTGACGCTCAAGCTTACGAGCCGTTGAGGTCGATCGAAGAGGTCGAACAATGCAAGGCGGAGGTGAAGCGGCTCGAGAAGAAGATTGTCGACCTGACACACAAGCTCAAGGTTGAAATGAGGGTCCGTGACGCCGCCGACAAGGTCCGTCGCGCGCTGTCGTCCTCCTCGGGAAGCAAGGCTGCCAAGTCGACCTTCCATGCGAGAAGCGCAAGCTCGGCAAGCAGCACGAGCGTCGCCACGAATGCACCCGTCAGTGCGACGAACGCGCCGGCCACGTTTGAGGAGCTGCAGAAGGCAGAATTGGACGTGGTACAGGCTCGCCGGAAGGTCGACGAGGTGTCAAAGGTCCTTCTCGAGCACAAAGACCAGGCCAATGTGGCCCGACGTCGGCTGCTGCAACACGAGGCAAAGGTACTGGCTTTGCGGGTTACTAGTCTGGAGAGCCAAGTCGTCGACATGGGAAGGATGCTCTCGGAGCAGAGCAATCGCGACGAGGAGACCGAAGAGGAGGAGGCTGCCAGCAGCAGCGGTACCGGTGGCGGTGATGGCGTCCGATCGACTAAAAAGGTTGGGCACAACCTCGCGGTTGAAGAGGTAGAGGCGCTGAGGCTCAAGGTTGAGCGGGCAGAAGAGAGCCTGGCCCACGAGAGGCGGGAGAGGGAAAAGGAAGTCGAGAGCTGGCGCAAGAAACACGACGAAAACCTCGAGAAGCAGCGCCTGGAATCGTCCGACAAGCTCAAAAAGGAGCGTCAGGAGGGCGAGCGCAAGCTACAGCGTGTCGTGGACGAAGCCAACCGAGAAAAGCGAGAGCTCGAGAAGCAGAAGGCAGAGGCTGATGCCCAAATAAAGGAAGCCAAGGTCAAGGTGGAAGAAGCTGGAGTCAGTCTGGCGACGGAGCGTGCCGTCATGAGGGACCACCGCCAGCTTCTCGAGGCCTTTGAGCGCAAGCTGGAAAAGACCGAGAGCAAGTTGAGGCACGAGGACGAGCGATGCGCAAAGATGTTGGGCAAGACAGAGGGTCGTGAGGAGATGGACGATCTCCTGGCTCAAATCAAGGCTGGCTACGGGAATGCGCCAAAGAAGGGCGAAAAGAAAACAGCGGGCAAGGACATCGATTCGCTCCTCGATAGCTTGGCCACGCACATCTCGGACATGGCAGACGAAATGGCCAAGGCTGGAGGTGTCTTTAAGCAGAGAAGGAGAAAGATGCGCCAAGAAGAAGGACACTTCTACGATGAGGACGAGGAGTCGATGGATGGCGCGGAAGAAAGCGAGGAAGACAATGATCAGTCCAGTCGAGTTCGAGAGATGGAGCTCGAGCTTCGATCGACGGAGCGCGAACTTGAAAAGTGGCGAAGCGAGGCTGAAAGTGCAAAGAGGCAGCTCACCGTCGTGCAGCGCAACAGTGCCATCAGTGCCACGGGAAGCAGCATCATGGGCGGTGGCGTGGGCTCACAGGCCGGCCGCTCCTTCGATGGTCACCTTGGCAGCCGTGACTGGAGAGCATCGCGCGGCATTGCCTCGAACGCGACGGCGACAGCTGAGCTCGAAGCGCGCGTCACTTTCCTCGAAAAGCGAAATGCCAGCCTCGAAGAGGAGCTAACGCAGGCAAAGTTGATGCCGTCGCCCTCTTCTTCGAGCTCCTCGCCTGTCAAGGTTCCCGGTGCCCAGCCTAGCAAGGGAGACGACGCCTCAGCAAGGCAGCAATTGGCCACGGCGAAGACGACGCTCAGCAGTCTGATCGAAGCTTTGCCAGAGATTCCCAGAGCTCTGGTTGCTGCAACAACGACAGATGACAGCTTTGACCTGGATTCGCTGCAAGAGGCCCTAGACCAGCGGACGGCCACGACCAATGTGGCCAAGCTAGCTAGCCGATTCGGTGCACAGGCCAAGCCGTCAGTGGAGTCGGCCATCGACGCAAAATACGGCGGTCAGGTGGTGGAGAGGGCCAGAGGCGTGCTGACAGCTGCTAGACTGGCTGTAAAGCGGGCCATGGCGCTGCAACAGATGCGCGCGTCGCTGGAGCGAGAGGCAGATGAGGCTCAAGAGCGATGCGAGGATCTCAACCGGGCGATGGAAGATCTTCGGAATGGTCAGGCTGACCAGAACCAGCTCGTGGAAGCCGCCAAGGCTCGCGAGAAGAAGCTGTGCGTCTTGACGCTCTCTGTTTGTCTTCTGATGTGATGAAAGCTGACGTTCTTGTCTGAATTTCAGAGAGTCTACTGTTTCCGAACTCAAGGCGAAGATGGAAAAATTGAAGAAGGCCGCGGCCGCCGGCAGTCATTCCGCCACCACGGAGAGCATCCACCCTAACCCTTCGCCGATGCTCACGCCTGCTCAAAGCAATCACAGCATCTCGTCTTCCGTAATCAATCAGGGCCTCTTGATGGCTCCCAACAAAGCTCTGGCACCTTCGCCGTCGCCGTCAAAGCGGCAAGTGGGTACGGTTGCTACGCCAGTGATGAATCGTTCGCCAGTCTTCAGCCTGGCGCAGACCTACAAGAGCTCCTCGGCCCCATTTACTGAGCAGTACGCGATGTCGAAGGGCAAAATTAGTCAGAGCAGCAGCACTGGTTCGACCGTCTCGCCCCTGGCGTCAGCGTCGGCATCCCTCTACGGACCTTCACCTCACCGCCGAGCCAAGGACCTGCCAAGCTTGCCCAGCACAGAGGAACAACTCATGGATTCTCCCTCGGCGCAGCTCCGTCGTCTGCAGTTGGAGTCTGAAGCAGCTCTTAACCCTTCGCCTTCGGTCCCACGCACGATCACATTGGGCATGGACACGCGCCAGCTCATTGAACGAGTTCGAGCGCTCGAGACAAAGCTCGTCGACGTCAGCAAGCGCTCGAGCCCGTCTAATGATGCGGCGCGGATCAACCGTATGCTGCAGGAACGTCTAGACGAGAGTCGAGCAGAGATGGAGCGGATGCACTTGGAGTTCGAGGAAATCAAAGAGGTCGACGCTCGACAGCGCGTGCAGCTCCTGGAAGAGCTGTCGACGCTCACGTCGGAGTTGTCAACGGCCAGGGCGGACTTGCGGGCGGCTCAGAGAAAGGCCGGTTGATTCTCTGTTGGTGCCTTACCCCACGCACCTTACTTTCTTTATTCACGAGTGGACCGATCAAGCAACACTGTAATACCATATACCATCACAGCCACTCGCACATACTCCCTCGCCCCTTGTTTGAACCGTGCATTTGTGTAAGTTGGTGTGCGGCAACCTTACAATCTGTCCCATCTTGCCGTGCTCTACCGCTTGGCCAGAAGGGACTTGACTGTCTCGCTCTCCCCTTCGCGGCTCCACCTTGGCCTCGGAAGCTCGAGGCCATGGGTTGAGCGGAGGTAGGTGATGCCGCCACCTCGGGCGATGGGGAGGATATCGCCAGGCGAGAGGCTGCCGTCTGGCTGAATGATGCCTGAAATGACTGTGGTCAGCTTCTGCACCTTTACTTCTCCTGGAACGGTACGGCACTGTACTGTACCTTCGTTTAGGATGTATGCCCGAATGCGGCCAACGATGATCTTGCCCGTCTCTTTGCCATCGTCGTCGAGTAGGCTCATTGAATCGTGCAGCTCACACTCGAGCGAATAGGCAGATTCACCCACCGTCGGCGGTGCGTCTCCTTCCTCGGGCCAGTAGCGCGAGGGGCTGGGCGTGAGGCCGCTCAGGTCCCACTCCGAGACGTCGTGGGGCGCATCGATTGACGTGTAGTTGGCAGCTTCAACAAATGACTCGGAGATGATGTTGACAGAGAAGCTTTGGAAAAATGGTCGAGTGTGAGACTATGTTCTCTAGCCAAAAAAAATAAAGAGGAGGGGGGGAGTAGAAGGTAGTCACCGTTTGGTCTCGAGGATGTTCGCCGCACTGTCCTTCTGGCCTGCTTTGGCAGAGTTGAACGAGATCATGACCTAATTTGATCCGTGTCGTTCCCTAGGTGTCAGTCCTTCCAGGAAAGTTTGGATGAAGCCTCTCAAAGACTGACCATGGGAGGCTTGTGCCCCACAGCGCCAAAGTAGGAGAAAGGAGCGAGATTCCGTTTGCCCGTTGCGTCGTGCGACGAGACGAGGGCAATTGGTCTGGGTATGATGCCGCCTCTTCAAGACACGAGAGAGAAGGGTGGGGGAAGGGGTGATGAGCAGGCAAGGAGACGGTCAGATCAGAAAGACAAACTCACACGATGAGCTTGTAGTTCTCTGCATCGCCCAGTTCGTCTGCGCGAAGCATCTCTTTCCTCCTTTGCGACCCATTGCCAGACGGATGACCGTTGGCCCCAGTGCCCGTCTTCCACGCAGGATCCGGCGTCTTGGTCGCGACATAGTCCAGGGCCTCGAAGTCAGGGCGGGATCGCTGCACCTCGTCAAAGGGAGGACGTTTGGCCCTGCCTTGCTGTGCATGCCGAGCTGACGTTGACAAGACCCGTCTGCTGCCCGCTGCCACGACCGGGCGATACAAGGCACGGCTGAGCGGCATCATCCTCTCTATGGCTTTCGTCGACGTTCGTAAAGCTCCCAGACGCTAGCTGTCACCTCTGATCAAGTGGAGGCGAGACAATTTTTACAATGAGAGGAGCTGGTATAGATACATGATGTTGGCAACACGACTTTTCACTCCAGCAAGCCAGCAAGAATCTGAAACACCCGCTCTTGCTTCTTGCGTTGCCCCTGGTCCTTTGTGACGTAGAAGCCTGGTACGCCCAACCTCTCCAGTCTTTGCTGCTGCTCAGTATAGACCTCGTCCCACCGGTTTAACGCCTTGAGATCCCACTCTCTGAGCTGGTTCCTTGTTGGTGCTGGTCTCCTCTTGAGCATCTCTTCCCGATGCGATGCCAGCTTCTCTTCAACAGAGTCCTGATCGGCCTTGAGTTTGAGCAGCGCAGCCAGGAAGCTCTCGTCCTTTGATAGACGAGCGAGGTGTGGGAGCGCCTGCGCTAAGGAGACATGACGCAGGTTGTCACTACCTGAAGAGGCAGTTCTCTGTCGCTTTGCTGAAGCCACGCTATCTTCGTCGTGCTCCTGCGCCGCTGGCCCATCGCGCTTCTTGCTCGCCTCGTTGCTGGGAAAAGGCTCTACGGGGTGCGAAGGAGCAGGCGGCCTCTCCTGCTGCCGCCTCAGTGTCGCGAGGAGCGCCTGGACGCCGTGCGGGTCCTCTGTGCTCTGGTGGGACCGATTTATCAACATATATCGCTGAAAGTGACGAGAACATGCATCTTTCCTCACCTTTGTGAAGTCCATCTGGGCATCCTCATCGTTTCAGAAGGGAGAGAGAAAGAGAGAGAAGCTACAGAGGGTTGAGGACGGCGCGACTGGCTCCTCTGTTCGGATTTCGGAACTTGAGTCTGGCTGCTAGACACCCGCGCCTCTCTTTCTCCTCCATCTAGAGCTACCTCTGAACCCCTCGCTGAGACACGACACGATGGATGCGCCTTCGTCGCGCGGCGGAGGCAAGTCTGGCGGAGGCGGTGCGTCCCGAGGAGGCGGTGGAGGAGGAGGCAAGGGTAGATCAAAAGCAAAGACGCCTCGACAGGGCTCGGTTGATTCCATGGGAGGAGACGCGACGGCGATGACGACGTCGACGTCGACGTCGACGCCTACAAAGGCCAAGAAGGCCAAGGGCAAGGGTCGACCGCCCGGCTCTGGGTCAGGCGGCGCCAAGGGTGGGAAAAAGGGGCGGAACAGGAGCGAGACGAGGGAGAGCAGCCTGGCGGGCAGGGGCTCGGCCGTGCCGCTCGACCAGGAAGACGCCAGAGGCGGTCCTTCGTATGGAGATGGAAACGAGACACGGTATGGGAACGAGGAAGAGGAGGACGAGGAGGAGTACGAAGAGGCAGGCGCTGGCGGCGAAGATGGCGCAGAAGATGAGGCCGAGGGTGACGACGAAGGGCTGCTCGAGGAGGACGAGTGGATACGGCAAGAGGCCGTTCAAAAGGCCCGGCAGGCCAACATTGGGTGGGTGGACGGACCGATTCCTCTTCCTTTGCCCTCTGAGGGGAGAATGATCCCAATACTGACCTTGTGACAATGCGAAATAGGCCCCTTGTAGATGCAATGACCGAGGACCAGCGCGAGCGCTTCTTTGCTTACCGCTCGCAGAAGCTCGAGAAGAGACACGTCCGCAGACTCGTCAACCACCTCACCAACCAGAGCGTCACCGACAGCGTGGCCACCCTCGCAGCAGGTGCGGCCAAGATCTTTGTGGGCGACATCGTCGAGCGAGCCCGGGCCGTGCAGCAAGAAAAGGGACAGGCAGGCCCGCTCAGGCCAGAGCACCTCCTCGAGGCACACCGGCTCTACCGGGAGGAGAGAGAGAAGCCGGGCAGGTATCCACCGGGAGCACCCAACGCAAGCGCAGGTGTGGCAGGGAGCGGCAAGAGGAGGCGGATGTTCTAGTCCTTTGTTCATCAATATTCCATCAATGTATCTCTATCATGGTAGCACGCTTGGCACATTTGTCTTTCTCCTACTCTGCCTTCTTGGCCTGCCTCGCCTCGATCTTCTCCAGTTCTGATAGCCGCTCAGCCAGCGAAGGGTGACTGTAGTGATAGGCACTGTAGAGGGGATCGTGGTGCATCGTCGCAAGGCTGTTGTTGAGAGATTGTGAGAAAAGCCCTTACCTCCTCTCTAAAAGAAGCTTTTACGGTCCGCTTACTCACTTTTGCACATGGAGCTTGATCAGAGCTCGACCAAGCAGGGTGATGTAGGACTCCTTGTCGTGGACGTCGACGGGCTTCTCGCCGGGAAGGACGTCATTGGCATTGTACACCTCGGCAGCCCTCTTCTCGGCCTCTGTCGCAGGTGCACGCGGCTGCAAGGCGGCAAAGCTAGAAATTGGTTTTGGCCTCGGTCAGCTTGCGAGGTTGCGTCAAGAGAGATGAGAAGATGAGCACCCACCGATCAGCGGCATACTCCATGCGTCGCACGGCAGCATTGATGGCAAACTTGAGAAGCGAGTCGGTAGGAGAGAGGACGAGCTGGAAGAGCTCAAAGCCAATGACGATGGGTAGGTAGCCGACCTGGACGGAGCTGGCAGCATTGATGGTGCCAGTGATCTGGTGCGATGCCTCGCTGATCTTTGCGGCAATGCCGGCCGTGGTACTGAGATTGAAGCCAAAGGCGCGAAAGAGCGAGGCGTTGTGGATAAAGAGGGTAAAGAGCGACATGGACAGAACAATTTGCATCTGGCCCAGCGTCAGCAGCTTGGCCGGGTCCGAGTGAGCCCAGTGCTGCTTCAGGAGTCAGCAAATGCACACAATACCCCTCTCTCTCGCGCGCGCGCGCCCCGCTTGGGCCCAAGATGGCAGACTCACCCCCAGCTCGTGCGCGAGGACAGCCTCGATCTCGTCGGGCGTGCTCTTCTCGATGAGCGTGTCGTAAATGACAATGTGCTTGGATCCGCCGGGGATGGCACCGTAAAAGTAGGCGTTGCTGTGGGCGCTGCGCTTGCTGCCGTCAATGACGTAGATGCTCTTGAGGGGAAACTTGAGCTGACGGGCGAGGGCCACGACGCGGTCGCGCAGGGCCCCTTCGGGCAGCGGCGTCAGCTTGTTGAAAAGCGGCTGGATCAGCGTCGGATAGAGGACCATGGCGATGATCTGAAAGGCGAAGAGAAAGACGACGACGTAGGCTATTTGATGAAGGTCGGATGTCAGCATCGAAAAGGGCGCGGACCAGTTAGTCAGACGACACCCACCAACAAAGCCATCACCGGCCCATCGAATGAGCTTGATGAGGCCAGCCATGAGCGGACCTACGAGACAGACGCCGACAAACCACTCCTTTACGCCGTCGATGAAAAAGGTGCCAAGAGTCATCTTGTTGAAGCCGTGCTTCTCCTCCAGGACAAAGTGCCGGTACAGCGAGACGGGAAGCATAGGCACCGAGGTGATCAACTGCGAGATGAGAAGGAAGAGAAGCGAGTGTGGAATCTTGGATCGGATAAGGTGAAGACTTCTGTGTCAGTAGCTTCTGGCCTTGTGGTCAAAGAAAGGGGTGAGGCCGCTCGGCACACTCACCTCGCCATCAGACTTGTATCCCAGCAGGGTCATTACGTGGCCCGCAACGTTCCAGACACGCGCATAGGCATGGAGGGAGATGAGCGTGGCGGCGAGGGCCCACTCCAGCACCATGGTGACGAGCGAAAAGCGGAGCTTGTCCCTGCCATATGCTCTGCTCTTCTCGAACGTCTCGAGGGAGACGTGAGGGGCCAGTGTTGGGGGCGGCGCCGGCTTGCGGTACTGGCGCAGCTGGCGTAGCGAGACAAATAGTTCAAAAGCCAGGACAGAGAGGAGAAGGACATGGATCGTGGAGATCCACGGGATGCGGTCATCATCGAGGGCCAGCTGAAGACGAGCAATGCTCGTCGTGACTGCGTCCATCGTCCTCGTCGCCGCTTTGGGTTGTGGTCCAAAAACAAGAATCCTGGACGCGTTCTTCCTAATTCGCCTCCGCCTCTCGAGCGAAAGAAAAGACTGAGGCAACAAGCAAGTCAGGCAGTGCAAATAGGAGAAAAGTGTTGATTGACATTAAGAAACGTCCGCAGGACAGAGAAGGAAAGGCAAATGGCAAGGCCACAACAATTGTAGAGTGGAAGAAAACGTCCATCGCGAATGAGGTCTATGAATAAGAAATTAAAAGAGGGGGAATGCAGTGAGAGACTTGATGAACGGTCGATGATCGGAAGGAAGCATGTTGTGAGCCAGTGTGCGTGTGTCGGGTAATGAGGGGGATGCTGGGGTTTCTTTTCTTTTGTCTTCTTCTTCTTCTTCTCAGAGTCGAGCCGGCGGCGCAAGGGAGAGCTTAGAAGAGGAACGCGCCAGCGAAGAGACCACCGACGAGGGTGAAGACCGAAACCGTGAGGGCGCTGGCGCCGCTGCTACCCCCGCTCGACGACGAGGAGCTGCTGCTGCTGCTGCTGCTACCGTTCGAGCCCGTGCTCGCCGACGAGCCACTCGACTTGGTCTTCGACAGGCTGCTCGAGCTGCTCGAGCTGCCGGACACCAGCGAGGCAATGCCGTTGGAGATCGTCGACGTAGTCTGGCAGTTGGACGTGGCAGGCGTCGAGTAAGCAGCCGTGGGCGTGACTTCGTCGGGGGAGCCGTTGACGAAGGTCTGGACATCACCGTTGGCGGTGTTGGTGTAGACCGAGGAGAAGTACTGGACGAACGTCGACGTGCCGCCGCCAGGCAGGACAAAGTCGCCGGGAGGGTAGGCGGCGTCACCGTCGCACGTGTCAAAGACATTGTCGGCGTAGTTACCGGGCATGACGAAGTTGCATCCCATCTCGTCGAGCGTGTGCAGGCACTCCTCGGCGGTGCTGACCTGGCTCGTGGCAGCAATGCAGACACGGATGCAGATTTCGTTGGCGGCAACAAAGTTCATCCACTCCTCGTAGAAGACATCCTTGCCGGAAACGTTGGACGTGACGTTGCCGCCGATGGGGTTGCCCATGTTTGTGGCACCGTGAGGGTCAAGCTCACCGCCCATGTCGCCGGGCGCAAAGCCGATCTTGGTAAAGTCACCGAGGGCCATGACCTGGACGTAGAGGGGCGTCTTGACAAAGTGAGCACCCGTGATGGTTCCGTCGGGCTGTCGTCATGGCAGACACGTCATTAGTAAATTTCAAGAAAGAAAAACAGCGGCTAGAAAATAAGGGTCCTACTCACAATAACACGGGCGTTGTTGCGAGCCTTGGTGCAGTACGCAACAGTGATTGCCTCTGAGTCAGCAATCGTGGCATTCTCCGTGGGTGGGCCAAAGGTGCACCAGTCGTCAATCGAGTTAACCGAGACAAGGCGGGCCATCGACGTCTGGTTGATGGCCGTGCCCAGCTTGGGAGTATCGGGGTTCGTGGGGCCATTCTTGTTGGCACCAACGACACCGGCCAGGTTAGCGTTGGGAGTGCCGTAGGTGAACTTGTCCTGGGCGGTGACCACCGCGCCGAGCGAGGCGACGGCGGCCACGAGCGTAGTCGCTGAGAAGTGCATGCTGGTCAGGTGGCGCGTTGGCTGGCAACGTTTGCAAATCGAGAGAGAGAGAGGAGAGAGAGAGGAAAAGATTACTGCCTAAAAGAAAATGAGAACAAAAGAAGAGAGCGTGGTCTTGACCTTTCCTTGTCGACGACGAGTTGCGCGACGGCAGAGGAGAGGGGTAGTGGGAGCGGTGAAAAAGGTGGTGATGAGGAAAGGAAGGGAGCGGGTCCAGATGGGATGTGTTGCACTGCCCACCTGGCCAGGCTTTGTTTGTCACCTTTAAACGAGACTCAGGCCGACCGCCGCGCACACCAACGAATAAGAAAAAAAAATAAAGGAGCCCCCGAAACTACCTCAAGGCTAGGGCGGCACGCGTCGATCGGCTGCAAATACAAATTTTGCTCCTGTTGAATTCAAGTTCACGACGAAAACCCCTAACTCTTCTAAATTTAGGATCCGCATACGTGAGGTGCCGAAGAAGCCACTATTGACGCATCTCCTGCGCGCGCAAGGCGAGCCGACGATTTCAGGACGCAGGCTCGGAAGGCTGGGTCCAGGCTCGACTACTGCGTCTTCTCCCTTTCCCTGTGCCTCGCAAGGAACTCCGTGCCGGCGGGTCGTGTGCCCTTGACGAGGAAAGCGTGAGGCTCTAGCTGTACCATGAGCGCTGGCAACAAGGCACTTCTAGAAATAAGAATCATCGGTCGGGCTTCCTGCCTGGGGCATATATTGGCCAGAGTTTAATCGCGCTCCGTCACGCAGACGAAAAAAAGAAGGAAAGTAGGCGCATTCTCGCGAGGCGTTCGCTTGCATAGATTACATTATTCTCGAGGCGAAGAATTGTGCGGCAAAGATAATGATTCCTGGGTTCATCCGGGGACATCGTCTGTCACCCAGCCTTGCAGTTTCGCCTCGTCGAACACAGGGACGAATCGACCTGGGTACGTATCACGTGGAGCTAACCAATCGCGTTGAGTCCGACGTCGCAGACTTGTGTTGGTCAAGCAAGGGAAGCCAGAACAGCAAAGAAGCACGCGTATGAGACATTGAGGAGACCTCGATCTTTGTAAGACAGAAGAATTTGATTACATTGTGACTTGTTTGCTCTTTTCATCGACGACAAGCTGAAATACATCGGGCCGGGCATAGTGACCTGCGCTGTCAAAGTCCATTCTGGCCTCGAGAATCGTGTTGCGGTCCACTTGTGCTGTGAGAATACCCCGCCGGTCAAAGAGTGGCCCCGCCAAGATGTTGCCCAGGGGGTCAACGATAAGAGAGCCGCCCCTGGTGATGATCTCGTCTTCGGGCTTGTCCTGGAACGCAGGGTAGTCCGCGGGCAGGTCGCGCTTCTCAGTGTACTGGCAACAGCTCACGACAAAGCAACGGCCCTCCTGAGCGATTGTTTGCATCACGGGGGCCCACGAGTCCCTACAATCGGCAGTGGGTGCTGCATACAGCTCGACGCCCTTTGCATACATGCTGAGGCGAAGCTGGGGCATGAGATTCTCCCAGCAGATGACGGCGCCCACCCGGCCCACCGGCGTGTCTGCCACTCGAAGTCCAGCACCATCGCCTTGGCCCCACACTAGGCGCTCTGTACCCGTTGGCATCAGCTTGCGGTGTGCTACGAGCAGTTCTCCCTGCGGCGAGATCGTGAGCGCGGTGCCTGATTGGTGCGACGATTCAGTGACAATTATTCAGATTAAGAAAAGGTCAAGGGATAATCTCCGCCTCACAGTAGAGTGTTCCGTGCCCGCCAGCATTCTCGCTTCCATAGCTCGCCATCGGGGGGCCGCTGGCTGGCTCATCGCACCGCTCAATGACGCCCACGACGAGGGTGACGTTGTTCTCGCTCGCAGCCGCTCTGATCGCCGTCATGTGCGGGCCGTCGACGTGAGCGACGGGCACCGAGGATTGGTGGTACCTTCGGAACCAGGTGCGGCCTTCGGCAGCCCTCGATCCAACTTTGGCGCCAAAGTCGTAGCCTCGCGGGTAGCAGCACAAAAAGGCCTCGGGAAAGACGACGAGAATGTCACCGCCGTCATTGCCGTGGGCCCGGCGAGCCTCCTGGGCGGCCTTACGGGTCAGCGTGTGCAGCTTGGCAATTGATGCATCGAGGTCAAACGCCACCGGCGAGTCCTGAACCGCTGCAAGAATAAGTGGACGTCGCTCGTCCCCACGACTCATGATTGTCGACGTTCGAAAGCCTCTTTCTACAAGAAGAATCGAATCGCGATGTTGACTCGACGATGCATCGGCGTGGGGTGGAGGCATCGTTAGATCTCGTGCACGTGTCTACAGCCAAGCCGTGTCGTTGACGGGCCTCTTTGAGCGAGCTGCAGTTGAATTCATGTCTCTGAAGCAGTCATCGGGACAGACATTGAGCCTTCCTGAGTCTAGAGGAAGTAACATCGTGATTGACTAGAGCCTCTTTGTGCAGTGTGCAACGAGGAAAAACATGGTCTGATCGCGAAGGAAGCAATCGAAACAAAAAACATGTAACAATTTGACAGAAAATTAAACAACATGGGCCCCTAGAGGCATGCATACAACGCTTGAACACTGCACGACGACGACGAGAAGGATCACGACCACGGCCGCTCACCCTACCTCTGTGCGCAGAGAGCGGTAGAGGTCCGGAAAGAGCATGAACGAGGAGGCAGGAGAGCCAGCGGGGCTGTCGGCCAAGCAGCGGCGAGCCTTGCGACAGCGCCAGGACCCTCATGGCCTGCACCCTTTTAAGCGCCTCTTCATTGGACCCTCTCCCGTGCCGTCTTCGTCAGCGGCCGCCGTGGCCGCGGCCATTGCAGAGGATGTGGCAATCACCAAGCCCAATGCCATCGCGGTGGCTGGCCAGCAGGGCTCCGTCATGGTGGCTTCGCAAGATCGCAGGTCGTCGCACGACTCGAGCAGTACACAGCACCTCGCAAGGGCTCCAGGGCCCGACGGAGCGCCCGAGAGATCCCAAGAGCCATCCCGGAAACGGTCTAACAGCTTCCTCCGTCCGCTGTTCCCCTCCTCTTCTCCTTCCCAAGACCGGACGATCAGCCCTCGTGGCTCAACCGCTCGCCCCGAGCTCGCATCGCTGACGATCCCTGGCGGGCCCAGCCCCGATAAACGTCGCGCCGTGCGGGACAGCTCGGTTGCCAGCATCGACAAGCGGCCTCGGGCTGTCACGCGTGACGCATCGATGGCCAGCTTCGCAAGCGCCAAGTCAAGGCCGTACAGCTCCATGAGCGAAACAGAGGCAGACGACGGCACCCGGCAGCCAAGGTCGCATGGGAGGGATGACGGCACATTGACAGACAGAGCGACTTCTTCCTCGCCAACAAAGGTCCGCAGCTCTTCTCCGCCCTTTCTGTCTCGTCCGCGCGGCCTGTCGAGCGATCGGAGGCGCGCGAGCCGCAGCGCTGTCGAGACGGGCCCGATGAAGGCGGTGCGCAAGAAGCTCTCGTTTGACATCGCCGCAGATGCGAAATCGAGAAGGGGCAGATCCGAGGGCGACTACCAGCAAAGTGTACATGATGGAACGTCGAAGCAGACGTTGGACTTGGACATGCGCAGTGATGAAGAGGAAGAAGTGGCTTCGCCAACGTCGCCCATCTCGCCTTCGAGCAGGCCAAACAAAGGAAAAGCGGCGATGGCGGCGTCCTCGTCCTCAGGGCTCCGTGGTGCTGCCTCGCATCCAACAATCGGTCGCACACAGTCTCGGTCTCAAGACGACGCGAGCAGCAGCTACACTGTCCGTACCGCTCGAGGCGCTGACGGTGGCATTCCGCGCACTGGCTCCTTTCACTCACATCGCTCTTCGAGCCTGACTCGGTCGCAAGGAAGAGCCTACGCACGCAACAGCGTCGGCGCAGGCGGTCACAAACACGTTGAGGAACCAGACGACGACGACGAAGAAGAAGAGGTGAACGACGCTGGCGGGGTGCCAGAGGCCAGCCACGACCGTCGGGTTTCGATCGCTGCGCAGAACAACCTGGGCCACAAATCCAGGCAATCGCTCGATGAGCGGCGAGAGAGGTCTCGGCAGAGGTCGAAGATGCTCGGGCAGGGTGTTCCTGTTGGCTCGACGGGCGCGCTGCACGGTCGGTCGTCGTCGAGGATCCACGGCCGCGACATTTCGAGGCAGAGCCGCATGAGCAGGGCCAGCACAGCAGGCACGCTCGGCAGCGTCGGCACGCGCTTCACCGAGGGAAGCTTTGGAGCCAGCGGTGGTGTACGATCCCGATTCTTCACCTTCTTTGGGAGACGTCGCGATGGGCCTAGCGAGGCAAAGGCGAGAGACATTCAGCTAGACAACATTCGACATGGAAGGAAGTTGTCGGCCAAGGGCGGTGTCGTCGCTGGTGCCGTTGGAACCAGTGCAGGAGGGACGAAATGGGTCGGACAGACGTTCGAGGTGGGCAAGAGGTTCTGGGAGGTGATTGAGAGTCGCGAAGAGCAGCTGGCGGACGAAGAGAGGGCCAAGGGACATCATTTCGGCCCCAACGATGTCGTAACCGAGGAGCAGGATGAAGATGAAGACGAGGAAGAAGACGAGGGAGAGGAAGACTATTTGGCCAGGATCCAGCATGGCCGACCTCGCGATCGACAGATGACCAAGAGTCCCTCGGACGTGCTCAATACGTTTGCGCGCCAGGCCAAGCAAGCTTCCAGGACCGACAGTGAGGAAGTCGATGACAGCGACGGTCACCGGCCTCCGACGCCAGCGCTTGTCCCAAACGAGTCGGAGAGCGACGGCTCATCGCCCCAGAGACGGACACCCGGTACGCCAGCGCCACCCAACGTGGTCGTGGAGAGGACTTCGGAGGACTCAAAGCGACCGCTCTCGGCAGGCGAAGAACACAAGCGCAAGAGTCTTCACCATGAAAACTCGGCTGCTTCGCTCCTGACGGTGCCTCACGAGCGTGGACCCGATCACGAGTCATCGTTTGACATTGAGAGCAGGCAAGGATGGAGCGATGTCGTGAGCTTTATGACGGCCAACAGCAGCTTCAAGGGTAGCGACCGAGGACGAAACGACTTTGGCAGCCTAGTGGAGAAGAGCAGAAGGGCTTTTGATCACGGTCTCGACGGAATTCGAGCTTCGCGACATTCAAACAGTCGAAAGAACACCTCCGACAAGAAAGACGGGAAGATCAGCGACTTGGTAACAAGGGTCATTCGTGAAGCAAGTGGAAGCATATCCGAAGAGATTCGAGCTAATCGTGCCGGCGAGTCGAGCGTTCAGACGCTGGGGAGGGAGCCCATGTCGCCTCGGGAGGCTGCTCAGCATCCCGAGCCTCCACTCGACGTGGAGGAGAAGTTACCGGAAGAGGCTTACGAGCTACTCCGCAGGACCAGTGATCCAGGCTGCCGACCAGACGCGGACCCTTCCAACGATGCTGCCAGTGACACGGCCGTCATAATGCAGAGGACTGAGTCGCCCGTCGATGCGTCGAAGGGAAACACAAACGTCGAGTCGCCCATGGAGCATGAGCCTATCGCATCAGCACAGCCAGGCAACAGGGCGCCATTGATCCTTGAGCCGAAACGAGCAGAAGGCCAAAGTAATATCAGGTCAAAGGAGAGATCGGTGCAGTTCCAGGATGGCGACCGATTGCGAATCCCACTCACCGGGACAGGAAGGAGCTTGAGCTCCTCTCTCTTCGCTCGCAATAGCCCTTCGAGCGAGCCTGGACCTGCGAGCGTGCTACTTGGCGGCCGACTCCGGGGCCACACCTCTTCGGGTGATGCAGCCCCTGCGCCGCCAGAAGAGGTCCTGTCTCGAGATCATACGCCAGACGAGTCCGCACACAATTCGATTTCAAAGAGGAGTCCGAGCAGAGAGCTGCAGCAATACACTGGAGAGGATGAGGTCGTCACTCGAAAGTCCGTCCTCAAGAAGGACAGAATGCTTGTAAAGACGGCTTGGTCCCCTTCCGAAGACCTTCCAAAAGACTTCAACGAGCGCGAGCACCGCAAGTACCCTCTTTTCATGGGGGATTTTCGAGAGTATCTCGTTGTCCTCCGCATGGGCAGACTGGAGTTGTGGGATGACCCGGTGAGTGCTCAAGCGTGCACCGAGACGTAATTGAAAAGCGGGAGCTGACGAATTCTTTCCCTGTCCAGTCATTCACCTCTAGACTGCTTGGTCACAACGACCGTCTGACGCTGGAAATGACGGTGCCACTGCAGAAAGGAAAGACGTTTGCCTCGATCTATTCGCCTATCGATCGGATCTTCTGCATCACGTTTGCAAAGGATGCCGACCATCGAGGCCTGCTTGAGCTGCGCAAGTCGGGCACTCACGTGCTCCTCTTCGACGCCAGGAGCCAATCCATCGGGTCAGACTGGATGTGGGAACTGTGGCGGGAATTGGGTGGAACGATACCAGAGAGCCTCGACGTGCATATCCCCATCGTCGACATCCGTGTGCGCATCCCTATTCCCGATGAGATCCCCACCGGTGATGAGGGCGAAGCCGACGGTATACTGGCTTTGCTTCCCAGCAGTGCCAGCCAGCACGGTATGGAGGGCGAGGGCTACAAGATGGCCAATCGACGCAACCTCCTCCATGTGATTCGCACGTTGTGTCACCAAATCCCGCAGTGGGACGAGCTGGCGAAAAAGATCCGAGACATGGGCTTGCGCTACGAGCTGGCATGGCGAAACGAAATCAGCCTTCACTGGATCGCTCACGATCGGACCACGCAGGGTCTATCGCGGGACTGGGCTGTTCTATGCGGTGCGATCATGCCCGAATACAACAAGAAACCGTCGGTCCTCGAATTCCGCGCCGCAGTGCACTACCCGAGCCAGGTGCGCATGCCCAAGGGCAAGGTGTTGACGGAGCCACCCTCAGTGGAAGGCTTCCTCTGGCGCGTAAAAGCTGTCTCGGGCGCCCTCACGAGGCTCTACGTGACCGTCCATGACGGTCATATCTTCTTCTGCCGACCCACGAGGGCTTTTCCACCGGACAGACACCTAGCTTGTGCGACAGAGGACAGCGCGACTGCATTGGCCACTGCTGTTCCTGGTCAGAATCAGGGCATGGATCGCATGGAAGTTGGCAGCAGCACCCATGGTCAGCACCGCACCTACTTCCACCGGCACCCACAACAGGGACCGCACCGACGGGTGACAGACGTGCTCATGGGGAGAAAGAAGCGAGTGCTGCGAGAGGAGAGCCTTGCGGCGCTCCGCGAACAGGTCATGGAGACTGTAGCGGCCGTCGCATCAACGCAGGAGGAGGTCGATGCGCAGATGGAAGCCTATCGAGCCTTTGAGAAGAGGCGCCAGTTTGAGCAAATCAACAATGCCGATGGCTACGTCGACCTTCGTGACATTCTTCTCGTCAAAAGCTGTGGGTCTGGACCTACCTACCGGCCCGGTTCGGACGAGTGCGAAGAGGAGCGGGGAACAGCTCCCAGCAGCGGAACCGCGACCCCCTTGGCAAAGCTCTCCGAGATGGAACGCGCAGACGGAGCGGAGCCAGCCCAGGAGCCCGAGGATGTAGGAGGCGAAGAAGGACTTGCGGCAGCAAAGGACCGTCTTGCTCTCCGTCGAGAACGGCAATTTGAGGTGACGATGGCCAACCACCGCTCGATTCGATTTGAGGCATACTCGCGATCGGTGGCCCGCGAGTGGCTCGAGCGACTGACGGCCCTGGCTCGTTACTGGAAGCGAAGAGAAAAGACCGATGCACTGGAGCTGATGAATGCGAGCGGCTACGATCCCACCTTGATCAGAAAGAGGCTCCAGGAGAGGAGCGAACCCAGGCCCCTAGGAGTATCGGCCGATGCGGAGCGCATCTCCCCAATGCTAGGGAACATCTGGAATTGGTGCACGATTCAGGGGTGCAGGGGGATCATCCGATCAGGGAGGCTGTTCCACAAGAAGAAGGCCTACCAGCCGTTCCGGTCGCGCTACTACATCCTCATTGCGGGTCGCTTGCTCTGCTACAAGCTCATGACCTCGAATCGCACATCGAGGGCCCGTCAAAATTCTGGTATCTTTCATCGGAGGCAGGAAACCGTCGTGCACCTTCGCGACGCCTACGTCTACAGCGGCAAGCTGACCGAAGAGATGCTGCTCAACGGTCGGTCAGAAGGCGCAGGTGGCTTCGGCGCCTCGTTTGGAGAAGGGTCAGGAGGAGCGGCCAGCGCGACGTCGCGCCACCTGCTGCCGCGAGTGTATGCCGATGGCCTAATGAGCGTCGACGGCGACATGGATTGCACTTTTGTCATCCGTTATCGTCCCCAAAGGGTCAATCAGCCCGCTGACCCGCAGGTGGTCGTCAGCACCGGTCTCGACTCCGCAACCCAGGCCGAGGCATCTACTGTTGCGCCTCCTGTCGAGCGAACCACAGAGGCGGCAAATCCGTCTGCATTGCCCACATTGGGGGACAAAACGCACATGAATCTCGTCCTGCGGGCTCGGTCCAAACTCGAGCGGGACCTGTGGGTACACGCCATCAGTGTCGAGATTGAGAGGCTGGTCAGGGACGACAGGGAGAGAGAGGACCGTTTGAGAAACGCAGGCAAGACGCCTTACAAGGCGCATCAACATTATCTATAATTCAATACCCCAGTCGAAGTCATCATCACCCCCATCGGTATCGTCCTCAAGCCATATTATCACAAGAATCGTCTTCAGACACAGATATCATCTTGAAAGAATGCATACATTACACTGTTCTATGCAGCGGCTTTCGGTTTCTTTGCTGTTTTGCGAGCTCAGGTTAGGACGGCGCTCGAAGAAAGACACCAGCAGGGTTCCACTCACTGCCGTATTTAGATCTTGATGTCGTGCGGTTGGCTACGCCACCAAAGTCAAGCGCACCTCTGACGAGATGATATCTGATGGGAGAGGTGTCAGTCTCGAACGTCACCAGAATTGCCTCTCCTCCCACACGCGAGCACGCAACCCACCTGACACCTGGCACGTCCTGCACTCTGCCACCCCTCATGAGCACAACACTGTGCTCTTGCAGATTGTGCCCCTCGCCAGGGATATATGCGGTGACGATTCTCCCGTTCGACAGCTTCACTCGGGCCACTTTTCGAATGGCCGAATTTGGCTTCTTTGGCTTGGTGGTGAAGATTCGGTTGCAGACGCCCTTTACGAATGGCGCACCTTCCAGCGCTGGAGTACGGTTGACAGGAGGGCGATGCGGCTTGCGAGCACCTCGTGCTACTTGCCGGTATGTTACGGCACATGGGCTCGTTGTGCTAAACGCGCAAGAGGCAAGGGCGGACCGAGAAACGAGGGGCGGCAGACGCGAGGGACCGGCCAACGGTGGAGCGGCTCGACGGAGGAGTGCCGTCGTGGCAGGCTTGAGAAATGACATCTGCCAGGCAGTCGTTCGTTAGCATTACTCTAAGACAGCACCGCTGATCCCCTTTGCTCACCATCACGAAGCTCTTGATGGCGACAAACAGTCGACGACGAGAAGAAGCGGCAAAAAATGTCAAGCGCAGTGCAGGGCACGGAATTACCACGTGTGAATTTCGAGCTTTTTTATCCCCTTGCGCATCTTGGGATCTTCCTCTTTTCGAGTCAAAGCTCAGGACTAGACAACATCACCAGCATGATTGACCTTCAGAGTGAGTGTCTTTGCTTCGCGCGGCGTACAAGAATGAGAGAGAGCTGAATTCATGTCCTGTTCGCAGTGCTCCAGCCCGAAAAGGGCGGCGACCCCAAGGTCGTCATCGAGTCGCAGAAAAAGCGAGGCGCGCCCCCGGAGCTCGTCGATACCGTCCTTGCTCTGTACAAGGAGTGGACGACATTGGACTTCCAGCTGAACCGGCTGCAGAAGGATGGCAATGCCGTGCAAAAAGAAATTACGGCCAAGAAGAAGGCAAAGGAGAGCGCCGATGCCGAGATGGAGAAAAAGAAGGAGATTGATGCAAAGATCGCCGAGCTGAAGCCAAAGGTGGCCGAGAAGGAGGCGGAAATGAGGAGCAAGGCAGGGACGATCGGCAACATTGTCGGCGACAAGGTTCCAATCAGCCAGACTGAGGTGAGTAGACGGTCGAGCTCAAGATTAACAAGGTAGCTAAACGAGATTGGCAGGACGACAATGCGCAAATCAAGACCTGGCACCCCGACGGTCCTAACGCCCAGGTGGAAAAGAAGCAGGGAATTCTCTCGCATCACGAGGTTATGATGCGGCTCGAGGCTTTTGACATGGAACGAGGCTCCAAGATCTCTGGTCACCGAGGCTTCTTCTTGACGGGCGATGGCGTCGACCTCAACCAAGCCCTGATCAATTACGGCCTCGATTTCCTGAGGAAAAAGGGCTACAAGAAGATCATGACGCCATTCATGATGCGGAAAAATGTCATGAGCAAGACAGCTCAGCTCGACCAATTTGATGAGGAGCTCTACAAGGTAATTTTTTTCCCTGCATTTGCGCGACATGCTCCTTTTCGTTCTAACATGTTTTTACGACAGGTCACTGGAGATGAAGACGACAAGTACCTTATTGCAACTTCGGAGCAGCCTATCTCTGCTTTCCATTCCGATGAGCTGTTCGACAAGCCCGAGACGCAGTTGCCGATCAAGTACGCTGGCTATTCGACATGCTTCCGAAAGGAGGCCGGCGCCCACGGCAAAGACACTTGGGGCATTTTCCGCGTTCACCAGTTTGAAAAAGTCGAACAATTTTGCATCACCGACCCGGCTTCGTCGTGGGACATGCTCGAGACGATGCTTGCCAACTCGGAGGAGTTTTACCAGTCACTCGGCCTGCCATACCAGGTAGTTGCCATTGTCTCCGGCGCACTGAACAATGCCGCGGCGATGAAGTACGACCTTGAGGCGTGGTTCCCCTACCAGGGCGAATACAAGGAGCTTGTCAGTTGCTCGAACTGCACAGACTACCGTAAGTATTACATCAGTGGGCGATCTCATCTTGCTCTGACACATATCGACGCTTGAAAAAAAAACAGAGTCAAGGAGATTAGAGGTTCAATGCGGCGTCAAGAAGCAGGGTGACTCGAAGAGGAACTATGTCCACATGCTCAAGTGGGTGTCTCCGACAATCGTGTCTCTTGAATTGAGAACTGACTCCGTATCGCAGCGGCACCCTTTGTGCCACCGAGAGGGCCCTTTGCTGCGTCGTGGAGAATTACCAGACACCAGATGGGCTCACGATTCCGGAGCCTCTGCGCCCCTACATGCAAGGACGCGATTTCCTGCCCTTTACCCGCGAGTTGCCAAAAGGAACGACTAGCCAGCAAAAGAAGAAGTAGCCACATCGCCCATGTTCGTCCTTGTAGACTTGACCCAAGTGGTAGCAATTTACTTTCTTCCAACGGCATAAGAACAGAGACTGGGGTTACAGGAACGAAGACACTTTACTTGAAGCCCAGGAAAGACTTGAGAGGCTCGTAGCCGAGGTTCAACTGTCACGAAGGATAAATTAGCAACCTCATCACAAAATATCCTTCCCTACAACCCGAGGTTTATTAAACTCACGTTGTAAGCACCGGCGGCGAGAGTAATGAGCCAGGTACCAACGATGCCGACGGGCCTGCCGATTCCGAGAACGTCATCAGTCTTGAGGCCAAGCTCGGCGTGGAGAACGCGCGAGGCGAGAAGGGCAGTGTAGGCGCCGTGGACAAGCGAGGTGGGGGCACCGTTGAGCTCAGCGAGGAAGATGAGGAAGAATGCGAAGGGAGTCGTCTCGGAGAAGTTTGCGTGGGCGCGAATACTGCGCTTGAGCTTGGCCTCGTCGACAGCATCCGAGGGGCCGGCCTTGTGCTTGGCATCGCGAATGGATCCAGCGCCACCGTCACCGAGCATGACACCGGTCTTGATGCGGAGAGCCATAACATTGGTGCCGAGGTACTATGGATGGTGACATTTGATGAGCTGACTTGCCCACACGACCTTTACCTTTCTTCCACTCACCGTGTAGTAGCCGGCGAAAAGGGCCGAGTGGGCCAGCGAGGCGGGGCTGAGAACGAAGAGAGGCACTGTAACGGTTCAGGGTTAGCATGGAGCCACACAGCAGTCTCTGATGCACACCCACTCTTGTGTCGATTTAAGGACGATACGATGTGGATGGGGAGCTGTTGATGTGTGGGCAAAGGTGGAGGAAGGAAGTAAGCGAAGGGGTGTCCCAGCGCACGTTGACATTTGCACGTGATCTTGCGCACGGCCTCCATTCCACGGCGGCGTCCGTTGATGGCGGCGCCCACGCAACGTCGAGAAAGCCAAGTGAAACAAGCAAAGATGGCTCGCACAGCTGTGCTGCTGGTGTTGGCAGTGCTCGCTGTCTCGCTGCCCGTTGCCAATACCTCGGCGGCACGGTTGGCCAAGCCAGGCTCGACGCACCCATCATTTCCCATGGACGTCTTTTCGAAACCTGCATATAAGCTCGTCTACGCCGATGATGATCCGATCAGCAACCATTCAGCCATAGAGCTGCTGCTACGATATGGCCAGGTCCATGGTACTCAGCCGCAAGCAGACATCGAGACTTTCGATAGGGGCAAGTCTGAAGAGCAAGTGAGTAGATTCACTCGGCCCCGTAAATCATCATTAGCTGAGGCAGGTCAAATAAGCCCGACAACACTCCCTCGAAAGTCTACCTGGAGAGGACGTCTCCCGATACTCTGCACATCTGCAGCATCCCAAAGGCTAAGCCGCCGAGGCAAACCCTGAATTTGGAGCGAGGCACACTGGAACAGCAGCGCTCACGAATCCTCCGCCGTGCCCTCGAGCTCCTCAACCCGCTCAAACAAACTTGCCTCTACCATACCCTGGATTGGTTCACCTATTCTTTCTGCTACGGCGATGCCATCAGGCAATTCAGAGCGCTGCCTGGGACCACGGCTCCGGGAAAGACGCCTGGCATCGACTCCCGAGAAGATAGCTACGTGCTGGGACGGTGGAACGATGGCATCGAGGTCATTGATGGCGAGTCTCATGCGCAACCTTCCAAGTCGTCCAACAATCAGGAGCAGCCGAGTTCTACCGAAGATAGCGAAGCGCGGCCAGTGACGACGACAGACGCAGCAGCGACAAATGATGGAACGGAGCTTATGGAACTCGTACGGTTCCCGAGCCTTGACACCGGCACTTCTCGGCCAGCTGCAGAGAGGAACGCACATGTCAGCGCTGAACAGGTCATAGACGGCGGAGATGGGAGGTACGTTTCTCAAATTTGGTCGAGCGGAACCTTGTGCAACATCAACAACGAGCCGAGGACGACCGAGGTCCAATTTCACTGCTCATCGAGTCCTCCTGTCGACCGCATCTCGCTCATCAAAGAGACGACGACATGTAATTACGTCGTCGTGATCGACACGCCCAAGCTTTGCGAAGAGCCCGCTTTGGCTCCTGTCGAGGAAGACATACGCGACGTGCGATGCCGACCCATTGTCAGCGATGAGGAGCTAAAGGCGCACAAGGAGGGCAAGACGAGTCAACAGCCGAAAGGAAGGATGTCGACTACGAACGAACAGAGTCCGTGGCAAGGCTCTCTCTTCAGCGAGAACGTCAGAGCTGCCGTTCAGGACATTGCAAGCAAAATGGCCGCCAAAAAGACTTCTCGAACAGATCAAGGTGCCGATGGGCCTGTAGCTGCCGACATTGAGCTCGTTGTCGGTTACGATGGGGATGGGAGGATTATGATCGAGCCAAGAAATGAGCACGGCGGCACGATCAACGTTGGAAACGAGGCTCCTGCTGCTCCCCAAGAGCAGCCCGGAACACAAGCGCACAACGCTGCCGGGAATAATGCCAATACTGCCGAGGCAGCGTCAGACTCACGAAACGAACAGCGAAGTGAAAACCCCAAGTCAAAATGGGACGAGCTTGTCCAAAGATTCCTGGCGCTGGAAGACGAGATCATCGGTGGCCTCGAGATGGACGGCATTGCTCCTGAAGAGTACTTCGTCATGGAACCGCCTTTGGAGGATGATTACATGCTTGACGAAGACAGTCCTGAGCAGCTGCAGCCCGATGCCATCAATCCACCAGCTCACCCGGTAGTCAAGCCGGAAGCTGAAGAAGAAGAGGAAAAAGATGCTACGCCAGCTCCGGTTGCTGCTTCCAACGGCAATGGCGCGCTGAAGAAGGGAAATGCAGCACCTTCTCGAGGTGGCTCCCCGCACATGGTCAGGGAGACGGAGACCTTTGGGCAGAGGGTCGAGCGCCATTACAAGCTCAGGGAGGACCAAGAGAAGGAGAAGCAGCGTGAAAATGAGGCGCATGCCGCTGTTGACGCCGGCATACAGCGCAATCGAGCCGAGCTGTGAAATCCCGTATGATTCTTACTTTCAATTGTAATGTATCTTCACCACTGTAACAGCATGCGAGTGAGAATGAGTGTGTGATATGGTGCCATTGAGTGCGTCGTGATCATGCGATTCCACTTGTCGACTGCTTGTCTCCTCGTCGGGATCCCCACGTTAGAGCCTGATGCGACTATACCGCCTGTGAACGCCGAGTTGGCAGCCACAAAAGACGATGAAGGCACCATAGACCATAGCGGCAACATAGCACGTCTCCCCCACTGCCACGCCATCCTTTGGGTTCTCTTCGCTGCCCATGAATGCAGGCCAGTTGTGTGCTGTGGGTCGGATGAGGGCATGTTCCCCGTTCAGTCTGCGAATCAGGGACAGCCCGTGCCCTGTACACTTACAGAATCCGTACCCGAAGACGGAGAGGATGAGGACGCCCATGATGGAGAGGACAGTGCAGCAGCCGGCGAGGGCGGCAGGCACTACCGGTCGTGTCGCCATCTGTAGAGCTTCGTGCCAAAGGCGATGATGGTATTGCGTCGATCGAGCAGTGGTGGAGCTCCTCTCCTAACAATGTCGGACACGTGCGCGAATTCCACAGTGTAACACTACGCGCTCGAGCCTCAAGTTTTGTGAGCTCATAAGACGCTCAAGCTCGACAAGCCATTGCGACAGTGGAGAGAACCAGAGGATGTCGGCTCCCCCATCCTCATCTGGCCCGGCGCCCGCGCCTGTTATAAATGAGCCTGTGAGCGTCATTCCTCCCAGGGCGCCCAAGAGGCTGGGCATGCCGAAGCTGCAGCTTCCCTCTCGTGAGTCAAGTAATCTGGCGTTAAAAAGCACCGTACACTCACACGGAGCCCACTGGTCGCAGGGCCTTCTTCGTCATCGTCCTCGACAGGGTTTGCACCACGCTCATTGGGAGGCGGTCCTAGTGGAGCGAGCACTTCTTCGCTAAGTTTGGCCATTCCCACCGGACAAGCTTTCTCAGGTGGAGACAACGATGAAGGCTACGAAGGATCAGCGGGCACATCAACGACGACAACGACAACGACAACCTACGCAAACAATCTCTCCGTGGCCGGACCAGCAGCAGGGGGATCCAGCGGCGCGACAAGCATATATCCAGAGACGCAACCATACGGAGAGGGCACAGATTTTCGGGCACTGACGAACGATCTAAAGAGAGCCATGGGCGGCTTGACGATAGATGAGGCTGCACCATCTGATGGAGCACCGCCGCTAAAGCTCCCCGTCTCGGGAGGCTCCAGCAAGGAAGGTACAACAGCCGAACCAAAAGCAGATTCTCGCCGGTCATCAGCGTCGGGCGTCACGCACGAGGGTGGAGGAGAAGGAGATGAAGATGCTGAGCTGCAGCTTAAGGGCAATCTCGAGATCTTGAATCGACTGGGCGAGGGTGCAAGTGGAGAGGTCAAAAGAGCGATTCACAAGCCGACGGGTCTCGTCATGGCTCAAAAGGTGAGGATGATCAATGACTTTAGGAGCTCAAGCTGACCAGAAGGCTTGGTGAAATTAGACGATCAGTACATCACCCAATCCAGACATTCATCGTCAGATTCTGCGAGAGCTGAGCTTTAATCGGACGTGCCATTCCGACTACATAGTCAAGTACTACGGGGCCTTTCTCGACGACGAAGACACTTCCATTGTCATTTGCATGGAGCACTGCGAAGCCGGGTCGCTCGACGGCATCTACAAGCGCATCAAATCGCGTAACGGGCGAATGGGCGAAAAAGTATTGGGCAAGGTCGCAGAGGAAGGCTTGAAGGGTCTGGCGTACCTTCATGAGAGAAGAATTATTCATCGGGGTGGGTAGCGAGCAGATTTGTTCCTTCCTCTTCGCTCACACCTTGACACAGATATTAAGCCGTCTAACATCCTCGTCACGAGACAGGGTCAGATCAAGCTATGCGACTTTGGTGTCTCGGGTGAGCTGGTCAATTCGATGGCTGGGACATTCACCGGGACTTCCTACTACATGGCCCCCGAACGCATTCAAGGGCTCAATTATACCATTACCTCGGATGTATGGTCACTCGGCCTAACGATACTCGAGCTGGCCTCGAATCGATTCCCCTTCCCAGCGGAAGGAGAGCCTCCCCTAGGGCCTATCGATCTGTTGTCGTACGTCATCAACATGAAGGTACCGGAGCTGCAAGACGATGAAGCGGCAGGGATCAAGTGGAGCAAAGCATTGAGGAACTTCATCGAGACATGCCTTGTCAAGGACCCCACACGGCGCCCGGGGCCGGTCAAGATGCTTGGACATCCATTCGTCAAAAGGAGCGAATCGAGGCAGCCTCCGACTGACATCGCCAAATTTGTCGCTGATGTCTGGGGCTGGCCAGC
The DNA here is from genome assembly GCF_003144295.1 of Acaromyces ingoldii. Taxonomy (NCBI): domain Eukaryota; kingdom Fungi; phylum Basidiomycota; class Exobasidiomycetes; order Exobasidiales; family Cryptobasidiaceae; genus Acaromyces; species Acaromyces ingoldii. The sequence continues at coordinate 359,494 of NW_020290251.1, read as the reverse complement.
TCCAAATTCGATCCATTCAGCGGTCACAAGCAGCCCGACGGTGACGCCCACAAGTAGCAACAGCAATAGCAGCGGCGGAACAGTATCCTCGCACTTTACTCCCGGCTCAAAGGGGGTCAACGTGCCTGGCTTAGGCCGCGTCGCCTCCATCCGTCAGGCACCTTCACCCTTGTCGGCCACTACTTCGGCCTCGACGCCGACGTCTTCTCTCCTCGAAGGTGCGGCGCCCGCCCATCGCGTGCCGAACCTGAGCCTCGTCACGGATCGCAAATTGCGCAAGGAGACAGAGATGATGGATCAGGAGCACGGCGACGGCTCGGAAGAGTCCAGCTGGATCAGGCAACAGGAGGCCAAGATGAGGGAAGCAGACGTGGGCCTCGTCGGTAGCCCAACAGAGGAGAGCTAAAGATCACCATCAGCCTTTTCCTGTCTTCCCTATTGACGGGACTTGATTCAATATTAGTCAATAAAAGTAGGTCTGTCCACGGATTGGCGGCAAAGAGGGTAAATGAGAAAAGGTGAGGTGTTCTAAGAATACAGATTGAGTTTTTTTTTGGTTCGACAAATGAACTACTCCTGTCCGGCGAGCGGAGGAGCTGATGGAGGGTGCACAACGGGAGTGGACGGCGTCGATGGCGATTGCTCCAGAGCTGGGGTCGCTACACCTCCTTGATGAGGCGACCCAGGTGCGTCTCCCAGGGTGGGCGAATGTGAAGATGCATCCGCAGGCGAGTCTTCGCCTAGCATCTCGAGATAACCCAGCAATCTGGCGCGATTACCTCCCGCCTTCTTCGTCAGGTAGTCTCTGAGCCCTTCTTTCAGGCTCGGTTGCTTGGCTAGGACGTCGAGCAACTGCTCCTTCGGCAATTGTATAAGCGCCGCAAAGGAAGCCGGAGCGGTCTGTTTGACGCACAAGGCGAAGCCGTCCCACAGCAAAGGAGTCTGCCAGACCTTTTTCAAAATGAGACGAGAGAGAAACGTCCGCGAGACGTACGACGAGAGCGACTTGTACGTTTTGACGGCCATGATAGCCTGTGGAGACACCACAAATAGGTCAGAAGCGAAGTCGAGATGAATGTTTGAAAATGACTCACAGTTCGCATGAACAGGACTGGCAAGACCGGTTCTTCGACGATTTGATTGAGCACAGCTGCCAGTACCTCGCTCCGAAAGACGTTTGTCATGCCGAAACACGTGCGAATGGCTTCCGCTGCTGTTTTGAGCCCAATTTCCTTCTCAGAACGATGTAAGAGACCCATGAGCTCGACTGGCGTGAGCAACTCTGTCTGTCGGACACGAGGCAGGTTCGTTGAAATGCTCCCAAAGCCTTGAGCTGGCGCTTCGACGATAGATGTGAAAACAGACTTGAGGGTCTCGCGGTCTTCCGGTGACTCCGAATTGAGGATCGTGACAACGCGAGGAAGGTACTTGATAATCTCATTCTGAAGAGAAGTTCGGTCAGCGGAATGATAGCAGTAATTATCGGTGCCTTATTCACCTTGTCCAAGTCTGGTAGAATAGGTACGAAGAATCTAGGATCGATTTCGTGCTCTTCAGCTAGCGATTTGACGAGTTGTACCAGTCTCGGCGTCGTGCCAGCTTCGGTCAGGACCTGGAAAGCCGTCAAAGCCAGCTTGCTTGTCTCTGGACGGTAGTTGGACAGGATGTCGATGAGTTTGTTGGTGTCGAGCTTCTGACTGTTGAGCTTTGCCGTTCGGGGCGAGCGAATAAGGGCTTGGATATGCTTCTGGACGGCGGCCTGGACTGCGGGTGGCATCTCGGGAAACTCCCTGAAAATGTCGTCGAGCATGTCGGGCACTTTGATGCACAGCGCGAAGGGCAGAGCAACGAAGCGGACGACATCATCCTCATCCGAGAGCTCTTTGGTGGGGTCATCCGCCGCGCTGCTCTTCTTTGTCTCACCCTCCTCCAGCTCCTCGTCGTCCATCTTCTCTTCCTGCCCCTCATCGCCCTTCTTTGCCTTCGTCGCCAGCTCCTTTCCTTCGTCCGAAAGAGGGTTTTTCACGGTCAAGCGTTTCAACCCGTTTCTTCCATAGTCGAGCACCTTGTCCTCTAACGCCCCTCCATTCTCTACCCAAGCGCGCACAGTGATGATCGCAGCGTTTCTCGTCATCCTATCTTCGCTCCGCGTGAGGCTCAGCAGAATGTCGCTCGACGCAGCCCGTGCCGGCGGCCTTGTGGCAGCCATGTCTCTCAGCATTGTGAATCCGACGGCCATTTTGGACTTGTCGGTGCACAATTGCTTCAGAGAGTTCACGACAGAGTCGGGAATCTTTGGCACTTGGTTGAGGAAAGTCTGAAGGCTCTTGTCCTTGCCATCGATAGTCGGGATCACGGCTTCGACGATTTTGGTGAGCCACTCGGAATAAGCATCGTCAGTGTCGTTCCCAATGCCTTGCTTGCGAGCCAGAACATGACAGTGGAATTCCTCGGCCATCCACTGGGAGGCAAACGCAATGCGGCGAGGAAAGTCGGCCTTGACGAACTCGAGCATCAACTGTCGTATGGAGTCGGCTTGCGGTGACGTCGAGGACAGCAGCGCCAGCGTTCCATTTGCTCCCTCATCCTTCGCTTCCAACCCTTGCGACCCGAACCCTCTCGTCGCCAGTCGTATCAAGAGGATCGCCCAAAGAGACGAGGGTACGCCTCCATCAGCCTCGACTGTGCTGACTGACAGCTCCTCTCCCTCGCAAAGCCGACCTATCGATTCGCGAATCAGAGCCTTGGCATCGTCGAGTCCTAAATGGCTCGGCGCTACGAGTGTGAAGTTCTGCAGCGCCTGCAAGCTTGATGCCTGTTCCAATTCATCGGCCAATTGTCCAACCACCTCCTCCTCGCCCAGATCTGCTTGTAGCGGGTCTTGTGCTTGTCCTTCCGCAGAGTCCTCCTGCTTTGGCATCGTTGGCGGAGCCCCAGGTGGTGCGCCTGGATGTAGTGGCGTCGGCAGCAGTGATCTGTTCGAAGCGTCATGCCCGTTGAGATTGCCTCTTGTCCTTTCGATAGCACTTTGTAGCTCTGAATCCGACCTCGCCTGCAAGTTCGCGATGATGAGCTCAACGACAAGATGCAAAGGTAAGGTCGTGACATCGAACGAGGCCAGCGGATTGGGCTGATTCCCAACCTGGGTCGCTCGTCGAAACGCATTGGCCGATTCAATGTCTTTTTCCTCTGTGGTGATTGTTGGTATCGCTGCAGCGGCGGCCGCCATGGCTTCTGCCCCACTGTCGTTGAGGCGTAGCGGAGTCGAAGACGAGCTTTCTGTCTCCGCCTCCAGTCCCGTAAACCTGACCTTCTTCCTGCTTGAAGATCCTTCAAGCTCTTCAGATATCCTCTCGCGTCTGACCCTGGCCTCCTCCTCCTTTCTCGCCTCTTCCTCGCGATTTGCAGCCTCCATTCGTCCCTTCTGCTCAGACAAAGCTTCGAGGATCTGAGGCCCATAGCCACCAGCCAGAGAGTTTCGATTTGGGTGAAAATGGAGGTAGATGATTCTCAGCGTCTTTTCGACGTTCTTGATAAGAGAGAAAGGAAGGTTGGAGAGGGCCTGCGGTTTCCAGCTGACCAAGGCCTCCAGCACGATAGGACTCAGGGAAGGCCGAAGCTTAGCCAATGTCGACAGGCTGTTCATCGAGGCAATGACGAGGTCGGAGACACTGTTGGTGAAAATGAGAGTTACGACCTGAGTCAAGCGCTCGTTGGCTTCCGTCTCCAGACTCGCGATTCGAATTGTGGGATGATCAGGTGGGACCATACCGATGTTAGCGTCATTGGAGCTCGTAGACTGTATAGCTATTAGCAGCCGGTTCCAAGTCCTACAAGATGTATTCGTTCACTCACAACTGTGTCGCCATTCGGTCTCGTCTGAACGATGATAACACGTTGGAAAGCCTTCAAGGCTGCCAGCTTGATGCCCATCTGGTGCGAGCTGTCAAACAATTCTACGATCCTTCGTTTGATGGCCTCGATGGTGGGCCATAGCTTGGCAGCCGAACGGTCCTGGCAGCAGTGGCGAAAGAGCGGCTGATAGGCACTGGCGAAGACAGAGATTGCGACTTTGGCGTATCGCAAGTCGTGGTCCTGCAGGAGACCGAGAAGATGACTGGGAAGGTGGATTGACACTGCAAACAAATACTCACACTGTAAGCTGCTGCCCGGTCTTCTCATCGCAGTGCCGTACTCACAGGCAGCCCTGCCAGCGGGGCTCAAGGTCGGCTTGCAAAATATCAGGTCCATGACGTCGACGATCCACTTCTTCGTCTGTTCGCTTGCCCGGCCCATGAGCGGGAACAGGCTGGGAAACAGAGGTGCAATGTTGCCGGGCTGCGACTGGAACAGGTCATAGAGCTGGCGGAGATGCCTGGCCTCGACCTTGGGGTCGGAAGCCGACAGGGCGGCGCTGAGGAGGCCCAGCGCATCCGTCGGTTCGGCCATCGTGGGCCTCTTCCTCGTTGAACGGGAGTCTTGTCGGTGTTCTGAGTGCTAGTTGCGACGACGAAAGCTCGTCAAAATAATCGTCGCTGATCAAACGACCGCGCCCCGGCCGAGAGCTAAAAGAAAGACGCAAAAAGGTCACCTAAATCTAGGGTCCTTCTTCTGAACGTTCCCTCGTCGAAGCTCTAGTTGGCCCGAGCGCCAACTTCTTCTCGCCCCCGTCTTCGCCCAGCCAATGTGATCTCTATAACCATCAGCAGAATATGCCTCGTTTGATCAATCCGGTGGGATGGCTGGTCTCGGAGCAGAGCCCAGAGAGCGGTGAGGCGGTGCCGTTGCTTTCACTCGAAAACGGCAAGGGCAACCGCTTGATGATCAGCCCAGTTGATCGTTGCCTGGTTCGCGTGGTACACTCGGGCCCTGATGTCCACGACACTACCTTGGGGCTGAAGGACAGGGATGGGATCCGTTGGGAGAAACGGCGCGCTTCTTGGAGCGTCGAGGTGAGATCCCCTCTTGCAAGGTTTGATCGTGAGCCAAGACAATTGATGAGTGCTCCTGACAACAGGCCGACAAGCATGCCAAGCGTGCAACGCTGAGATGCTCCGAGCTTCATCCCGGAAAGGGCTCGCTTCGACTGGAGGTCGGCTTTTCGCACTCTGTTGTCATTCGCTGGTTTTGGGACAACGAGGCCGGAGAGCCTGCTGGAGAGCCGTTCCTCGTCGACTTTAAGACGGCGTATTCTTACGACGCTCGCACGGGACGGATGAATCACTTAGTAGGCTGGATCTACCAGACAGACGTGCTTGATGTAGAAGCTGAAAACTCTTCCGCAGGTCTGCCGAGATAGCTATGTTCCCTTGTCGGAGCATGCCACGTCGGCAAACAACGCACACCCAGCCGATTCACGGACAAGGGAATATGCATATGGCCTGGGCGAGACAAAAGGGCCGATGATGAAGCGAGGAAAGCGCTACATCATCGAGGGTCGTGACAGCCTTGGAGCAGATCCGGAAGAAAGTGAGTGCGTCGATGAAGGTCGATGAGCAAACGCTCATGACGCTGTTGCACGCAGCCGACCCTCTGTACAAGGTAATGGTGATGTGTCAGTTTTCAGTAAGCCACACTGACTGTTCGCATGAAGCTCTGCCCATTCTACACTGTCTACAATCGCCATCTCGGCCAGTGGTACGGGCTTTACTACAACACCCTGTCGCCCTCCGTCTTTGACTTTGGTGGTGAACACGACTTTTCAACTGGCGACTTTCGTTCATTCAGTGTTGAACATGGGCCTCTGGATTACTACATGCTGCTGGGAGACGGGGACAGTCCCGGTCCATCGCTGCCTGGAATCGTGTCTCAGCTGGCCCGACTAGTAACGCCTCATTCCTCGGGACCAGCGGGCGATGGAAAGGACCTCTGGCAGGCGAGTCCGACGCTTCCTCCTCTTTCACAGTTTGGCTACCTAGCCTCTAGCCTTACCCTTTCCGAGCGCCACGACGCCCAAGAGGCCGTTTTGGACTACGTACGCGAGACGAGGAAACATGGATTTGCAATCGACAGCATGCACCTCTCCTCCGGATATTGCCAGGACGCCAAGACTGGCCATCGAAATTACTTTACGTGGGACCGCGAGAAGTATCCCGATCCTGCTGCCATGGGCAAGGCACTCGAGAGTGACCTGAACTGCCAGGTGTGAGTTGTATCGTGGGCTGGTCTCAGCTTTCCTTCTATCTGATCCTAAAGTCCTACAGCATCATCAATGTCAAGCCTTGGCTGCTTGAGGCCCATCCCTTGTATGAGCGTACCGCATCGGCAGGCGCTTTCATGCGAGCAGCGCCGGACGCGAGACCGATGACCAAGGGAGCAATGCCTCAAGATGAAGACCGATGCACGCGCCTACCCTCGGAGAATGCAAGGACAATACACTGGAGTGCACAGATGGGCGAGACGGCAAAAGGGTCTTACTTTGACTATTCGAGCGCTCAAGGCTGCAAGGAGTGGCAACAGCTCATGCAAGAGGGCGTCTTGGACCAAGATATCACAGGAGTATGGATTGACAACAACGAGTTCGGCACCCTTGTCGACGACGATGAGGAGCTCAAGGGCGATATAGACTTGTGGTCTCTGCCTCTCTTGCCGCCAGAGATTAATGGAAGTCGAGAAGTCGGGGAAAGGGGCACGACAATCTCCCAGAGATTTGGCTGGGGCCGAGGTCCAATTTCTGTCGGTGCGATAGGGAGAGGCGTGCTTACGATGGGAATGGCTCGCGCGACCTATGAAGCCTTATGTGTGAGTCCTGCGCACGGGCAAGTCGTTCTTGAAGAGAGTTCTGACGGTAACGTGGCAGAGGGAACAACCGAACGTGCGCCCAGTCGTTGTGACAAGGTCTTTCGTGCCCGGCATGCAAGCTTTTGCGCACGGCTCGTGGAGTGGTGACAACAGCACCTCGTGGCTTTCGCTGAAGTGGAGCACCAAGATGACGCTGAGTATCGGCCTCTCTTGCGGCCCCGGTCTCTACGGTCACGACATTGGTGGTGGGTGTCTCTTCCAGTGTGTGCTTTTGGCTGTCCAACACGATTCCTGACGCCTTTTACAACAGGATTTGCCGGTGCACACAGTCCTAGTGAGTCTACGTTCGATCACCGAAGCGCTCGTCACTCGGTAAGCTAATTAGCAGGCCCCGAGCTCTTTGTGCGATGGTGTCAACAATCGGTGAGCATCGACACTTCAGATGCATGATCTTGCTGCTGACCAAGACAACTTAAGCTGTGGCATACGAGATTCACAATCCACAGTTGGAAGAAAGTGTCCACAACACTCTGGATGTATCCTGAGGCCATGTCGACCTTGCACGGTATCATCGAGCACCGATACCGTCTGATCCCCATGTTGTACTCGCTTTACGTGTGGTGAGGCTCAAACTACTTTCTCCTGATTTTCTGGTTGCTAATCGAAACCGCACTTGTTCCAGTCACTACCACCGAAAAGGATGGCCGGTCCTCAAGGTCAGTCCGTGTTTCAAACTCTTCTCGCGAGCCAGGGCTGACCCTTTCACCTTGAAAGCCACTCCTATGGCACCACTCGTCAGACCAAGTCTGCCTCACGCAGGACGAACAATTTCTAGTCGGCAGCCACGTCCTTGTTGCGCCCGTAACAACGTTCGAGGCACGCAGCGTCACCTTCCATCTTCCCTCGCTCGTCGATGGCGAAGAAACACCAGCCTGCTGGTTCGATGTGCAAAGTGGGCGTTGGATCAAGCCCGCTCATCCGCAAGGCCAAGAATTGACCCTGGGCGCCCCTCTTGATGTGCTACCTACGCTCGTCCGCGCTGGTGGGCTCATTGTTCTGGGGCCGCCGTGCCGAAGTCATGCTCGCGAACACCTGCGTGATGCTGAGCACCCTCGGCACGTCCAGCTCTTCTCTCATCCAAATGGACACTCAAGGGGGACATTCACTCTCATTGAAGACGACGGAACATCGAACGAAGCGACCGGCTACGGACGCTTCACGCAGCTCAAGATCCATTTCAAGGACAGGGATGCAGGAGCAGTTGAAGTGGGCGTCGACGTGGAAAACGCCGGTTATTGTGGCACCTGGAGGTTCTCTTTTGAGCTTCCAAAGGGTGATGGTAGGAACATTCTCCCTCTCGTCAGGGCTGAGGACAAGGGACAGCAAAATATTGAGGGTCAAGAGATCATCGTGGCAGTGCAGTAGGAACAATGCTATAATTCGACAATGGAGCCAGGTCTCTGTTTGAAGACTGACGACAGACATGTGTGATCTCGATCTTATCTCAGCATTGGTGCTCGACGGAGGATGCCACCGTCGGCACCTCCACGACCGTTGTCATGGACTCTTTCTCGGATCGGGCCGGGTACGACCTCCCAGCCTTCAGCGTCTTCCTCGTCTGCATCGCCGCCATCGACTTGCATCCCTGTCGATGAAGCAGATGCCGCCTCCCTCTCTGCCCATTGCATGATCCTTGCCTTTGCTCTTTGCGCACGCTTCTCCTGCTTCCTCTTCCGCCTCCCTCCCTCTTCTTCGTCTTCAGCTGTCCCCACCCTCATCGCGGCGTTCCCGTCGTCTTCGCTTTCCTCATCACCCTTTCGCTTCTTCCCCCGAGCCCTCCTCCGCCTTCTCCTCTGCCTCTTGACCCGTTCTCTGCTCGCTTTCGTGGGTGGTCCCCAGACCTTGAGACCCCTGACATGCGTGTCCTTGCCCGAAGAGTGGTTTGCCAAAATACAGACCTGAAGATAGTACGTGTAGATGGGCGGGTGCCTGCGCGAGACACCATGGGCAACGTGGCCCGCCAGCTGCGACGCCGGCTCTGCTGGGTCGATTGCGCCGCGCTTTTGAAGCCGCCGAGCAGCGCGGTGTTGGCGCTCCGCCGTTGCGTGCGAGCCCCGTGCCGAGCCTGAGTCCGAGGTTCCCGACGAGGGCTTGCTGGACGCTGCCGCTGACGATGAGGACGGCGACGAGGAGGAAGAGGACGAGGACGAGAATGAGGAGCCAGAGGAAGAGGAGCCAGAAGACGAAGTATACCCGTCCGACTCGTCGGAATCAGAGACGTTGCCCTTCTTGTCGAGGACAAAGTGCTTCCAGCCCTGCGGCTGGTCGAATTCGCTGGTCCACTTCCGTCAGTCGCACCGAGCAATGGGGGGAAGAAGGGCCTGGGCTCAGACTCACCGGGTGCGCACCTCGACGAGATCGTGGTAGTGTGTCCCAGCGAGGATCCGGACCTTTGTGGGCGTATACGAGTCGTCCTTGACGTGGTCGATGTACATGGACACGTGCTATGCGTGCCGTGTCAGACATGGTCAGCTTCTGTTCGCCCCCGTTCTCTCAGGACCAGCGAAGATGCACCCACAGTGACAGCCGTCCTCCTGGCAAATTGAATGTTGATTACATGAGGCAGGGTCCCGTCGCTCCTGAAAGGACAGTCAGTCGGTCAAGCTAATTAGAACGATGACAAGAGGAAAGAGACCTTCACTTACTGCCACAGCTTGTCCAAATCCGCATGGCGGAGCTGCGAGACGCCGTAGCCGGGCTTCTGCGAGCTGAGCGACCAGAGCGTGCCTGATTGCGAACCCACGTCGACTTTGTTCGACAGGACTGCCCGGGAAAAGGTTGAAATAGATCAGTTGCATGTGCTTGGGAAGGTGCGAGGCTGGTAGATGCTCACCGCGCACGTCAAACATGCGACTGCCATCGTTTGCCATAGATTCTCTAGATGATGGTGTTGCTCTTTTTCGAACGCGTCTCAACAAAGCGCGGAGATTTTGACTTAGTCTAACGACTTCTCAGGCAAGTTCGTTCAAAGGGAGAGAAGAGCGGGGACTAGCTAGTTGGTTGCATTTAAAGGTTGCGATATGGCACAGGTACAATTATCTACTCCTTCAGCTCCTCTGATGACGATGACAGAGATGGTGCGTTGGACGCCGAAAAGACCCTCAGGCAGTCCCTGAAGCGCTCGTCCCACTGGATGCCATTCTCTGGCCGGAGAATGTCAAAGCCATTGGCGAGGTTCCTCCATTCCCGCTCCTTGGCGAAGCGCTCCTCTCGCAGCTCGCCCTCCGTCTTGGGTGGATCGTTCTTCTCCGTGGCCGTCGGCTCTCTCTCGCCTCGCACCAGGGTACGTGTATCCCGGAGCCGCCGCGGCAGCGCCTCGTACCATGAGGACCTAGCCTTTTCGACCTCTGACAACGTCTTGGCAAACGAGCTAGGATAGAAGCGTTCCGAATCGAGGCCCCAGTCGAGGTCACCGCCCTGCGGAGACTCGCTCCGGATCTCCAGCTCAGGAGGTGCATCAAAGGGACGCGCTGTCGACTTGTCGCCCAGCGCGACTTGCAGCCCAGCTTCGGCACCGAGAAGCACTCGATGACGCTGGTTGAAGAAGCCCACGATTCGCCGTGGCATCTTGGAGAACCCGACGAGGTTGACATAGTCGACAAAGCAGAGCGGTGGTTGCGCAGGAATTGCGCTGGGAGGGTCTAGGAGCCTCTCGTTCACGGCTGGGCCCTGCTGCTGCTGCTCATCTTGGTTCGTCCCCGCCGCTCTATTGTTCCTGTTGTTGGTAAAATTTTGCGGTGAAGCAAAGGCAGGATTGAAATTACGCGGGTTGATGCTGGCCATCCTGCTCGGCAAGGGAGCGCCGGCGCCGTCTGCTTCAGCCCCTTCATCCCCACTGCTGACCTCGCCGACAAAGGCAGTCTTGTCCTCGACTTCTTCCTCGTCAAACTTGTCATCGTTTGACAGCTCGCGCGCCAGCGGCTCATCGAGATCCTGACGGGACGGCGGCAACCTCGTCGTCCACCCTTGCTTTAGGCCCCACGTCCACTCCTTGTAAGCTGGTCTGCCGACAAGGACGATGCCTCCGTTGAGCTCTCGTTCAAGCTGCTCTTGAGGCGTTAGGGCAAAGGGCAAGGCGCCCGTTAGCGTCAGGTCGGGCTGATCCGAGGATTGAGTCGCCGGCGGCGTGGCCCAGGGCTCCAGACCGAGAAGCTGGCGCCTTCGCGCAAAGATGCGCTCCCTCAGCTCCCTTGCCAGGCCGCCGTGTCTCGTTCCATTCACCACCTCCCAGTCAATGGCGGCAGCCACCAAGATTGGCTGCGTTTCTCTGTCAGCATGAATCCCTTACATCATCATGGAAGAAGGATCCAGACACACCTTGACGTATTTCTTGAAGAAGAGCAAGCTCTTTTCGTAGTCGTCGTCGCCGGGGCTCCTTGCAGTGTAGACAAGGACCTTGCGCGGGTACTCTCGCGGAAGGAGCGGCTCGTCTGCCAGATGCTTGACCTTGTCCTTGTACTCCTGCCGGATCCTCTCGCACTCTCTTCGATCGTATATGTAGAGCGAGGCGAGAGTGATGGTGACGCCGAGGAAGATGCTTGTGTTTCGAGACGGCATCTTAGGCTGCCATGTCAGGACCGCCTTTGGCACGCCCATGAATCGAAGCGGCCGGAGAAACGCCGGAATTTCCCGAGGCGGTTGCTTGAGAGGAACCGCCCCCTGCGACGGCCCTGCCGGTCTGCCACCGCCACCGCCGCTCTCGCTCATAATCACTGCGTCGCAAGACTATCGAGAAGGCCTGAGAGGAAGAGGACGAGGAGAATGGCATCCTTCTCAAAATTTTGGCGGAGCAAGGCTCGTGGGGCACGTGAAGCAAGCAAGGAACGAGGGCCTAAAATTTTGAGAAAGTTGCGCCTCGCGCCCGGCTTAACCTGACCTGGGTTCATCCAACTGCGTGCGATCATGGCGAGCTCGGAGCCATCTTCGTCAAAGGAAGGGGTCGCACCACCAGCGCCCCTGGAAGACCTCACAGGGTACCTGGCGTACCTCCAGTCAAAGCTGCAACCACCCACGCGGACGGCCGCGCAACTTCCTGGACCCTCGGACCTCTCTTTCCACCGGTCCCTCGACAAGTCTCTCGCTAAGGAGCTTGAGTCCGCCAAGGAGACTGTCCTCTCCACCATCAATCAGCTTGTCGAATCGATCAATGGTGGAGAAGGGAGCGCTAGAAAGAGTGCAAAAGGGCTGGGAAAGTCTAGGGCGGGAAGTGGTAGCGGGCAGGACGGCAAGATCCTCCTGGAAGACCTGGTTGATGCAGACGCCTTCAGTCGCTCCCTCGGCGATGTCGTCGATAGCCTGCTGGAAAACGCAGACACCTGCCTCGACGAGTACCAGGGCAGAGTCAAACCAAGGGCGGCGCCATCTCGCAAGGACGTGCCCTCCGCTCGGCCCAACGACTCAAATGGGATCTCGACCCTGGGACCGCTCCCACCGAGGATTCTAAATGCCAACATCAACCCACTTCCACAGACGAGATTCGCAACGAAACCGGACAATAGCCGAGAGAAGCAATGGGAGAGAAACTTGATGCTGGGAAAGCCACATGCCAAAGTGCCCCTCACATGGGCACCACCACCTCCTGCCGACGGGGAGCCGGCGGCCAAGGTTGGTGTTCGGCAGGGCATGTACTGCGCAGAGGGCGATCCGAGGACCAATCCTTACTACTACGAAATTCACAACTTCTCAGCCCCAAGTCATGCGACTGAGGCTGTCCCCGCTCTCCCAGATATCATCCCCCCTCCTGCGATGGACATCAAGGCGCCGACAGGAGGCGAGCCTGCATTCACATGGATCGACACGACCGAGGGCATGTCAGGCCTCCTCGCCCATCTCAAGGAAGAAAGGGTCAAAGAGATTGCACTCGATGTCGAGCACCACAATTTCCGATCTTTTCAGGGCCTCGTCTGCCTAGTTCAGCTCTCAACGCGGTGGGGTGACTACATCATCGACGCTCTCAGCCCAGAGGTGCGAGCCTTTTCCGAGCGTCTCAACGACGTCATGGCCGACCCCAGCAAGGTCAAGGTACTGCACGGGGCCGAGCATGACGTCCTGTGGCTGCAACGCGATCTCGGCATCTATCTCGTCGGCCTCTTCGATACCTACCACGCCAGCAATGTGCTGGCCATGCCACAGCACAGCCTCGCCTACCTCTTGCACCGCTACGTGAGCTTCGAGGCCGACAAGCGCTTCCAGCTGGCAGACTGGAGGATTCGACCATTGCCCAACGAGATGCTCTTCTACGCTCGCAGTGACACCCACACGCTCTTGTACGTCTACGACTGCATGCGATTCGAGTTGAGCAAGCTCGTCTCCACTGCAGAGACGTTAGGAGGGAAGGATGCCATCGAACGGGTGTTTGAGCTGAGCAAGCGGACCGCGAGCAAGGTGTATGCCAAGGAAGAGTGGGACCCCAACGGAGAGGGTCGGGAGGGATGGAAGACTGTCTGGAAGAAGCTCGGTGCCGACGAGGCAGTCGGTGTGGACGAACGTTGGGAGAAGCAGGGCGTCGATGGACTGAACAGGACGGAGAGAATCTTTCGGGCGCTGCACGACTGGAGGGACCTTGTTGCGAGGAGGGAAGACGAGAGTCCACGCTACATCCTCTCGGCTCAGACGATGCTCAGCATTGCATCACGGGCACCCACCACCAAGGAGAGCGCATCTGCATGCCTTGGACCTGCCATCAAGAAGCGGGCGACGGACGTGGTGGCTGTTGTCGAAAGAGAGAGCAAAGCGTGGGAGGAGGTGCAGAAAGCAAGGGAGGCAAAGCTGAAAGAGTCATTGATGGGCGCCATCGCTGATGACGATGAGGAAATGGGCGTCGCAGTCGAAGGAGGGGCTGAAACTCTTCCCTTGTGGCCTCAGCAAGAGCATCTTCCGCGAAGCAATTCAGGCAGCTCCCTTGCTGCGTCCTTGTTCGGCGATACTGGGCACGAGCCGCTCCCTGCCTCCTCTTCAGGACCGTCGAAGCCGACATCGCTCTTCGGTGCGGCACCTCCGCGGCAGGCATCGACCTCGACGAAGGCGTCGACAAAGTCGTCCTCGCTCTTTGCAAGCTTCGGTCGCTCTTCCGCCGCGGTGGATGCCGTCAGGAGCATCAAGAGCGAGCTCGCGTCGGCTCTCAAGGGCATCCTTGGGCCGTCTTCCTCGTCGTCAAAGCTCCGGAGGGAAGTGGAGGACGATGGTGACGACGCAAGGGAAGTGCTCAGCGCTCCGGAAACGGTGGCATTCGTGCCAAAAATTGATCGGCGAGAGGGTCCTTCGACCTCGTTGTCGGCTTCCACTTCGACAAATGGGGCGAGACCGGCAGTCGAAGCGAGTAGAGCTGTTAGCGAGGCTGAGGAAGCCGATTCAGACAAGGACAGCGGAGAAGAGCTTGTTCAAGTGAGCAAGAAACAGCGTCACAAGGCGGACCGAAAGGAGAAGAAGAAGAAGCGAAAGGCCATCGACTTGCCGGCGGAGGTGGGGGGCGAGGAGTTGGTGCCACACGACTATTCAAAAGATATCAGCGTACTGGATCTTAAGGGAGGCGCGGCGTCAAGCACCAAGAGGCAGAAGAAGGAGAAGAAGAAGAAGAAGGGAGAGCGAGAGCGAGAGGCGGAGTCTTCGGTGGCGCCGGGCAAGGAAAGGAGGTACGCCAATGTCGGAACGAGAGACAGGAGGGAGATGGCCGGTGGCAAGAGCCAGAGCTTTGCCAGATAGGCAAGAGATGTTTTAGCTTAGAGCAACGCAAAAGAGGAGGTCCACTCCAGTACATTATCCCATCGCCTTTCTCACAATCTTAATGTCACGAGCAGATTTCATTGCTTTGTCACAACAGCTAAAGGGAAGTAAGCAGAGCCCATGACGGTGATCGGTACAAAGACGAGGTATCCAATGGTGCTAGAGGCGTTAGGGAGCCGTGAAGACGTTTGTAAGAGTGCTTTGGCCGAACGGGTAAAACGGAGAGAGTTTCGATGGATGCGTCACCGTTTTCACAGCTGCTGGTTGCGTTCATACATGGTGCGAGGATCTGAGTGCAGCGAAAGCTTTCTCGGTGAGGGCTACGCCGCTGTCATTGGCCATTTTAGGTCCATCGCCAGTCAAGTCGTTTTCTTCGTCTCCGGTCTCATCCTCGCTTTCAGACCGCTGCTCCTCCTCACCCTCGCTTTCTGATACCTCCGCCTCTACAATCTCCTTGTCGCAGTTTATATCAACGTCATCGCTGGACTGGCCTGAAGATAATGACGAGGGATTTCGGCCTTTGCCACGACAAGTCGACTCAGACTTCGTCTTTTTGTCAATCTTGTGATCGTGTCGTTCTGCACGGCGCCTCTTGGACGTCAGAGGAAATTCAGGACGACCTTTCCTTTTGTCGTTGTTGTTGAACTTCGAAAAGTTGGCCCAAGTCTTACTTGTTCTTCCGTCAGGTTGGTCGTCTGATTCACTCGAGTGACCGTCGTCTTCTGGTGTTGAGGAATTGCTTTTGTCTTCTTCATCTGTGTCATGGCGGTGCTCTTCAGTCCTTGCTTTCTTCTTCTTCTTCTTCTTCTTCTTCTTCTTCTTCTTCATTGCATCAGACGAAGCCAACTTTGTTTTACTTGATTCCTCTTTGCCCTTTCTTGTCGAGCTTTTGGTGGTCTTGACAGGAATTAGGGCCCACTTTTCCTCAGCCAGACGCTTCTTTCTGTCTAGGAGCCTGCCCGTCTTCTTGTCCCATTCGGGCGCATAACTGACTTTTGCATGAGGCCGTGAGGAACGGCGAAGTTGACGGACGCTTTCCAAGTCGCTGCTCCTTTGGCACCTGCGCTTCTTTTTGTCTGCTGCTTTCTTTCCTTTGTTTCTACTCGTTCTGTGTGAATGTTTCTTTTCCTTGTATCCATCCGAAGAGCTTTGCTCGCTTTCGTCGGATATCGAAATGATGCTTTTCTCGACTGAGACGCCCTTTTCCTCGAGAACGCGGAGCACCTCGGTCTCGGCCGCCTGGAGTTTGGCAATGGCCTTGTTGGCGAGGTCCCGGAACATACCTTTTTCTTCCTCCGTCTTTGGCTCTTCTTCTGTGAAGAAGGGCAACGTCTGGCTGACCGACACTTGGCATGGGTCTTCCTGATTGTTATCGCGCGAAACGGTCAGACGGATGAGAATCCGACCAGGCGCCATGACGGCCTATTGACGACGTTCTCGTGGAAGACTGTCGAAACGATGCGACGACCATTTGATAAATGTCGTGACAGGCTCTCTTCATTTTCCGAGCCGTGGCCCGAGCGCAAAAGAACAACGCGCAACCCTTGCTGTTGGACTGGACCTGACTCCACTACTAACTACTAACAACGCGCGCAGTCGATCATCAGATACGTACGCCTCACGCAAATGATGTCCGACCGAGACGCGACCTGACAATACGAGACAACGATCCAGAGGCGAGGCGAAGAGAGGAGGCGTCTGGCGCCACAAGATGCAGATCTACAATGCCCACAACGGGCGCTCCTTCAACCTTCAAGGACGCTTCAGCCTCGATGCCATTGCCCTTGCGACGCAGATCCCCACCGACTCCCTCATCTGCATGGCAAAGGACGGCACCCAGCTCACCGATGAGGCCATGGAGAGGATAGTCGAGCGGGAGGAACAGGCTGAGGGAGCCAGTACGAGTGCGAGCAAGCTTGGCTCGAACCTGGTGAGTGGCAACAATCGTCAGGGCGTGGCGCGCAGCCGCACTGATCTTCTCCGTCCTGCGCAGGAGTTCTTCGTCTTCAATCGCGACTACCTTTCGTCGGATCCTGACGTAGTGGCAGAAGATCTGCGGGAGCCTCCTGTGCTGGAGCCCCCAATCGATGGTGAGCTGGCATTCGCCCAATACGTGATACCGCCCATGACTCCCAGTGCTGAGCCTCTCTCTTCAGGCTTTGAAGCTGTGCATCCACCCACACCCCGCTCCCTCGATGGGCTCCTCGAATGGTCCTCCAGCATCTTGTCGACGGTCAGCATCCATCACGGCAGATCTCAGGAGCTTTTCAACAACATTTCAGCCATGGACAGGAGCGCAAAGATCGCCCTGGCCAACCTGCTGACCCATGCGAGGTCTGTCCGGGCTGGCGCGTCGACACTGCGAGAGTTTGCATCGAGGGAGCTTGATCGAATGGAGGGCCTCATACAGGGGCATGAACGCGACCTCAAGACCCTCAATCTAGTCCAAATCAACCCGCAAATCGTGCCGCCGGTACCAGATGGAAGAGGGCAAAGGTCGAAAGAGAGGACGCTGAGCAGCTATGTGAGCCCCGCCAAGATGGTGTCGGTATTCGAATCGTGCAACAAGCTCTACCAGGAGGTCTTGGACCAGTTGGGTAAGCTCTTTCAGGACGAGGCGACGCTAGCCGAAGATACCGAGTCCATGAGGGTCGAAATTGAAGCAACGAGCGTCACGCCCTCGAGCGAGTCACTTGAAGAGGCCACACAGGCCCTCTCGCGGGCAGACGAGCTGGAACAGTACATCCACCAGACGTGCTCACCCGACGAGAATGGGTGGCCCGCGGCAGAGAAGCTGGCAAACGATGACGAGGCCCTTGGTCGGGTCGAAGGTGCGATCAATGAGCTCTTCCTCCTCGACGAGGTGGCCAGACAGTCTGTCAGGAGACTTGCTGCCGACAAAAACGACATGGTGGACCGCTGTCTGCACGCGCTGGGCGACATCAGCGCTCTTCAATCGGACTTCAACGAGGTGTCGGCTTCGCTCTTGGCCCTTGACAGTGAGCTCAAGTCCAACCGCATGGACGGCTTCCGACATTTAGCTCGCCTCAAGAACATGCTTTGGGCCTATGGCTCGTCTCTCATTGAGATTGTGCGGCGGCGAGAGTTCACCAAGGCCTATCTATCGAGGAGTCAAGGCATGGCCGAGCTCATGGCGTCTCTAACCAGTATTGAGCGGCGCCGAAGATCCGATTTCAAACGTGAGGTTATGGGCCAGCTGCCCTGGGACGTAAAGGGTCTCGATGACACCACGCCTTCGCTAGAGATATCGACGGCTGCAACTGGCGAGAGCGCCGTGGTGATTGAGCGCGAAGACCTCGAAGCTTTTTTCAAGATGGTCGACGACATTGACCGCCAGATCTCCGGCGACGACTTCGTAGAGGGCCAGGGGCCGCTCCAGGAGACGAAGAAGGCGCTTCGTGCCCTCGTTGACAGGCTTGATAATTTCGAGGGCGAGTTCATGCGGCTGGTCGAGATGAATCTGCTCAAGCAAGGTGACTCGGATGAGGAGAGCATGGACGAAGACGAGGACGAGGATGAGGAGGCTCGGCTTTTGAGGCGCATCAGGTCTGCACCCTCGAACGGACATGCACGGGGCTGGAAGGTCGAGCGAGAAAAGATGCAGCAAGAGGTTGAGGAACTTCAGCGGCAGCTCGCAGATACCAAACGATCTGCAGCACAAGCACAAGACGAAGAGATCACTGCCCTCCGCAACGAGGCGAGCAGACTTCGAGCGGAGCTTCGGTCGCAGGAGGCGACGATTGATACAGAGCGCTCCGCCCATGAGGAAGCGAAGAGGCTCCTCGAAAACCTTCGAGCGGACGCAGAGACTGAAGAAGCTCGACGTATCAATATGCATGACGAGCTGCAGAGGCTCCGGGACGAAGTGGAAGAGGCGAATCGGGCCGAAAACCAAGCCAAAGCCGAGGCTAGTGACGAAGCAGAACGGAGCAGCGAACTCGAAACGCATTTGCATGAGATGCAAGCTGAGCTTGAAGAGATCAAGGCGGCTAAAGAGGATGCAAGCAACCGTATCGAGGCCCTCTTGAGCGAGGGCAGTTCAGCGGAGAGGGAGCTCTCGTCGGCCCATCATCGCATCGACGACCTCACAGAGCAGCTTCGATTAGCGCGTGCTGACACGAGAGAGGCTCGTGACCAGCTTCAGGAAGCCGAGGTAGCCAAGGATAAAGCCCTTCGCAGCTCTCGCGCAGAGGCAGACGGCGACCGTGCCATCTTGGAAGAGAATCTTAAGAGTAAGGAGAAGGACCTCGAAGCGACACGAGAGAGGAGCATCAAAGCGCAGGCCGAGGCGAGCCAGCAGCGACAAGAAGTAGCTTCGCTCAAGGGGCAGCTAGAGGCTGCCGACGAGGCCCACGACGCGCTCGTTCAGCAGCTAGAAGCGGCTAAGGACGAAGCTGCCGATGCAGAGATGGCCAAGCGTCACGTTGAACGACAGCTCGATGGCATCCTGAACCACACTCGGCCAATGGTTGCAAAGACGATTGAGCTGAGCCGCTTTGTGCGAGCTTTGCCGACGCTGTCGACCAAAAGCTCAAAGGAACGGGCTTCGAAAGAAGCGAGCGAGTCCGCACCCGCCGTTGATACGTCCCACGCCCTGACGACGCAGGCGAATACTGACGATCCTCAAAGAAGGGAAGCCTTCGATGCCTTTGAGGCCGACCCCCGCTTCGCCTCAGCAGAGGTTGTGCTAGAAGCGCTTAAAGCGGCCGAGAGCCCCTACGCCCAAGACGAGGCTCGCAACAAGCTCGACTCCGTGACAAAGTACGTCAAGAAGTGGATGAAGGCATACCGAACTCTCAATGAGAAGTACCGTGTGGCCCAAGATCTATCAAGGAAGCGCATCGCCTACCAGAGTTTTGCCGTTGGCGATCTCTGCCTCTTCTTGCCAACGCGAAACGATACAAGCGCATCGAAGCCCTGGGCGGCTTTCAACGTGGGATCGCCGCATCATTTTTTGAACAAAGAGAGCGCCATGGTTGAGCAGCGCAAAAATCGGGACTGGGTCCTGTCTCGCATAACTTCAATTTCGGAAAGGGTCACCAACTCAGCCGCTGGAGAGGAGGGCAACCCTTTCAATCTGCCCGATGGTATGCGCTACTACGTCTTGGACGCCGACCACGAGACTGTCAACACTGTCGGTGCTCCTGGTCCAACTCGACGAAAGACATCGGCATCAATTGGTGAGGCTGGCTTTAAGACGCAACCTCAGCTGCGGAGGTCCGAGAGCGTCCCTCGAGCGTCTGGATCTGCCTCTGCTTCTGCAGCGGTCGCGATAGATTCGCGTAGACAAGCGAGCGAAGGCCTTCCGCCTATTGGCGGCGAAGAAACCAGTCCGCCGGCGCTGACGCCTGAGAATGGGTCTCCCGCCCAGGGAGAAGCCGGCGGTGACGATGGCATCGCCGACCAGACCCAACGCACGTCGACAACCTTCCTCTCTACTTCGACGCCGGCTACTATGTCGAAACCCAGTGCGAATCCTCAGCGCCAATCTCTCTCCCGTGCTTCCTCCCCACCAGCCATCTCGGGCATCGCCAGAGCCTTTAAAGGGAGTCACTGGCCTTACGAGGCGTCCGGCAACGGTCTAACGGGAGGTACAGCACGATGGCCCCTGGCCTCTGAGCGAGAGCGAGAAAGAGGTTTGAACACAGCGGGTGGAGCGGGAGGAGGGCTTCGGTCGCCAGGAGGCATCTTCGATCTAGCCAGCCCGGCCTTTGGAACGAAGAGGAAGGCGGTTGGAACTGATGTAGGCATCGCTGCGACCCTTGCCAAACCGGCTGCTCGAGGAGAGGAGAGGCTGCCTTCCAATGCTATTGCTGCATTGCCATCCACAGCACGACTCCAGGAGCCTCCAAATCCCTTTTCGCAGAGCCCTGCCCCGGCACTGATGGGTGGCAATGCGCCAATGGAGGACTATTTTGCGCAGAAGAACAATAAGGGTGTGGAAGCCACTACTACTCCCGCGCAAGACAAAGGAAAAGGAAAGGAAGCTCGATCCGGCGAGGATGCGACTCTGTCGCAAGCTCCTCCAGCGAGGAGTGCTGGCCTCGCCGCCGGTCGGCGGCAGCGGAGAAGGCCATCCACGACGTCGGTAACTTCCTCCAACGCTTCCTCCGTGGGTGCTTTCGCGGTTAGATCTGCAGCGCCAAGGCCAACGCGTGCTATTTCGGGCATGACGATGCAGACTGCCCAAGGATCCAACTACTCGACTCCCTCTGTAGCGATCGGAGCTCCCAATGAGGCTGGTTCGTCTAGAGGCGAAGATGCTTCCCCGAGAGCAGGCAGCAGCACATTCTCGGCAGTGTCCTCATCAACTTCGCCCAGGATCAGTCATGACGGCAAGCCGGGCGGATCAGGCTTTTCCGTTCTCGCTCGCTCGCCCGTGTCCCCGCCGAGAGAGCCAAGAGCCGGACCGAGAAGATCATCGAACATACATCCTACCCAGACCCTCCCAGTCCGCACCCGAAAGACGAGCACGGTGAGCACCTCCGGCAACGTCAAATCGCCCTTGAAATTGTTTGGAAACCTTGGAGACTGGAGTGCGAGCCTGGGAAGGAGGAGTGGATCGTCCTCGACGCTGCATGCAGCATCACGCTCGCAGCAGCACGAAGATGAAGACGGAGACTCCGACGACGAGGGTAGAGGAGGATTGCTAAGCGCCAGCCAAAGTTTGCGAAGACTGCACGAATCAACATTCACGCCCCCGTCATGATCATGATCGATCTGTTTTCCTTCATCTAGTCAGCGTTGTTCATTCGCAATGTAAATCTGCTCTTCGATCTGCCCAAGGAAGAAAATAACCCTCGGTACATTTCTTTAACAAAAAGGATGGAGAATCGCCGTATTTGACAGGGATGTCGCAGAATTTATGTAGATGAGATCCCAAATTTGCCCAAAGAAGAGAGAGTGAAAGGAGGGGGAGAAGAGATGGAAGAAGGGGAGAGAAACGAAACACACATTCGATAAGGAATTTTTTTTTGGTCAAGTCTCTACACTTGCGTAGCGACTTGAGAAGAAGCATCATCGTCCTTCTTTGCTGCAGCAACCGATGATTCCTGCTGCGTGTCGCTACCGGCGCCAACTTCTGGACCGTCACCGCCATCATCATCGTCCTCCTTGGTCTCGTCATCTTTGGGTGCAGTTGTGCCGCCGCCAGGCAAGGTGATCCCGTGCTTTTCCCTGACGATCTCAAATGTCTTAAGCATCTTTCGTCGAGCTCCCAGCGCAGCGACGCCCTTCGCCTCGAGGGCGGCGTCGTCCATGAGCACCATCTCTCGCCAGTTGCTCCCTTCGAAGTTCGGCGTGTACTTGTGCAGCCTCAGGTGGCGCAACCACGTTGGCACATCTGAAATGATGTTGATGTCTGCCACATCTTCCTCGTTTGCCTCCTTTTGCGCGCCACCCTGCGTGCTGGTTGAGGATACATTGGTGCGCGCGCTTGAAGGAAGCCGAGAGGTCGTCATTCCCGGTGATCGCCGTCCAGCATTGGCGCCCATCGAGCCGGGCGAGAGCCCAGAGCCACCGAAGATGCCGCCGCTCCTCATGCCTTGTCCTCGGTTGGGAGCTCCAAAGCCTTGCTGCTGTTGATACAAGGCGGCCAGATTGTTGCCGCCAGCCGCCAAGGCAGCAATCTGCTGTTGAGATTGGATAATCTGCTGCTGCATCTGGATGAACTGGGCGGCGGACATGTTTCCTAGGCCGCCCATGGCAGCCATGGCATTCATCATCTGCATATTCATTGGGTTCCCCAGCCCGCCCGAGGGGCTCTGTAGTCCCGCAAGCGAATTCGGCGACATTTGCGCGAGGTTGAACGCGCCCTGTCCCGCGTTGGGCGACGCCGTATTGGCCATCGCCTGACGCAGAAAGTCATTCTGCGTAGAGTTCCAAGGACCCGGGGAGGCATTGGTAGCGGCAACATTGGGACTGGCATGTGGGCTCGAGTGGTGGTGGTGGTCGCCGGTAGCAGCATTGTACATGCCCGACAAGACGCCTTGGACTCCACCATTGTTACCCTGTTGGTTGCCCATCTGACCTCCAGACATGGGTGCTTGGGGCGACTTGCGGCGATACTTGCTCACATCATTGTCCAGCAACACGTTCCGGTTGCCCTGTCCACCGACGGAGGCGAGCTGAGCGGCGGCCGCCTCGAGGGTGGCGTTTGCATCGGCACCGCTGTTGTTTCCATCGTCGAACATTGGCATCAAGGGAGTATTGCCCATGCTGGCCCAGTTGCCAGACGAGGTGATTGGCGAAAGTTGATCGTCCAGAGGTCCGCTAGGGCGAGGGCTCTTGGAGGCCGCCGAGAGGCCGTCGGTCGACTTGGGCCGGCCCATGGCGCCTTCGGAGCCTGCACCGGCACCAGAACCAGAGCCACTGCCTCGCTCTTGGACCTGGTCCAGACTGCCTCCCGAGAAGTTACGACTGCCATGTTCACCTGCGAGGGTGCCGGGGGCCGAGATGCGGTTAGCCTTGAGTTTGGCGCGCTGAGCTGCGAGTGTGGCAGCAGCCTCAGCGTGACCAGGCGAATACATGGCGGCCGCATTGGGGCTGAGGAAGCCAGCAGCGTCAGACGACTGTCGGTAGCCGCGGTTGTTGGGTGAAGCAGGCGACTTCATGGCGCTAGGGCTCTTGAGCCCGAGGGAGGCCAGCTTCGCCTCCATCTGCTCAGCCATTGAGCCTGACTGAGGGTGCGAGGGCGAGAGAAGGGCCGACATGGGGTCGCTCCTCGCCATTTGCTGAAGGACAGTGATGAAGAAACGAATCTGGACCTGCGTTGATTCCTGCAGCAGGCTGTAGAGAGCCGCCGTACGCTCAGCCTCGGAAAGAACGCGGAACCCTATGTGAAAGGAGTCAGATTAGGCTGCTTTGTCCAGGCTAAAGGAGAAGACTCACACTGCTCAATGGCGCTCAGTTCCTCCTTGAAGTTTTGGTCGAGGGAAGCAGCAGCCATCTCCTCTGTGTGCACAAAAAATCTCGTCAAACGCTGCCTGTACATCACGTCACCAAATTCATCAACCTACCAAGAGTGGCCTCGTAGTTCTGCAGGTCTTCAAACCACTTGTCGATGGCGTCGGCTGATCGGAACAGGTCAATTCGATGGAACCACAGTGGGTGTGCTAGCGAATACACTCACACTCTGGGGTCCCCTGCTGGGCCATACCGAGAAGCTCCGAGCTAGGCCTGAGACCTCGAGCGCTACCTGGCGTGTTTGGCATGGGCATGGTACCCATGCTCGGGCTCCTGACCGGGCCCCCAGGGCCGCCTCCAGAGGACTGCTTACCGAGCGAGTACCGGTTCGAGCTCGGGTTAGTGCCTCCGACCGGCGACGAGGCACGACCTGGCGAAGCGGGGGGTCGAAGCGAGCCAAAGTCTGACATGATCTGGTGATGAGATGAGCCGACCGCGATGAGCAAATGCCAGCGCAAAAGAAAGGAGAGCGAACAAGGACCTGAGAGAGCAAAGCCCAGCGACGATTCAAGCACCGCCCAAGCTCCACGCATGCAGCCCCGCCCCGCTCTGCCTATGGCGTCATGCGAGACTCACTGTCGTTGCTGTACGTGATAAAAGCTCCTTGTTCCTGTAAGATAGCTTCTCTGAAGCTAGCGGTCCAGATCGAGCGAGCCTACTTCGACGTGGTGTTGATATGTTAGTGTTGTCGCTGACGAAGAGAAAAAGGCACTCCTGAGAATGGTTTCTGAGGCAGGCAGATAGGCAGACAGACGACTGTCGACAGGCGAATGGAGGGGCGACCGGCGCGCTGACGAGGTACGACCCTTGGCGCACAGCAGGTGGGAGATGGAGGAAAGAGAAAGGAGACGAGGGGCACTGGGGCAAGAGCGAGAAAGAAAGAGAGAATAATAACGGGCGACGCGGCCAGCAACGCTCACAACGTGTTTTTTGGTGCTTTACTTTTAGCGCACAGAAAAAATGCGCGCTGCAGGCACGGCGTCACTCTCAAGCAACGATATAGCGTGTTGGAAGATCAATTCCGCCGACAGTGCTCAAAAGGGCCGTGCCCTGACTGGAGCTTCACTCCTTCATCACCAGTCGAGTGAGCGCCCTCTGTCTGCCACTATGGCCATGGCGTCTGCTCCAGAAACCTGGGTCGCGACCCTGGGAATGTTTATCATAGACATATTTAGATTCGAGGATCCCCAGACAGGCCAGGATCTCGGCGACCGAGGCCTCGGCGACCAGATCGGAGGGGGCGGGACCTACTTTGCGATCGGGGCCCGGGTATGGTAGGTCTAAATGGGCTCCCTTCCTCCCATTGCTGTCGGCCCCGCTGACCCTTGTATACGCCAGGCTTGACCCTGAGAACATCTCCATGACAATAGATCGCGGATCAGATTTCCCGCAAGCTATTCAGGATAAGCTCAATACGTTTTCCAAAGGCAGCAACGGGCTTTGGCGATGGCGAGAGAGGAAGCAAGGAGGAACAACAAGGGCCGTCAATATATACCGTGGCGAGCAGAGAGGGTTCGAGTACCTTTCAGAAAAGATCCGCTTGGATCCCATCCACCTGCTCGAGGAGGCGGCTTCGAGTGGAAATGTATCTGGGAAACTTCCTCGTTTTATCCACTTCATCTGCTCGCCTCAGCGGGCACTGCAGATCGTGGACCAGGTCGACGAGCTCAAGGACCACTGGAATGATGGACAGCGGCCGAAGCTCGTCTGGGAACCTATTCCGGACAGCGCGAAAGCAGAGAATCTCCTCGACTGCATCAGTGTCATGCAGCGTATCGATATCATCAGTCCGAACCACGAAGAGGCTGCTTCTTTTCTTTCTGTCTCCCTCCAAGACATTCTTTCACCCGCGTCTGTGCTCTCGACGGACCACATCTGTGCGACGCTCGCCAGAAGGCTCGCCGTCGGCCTCGCGGAACGGTGTCCTCCTTCGTCGAGACCCCTTGTCTGCATCCGTGCGGGCAAGTACGGCAGCGCAGTACTGGTCCCTTCTTCGGCTGCTGTGGAGGACAGCAAGGACCAAATGGGCTGGGCAGAAGCCTATCACACGGAAAGAGATTCGCACCGTGTGGTGGATGTCACAGGCGCAGGCAACGCATGGCTGGGCGGTTTTGTTGCTTCCCTCGTTCTGCATGATCAAGAAAAGCGGCAGAGACGGTCTTCGGAGAGCTGGAGTTTGGGTGTGGCCTTGAAAGCGGCAATGGTGGGTTCCGTTTCCGCTTGTGAGTCTGCGATTCTCGCTGCTAGCATTGCGTCGGAAGGAGCTCACCTTCCTGGTTGATCGCAGCTTTTATCGTCGAACAGCAAGGCCTTCCTGACTTCAAGGAAGGAAAATGGAACGGCGAAAGCCCACAGGAGCGGCTGGTTCAGCTCGAAAGTAGAGCGCCCGTCAGTCTTGACCTTCATTGAACTTTCATAATGTGTGTTTCGGTCGCAATGAGGCGGCTCCTGGTTAGTGAAACGGTAGATTTTTGCTGTTTTGAGAGTTATATGACAAGTATACTTTTACGCAGTGTAGCAATCTGTGTGATGCTCCTGCGCGGAAAATCCGACTGCATGTTTCTTTCGCCTCCATTCGCCTTCATGTCTTTTTGTCCTTCGTTTACCACATTGCCCTTCACCACTGCTTCTATTCGATGGCTGCCTTCATGGTCATCACAGATCAGAATGCGGAAAGGGAAAAAAGAAAGTATGCTGACCAGGCGGGGTCGCGGCCTAAAAGAGAAAAAAGAATGATGGAAGTGGGACTCGAACCCACGCCTCCGAAGAGATTGCGATTTTTGTCCATGCTCTTAGCAAGGACCGAAGATACCTGAACACAACGCAATAACCACTATGCCATTCCACCGACAAGTTACTTCTATTCACCCTTCTTATTTATATAAATATTCGCCTTTTCTGACTCTTGTCATCTTCATCATCGCCTACCATCTCGCTCGCCTTCTCGTCCCTGGCTTTGTTTTTTTTATTTGCCGACATGATGCCAATGACGAGCCGGTAAAATCTTTCGTTCTCTTCGTGCTCCTTGGTTCCTTTCCTAATTGTCTTCCTGCTTTCTATCAATTCACCTTCCCTTAACCGTGCCCACCCTGCTACATCTCGCTTGTCTTTACTCTTGTTGGGCTCCCTAGCATCCCACGCGCGCTTGCAAGCGAAAATTCTGCAAGACCTGCAACGCTGCCGGTCATTCTACCCGGCGATGCCGTCAACAAAAGATGAAGAACGACACAATGCCTCTCACAATCGCGGAAAATCTAACAATTCATCATGCTGGCACGTCGAACGCTTTCCAGTCGAATATCACCCCCGCTATGCGACCCACAGAGCATACTCGCGCCAACAAGCGCCATCGGGACGAGACGTCCCAGCTTTCCGAGGATGGGTCCTCGAATCTTTAATGCATTTCGAGACCTCTCTTTACTCTCTTCCTCTCCTTCTTGTATCCCCATCCTTTTCGATTATGCCATGGAGGTCCCAGAGCCTTTTCATGCTCAGCGCTCACGGTAGTCTCTTGGAAAGGATTGTAAACAAATTCGCAGGCGGCTCAAAGAATGAGAACGAGATGGCAGGGTCCATGAAAGAGAGGGAAGAGGCGCGTTTGATACAGTCGCGACGACCATGAAGAACAAAATCTTTCCATGGTAATCGAAGAGAGCAGAATCAGCAATTGCATGAGTATACGCGAGACAATGGGGTAGTACATGTATGAGTGTAAGAACAATAGCAAGGTCGTTGTCAATGGAAGGAGCGGAGAAATCATTGTTGCTGAAAGACAAGTCAACCCTGCCTGGCTTGCATCCTGGCGTCCTGCGCTAAGCTGCTAGTCCTCACGGGCGACTTCACCGACGAAGACGCTAATGCCGGCGTTGATCCAGTCACGATGCCCAGCCTCTTGTTGTAGCGATCAATCTCATACTGCTGCAGGCCGTCCTTGCCAGACCAGTTCGCACTCGAGCTCCTGGGCCTCCTCCTTGCCCTAGCTTCGTGTTCCGATTGAGGAGGAATCATCTCTTCGAGGGGCACATTGCCCTGCGGAACGCCAAAAATTTCATCGGCGTCGATATCGGCCTGCTGAAGCAGCGCGGCTTCGAGGCCCTCTCGCGTCTCCCACGGCTTGTGCTTGGCTCGGCGCGCAATCGTCGCCTCATCTTCCGAGTCGCTGTATTCGGACGGCGGTTCCTCCAACTCGATGTATTCCTCCTTCTGTGGCTTCTGTGGCTTCTTTGGCTGCGAGCCCTGCGCTTGAGCAGGTTGCACGACACGACTACCCGTTCCTTGGCGTTGCGGCTGGCCATGAGCTTGGGTTACTTGTTGGCTGGCGGGGCGTACAAGGTTGGTTGTCGTAGAGGTAGACGCTTTTGCCATCTGGAACACATTCTGGTTCGAAAAGACTGCCTGCTGTTGGCTCGACTTTGTACTCTGGGCCT
Source organism: Acaromyces ingoldii (assembly GCF_003144295.1). Taxonomy (NCBI): domain Eukaryota; kingdom Fungi; phylum Basidiomycota; class Exobasidiomycetes; order Exobasidiales; family Cryptobasidiaceae; genus Acaromyces; species Acaromyces ingoldii. The sequence goes on along the minus strand of NW_020290251.1, from coordinate 331,559 downwards.
GTTGAGAGGCAGGCTTCGACGGCATCATGGGACGTGCGCTGGCGCTGGGCTGGCCGAGACGAAGATTTTGCTGGCTTGGTGGCTTTCCAAGTTTATGGTTCGTTGTGGAAGCGGATAGCTGAGCAGCAGCCTTGACAGGCACGGCTGCACCTTCATTCGACTTGCGCTTCTTATTACCTGCCGTCTCAGCATTGTTGCTGGCATTGACAGCCGGGCGCTGCTGAGCAGGGGCTGTCGCTTTTGGCTTGGTTTCTTCTCGTTCACGTTTGCCCGTATTGCTAGCGGCCGCCTCTCTCGCCTCCCTCTGCGCCTGGATCTGCTTGAGCCGCTCTTCCCTCTCGCGTGCCTTCTCCGTCTCCTTCTTTCGCGCCGCTTCGGCCCTGATGACACTCTGAGGCTTGCTCGACGAGGTGTGCGAGGTATTAAGGGCTGACGCTGGTCGCGGGAGTTCGGCAGGCTTCGACATCCCAGCCTTTGCCCCGGCGCTGTTGTGAATCGTTTTCGGGACGAAGCCAGAACTGCTCGAGATCGAGTGAGGCTGCGACGAAGTTGTTTGGGTCGACGAGCTCGATTGGTCGCCGGACGCAGATGAAACAGGTACCGGAATCCCCGGAGGCAATCCGATGAAGCTCTTGACCTTGCCCAGCCAACCGCTGTTGGCCTGGCTCGTGCTAGACGACGGAGGCAATGTGGAAGGCGCCATTTTGGACGGTAACTTGATCGTATGAGAGCTCTGAGCTGCATTTCTTGGCATTGCCGCCATCGGCCGAATCATCGAAGCCCCTGGAGGTCGCGGATTGTTGCTAGGCCTCGTCTGCGAGTGCTGCTGCTGTTGCTGCAGAGGCCTTGTGGAGCTGGCAGCAATCTCCTCCAGCAAAAGATCACCTTCGGACCTTTCGTCATCGGCGCTGCTGCTCTCCTCTCCTGAGTCGGTCGACACATCATCTTCAAGATTGTCCTCTTCCTCTGGGCCATCAGACACCTTATCTTTCGCGTCTGGCTCCTCTCTGACGCGACTGTTGGAGGGTCCCTTATCAGGAGACAGCGATTTTGAAGGAGAAGGATCGACAGCTGCTCTTGGCTGGGCTACCGCCTTGGGACCTGGCGAATTCGCTGGCGTCGTTGAGGCAAGAGGTAAGCGCGAAGGCTTTGCCGGCGATGAGCGCGCTGTTGCTGTCGATGTTGCTGCGTTCTTTCCAGGTGAAGCAGGAAGTTTCAATTGGCCGGCCTCGCTGCCAGGGACCGCACCTTTGGCCTTTGTTGGCGACTTGGGCAACCTGCTGCTCATCTGCGAGGCAAAGCGGCCCAAGACCGGGCTGGTCCATCCCTTCTGCCCGAGGCCAACCGCATTTGTCGTCGACTTCTGCGACGCCGGCTTTGAGTAGGTCTCGATCTGGGAACGCAGGCTGGCAAGGGTGGCCTTCGCTGACTGCTGACTTGTCTGAGCCTCCTTGGCCGAGCTGGTCTGTGGAGACACCTTCCGCGCTTTGCTAGAAGCGTCTGTTGGCGTCTTCTCGGGCGATGAGGTCTTGGTTGCGTTATCGACCTCCACGACGCTGTTCTTTCGCTTTCTTGACGATGATGATGATGAAGACGATGACGATTCGGCAGGGACTTCAGAGCTGGGCGGAGATCGAGGGGCGGGAGAAGGCGCAGCCGTTCCCGCTTCACTGTTTGATGGCTCTTTACGATCCTCCTGCGGACCACTCGACTTCTCTTCCTCGAGGCTATTCTCGCTTGATGCCATCCTGAGACTCTTGGAGAGGAAGCTAGACTTTATAGTCGTCGCCATTGTCGCGGGCTCCGGTGCTGTTGCGACCACGTTTGCCCTTTTCGTCGTGGAGAAAGAAGAGAGGGCGCGTTTCGTCGAAGTCAAAGTTGTACTCAAAGGCTTGCCCAGACCAAGGTCCTCCATCATCGACACGACGGGACGGGTCGACGCGGAGTCGTCAGAGGCTGGGACCGAATTCGAGTCTTGCTTGTTCGTATGATCGACAGATGGTGGTCTTGCATCACTAGGCCTGACGTCGGAAGAGGGCGGCGACTGCGCCACTTCGCCCTTGATTTGGATCTCAAGAGTCTCCTTTTCCGCATCAATGTGCGTCGTTTTCCCATTCGGTAAAGCTTCTGCTCCCACCTGGTCTTCGAAGTCACGATGTGCGCCCACTTTTGTCCGCGCGCTATCTTCGTCTTCTGCTGGAGCATCATCTTCGTTTTCCTCATCTTCGCTCCCGCAAAACTCGTCGTCGCCATGGCCAGTCAACCGAGCCAAACTCTCCTCAAGCTTTAGCCTGGCCTGGAAAGACGCATTGTCGCGCTCGGCCTTGGTGGGGCTTTGCGGGGGAGGCGTAGACTCTCTCGGCTCGTCGCCCTCCTCGACCTCCATGGAAGGCGTAGCTTTCCCCTCATCAAAGTCTTCCCTGCTCTCTTCGAAATGGATGCCATTTTCTTCGTTGCCGGCACCATCCGTCGCGGAGACAAAGGCAGTCGACGCAAAAGAGGCCTCCTGAACCGCGCTTGCCTTGGAAGAAGCCTCAGCCGGTTTGCTCTGGCCTGTCTTCTTTGCAGTACTAGCGTTCCGAGCTGTCTGTTTAGCTGTTGCCTTCCCTGTGGTGGTTTTACCTTGTTTCTTTACTTGTGAGGGACCAGCAGCTGAGACGGGAGAGCCTTCTTCTGTCACATCGGAGGACTTGACCTTCGTTGATGCCTTCTTTGCGTTCTCTTTTGCCTCGAGGACCCGTTTTTGGAAAGGATTGGGAAGCTTCTCTATCAACTGGCTCTTATCCGCTCTACTTCTGGTCGAGCGGAGTAGTCCACTGCTGCTGCTGTTGTTGTTGTCAGAGGAGGAGGCCTGTCGTCCGTTGGTGTTTTCTTTGTTGTTATCGGCTACCAGTGGCACCCTTCCCACGTCGTCACCTCCAAAGGGATCTGGTGACGGTTCTCTAGGCTTGTTTCCTTGTTTCTTCGTGGCCGGTTTCTTCGTCTTGTGGGCAATGCCTTTTTTACGAGAGGGCGTCTTGAGCAGATCGCCGGCCATTTGATGCACGTTGCCAGTGATCGTGTCATCCTCTTCCGACTCTCTGTTTCGACGTAGTCCAAGTCGAGGTCAGCATTGGATGCTACAATGACGCAAATAGTCAGGCTTGAGACTCACTTGTAGTGCTTGTAAGAGACTTTCGCGTGATCCACCATAGCCTCAAGCCAGCCATGTCCTCCGTTGGCGACAAAGTCGTTGAGCGTTTCCAAATTGGCGTACCTTCGCAGGTCGTTGACGTGCTCAAGGAGGTTCCTTTGGGTCGTGACGTCTCTAGACGACGAAGACCCCACCATCGTGGCAGCTATCTTGGATGATGAAGCCATGATGCGTCACGGCGGCGACGCTGAGCTCGAGGGGTGGATGATGGTGAGCAGTGGGGGAGAGAGAGCGAACGGGTGAGGGCCAAGTCGAAAATCCAACACTAGGCCTACTGCAGACGGGTGGAGAGCGCGCGAACCCGCGTTTGCATCACGTGCCCCAGCTTTAGACTTTCCATTCGAAGCCCCCCCTCAGTGGTGCAACCAACCTGTATTGGTGAGGCTTCTTTGCCCTTTGCCTGCCACTTTACCGCCACTGGCTTACACACGCTTGACCTGCCATCATCGTGGTCGGATGCACCACGATGGCCCCAAAAGAAGCACCTCTGCAGTCGATCTCCATTGACCGCACCGAAACACGGTCGCTGCCGTCGCCGCACACCGTCTACGCAATCGTCGTCGTCCTCCCCGTCCGATCCTGGACAGTGTATCGGCGCTACAATGACTTTTTCCAGCTGCACGCCTCCTTCTCCTCGGCTGCATGCGGACCGCCGCCGGCTCCACTACCACCAAAACACGCAGCGCGCCGTACACTGCGGAGCATCACGGGTCTCGGCGGGCTGCTGCCTGCGCCCGAGTCGGTGCGCGAAGCCGACGAGGAACAGCTCCGGGAGCGCAGGGCCCAGCTCGAAACGTATCTCCGCGCCATTGTGGCGAGCACCAACGATGCCTGGAGGGCGTCGGATGAATTCAAGGCATTCATTGAGCTTCCCAAGAGTCAATTCGTCTCTCGGGCCCATTTCCAGCAGGGGCAGGACCAGCAGCAGCAGCAGCAGCAGCAGCAGCGACCGACCGGGGCAGGATTCGAGGATGCTGGGTTGTCCAATGGAGAGAGAAAGGCCTACGTTCCGGGAACCTACGCGAGGGCGGCAGACGCAGGTGCACCAGGCGGTGGGCGGGGCTCCTTTACCCGCACGCTCGGAAGCGCCGCGCCGCCACGGCCGCCCGCGCCCGTCGAGACGGCTGCCACCCGGCTGCTCGATGAGCGCGGGCTGCTGGACTCGCAAAAGGCCGCAATGAATCGACAGGACTCCCAGCTGGATGACTTGGCCGCGATCTTGCGGAGGCAAAAGGCCATGGGCCTCGCCATCAACCAGGAGCTGGCCGAGCAGTCGGAACTGCTCGACGACCTCGACGGAGAGGTGGAGGGCACCCAGGCAAAGATGGCTAACGCCGAGGGAAAGATGAAGAAGCTCGAGGGCTGAGGCAGGCTCCATTTATTCATGGAGGCAACGGGAATAGAGGCTCTACATTGTATTTAGACAAGCATGTAATGATGAATACCCCTTCTAGAGTGATGTGAATGGTACAATTGTAGTCTAACAAAGCGACACGAGCATGAGAGATTTTGGATGGCAATGATGGCGTAAAAATCACGAAGCAAGCGAAGAGATGAGCAGGGCATCGTTTGTCAAACGTCGGCAGCTTGTCGCATTAGACGCAGGGATTGGTAGGTGGCATATGTCCTGGAAAAGTCACAAGTCAGCAGCGGCGACTAGACACAAGGCAGAGATTCTACCGACATTGTGACGCTGGGTCTCTTAGCGACCTTGCAGTCGATCAAATCGCGCCACGCCACATCAAAGGCAAGCTTGATCCTCTTGATCCTGCGACTCTTGTCGCCTTTGGTCTGCTCCACCGCAGTCGCGTAGAGACAGCTCGCGACGAGCTGCTTGTAAAAACGAAGCTCGGGAGTTGTGAGCCTGGCCTCGAGATGGCAACTGTTATAATTGCTAGGTTCGCCACCGCCTCGCAGGCTAGATGTTGCAACAGAACCGGGCTCGGAGCCTTGAGATGAAGTTGGTGGAGTAAGGAAAGGAGAGACTCGAGCGGACTTGAGGGGATCAACACCGCAGATATCGAGGCCGATTTTGGAGGTTTGCCAGGAATGATAAAGATGCAAAACGGTAGTCGCGACCTCCCGAGAAGCAAGCGTATCACCGTGGTCATCGTGGCTGTCGAGAGGAGGTTTGGAGGCGGTCTGCCTCTTGGCTGGTGAAGTCTTGGTTGGTGAAGTATTACCTGCATTTCCGTGCGGAGTGCTAGCTCTGGATATTGCTCTGCCTGGCGTTGCCTTGTAATGGTTCGTCCACAGCGAAGTGTAGGTCTCGAAAAACTTATCGATATGAGACTTGATCGCCAGCTGCTGTGTGGTAGACAATCTACCCTTCGCAATGCTCTCGCTCCATAAAGAAGCCAGATCAGGGTCATCGTCGTCGGCATTCAATACTTCTAGCCCCCTTTTACGCACGATTTGGCTCGCCTCTTCCGATCCTACCAGCCAGAGGACATCGAGGATGCAAGGCGGGAGCGACTGATCCCTCTTGATCACGTTGGCAATAGAGTCAGCGCTTTGGCTGTAAATCGAATCAGCGTCCCTTGGCAGACAGATGGTCACAGCACTCGGCATCCTACCTTTCCCAATTGGGTAGCTTCTCGTTGTACCGCATTTGATCGGCTCTCAACACCTCGTCCTTGATGTAGACGCCATTCTTGACGCCGTCCATCGTTTGGTTGACTGTAGGGATAAAGATAAGCGAAGTCTTTCATTTAAGGGGAGTAAGGGGCTGTCTGCTCACATTTGAAGGCCATGTCGATGGTATCCTGATGCTGCAAACCATTCTTGTAGGCAGAGCACAGCGTCAGATTCCCATAGACGCCGACGAGGTCCATTGCAAACACGTTCTGTGTGACAATCTGAACGAGCGCTACATCTCGATCCTCGCCGTCTCCAGACGTTTGGAGGAACGAATCGAGAGTTCGCTCGTCGCGATGAAAGGCGTCGTCGAGGCTGATGCTAGGCTTACATCGCTCGAGATCGACGTTTTTGAACCCTTCGACGATCGTCGGTTCCCAGATAACACGTATAGTGTCGCCGTCCATGTCGCCGCCGGAGAGAACATCAGCGAGAGATCGATCGCCTTTCGTGCTGAAGACAATCAGGCCAGAGTAGCGCTCTAAAGCTTTGTACGTCGTCGCTCTGACTCTGCGACAGTCTGCCGGAGTCAAGCACGGGTGTCTGGTAACAAGGACGTCGCCTTCAAGAGCCGGAATGTCGACGCCAGAGTCAGGGTCTCTCGGCATCTTGGAGGAATTGAATGTGAGTTGCACCTCGCCCTCTTCGAGTACTCCCACGGGATCGGGGATGACAATGACCTCTACACTCCTTGGTACCTAGAGGAAAAAAAAATGAGCCTCATGGTCGATTAAGAAGCAGCTTCCTAATGCTCAGTAATTACCTTGATCTGGAATTTGTTGAGCGCCCGATGCAGGATATCCCTGGTCGCGTCGACCATCTGATCGGCGAGATAGGCCGATTGGCGAGGATGAAAACCGGCCAAGAGCATCTCGTAGCACTTCTCCAACTTTGATTTTGGCGTGGTGAACAGCTCGCCGTCCTCTTCTTCCTTGCCGTCTCGATCACGCTGGTCCTCGAGTCTGCTCTTCAACCCCCTTGCCCTTGCGTCAAGCTGGTTGCGATTGTTGCGGTTGTTGGAGACGTTGCCGAACTTGTCGACCGCTCTGACCAATTCAGTGCACGTACGGTCGAAGCTGAGCTGGTCGGTGACCTGCCTCAGCGACACGCTTTGTAGCTCGATTAGCGTCTCGTAGCTGACGCCGTTGTGTGCGAGGACGAGAACTATCTGCTTGCTCAGCGTGCTTGGCCACGAGACCTGGGCCGGCGACAGGACATCGATGGTGTTGAGTGCTGGGTCTTCTGAGCATGGCTCGGGCCGCTTGAGCTTGAGCTGACTGTCGCGAATCGACAGGTGCATGCCTGGCGCGCTTTGCGGCTCGACGTACCACATGCCTTTGGCACCCGCGAAGCGCGCCTGGAAGGCAGCAGGAGGCCTTTCCCATCCTGCAGCTCCTGTCACCGCTCGCAATGCTTCCTCACTGATGGCTGCTGCGCCATCGGTCATGATCTGGCCAGTAGGTGCGACAATGTCTCGCTCAAACGAGACTGACTCGGGCGGTAGCGTCGGGCCCGCAATGCTCGAAGAAAAGCCGAGAACGAGGCGCTGAAGGTACTTCAGAAGCTTTGTCGACCCATTTTGAGCGAAAGGACCGTGCCAGTCAAGGAAGCTCGCGATCGAAGGCATATCGTCGTCGATATTGAAGAGGAAAATGGTGTCGTCGCGCTGGAGAAGAGGACGATAGCGTCTACCGGCGAGGAAGAAATCCTTGGTGAGGAAGACTTTGAGAGAATTGCGATTTGGCGTTGTCATCGCTGTGTGGTGAAGTCTGATGCGCAGGAACCGTGCGCTCCCGAACCGCCGAGAGAACTACATGGTATGTCAGCAGTGTCCCTTCGTGTGCCCTGTCTCAAGCATCACTGACCCTGGTGCTATGTGCACATCTGGGGGGATCCAGCTTCACTGTGAAGTCATCTGGACAACCAGGATCTGGTCCGAGGGTACCGGTGAAAAAGACTCTGCCACCGCACCAGCCCTTTTCCGTATCGACGCAGATGCCGTGCCTCTGGAGCGCTTCCTCCTCCTTGTCCAGGTCCTCGAACGCTGAAGCGTCGAGGGGCATGAGGTTGAATGGCGGCTCCTGGAGCCTCGCAGCAGCTTCTCGGTTGCTGAGCCCTCGGAGCGCGTTGAGCGAAGGAAGATGGATCGTGTCCCAGCTAACGATGTTTCGCGAGACCAGCATAGTGAAATAGTAATGGGCACCAAAGCAGATGGGCTCGTATGAGTGGTTGTGCATGAGACCGTGTAGCAGCTCCATCTCTTTGCGTGAGCCGACGACGTTGACATTGTGTGGCACGGTCGTCTTAATCTCTCTCTTTTGCTTCGCCAGTCGCTCGTTTACCTTGCCAGCCTCTGTTTGGCGAGCATCTCTGGCAGGTGATTGGGGCTTGACACCATCGCATTTAACGCGCGCACGCTTCTCTGGACTGTTGAAATTCTTGAAGGCTATTGGGGCAGTTGCTTCTGGGCTACGAGGGCGCCGCGTACCGCGTTTGTCTTCCTTCTCTTCCTCGAGACCTCCGCTAGCCATGTCAAGGTCAACTTCGAGGAGCTTGCTGTCGAGGGAGAGGTCGCCAAATTCAGACGATGCAATGGGTGGCGATTCGTGGGTATGGTCTTGGTCGTCAGGTGATTGGCTTGGGGACAGGTCACATATTGATGGTGCATTGGATGGAATATTGGGCGTCTCTGCAGGCTCTGGCGTGCTTGTTATTGAGCCCCGTCGCGTAGCCATCGATTTTGAGCCGGGCAAGAGGGGAGAAGGAGAAAAGAAAGAGGATGGAGAGGGAGAGGAAGGGGGAGATGGCGAAAGATGAGCGGCGTTTCCTCTCGAGAGTGCTTCATCGACATCTTTGAGAAAATTGCCCGCCCGACGAAGTGCAGCGTGTGGCGCCAGTGGTCGACGCAACCCAGCGCTGTCGAACCTGGCCAAGGCCCTCTCCAGCGCCGCTCGATTCTCCAAGTGCAGTCTCTAGGTTCACAGCCATAAGCAAGAAGCAAATGCGAGAAGAAATTCTGTCTTCACTCTTCCTCACTTTGATGCGCGCCTCATGCTCTCTCGTCAGCCGTATCTCATTGTCCAGCTTGAGATACTTGATGAGGCTCTCTGGGCTGGCCAGAATCCTCTCCGTCATCGTGTCGGTTCCTCCTCCCTCCTCCCCTTGGGGCGCGTTGTGCGTTTAACCTGCGAAGAAGCCTGCGAATTAGGCTCAGCCGTGGTCAGTGCGAGGGCATCACACGTGAGTCCGCCCGCTCGCGAAGAGCGACCTTGTTGCGCTCCGAGTCTATTAAACCGACGTACGGCATCAAACAAGAGCCAAAGTCAAAGCAGAGCTGGAAAGCATGGATGGCTGGGCGCCTCTGGCTCCCACCAAACGCTTCTCGCAGTCGGGACAGTATGCGAGAGCGGCCACCACAGCACCGCTCAAGGCCGTCGCAGATGCAGTGAGGGGAGCAGGTGGAGCAGGACGGCACTCTCTGGAAGAGGCAAAGGCAGCGGGGGGCGCCGATGCGTTCCCCCCGGTCGGTCAGGTTCCTCACACCGTCGCTCTTCACATCTTGTCTTTTTTGCCGATATCGGACCAAAGAAACTGTGCTCTGGCGGGGAGAGCGCTGGCGAGAGTCGTGGCTGACGAAGCGAACTGGAGCAGGCGTTTGGAGGCCCTCGATTGGTGTCATGTCGACGGGCTCGCAGTGGATCTCGGCGAAGAGGCGAGCATAGACGAGGTCAGAAGCCTGGGTCGACGAAGAAAAGGGAAGGAAAAGGAGAAAGCGGCTGCGTCACCGGCGGCAAAGAGGAAAACCGATACCAAGTCGCCTCCGATTGTGACGAAGCCGGGCCGGTCGCTGTCCGCTACGGACGACGACGATGATTTCGGCGACTTTGCCGGGCCAAGCACAGCTGTTCAAGGCAGCTCTCCCTCTGCCGATGATGGCTTTGGCGACTTCGTCGTAGGAAAGGCGCCCGTGGGTGGCTCCTTTGCCAGCGGCACCGCCAGTGTGGCCATGGGTGGCGGTCAACCGCACTCCATCACGGCTCCATCGAGCGCAACGGCAGCTGCACGATCTTCTTTCTCCCCCCCTAACCATGGCTTCTCCTCGTCTTCCTCCCAGCCAAAGGCAAAGGTGTCGTCAACAGCGCCTGCGGCGGGAAGCGGCGCCATTTTCTCCTATGCCGCCGAAGCAGCTTTGCCCTTGTGCGGCTCGTCTTCCTCATTCAGAAAGCTGAAGGCGTACGCACGGGCGTTGCGAAGCTTTCAGAAGTCGCTGGCAGATCTGTCCGGTCCGCCGACGAGCTCGCTCATCTTCACCTGCGATTTGGGGCTCGATGCCCAAGCAGCGCTGCTCGCCAACCTCCTTCGTTTCATCTCGACGAGCGTGGGTGGAGTGTCTTCGGCTGCGTTGGCCGAGAGCAAGCAGCGGTCAACGAACAAGATGCTTGCCTATGACGAGGATGCTTCCATCACGGTGCGGGGCCAGAGCGCCTCCCGGCAGCTGCAGCGGACCATACTCTCTTCCTTCCAGGGCGCCCTGGCCCGGAGAGGGGATGCCGTCAGGGCAGCTGCCCATGGTGCAGACACGGCCAGAGCGATACGGAGAGCCGAGGACGATATGCGAGGTCATGCTTGTGCCGTGTGGGAGCTCGGTAATGCTCGGCTTGCATTGGCTCTGAGCAACAGCGATGGAGCGGGCGAGGACGAAGGGCTGGATGCATCCCGAGACTCTGAGCAGGAGGATCGGTTTGGAAGAATGGAGGCCGCTAAAGCCTTTCTCGAGACGAGGGAGATCTTCTATCAGGGAATGAAACAGCACGATCCTCTGGCCAACATCATCAGCAAGACGACGTCATCGCCATCACTCGATTTCACCGCCATGGATAAATTCATGTCGGAGATCCTCGAGACTATTCGGACGGATGGACAGATTGTCGCCACCGTCTTTCCACCCGAGCAAGACGTTCTCATCGCCTACGCAGACCGAGTGGCTCACGACGTCGTGTCAGATTACACGAGACCGTTGCTCGATCACTGTCAAACACTCTCGATGCACCTATACCTACGATGCTGTGCTGCGACATTTGCCCAGGCTTTGCGCATTGCCGATGTAATGCTTGCTATTGAACCGCGAGACGAGGACATCGTTGATCAGGAACGTTGCCAAGACGTCGTGCTGCGCATGTGGGAATCCAACATCGATGACTACCTCCAAGGCGAGCGACAGTGGGTAAGCGAAGAGATGGGAAAGGTGACGGAAAAATGGGAGAGCGACCTTGCGAATGAGTCGGCGGCCTCCAAGACCGACGCTGCCCTCTTTCTCAACTCGCAGAATCCTGCAGCCGTCAAGAGGTCAGTCCTGTCTGGCTTTAAAGATGTTCTTCTCCTACCTGTCACCGTCGTCCCAAGAACGGTGGGCTACGTCGGCAACGCAGCCATTAGGACAGCTGGCAGTGGCCTCTCGTCGCTCAATCCAAGGAGATGGCAGTCTGGTGGTGCATCTTCGGGCGCGGCCGCATCGGCAACAGCAAAGGGAGGCGCAAGAAGCAGTAGTCCTAGCGTAGGAGCTTCTCTCTCGGCAAATCCGTCGTCGCCTTTGCCACCTAATCCGTCGACACCCTCAGAAAAGGGCTATGTGGACTTCAGCAATGGGTCTGCTGGCGGTGGGACCCTCGACGTGTACGGTGATACGGCCGACGGCGATGATGACATCGACAACGACTTAGGAGACGACTTCAACGAAAAAGATGAATGGAATGCAGAGGTGGAAGCGTGGGGCCGGGTGGCAAGCGTTCGTCCTGCAGCACCACCAACTTCTGCGAAGCGGATCAGCTCTCAGCTCAGCTCTCAGACTTCTTCCACGGCTTCAAGGCCAACCTCGCTGACTCCGTCTTCAGCCATTACTCGACCCTCGACCGTCTCGCCCTCGCCTTCGCGCTCAAGCACACCGGTCGGCGGCATTGGCAACAATTCGCGACCGATCGCGCAGATGCAGCTCCTCCTCTCGCTCGATACAGCACTCCAAGTGATTCACGTCAATCGAGACTGTATCAAGCGTGTCGAGACGTTCACAAAGTACCCTGACGAGGTCGGGGAGAGAGTGGCAAAGGAGATTGAAGATGTTGCCATTCTCTTTTTTCACGCACTCGGCGAGGGTCACGTAGCGCCTGGCTTTGCGAAGGCGACGAAGCAGATCCAGGACTGGAAGCCCAAGGATGACGCCGGCGCAGCAGACGGGGAAGGCTCAGATGGGGGCGACGAGCGAGTCGAGCCACTGGTCCACTTCTTTGAGCTCGTGCACGTCGGCGACACGATTGCTCAGATGGTGCAAGTCTACTTTGACCAGGAGCTTAGCCACCACATCGACAAGAATGATTTTCTCAACGCCGTCGTGCGAGAAAAGAAGCGGTTCGAGTCGAGTCTGGACGAAGCAGTCGCCAAGGGGCTCAATGCTGGCGTGGATCTGCTGCTGGGCCAGGCTGAGCACCTCATTGTGACGAGACAGGCGCCTGGCGACTATTACCCGGACAAGAACAAGGATCTGGAGCTTGGGCCTAGCCGGGCATGCCGAGAAGCCGTTGATTGTCTGAAGACACACTGCAAGATGCTCGTCGGGAGCACCGACAAGAATGTATTGGAGGTCTTCTACCAGGAGGTGGGCATCCGCTTGCACGGCATCATTTGCAAGCACCTGAAGCGGCAGATCATCTCCCTCGATGGCGGCTTCAAGGTCATCGCCGACCTCAACCACTACCATGCCTTTATCGCCACGCTTCGTCAGCCCAGCATCACACCGTACTTTGATGCCCTCAAAATGCTTGGGAATGTCTACATCATCGACAGTCCCAAAGAGCTCGCCCAGATTGCGAGAGATGCAAATATGTTTGGGGGCACTCTGAGCCCAGAAGATCTCTACGAGTTCTTGCAGGTGAGTTTCCAGTCCCTTCCCCTGCTTCCCATCTACTTCTCAAATTCACTCTTCTACTGCAACAGGCCCGTAGTGACTTCAAGATGATTGAAAAGGCCATCGACAAGGAGATGTACGGTTTCAAGCTGGCCGAGGACTGTGTCATCGCTTAGATTTGCAGCACTACTTTGAACAAATGCACATGTAATTGTTTTCGGCCCTTCATGATGGCATGTGTGTGTCGAAAGGCAAGTTCATCATGTCGTGCTGCCTGGGGCGTAGCTCTATCTAGTATTTCCCGAGGCCATCTCCGGGCCAGTCGATCCAGTCGACGCTGATTGCGATGCTCACGACGGTCAAGACCGTCACGAGGCCTACGCTTGTCCACATCCATGCCTTTTCGCGCGGCGTGATGGACTCGAAGTGCAATAGCCTCTTTTGGTTCGTTGCGAGCCCTCTTTCGAGGTCGTCATCGTCAAAGTCGTCGTCGTCGTCATACTCTGGTGCACCGTAGCCATTGCCTACATCATCATCCTCTTGATACGCATGAGGGAGAGAGCCGCCTGAGAAGGGCTCATCATCGAGCCTGAGAGCCTCTGGCTTTGCACTGTTGACACTCGCAATCGACGGAAGAGCGTCGTGTCCGAATGAAGGAAGATGCCGCTCGTCCTCCTCGTCATCTTCCTGCTGCTCCACCTGCTTATTGAGCGCTGAACTCGAGGCACGAGGCGTACCGGCATGCTGCTGCTGAAGCTCCATCGAGTTCCTCATGTCGTCCAGGTCGACGCGGTGCAGCTCGTAGCAGTCCGCCTCGCTCTCGGCCTCGTAGTTGAACAGATCCGTCGTCGCGGCCGTCGAGTTCGAGCCGCTCCTCGCACGAGTCCCGTCGCGCTTTCTCGGCTCATTGCCAAGACCTAAGCCAAGCAGCTCGGGATTGTGTGCAACGCTACGGCGAGGTGTGTGCGTCAGTGTCCGGCCTGGCGAGGACGTCGAGGGAGTGGAGGGCGACATCGTAGACCGAGATGGACGGCGACCATGCGACGGACCTCGCTCCGACTGGCCGGACGGGGGCGAAGAAAGGTCAAAACGTCTGGGCGAAGGAGGCACAGCGGTGACCGCCGACTCCACCGAGCTCGGGTCTTGCCTGGCCAGCTTCGAGTCGGCCGTCATGGTGATGGTCTAGATCGCCCGATTCACACTCTCCTTTCGGTGCTGGTTCTGCTCATCGACCAGGTCGTACGTCGGCTTTTTCATAGATTAAGATTGACCGCGGGATCTTGAAAGGGCTTTGACTAGCGATGCTGCTACTGCTGCTGTTGGTAAGTGGCCAGGACCTTCTTCAGCTCATGGCTAGAAGGAGTGTTCAAGGCAGAAAATTTAGATCTCGGTCGATTCGACTTCGCGTTTCTCTTCTTTGTTCTTGGTTTTTGTTATTCTAAAACAAGACGCAAGGCGCTGCACGCGCTGGCGAGCGCCGCCGAAGAGCGAGCAGGCTTGCTTTTGGAGAATAGCCGTGGTCACCAAGACGTCCTCAGTCCCTCTATTCAAAGCTGATGGTCGACCAGATGTCTGTCTTCACCATTGCTGCTTTTGAGCTATTCCCCAAATTAGAAGCAAAGGCAGAAAGCCGTCCAGACCGTCGACGTGAACGTGACCAACTGCTTGTTTCTAGGCTAGCGCAAGGAGGTCCGACGCCTGGAACGCGGTCCCTGATCTCTCACCACCGAAATCCCTGCCCTCCCCTTTTCACTTCACCTTGGTCACAGTAGTCAGAGAGAATTGGGTTCTTGACACTTCTGCTCGCCTCGTCGCTTCTGCAGCCTCATCATGTCGGCCCATCAACAAGCGGGCGGCTTTTCGGCTGCTGACGCATACAATCAGCCACTGCAATCGTCTAGTTTGCCTCCGCGTGAGGAGAGCCAACGCCCCTTGAGCAACCCAGCCGCGGCGTACGGCTACTCCAGAGGTGCAACAAGGGCGCAAAACGACGACGATGACGATGAGGACGATGATGATGATGATGAAGACGAGGGTGAGCCCGCTTACATCCTTCCTGTTCCCCTCCTTACCCACCACTGACCCGAGGCAATGCTGAACAGACTGGAATGTCTACGACGACTTCAACAACGCTCGGCCGATTCCGAGCCAGTCGCATCAGGACTCCTTTGCCGGACAGCGGCAGTCCGGAGCTGGCTGGTCCCAGCATCAATTCCAGGGTGTCGGCTTGCCTGAGGGAGGAGCCCAGCCTCTGGGCACACCTTACAGCGACTATCCTACCAAGTCTTTGTATGGCGATCGTGAGACGGCGGCTCCGCGCGACTCAAGACTCATTCCGGCATCGGCATTTGGGTTTGATGCCTCCAACATGGACCCCAGGACATCAAAGTATATGCGCGATGCCAACGGCGAGATTGTCGGAGCCGCCCCCGTCGGGGATGAGGACGGGAGGCTTGGTGTTGGAGGCAGTGGTACAAAGGGCGCCGCGAGTGAGAGCGGCATTGAGCTCATCACAGTCCCGGCGCTTGGTAACGAGTACAGCGAAGAGGAAGTGAAAAGGATGCGAAGATCCGACAAGAGAAGATCGAAGGCTAGGAAGAGGAAAGAAGGCGCAAGGAAGTGGGCAAGAGGAGAGAAGAAGATCGGTGGCTGGTTGGGCCCGAGGTGCGCCGTCTTCTTCGTCTTCATCTCCTTGGTCCTGTAAGTTTTGGCTCTGCGCTGGCGAGCTTCGGCTGTCCATCTTATCCCTGCTGACTCCCTTCATGTTCAGCCTCGGCATCATGCTTTACTTTGTCATTCCTCGAGTGCCTAGTGAGTTACCATTTCGTAGATCTTGCAAGTAGCCGCATTCCTGACTCGATTACGAACAGCTTTCCAAATCCAAACGACGACACCCCTGGAGGCTGTGCCGGATGGCAATGCGATGCAGACGCACTCGTTCCCCACCAATTTCAGCATGAATATGAACATTAACCTTCGCGGCAACAACAAGGGCGGCTGGGTCGCCTCAAATGCCCACGACATGACGATGGAAGTGACGGACCTGACAACTGGAAAGAAGGTTGGAAAGGGTCAGATTGACAGCAAGTCATTCCCCGGTCGCAAAAGTACGGTCTTCCAATTCCCAGTCAGCTTTTCCTACGCGAGTCTCAACAGCACGGGTGATGAAACTTGGAAGCACTGGATCAACGCCTGTGGGCCGAAGTGTAAGCATCAAGTCCCAGTGCGGCTCTTCTGCCAGAGATGCTGATTCCACGCTCTTTGTTTCATACAGACCAAGGTACGACGCGAGACACTCTCAATCTGGGCTTCACCGTTAAAATGTCGATTCAGGGTCTCATTGGCTCAAAGGGGCAGTCGACGCAGCTTCCGAATCTGGAGTGCCCTTTCACCCTTCAGGCCGACCAGACATGATGGCCTGGCAATCCCCAAATGGACATTTTCGCCCTCTCCCCTTTTCCTTAACACTTTTTCATTACCTCCCAGTGTCTGACCACTCTAAACCTATCCTCCTGTAGCTGTATTGAATCGATTTGTGAGCTGTCCTGGCGTCTGATCCCGTCCTGGAAGAGTCTTTCCTCATTCCCTTTCTCTCAAAGAGACACACACACACACATCGTAGAAAGATTGGGAAAGTGGAGCTTATTTGCAAGTAATGTCCATCAGGGTGACATTTAGAACAACGCCCGAGCAGAGCGTACAGGCTGGCCGTCTTGGTCTGGGCAAGGAAAGGGCCCTTGAAGCTTGAATGAAGCATCATCGCTGAACCAGCTCACGACGCATCGTCGGCTTCGCTCGCCCTTGGCCCGCAGCGGAAGTCTGCCCATGCACCCTCCACCTGGTCTTAGCCACTTTCTTCTTCTTGCCTGGGACTGACTCCCCTTTCATCAGAGGACACTCTCGTCGTCTGCTCCTCCTCCTTCACATCTTCTCTCCCGACGCTGACGGTGTCCTTTTTGTCCAGTTCCGCTGCTCCTGGTACAACGCCTCTCGCCCAATTGCCCACCGTGGCCCTCAAATGGTTTTCTTCTTCGCCGGTCCTTAGCCGGTCCCTGCCCAACGCATTCAACGCCACCCCGCCACCGACGCTCGTCGTCCCTACGTCTCTTCCCTCCTCGTCCTCACCCTCTTCGTCTTCTTCCGCAGCGATGCAGTCCGAGGGCCACATTGGCCAGGGCCGATCGATGCTTCGACCATGTTCCAGGACCGTGACGGCGTCGATGTCGGTCAGACCTGCCCCGCGCCTCTTGACGTGCGGATGACGTGGAGGCCGTGCCAGTAGGCCGAGGGACATCCGGCCTTCCTGCCAGATCAACGGTTGACGGCACAGCTTGCACAGAGGACCAGCCGCAGCAGCAGCTGCTGCTGCTGCTCCTTGTCGTTGCTTCTGCTGGTTTGAGAGTGGCTGAGTTGGTTGGACTTGCCGTCGCTTGGATTGAGTAGCAGCAGGAGCCAGAGAGGTACCTGGAAAGACCTGTGATTCTTCCCCACGCCTGCCGATTCTTCCCCATCGCATCTTTTTCCTTTTCTTCTGATTCCCTGCTTCGACTTGATTGGCCGCTGCTCCTTCCAAATTCTGCTTCGAAGGATCCTCTGTCCCTTCCTGCTTCTGCTTCTCCTCGTCGTCGCCCTGTCCCATCTTCTCGTCATCTTCATCGCAGCAGTACCTTGGAGCTTCGTCCTCGTCCTCGTCCTCGTCGTCATCGTGCATGACGATGACATCGTCCTGGTGGTCCATCTCATCTTCGCTGCTTCCCTCTGGTCTGCTTGCCAACCTCGTTAGTCTATGCCCATCCCCTCCTGGCACCGAGGCGGCATTTGCGACTGTCGTCGTTTGATGATGAGAATGAGAGGGAGGATGATGAGGGTGGTGATGGTGATGATTATGCGCCATGCCAATGGTGGTGGCAGCAGGCGCAAAGATGGAGCGAGAGGCAACAGCGGCCATGGGCGTTGCACCTGCCTGAAAGCTCAATGCACCACTCAGACCGCCGTGCAGATTGCGAGGAGGTGGTTGCGCGCCGCTGATCCATGGAGTCGTGTTGTCGTAGTGGTGTGAAGCGGCTAGGACGGACTCCTGCTCAGAGATGAGGACGCGAATGCCAATGATTGCGCCAATGGCAGCGGTGAGGTGCACGGTAAAGGGGTCCAGGGTGAGGCAGTAGAAGATGAGAGTGCCGACATTGGAGAGCGCCAGGATAGAGTAGTGAGTGATGCTGTTCATCCGAAGAATTCGTAGGAGACCGCTCTGGGGCTGAATCTGGGCATCAAGCGAGGCGATACCAGTAAAGGAGACGATGGCAAAGGTGGCATCGCTAATGAAGACTGTTGCGAGAAGGCCGACAAAAGCAAAAATTCGCTTGGGCAGGTCGTCTTCGTTTGACACCAGACGGAGCTGTTCGAAGGCCGCTTCTTCAAAGGCGAAACACGTCGTCCGTGTGTTGGTCATCGAGGTGGGAGGGGCGATGTAGGACTGCAAGGTAAAGGCGATGACATTTGCGGCGAAGCGTGCGACGAGGCAGAGGCAGACAATGGCCTGTGTCAGGCCGTACCACCGGGTGGCACCTCCCCCCATGGCAGCGCGTGCAATCGTGAGGCAGCGCCAGGCCGAGATGGAAGCCGTGAGAACCGAAAGCATGGCCGATGAAGCGAAGAAGAGGGGCACAACGACGTGCGAGCAACGGGACCAGGCAAAGTCATTTCCCCACTGTCGTACAATCGCTGCAGTCCAAAAATGTGAGACCAAAGAAGAACATATGCCCCAAGTCTTTGTGGCCATGTGCCTGTGGCCAACTCACCGAGGATGCCAAAGGATACGCTTCCGTAGCGGAGCCAGAGCGTGGCCCACGGTTGAATGGCCCTTGTCTTGAGCCGACTCCTGCGGCTCGAAAGCCTTCGCCAGATGTCGACCTCGGACGGCGCGTGGAGCAGGTACTCGTACAGGACGAGAAATTGCGTTATGATGGGTAAGGCGACGTGGATGCCCACGGTAGGCAGCCAGGCCGCCGCGGCCCATTGCGAGGGCGTCAGCCTGCCGAGGACTGCTGGACCATCTTCGCCGAATCGAGGGTAGTCGAGCATCGTCGTTGTCTGCTTGTCCTCAGCGCCGAGGGGCGCCAGTGATCATCGTGGCATTGCAGTCTCCTCCTGTCTATGACTGGCTGGTGGTCGGGCACGGCTTTCACCGCACCCCATGGCCTTCCGACGACCTTGTGTACTGAGGGCCATTTGATGCCGGCAACAGGAATAATCTCGGAGTGGACTCTCTGTCCCCTATTGAAATTCTGCCGTGTGGACCACGGGGTTTCCGGGATAATTGTATCTTTTTTTGTAGTCATCAATTATAACGCTATTCGAGGGTTAAGACAGTTAATACAAATCCGGATTGGATGAACCATGAGGTCGGGTGACGACGCATGATGTAGGCACGCTTGTGCTCGGTCTCCTCGCACCTTTTCTGGGGCTATGAGAGACAGAGTGGCAGGTGGAGCATAGGAGTTAGCAGGATCCAGCTCGGAGTGCTTGCAGTGCTGTAGTTTGAGTGCCGCGATAGCAGTGTAGCAGTATCTAGACTCGAGGTGAAAGGACGTGCTGATCTGATGCTAGAGAAGACATGGCGTCGGCGCTAGAGGTCGGGATTTTAAATTAGGCAATTGGAAGGCAGGCAGGGAGAAGAGAGAATCAGTAGTGTACCAGACTAGGAGTTGTAGTAGTAAGAGTGCACTGTAGAGATGTGAACATATGGTCGACCCGGCCTTTCTTGCGTCTTGCCCCATCGTCCTCAGCTGTCCGCGCTTTCCCCCTCTTCCTCCCTTATCCAGGACAGGCGGGTCTCAGCTGCCGACGAACGCTGATCATGGGCTCGTATGCCGTCGAGTCTGGTGTCCATGCCAACATCACCGGGGGCCCGTACGATGGATGGAACGCAAACGAGTGGGCTGGCAACGTCTTCTTGGCCGGCGTGACCACCCGCTTCGTCTTTTCTAACATCGGCATCATCCTGGGCCTTTGGGAGTTCATGGCCTTCCTCCCCGCTGAGATCGTCCTGTGAGTAATTGTTGCTCCCAGGAAGAGCGCGCGTGCGCACTCTTTTCCCCTACCACGCCTCTGCCACAGGCTCATTTCGCACGCTCTCACCGGCAGATGGCAAAGGTTGTCCAAAAAGGGGAGCGTCGGGCGATCATCGTTCGCACCCTGGACGACGCTGGTGCTGCGTTACTCAATGCTGTGCTACGCAATCGCATACGCCTTTGAGCAGTACTCCACCACACAACCCAGCGACGCGGCTTGCAAAGCAAATGCTGTCTTCATCATCATCGCCGCTGTGATGATCAATTGCGCCGCAGCCTTCGCCATCGCCTGGCGTGCTCAAGCTGTGGCAAGGGGCGTCATTCACGATCCCAAATCAGTACAGATCCTCCAGATCCTCATGAGTTTGCTTGTCGTGAGTAGTTGACCTCTTAGATGCAAATTTACTTGCCCCGCACTGACAGATGGTCTTTCTCCGGACCAGTTCATTTACGTCTTTATCATTGTCTTTTCTTCCGTCTATGACAACGTTAGAGAAGGAGGCCTCAAAGCATATGCCATCCATGGGAGATGCACAAATGGCCAATACCAGGTGATACGAACTGCACGCAAGATCTGGCTCCATCCTGCATTCTGGGGCTATGGTGCGTCCTCTTTTGTGCTCTGCTTGTCCTCGTCCTTTCGCTCACAGACCTGGGAAAATCACAGTATTCACCATCATCTTCAACATCATCTGTCTGGCTTTGGTGGCCGTCGCGTTGCGAATTCTCGCCTCGCGCTCCAGAGGCTTCTCCAAGTTCATCTCCGGGTACGTCGATGTTCATGACTCTTGCTCACCCTTTCTGTTCTGCTCTGCTGACTCACCAGATTACAACACAGCATGTTCAATCACAGCCTCTTCTACTTCATTACGTCCGTTTCCGTGACTCTGCTTCTCATTATCTGGAACTCGATTGAGTACGTTCCGTGGCTCTATGGCGCCGCCACCGTTGTCCAGGCAGCCGTCATGACTCGCATCCTGCTGGCGGAACAGGACGCTGCGCGGCGACCGCTCGATACGACGTACATTGATGGCACAAACTATGCGTCGAGGCAACGATCGTTGGCACCTCCTGGCGCGGAGGCCTCGTTTGCGCCAAGGGCCGATACGACTGTGCAATTTGCAGACCAGCAGCACGGAGGCGCCGGAACATCAGGCGCCCTTCCAACGGCAGGCCCGGCCGGCGCCTTTGGTAATTCGAGCGGATATCCCTTCTTTGGCGGGCCTGCCGGTCCAC
This sequence comes from Acaromyces ingoldii, assembly GCF_003144295.1. NCBI lineage: Eukaryota > Fungi > Basidiomycota > Exobasidiomycetes > Exobasidiales > Cryptobasidiaceae > Acaromyces > Acaromyces ingoldii. The sequence goes on along the minus strand of NW_020290251.1, from coordinate 310,525 downwards.
TGGGTCCCTTTGGCGGCCTACGGAGCTTTCATCAGCCCTACAACATGATGGACAATCTCGGTCAAGCCTTTTCGCACATCGACAGCCGCAACCCAGGCGGCGACATTGAGGAGCAGACAATCGATATGAGCGATGAAGAAGATCGCGCCACACAGAGATCGTTCTACAACCAAGGGACCGATACATACACGCAACAGTCAGCGAGCGCGGGGACCAAGGAAGACACATCGCCGGTTGGAGAGGCGGAGCTGGTCGCCCAGCATACCCTCGGTGGTCAAGGCCCGCCGAGGAGAGGGAGCATGGAAGGTGGCAAAATGCAAGAATCGCACGAAATGGACCTGAGACCGACGCCAACGACACCAGCGGCTGCCATCGCGGCAGCTCACATGGCTTCCCTACAGCAGTCTCCGCCCCACTCCCAGCCTCAGCCTCAGCAGACTCAATTCGAGCAGTCCCAACCGTCACTTAGAGAGTCTGTATCTGCTGTAAACGCAGACAGGAGGCGCTTCGCAAGGTCGTCTTCCAACGATATCAGGAGAGATTCGTCGAGCAGCAGCGAAATTGGTATCCAGACGAGCCAATTCTGATCGTATACCACCTAGTCCGGTTCGACAATCTTGCATTCACCTCCTCCCCTTTTTCAATACTTTTTTTTCCTTTCTGGAAGCGTATCATCGTCATTATCTCGTTCAATGTACAGTAGGAGTCATCTGTTCGCCTTCTTGTAGACAATCACTTTTTTCCTTGCCTTGCTTGTGATTTCCTTGTTCTTTATCGTGGCCGTCATTGCCGCTGTCATGCGAATAAATTAGAGATCAAATGCTGCGCTCTTCCACGTTTCATCGTCTTGTTGTTCATCGTCTTGCTGCTCGTGACGAAGCTGGTCTCTTGTCTGCTGAGCCTCCCTCTTGGCCTGTCCGACAGCCGCTATGTTGCTGTTGATTCCATCAACGCTGTTCTGAACGTCGACGTTGGTCAGACCTGCTTGGTTCCTCGTGTCGTTCCAAGCACGCTGAGCTCCCTTGACGGGCCGGTCGGCCAGCTTCTTCCATTGGCCGTACATTATGTCGTCTCGCAGAGCCGTGTGCCTCGTTTGAGGCCCTCGCTTATCAGCAGAGAGCACGCCTCGGCCCGGCTTGACACCGACGGCCAGGCTGTATGATCCATTAGGATCGTGCTTGATGATACTCTGCAGAAGTGCGAATTGGACCCCAAGTCAGGCTTCAGAGTTCAAAAGTCTTGAGCAGAAGAAGAAAAAAACTCACAGTCGGCTTTATTTCCATCGTCTTGGAAGGTCCAGGTTGCTGCTCTTGGATCTCTTCCTGCTCCTCTTCCTTTTCCCGTTCTTGCTGCTTTTCCTCTTCTTCGCGCTCCTTTCGCTCCTTGCGCACCCTCGCTCGACTCTTTCCAGCCTCGGCATCCATCAGAACCCTCATGTAATCACTCCAGCTGGGCATATCGGCACCTCCTTCTCGCCTAGCAGCGGCCTTTGACACAAGTCTCTTTGCCCTAAAGTGGTAGTCGTAGACTTTCTCGTCAAGCTGCTCGAATGCATGCGTGACCTGGGCGCACACGATGCGCCTCAGCACGAGTCTAACCAGTGGTCTCGATGCAGCCACAACAATGGCATTGATGAGCCAATGGCGCGAATTCCGCAGCTTGTAGTGAATCGAATGGGAGGACGTCAGCGTCACGTCGCGCACGTTGAAGAAGCGGCGCCTGCGGTCAGACACCATGTCGTCCAGCTCTTCTTCATCCTCTTCCCCCTTGGTTTTTTTGGTCTTTCTCTTTCTCGCAGAGGATGACGATTGCTGGCCAGCATCCTCTAGATCGATTTCGAGACCAAGGCCAGGTTCGTACGCTCCCACGTCGAGGATTGCCTTTTCGCGGTAGGCAAACCAACTCGCAGGGCCTTGGCACAAGCACGACGTCGAGGAAGCCGCTTCGGTGTCTCTGCGCACATAGCAGCCGCAGCAGCCACCGCACGAGTCTGGATCAGGGGCTGTGGCCTTTTCTTCGACAAAAAACGAAATATCGCTCAGGGCGAGCTGTAGGCCTCCTACATGCACCTTCCACGTAGTGTCGACGTTGTTGATGGCAGTCGTGGAGGAAGTGTCTGAAGAATAAAAAGAGTGAGTAAATACTTCTGAGGAACTCTCTGTCAAAAGACCTACTTCGCTGCCAAAGCCAGTCCTGAGAAGTCTGGACCCGCACGGTGTCTGGAACGAGCTGAACGAGAGGCACAAAGACGTCCTCGACAACGGCATCCACGCTGTCCGAGGCAAACTCCACTCGAGGCATGGGAACCGATCCGAGGATATCGCCGAGACTCGGAAGGAGGGCTTTGAGCAAGAGAGAGGTCAAGTGAGAGCCGGTCTGGTAGGCATCTCTTACGCCCTCGGCGAACGTTTGTCTTGCGAGGCTCGAGACGCGGGCAAAGCGCGCTCGAAGTCGACCGATGGCCACGTCAGAGAGCACAGCGTCGATCATGTCAGCCGTTTGCCTCTTGAGCTCGTCCATCGCTTGCAGAAGCGCAGGCCTCGTCGAGACGAGGTCTTCGAAGCGCGCGACGAGCGAGTGAAGCTCCTTTTGCGCTTCTTCCGGCTTGATCTGCAATGACGAAGACGAATTAGCGGCCTTCTTAGTATCGTCTTGATCGTCGCCATCCTGTTTGTGGGCATCCACTGCTGCAGCGACGGTCCTCTGGGCAAAGCTTCCGACGTCATCGAGCCATTGTCGCAGTGCTCCGTCCTCGTAGGCCGTGTCGCGCAGGGTCCGTGCGGCGTCGAGGATCGGACCCATGCTCTTGCCGCCAGCGAGGCCTTCAACGACCTCCCTCGCAGCACGACCGGCTTCGACAACATGGTGCGAAGCACGCACGGAAACGTGGCCGTCTACCTTTGTCGACGACAGTGTGGCTTCGACAGCGCCCTGCGCTTCATCGAGACCGTGCTCGCCGAGGCTCTTGGCGTGCTCCATCGTGTCGCTCTCGCCGTTGGCAGTCTCTTGCGGCCGAGTCTGTTCGACAGCAGATTTGACCTCTTCCGTGGCCTCGTCGATGATTTCGGCGTACCGCTGAGAAATATCGAGCAGTGTCGAGACTGCGTTGGCGTACCCAGGGTCGGATTGCAACGCCTCGATGAGCTTTGAGGAGGGTGTACGGAGCGGAAGTCAGCTTTGCTGAAAGCATCAGAAGTTGAACTGCTACCTACCCTAGCGATGCGTCCGACCACCTCATCTCTCCATTCAAAGGCCCTGTCCTCTTTCGACTTGGATTTGGCCTCTGCTTGGCCCAATTGCAGTGCTGCCCCGGCGGCATTCTCAGCTCCCTGTCGAGCTTCGACAATAGCGTCTGCAGGGGCGGCAAAATCCTTCTCTTGCTCATCCTTGACCTCACCGCCGCCCTCTCCCGTTGGTCCTTTGAGGGCCTCTTTGACATCGGCTGCGCGCGTCTCTACCTGCTCTGCACCCTCCGCAAGCGAAGTTCGAAGGTAACGGACCACGTCGGACGGCAGTCGTCGCAATCTGCATACATGTCAGCGGCAGTTTTGTATAAGTAAGGGCTTTCGGGGGACTCACTCATCACTTCCAATGACGAGGCTGACAATCTGTACCAGGGCCCTTGTCCCGCCGACCGCGTCCTCTTTTGCCTGCTTGGCCGCGTCCTTTGCAGCCTCGGCTGCGTCCTTGAGCCCACCCTGAATGTCGGCATCGACATCGACATCGACGGGCCTCGAGCCAAGCAGACGACCAAAGTGCCACACGAAGCGCTGAATCTGCTCGTTGGCATTGCCCGCTGGCGCCGACGTTGAGTCACCTTCGGCCGCCTGGCCGTGAATCCATCGAGCGAACTGGCGGGCCAGGGCCGCAGTTTCTTTGAGCATCGTTGCGAGGTGCATCGACGTATCGTCTCCCACCATACCTTCTTCCGCGCTGTCCGCCGCTCGGTCCGTATAGCGCTCTGCATCAACGTTGCGTGGGACGGCGTCTCCGAGACCATCGAGGAAGCCAGCACCTCGATGGAGAAGCGCATACAGCTGGTCATTCGAAGGTAGCCTGCCCGCAGAGAGGGCACCGAGCATCCTCGCAATGACCGAGAGCGTTGGGCCGCTCCTCCCAACATCATCTTCGCCGCCTCCGCTGCTGCCGCTGTTCCTGCCCCCCAGGAGCGGCGTCGTAGCCGACTCACTCATCGAGATGCTTTGTTTGTTTGACGAGGAGGGGGGAGTGGAGGAAGGGTGACGAAGACCACCCCACTTTGAAATTAAGACTGCCCCTGTGGCTCAGTGGCTCAGCGCACTTCGCTCAATCTCGCAGACGGAATGGAAGATCAGGAAGGCCCTGAAGATTGTGAGAAAGAGACAGACGTGCGATGGAGAGCTCTATGGTGGAAAGGAGAAGAGCGGATAGAAACCAACACGAGAGAATGTCTTCCTGACGGCTCTCCTCGTTCCCTTTGGAAGTGCCCAAAGGGCAGAATCTTTCTTCCTCACCAAGGTCGAGTCAAGATGCGGCGCTCTGAGCCGCACATATTGCAAGCGCTTCCATTTGCAAAGCAATGGGTTCGGACAGGTCAGGGGTCGCTCCCATTTACTGCCCTAGTCGTCGCTCAAGCCCTCTGCGGGACCTTGGAAATCACGCAGATGCGCGGAGCGTGAAGCTTCTCTCCAAGTCGAAGTCAAAGTGTAAAACCCGCACGGGCCAAGGCGTTGTTGCTATCAACCATCACATCCATCCTGTTTTGCGGCCTTGCAGCTCGGGGCGGCTCAGCATGGATCCCTTCAAGCAGGATCCAGACGTGGACGACGAGAGTCCGCATCCGCTACATTCAAGCCAGACATTCAGTCAGAGTATAGCAGAAGGCCGACACCAAGATGGCGGCGAAATGACAGACGAGGCCGAGGATGGCCCGCCACCTAGCGTCATGCTCGACATCCCTACGTCAGACGGGGGCCATTCCTCGTCGCAGCGAGCTGGTGCATCTCCGAGATTCACAGCTTCGCTACTTCAAAGCGACTCAGATGGGCCAGCGAGGAGTGTCTACGATGACGCGCAGCCTCATCCGCGGGAGAGCGTCCGTCTTGGCAAGATGAAGGCCAGCACTGTCCCACCTATCTACCAAGACGACGAGGACGAAGAGCAGGACGACGGTGTGGTGTATGACGAAGAGGACGAGGAAGCGGGCCTCATGGACCAGCGACGTGGCTCCTCATCTCCCGCTCCAAGTCGAGGAGGCGGAGGACGTGCCCCTCATCGAAAGGTAGGCGGCAGTATCATCGCCGACCTCGCAGACAGGGTCAGGAGAAAGGCAGACAGGATCAGGAGGCAGGACACAGGCGCAAGGAAGCGGCAGGCTATGAGGGGCTTGGATCCGAAAGAGAGAGCGCTATGGAATTGGGCCAACGTCGACAACCTTGACGAGTTCCTTCAGGAGGTATACTCGTACTACATCGGCAAGGGCATCTTCTGCATCGCTCTCTCTAGGGCGCTCAACCTCTTGACCATTGCATTTGTCATTGGCTTTTCGACATTCTTGGCTGGTTGCGTCAACTATTCCAAGATCAGGGACTACTCCAAGCTGAGGCATAGCCAGAAGCCCACGGAGTCAGAGGTTGACCTCATGCTCAGCGATGTACTGGTCGACCAATGTGTCTCTCGGTGAGTCGACGACTACCTCATACCGATCCGATGGTATAGACTGACAGTTCCTTCAGTTTCTCTGGCCTCACTCTCCTGGTCTTTATGACCTTTATTGCGTTCTACGGATGGCAGGTTGTCAGGTTTGGTCTCGGCCTGTCGAGACTAGTCGCCATGAACAACTTCTACACCCATCTTCTCAACATTCCTGATGTGAGTTCTGAATCAAGTGTTAATATGAGACTTGGGCTGATGGACAGTAGGCCGAGGTGCAATCGATCCCGTGGAACGAAGTCGTGTCGCGCATCTCGCATCTTCGCGAGACTCATCCGACCACGTCGCTGTCTTCTTCGACGATGAGAGCAGGCTCTCAAGGCAACAAGCTCGATGCTCACGACGTCGCAAACCGCATCATGCGCCAGGAGAACTACCTCATCGCACTATTTAACAAGGACGTCCTCGATCTGACTATCCCCTTGCCTGGACTGCGACTGAGGCCACCGGCGCTGACCAAGACTCTCGAGTGGAACCTCACGTTTTCGCTCCTCGGCTTCCTCTTTGATCGAAGGGGCCAAGTACGACGACAATTTATCACGAACAGGAATCGGGGCGATCTCATCGAAGGGTAAGTTGCTTGGCTTCGGGCTCTCTTGTAGACTAAGACTTATCTCAGACTTCGACAGGCTGCGCCGACGCTTCATCTTCATGGCCGCCGTCAATGCCGTCTTTGCCCCGTTTATTGTCGTTTACCTGCTTCTGTACTCCTTCTTCCGATACTTTGAGGAGTACCACAAGAATCCGGCCAGCCTTGGCTCTAGGCAGTATACGCAATTTGCTCGGTGGAAGTTCCGAGAGTTCAACGAGCTTCCCCATCTCTTTCGAAGGAGGTGTCATGAGTCATACCCATTCGCACAGCGCTATCTTGACCAATTCCCTAAGGAACGCACAGCGATCGTAGCTCGGTGAGTAAGGCTTTAATAGACAACAGAAAAGCATCACAGGCTTACAGCTAGCACAGCTTTGTCTCATTCATTGCGGGATCCTTCATGGCTGTCTTGCTTCTCGCCTCTGTCATCGACTGGGATCTCGTCGTGCACCTCTACATTACGCCGCAGTACAACGTCCTCTTCTTCATCACTGTCTTCACCGCCATCCTGGCCGTCTCGAGGGGACTGGTACCCGACGAACAGCAGACTTTCGAACCAGAGGTATTGCTGCAAGGTGTCGTCGAGCGCACTCACTACTTGCCCGAGCACTGGAAGGGGCGCTTCCACTCGACAGAGGTCCATGCCGACTTCGGGTCACTATATCAACTCAAGATCTCCATCTTCGTCAGCGAGCTGCTCAGCGTCATTGTCACACCCTTTGTCCTTTACAAGAGCTTGCCGAAAAGCGCACCCGCCATCATCGACTTCTTCCGAGAGGTGGGTGATCCAGTCGAGTGAAGGGCGATGTGTAATTCTCTTCTGACCTTCGCCCCTTGCACAGTTCACCGTCCATGTTGATGGGCTGGGGTATGTTTGTTCTTTTGCCGTCTTTGACTTTGCCAGACATGGCAATGTCAAATTTGGCGCCCCTGGTGGCTATCGAGACGGCCGCATGGCCTCCAAGGAAGGAAGTGAGTGCTTTCTTTGCGTGTTTGTCTCTCTAGGGGTGAAGAAGCTGACTTTCGCTTGACAGAAATGGAGCAGTCGCTCCTCGGCTTCCGAGCCGCCAATCCAGACTGGCATCCGGCCGATCCCGTTGCCTCGCTATTTCTCTCGCGCGTTGCAGCCGCCGAAGCGACATCGCCTCGCCATAGACAAGGCGCTCATGCGAGCGCAAATGGCAAAAGCAGCGGTGGTGGAGGAGGCGGAGGAGCTGCTTCCTCCTTCACGCCGGCCAACTCGACGCTGGCCCAGCGATCGCAACTCTACAACGAGGCCTTTGAACGATCCATATCCTTGGCCAAGCCAGGGAATGCTGCTGCATTGCAGGCCAGCGCCGTCAAAATTGGACCTCGGACCCATGCCAAACCAAAGACGCTTCAAGCTGTCGACGAGGACGAAGATGGGCTCGCGGCGACGACCAGGCTCTCGGAAGCGGACGAGGAAGAGACTGGTGAAAGTGGCTACGCCGATGCTCGCTTCGGGCGCAGCACAAGCCTCCACCACACAACAGATGGCAGTGCGGCCGGAGTTGCTGCCGGTGACGAGACGAGCCTTCGCGGCCTGCTCAATCACATAGGGGGTCGATGGTGAAGCTAGAACGATCGAGCATCGTTTTCCATGCAACTCTATTATTACTGCTACTGTACATCTCACTTTCATTTTGCTACAATTTGAGTGTCTCGAGCAACCACCAGATGTCTCTGTATTTTCCATCTGTTCCCTTTGACTGAGCTTGCTGTTGGTCCACAATGACGAACCAGACAAGATCGGCATTATACTTGGCCAAGGACTGATAGAGCTTGCCTGCGGTCTCGCGCACAGTGATGGGTTGCCTCCGATCGGCGCAGTCCAGCAATGTCGGATGTGAAGCGATGGAGAGCGCATGGCTCGTCTGTAGCGAGGCCTGCTCGCATCCCAGTGCGTCAATGAGGGTACAGAGGACCGACATGGCGCTGCACAGAAAAGTCGTGTATGGGCCATGCGCGGGCCAAAGGACGAGGTCTCCCTTTGCTGCTGTCGCCTTCTTCACGAGGGCACCCTTCGCAGTCGCCCCGGTAGCACCCGTCTGTGCCACATTCGATGATGAAGAAGAAGGATGGAGAAGGTAGGTCTTGGGCTGATTGGCTTCGGAGGCACCGACGCGAGGCCTCGCCGTGGGCACAAGCGCCTCTACGTGCTTCAAGAGTCGAGAGATGCGCTGCCAAGCCTCGTCGATGAGTTTTCTCGGTCCAAGAAATTCTGACAGATGCTTCGCGAGTTCACCGACGAGCTTGAGTGCTTCGGTCCACACAAACGGCTCTTGTTCGTCCAAAGCTGCAAGTGGGGCGGTGGAAAGGGGCAAAGGTCTCGACTTGGAGAAGCCGAGTCGTGCCATTATCAATGGCCACGCTCGTTCGACTGCCGCCAGCAGCTCAACGGGGCGATCCTGTGGTCCTAGAATTGCCACACCGCGAGCCAAGAGGCCGAGACAGCGCGCACGAATGATGGGAGACGCATGCGAAAGAAAGGGAATTGCCTTCGACATGATAGAGCCGACGACGGCTTGGGACCGAGTCATTGGCGGATCCCCCGCTTCGCCATCCTCGTCATTGCCGCTCTTCCCAGCCTGCTTCTGTTCGACCTCGTCCATGATCTCGTCAAATGCTTTGCCTTCGTCTTCCGAGATCTTTGGCCGATCTTTCCTCGTCTTGAACCACTGCTCGAAGTCGTCCAGCTCTGACTGGACGCTCGCCCCAGGCCTCGTCAAAGATGGTCTTGTTCCGAGGCCTCTCCCCTTCCTCTTTTTCTCGCCTGTAGAAGACCGAGGCTGAGGAGCCATTACCTCAATCAATCGATCCATGACCTGTAACAGCCCATCGCAGAGCTCGTCAAAGCCGTGAAAACGATCAAGAGCGTCAAGAACCTCGTCGACTGCATCCTCGACCAGAGGAACAGCTTCGGGTCCCAACATCCGTATCACTTCGACAAGGACCAGAGGCGCCGATTGAGCGCTCGTCAACGGATCATGCCTCGTTTTCATCGCCAAAGATGTCGTCGTCATGGCCGTTGATGATGGCTTTACTGGATCAGTGAGCGAAAAAGACGCAAGTGCCTCCAACTCTACGCCAAGACTTGCCACAAGTCGGTGGCTGGCTGCGCCGAGAATGTAATCGGCATGATCCAGAATGCAGCCCTCCACGCTGGCATACGCAGCACTATGGGCGATCCGCTGCATCGCTTCAGCTGCAGCGCTCTGCACCAACGGGGAGGAGGCCGCGACGGCCGAAATGACGGGATAGAGTATAGGCAAAAGGCTTGAACGAATCAGCGGGCCCAGCAAGGTAGCCGCCGAGCCAAGCATCGAAAGAAGTGCCGCATCTCCTCGGCGAAGCGAGGAAGCTGCCTTGATCTGCGCGTTCTCAACGATGACAGCCTTGGAAGCAGGTCCGGCCTTGTCGAGGAGCGACAGACTATCTGAAGTGACGCTTGAGAGGTCGAGAGCAGGCCCGAAGCCCTGCAAGTCACGTACTTCCTCCCGGTTCCCTTCTGCGCGTGCCCCCTTTTTGTGATGCTCAATTACGACATTCTCCCGGTATTCTTGCTCCTCTTCTCGTCTCGTGAGTTCACCTGTCGGCTGCCTTGTTGCCTCGCCGCCGTCCGTCTTTCTCCCCACTGCATCATTGATCGAGAGCATCTCTTCCTGGTCGGCCTCCCAAACATCGATTATTTGCCGAATGACAGTCTTTGCCAAGCGATGCGCAGCCTTTCTGATCCTCTTGCCCTCTCGTCCGGCTATGTTTGACGTCTTCGCATCGTCCAGGATCTCTGCTAGTCCACGCAACATCTCATCTGCGATGACCAACGCAGAAACCGACGTTGACCTACTACCGACCATCTTGGCGCTAGTTGGGCCTCGTGATGTCCTTGTGCGCGCTGCTTCCCGAAAGAAGAGCTGGATCACTGCAGTGGTATCCTCGACGAGACCATCGCCAAGGAGCAATATCCGTCCGCACCCTCGACCTAGCTCACGAAGAGCGTCCAGGATCGCACCGCTTGCCAGCGCATCTAGATTGGTAAGTCTGGGTCTCAGGTTGCCTGCCACCTCTTGGACGTCTTGCTCGTCGACTTGGACAATGTCGAGCCACGATGAATGGTCCCATCCATGCGCGCCATCAACCGTCGCTGGCCGGGTCAGGGACAAGAGACCGGGCGAGGGGCGAAGTGGCTGACCGCCGATGCCGCCACTAAGGTGTTTGATCAAGAAAGTCAGGCGGTGGGCCAGGTGCGTCACCGCCTCGTCCTTTTGGCCGTGAATGACTCGAGGAAGCCGCCGCAGAGTGGTTTCAAGAATGTCGTCGAGGAGTTTACATCGAATTTGGCGCCTCTGGGCGTCATTCTCGTCTTCCGGTGAAGCGATGAGCCGCACGATTTCCTGAATCGCCTGAGATTGAACATTAGTGGAAACTGCGGGTGAAGCTGCAAGATCGAGGATCCAGACAAGGAGCAGGCCAGCGATGTCCGTATCGGCGGGATCAGAGCTTCTGGCATCTCGCCGTAATTCAAGAGACGAGGCCAAAAAGCATTCGAAAAGCATGTAGCCTGCCAGGCGAACAAGAGCAAGCTGGGCGAGAGCGTGACTGTGCTGCGCAGTGGGTGAGATTGCGACGAGGGCGACGTGTATCCGTATCATTGTGTCCCTTAGCCAGGCCTCATTGATGCCTTCCACTTTGTCCGCTTGCGCCTCTGCGTTGGACACCCTTTCAATCGCCAATGGGTGCTGGTGTCTCGACTTGTCATCCAATCTGGCACCAGCGACGAGATCCTCCAGCACTGTCAAGCTGCTATCCCCTCCGTCCACGCGTTTAAGAGTGCTGAGATGATTGTCGGGCAAGATTTGTATAGCGACACCGTCGTGGACGCAGAGACCGAGAACGTCTCTGAGGGCGTCTAGTGCCTCAGCTGCCAAGTGGCCTGGCAAGGTTCTCTTCGACATTGGCGCAGTCCCGTTGCCATTTAAACCTTCTGACTCGTCGTGACGGCCTCGGTGTGTCGAAAGAAGCCGTGTTAGAGAGGAGACGAAGCCTGGTAGAAAAACTGCCGCTCGCTGTGCCAGAGTCTTCCTGCGGTCTTGTGAAGGTGTTTCTTCATTGTATGGTAGCGAAGTCGGGACCTGGCTGATGGCCACCAGGAGGTCGTCATTCTGCTCCGTGCTACCAGCGATCCAGGTCCAGAGAATGATTCGGGCCAGTCGAAGGCAGGCGGTCCGCAGGGAGGGCACGTAGTCGCGTGGGGCGGTTGCGTCCGTCGAGCATGCAATGTCGAGCGCAGCGGTAAGGGCGTGCGCAAGTGCCCCCTTTGACGTCTTGCTCTCTTGGGTGAAGTCGAGGTGAGCCTTGGAGGGGAAGCTTTGCCGCGATTGATCGATGTGAGCGTCACCGTTCACTGTTGCTGCTGTCGCTGACGTTGCCTCCTTTGTATCGTAGTCGTCCAAGGACGGGAGCTCCGATTCGCCGTCCCACTCCCACTCTTCTTCCTTTTTATTGAGGTCTGAGGCAGGCGAATGCAATGCGGGACAAACCCTGGCAATGAGGAGAGATTCGAGAAAGGCGGTCACGGCTGCTAACGTCTCGTCCGACGAAGAAGTGGCTCCTTTCTCTTTCTTTGCTCGGCTTTCCGAGGGCGGTCCGCCAAGAGCAGTCGCTCCCAGGACCAAGAGCTGTTCCCAGACCTGCCATTTCTCCTTTTGCTTTGCCATCGTCGACGCTTTGGGCCCGCCGTCATCGATCCATGCCTGGTACCAGTCCCTGGCTAGACACTCGAGCACGACAAAGACGTGCTCCCTTGCTCGGTCTGGAAGACTTGCAACGCCCAAGGGAAGGTTTCGAAGGAGCTGAGTCAACGGGAAGAAGACATAGTGGATCAACGAGGTCGATAATGGCGTGTCCGTCGGCGTCGTCGTCGTCGCCGTCACTCCACTTGCCTGGCCGCGTGCGAGTGGGTCTCGAGACTTCTCAAGTGTCGTCCGAAGCTTGTCGAGCTGCTGTACGAGGCTAGCTGTAGCCGTCGGCGTCTTTCCCGCGGCCGAAGAAAGACCAAGCAGCTCGACGCAGATGGGCTTCAGCTGAAGTGATGGGTTGGCGTTAGCTCAGGCCACCTGTGCTTCTTCCTTCTGCTACACTCTGGCTCACCTGCCCAAACCTCCTCGTATTTTCACCTTGCTTCGCGTCGGGCGATCTTTTCGACCCGAACGGTGACTGAAAGGCCATGTCGACCTCTTGTTCGCGCAAACGTGCCGCTCATCGGAGCATGCCTACGGAGCGGTTCGGTCGAGCAGGAAGAAGAGATGCGCCCTTTTCGAAAAAGAAAGCGCAGACCGAGGAAAACAAAAAGAAGGGAAAATAAATACACGACGCGCAGGCGCAGTCTTTCGCACGGGCTCCTTCCTTTATCCCTAAAACGAGACGAGGTCTCGACGACGACTGTGACGGCGACGATGGACCAGGCGAATCAGCCGTGGCAGCGCTTCTTTGCCAGACATGCACCTCCACCGCCCAAGGCAAATGCGGGATTCTTTCCCTCCCGACGCGGACAAGCTGGGCCTTCAGCATCGTCCTCGGGCAGCAGTGGTGGGCACTTGTCGGCGGCGACGATGACGAGCTCTCCGCGCAGAGCAATGTCAGCTCGAAACCTGCGAGGATCACGCGAAAAGGATGCCGCACTCAATTCCAAGGGTGCCGCCTCGCTTTTGCCATCCTCGTCGAATCGTGCTGTCAAGAACGAGGCAGAGTACGAGGAGTGCCGGCGAAGACTTCGGAGGCTGGTCCTCATCGAGGGTGTTCCCACAGATGATGTAAGTCGCATATATTCGTGTTTTCTTGGCCATCGCAGCGAAGAAGTCGCTCACCCTCAGTCGAAAAGTTCCGAGTGCCCGGCACAGATCTGCCGTCGAGGCCTCTCGTGTGGAAGATTCTGCTCGACGTTCGCAGCCTCGATCCGGCCTGCTTCCTGTCACTGGTGGCAAGGGGACCCTCGCCTCTGCACGATAAGATTTCCAACGATGCATTTCGAACATTGGCCACCGATGCCAGCTTCAAGAAAAAGGTAGACGAGGCCATGCTCATCCGACTGCTTGATTCCTTTGTCTGGCGGTATTGGGGTGAGGGGCTTTTCGCTATGCAACTTTTACGATGTGCTTTCACTTTGCTGACGCAAGGAACACTGCTTCTTCCTTCATTCAGACGAATCAAACGAAGCCAGGCCACTTTTCAGCTACGTGCAAGGCATGAATGTCCTTGCGGCGCCATTTCTGTACGTGATGCCGTCCGAGGTCGAGGCGTTCGAGTGCTTTTGCACATTCATCGAAAAGTGCTGCCCGACGTACGTGCAGCCCACGCTCGCGGGTGTTCACCGTGGCCTGGAGGTGAGCTGAGGCCTGTATGCGCTTTCGGGGCTCGCTGACCAATCTGCCACCTTCCAGCTCCTCGATCGATGTCTCCAGTCGGTAGACCCTTCTTTGTACAACCACCTGCGCTCCAAGAATCTCACCTCGGAGCTGTATGGCTTTGCCTGTGAGTGCACCCCTGTATCACACGAGGGATCAGAAGAATAGCTGACCATGTCTTTCTCTCCAGCGGTCTTGACTCTGTGCGGGTGCACGCCACCCCTGACACAGACTCTGCAGCTCTGGGACTTTCTCTTGGCCTTTGGCGCCCACCTGTCGATTGTCTGCATCGTGGCACAGCTGCTGCTCATCCGCGACGAGCTCGTAAGCAGCGCCCAGCCCATGAAGCTCCTTCGCCAGTTTCCCGACCTGGACGCCAAGAGCGTCGTGGGCATTGCAACCACGCTCGTCCGCGACCTCGACGACGACCTCTACGACGAACTCGTGACGCACATGGTGGAGCTGTGAGCGGCATGCTCGATTAGATCAGAGGCGATGTTACAAGCAAGATGTATTACTAGTGACGACAATGATGACGATGATGACCTGCGCGAATCTTTTTCCTTTCTTTCTCTCCTTTCTCTACCATTTTTTCTTCATCTGTAAAGACCGACATCTCATGATCAGCCTCGTGTCTCTGCGTTGCCTGCGTCTCGAGAGCTATGCCCACCTTTGTCTGGACGCATTCCTTGAAGAGGCTGAACTCCTGGTCGCACAACCCGCGTTGAATGCCCTGCCCTGCGCCCGGGCCCGCATCGTCGAACTGGGCCTTGATGACGCACGCTGCATACCTCCTGCCAGCCTCGGAGCACGCCGCCGAGGCCTTTGCGAGATCGCGGACCGGTGCGAGATTCCGTTGGGCCGCCGCGGCCGACGTTGGCTTGAGCGACATGGTGGCGAGCAGTTGTTCTAGAATGAGAGACGAGGAGGAGCTCAGGAAAAAGAAAAGAGCAAGGTGGAGGAGGAAGGGGGAGGTCATTCTGATAAATTTGCGTCACTGGATTTTCGTCACGCGGAGAGATCCTCGCACGAACCCGCTTTCAGCAGCAGCAGCAGGAACCAGCCAGACGCACAAGCAGCAGTAAGCACCAGCACCAGCAGCACTAGCACCAGCGGCGCCCCGTCGCAGTCCGTACTACGACGATGACGAGGCCAGCAGCGGCGTCCAGCGGCGTACTGGGCTCCCTTTGTCGCCATGCGACGGCCCGCTGCTCACGGTCCCTTTCTACAACGAGCCCGTCGAAGTCGCAGTCGCAGTCGCAGTCGCAGCCTCCGCCGCCGCCGCTCCGAGGGCTCATCATTGGCTCGCCTGGCTCAGGCAAGGGCACGCTCTCATCGCGCCTCCTCGCCGCTGCGCCCTCGATCCACTACCTCTCGGGCGGCGACCTCCTCCGGGCGCACATTTCGCAGCGCACCGAGCTGGGAAAGCAGGCCGAGCAGGTCATTCGCGACGGTGGCCTCATGCCCGACGAGACAATGATGAACATGATCCGCACCGAGCTGGAGCGGCAGCAGTCGGACGAGGCCGCCGCATCGTCTTCTACCTCAGCAAAGATGAGCACGCTCCTCGATGGGTTCCCGCGCACGCGGCGGCAGGCCGAGATGCTTGACGAGTCGCTGCTGCGCACGGGCAGCGACGCCGGCCCGCCCGTCAACCTGGTCCTGCACCTCGACGTGCCCGACGACGTCGTCATGAGCCGCATCCTCGACCGCTGGATCCACGAGCCGAGCGGGCGCACGTACAACGACCGCTTCAACCCACCCAAGGTCAAGGGCCACGACGACGTCACGGGCGAGGCCCTCGTCAAGCGCGTCGACGACAGCCCAGAGACGATCAAGGCCCGCCTCCAGTCCTTTCGCAAGTCGACGCAGCCCATGATCGACTACTACCGGCGCCAGTCGGACGAGGCGCAGGCGCGAGCAGGCGCAGAGGCAAAGCCCAGGCCGCTCTACGTTTGTTTTACGGGCACCTCGAGCGACGAAATCTGGCCAAGACTGAGAGAGCAGGTTGCCATGCGATTTCCTGGTCTCTTTGTAGAGAAGTAGGAGTAGAAGCAGTAGTGATAGCGGCAGTGGCAGTGGTAGTAGTAGTAGTGCGAGCAGCAGTAGCAGCAGCAACAATGTACAAGTACAGGATGGAAAATGATACAGCAAGAACCTGGTCCCCCTTTTCAGTACACATCGACGTCGATCTCAAAGCCACACTGGCTGCACCGCTGCTTGCCCACCGTGTCCTCGACGTCCTCGAACTGGCAGACGTGCTTCTCGGCCTGCCGCTTCTCCCACACATTGTCCCGCGTCCTCTTGCGCAGCTCGCTGAGGCCCTTGAGGAATTTGCCCTCCCGCCGCTTAGCTTTTTCCTCCTCCCGCCGCGCGAATTCTGCGTCGAGCCCGTCCTCGGATCCCCACCGCGCAGGCGAAAAGGCATACGACTCGACCTGGCAGCGGAGGTAGAGCATCATGTTGCTGTACGTTGACTTGTGTGGGTTGGCTTTGAGAAGGTGCGGCAGCAGCTCCGCGTCTCGCAGCTCCGCTGATTTCGTCAAAGTACGGGATCAGCATCCACTTTCCCGGGGCTGTGTATGCGCCTGTCGACTCAAACTCAAACTCACCGTCTGTCAAAAGGTAGTCTTCCCGGACCTCGGTCTTTGTCAGGAGGCTGTACTTTTCCGGCAGCTTCCTCTGGCAGCTTCGGCAGACGAGGATGGCAAACACAGTCCTGATCTGCTCGTCTATGTCCCTGCTCCCGCATTCCCTGCACATGGCCCTCTCCGACAAATTGACACCGGGATCCATCGTCTGCTGGAGCCGCTCGCGCTGCCTCTCGCGCTCGGCGCGAATTTCGTCTTCGGACTTGCCCTTATTCCCGCCACCCGCTGCGCTCTCGTCCTCGTCGACGAGGAAGCCACCCTTGCTGTTGTGCAGCTTCGACAGATCAAACTCAATGTAGTTTCCCAGCGACTTGTCACGGGGCAGCGGCACATTTGGGTCGTCAATGGCGCCCGAGTTGGCCATGGTGCTTCCGTGTGCGCCGCCGGTCGCCGACTGGCCCCTCTTCAGCGGAGACACCTTGGTCGAATTGAGGTCGAGATTGGCATTCCGCGTCGTCGTTGGCACGCCTTGGAGGTTGCCATTGGGTCCCAGCAGCTGAGCGCTCGAGGTGCCCTCCCCCTTGTCGGGAGGCGTCTCCATCGACAGGGGGCCCACGGGACGCTTTCCCAGCGCATTCAGCCGAGCGGAGGGGTTCATCGCCGCTGCTTGCTGCTGAATGCGCGCTTTCGCCCGCAGGCGGTTCTCCTGCATGATGCGCACATGCTCGGGCGTCGTGGGGGGTGCACTACTAGTGGTCACAAGAGCTGAGTCAGTGGACAGGAAACAAGGGACGCGACATAGAGAGAAGTAGGGCTCGCAGCAACTCACCCAGCCCCGGCCCCGTTGGACTGCCGTGGTGGCGTGCTCGGTCTGCCCGCCATTGTCCGAGGCCAACGCCGCCCTTTGCTCGTGGCTCAGTCGAGGGTTGCGTTTCCGCCACCTCCCTTCTTGCACTCAATCAAAAGAGAGAGAGAGAGAGATGACTCGCTCCACGTGAGAATAATTCCGCGTCAGTCTCCCCTCCACCTACACTTGCTTTTCTGGACAACCTTCTTTCTCTTCGAGAAGATCCGTTGAATGACGCGGGCGCTCCTCTTTCAGCAACAGCAGCTCCCACTCCGCCAGCTCGTCCGTCACCGCGCACCTCTGCGCCACTTTTCTGCCTGTATGCAGAGCAGCAGCAGTGGCAGCGCGACGGCACTGCGTCGCGCCAAGTACGTCGACATTGGCGTCAACCTGGCCGACGACATGTATGCGGGCAGGTACCACGGCAAGCAGTCGCACGACGCCGATCTCGCCACCGTCCTCGCCCGCGCACGGGCCGCGGGCGTGGTGGCGCAGATGGTTACAGCGGGCAGCGTCGACGAGGTGTCGAGTGTGCTCGCCCTGCTCGCAAAGACAAAAGGCGAGGACGCGCTCTACAGCACCGCCGGCGTGCACCCGACCCGGTCTGCCCAGGTCGAGCCGAGCTACCTCGACGACCTCGGCGCGCTCCTCGCAGCCGACGATGACAATAACTCAGCGCCTGTCTCGAAAAGAATCGTCGCAATCGGCGAGTGCGGACTCGACTATGACCGGCTGCACTTTTCGGAAAAGGAGCCGCAGCTGGCCCGATTCGAGGAGCAGCTCGAGCTCGCCGTGCGCTTCCAGAGGCCGCTGTTCCTGCACTGCCGTGCTGCACAGGCCGACTTTGTCCGGGTTCTCCGACCGAGGATCGACGACATTGCCAAGGCCTGCCAGCGCCAGGGCGAGGCGCACGACCCGGCGCGCAAGAGGGTTGGCGTCGCGCACTGCTTCACTGGCACCGTCGAAGAGATGCGCGAGCTCGTCGACCTGGGCCTCTTTGTCGGCCTCACGGGCTGTTCTCTCAGGACAGACGAGGGAATCGAGGTCGCCAAGGCCATTCCGCTAGACAGACTCATGCTCGAGACAGGTGAGTGGGATCGCCCTCTTTTCGTATGCATGTAGAGCGATGTTGGCTGATACTGCCACACAGACGCTCCCTGGTGCGACATGCGACCGACACACGCCTCTTCAGCCCACCTCGAGGCCTACTTTTCCCAGCATCCAGACGACAAGGAGCTGCTCGCGCTCTACCGCCCCGCCAGCACAAAGAAGGAAAAGTACGCGCCGACAAAGACGATCAAGGGCCGCAACGAGCCGTGCGCGATTGGCCTCGTCGCTGCCGTCGTGGCTCAGGTCAAGGGCGTGTCACTCACAGAGGTGGCTGAGCACGCGCGCGAGAATACCAGGTTCCTATTTGGTATTTAGAGAGAGGGAGAGAGAGGGAGAGAGAGGGAGAGCAAAAGAGATTCAAGACGGTTCTTTACGGCAAGCACGCAGCAAATGTAGAGTATCATCCATCAAATCATCCATTGTACTGTGTCTGTCTGTCTCATCAAGGCCCCGGCCCAGACGCAGTAGTGACATCTGCGACGGGAGGAACACCCGTGCTGGCCAGAACGGCCTCTACACCGCCAGGATACGCCTGCAACGCAGCGAGCTCGCGGTCCGACTTGACGAGGAGGTGGCCCGCGTAGCCGAGCGAGTTGATGCTGAGCGAGCCGACGGCCTCGTCGTCGTCGTGTCCTGCCTTCGGTTCCTTTAGGCCGTCGAATTCCTCCTTTTGCCGCGGCACGAGGTGCATGGCCCGCGTCGTCAGGAGCAGGTTCCAGCTCGGCGGCCCTCTTCTCTCTGTCGGTTGCGGCGCGTCTGCTGCCTGTGCCGCCGCTGCTGCTGCTGAGATCCTCGCCTGGAAGAGGGCGTCCAAGAGCCCGAGAAGCTTGTTGCCCAGGTAGTCGCTCAGCTGCGCGTCGTCGTCGGCCCCGACGAGCTGCTGGCCGCGTCCGAGGAGGACGACAAAGTGCTGGTACGGCAGGGGCAGCGCATGGACCGTGTCCTGCTCCTTGCCGTCGTGCTCGATGCGGTCGAGGAGCGCCTCAATCGGCACCTTGTATCTGTACGCAGCCGTGGTCGTTCCTTTCGCCTGGTCCGTCTCGCGCTCCTCGTTGCCGACCTCGGCAAACTGGAGGTGCTGGTGTGGCTGGCTGGCCCCACTCACGCTGCCGCAGTTGTAAAACGCCAGCAGCTCCTTGCCGCGGCCGACGTCGTCGGTGGCGCCAGCGTCGGCGAGCCTCGCGTGCGCATGCACAATCTTGTACGCCAGCGCGAGCATCGCCGGCGCCGGTGGCTGGCTCTGCGGCTCGAAATCGCGCGTGACGAGTAAGAAATGCCGCGGCACGACGCAGAACTTGTTGAGGAGAATCGTGTAGCCGCGATGGGTGGCCTGGTCGTCGGACACGAGCAGCCGGTCGTCGTACGGGGGCGAGAAGACGTCCTTTGGATTCTGGCCGCTGGTGCCGCCGCCCTGCGATGACGATGATGACGACGAGGCAGGGGCAGGGGCAGCGGCAGGGGCAGCGGCAGCCGGGCCGCCTGGAGCACTGCTGCCCTTGGCTGCCTTTTCGCGAGCCTTGTCGAGCAGCGCGGGCACGCATCGGATCGTCCACGGCACGCTCGTAGCGCCCGCGACGCCCCGTTTCGAAGACGAAGACGAGGGCGCCTCAAACGTCTGCCGCATCACGACGACGTTGGACGGGTAGAAAAAGGCAGCCTTGGCTGAGAGGGCGCCCGCGTAGCACTGGCCAACACGCGCCGCCAGGCCAGCGAGGGCCTGCATCGAGGGAAGCGACGCCGGCATCGAGTCAGCCATCGCAAATCGCAGAGTGAGTCGTCTGGTCGACCGGTCACCGTCTTGGAAGCAAGCTCTCGGAAACAATCGTCGGTATTCCAATCAGTTTCGCTAGAAGAAAATCACGATTGTTGGATGCATGCGTGGCCTGTGCTTGCAGAAGTTGACCGAAATGGAAAAATGCATTGCCATCCAGCCAAAGAATAATCGACGAGGATCGTGAATATCTACTGTCCAGAAGATGAATTAGGGAAAGGTTATGTATGCTATGTTGGTGGTACACGAGAGAGAGAGAGAGAGAAAGGGATGACCGTAGACAGGCAGCGGACTAGCTGGCGGCGTGCTTGGACCACGAGCGAATCTTGGGTCCCCACTTGACGAGGGCAAAGGGAATGGGAAGCATGAGGAGCGAGAGGCCGCCCAGGAGCGTGCACGCCCACTGGATCCCCAGCGTCTTGAACATCTGGCTCGTAAAGAGGGGGAAGCCGGCACCAAAGGCACTACGCATGACCGTGTTGCCAGCCAGCCCGCTGGCAGCCTTGGCGAGGTAGATGTCGATGATGCCGTTGAAGATGCCCAGGAAGATGAGAAGGATGGCAAAGCCGAGCAGGGAGCCGGCCATCATGGGCGACCAGAAGCTGATGGATCGGTACGAGGTCCATCCGAGCCAGAAAAAGGAAATGACGAGGCAGGGCGCGGCGATGCACACGATCTTGAGCCTCTCCTCGGGCGGGACTCGACCCTTGCCCTCGCGCGCGTATTGTTCGACCTTGGCCACGTAACGCGGGTTCATGATGGCGACGTAGAAGATGACGCCGACGACACCGCCCAAAAAGAGGGGAATGAACGTCAGACCCTCTTGGAGGGCATTAAAGCCGTGAACCTGCTCAAAAACGAACGGATAGGCACCGAAGAGCAGGTAGATGATGCCGTAGACGAAGCTGAGATAGAGGCCGAAAGCCATGACTGTGAGAAGAAAGAATGAACGGATCAGCGCTCAGGATTTCGGATTCTTTCTACATGACCGAGCCAACTCACGAATGGGCTCCTGGAAGAGCATGACAAAGGGAAAGAGGAGCGTGTCATGGAGAAGATGCTTGGGGTCGAGGGGCGTGAGCTCGAGGGGCGACTTGTAGAAGTCCTGGCCCGTCTCCTTGCGGATGCGCTTGGCCTTGCGGGTGAGAATCGTGGGCGCATATGTCTCCCGGACGGTGAAGATGACGAGGAGGAGGCAGACGCCGCTGAATGCCATGCACGTCCAGTAGACGTATCGCCAGCTGGCCATGCGGACCTGGATGGCGCCTGAAACAATGGGTCCAATGGCGGGTCCGGCAAAAGGTGCAATGGAGAAGAACGAGAGGGCGATTCCTCTGGCCTTGGCATCCCAGACATCGGCAATGATACCACCCGAATTGGTCAGAGGCGCGGCACCAAAGACGCCGCCGAGGAAGCGGAAGACGAGAATCGAGGCCGTGTTCTTTGCCAAGGCGCAGCCCATGTTCCAGATCGTGTACATAAAGACGCTCACGACGAAGACGGGCTTTCGGCCGAGCCGCTCAGACAATGGCCCCCAGATAAGAGGACCAAGGCAGTAGCCGGCGACCCAGAGTGAGATGGTAAGCGTGGCGACTTCCTCGGAGAACTGGAAGTAGTTGATCATCATCGGCACGATGCCGCTGGGGCACGACGAGGTAAAGGTACTGTTGAGGACGAGAAGGGCGCCAAAGAGCGTCAGGTAGATCTTGTACCACTTGCTGAAGTTCTGCGGGTTCTCGGGGTCGTCGTCGCCCTCCCAGTGGACGACAACAGGCTCTCCAGCCATAACCTTGCCCTTTTGGCTCTTGAACCGCTCCAGGGTCATTTCGGTCCTCGAGATGGACAGGTCACCACCAAAGGGCGTCGCCGCATCGCTTGCATCCCGCGCCGCCCGCCTCGAGAAAGTCCTAGTAGGCTTTGCCGTAACCTCTTCGCCGTCGGCGCCTCGGTAGACGGGCGCCTGCTGCGGCGCAAACCTCGTCGAGGGCTGCCTCTCCAGGCCACGCTTCTCAACGTCCTCGCTGCTGTCCGTCTCCTGGCGCACGTAGAGCTCCTCCCTGGCCTCAGAGTGTGCCGAGGGGGTCGTTGCCGCGTCCCGCCCTTGCTTTTCGAGGTCGATGTTTGCTGCGTCCGACATGGTAAGATGCGGCGGCGGGTTCTTGTGAAGGTCAATTGAGAGACGGGAAGCAAAAGCCAAGGGGAAATTCTCTCCTGCCTCCTCTATATATATTGGCTATACGAATGGGAACAAGGACTTCGCAGCAATCAATGGCTCCACCGATCCGGCAGTTAGTTTTTTTTTTTTCGGTGGTACGCGCGCATTTCCTGGTGCAACGCAACTGCCAAATTTTAGTTTTTGTCAGATCTCATGACTAGCTGTGAATGAAATCGAAGAAAGCGCGCTTCTAAGCAGTTGCTTCGGACGAAAGGAGGGAATAATTACGCAATGGGTACACCCAAGAATTCAACTTGGGCATTTGGTGGCTTCTACTGCTCTACATCATCCACATGCGGGATAGCTAGCTAGTACTAGTAGTAGTGGTAGTTGTCGAACACTGCAATATATTCCTCCGGTCTATAATCTTCTCGGACTCTCAATCCCACTCCGACACGATGACGAAAATCGGAGTTCCTGTTCCTGTATGTGGTCTTGCTGCTGGATTCGCTGCTAAAGTCGATGAGAAGATCGTCTCCAATGCAACATGGTCTCCAATGCAGGGGCGACTACAACAAAACTACGTCAGGAACAACCAACCAGGATCCGCTATAGTCCGCGGGCGAGTCCGCGTCCGCACAGGACTCCAAACAAAAATTCTTCCTCGCATCCCCCTAGCCTAGGTGTGTTAAGTCCACGGAGAGACCGGCGGGAAAGACTCCGTTGACGGAAAATCGACTTCCTAGGCTAGCCACTAAGCTCAATCGTCGTTTGCGCAGCGCGACCACGAGACTACAGCAAATCGGGCCGACAACAAATAACAACTTCCAGGCACTGACCTGTCGCTGTAGTGACAGTAAGATTTATTGCCCTGCCCAGTGGAAGAAATATGACCTCTGAGAAATACGACCGTAGAGAGACGCCTAAAAAAGAGAGGGACTCTACTGCCGTAGGTAATGGCTCAAGGGCAGAAAAGATGGGTGTAGGTGCCGCCGGCTGCCGAGCTGCGGACGGCCTTGAAATCTTCAGGGCCTTGGAAAGCCTGGTCGGGAGGGCAATTGCCGGGAAGGCACAGCACAGACTGTCCATCGGGTCCAGTAAGGCGGGTGGGGATGTTGATGATGCCACCGACGTACGACAGGTTCCAGTACTCGCGGCCATCGTTGCCCTAGCGGAGCGGAAAAGGCATTAGTAAAGATGGCAGCAGACAGCTGAAGCTTCAGACTGACCGCGCCGTACTCGGACAGGAGCGCGTGACTGGTGATACCGGCGTCATTGCACGTCTGGCCACCGGTGCAGGCGCCCGTCTTGCAATTGGCTCCGTTCACATCGCAGCCGGTGCGGCCCCAAGCACGGATCCCACGTTCACTGTCGGCAACGTCGAAAGAGACTCCTGCGCCGCTGTTGACTGCGAGAGCGGTGTCTAAGTACTTAGCTGCACTTTCATATTTGCCTGTATTCTTGCGAAGAATGCTACCCACGGCGTGTTCCAAAGTGGACCGAGTTGTCAGGCCGGCCGTTGGGGGCCTTGCCAACAGCAGGCCAGATGGTGTAGGGGCAATTGTTGTGGAAGTGGATCCTGAAAGCGTGGGCCATAGAGAGTGAGGCCAGGACGGCGACGGCAACAAAATGGAGGGACAGCATCTTGCCTTTGAAATTGGGGAAGGCGGATTCGAGTCGCTGAGCGAGAAAGAGAGTGTGTGTGTGTCAAGAGTCTGGTGAAGGAGGCGAGGCCAATGCCGCTGACTGCCCACTTCACCCTCTTTTATGTCTTCTCAGACTCGCATTTGCGCCGCTCGACCCGGCTGACTTTGCCCGCCGAGCAACACTTCTGCCTTTGACGCGAGGGTCCGCCGCTCCCTCTCTCCCCGCCTGAATGTGCAGCTACATTTCCGTCCAAGTATTTTCTGCGCACTGTTCAACTCGTTCGCGCACTCGCAAAGAGGCCCAGGTCAGCCGAAAGCAGAAATGGTGCAAAGGAGTTTGCTCGTGATGAGCGCCGCTGTCCCGCTGCAGGTGCTGGTGAGCCCTGTCTCACAAGTAGGCGACGCTCCCTGACGTTGCTGGATCGGTATTAAATAAAATTGCCCTCCATCGCCCTTCATTCATTCGTGCCAAGGCCAGTGTGTTCCCCAACTTTTGCTCAAGACCGAAGAGGGCGACCCACCCATTGCGTCCTTGCTGGTGTCTATTTCCATATTTGTCTTTTCCCGCCAGTCGAGAGCAAGTGGAAGGTGGCATGTCGAGTTGCTGCGTCCGATCTGCAGGATGTTGTCTTTCGAGTTGAGCACGCCAGTGTCGTCAGACCCATGCTAGCTCAGTGTCACTTTCACAATGCGTGACGGCAATATCTCTGGCAAGATATAGGGTGGAGAACACCGTCTCCTTTCAGATTTCGTCGTTCAGGTGGGGGACAACGCAGCAAGCACTATCTATTATTGTGCTTTACCGTCTGTGGCACCTCTCTACATGCCGTTTTACGCGGCGACCTGATCTATCTTCAGATTCTTCACGCACGGTCAGGCAACCTGCGAAGAGGCAACTCCGTCCAAGTAAAGGGAAAGCAAGAGACACCAGCAATAGCCTCCCTTAGGAGCAGGCCAAGTAGCAACCTACAAGCTATATAAAGTTGGCACCGCTAGCCTTCCGCTCGCTCTACCGTCACGAAGTCCTTCACTACATCTCGACACCTCTCATCGACAGCGCCCCCAAAACCTTGCTCTTTTCAGAACGATGATCTTCAAGGCTTCTCTTGTCTTCCTCATCACCTCGGCAGTGGCCGCGGCCGCCCATACTGTCCATGTTATCAACAAGTGTGGTGGTCCTACCACGGTCCAGATCCCCGGCCACCCCATTTATGGCGCCGGCAAGCATACTTTCAAAGGTGACGTTCGTGGCGGTATTGCCCAGGCATCGAAAGACATCAACGGTCAGGGTGCTACCTCGGTCGAATTCAGCCTCGTCAATGGTGTCTCGTCCGCTGACATTACGCTCATTCCACCTCACCGCTTCAACGTACGTAAATAGTTGGCCGAGTCTATCTGCTGCCCCGTGCTTGTCCATGCTCACTCCTTTTTTCCTCGAAAGCACCCTGCCAGGTTCACCCTCGACGATGGCCACGGCAACTCGGTCGGCGCAACGTGCAGGAACTCCCACTGCGGCCCTCACAACGCCTTCTACAAGTTCGATGACTACACGGCCCAGCGCCAGGTCACCGGTCCCGACTCTAACATCAAGATTCAATTCTGCTGAGAGGGTCATCTTCGGCAGCCGGCCTGGCTTTGAATTGAGCTCTGCAGTCCCTACCCGAGTATTGGTCCGAGCAAAGAATATCAACTCTTTCGACCCTACATCAACCCCTAAACTAAACTAATCTGAAATATTCATGGCCTCGGATCTTCGCTGAAAGCCGATCACCTAATTGGGTGAATCACCTAAGTTATCCTCAATCAGCGGACTAGTTGTGAGACTGTTATCTCTTCGCTTTAGACGACGTGCTGAGGCGCTTCCAGAGAAGACCGCTGCAATTGGCGTTCTCGGCGAGAGCAACATTACCATCTCTCACCGACGATCTGCTGCACCTTGCAGGCTCAAACAGACGACTGGGCATCAACGAAGTGAGATGTGATTGAGAAAGGAGAGAAACGAACGTGGCCCATTATTGTATACAAGAATTTAATCAAAATACGAGCGACTGTTATGGAAGAAAGGAAGGGTAAAAGGGAGATGTGCTTCACCTTCTCGACGACGAACGGATGGTCTGCACCCTTTCCGTGTAGCTGTTGTGGCCCATGCCGGCGCCAGGGCCCTCTTCGGCGGCTGAGAACCAGTCTTCGCTCGTCTTGCCCCGCGCCGAGGACATGTGCGAGTCGGTAGATGAGTTGTTTCCCCTGTCCTTTTTGGCTGGTGCCGTTGCCGCATCGATGCTGTTGAGATTCAGGGGCCCCAGCTGGGGCGGAGGGCTACTCGGTCGCATCGCATTGCCCTCGTTGCTGGCCTCGCGTCTGTGCTTGCTCCACGCACCCGTGCTCGACCTCGGCCGCGTGACGGTGCTGTCGTGATTGCTGTTCCGGCGACTGTAGCGCGGGTGATCACGGTGATGATGGTGGTGGTGATGCTTGTGGGCCAGGCTGCCAACGTCGTGCTTGCCATCGCAGCACGCACGCACATTGTCCAGTCCCTCGAATCCGTTCTCCTCATCCTCTTCCAGCATCTGCTCCGCCGTCTTCTTGGCAGTGTTGCTTGGCGAGTAGACTTCGTCGACGGAAGCGTCTGCTGTCCGAGAGTCTCTGCGGCCAAAGAATTGGCTGGCCAGATCTCCCCGTCGCTGCTGTTGAGAAGACGGTCGAGGAGCAATGCTGCTGGCGCCACCGACGCTGCCCATGCTGACTTTCGAGCCAGGACTGGTGGGTACGTTGGCGTTGGCATTCCGCAGAGCCTCCCACTGCTCGAGGTATTCCTTCGCGCCTGTGTCGCGTCGTTTCCCAGCGGCAGCCGAAGAGGTGGACTTCATTGAACTGGCAGCGTAGGTCCCTCCGCTAGCACCGGTCCGGGGCTTTGGCGTTGCGTCGAGCGACTCCACCGAGACTGCACTTCCTCTCCGGGCCCGTCCGCTGATGCTGCTCACAAAGCTCCGGTTTGGAGAGAGGAACGTTCGAGATCGGATGCTGCTTGTCTGGGCACGTTGACGAGGTGGCCTCAACACGCCCATCTCATCAACCTCGGTTCGCCCACCAATCTCGGGCTCTTCACCGGCATTCTGCTGGTCTTGCGGCGACGATGAACGATTGACGAGGTATTCGAGGGCTCGGAGCCATGTTTCGTGCCGTTCGCGATCCGAAGCAGTGAGCTTGATGTCGCGAGCTGAAGTCTTGACGAGAATGGAGAGATGGTAAAGGCCGGGAGGGCTCGTGTTGTCATCATCGACCACGCTGACATCCTCAATGTTGGCGCTCTTGCTCAGCCCCTCGCTTGTCTGGTCTCCGCCCGGATCAGTGACGGTCCAGTACAGCGTTTTCGTGTAGGGGTGAACCCAGAAGTAACGTCGGTGTCGCTTGTCCGAGTGCCCGTTGCGACCCATGGACCTCCGCGTGTATTTGTACAGGTACTCGCCAATCATCGTCTGCGTTATCGATGCAATCACCGCTGGATCGGTCGAATTGGTCGCCCCAGCAATCTTTGAATGGCCGTCGAGACCCTCAAGTCCATACATTGAGGCAACAGACGTGGGCCTGCTCATGTCCGAAGTCACGTCTGAGGCAAACGATTGCGCAGACGGTGCTCTTCGTTGCTGCTGCGTCGAACGTCGGGAGAGACTGCTAGGAGGACGCTGGCTCTGAACGCTGGGGGCATCGGATCCCTTGCGGGTCCTCACGTTTGCAACACTGCCCGACGAGCCGGGTCGCGCCCTCGATGAGGAGATGGTGTTTGGTGGTACATAGGAGCTCGGCGGAGGCAGGCCTTGAGACGAGCGACCTGATGCGGCACCTGGCGTGGGCACTTGGAGCGTTCTTTGAGCACGCGAGACGAGGTCCGCAGGTGGCGGTGAAGTTGGTCTGGGAGGAGCTACCTCGATTGCAGCAGCAGCAGCCGCAGCCGCCCTCTGCTGCTTGGTGGGCAAGTTGGGAGGCGGTGGCATATTTGGCGGGGGAGGGACGCTCATCACAGGTGGCTTGCTTCGATCTGGCATCGGAGGCACCTCGCCCTGGTCGCCTGCAGGCGGGTGCAGGCTTGAATCGACCGAGGAGCGACGGCTGCCATTAGGACCCGTGACGGCGCCCACAGTGTACATCGTCGGCGCTGGAGACTCAGCCCTGTTCGAGGCATTGGACGTCCCGTCTCGGTTACCGCCAAAGGTGCTGACCGAATCGCGAGGTCGAGTCGGGTTGGCATTGATGGAGTTGGGCAAAGAGGTGGCCGAGAGCTGGACTGCAGGCTTCTTTTGGCTGCCGAGGACCAAGATGCCGCCCGGTCCTGCCTGGATGGTGTCCTCGCCATCAGCAGACGTGCTCGGTCCAAACAGACGTTGCCGTTGGTACTCGTCCCACATTGCATCGTCGGTCTGGCAGCCTGTGTCTCGCAGATCGGCAAGGACCACCTTGCGAATGCCGGCCGTCTCTTCCGTCAATGTCTCAGCCTTGGTGGATGATGGCTCCTGGACAACATCCCCTGGCGTGCCAGGTGTCTCGTCCTCGTCGTCGCTGCCCTTGTCAGACACATCGACGCTTCGGTTAGCAACATCCATCTCTTGGCCTGCCTCGACAGCGTCCTCGAATTCTTCGTCGTCTGCGTCATTGGCCATTGACTTGTCTGCCTGCGCTGAAGCAGCAGTGGCGGCGGCCGCGGCCGCGGCTGCCGCCGTAGCAGCAGCAGCAGCTTCTGTGGCCTGCGCCAGCTTGCTTTCCACCTCCTGACGCGAAGCGTGCGCCTTTGCGAGCTCCTCTCTGGCCTCGTCGTGCGCCTTGACCGACTGATCTATCTTCGCCTTGACAGTGGCCAGCTCGTTTTCCAAGAGGCTCAAGCGAGCTCGCATTTGCGAGATTTCTTCTTCCTTTGCTCGGATAATGACGTCGCGCTGCGAGACGGCCTGGTTGTGAGCCGCATCGCGCTGCTTCATGGCCTCCTCGTGTCCGGCTTGAAGGGTGACCAACTGCTCTTGGGCTTCTTGATCCTTGAGCGACAGGGCCTGATCGTGTGCGCGCGACTGCTTCTCGAGAGCAGCACTGTTACTAGCCTGCAACGAGAGCACCTGTTCCTTGGCTTCGCGGTCCTTGGCATGCAGCGCTCGGTCGTGCGCTCGAGATTGCCTTTCGAGCGCGGCGCTCCCTTCGGCTTGTGCTTCGGAGACCATCTTTTTGTGCAGTGCTTCGGCAGCTGCGAGGGCAGCGGATCCCTCAGCCACCTTGGCGGCCAGATCCTCGGCGTGGCGCTTCCTCATCTCGACGGTCGATGACTCGTGCAGCTTTGCAGCGTCGGCCAGAGCCGCCTTGAGCTTCTCGCTGTGCTTTTGCTCGAGCTGCGCCACGGCCTCTTCGTGGCCGTCGTCGCGGACGCCGAGAGCCTTGCGGTGCCTCTCGTGTACATCGCCCAGAGCTCGCGAGTGGTTCACCTCCAGCTCGGTGACGGCAGCTGCGTGCCTCTGCTCGATTTCGGCCGTCTGAGCGGCATGCCTGGCCTCAGCATCGGCAAGAGCAGCAGCGTGGGAACCACTCGATTCAGCCATGGCATCTGAATGGCCGCGTTCACGGCTGGCAAGAGCGGCCGCGTGGCTGGCGTCTCGTTCCTCCAACAGGATTGCATGCTTTGCCTGAGCCTCGGCTAAGAGAGCGGCATGCTTCTGCTCGAGATCTGCGACGGCTTGACGATGCATCTCGTCTCGCTCCTCCAACGCCGGGCCCAGCAGGTCCTCCTCTTGCTGCTCTTCCTGATCGCCAAGCGCAGCAAGCTCGGCACCAAGCGCATTGGGCTCGTAGATTTCCGAGCCGGGCCGATGAGTGCTGCTGACGTCGTGATCATCGGGCTCGAGGTCGATCTGCCTCGAAAGGGGACTTGCCTTTGCGGCGGAGAAGTTGGCTGGCGTATAGGTGGATCTCCTCTTGTTGTTCTTCTTTGCGCTTCCGTACTCGGGCTTGGATGGATCGGCAAAGTCGGCGTCGAATCCCTCGAGGGAAGCGCGAGCGGAAGAAGAGCCAACGCTGCCGCTCTCGTCGTTGAAGGACCGTTCCATCGAGTTGTCTGGCGTGACCTCCTCGTCGGGCTGCAGGTCGTCTTCGGAAGAGATGGAGCCTCGATCGGCACCTCGGATTCCCAGCGTTCGCGCCATGCTGTTGAATCTGCGACCAGAGCCGACAATTCGGGAGTGCGTGGAGCTGCGAGGCATGCCTGACCTTGCCTTTTTGGGAGACGTTCCGACGTCCACAAAGTGCTCCTCGTCGTCCTCATCGAGGCTTTCCTCGGCACCCGAAGAGTCTGGTTCGCCCTTTTGACCACTCTTGGCCCGAAGCTCATTGAACTTTCTCTTCCATCGAATCGCGTGCTCTTGGCTCTTCGCCAGCTTTGACTCGAGGTCCTCGACCCGCCCGCTGCGTTTCACGCGGTCCGCCGGCGACTGCAGCTCAAAGGACTGCGAGTTGGAGGGCGTCAATGTGTCAGGTCCTCCGGCTCTCCTTCCTGCGGGGCCTTCGGGCGTAGCGCCAAGGTTCTCTGAGCGGAGGCGTCCGTCTGCCGAAGCTTCGGACCCAGTCATGCTCATGTTGAGCTGTGCGCTCGTGCTCGGGGGAATTGTTGCCTTCTTTTGCTGCTGAATCTCTTCCTTGAGGTCGTCTGCCTCCTTCTTGAGGTTGATGATGGTCTTTTGACCAGCATTGTGCTGAGCATTGACAGTGATGAGCTTGTTTTTGAGCTCATCGACCTTGTTCTGCAGCTCCTCGTTGTTCGCCGTCAGGCTCTCATTGGTGTCCGTCTTTTCCATGAGCTGCCGCTTCAACCTCCTTGCCTCGTTTTCGGCGCTGCTGACAGCCGACTCGAGCTCGGTACGCTTCACATCCCACTCTTGGGCGCTGGCCTGGATGTCGTACAGCTGCGCGTCCTTGGCCGCTATAGGTAACACGTCGTCAGATTGCGTGCGTGCACATGAGAGTCCCCTTTCATCGTCACTCACTTCTTTCTGCAATCTCCCTCTTGAGGTTTGTTTCACTCTTCTGGAGCAGGCTCTGATGCTGGTCTCGGTCGTCGCGCAAGTTCCGAATCTGCTCGTCTCTCTCGGAGACGAGGGCCTGGAGCCTCCTCAGTTCGACGAGCAAGCTTCGCTCAATGTCATTGACAAAGTTGGAGTCCCGATTGAGGGCATTGGACGGCGCCGTCGCATTCTTCTGCCGCCGTCGATCCTTGGCCGAAGGGGTGAGCTTCGTCGGCGTGGCCAGGCTCGAGACTGTGGATGACTCCGACATGCCACCTGGATGGCCGCCGACACCGGGAAGAATGACCTCGCGAAAGTAGTATTCGGCCTCCTCTCTCGATCGTGCCTCGGTCTGGACGGCCTCGGTCCTGCTCTGCTCGATGAGCTGGCGTACCAATCGGGTCCTTTCCCTCTTGATCTCGTCAACTTCCATCGCAATGCTCTCCAGAAGCTCCCTGTCTCGTGCAGAGACACCCGATCCCGATCCTTCTGCAACGCCTTCAAACACCTCGTCGCTGTTTTGTCGGCCCTCTTCTCGGCTGGCGTTGCCCTCCTGCAGCGTGCTGGCAACCTGCTCTGCCAGCTGCTGGAGTCGAATCTGCTGATCGATGAATGCCTTTCCCAGCTCGCCCGTCGCGTTCATGCCGTTGCTTGTGTCCCCAAGTAATCCTTGGAGAATCTCGCTGGCATTACGGAGCGTCATGTCCTTGTCCGACAACGTCGATCCCTGCGCCGCTGCCGCAGCAGCAGCAGCGCTTGCCAACACTGGAGGCGAAGACGGTCTAGAGATGGCGGCCTCCGTCAGATTGTTGTCTGACTCGGACTCCGAAGAGCCCCCTGCTGCTGCATACGGCTCGCCACTGCTACCATCTGCCGCATGGGACCGTCGAAGGTTGCTCCCACTCCTCCGGCCTCTGGGTGGACGGGGGAAATTGAGCTGGCCGCCATTGTTTCCGCCCCGAGGTTTCGGCGAAGGCGTTGGGGGCTCGCCGTTTCCTAGCGACGACATGCTGCTGCTTCTCTTCCTATGTGTCTTCTGTCGTTAAGTTGGTAGTCTATGAAAAGAGAGGCAAATAATCGTCAGTGGAAACGTCTTTCGCTTGTTGTCAGAATGCGCTCGGGCCGCTTCGGCAATCCAGGTCGGGCCAATTTGAGCTTAAGTGTGACATGACTCTCACATTGTCGCGCAAGAGAACGGGCCCAGGTGGGCCAAAGTGCGCTTTCGGCGGTGACGAGGCGCAGGGAAAGATAGCCACGTCCCTGTGTTCTTTGCCCTTGCAAGAGTCTACGTGCGTACACTCCGCGGCACCCTTCTCCGTCTCTCAGTCGTCCAGATTGTCCTGCTGGAGATTGCTCGTTGAACGTTGTTGGTCGCACGGAGGAGAGACCTGCGTCACAATGAAAAGTGACGGAGGAAAGAGGAGCGGCCGAGCCAGCCGGAAGACGGTACCGAAGCCAGCGAAGAAGTTGAGGAGGATAGGAGGCAGAGTCTAAACAAAGGTCAAGACACTAACTACCCTTTCGTTCCCTTTTGGCGCGTCTTGTTTTTTCAAATTCAACCTCTTTAGCCTTTTGTTATTGGAGCCAACAAACAATGTTCTTCACAAGAAGCAATCTCGGCTTCTCCCTCTTTGCGCCACGCCAGGGCAAAGGCGTTGGAGTTGCTGGTCGGCTTGCGCGCTCCAGCACCATTCTGCGCAGCACGAACCAGCGCGCAGACGGACGGATAGTCCGATTCCTTGACAGCCCGCGCAAGAGGGACCTTTTACCAGGACCAAGAAAAACCCAACTTTGGTTCAGATTTGTTGAAAAGTAGAGCTCAGAGACAAACTCAAAGACGCGCACCGTTCACGTGAGTCGCGACGGCGTGATGCTGGTCTTTCCTTATTTGGGCTCCCGTGCCAAAATCACACCTTGCCCGTTTTGGCGTATTGATGAGCGGCAGCCTCGGCCTTGAAGAAGAAGAAGCTGTGTAAACGGTGGGGATTAGCTGGCTTGCAGATGCTGTGCGCTGAGAGTGGCTGCCTCACGGGACGACGTAAGGGTCAAAGAAGGGAAGGATCTGGCACTGGATCATGCCGCAGACACCGGTCTCCATGTCCATGAACCAGTAGTGGTTGGCAATTCCGGCCCACCACGCCGACTTGCTGCTTCGTCCGTTCGCCACCCCCTCAGGCGTAGTCTGACCACCGTATGACCACTGCTTGGCTATGCCCTCCAGGCTGATAAACCTGTCGAGTATACATGTGCAAAATCAGCAGCTGTCGAGTCCGTGGAAGCGAGATAATGAGGGCCTACCTGTTGCTGATCTCGGGTATGGCAGCTTCGAACGGCCTGTCGAGATCCGCCACCAAATTCTCGGGTAAGCGGTTTTTGAAAAGCTCATCGACCGAGGTGGGCTTGAGAATCTGAGCCTTGGTCTTTGGGTGCGTTCCGTGGTTGAGAAGCGCGATCAAGACCTGGCAGTACTCTGCCGCGTTGGCAAAGAGGCCCGCCCCACCGTACTGCACCTCGATCTTGGACTCATCGAGCTGAATGAGATGCGGAGTCGCACTTATGTTTCCGTCCTTGCCGCGCTGATGCAACCCGGCAAGCCTCGCTTTGACACCTCCGGCGATACCCGTCTCGGGCTTGGTCGTCATCGACTTGATGCCCAGTGGCTCGAAGATGTGCTTTTTGAAGTACGAGTCAAGGTCTGTGCCACTGACGCGCTCGATGATCTGCGAAACCCAGTCAATGCTCGTGCCGTACTCCCACTTTGTGCCCGGCTCAGAGACGAGGGGCGCCGTGATTGTTTTCTTTGAGGAGCTGAATGGCTTTGCGCCAATCTTCTTAAAGTAGTCACACGTCTGCGGGTTGAAGAATTCGTAGCTCTGACCCGCCGTGTGCGTGAGGAGGTGTGTGAGGGTCACCTTTGTCTTTGGCTCTCGCAGCTGGCCACTGCCATCATCAACCATGGCTTGGCCCAGCTCAGGCACGATGGATTCGACGGGCTCGTCAAGCTTGAGCTTGCCCTGCTCCACGAGCTGCATGCAGGCGATAGCCGTGATGAGCTTGGTGCACGAAGCGATCCAGTGCAGCTGGTCGGCTGCCATGGGCTCTTTTGTCTCGACGGAGCGCACTCCACTGGCGACGTGGGCTAGCGTGTCGCCCTTTCGGTCGGCCAGAAACAAGATTGCGCCTGGGATACGGTTTGAATCGGCGCATTCGGCATCGAGCTCTTTCTGTAGCTTCTCTTGCAGCGCCATCTTGTGTTGCGCAGTGGTGGCCGATGAAAGGTGGGAGGGTTTTTCTCAGCTGGTGGAAAGTGAACACGCGGGGCTGAGCAAGCGGGACCGAGTGTTGGAGGCCGGCGCCACACCGTGCGCCCGTGTCATGGGGTGTCACAGGGTGGAGTGGCGGACCTTCCCCACAATTTTTGTTGCAGATGTGGATCCAGAAGTCACGCCAATGTCAATCTAAACTCCGTCCTCTTGTCTAAATTATTGCTACATGAAAGCTTCTCGCTTCCATGTCCATCCATCATCAAGACTTCAGTCGTCACACCTCAGCAGCTATCATATGTATGATAATAGAATTACAGCAGCAGCGATATCAAGGCAATTTTCCTCTCGCCAAGCTGGCCTTCACTCGACCATGCCTGCAGGGACAAGTAAAGGCAATTAGCCACAGACTCCGATTCCAGAGGGACCGATTGTGAGCTTCACCCACCTTGCCATCGTCTCGTCGCCTTTCCGGCTACGAGAAGCCAAGCGGCCAGGAGCAGCCCAAGCCCCAGGGCGATACCTGCACATGCTCCGTAGCAGGACCAGTAGTCCTTTGCAGCCCATTCAGGGAGATAGTACGTGACGCCGACTGCAATGATTGACCCGCGTTCAATATATGGGTGGTGCTGCCAATAAGATAGAGAGACTCACAGGCAAAGATGCACTTGATCAGGTTAAATAGCGCCATGCTGTACGCGGCCTTTGTGAGCTGGCACTCGACGACGTATGTCTGCACCACACTCTGCGTCGAGTTGACGCCGACGTAGTACCCGCCCATGCCCACGATGACGGCCACGGGCCAGGCGGCCTTCTGTTGGATCCCGTAGCCGTAGAAGAAGGCACCGATGAACAGGAATGGGAGGCCAAAGAGGAGCGCCCACATCCTCGGCTCCGGCTCTCTGATGGCGGCCTCGGCGCTGCTGGACGCGGCCGACTTGCGCTTGGTCGCTTGTGTTACGACAAAGTCGGAGAACCAGCCACCGAAGAACTTGCCAATGGCCGCACCAACGAAGCTTGCCATGAAGGATGCGCCCACGGCGACATTGGTAAAGTTCCACGGCGGCTTCATGAATACCTGTGGAGTGATGACCGTCATGCCGACACCCCATCCGAAGAAGACGCTGTAGACGATGCTGGGTACGAGGACGGGAAGAAACAGTGCCATCCGGAACGGCGTGAGCATTTGAATGCAGAATCGCAGTGGCTCCCTCCATGGGTACCAGGCGACGCCTACGCGAGCTTGGCGATCGGCTGCACCAGTGCCAACCTCCTTTGAGGAGTGCGACGAGCCCGTCTCAACATCCGTTGCCTCCTTCTTGTCATCGATCTCGTCGGCGGCCGTCTTCGCAGTCGGTGACGAAGCAGAGAGAGCGGGCGACAAGAAGCCGTCGTCGATGACGAGCGTCTCGGGGACGAAGAAGAACACAGCAACGAGCGTGGCTCCGGCCAGAATAACGATGAGCCAGTACATCCATCGCCAGGTAGTCGCCGTCAAGATACCGGCGCAGACGATGGGCGCCGTGACGGGACCTGTGACAATGGCAAACGTCCACACGGACACGCAGAGACCTCGGTGCGCCGGCGAGAAGATGTCTGCGATCTGGGCAGCCGGCACCGACTGGGAGACGCTCGAAGTAAAGCCAGCCAGGAACCTCGAAGCTTCAAAGTTGGCATAATTGCCTGACAAGGCGATCCAAATGGTCGTGAGGAAGAAGAGTGACCACGCAAGAAGCCAAGTAGGCCTTCGTCCAATCGAAGAAGAGAGTGGTCCCCAGACAAGAGGCCCGAAGCCGAGTCCGAGAATGCCGATGCCGATGGCAGAAGCGGCTTGAGGAATTGTCACATGCAGCGACTTGGACACATCTTCAAATGCCGTAAGATGACCACCGGCGCAGAAGTTGGCCAGAAAGGCGGCAAAAGACGTCGTGGCGAGGAGGGCCCCTACCGATGGGATGCTGCGTCAACATGGCTTTACGAAGGAGTGACAGCCGACGGATGAACCCACCTTTGCGCCACGCAGGCAAACGACGCGGGTGCCCTCGAGGAAACATGTCGTTTGTCATCGGTGTACTCTGAACCATGGTGACTCGTGCCTCTTCTTCGCTGGAATCGGATACGCGAGGATGAGAATGCCTGGTCTGAATCAGGAAAGAATCTCAGAGCAGAGAGGAGGGGAAAGAGGGCAACGACAACGAAGGGCAGTCATTATGAGGAAATTTTGTGTGGTTGTAGCCGTGATTTCCCTCCCCACCACGGTCCCCCCGCACTTCGAGTGCCTGTGAGCCGTGAGGCCCACTCATCCCTTGATCATTCCTCTTTCTCTCTTCTCATGCACAGAGTCCCCCACCACTGATCCGAATCAGAGAAAAAATTATGGGGCAGGAACGGACAGTTCGTTGCGGAACCAATAAGATTGGCCCTAGGAACAGACAGGCTAAGTGGATAAAGACTTACTTCAGTGGCAAGGCTATGTGCTAGTCTCTGCGAGGGGAGACACATAGTAGTATAATGCACCCTTTCGTGGTGTGCAAATCTCCTGCCAGTCAAAGGAAGAACAGGCGAGGCGGCAGGAGTGAGTCTGCTTGATTGCCGTATGAGGTAAAATCCCTTCATACGGCCGACTCTAGGCTCAGGGTCCTCTGCCGCGCAATAGCACGGTAGGTCGGATCACCGATCCAACAAATCCCAAAGTCAAGTCGCCTACGTACAGTACTGTTCTCGTGCCAAAATTTGTGCAATACGAAGGTGACTACTTGCTTGGCGGAATGACCCGCGGGCTCGGCCTTAAAATGGGAAAGAGCATGCAGAATAATATTAGACTAAGATGATCACGAATTACTTCGGCACAGATGATAATGAAACTCCGAACAGTAAAGTGAGAGGATGATTCCTCCGACTTTCCTTCCGACTGTCGGGGTTGGCTAGCTTCCCCAGGACCCCTCTCTATGCATCGCACTCGTCGTCGTCATCATCAAATACGAGCACTGGCGCTTGCTTATCTCCGTGCAGACCGTGATTGATCCACGACAGAGCTAGCTTCTGCCCAAGCTCCGTCGGCTGGCTGAAGGACGTCGTGTTTGCCCTCCCACCGCAGCTGGCCTCTACCTCAGCTGCCGAGAGGCCATAAATGGCTGTCTCCAGCGCGGCATCAAGCAGAGCAGTTCCCAAGCCCGTTCGACGAAAGAGGGGGAGGACAAAAATGCGATGAATGGCAAGGGGTGGTGTCTTGTCTTCTGGCAACGGGTCTCTGCAGGGTTGAGGGAGAGGGAGGACAGAAGCTGACGATTAGTGAATTCTGCCTTGACCCTCTGGTGAGGCACCGTAACACTCACGAGACGAACATGGCACCGCCGCCGCTCGACGGCGACGAATTATTGAAAGACGTGATGCTGGCAACTGCCTCTTGACTGCTTGACACCAGCCTCCGAGCCATCCCTAGCTTCGTCTGCCCGACGACGGCAGCTCCAACGACTCTCCTCGACTGCCACACGGCGAGAACCATAGTTCTCTTGGAACCCGACTCCTTCGTGATCGCTCCTAGAGATTCGTCCACCCTCCTCTCGATTTCCACGAGTTTCTTTTGCAACGCCGTTGAGGCGCCTCGCGCCTCTTGGCGACAGATGAGGATCCGCACCTGCCCGTTGTCCGACGACGGCTTTCCTTCGAGCCGTTTCATATCCTCCCTCAGCTTCGCCAAAATCTTGACCGGTTTCCCAACGTCTTCGACTTGCCCACTTCGTTCCAGCTTGGCGCTCCACTCGACGCCAAGCACGACCTCGTCGTGCATCTTCCTGTGCAGCGCTGTGTCTTCCGCGTCGGATCGGTCAAACGACATGCCACACCCCTTGCACGCTGTCCTGATCCTCTGACCAAGATCCAGGATCATCTGCTCCGATTTTCTTCCCGAGGTACCTAAATTTTTTGGCTTTGCCACTGTCGAGGACGAGGAACTCGGCTCTGTGCCTCTCTCGATATCGTGACCAATACGTGTGGACGGCGTCGCTTCCGTGCCTGGATCGTTGCTCTCGGCGAGGGCAATAGCGATCCGCTGCTGCTGCTGTCGCTGCTCTTGAGCTCGTCGTGCTCCTCTGCCGCCATAAGAGACTGTCGCTCGAGGCGCTGGTAGAACCGCCGTGGTCGCCCTTGCCTCGTCTAGGGCATGTTGCTCCTCTTCCTCGACCATATCACGCATTCCTATTGGGAAGAGGACAGACAAAAAAGTGCGTCAATAGAAGTTTGCTTCGCCATTTCATCTACTTAAACATGCTGGACGCGATGAATAGAAGGGGGGAGGGGAGCGGATGGGTCGACGAGATTGGGATCTTTTACGGCTCTGTTACTACGCACTCTCGTCTTTCTCTGCTCCCAGCATCCTGTCGACCTGCTCTTGGACGATGTCAAGCTGGGCCTCGACCTTGCCATCCTCGTCGACGTTAACGTCGCCGGAGCCGATCCTCCACAAAAAGGCAAAGTCGCTCAAGAGTGTCATGGGGAGTTTCGTCTGTGCCTTGCATCGTTCCGCTTGACTCTTCTTGGTTGCCTCTGCAAACTCCTCCGAGATCGTTTGGGCGCGGTCGCACACGATCATGGGCACCCCAGCTAGGGCTGCCACTTGCGTGCCGTAAGAAGACTCGGCAATGCCAGGCACCAAGCGGTATCTGTTGTCAAAGTCAGCTCTTGTTGATCAGCGAGAGAAGAAGACAGTTTACTCACGTGAAGATGACCTCCTTCCTCTCGTCATCGACGATGACTTGCATGTGCTTGTTGACCACGCCGACGTGGCCCTCGAAATCGTGGGCCAAATTGGTATAATGCGTAAGGAAGAAGCCCAAGCAGCGCATGCGCATGACGAGATGGTGCAGGACAGCGTAAGCAATCGCTTGTCCATCGAAAGTCGAAGTACCACGACCAAGCTCGTCCATGATGACGAGCGACCGTGGCGTACACTCTTTGATGATCTTGGCCGCCTCGAGCATCTCAACCATGAACGTCGAATTATTTTGGAAGATTTGGTCATTGGCGCCCATGCGCGTGGCAATGCGATCGATGGGACTGAGTCTCGCCTTGGTTGCCGGGACTCGACAGCCCATCTGGGCAAGGATGACGCCCGTGGCTGTCGTGCGAGCCATCGTACTCTTACCCGCCATGTTGCCACCAGTGAGGACCGTCACACGCGGAGCGCTGGCCTTGATCGTGGATAGATTTTCGTCCTTCTCGCAGCCGAGAGACACATCGTTGGCAATGAATTCCGCCGACGTCGCCACCGCCATGCAGGGGTGACGGAGCTCTTGAAAGTCGACGACAGCGGCCTCGCGACCATCATCGATGAGCTCAGGTCGGCACGTTGGCTCGCCCATGGCCTGCGACGCCTTTGCCAGACTCAGGAGGCAATCGACATCCGCAACGCCAGCGGTGGCCGACAAGAACACGTCGGCCATCTTCTGGAACTGCCCAAAGAGCTTTTGGTTGAATACCTTGATGGTCGCCAATCTCGTCTCCCTGGCTTGCTTCAGCTGTTTGACGAGCTGACGAACCGCTGGCGGGTAAAAGCGCCGAACACCTTGTGCTTGTGACATGAGGTTCCAGTCGTTTGGAACCTTTGTCTTTGCCGGCACCTCGACTTGGTATATCTCATTTGTGCCAATGTGCTTGAACTTGACCTGGTTAGGCTTGAGCGAAACCTGTCTCGCTGCTTCATTGAGCGCATCGTTGAGCTCGTCTTCGGTCTTTTCTAGGTAGTCGTTTGCCTCTTCGTAATCGTCGTCCTTGCCCCGGCGTGGCAAAAAGGAGCCATCTGCCGCCTGGTCGAACATGGACTGCAGGCTTCGGGCTCTCTCAGACACGAGCGGAATCGTGCTGAGGACGTCCGTAACAACAGGAGATTGGAAGTGAGAAGCGAGATCGGCGAGCATCTGGATCTTGCCGTCGAGCATCGACAATGCGTCAAGAACCTTTGTAAAATCCTTTGGCCGGCACTTGTTGGCATTGATGCGAGAGGTGATTCGTTCAATGTCCGGAAGCCTCTTTGCCAGCTCGTCGAAGCTCTCTCGGAAGGATGAGTCGCGCAAGAAGTCGTCAACCGCGTCTTGCCGGGCCTTGATTGTTGCCACGTCGTTCAAAGGCGAACGAAGCCACGTCTTGAATAATCGCTTTCCAAACGGCGTCACTGCACGGTTCAGCAGCTCCAGCAGCGTACCCTGGCTGTCCCCCTGCTCATTCTGAAAGACATTGAGGTGCCCAAGGGTCTGCGCGTCCATGACCATGCTGTCTTTGAGCTGCAGCGGGTTGGTGAGGAGCGCAAAGTTGCGACTGGCGCTGAGATCTCGGTCGAGGTTGAGCTGGCCGAGATAGAAGAGCAGACCGCCCAGAGCGCTGATGGCCTCAGGCTTGTCAAGCATGCTTGGAATAGCACCCGGAAGGACTTCTGGATCGGCCTCGTCCACTTCATCGAGCGATGGCGCTGGAGAGAGTCGGGCCAAGTCGGGATGGAAGAGGACATTGAGCTTGCGCAATGTGGCTTGCTCATCCAAGAACTCGGTGCCAGGCTTTAACAGCGTTATTTGGCACGAGCTTGGAAGCGAATTGCGAAGCATTCTCAGCGTGCGCTTTGACAGGCCGGCCTTTTCATGAAGGAGCTCTTTGATGCGAAGCGATCGAATGAGCGTCTCGAGGCCTGCGCGTGAAACATCGTCGTGGAAGTGCGACATTGCAAAGTGGGCCGTGGCGGCATCCACGATGCAGACGCCAAAGGTAGGCTTTGCATTCATGCTTTCTCCATCATCACCGCCAGTAAGGCCAGCACCACCATTCCCTTCCTCGTCGGCGATGCTTTCCTTGATGGCAACACAATACGTGGCCATGTCATCGCTGAGGTTGTTGGCATCGGTGATTGTACCTGCCGTCATGACCTGGACCAGCTCTCGCACGACAATGTCAGCCGCCTTTCCGCCCTTGCCCTTTGTCCGCATCTCCTTGCCCGTGGCAGTCTCGAGCTGGTCTACGCGGCCGACCTTGTAACCAAGAGCAAGAAATTTGTTGGCGAACATGTCAAAGCTGGCCTCAGGCACCCCGGCCATCTTCATCTTGACGCGGTCCGTGATCTTGAGGCCGAATTGCTGGTGTCCAATCAGGGCGTCGTCCTCGTACAGTTCGTAGAACTTGCCCTTCTGGAAGAAGATCACTTGATCGTAATGATCTTTCTTAATCTCCCTTTTGGCAAGGCTCTCCGTATCAGTATATGAGCTTCTGGGAAGTGAGCAGCTGGGGACTCTCACCAGAATTGCCGCTCAAATGGCGTAAAGTCTTTCCAAGCTCGGTTGGGAATATAGAGGGTGCGGCGGTCGTAATTCGGATCGGTTGGCCGGTTGCCGTCTGCGTCACAGACATTTTCTGGGAGGAGAAAGTCGTACGGCTGCTCCTTGGCGTTGTTCGACGAGCTCTGCTTCGATGAAGTGGCCCTGTCCAAAGCAGGCCTGACAGGCTTGCGTTGTTGCGGATTTCCATTGCGAGGAGCAGAAGCCGAATAAAGGTCCATTTTTGATGGTCCCGCTTCTTTA
Source organism: Acaromyces ingoldii (assembly GCF_003144295.1). Classification (NCBI taxonomy): domain Eukaryota; kingdom Fungi; phylum Basidiomycota; class Exobasidiomycetes; order Exobasidiales; family Cryptobasidiaceae; genus Acaromyces; species Acaromyces ingoldii. Next base: position 268,845 of record NW_020290251.1, on the reverse strand, counting down.
GACGCCTTTGCCTTAGTCTTGGGACGCCGGACCGGTGATTCCTCCTCTTCGTCCATAGCTAAATTAAGATCAAGTCAGCGTCTTTCGGCCTCTGCCACATGTTCGTATTCTCACCCTCCATTAGCTCATCGTCGGGAACGATGAAGTCATCAAACTCATCGTCCGAGTCGAGGGCTGCCCGGGACTTGCTGCCAGACTTGGTCCGTTTCGAAGGGCGCGGCGTCTCTGGCTCCGGTGAGAAGCGATCGGAATCATCGTCTTCGTCACCCATTCCGTCGTCGTCCGACTCTATGTAATTGACAGAGCGCTTGACAGCAGCTCGCTGCGCGAAGAAGAAGCTGTCAGATGGACGCCCTAACAGACACGAGACGCGTTGAAAGCTCGACTCACCCTTCGAGGCTGGCCTTCGCGCGCGCTAGCGCCGCTGTCTCGCTTATTCTCGTCAACATCGATATCCATGGGAGAGCTCTGAGGAGGAGTGAGCTCCTTAGCTGGGCTGGGTGAGGCGCTGAGGCCAGAGACACTCGCTGGTCTGTCCATGCTCTTGTATGCGCCATTGCTCGCGCTGCTCTTCTTGAGAGGCGCGCCCGATCGGCCCACGGGCGTTGGTGAGTCTTGCTGGAAGTCCTTGGATGGCGAACTCCCTCTGGACAGCAGCTTCCCCGCGGACGGAGGTGGTGTGAAGCTGTCGCTACTGCTGTTGCTGCTAGTGCTGATCTTCTTCGTGCCACTCTCCTCCGGCTGTTTCTGCGTTGTTGGCTGAGGGGCCGGGCGAGCCGAGGCTGCCGGAGCCGGTGCCTTCTTCCACATGTTGGACAGCGTTTGCTGTCCCTTTCTCTTTGCCGGCGTAGGTGCCATCGTGACCACTGTCCGTCCTCTGGCGGCCACGCTGCTGGTGGGTTGGAAAGCAGCAGCAACGCTCTAAAAAAGCGCGAAGGATGTGCGCGACGCGCTCCACTTCAAATTGAAAACGCTTTGTATTGCTCCAATAAAACATTGACCCAGAAAGCTAAAGAAACACTCGTGCCCAACCGCGCCGACGCGCCGCCATTTCGAACAACACTTTTCGAGACTCGCAATCTCAATTCTTTGCTCCGCACTAACCCACCACAGACGCCCCCTCAGTCGCTCCCTCGACTTACCATCTGGCAACCTTGTCTTTTCTTCCTGACCTCTTTTTGACCGAACGACTCACAGGATAGATCAGCATCACCATGTCTGCTGGAGGCGAGAACCTCACCTCAGCAAGCCAAATTGAAGATGCCTGCGCAGGGCCTGTCGGCGTCCACAAGCTAGAGGTGAGTGATGCTGCCTCCCTCTCTCGCTCAGGCCGTGATGTGGCTAATTGGTAGCAATTCAGGAATTTGGAATCTCGGCATCGGATTGCAAAAAGCTCGAGGAGGCAGGCTTCTACACCATCGAGAGCCTGGCGTTCACGCCCAAAAAGCACCTCATCACTGTCAAGGGCATCTCTGACGCCAAGGCCGACAAGATCTTGCAAGAATGTGAGCCATACAGAGAATGACTTCAGATGGGCTGCCATTTACCGATAGCTCAATGATGACAGGCTCGAAGCTCATCCCGATGGGCTTCACAACTGCCACTGAATTCCACCTGCGCCGCACCGAGCTCGTCTCCATCACAACCGGGTCCAAGAACCTCGACAACATCCTCGGGGGAGGAATGGAAACGGGAAGCATCACGGAGCTCTATGGCGAGTTCAGAACCGGAAAGAGTCAGCTCTGCCACACCTTGGCGGTGACTTGCCAGGTGCGTTGAGGCCGTGTCCGAGAGAGTGGCAACCGACTCACGCGCATACACAGCTCCCCATTGATATGGGCGGCGGCGAAGGCAAGTGCCTCTATATTGACACGGAGGGTACTTTCCGACCCGTCCGCCTTCTCGCTGTTGCCGAGCGTTTTGGGCTCAATGGCGAAGAGGTCTTGGACAACGTGGCCTACGCTCGTGCGTACAATGCCGATCACCAGAGCCAGCTACTCATTCAAGCGAGCGCCATGATGGCTGAATCACGCTTTGCTCTCCTGATCGTCGACTCGCTCACCTCCCTCTATCGAACCGACTTCTCGGGCCGTGGCGAGCTGTCGGCTCGCCAGATGCATCTTGCCAAGTTTCTGCGGGCGCTCATGCGCCTTGCCGACGAATTCGGCGTCGCCGTTGTTATTACCAATCAGGTCGTCGCGCAGGTCGATGCTGGCGCTGGCGGCCAGTACGGCGGTGAGAACAAGAAGCCAATTGGAGGAAACATTGTCGCCCACGCCTCGACAACAAGGTGAGCTTGCATGACCATTTTGGCAAAGAATGCCCTTGCTGATGAACCTGACGTCTGTACAGGCTCAATTTCCGGAAGGGGCGTGGCTCGACGAGGATCTGTCGCATCGCAGATTCGCCTTGCCTTCCTGAGGCTGATGCCATCTTCAACATTGGCGCAGACGGCATCACCGATCCTGTGAGTAAGGTTGGTGTGTGCTGCACCATTCGCATACTTATATCTCCTCACAGGCTCCCGAAGCATAGAAAGAGCTGTCCTTCCGTCGCACCATTCCCTCTGTTCATGCTTGTACCTGTACCACTAGCCACCACGAATCAACGACTGAAATATCACTTTTCCATTCAAGCTGTCTCCTCTCTTCTACATTCACGTTGCCTTTTTATTGGGGTACTAAGGTGCTTCAGCTTAAGCGCCAATGTTGACCTTGTTGGGCAGGCTCAGCTCAACAGTCTCATCAAAGACATTGATTGGCCAGGTCGGGTTGTAGTTGGCGGGAATGTTGAATCGGTGGTGCGTCTCAAACTCTTGTCGGAGGGCCGAAATCTTTGCCATGTCCTCGTCGTCGAGCTCAATCTGCTTGAAGTTTGTCTCGATGCGCGAAGGCGTAACCGACTTGGGGATGACCGACTGGCCGCGCTGGGCACCCCAAGCGATGCAGACCTGGCCCGGGTCGGCATTGTGCTTCTTGGCCACGTCGGTCACAGCCTTTGCCGTTAGGATCTCAAACTTCTTTTCACCATACTGCACGGCGTTGCCCAGGGGCGAGTAGGCCGTGATGTGGATGTTCTTTTCCTTTGAGAAGTCAACGAGGTCCTGCTGGGGCAGCAGCGGGTGCGACTCGATCTGGTTGACGGCGGGGACGACGCCGGTGGCCTTGATGATGCCCTCGAGCATAGACTGAGTGAAGTTGGAGACACCAATCGAGCGGACGCGACCCTTCTTCTGAAGCTCGATGAGGGCCTTCCAGGTGTCGACGCACGTCGTCTTGAGGTCCAGCTTGGCGAACTTGTCATCGTCGGACGGCATTAGCTTCTGCAAGTCATCGCCCGAGTCAAAGGCGACGGGCCAGTGGATGAGGTAGAGATCGAGGTAGTCGAGGCCAAGCTCCTGGAGCGTATCATCGTAGGCCTTCTCGACGAGATCGGGCCGGTGTGCATTGTTCCAAAGCTTCGAGGTGATGAAGAGCTCCTCGCGCTTGACGACCGAAGGGATCACGTTCTTGAGCGCAGCGCCCACCTCCGAATGGTTGTTGTAGATCTTGGCGAGGTCCAGGTGGCGGTAGCCAGACTTGACGGCGTGCTCGACAGACTTCTCAACCTCACCGGGCTTGGAGAGCCAAGTGCCGAGGCCGATGGCTGGGATCGACTTTCCGTCGTTGAGCTTAACAGTCTGGAAAAGAATGAAGGCGAGGAAGGGAAGAAGTCAGCTAGAGTGATCCTATGTGCGTGGGTTGCCTGCTTTTGCTACGCACCTTTCCGAAGGACATGATGTCGCTGTGTTTCTGAGTTTTGGGGGATTATGTGGATGTGAAGTCAAGAAGATTCTCGCTTGACGCAATTCTTGGGTGTCTTCTGCTTCTTCCCACCACCTCCACCCAACTGCTCGAGTGAAAGTAGCCTGGAGGGTCCCCTGGTCACGTCATGTCCCAGTCTGTCCACGTGGCTAGGCAATCCAGTCACGTCCTTTGGAATCTTAAAAAAAAGTTTACCGCTGCTGCTACGGGCGAGTCTTCTCGCTCTAGACGAACACCCCCACACGCACGCACGTACGCACGACGTCCAGAAGAGGAGGAGCGCCTCCAGGTCAAAGGCCGCCGTTACTCGCCGACGACGCTTTCATTGGCATCCAGCCATTGAAGTTCGTCCGCGAGTGGGAAGGTCCGCGTACTCCTCCTCATCCGACTTTGGATCCTCGTTGTGCCTCTTTTCGTTCTTCTTCCCCTCGTTCCCTTTCTCTCCAACCTTTGTCCTCTCTCCTTCCGGGGAGAAGACGGGGTATGGCGTGAAGGAGGTAGAGGCTCGGGGATAAATGGCCTTGCCAACTTCGATGTGGCCCGTCCTGTTCCTCTTTTTGATGTGGTAGCGTAAGGACGGAGGCAGTCTTTCTGGAGCGAGAACGGATTCGAGACCGCTTCGTCTCTCGTCACTTCTATTCTGCTCCTCTTCTTTGCAACCTCCGGAGGGTCTTCCAAGGCAGACAGAGCGCCGCTGCTCTAGCTGGGCGCGACGGTCACTACGTCGGTGGGTCCACACCAGAAATGTTGCTCTCTTGGTCACGCTACCGTTGGTGTTCTTCACACCTTTGTTCTTCTTATCCGCTGCACAGGGTATTGGAAAGGGTTCTGGGGAAAGGTTTCGATGGGTCGATTGAGCCCCTGGAAGAAGGGTGCCAAGGGAGGCGAGCGCCGGGAGCCGCTTACGACGGGGCCTCTACCTTGACAGAGGCTCTTCTCATCAGGTTTCTCTTGCTCTTGACGGTGAGAGGAGGTGTGGAATTGTAGAGGAGCGGCAAAGCGGCTTTTCACCAGCTCCGAATCGAGTGTTGCCTCTCCCTCGAGCCCAAGACGCCACCGTTCCTTCATGGAACGGCAAGGAAGAGGCTTGGGCGAATGAGGACCTCGCACCGTAGAGCACCGGCTTCGGCTCGTGAAGGTGGTCTGCCTCTGTGTTGCTCTTTTGCTTTTCTCGTCTTTTACTTTTCGTTCGGGGTACAGAGGACCGGGTGGGCAAGATCCGATGTCAAGGTTGGGAAAACCGCCCGTTGGAACTCGTGCTGCTCACCTCTTTCTCTTCTCTGGAGACTCATTCGGCTCAATGGTCCTTTTCTTCGTTTCTCTTTTCAGTCTCTGTAGCGGTGGGAAAGACGGGCAAATAGTGGGAGGGACTATCGATGATAGAAGGCCTTGAGATTGAGATCGGACTCTCACACCATATGGCCTCTGTCTGCCTTGTTCTTCTGCGGGTGTGCTGACGAAGGGGAGACGTCGAAAGGCGAGAGACTTGATCCCCAGGTCTCTTTTTCGCCTCGCTTCTGAGGACGTGCCACTTGAGCGCTACGTGATCAGAGGAACACTCAAGGGACGACGTGCTACTTTCCCCTTCCTTTGGGGACGGAGATGGTTGGTCAATTGCTTTCTGGGCCTTGTTCTTCTTTCTGCGTTTTTCGTGGGGGCATGAGATCGAGTTGGTAGAAGAAAAGAAGGAAGAGGCCAGGGGGTCGCCCATCCCTCGGGATTGGGTTTGTTGGATTAAGAGGAGGATGCTCTCGATAACCCTTTGATACAAAGGGACGAGAGCTTGAGTGCAATCGGTGGCGTCCCTCCAACTTCCGAGTCTCCATCGGGAAGAGAGGTGAGTTGGGATCGGGGATCGAGGGCTTGTCCCTCTAAACCGGCTCCCCACTCTTCCCTCGGTGGGCGAGGGATAACTCGACGCGAGACTACTCTTGGTCTGGAGGCCCCCTTCTCTCCTCTTCTGAACTGTCCGCTGTGTGCTGTGCGTGTTTGTGTGTGGTTCGTCTCGCCTGCGAGAAGCCTCTCTGAGGATCTCACAGGTCCCTCTACTTTTTCAACCCCTGTCTCGCTATACTCTACCTTTTCTTCTCATCATCGTCAATCCATAGCCCTCTGTTCCCATCACTCAAAGACGACACGAAAACGGAGTGAATGCAGATGTGATTGCAGGTCTCGCTTTCCTTTCCATTACGCCGTCCAGACACGAGCGACGAGCTCGGTGAGACCGACATCGTCTAAGCAGACCCAGTCAGTACGGATCAAAAGGGCAAAAAGGGGCAAAGACACTCACTGGTCTGGAACTCGTAGAGGCCAACGAGCGTTCCGACAGTGGCTGCCCGGAGGCCCCACTTGGCGACAGGGCCCAAGATGGGGAACTTGCGCTCGTGGAGGTAGTCTGCAAAGATGCAGTCGAAGCCAATGTGGCTGTGAACGACGAGAGCGAGGGCGAGCGAGGCGTCGATGGCGCCGCTCGTGCCGTGTCGGACGGCACCGATGGCGACGAGGGGCACCAGCGCGGCGCTCAGCCCGCGCTCAAATGCCCAGTGGTACGAGCCGTGCGCAGCAGAGGGAGGAGGAAACGTCGTGGGGTCGTTGACGGTGCCTTTGATGTAGGCTGTGGTGGGGTTCGATGAGTGTTAGCTGGGATTGCTCATTTCCCTAATATTGGCAGGGAGGTGCAGTGCTCACATTGGCTAGCCGAAGGGACCGGCGCAGCCTGGGCGGGCTTCGACACCTGGACAGCGGCAGGTCGGGCTGGTAGAGAAAGAGTGGAGCAGGTCAGCGAGGGACAGCGGATTTGAGAGGGGACAGAAGAGGAGAGCGGGAGGGAGAGAGAGGCCCAGACTTACCAGTGGAGAATGATCGGAGACCCGTGGCCATGAGCCTCATGTGGGGGTTGACGCCATTGAAGCCGTTGAGCTGCCTGAGGGGAGCCGCGCGGATTGCTGCCATGGTGCTACTTGTGGTGAAGGAGGCAACGAGCGCTCGGCCGTGGGGATCGAGAAGGGTGCCTTTGAATGGACGACGTCGAGATGAGACGAAAGTAGGGCGCGCGCCCTTTTTTGCTCGAATGCGATTGGCCTGAGGCACTGGCGCGGATTTCTAAGCTCTCGACCGGCGCGACCCGGGGCCATGCGACTGACAGACGTGCCAGGGCGATTCTTCCCCGTCCAACACATCTCTTTTGTTCATGGCTTTAATTCTCCCACATTTGGGTGTAAATCAATCTTCGCAGGACAGGAGGAAGGGGCCAGAAGACCATGGAGAAGACTCAAGGAGGGATGTAAATGGTGATGTGACGAGGGGAGGCTCGAATAATTTTATTCTCAGCGCCGCGGAAAGGGCCTCAAGTAGAGCTTTCCGGAGAGAAGAACAGCAGAGATAGGCACAAGCAGGACTGCTGTGTGCATACTGGTACTGTACAATGCTCTGTCGGGTCGTGGTCAAGGAAGAAATCTGGGAGGACCTCATACCGCTTGTAAGCTCACTCTATAATCTAGTCGGGAAGAGCAGTAGTTGGCGGGTGTGTCGCTCCCGCTCGCGTGGCCTAAGGACGAGCCTAAATTTCGCGCGAAGGTGGGAAGAACTCGTCTTCTCAAGTGATCTCGCGAACACCGACACACCGATCATGGCAGACCCAAAGACCTATACGGCAACGTGCTCCGCGCCGGTCAACATTGCAGTCATCAAGTACTGGGGCAAGCGTGATACTTCGCTCATCCTGCCCACCAATGACTCGCTCTCGGTCACGCTGGATCAGGACCATCTGCGGAGCGTGACAACGGCCAGTGCCTCTGCTGCGTTCGAGGCAGGTGACCGGCTCTGGCTCAACGGCATTGAGGAGCAGATCAAAGACAGCAAGCGGCTCTTGGCGTGTATTCAAGAGTGCAGGAAGGTCCGCAAGAGCAGAGAGGAGGCCGATGCTTCGCTGGCCAAGGTGTGTCTGTCATTCTTTCTTTATGGGTCTGCTCATTCGCTGACACATCGGATCCCCAGATGTCCGACCTACCCCTCCATATCTGCTCTGAGAACAACTTCCCGACGGCAGCAGGTCTTGCCTCTTCGGCATCGGGCTTCGCTGCCCTCGTCGCAACGCTCGCCTCGCTCTACTCTCTCCAACCAACTCTCTCGACGTCGGACCTCTCTCGTATCGCCCGCCAAGGTTCTGGCTCGGCCTGCCGATCGCTCTTTGGTGGCTTTGTTGCATGGCAGTCAGGCACAAGCCCAGATGGATCTGACAGCCTCGCCGTAGAGGTTGCACCCAAGTCTCACTGGCCCAGCCTGCAGGCGCTCATTTGCGTCGTGAGCGATGCCAAAAAGGGAACGCCGTCCACTGCGGGCATGCAGCAGTCCGTGGCAACATCGCCCCTGCTCCAGCACCGGATCAAGAACGTCGTTCCTGGGCGCATGGTCGAGATGGGGAAGGCTGTCCAGGCAAAGGACTTTGACTTGTTCGCGGAAGTGACGATGAACGACTCCAACAACTTCCATGCCTGTGCTCTCGACACGAGTCCCCCGATCTTTTACATGAACGACACGTCGCGCGCCATCGTGCAGCTCATTGAAGAGTACAATCGGTCCAGCATCGAAGAGACGGGCAAGAGGCGCGTCGCATACACCTACGATGCCGGTCCCAATGCCGTCCTGTACGCCGAGGAGAAGGAAGTGCCGACAGTCCTGGCTCTGGTCCGTCACTACTTCCCCAACGCTGACTTTGACGATACCGTGAGTGTCATCTCTCCATTCTCTCTCTTTCTCTCTCTCTCCCTCGAGCTGCTAGTTCTGACATCTGAAGTCACAAACTTCCAGTTCAACCTGCTTGGCGCTGGCGCCAATGCCTCCCACCGAGGCGCGCAAGCCCCTGCCGAGCTTCCCTCGGGTCTCCCCAAGACGTTCAACAAGGACATCATCCAGGTCCACCAACCTGGCTCTGTCCGTCGCTTGATCCATACACGCGTGGGAGACGGCCCGAGGACGCTCCACAAAGCCGCTGACGCGGACAACGTCGGTGACGAAAAGGAGAGCCTCGTAGGCCCCGATGGCCTGCCATTGAGGCTTCAGAGGGCCAAACGTGTCTAGATGAGATCTTGTACTGGACAATTGTCCATGAGGCAAGAGGGCGAAAGGGAAGAAAAGACAATTTGCAAAATGTTATGGATTAATTTACTATTTGTTGACAGAGGAAATAATGGCTCTTCTTCAGCCCTTTGGCTTTCCAAAGAATGACGAAAGCTTGCTTTGCCCTCCAGCCTTCTTGCTTGCCGTCCCCGATTTTGTCGGCGCCGAAGGAGCAGGCGAAGGTGCTGCTGATGAGGTAGCTGACTTGGCCTCACTTGCTGGTGCCGCTGCCGCTGCCGGCGATTCCTTGTCATTGCTTGATGACTTTGCGGAAACCTTCTGCTCTTCAGAACGCTTACTGGAAGCGGCACTCTTGGTCTTGGTCGGCGGCGAGTCGCTCTCGTCGGAGGAATACGACTCGTAACCCTTGATCTCCTTGCTGACTGTGAGACAATTTGTCATTAGCCTGTGCACCTTGCGTAGTTCGCAGTAATCTTTGCTCACCCCAATAGCCCTTCTCGTTTTTGACCTTTTCTTTGCCAACGACGATTTCCCTCTGCTTCCGGACTCGTCTTTTGACGGGCTTCTCCGGGCCTTCTTCCGCCTTGGAATTTCGATTCGCAGAGGTCTTGACCTTGTCCGTCTTTGTCTCGGTCCCCTTCATCATGCTCGTGGAAGGCGTCTTGGAGGTCTCAACTACTCGACAAGAGAATTAGCATCCATCGTTTCTAAATGCGGGCTTAGTGTCTGCTCACCAGGTGGATCTTTGGCCCCGGGCTCATCATCATCGTCCATCATGTCCATCAGCTCCTTCTTCTTTGCCTCTCTTCTCTTGCGTTCTTCGTCAGCTTTGTCTCCTGCATCCGCTCTCTTCCTCGTGGCCCCTCCTTGCTCGGGCGCAACATCACCCGCCGCTTTGGCTTCACCCATCTCTTCATCCTCGTCCTTGTAGCCGATTGGTCCCGCATCGGGCTCGTCCTCGTCGTCATCCTCGTCCGATTCAGCGGTCTTTCGCTTTGATGCCGCCTTCTTTTCGACGGCGGTGGGGGCCTCCTTCTTTGCCTTGCTCCAATCCAGACCAGAGCTTTTCTTCTTGTCGGCTGCAGACTTGCTGGGGACGGATGCCGCGGCAGCAGCAGGGCTAGATTTGGAGATGGGCTCGCTTTTGACCGTTGCCGTCGCTTTTGCTGGTGCTGGCGCAACCTTTTGACCGCCAGAGCCTGCAGCCTTTCCATTGGGCACGAACGTCTTCGAAGGCTTTGATGGAAGTCAGCAAGTGTCGATCACCTCCTATTATTAAGCTCACCCCTGCATCCTTGATTTCGTCATTGGCAATGACACCCAGCTGGACGCCCCTGCCTGTCTCTTCCCAAGCCTGAACGAGCTCTTGGTGACTGCGCAGATCCTGCGCAATGGTGCTCAGCGAAGACATGGTCGCTACCTTGGACGCCTCTGTCGGTGGGTCAGGCAAAGGTGGGCTCAAAGCGTACAGCTGCCTCGTAAAGACTTGGTCCAATCGCTCTTCGACCTCTGCAAATTTCTGTCAGAAAGTCGTGCTTCTCTGAAATGAAGAGAGTCTGGGCGCTCACCTTTCAGCTTGTCTTGCCCGACCAGCAGCATTTCGCTCCTTTCAGGCACAGACACTACGTCGCCTTCCCTCGCGCCCGAAGGACCTGCCTGGGAGCCGCCATCGGCTTCTTCGTCGACTTCCATCGACCCCTGCGTCACCTGCGTGTCATCTGTAGCTGCCTCTTTGGATCGTCCCGTGACAAAGTAAGTCGCGAACGCTTCCTTGCCATTCTTCGTCTCGTAGAAAGCTTGCATCTCACTGATGCGCGAACGTAGCCATCGAGCTCAGCTTCGCGCGACTAGACACGCATGACCTAGCAGGAGCACTGGACTCACTCTCGCGCTTGGCTGACATGGACTCGACGGAGACGGGCGTAAAGACGGGCGCTGATGGGCTTCTTATCGAGAATGACCCATTTCAGCAGAAAGTCGCTCGTCTCGTCCATTTTCCCGGCCAGTGTCAGAGTCGAGAAGATAGGAAGGAGTGTTGGTTGAGGAAAGTCAAGTCGCGTCGCGGTCAAGAAATTTATGAGACGCCCTCTTTCTCTTCCTCTCTCTTAGCTTCCGCTCTTTCGTGGGGGACTGGTGTGCGCTGCATTTCAGAGCCTATGATGGACATTGCATATCAATCATGCCGAGCTCGCCTGTCGCCAGGCTTGCGAGTGTTGGTGTCATTTTACAAAGTGAGAGTGTATGAATGGAGGAGCAAGGGCTTGTCGAGGAGCGAGGAACAGAGATCGTGCTCTACGCTTAGTTCTGAGGCTGGACAAGGACCTTGCGAGCACCAGTGCCGCGAACCTTGCGAGCAGGGGGCTGCTTGCGGCCCGAGGGGCGCTGGCTCTTGTGGATAGCCGAGGCACGGGCAACAGCAGCTGTAGAAGAGGCAGTGTGTGGATCAGCTGCCATTCGTCAAAGAATGCACCACATCATCCTCTCCCTTTCGGACGACTATCTCCACACGACACCTTTGACAACCAGTCTCTGGGCAGAGGTATCAAAGGAAGGCCAAAGCTAGGAGGAATGTCCCGCATGGTTTTGCTCTCGGCACCGGTAGCAGAGAAATATGAACCGGTGCCAGTAGTTGAACCCGCGATTCCATCTTGCACCACTTATACGCCCTGTCCATCCATGAGAAGCGCCATTGCACTCCTCGTCCGGAGGGTTCTAGCGCGTTGCGTCTCTGCCCCACCCTTCCCTCTCCCTGCCCTGTCTCCCCACAGCCCTTCCCAACATGTCCGTAACTCTTCTTCGACGTTCAGCTAAGACGATTGAGACTCACGCTTGAGGAGATCGCTCCTGTAGCCCGACTTGCCAATGACGTTGGCAACCACGCCGGCCGCACGACGGCTGCCGCCGCTCTTGATGACCTTGACGTTCCTGCTGCCCTTGATCTGGCCGGGGCTGACGTTCTGCTTCTTCGTCGAGAGAACGAAGCCCTTGCCGTCAGCGTTGGGCTGGATACCGACCGACTTGTCGTTAACGAGGCCAGAGTGCGTGTACGAGTGGATCGACGTCAGGTTGTGAGGCTCGCGAGAGAAGACGCGGCCGAGGCCCTTCTGCTTGACGATGTACGACGAGCTCTTGCTGTATTTCGCAGTTCTCACCAGGATCAGCCAACAGAGTCATCATGCGGGCACTATTGCCGACAACTCACCGAGTGAGCAGCCACTGGAGGTCCTGAGTAGACGACATCTTGATCTTGGGTTCTTGAAGAGGGTGATCGATGGTGATGGTGGACAATCGATGCCTTCTTCCTGGGCGGACTCGATTGCCATGTGGAACACCGCAGCAGATTCAAATTTTGACGCGTTTATTGTATTCAAAATACAAGTTTTATTTGTGTGATGGTGACGGTGACAATGACGGTGAAGCTTGACTGGTAGTCGTTGTTGAGTCTTGATAGTGTACAAAGGGTTGAATGTTCGGTGAATGGGAGGGAAAGGGAAACCTATGTCTCTGCAGGAGCAACGCCAGCGGCGCGGTACCACCTGACCAAACCGTCCTCGCTGCCCGTGACGAAAGCCGAAGCATCTCGAGCACTGGCACTCGCAGCAGTCATGCTGCTGCTCCCGTTCGTCACTGCTTGACGGGAAATTTCTGACGTGGCCTTCCATGCCAGAGCCCAAGGCGGTGAATCTTGGCTGATCGTGCACACACACGCTTTGGGTCTAGCTTTGAGGTCCCATATCCTGATCGTTCCGTCGAGGGAGCTATTCAATATGCCAATGAGCCATGTGTCATCCTCCCAGTGCTTCCGATAAGTCTCTCTCACCTGCTCGCCAAAAGCCTGCCATCGGCAGAGGGTTGAAGGTCGGTGATCCACGCCTTGTGGCTGTTGAGACTGCCAACGCTCCGACCAGTGGGTGAGCCGTCAATATTTCTGACATCATGGATAGTGATGATGCAGTCGTCGCCGCCAATGAAGAGGTTGTCGACAATTCTCGAGTTTCCACTGAAAGCAAGCGCTCGGATAGGCGCTGAATGATTGGCGAGCTTGAGGACAAGCTTATTTGTCGAGGTATCGAAAAGGTGCACTTGTCCTTTGTCGTCCCCGACCGCGAGCAACTGTCCATTTGCGCTCTGCCAACCGACGGTCAGTCTGCATCTACTTTAGATCGAAACGTGAAGGGGGAGGTGCTCACAAATGCAAGCTTCGTCCCAAAGGGACCATTGATCTGTCCTGATGGCTGGTTTGCCCTCGTACTAATTGGCGACGTCTGCATGCGAATGACCGGCTTCGCAAACCGGCTCCCGTCTTCATCTTCACAGGAGTAGACCGAGACGGCAGCCCAGGCACCTGTCGTTGCAAATTGCTGACCATTGGGATGTATAGCAGCGGTGAACGACTCTGGGGGAAGAGACAAGTGCCGTCAGGACAAAGAGAACAAGGCGGATCGCGCAACTCGCGTACCTAGACCCTTCTGCTTTGTCGAAGAGCCATCTCCCTGTGAATGCAAGATCTTGTTCTCGGAGAGTCCTGCTAGAGACGAAGTCTTGCCGATGAGCTTTAAAGTCGCAACGGCGTTCCGCTCCTCGACGTCATCGTCGTCCTTGACATTGCTGATGTCCCAGAGCGCCACGCTACCATCCACGCTCGAGCTCAAAAGCCTCTTCTGGTCTTGTGAGACGGATAAGGAGTTGATACCGACGATGTGCGGACTTGTAGGCTTCGAGCTGCCAGCGATTTGTTGTCCATTGGCGGCGTCCCTGGCGAGTCGGACTTGGTTAAGCACTCTGAATGCGCTGGAAGAACCGCACCCCAAGAAATTCAAGCAGCTCACCAAACTCGAATATCGCCTGCGAGTGAGCCTGTGACAACGACTCCATGCCTCGTCCAGCACGTTGTCAGCACGACATCCTCATGCGCTGTATGCGATGGGGAGCATGAGCACACATCAAGTGATTAAGTCATCTTCCCAGCACGCCTCACCGCTGTTGGAGTCAAAGTCCTGCAAGTATTGCAGCGACTGGCCATCAAAGAAGTATCAGCCGGCGAACAGATCCTAGCATCTAAACAGCCCAAGCAGGACGCTCACCATTGCTCGTCACTGAATGATCCCTAATCTTCTCAAGCAACCAACCGACCTCCACGGCGAGGCAAAAACAAATGCGAGCACGGACATTGCACAGGAAATAAAAAACGTGGCCACTTTCAACGCTACCGGCTTTCATCGACACGGGACCGGAAATGCCCTAACGCGGCTCATCGACACACAAAGTCTCTCTCAATCTCGGGGCCCCGTGCAACAAACCTTCTGCTCTTTTTGCAACCATCCTTGAGACCAGAGAAAACGACTTGCAACCATGTCGGCCCTTCAACAGATCATCCTGCACCCCTACCTCTCGCAGACGGTGAGTTGCCCGCCTGGAAGTGGTTGTGCGTTCGGATGGCGGCCTGACCCTGAACGCGTTCCTCGCTTTTTTTTTCCCGTGTAGCTGCGCTTCTGGAGCACGACTGTCGGTCGCGACAAGACGTACCGTTCGGTTCAGTACCTTGCTCGCTTCCTCGCATGGTACGAGTACCGCAAGGGCGCGACCAAGGAGACGGTTGCCCGCCTGACGAACCTCAAGAGCAGCTTGGCTCTTAGCCGAAAGCGTGAGTGGTCCGCCGTGCCCCTAGTGGTCTTACCTGTGCATCGAAGGCTGACCTGAGTCGTGCGCCTATTAACAGTCATGCGAGTCGGCAAGTTCTTGGAGCACCTCCAGGCTGCGCTCAAGGCGACGGCCATCCAGGACCCTTTCGTCTCGTACACGGCCATCGGCAGGCAGCTCGGCTATGGCTCCTACCTTGTCCTGGACACCCTCCAATGGGTGAGAAGATTCCTTATTACTCCTCTGTCTGCCTTCCTCTGGTTACTGACTCTTGTATTCCACCCAATCAGGTCCACGGCTCCAAGGCCTACCAGTTCTCGCCAGAGACGTACAAGAAGATCTCCAAGAATGCCGCCCGGTTCTGGCTCACCGGCCTGTCGTTCAGCCTGATCAGCGGCAGCTACAAGACCTACGTCCTGCGCCAGCGAGCGGCTGCTGCCCGCCGGCCCCGTGCCACGGCAGAGAAGGAGGCCGAGCGCAAGATCGAGGCACAGCAGATTGCCACGGAGCAGGCCGCCGTGCAGTTCCAGATGACGCAGGACGCCCTCGACTGGCTCATCCCCGCCACGGGCGCAGAGTTCCTCGACCTCGACGAGGGCGTCCTCGGCCTTGCTGGTCTCGCCACGTCGCTCATGGGCGCAAGGACCCAGTGGAGGGCTGTCAATGGGCCCGCCGCCGCCAAGAAGTAGATTTGTCATCTTGAAATTATTTCAATGTGGTCGTCGCATGGTAGTCTGCGGGAGCTTTGGCAAGAATAGACGACTATCTTTGGGTGTGCATGAGCCGAGAGGATTGTGCCGCTGTGTGGTTAAGATCTGTTGCTTTGCTAGTGGTATGAGTCTTATGGTACAGAATGGATGGTGTCAGAAGAGGAATCTGGTCAAATGGGCCGAGGCCTTTTCCTTGTTGAGCTGTTGTGCAGCGATGGCGGCGGCATCCGAGTTGTCAGTACTTTGCTCCAAGGTCAGAGCCTCAGCAGCTGTATTTGACGGTGTAGACGATGAGGTCCATGGTACTTGCGCCTTTACCCCTCCCATGTCCAGGTCCCGACAGTGGCGCAACAAGGCCGGCAGCTCTATCCGTCTCCTCCGTGCGCGCTGCTGGGTCCTGTCATCGGCGTTGGGTGCGGCTGCATTCAGAGCGGCCTCGTCCTCCTTGCGCCGCTCATCCTCAAGGGCCCTCAGCCGGATCTTGATCTGTGTCAATTCCGACTTGATGTCCGATGCCGAAGCAGACCCAACCGCCGCCGCCGTCGACGATGATGAAGAGAAAGACGCCAGACAGGCGACAAGGCCAAACGGAGGTGGCGCATAGGCCTGCGACGAGACGAGCTTCTTCATCGACGAAGGCGTCGCTCGTGACGAGCCATCCCCCGGTCCGTCCAGCAGCGAAGCAGCTGCGAGTCCTGCGGCGTCTGAAGGCGAGGCGGGCGTTGCGGGAGAGATGGGCGTGATGCCAGTGCTGGAGGAGCCACCGCTTGCGAGGGGAGCCGAGGAGGAAGCTGCCGTCATATAGAGGTCCAGGAACATGTGCACAACCTCTGCATTCCGGAAATTCTCATGAGCTACGAGATGGACCGGACCAGCGCGGCAGATGGAGAAGGGCATTACTCACCTTCGACATCTTCGATGTTGGCTCGAAGGGTCTCTTCCCATTCTCGCTCGACGCCGACGGGCTGGAAACAAGCAATGACCGAAGAAGAGGCACCGTGATGGGGAGAGATGAGAGCCGCGGTGTACAGACTGGCCAGCGCAATCGTCGATGGAGGGTAGCAGAGTGGCGCGTACGTGCGATGGCTGCATACAACGTAGATTGGGTCAGCAAAGAGCCAAAGGCATCGCGACTCAACAATGGGCCTCTCTTGACTCTCACCTGTCGGAGGCCACCTTCCATGCCAAGGAGGCAAAGTCCTTGTCCAGACTCCACCTCTTTGCAATCTTGAGCGTGAGCGACAGCGTCGCTCTGGGTCTCAAGTGCAGGTCAAAGGAGATGGACTGGAGGATTAAGGCTTCGAGGGCAACGATCCTCCTCCTCTCCTTCTCGAGCGCATTGGCATCGACGTCGCTCTCTGAGACGACACTGAGCGCGGCAAATGGTGGAGTCTGCGCCTTTCCGGCGCCAGTCTTTGATACAGACGCGCCGGAAGTAGATGCAGCAGCGGAGGCGGCAGCAACAGCAGCAGCAGCAGCAGCAGCAGCAGCAGCGGCCGCTGCAGGGGTCCTTGCGAGGTCTGGATAACGGAGCGCGTAGCTCGTCAGGATGATCTCTCGGCTCTTCTTTGGTGTGTCGTTGACCTTGGCAGCAACGACGAGGCAGGCAAGTGCCACCTCGTGCGTGACAAAGTCTGCCGGGTTCCAAAAGAGGTGAAAGCGGTGGTAGAGCAGCTGGGCGGTCGAGGCCGTTCGCTGGGGAAAGCCGGTGCGACCAGAGACGCTCTGGATGAGACCGCAGGCCTGCTGGCGGCGACGATCCCAGTGCGAGTCCGTGCGCGCGACGTGGACTTGCAGATGCTCGATCTCTCCTGGGGTGAAAAAGGGCGTCGCTTCGACGACCTTCATCGTCGTCGAGGCGCTGTTCCTCAGCCTTGTCTCGCAAAGTGGACGGACGACGGCGACAGGAAAATTGGAGAGCGGCGGGCGCATCCATTCTTCCTCCTGCAGAAAAACAAAGCTCGCTCCACTTTTTTTGCGAGAGCGCGCGTTCGAGTCTTCCTAACGAAGCCCAAGCTCAACTCGACTCGACACCTCGTCGGCGATGCGATGAACGGGCACGGACACAGAGATCACGTCCCGTCTTCACACTCATCAAGAGAAAGAGAGGTGAGGGAAGGAAAGAGGCGGTCGCACGGCAACTTTGCAGACTACTACAGCCGACGGCGCGATGCGGCCGAGGATCGGCGCGTCGGTGCGATTGCCGCATTCCTCGAGGCGAGACTCGAGCGGGGCAAGGCGTCCAGGATGCTTGATGTAGGCTGCAACTCGGGCGAAGTGACCCTTGGCCTCTCTCGGGCCCTATCGCCCGCCAAACGGCCGAACTATGTCCTGGGCGTCGATGTGGATGAGGTCCTCGTGAGGAACGCGAGAGCAAAAGCGACGAAGCTCACGGAGCACGGCAGCGGCGGTGGTGACGGCGTTGTCGACGAGGAGGAGACCAATCCTTACCTGGCACATCGGGCCGCGATTGTGGCAACAGAGCAACCGAGAAAGAGGCTAACGATCGATACGCCGCCCCCCGTGGTGCCTTCGAGAGCCGAGGACGCTCTGGAAGAACAGGAGACAGAGTTCAGGTTCTGCAACGTCGATTGGGTCTACAATGACCGTGCTGCAGACCAGCTCAGCTCGCAACGCGCGAGCAACATCGGCATTCGGAAGGCATCACCCGACAACGGCAGCAGCAGCAAGGCGTTTCCTGTCTATCACATCACGCAGGTCGCCCAATCCGACACGGCGAAATACGATGTCATCCTCGCGCTGTCCCTAACAAAGTGGATCCACATGCACACGCACGACGTCGGCCTACGCCGCTTCTTTGCGCGTCTCACAGCGTGCCTCACTCCCGGTGGCTTCCTGCTCCTCGAGCCACAGCCGTGGAAGTCGTATGAGCAGGCACGGCGCGAGGTCTCGACCGAGGTGCGCGTCAATGGAAGGACGCTCCAGCTCCGGCCCGAGGATTTCGACTGGCTGCTGTGCTGCGAGCTGGGGTTGCTAGGCCCGCATGTCCTTGCAAGACAGGGCCAGGCTGGCTTCTCGAGGGATCTGCTTGCCTACAGGAAGCCAAGCTCGGACGACGAGTGGGAGGTGGACCAGGCTAGGGTCAAGGAGCGCATAGAGACCTTGCTCAGGCTTCCTCGCTTCGACACGGAGACGAGACAAAATCCAGACGTGGACATGGCTTGGGTAGCGCGGGAACCCAAGCCAACCAAAAAAGCAGCATGACATCGGTCAAACGACGATGAAATCGGTGAAGAGCGCCAGTCTATTAACAACAAACATGTAATTGTAATTGTACGACAAGCATTGCAACAAGGCACATTTACAGCACAATGTCTTCGATGGCCTCCTTGTTCGTCCCAAGCTTTGGCAGTCGGATGTAGACGTCCATGCCATGCCTGTTCGATCGTGCGTGTGATATCAGTCATTTGCATCGTCGCCACAGAAGTGTCATATAGGCAACTCACCCATCGAGACTCCTGAGATTGAGCGAACCTCCGAAAAAGTCGGTGTAGATCTTTGTCATGGGCAGGCCCAGGCCCGTCTCAGACTTTGTCACGGCCGCCGCCGTCCCATCGTCACCTCTCGGCGCCCAGCTGGGCGTCGTGGATGGAGCCTGCAGCATCTGGGAGGCTCCCTTTAGCGGCTCAGAGCTAGACCGCCCCCTCCTCCTCTGATGGTGGTGTCGACTGACTTGCTCGGCGACTGTCCCTAATGGACAAGTGTCAGATGCAAAGCTTCCAATTTCTCGGATGAGCCGACACGTACCTTTGAACCTGCCCACATTCTTGAGCGCTTCTAGCTTGTCGCGGCTGTCAAGACCGGCCGAGTGTCGAGCATCGAGCGTAGCTCGCAACCCTTGCGTCAAAGCCTCCTTCTCTCTCCCGGGGCTCTCTTGGGTATAGTGCACGCCATCTTCCTCCGCGGTAGGAGAGTAGGAAGAAGAGGGTGACTCGATGAATGCCGCCGCACGTCTAAGCTCCTCTTCCTCGATCTCCAGGCGCCGCTTCACATTTGAAAAACTCGTCACGGCAGTGATGAGCGAGTCTCGCATGCCTGCGTTGCCGGCCTTTGCGCCCGCCACATTCGTCTTTGGATGTGCAGCCGGATGGACGAGGGTGTCCTCCGAAGGCGGGAAGCGCTTGCTGAAGAGGAAGTCATCTTTGAGATTGCTGTCCATCGTAGTGTCAGAGGTCCCGTCGCTCGCCATCGGTAATCCATGCTCATCCTCGTGCGAATGATCGTTGACAATCTCGTCGATGACCGTGGGCGACTCCCTCTTGTGCCTCCGTCCGCCATGCGAAGAGGAACGGCCCCTGCGCTGGCGAGAGAGCTTCGAGACGAGATCAGGCAAGCCGCCTCCGCAGTCGGAGATGCGAATGATGAGGTCTTCGTCCGGCGGTCCTTCCACAATGGTGACTCGGATACCTGGGGATGCAAATGCTGGTCAGCCATATGTCGGTCGAGGATGAAACAGAAGCCAGCGCCAGCTCACAAATGGTGTCGCGCATCGCCAGTGGCCGCCTCATGACGGCCATCATTGAGTTCTTGAGCAGCTCAAAGATGATGTACTCGAGATGCTCGGGGATGTATGCGAAACGGGCCTCGAGAGCACCGTCGACCACGACGTCTGGGATGACTGCTGCATCGCCTGTCCGTTGGCCACTTTCCACCTCGTGCTCAAACATTCTTCGGAGAAGATGGATGCCCTTGTTCACCACGCTCGACACCTTGAGATTGGTATAGATGATGCCAATGTGCTCGCCATCTCCGCCGGGCGAGGCAGCCGAACCCGAGGCAGCCGGCACAGGCTCGTTGAAGAAGTGAAAGGGGTCGTCGAGGGCATCTGAGAGGGCAATGTGCTGTTCGGCGAGCACCCTTCGAGCTGAAAATTAGGAGAGAGTCAGGAACCCAGAGTTCATCGATCTCGCTTGGGGATACGCACAGATTCTACTCCTGAGCATCCTCTCCATGAAGCCGTCCAGGGCTGCAGGCTCGAGGTGTTGCGATGACTCGACAATGCCGATTGTCAGCGAGGGGATGATGGTTAGGCTTTGAACGCGACTCTGTCAACTTCTGGTTCAGAAAAGAAGGCAAGCCTGCAGACTCACTGATCATCAAGAAGCCGCTTGAGAGTCGCACAGAACTGCTCGTTGTCCTCCATGGTTCGTATTGTGGGAATCTTTCGAAAACTGCACCATCGACGAGACGAGAGTGAGCGCAGTCCGCATCAGGACAGTTACAGACCACTTACGTCTCAAAAGCCGTCCAGTACTTTTCGTAGACAGACTCGAGGTTCTTGTTCGTCATGACGACGAAGGGTAGCGCTTGCAAGTCTCTAATCCGGTGTGCGATTCGCACGGCCAGCTCTTGTCGCACCTGTGAGGTCAAGAGGGCATGTCAGGAGCGAATTCAGAGTAGATTTTGGCAGAATGCTATCACCCACGTAGTTTGCGCTCTATCAGGGATAAGTGTAATGATGAGGGCGAGGAAGGCCGACCTGGTCAGTGCTGTTCCACCAGTTGGGTAAGCGCATGCTCACCTTGAGAATCTTCTCGCGATCCCTCCCCAGTGTCTTGCCGAAGAACACAAGCTGACGGAGTGTCATTCGTGTGGCTGGCTTGGCAGCATACTGCTCAAGAACCTTATTGAGATAGAAGTGCCTGCCCAGGTCCATGCTCTGCGACGAGACCGGCGTGGCGGCTCCATGGGAGCTGCTCCTGGTCGCGCTGGTCGAAATGCGCCTGCTCGAGAGCTGAGCAGGCACAGCAACGACAGCAGCGGCCCTAGCCGTCGAGAGCTTGTGGGCAGCCAGCGAAGCCGACAGCCTCCCGCTCGCTCTCATCGCTGATAGAAGGAGCAGTAACCAACAGCGAAGAGGATAAGGTTGTGGGAATCTTTTTGCCAAATTTACGGGACTCGGAAATTCGGCGGCCGTGGAGGGAGGTCGACGGCGAGAAATTTTTGGGCGGCTGACTGACTGACTGACTTGACGACAGACGGGCGGAGCTGTGCGGCAAAGAGCGCGAGGAATGCAGGGGCGCAAGAGGACACGGGACGATCCGAGTTCCTATCCAGAGAAGCACAATCACGAGCGAGGCCGTGATGAGAGCAAGCGGAAGCGAAAAAAGAAGAAAGGCGAGGCTCCCAGAGCAGAGGCAACGGCACCGGTGGAGGGAGGAGAAGAGGCCTGCAGACCAGCAGCAAAGACAAGCCTTTCGAGTCTTCCCGTCGAGGTAAGTGTCACACCAGACACCGAAGTTTCAACCCACTGACTAAGTCGATGACCCATCAGCTCATTCATGAGATCCATCTGTACGCAAAGAACCCTGCGTTGACCATTGTCAACCGCGGCTTCCACGCCATCTTTGCCTCTTGCCCGCCAAGGTACCGCGCAAAGTATCTCCTGGCCTGCTGGCATGAAGACTACTGCTATGGCTTCGAGCCGTACCCTGTCCGCGATCCGGCGCCACCGCACATGCCAAGGGAGCAGACAGATAAGAGGCCCCGGCCCGAACTCCGGTGGAACTCGCGCTTTCTTCCTGTGCTACCCACGGCCGACTTCCCTCACCCGCTTGCTCGGTCCTTCCAGCGTAGCGCCGACCACTTCGTGCTGGACTACTGCATGCGGTTCCCAATATGCGATGTCCGGGTGTTGGACGCAGCCGAGGACCTGATCCGGCATCGCGACGAGTTTGGCAACATTCGACTCACTACCGGCCTCTGGCGGCGTCGGCAAGACCAGCGCCTCTACTCATTTGACCAGCTCGCCAGCATTGGGGCGGTGGAAGAGGAGAGGCCTGGGACAGGCCAGCGTCTGATATGGACAATCCCCGACCATTTGAGCTGCAATGAATTGCCAAAGAGGCTGTTTCAAGGACTCGCATTGCCTACAACGGGCCCGACGGACGACACTTCGGCGCTCTCAATGCTGGATCCTATGCTCGTCCGGCATCTCAAGGCTTTCGGACCGGGTCCTTATCCACCGCCATCGAAGCTGATGCTTCTCCTGAGCCTCTTCGCCCAGCACGTGTCAACGACGGCCGAGAGCACCCTCTCGACGCTCCAGCTCGTCAACTCGTTTGAAGGCCTCCCTCTCGTTAAAGCCGTCTTTGCCCAGTCGCTCTTTCTCACCAACTTCCTCTTGGCCCTCGGCGCGGAGCCGTCGCGGAAAAGCAACCTGGCCTTGTATGTCGCCATTCGTGCCGGCTGGATCGAGGGTCTTCGGTCAATGGTGGAGCGCGACGAGGCAAAGATAGAGTCATGGAAGTCGGCTCTTGACGCCATCCACCTCTGGTTCCTCGAGAAGGAAGGATTCGGCGGTCAGCGTCGTGTGTGCAATGACGATGAACCTGTCGAGGCATGTACTACCCAGACAAGCAACGCAATACCTGATGAAAGCAGGGCCACAAGCAACATGGGCACAAGCACCAGCGCAAGCAGCAATAGCAACAAGAAAAGACGAAGACTGCTCGACCGAGCCAGGCTCGAGGAGAAGATGATATTCGAGGCGGTGCGATATGAAAAGTGGGACGTGGCCAACTGGATTCAGGGGAAAGGCATCGTCCCTGACATCGTCACCATCCGGCTTGTCGAGGCAAAGCTGGCCGACGGAAGAGGTCCTCCGTCGGCATCGGCTTCAGCTCCATCATCCACCTCTCGTCCTCGCTCAAAACCATCCTCCATGTCCGTCTCGCTCGGCCGCGACGACAGTAAACATACCAAGCCAAGGCCAAAGACGTCAGCGTCGCCGTCCTAGAGTAATCTCTCCTCTTCCTTCTGATAGTTTGTTTCTACTGCATCTGTAAACTACTTCATCATACATCCATCTGCTTCTGGAACTGTTGCACTCATTATGTTGAAGTGCGCCGCGCCATGCCCGCGGGCGACCTGCTTGCCAGTGTCTATCTTTGTCTTTGTGCATGGATTGCAGTGAACACGGCGATTTGAACACCGCTAACAGCCAGCAAGGGAGCTAGAGACCGTGGTGCGATTCTTCTTGGTCGACTTGACACCTGCTCCGGTGTCTTGACTAGGCCTAGTCAAGAAGACGGGCAGAGGGATGAGCAACTCAGAGTATTTTATCTGCACAGCAATCGTGGTACCGACATTGAAACACGCACTTTCGGCCGGAACATTGAGCGTCTGTGCTGCATTCAAACTCCGAGGCGACTCTGTGCCGGATTCGATCCGCTGCTGGCCACGCTGACGGACGTTCCAGAAAGGGTTACGGTCCGCTTCCTCTCATTCTCGTCATGACAGCAGTCACAATTACATGTGTGTCTACTTCCAGAGGTCGATGAACGCTTGCCCCGGCGGCGTCTTCACTGAGTGCTCTCGGATGAGGTCGAAAGCTGCACGCACCAGGCCTGCCCGGCCTTCTTGCTCCTCCATGTTCTTTCTTCTGACGCGCGCGCGCACCTTCAGATTTTGTGGCTTCGGTTTCAATTTCCCATGCAATAATCATTCTAGTCCCCCTCCCCTTCCCACTACTCCAGCTCCCTATGCCAAGTTTCCGAACAAATCGATTACAGGCATCGGCGTTGACAAGCCTCAGTGATCTTTTCCGCTCTCCTCCCATTGTTACAACCTTTCTTCCAGCTCTGGTTTTTTTTTTCTCTTCCAAACATCTGTCTCATTCTTTGCTCCACCACTTGCGACTACGGGGTGAGCCAGAGCACGCTTCGGCAATCGCGCCACTATTAATCTCTTCGGCCCCTCCCGCAAGCTCTCGCTCCACTTGGGTCAAAATTATCTTCGGAGAGCAGAAAAAAAGGAAAAAGAGGAGAGAACACCAAGTGGGAAAGTGAGATCGCCGGCGCTTTAGAACCGCTTCCCACTCAATCTCTCGAGCCCGCGTCGAACGATCTGCTCAGTCTTCCTCAAGACCGCTACTGGGACCTTTCAACTGCTTTTTTTGGCCCCCTTCGTAGTCGTCGTCGTCATTCGTCCGTAGGGATCGTCATAGACTTCCTTGCCCTGCTTTCTCTTCGGCTCAGCAGTCACGGCGCGTCGTGCTGTTGAAGTCGCGAAGAGAACGTAAAGAGAGCTGCGAAGCTGTCGTCGTCTCGCAAGAGGCCAGCATCCTCCGGCTCTGGCAATTCTACACCCAATCCATCCACCCCGACCTCATCGACACCCAGGCCGGTAGCTGGGGTAGCAGCTAGGCAGCGAGGCGCAGAAGCAGCGGGTACAAGGGCGGCGGCGGCGGCGGCGGGATTTCAGGAAGAGTCACTGGGTGCATCCACCTCGCAGACAAGACTCGGTGATCGCGGGGACCGGAAGCGGCAGGCTCAGGGCCAAGATCATCCCGAACCCCACCTCCATTCACCTCCGCGGCTCGATCGATCGAGCCCGGTCGAAGACGAGGGAGAGCGTATCTATCGTGACCCTGTTGGCGAGGCGTGGCAGCATCAGCAGGCGGCAGCTGGGCCCGCGAGAGAAAGCATTACCACATCTACAGCATCACAAGCAGATCCACATGCAATCGCAGCAAGCGTTGTTGTCCAACGCAGCGATGACGACGCAATAGAAATCGACGAACAACCAGTACCACCAGCTGCTCATCATAGCGACAATCGGCAACAGCCTGTCTTGGTGCCTCCCCAGACTCAATCGCACACCGTCTTTGCCTCTCCCATCGAGACAGTCTCGCCCTTTGCCGAACATTACCTTGCAGCGCAGGCCTTTGGCCTGCAGCACAGCCGAACGAGCGGGCCCGAAGGCAGCACCAGCACCAGCACCAGCCCGCAGCCGCCGCGAGAGCCTCTACAGCAGCAGCAGCCCAGGCCTCCTATCTTTCGCATTCCCGATCCTCCCATCCATCGTGCCAGCAGCGGTAGTGGCAGTGGCACCGGTAGTGCCAACGCTGGCTCATCGTCATCGAACAAGTCAGGAGCTTTTCAACCGACAACTCCCCACCACGGCGGCCTCGGTCCGTCGTCGTATACGCCTTCGCCCGGTGTCTCACCTGCGCCAGCGCTCCAGCAGCTCAATCAAGCCCCAGGCCAGCGGAGACAATTCACCGCCGGCCAACGCAGCTACGCGGATCCCCAAGCTAGTCGCTACAATCACTCTTCCGCTGCCATGATGGATCTCGACGAATCGCTTCGGGCGCTCTACTTTGCTCCTCTGCCTCTCGTCGTGCTCGACAGCAATCGCAACATCAAGATGATCAACCGGCCTGCCGAGTTGGTGAGTGTTGAGTTGAAGGCGTCTCTCTTATATCTGACTGCATTTACTGATCCGATCATATGCCATTGCCATGAATGCCAATAGGTGCTGGGTGTGGGCAGCGTCTCGGCTGCAGGTCATCGGCTCGACCGCTACGTTGCAATGTCATCACGAGAACAGTACTTGTTGGCCCTCGGCGAGGCGACGCAGTCGGCCGCCCAAAAGTCGGGCATGGGGGTGCCGGTCGGCACTCGGCTCGGCCTCAAGTCAAACGAAAATGATTCCGGAACGCTGATCGCAGACCTTTCCATCTCTGCGTGGTTCTCCACAGAGCAGCTCTTCACTTCCGGAGACGGCGATGGCCAAAGTGGCCAGAGAGACAAATCGATGGTCGATGCCAGTCCATCGTCGGGCGCTACCTCACCCATGTCGTCTCCGATGAACGATCGACGCGACAGCGGAAGCATAAGCAGCAGCATCAGTCAGCATCAGCGCCAAAATTCAACCGTACCCCTGCTTCACGAGGCCTACTTTACCATCTCCATTGCACCGGTGCAGAGCGCTCGGCGGGCGAGTCCGACCGACGGCCTTACCGAATTGCTCAAGGAAAGCAGCTTCCACTCCGTCGACGCAGCCCTTCTGGCCCTCAGCAAAGACGGTACAAACATCATACGGAACAAGGCCTGCGAAGATGTCCTGTCAAGATTCGCGCGCGTAGAACCCAAAAAGGAGGCCAAGCAGCCCAAGCCCGGTCAAGAGGATTTTGACGAGGGGGAGTCAAGCATTGATCTCAGCTGGATCAACGACGCGATGTCTTGCTTTGATGAGAATTTCCAACAGCCTCTTCCCGAAACAGAATTTCCCATCTACCGGGCTGCCGTGTTGGGCCAGATTGTCAAACCTCTCCGCATCGGCGTCATTGGGCGAGATACTGGCGAGCGGTTCATTTTGCAAGTCGAGGCTAAGCCAATGCGCGACAACCAAGGCTACGGCGAGCACATTGGCGGAATTGCCACCATTCGAGACGTGACGACGGAGCGCAGGGAGAGACAGGCTGAAGTGGCCGAGCAGTCTGACATCTTCTTCAGGCAGACCTGCGACGCTATGCCCCAACTCGTCTGGGTCACCTCGCCCACAGGCTACCACGAGTGGTACAGCAAGGCGTGGTACGACTACACGGGCTCGACGCCGGAATCCTCGCACGGAGTCGGCTGGGCTGGCCATTTCCACGAGGAAGACATGCCCGAGGCGTCAAAGCGATGGAGCCACTCGCTGCGCACAGGCGACCTGTACGAGGTTGCCTACCGGTGCCGACGCTACGATGGCGCCTGGCGCTGGCACCTCGGTAGAGCACTCCCGATGCGTGACGCCGAGGGAAAGATTGCGAAGTGGTTTGGCACCTGTACCGACATCCATGACCAGGTTGAGGCGCTGGCAGCAAGCCGGCAGGCCCAGTCACAGCTCGAGAGTGTCATCAATCACGCCGCCATGACGCTGTGGGCAGTGGATCGCGAGGGCACGATCACAGTGGCTGAGGGTCCTGGTGTGCGGCAGCTAAAGCTCATGGGCCCAGGGACGCCGGCAGGATCCGAAAAGGAGACGAGCTTCGCTGCGGGCATGGGTCTCCGAGGCGGCGACGACCGGGAGCGAGGAGGCTCCGAAAGTGGATTCGGGGGCCGAAACAGCAACAGCAACAGCAACAGTAACAGTAACAGCAACAGCCGCAAGAGCATGATTGGTCGCTCCATCTACCAGGTCTGGGACCTGAACACCGACATTCGCATCTCGATGCAAAAGGCCCTCGACGGCGAGACTGTCGTCGAAGAGATGGAGGTCGACGGAAGATGGTTCCGAACCTCGTACACGCCCCTGCGAAGCCATGTTCCCGATTTCCTGAATGACAGTGATGCAAAGGCCGTCGAGGAGGGCGACATCATCGGTGTCGTGGGCGCCTCCTTGGACATCACCGAGCGCAAACGAGCACAGGAGCAGATGGAGCAGTCGCTCCTCGAAAAGACGAGGGCGTTGGCGGCCGAGGGTGCGGCCCGGGAAGCCAGCCGGCTCAAGTCGGAGTTCCTCGCAAACATGTCGCACGAAATCAGGACGCCCATTGCTGGTGTTATTGGGCTCTCGGAGCTCCTCCTGGACGAGCGGGGCCTGACACCGCAGCAGCGAGATTATGCAGAGACTATCCAGCGGTCGGCAGAGGGCCTCCTGACCGTCATCAATGATGTTCTTGACTTTTCGAAGGTCGAGATCGGCAAGCTCGATGTGGAGCGGGCTCCATTCAATCTCGAGGTTCTGCTCCGAGACGCCAAGAGGGTGAGAAGAGCATCTGTCCTGTCCCCACGATCCAAGCGCTAACCTATGACTCTGTTGAATAAGATGCTGAGCTTTGCGACGCAGAAGAAGGGCCTCGACTTCCGCGACTCGGTGGATCTCAAGTTCAAGGGCCAGCTCATCGGTGATGCGGGTCGCCTTCGACAGGTCATCACCAACCTACTTACCAATGCCATCAAGTTCACGGCTCTAGGCTACATCAGCCTTGAGGTGCTGGAGCTCCAAGAGACACCAGAGACGCTCGCTGTTCGTTTCGACGTGCGCGATACCGGCTGCGGCATCAGCCCCGACACGCTTGCTCGCCTCTTCCAGCCCTTCTCGCAGGCCGATCCATCGACGGCCAGACGTTTTGGGGGTACAGGTCTGGGCTTGAGCATCTCCAAGAATCTCGTCGAGCTCATGAATGGTCAAATCGGTCTCGACTCCGTCGAAGGCCAGGGCTCGCATGCCTGGTTCATCATTCCCTTTACCAAGGCGGCAAAGACGGGACAATGGCAAGCGTCGGGCGCTTCCTTGGCCGACTCAGCTGTGGTGGGAGGCGGCATGCCGAATACAGAATCTACAACGCTGGCAAGGCCGCGAAAGGACATTTGGATCCTGGTGGCCGAGGACAACATCGTGAATGCGCAAATTGCGTCGAAGAATCTCAAGAGGATGGGATTCAGCTGCCGGACCGCCGAGAATGGTCTCATTGCCCTTGACGAGCTGCACAAGCACCCGTATGACGCTGTCTTGATGGACTGTCAAATGCCAGAATGCGACGGGTACGAGGCAACGAGAAGGATCAGGAAGTCGCTCAATCCAGACATTCGTATTTTGCCTGTCATTGCACTGACGGCTTCTGCAATCAAGGGCGACCGGGAACGAGCGTTAGATGCCGGCATGGTCGATTACCTGGCCAAGCCAGTCAAGAGACCGGCATTGGAGGCCACACTGTGCAAGTGGCTCTTTGATCAGGATGCAAGACAGAGTCTTGGCAAGTTCTTCGCTGCACCCACGGCGACACCCCTCAATGCACCGGCGCTCTATGGTGCCAGGACCTGGAGCACCCCGCCTTTGGCATCGCACAGCTCGGTAGGGACGTCGACAGCAACGGCCAAAGAGTATCCCTTCCCACAGCTAAGCAATGCTGAAGGAATCTCGCCAGGGGCTGTTACTCAAACATTTAGCAGTGTCCAGCAGCCTCAGCTCGGCGTCGCTCCACCGGTATCAAGCTCGGATTCTGGCGTGCCGGACCCTCCGGCGTCCCTCTCGTCGCCTTCATCGGAAACGCAGAAGCCCAATGTGCCGGATTCCAGCGGTCTTGGCAAGGCCATTGCCTGGCCGCCGTCGCAGGAGTCCATATCTAAGCTTCGAAGAGGTACGAACAGCGATGCACTGGGCGCAGCCGCGGCGCTCCTCGCGACGCGCCGGTCCTCTGCAGAGGAGATTGCGAGGAATATTCGACCGTCAATCAACCCCAGAAGCAAATCGCACGGCTACCATGTTCACTATACGGACGATACAAAGGGTGTACTGAGCAGTGCCGAGGGTAGCTCGTCGTCGACTGCGACCATGTCGTCAGTGCAGTCGGTGGGAGCGGCAGGCGGAGAAGCTGGTGGACCGCCCCCAATCATGAGGAGGAGTAGCAGGGAGCAGGGGGGCATGGGCAGGGATCTCGATGGGGAGCTGCTGAACGCAACGCTCTCAGAGCCGAGTCTACACGCCGCACTCGCAGACGATGCAGAAGATTCGAGAGCCGGGCAGGCGGTAGACGCAGAGACACAGGCAGGCAAGGACGAGGACGTGGTCCTGTCGCCGCCTTCTTGAGGAACAAAAAGGAAAAAGGTTTTCTTACATTTAGATCTAGTACTGCTACAGCTTGTGTTTGGTTCATGTGATTGCGTTCTCACTGTCTTGTTTTCATTTGTCTTTGTGGTTTTGGCTTGTTCAATGCGATGCAAGCGCTACCCTAACAATCTTGGCTTGGTATTGGCAGGAGTGGAGAGAGAACAAAGGACTTTTTGCACGATCACACAGGAATGAAAGTTCTGGTGAGGCATCAAGTTTGCCTATTGCATAGAAGGGCACAAAATATACAGTCGAAAGCTACGAGCGGATGCGATCGAGAGGGAATCTGGGAAGCGAAGAAGGACGAAGGACGAGTCTAACAATCTTTTTTTCTATACTCGTGCTTTTGCTTTATTGCTTTTGATAGTTATAGTAGTCTCCACAGGGGAGTGTCGAAGTTACACCTTCTTCTCAGCCTCTTCGACAGGGGAGGCACGCGCGGTGGCATTCTGGTCAGCGGCGCCATCGCTGTCTGAGGACGTCTCGTCTGGGAGAATGGTGCCCTTTTCGGCGCGCTTGTGCACATTCTGCGCACTCGCGTCTGCCCGAGGCTTGCCAGTAAGAAGGGCAAGGAGGGTGTGGCGGCCCTCGATCGGCGGCATGAAGGTGACGATGAGGAGCGTGGCAAAGAGCCAGATGATGCTGACAACGATCCATCCACGGAAGAAGGGCTTGCTGAACGTCGTGTAGGCGCCGTACTGGCCGAAGGGGACGAGGACCCAAACAGCGAGGAAGAAAAAGATACCCAGGCCAAACGCCCACTTGGACATGCGAGCCATGTACGATTCTTGTTCAGGCGTGAAAGTGTCAACGAACCGGTTCTCCTTCTCTTCTTGCACGCTCGAGGCGTCGTCGTCGCTGATAAGCTTGATCGAGTTGAAGCGCTCCCAAGAGAAGGGCTCGCTGGGGAAGATGAGCGAGATAGCGGGAGAAAGAATCGCCGGCACAGCAAACGAGGTGATGTTGCCCCACATGCAGGGGATCAAGGCGCCAGTGGTCGTGACGTTGATGACCCCGTCACCGTAGTACCACGCCGTCGAGATCCAAACAGCGATACCAGCGGCCAGTCCGATGAGGGGCGAAAGGATGGCGGCAGCCTTGGTCTGACGGTTCCAGAGAACGGTGAGGGAAATGGTCACCATGCCAGGGCAGGTGATCACTCCGAGGAAGTACAGAGTCCAGGTCAGCGAAAGACCGGCGTAGTAAAGGGCGGTGCTGACGGCGGCAGCCACGAGAGCGAAGCTGACGCAGGCGGCGCGCGAGACCCAGATGATCTGCTTTTCCGTTGCTTTGGGGTGCAGGTAGGTGTGGAAGAGATCAGAGCTGACAATTGAGGAAACGGCCACGATTTGAGCCGAGCTCGTGCTGGTGACGGCCATAAAGATGACGATGACAACAGCAACGGCGCCTGCCGATCCGTTGACAGCCAAGGCGGAGTAGGGAAGGACAAGGCCGTTGTTTGACTCGCTCATCGTGAGCATGCGTCCGTGAACAGGCCAGGACGGTGCCTGCGAGGCTCCCAGACCGATGCCGACGCAGCCCATGACTGTTCCAAGAGCCCAAGGAATGCCGAAGTAGAGGACGCCTCCGAGAATGTAGCCGGGTGCGGCAGCGGTGATGTCGGCGCTGAAGGCCTTTTGCCAGTAGCTGCTGTCGAGAAGGACGAGGCCAAAGTTACCTGCAGAAAAGAATTTTTGTAAGTTTTTCTTTGCTGTAACTCAAGCAGGAGGTCAGAGCAAACTCACCGAGGGTGTGCAGAGTGCCAAAGGCGATTGCATTTTGGCTCGACATGGTCAAGTAAGAGCCGTTGTGGTTGCCCTCAACGGGGTTCATGATGCCGGCAGCCTCGACCATGCGCCAGAGGTTGTCGACGCCGCCGACAGCTTCGCTTGTGAGCGCCTTCAGGATCAGGTAGACGCAGATGATGAGCAATGCGACGGTATGGAGGTAGTCGGTGATGAAGGTCGCGCGAAGGCCGCCAGTGATGGTGTAGAGGCACACGCCAACGGGAAGCAAGAAGATGGCGGCCACAGTGTTCATACCAGTCAGAGCAGCAATAGCGGCTGAAGCTCCAAGGAACATGTTGACACTGGCGATGATGTTGGTCGCAATGCACAGGACGGCGTAGACCGCGTGAGCAAAGACACCGTAGCGAGCCTTGACGACCTCGAGGACAGTGTGCGCGTGGGGCACCCTGCGCTTGCTCTGGATGGCAATGAGGGCAAAGAAGCAGATCTGAACGAGACATCCAGCTGCAAACCAGTAGGCGCCGGCCACGCCGTAGTTGTAGGTGATTTGCGAACTTGACAGGAGCGCAGTCGACCAAGCCCAACTGGAGATGACGGCTGTAGCAGTAAGACCGGTGCCAATCTTGCGGCCGGCCACGGCAAACGTCTCAAAGTGACGGTTGTTCTCGCCAGTCGACCGCTTGAGAATTTCGGTGATGCCCATCATACCGGCAGCAAAGGCCAAGCCGAAGCCGACGGTGACACCATAGCCCCATCCTTGGCTGAGGGGCGGGGGAATGCCTTGCGATGGATCCATCTTGCAACGACAGGAATTGACGAAAAGGGGAGACAGTGGGAGGGGGAATCTGAGAATCTTTGGCGAATATTGGAGAAGGGAGCAGGATATATACCGGTCGCTATCATCATATCACCGTGCACTAGCTCACTCTCTGTAGCAGTCCTTCGATCTCGGATGCCGAAACCCAGGAAATCTTGGGAGGATCTTCTGCCATTTACCTGAATCAGCGTACAAGGCTGCCGGCTCTAACTAGTGGTGGGGCACCAGAGCCAGAGCAGCGAAGCCCGAGCGTGTCATATTTCTGCTTTACGAGTACGGTTGAAACGCGAGCAGAAGGAGAATAAGCGGATTCAGTAGGCAAGGTTGGCAATAATGTCGTGCTTGACAGCTCCATTCGACGCCATCAGCCTCGAGCACGTAATTCTTTTTTTTCGACGTATCTTCCTCCACGTGTGGAGCACTGCTGCTCCGCCCCCACTGTCCTCACGGGTTGGCCGTTGAAGGAGCCAATGAAAAAAGAGATTGAAGCGCTGGCGTGATCATTGCAGCGTCTCTTGTCGTCACCAGCTTGATTATCTAGAGTAGTTCAGTCCCCGACACACAGAGCAGAGGATCGATCAGCCAACCATGCCATGACCCTCGGACCCGACCTAGCTCTACCTTGCTGCCGTGCAAGGAGCGCGCCTGATCAAGAAGTCTTCTCTTCGTAATAATGCATGTCAATTGCATCCAGTGGCACAGCTTGTGAACAAGAAGGCGGCATGTGGCTGCAGCATCCCTCCTCAAAACGCGGCAATCACCCTCCAAACATGGTCCCGCTCGAGGAAGCAGCAAGCCAGGCAAGAATCAAAAAACAAAAAGTAAAAAAAAATAGATGCCCCCAGGCCGACTCGAACGACCGACCTTGTCATTGGTCCTATCTCTTCCCTATGAGGGAGGCGTAGTATTACTAGTGACACGCGCTACCGGACTACGCCATAGGGGCAGATGTATTATTTTGAAATTTTGAGGCAACTATGACCATGACTCGCAGACTCACGCGAAATGTGACAATTCGCATGGTCTAGTCGGATCGCCTGAAAGCAGCTCGTAAGGAATCGCTAGCGCAGGATAAAATTTCCCAAACCTTCAGTCTTTCTTGGGCATCCTTTTGTTCCTTAATGTGCAGTACTGCCTGAACCTCTGGCCTGATTGAAAGATCGAAAGAGAAACGCCTGTGGCATAGTGGTAGTGTCCTTATCTCGCGAATCCTTATCAGCGGGGTAAAAGATTTCTTCTTGCTGCTGCCGTCGGAGGCCAGGAACAAAATCGGGGATGATGGGACATTGCTGCTCTCTTGACCACCACGCAGGCCCTACCTGACAAGGATGAGCGCCTTCACACGCTTTCGCGACAAGCTGAGGGTCGAGGGCTCTGCGGCAGACGGCGCATCGCACGCGGCCGCCTTCCTCACGAACCGTGACCTGAATCCAGTTGAGCCGAGTCGAAGGACATGGACAGCAAAGTCGTTTGCCTTCTTTTGGATCAGCGATGGTGTCAATCTGTCGACGGCAGTCATTGTTAGCTCTTATGTCCTCGATGGCCTGGCCTGGTGGCAGGTCTGGCTCGCTGTGTGGGTGGGTTACATCCTTACTACATTTGTCGTCATCTGCTCCGGTCGCATCGGTGCCGTCTACCACATCGGCTTTCCAGTCGTGATGCGAGCAAGCTTTGGTATTGTGAGTTTGTCGCACACATCCCCTCTCGTTGCCCTTATTCATCTCGTCTTGGCCCTACGCAGTGGGGCAGCATCTGGCCAATTATCAATCGTGTGGCAACAGCGACACTCTGGACCTCGTACCAGTCTTACCTCGGCGGAAAGTGTATCGAGCTCCTCCTTCGCAGTCTCGCTCCGCAGTTCAATAACCTGCCCAACCACCTGCCAGCGTCTTCGGGAACGACGACCAAAGACTTCCTCTGCTTCTTCCTCTTCTGGCTCGCCATGATCCCTGCCGCTGCCACAAGGCCAGAGAACATTCGCCACCTCTTCACCGTGAAGGCGATCATCGTGCCTGCAGCTTACGTCGCATTCTTCGCCTGGTCGATTCACGATGCAAACGGGCTGGGTCCCATCGTCCATCAGCCGGCTACGCTCCATGGCTCAGTTCTCGGCTGGACTTGGGTTTCGGCCGTGATGGGCCAGCTGTCCAACTTTGTCACCTTGATGCTCAACATGCCTGGTGAGCTCTATTTCACGCTTATCTTCGTCGAGCCCTTCTCACCGTTAGATGCTATCTCTAGACTTTTCCCGCCTCGCTCGCCACCCAAGAGACACATTTTGGTCCCAACTCCTCGCGATCCCACTCACTTTCGCCATCACGTCCTTCATCGGCCTCGTCATTGCCTCTTCCTCGACCGTCATCTTTGGGAAAGCGGTCCTGAATCCACTCGACCTCCTGTCGTTACGCCTGGATCGCGCGCCGTACGATGCAGGCACACGCGCCGGCGTTTTTTTCATCTCGACGTCGTTTGCCCTCGGCCAGATCGGCACCAACATTGCTGCAAACGTCCTCAGCGCAGGGTCTGACTTGACAGCCCTGCTCCCGCGCTATATGACCATCCGGCGAGGCGGTGAGTATACGTCCCACACATCTTCGTCCTTTGGCATTCTTTGCTCATATTCTGTACCACATAGGCCTCTTGAGCGTCGCAATTGCCCTGTGCATCTGTCCCTGGAAGTTTGCAGGCGAGAACTCGAGGTGGGTTGCCCTGGGTATAAGGTATCATTGGACGAGCTGCTGACCGACCCCGGACACGATCAGCTTCTCGACGTACCTGTCTGCCTACAGCGTCCTTCTCGCGCCGTTCATCGGTGTTCAGCTCTGCGACTACTACATCATCCGCCGTGGCTTCTTCAGTGTCCCCTCGCTCTACACGCTTTCTTCCGACGGAGACTATCGATATTGGAAGGGCGTGCACTGGCGGGCCTACGCCGCCTATTTGGGAGGCCTCGCCATCAATATCACCGGCTTCGCAGGTGCCGTCGGCGCAAACGTCAGCACCGCCGCGCAGAGAATCTACACGCTCGCTCCGCTGACGGGCTCCATTGTCGCTGCGCTCGTCTACTTCGCCTGCTGCTACATCCGACCGCGGCCAGTGGGCTTCGTCGATGTGGGCAACAAGGTGTGGCGCGAGCCAAAGGAAGGATACGAGGCGCCAGACTGGAGCAGGCCGACGGCTGGCGAGACATCGGCTGGTGCGTCACAAGACGGCCAGCTCAAGTCGTCATCGGGAGAAGGAGACGACTTCGAAAAGACAACGACGGGCCAGGACAAGATGTCGGTAGAGGCCGTAGCGTATTGATTCGAGGACCTAGCTCTCTTTTACTACTTCACCACTGTATCATTCCATCTACGACGAGATCGCATCTCAGTCGACAATGTAAATATCATTATAGAGAAAGATAAGGAGAGCCGTACATGTTTCAGTCCCGCACAAGCAGAGAAGAAGGAGCAAAATTCGGCCTGCATCATCAATACGGACTAGAAGCTCTTCGCCTTGCCATCGGGTCCAAGGTACTGTTTGTGGCAAAGTCAGATCGAGCAAGCGAACAGTGATCACGCCCAGATCTCACCTTCGAGTAGGTGTCGAGGAAGGCCTTTTTGGCGTCCTTTTCGATAACATCACCATGGCAGGGGATGATCCTCTCAAAGTCCCACGCGGCCACGGCCTCTGCGTCCTTTGCAAACTGGGTCCTGCGCTCCTGCGTCGAGCCGCCATTTGGCAGGTTGGGGACGGCTTGAGCTCCGCCAGCCATCCAGAGGAAGTTGGCGTGGAGCGCTGTGCCAGGTGCCAGCATGGGCGACAACATGCCGACAAAGGGGACCCATGAGGACGGCTTGCCGCCGGGCGTATTCTTGTACTGGGTTGCACGGGGGCCGCTCAGTCTACACTGACAATTGCGGCTCAGCGCTGCATTCTCCACTCACCTGCTCCTTGGCGGGCAAATTCATGAGCAAGTCGGCCTCGATGAGTGTCTGTAGGCAAATAAGTCAGGTTAAGCAAGTCCGCGGAGAGAGAGACCGCTTGCAGAGCTGACCTTGCTGTCCTTGTGGAAAAAGGCGACGTCTCGGTTCTTAAACGTCGAAAAGTAGCGAGCCTCAATCTGTGTGTTGTCCTGTTAGATAGCGAAGCAGGAGCTCTGACATCTTTCTCCAGCTTACCTCCTCCTCATAGCCGTACTTTGTTCCTTCGGGGTCCTTGCCGTAGGCTTCGCCTTCGGAGTCAGCATCACGCCACTTTAGACGGGGTGCCCTTCTTGACTCACCTCCGTCCCACTTGACATCGGTCCTCTTCTCCGGAAGACCCTCGACGCCGATCACCTTGGCCTCTGGGTATGCCTTGGCGTAGTCGGACACGTAGAGGTGGTGGACCTGATCGGCTGCGACGATGTACTGGTGGATGTCGTGTGCCACTCCGTTCAGCATTACTTATGACTTTCTCGGACTCAAATGCATTCAATCTTCTTCTCACCCTGGTCGAGCGACGATTCATTCCCGTCAGCATGTGTCGCCTGCATAAGGAGGAAGCCAGCTACTCACTTGACAGATCCCATCTCCTCGAGCTTCTTGCGAGTATCGTCGTCCAGGGGCGTGCTGGCCAGGAGCCACACGCCGCCCTTGCCGTCGGCGCCACGGAGCTTGACGGCCGTGCTACGGCCTCCGATGGGCACCACTCCGCCCCTGGCAAAGGGCCGGCTGAAGGTGGCGATGGAGTCGGTGACGCTGCGGACCACTGTTGAGTTCGACATGGCTGACGATGACGGTTTGCGGGAGTCAGGATTTGCAAGCGGATGGTGATTGCAACCTTTCGTTCAAATTGTGGAGGGTCGAGAAAAAAAGGGAAAAAATAAAAAGGAAGAAGACGACGGCATTCACATAATCCGATAACCCGAAAAAGAGCAAAGAGCAGCACATCATCATTTGACGTTCTCGTATGATAGAAACAGACATCAAAAGCCGTACTTTGCCTTGGCCTCGCCGCGCGCCGACTTGCCGCGGCTCCATCTCTCTTCGAGCCGCTCCCGGTTTTCCTCTGCCTGGACGAGGAGGCTGCTGAGCTGGCCCCTCTTCTGGGCCCGATAGTTGGTCAGTCGATCTCGCCTCTTTGCCTCGTCGTCTTGCGCAGCGCCCTGCTGCTGCTGCTGCTCTCCCTGTCCCGCAGTGGCAGCAGCCGCGGCATATCTGGCATCAGAGCCTGGCAGCGCTGCAGACGTGGTCGCAGGCCGATTCTGCCACGCCTCTCTGGCCAAAGAGGCGGCATCTACGCTGTGGAGCGCCTCGGTATCGACGCCTGCAGGCACGTCTGTCATGTCGACGCCGTTGCCCTGATTGCCCTGAGAGGCTGCCCAGGCAGCATACGCGGCGTGGGCTTCAGGCGTCACGGGCACCCAGGTACCGTCTGGATCTTGCTGCCATCCTCTGTAGCGATCCTCGTCTCCCTCATCGGTTTCCACGGGCTCAGCTATCTTTTCTTGCAGCTGAGGAGCGGCCGAGACGGTAAAGCTTGACGTAGAAGCCTTCTTCCGACTTGCCCCTGGCTCTTTGGCTGGAAATTAGTGAGGTTTGAAGCGATCAACAGCCGGACTCGACCATGCGCGATTTGGTCAGATACATACCAAAGGAAAAGAAGTCTGTGGTCTCGCCCGACCCTTGCCGGTCCCTGACAGCTTCCTGAGCAGACTCGCTGGCGGTCCCCTTCCCTTGTGATGACTTCAACGAAGGCGCTGGGAGCTTGTCCTTGCTCGAAGTTGGTGATGGTGAAGGTGCTGGTGATGGTCTTTTTGCTTTGGTCGCAGCACTAGGGGCGAGACCGAGCATCGCTCTGAAGTCGTTGTTGCCCTTTGCTTTCTTATTTGGTTGCTCATCTTCTTGCGCACCCACTCCGTCAGCGATGTCTGCGGCTGCTGATTCAGCCGCCGCTTTGGCCTTCACGTCTGGTTTCGCGGGCTTTTGCGACGGCGCGGGCAGCAGGCCAAAGAGGCCGTGGGAGCTCGACGACGAGGCCTTGTCCATGGTCGGCCGTTTCACTTGCGGCGTTGCTTCCCTTCCTTTTTCCTCGTCCAATGCATCAATCTTGATCTGCAATCTCTGGTCCGCCTTTCGTTTCGCAGCAGGCCTGGCTGTGTTGGTGTTGGATGGAGGGGGCAGCTTGAGACCAAAAGTGCCCGACGAAGACGTGGCTGGCCCCGAGGAGCGCGGCGCAGCGATGCTCGACGACGAAGGCCCAGCATCATTCTCGCTGTGGTCCGAGTCCGAGTCGTAACCAGAGACGAGGGCAGCTGGCGATGGCATGGCTTCTCAAGCGAACACGATGTGCCTGTCCTCCTTCGCCCTGAGTCGTGGTGAGGAAGAGAGGGGTTTTCAAAAAACTAAAAAGACAAATTTGGAGATGGGCCGACGGTTCTCTCCACATTCTCCTCTTCAGAAGAAGAGACATGACAAGCGCCGGCGCCGATGATGCTGGGGGCTCACATCGGCCAAGGCACTTGGCTCTGCACATCCCCAATTCGCATCCCCGCAGCCCAGTGCCGACCCCGTCGAGCGCTTCCCCTGCCTTGACGCCTCGGTTGAGTGACGCCGGCCTCCGATCCAACGTTTCAATCGTCGACGGTACCGGCCAGCAGCAGAGTGCAGCTCGTCAGCCGCACCCGTTGCCCAATGCACAGGTAGAGAGGCCCAACCGGCCTCCGCACCGCACCTGCGCCGCCGCCATCACCGCTGCCCTTTCGTCCTTTGTCGCCTATTTCCAAGTGCGCATCAGCTCTGGCGAAAGCTCGCGAGACTTTCTCGCCAGGGAGCGCACCTTTTTCAGCTGGCTCCGCCTCTCGACGCTGCTCGGCATCGCGTCCATTGCCCTCTACCTGCGTCTGCGCCTCAAGACGAGCGACTCGCCCAATGGCGACGACGGCGTGCCGTCCTCTGCCCTTGTGCCCGCAGCAGTCTTGGGTGCGCACCAGCATGCCCTCGAGGCCCTCTGGACGCGCGCGCTCAGACGGCAAGCCGCGCGACGTCGGCTGCTCCAACGATCGACTTCTCCGCCCTGGACCTCGTCCGTCGGCGTGCCCGCGCAGCTTGTCCTGCAGCATCCCGTGAGCTCCAATTCCGACAGCGACGGTCGGACGCTCGACGAGAATCCGCTCGTGGGAAAAGTGGCTGGGTCCATCTTCTTTGCCCTGGCCATCCTTACGCTCCTCGTCGGCTGGCTCGACTACATGCACGCCGAGCGCGCCCTCGAGCGCGCAGACGAAGACGTCGGCAACCTCGATGGTCCCGCTGCCTTGACTGATACCCAACTCGAGCCGGAACGTCAGCGCAGAGGGGGAGGAGGGAATTCGACGGCGTGGCACAATGCAAAGTTTGCCAAAGAGGCCCACAGCGGCAGGTGAGTCCTTGTTTTTCCCACCACGGACTAATACAAAAGGCAGCTGACATGATGGCCAACAATAGAGTCGTGCACGCCGTCTCGATTCTCATCGCCCTCGTCGTCGCGCTGGGCGCGCTGCTGATGCTCGTTTCAGGCAGCCACGCTCACAAGTGAATCAATCTGACTACTGAAACATCATGTATGTACATTGCAATACGATAGGGCAGGACTACTACGCTTCCTTCATCTCTTCATCACCATCCTCTTCTCCTTCTTCCTCTTCTTCGTCATCTTCCTCCTCGTCGCTGTCCTCGTCGCTGTCCTCGCCTTCGGCCACGTCGAGGGCAGGGAGCGCCAGTTCTCGATCTGCGCCGAGGTAGCCATCGGCCATGAGGAAGAGCTTCAGACGCTCGTGGCGTCCCTTGGGCAGCGTAAAGTCGAGCTTGACGGCGAGCTTCTTCCTCGTGAGCGTGATTCGCTTGATGCCCAGCAGGTTGCGTGTGCCCGGGTCACCGACGATGAGCCACCAGTTGCAGAGCTTCTTGTTAGGGTAGAAGGGCGCAACCACCGTTGGGTCCACCTCGTCGCCGCCGTCATCTGCTTCGTCGTCTTCGTCTTCGTCTTCGTCGTCGTCGTCCTGGCGCAGCTCCACCTGGAGTGTGATGGGCGAGCCAGACACGAGCGACTCGGCCTCCTGGACCTCGAACGTGACGTCGACGTAGGGATACGAGTTGGTGAATCGGGCCACGTCGGCCACTTGGCGCTTGTCCATCTGCAGCAGCTTGTCCCGCCCGGCGTCGTCCATGTCCGGCAGCGCATCCGACAGCGCATAGACGCTGTCTTCGATGCCCAGGGCATGGCATCGCGCGATGACGTCTTGCGTAAAGTGGGGCACCTGGCGCAGCGGCGAGTCGCGATCCCAGACGGCTTGGACGCACATCTGACTCAGCTCCATGGCCACGATTGCGTTCAGGAACGCATTGGAGCTCATCACGTCGACACAGGCCGAGAGCAGGTTGAGGACCTTTTGCAGCACCCCTCGCTGGTCCGCTGCCAGATCGGTGGGGAGCGTCATGCGCGCAAAGTGAGCCTGAAGGAGCACAAACACCTTGTGGTAGGGGCTGTTGAAGTTGACCTTGTCGAGCTTGTGGGGGACGCGATCGTAGATGCGTCGCAGCACGACGTCCTCGTGCTGCCGGATCGGCACATCCTCGAATTCGGCGGCTGACGAAACGATCTCGAGCAGGCCGCGGAGCTTGGTCCGCTCCTTGAGCGACATGTTGAACACATCGACGGTGACGTACGAGACATTGTAGAAGCTGGCAATCATGCCCAGATTCAGGGGTGCGACGTCCATCTCGTCTTCGATCGCGATGCACTTTGCACTTTCGAGGTCGGCCAGCGTGGTCTCGACGAGATCCGAGAGGAAGTCGCCAATGTGTTGCATCGTCGTGCCCTGGCAATTGTATGCTTGTGGGTTCTGCTGCAGCCTGCGATACATGAGCGTCCATGTGAGAATGTCGACGGCGCTTTGCTTGTCGTCGATCGTCCTCGCCACTATCTCGGCGTTGAAAAAGTCGTGCGCAAAGGCGTGCAGCCGGCTCTCGATCGGCAGGCCCTCGCCCAAGAACTTCTTAAAGTAGTCCTTGCGAGTCTGCTGACACAGGAGCACGCAGCGGGCCCTATTGTCCCCATCATCGTCGCCGTCATCGGCGTCTCCGGCGGGAACGAGGGCTCGCCCCATCATCTGTAGCACATCGGTCAAGGGGTAGTCGACATAGCGGTGCTCCTTGCCGTCGTAGGATTGCACGCTCATGATGAGCACCAGGTGCGCTTGCAGCGGCATGCTCCACGCTGTCTCCTTGGAGGCAATGACGACCTGGATCGCGCCCGCCTGGAAGAGACGCTCGACGATGCGCTTGTCGCTGCGCGACTGGCCTTCGTGGTAGTAGCCGATGCCGTACTGGAGCACTTCGGCGAGCTCACTGTCCTGAATACGATCGAGATGCGGCTTGAGCTCAGCGGCCTCGATGTTGCAGAAGCGCGACTGGGAGGATAGTTCCTCTTCGTCGTCGCGGTTGCCGTCTGCAACGACATAAGCCAAGAGGTCGTTGGCCGTGAGAATGGCCTGCCGTCTCGAGGGCACGAATGCAAGGACGGGGGCGCCAGCTGGAGCCTGTTCGACAATGGCCAGGTATGCAGGCTTGGCCATGGCGACCATGAGCGAGGGGAAATGGGGGATGTTGAAGCTCTGCAGGTGCACCTCGAGCGGCACAGGTCGTGCGCTGGGTGAGAAGTTGAAGACGTTTGCGCTGGACACTCCGAGCCAGTCACCCAAGTCACGAGCATTGCCGAGAGGCACGGACAGAGCGACGAAACGGGTGGCGTTGCCTGTCTGGGCAGCCACAAACCTCGCTCGCGACAGAACTACCTCATAAGTTGGTCCCACCTTCCAGTCGCCAAGCATTTGCACCTCGTCAGCAATGTACAGACTGACCGACTGCACGTTCTTCCGTTGCCGCCATCGCCTCGACAGGACGTCCCAGTGCTCGGGCGTGGCAACAATCACGTCGGCCAGCTCGAGAAGTCGCAGGTCTGCGCTCGTCTCACCGGTGAGAGCCGCGATTTCGACGTTTCGAGAGGCGAAGCGCTGCTTCCACTCCGTCACTCGCGGAGCGACCATGACTTCGTACGGGACCAGGCACACAGCCCTGCTCTTGCCTTGACCCTTGTTGTTCCACAGACGAAGAAGAGCAAGCTCAGCACAGAGCGTCTTGCCACTCCCCGTAGGCGCACCAACAAAGACACCATCGTCAGTCCCGTACAGGGCGTGGAAGGTCTGCGTCTGGATCTTGTTGAGCTGCGTGAGCTTGCCCTCGTATGAGTCTCCCAGTGCTGATGCCGGTTGCGGCTGCAGGTCGAGCAGGGGCGTATGAGGCGGGAACTTCTCGGGCAGAATAAGATTCTTGAAGGAGATGGGCAGCCGCACTTCAGACTGAAGCCATCGATCGCTGACGACGCTGATAAAGTAGTTGGGCGGCACCGGGTCGGTCATGGCGACGGTGAAGGTAATTGTATGCTCTTCTTCAGCATACCGCTTGAAGAGAACAAAGGTGTCGTGGAACAGGATGACCTCGCCGTCCACGTCCTCGACGAGGATGTGGAACGCCTGTGCGCCTCCATGGATACGTTCGTCCCACTGGAAGTCGGGCGTGATCGTGAGCTGGACGTGCAGGAGCGAGCGTGTGACGGGCTGGAAGAAGGCCTGGAGCTCCAGACGAGGGAACTGGTTGACAAGTCGATGGACAAGTCGTCCGGCCTTTGGCAAGCCGATAAGTTCGCCAATCTCATTTGGCTCCAGATCTCGCAGTCTGGCCCAGGGGTACTCTTTTCGCTCCAATCTTCGAACCAGGTCGGCAGGAACGCCCTTGAACTGTCGGAGAGGGGTCATCGATCTCCACTGTCGGCTATCAACCATCTTGCAGAGGTCCAGAGCGACATGACTGAGCCTTGCGTAGCCTCGCTTGACGCAAATCTCGAAGAGAGCCCTCAGAATGCGCCCTGCCGATTGCGTCACGTAGACCATGTCGGCAGCCAAGACGTAACCCTCAAGCTTCAGCTGCGAGATCCAAGTCTGGAGAAGAACATTGACCTTTGCCGCCGCATCATCGAGCGTCTCTTTGACTGGCACAGGAACCCGCTCGAGCAGCTTGCCCACTTCGAGCTTCTCGTCCTGTCGCACAACCTGGTGCTTGAATTCGTCGGAGAGGGCAAAGATGCGCAGCATCTCAATGAGGCCCAGGTGTGGGCGAAGGTGCTGGTTGTAGGTCGCCATGCTCGAATGAGTGATGTAGTAGTGCGAAGCGATCCGCCCGAGCTCGTTTGTCGTAAATTGTCCAGTCTTGCGGTCGTAGCGGACAAGGCCGCACTTTTCGAGCAGGGCAGCAGCGGAGTGCACAATGTCAGCGCGCTTCTGCTCCAGGAATGCGTCGTCCTCAGCGTAGTCGGCCGTGACGCTGTACAAGGAAGGAGAGCGAAGCATGCGGACGTAGAGGTACGTGTAGCCCAGCCATGCAACCGCCTCGTCTCGGTTGCGAATCGTTCCCAGGACGATCTCAGCATTGAGATTGTCGGCGAGCTTGGACACGAGCTGCGACTCGATGGGCAATTGCTGATTGAGCAGGCTGAGGTAATACTGCAGCTCGCCGTGGTTGGTGATGATGATACCTTCGCCAAACGTATCGTACTGCGGCCGTCCAGCGCGTCCAAGCATCTGAAGCATGTCTTGGGGTGAGAGCTCGCACCATCGGCCTTTCTCAGGGTTGTAGATCTGCGTGCCCTTGACGATGACCGTGTGTGCCGGCAAATTAACTCCCCAGGCCTGCCATCAAATGACCATCAGTACAAGGACAGAAGCGAATATCATGACAGACCAGCAGCACTCACCAAAGTTGCTGTTGAGACGAGAACCTGGAGGTGGCCATCTCGGAAGAGGTCTTCGACGAGCTGACGGTCGGGTCGCGACATGCCGGCGTGGTGGATGCCGAATCCGTACGGAAGCACGTCTCGCAGATTGGGATCCTTGACGTTTTCCAGCTCTGTCTGCAATACCTCGCGGCTGGCCGAGCTCTGGGGCAGGAAGCTTGAGAGTGTGTCATTCTCCATAGCTCGGTCGCGAATGAACTTTGCCGTCTTGGCCGTCTCTTTTCGCGAGTGCGTAAAGATGAGCACCTGGTTCTTGCCGGCCTGGTCCAGCGTCTTTTCGTAGGTGACTTCGTTCATGACCTGGAACCGCTTGATGGCCTTCTTCTCTGTGATACCCACGTACTCTTGCTTGAGCGGGCAGGGTCGATAGGACGCCTCAAAGTAGAAGAGGCCCTTTTTGGGGTTGACGCGCAGGAAGGTAGCCACG
This sequence comes from Acaromyces ingoldii, assembly GCF_003144295.1. Taxonomy (NCBI): domain Eukaryota; kingdom Fungi; phylum Basidiomycota; class Exobasidiomycetes; order Exobasidiales; family Cryptobasidiaceae; genus Acaromyces; species Acaromyces ingoldii. The sequence goes on along the minus strand of NW_020290251.1, from coordinate 224,428 downwards.
TCCTTGTAGTTGGGAAGCGTCGCGCTCAGACCGACGATACGGACGGGCTCGTTGAGCTGCTCCATGCGACGAATAGTGCGGGCAATGATGCTCTCCAGCACTGGCCCTCGGTCATCGTGCAGCAAGTGGATCTCGTCGACGATCATGAGGCGGACGAGGTTGGTGTAGGATGTGTCGGAGCTCTTTCTGCTGATGACATCCCACTTTTCTGGCGTCGTGACGATGATCTGCGTTTCGGCAATCTGCGCCTTTGTCAGCTGGCTGTCGCCCGTCAGCTCGTTGCACACGATGCCAAAGGGCGCCAGTCGATCCCGAAAGTTGGCGGCCTGCTCGGCGACGAGGGCCTTCATGGGAGCAACGTAGACGATTTTGAAGCTGTTGAGGTCCAATTGGCCCGTCTTCTCGTCGCGGTGCTTGCCAATCTCGTGAAGGATGGTGAGCATGGCCACGTTGGTCTTGCCTGCACCTGTAGGCGCGCACAACAGCATGGGGTCGTCTTCGCCAAATGCCACGGGGTAGCAGCGCGACTGGACCGGGTTCAGCGAAGTAGCTCCAGGGAAAGCGGCCTGGGCCCAAACGGGCAAGCTGGCGATGGGGACAATCTCCTCGTCGGGAACCGTCTTCTTGACGGGTGCTGGGACGTGGATCTCTTCATAGCCCTTCTTTGATCGCTTAAAGCTGCCCTCGGGAAGTCGGACCTTTGCATTGGAGTTGAGGTGCCCTCCCTGACTAAAGGCCATCGCTTCCAGGTCAACGCCCTTGCGAGGAGCCACCGTGGTGCCCGGCGCGAGCGTCGCTTTCGTGGTAATCTTTCGCGCGCGCGCTTTTGCCTCGTCGTCCAGGTCCATGGGCACCATGCCGCCTCGGGCCGCAGCTGATGTCGAAGGACCATCGCCACCACCACCACGCAGCTCGCGGAGGATCCAGCCGAGGCCCCTTTCTCGCATCGCTACCTCGATGTTGACCTTTTCCTCCTCGTCGGCCCTCGCAAGCTTGGTGCACCATACGACCAGGTCGCGGTGCTTAATCAGCACCTCGACAGCCTCGAACTTGTCATAGTCAAAGAGCTCCATGAGCCCGTTTTCGCAATCGCGCACGTTGCTCTCCGAAGACAACAGGTCCATGGCCGCATTTGCCTTTTCTGTGGCTTCGTGGGCGTCGGGGTAGTGCTTGGAAACGAGTCTCTGCAGCCAGAAAGCGTCAATGTCATGGGCAGAGACGAGACCCTCCTGCCCCTTTTTCCGCTTGCTGGATGATCCAGAAGCTGAATCGCCAATCCTGACTGCGTCGGTGCCGGCAGCACTCTCGTCCACACCAGCAGCACCATCGGGCCCCTCTCTGGCATCATCTTCATCGCCTGCCTCGTCATCGTCATCGTCTGACTCTTCACGGACTACGTAGGTCTCCTCTTCATCGTCGCTCCCGTCCTCATCGTTGTCAAACATGACGGCCACGCCCGTGTCCTCATCGATGGCACCAATGCCTCTGTCCGCGTCTGGATCGCCACCCTGGGCACCCGCATCCTCTTCGTAGTCGGTCAGCTTCTTCGACAGGTTGACGAGCTGACCAAAGGCTTCTTCCGACAAGTTGCCCACGACTTCCTCGCACTCCTTCTTCTTGTCAAAGTCCTTGAGCTCGTCGTCCTTGAGAACCTCGATGACAGAGTCGGCAGCTGAGCAGATAATCTCGCCACTTTGATCGCCCAGGGCCTGCACGATGATGTTGAGAATCAGCTCGTACATCTCCCGTGTCTCAGCCGTCCGGGGTGTGTAGTTGAGCCCCTCGAGGTCGGCGGTGGCTGCGAGAATATCTGCGTACTGCCGTCCATTCGACGCAGTTGTTGCCGCGGCGGGCGCCGCCTTTTTCTTGATGCGATGCCATTCGTCAGCTTCAGCTTTCTTCTTCTTCTTGTCCAGATCCTTGATCTGCTCCCTGCCTGCCCGCGATCCCATCTGCTTGACATCTATTCTGCCGGCCAGCGACTCGCCCTCGCCCGTGGGCTCATTTTCGTTTCGCTGGACGAAGCGTCGGTCGGTTTGGGTGACGAGCGACGAGATGGCCGAGTACTGGTACCCGGACAGGTCCGGCTTCTTGGGCGGCATCGTGTGCAGGCCCCTCTTCCGTCCGTGCGTCGCTGTGCTGGTTCGATTCGCTTCCAATCGGGCCAAGCCAACAGCAGCAGCAGCAGCAGCAACGTCGAGTGCCGATGTGTGGTAATGGGCGAGAGAAGAAGGAAGAAAGCGACGACGCAGCGTCGTCGGTGCGTAGCTGGATGCATTTTCGAGATTTTTTCTTGCCTTTTCGCGCGTGGCAAATTTTCGAGGCGCGCTCACCACCATCACCACCTTCGTCGATCGACGTCGAGAGCGAGGAAGGCGTCCCTAGGAAGCCATGGCCTTTGGGCCTCCGACAGAAGCAGGTGGTGCAAGCGGCGGTCTCGCAGGCGGCGAAGGGACCCGGCGGGGCATCCCACCAGGCACATACGTTAGCCATGACGGCGCCGACCACGGCCACGCTTCGCCGTCTTATCCTGAACGGCAGCAGCAGCAGCAGCAGCAGCATGGCGTCGCATTCGACATCCGAAGCGATCCACGAGAACCAGAATCAAGCGATCGCCTGCCATCAATGACGTCCAGCGACGCGAAGAGCTCTGATAGGATGGATGGCATCTACAGCCAAGAGGATAACGCGGCTGGACCAGACTTTGGGACAGGCAACGAAGAAGTCGGAGCCGCGGCAGCAGGAGAGGGCGAAGAGGACGATGGTGGCATCATCAGGTGCGTGTAACATTCTCTGATACTTCTCTCCCTCGCGCGCGCCATACTCGACGGGCTGACTGGAAGCTGACTTTTCCTATAGGTGCATCTGTGAATGCGACGACGACGATGGCTTCACCATTCAATGCGATCGCTGCCTCGTGTGGCAGCACTGCGCCTGCTTTGGCATGTCGCAGGCCAGTGTTCCAGAGGAGTACCATTGCGAGCAATGCGAGCCTCGGCCTGTCGACGTCGGTTTTGCCAAGGCGCACCAGCAGCGGAGGAGAGAGGCAGAGATGCGCAAGGTAGCAGCTGAACGCTCCCTTCGTCGCCAGAGCCTGTCGTCCGCGTCGGTAGGCGCAAGTGTCGAGTTCCGCGAGCCGCCCTATCCTGAAGCCTCAGATGTCCACCTGGCCCACAGCAACTCGATTTCAGAGCAAGGGAGATGGATGGAGGGAGACGACCCGACGGGCTCAGCTCATGGTCTGGAGGGAGCTCTGGCAGCAGCAGGCCAGAGCAACGGCAGTCTCTCGCGCGCGAGGAAGCCCTCGCAACAGCTCGATCTCTCCAACACATCTTTCTCGGATCAGGCGGACGCAGGCCCACTGAGTGCGCAGGCGGCATCCAAGTCGCACAAACGCAAAGGTGGCTCCATCTCTTCCTCTGCCAGGACGGCAGCCTCAACACCAGCGCGAAAGACACCCTTTGCAAACACAGCGGCCAACATTGCCGATCGCTTCGATGATGGCGAAGGTCTGGACCGCCTTGAGGCGTGGCATATTGAGTACACGCCGGCAGCGAAGAATGTGGTCGCCGAGGCACAAGTCCTGTCAGCCCTCGCTTCGGCCATGATCGACTATGAGCACGGAGGGTCACCTATCAAGGCTCACCGAGGTTCTGGAAACAGACTCGTCGTACCTGTGGTGGGCAAGAAGTTCAAGCTCGCCCATCAGCCGGCCTCGTTGCTGGAGGGCGAAAGGGAGAGAGACAAGTTTGACAGCCCGAACGAGGATGCAGAAGGTGCAGCGGCGACGGGCAGTGGCGATGATCGTGGCGCATCTGCTACGCCTCTGCCCGATTCGGTTACAGCCTATGGCATGGGAATCTCGGCTGTGGGCAAGGAATGCGTTCCCGTTGAGATGGTCGGTCTCGAGGAGGGCCTGTTCCAGGCAACGCAGCGGACATACGTCAAGCAGATCTCCGAGCAGGCATCGTCGGGCATCTTCAACTCAATCTTGACCATCGCGCCACTGCCCAGCGAGCCGCAGAGGCCGTGGTCCGCCTCCAAGATGTTCTCCAGGCCCGTCATGCACGGCCTCTTTGCTGATGCCAGCATCCCAGCCGGCTGCTTCATTGCCGAATACCGCGGTGAGCTCCTCACCGCGGATCGCTATCGACGCGAGCCTCTCAACCAGTACGCAGCCGTGGGGGCCACCAAGCCCCATGTCCACCTCTTTCCCCCGCCCTTGAATCTGGCCATTGACGCTCGACGCTTCGGTACCGAGGCCAGATTCGCACGATCCAGCTGCCATCCCAATGCGGTTCTGCGGCCCATTTTGCTCCGGCGTACGCCAGACTCGGAACCTGAGCTCCTCTTTGGTATCTTTGCCATTGCAGACATTCCGCGAACCCACGAAATCACTCTCGGCTGGGAGTGGGACGACGCTCATATAGTGCACCTGCTCCCCCAATTGGTCAAGAATCCAGCGCTGGGTCTTCTGGATGCCAGCTACAACGGCCACAATCATAGGGAGACAGGAGGTCGCGGTGGCAGGCCTCAGTCGTTCTCGTCCAACACTCGGGTGGCCGAGCGTGAGAGAAGGGACGCAGCTCTGGCCCTCCTTGCTGAGCGAGGCGACTTTCCCTACGCATGCACCGTCTTTAGTGAGAAGATGAATGCCGTCTTGGCTGTGCTTCTCGGTTCGAGCTTGTGCGCATGCATTGGGTCCGCCGCCGCGCCAGCCGGCCAAGGCGGAGGAGCGAGTTCGCACAATGCCAAGCGGCAGGACTGCGCCATTGCCCAGATGCTCCGCCTGGCGCAGGGCATGGCGCTCCTCAACGTCGTGATGCCCGGCACCAAGTCACACCGCAAGATCCGCCAGCCCGACTTCTCGCCACTTGTCGGCGCCAAACGATGGTGGAGGCCCCTCGCCATGCCGCCGACGCCACCCAGCCCGAATGAGGACAAGAATTATGAGAGCTTGGGGGTCCCCTTCAAGCGCCTGCTGGGTGCAAAGGTCGGTCTGGTGTCTGAGAGCGACTTCGTCCGAGCACTCGAAGAAAGACGGCGCGGGGCCCACGACGAGGCTGACGATGCCGTGGACGAAGACGGGGAGGACGAGGATGAGGAAGGCGATGAGGAAAGCATGGTCGAAGGAGGGTCGGCTGATGAGCAGAGGGTCGACGATGACGTTGAGATGGACTCACAAGCGTCTTCTGCCACCGAGCCGCTGTCGGATGGAAGCCAAGACGAGGGCGACGACGATGCCGTTGTTGCGATGGACGTCGATCTTACCAAAGTGATGGGCGCCTCGGGCAAGCTTGGCTTCGAAGACCATGACTCTCACACCTTGCTTCCCTTGAAGAAGCGCGTGTCGGGGACCAGACTCAAGGCCACATATTCGGGCGGCGAGGAGTCGGATGCGGATGCAGACGCCGACGCTGATCCCTCGGGCCGAGCCAAAGGAGCTCGGAGCGAGAAGAAGCGCAAGCAGCAGCAGCTCAGGAAGCAGTCACAAATGCCACAGCGAAAGGGCGCTTCAAAAGCTGCGAAATCGGTCAAGGCAAAGGCCTCCAAGAGAGACAGATGGTTCAGTGATGAGGAGGAGGAAGCAGCAGCTCAAGTCAAGGACAGTCGTCGACGCCGCGACTCGAGCCGTGCTGTGCCTCCGAGTTCTCCTTTGACATCTGCACCTGAAGATGAAGAAGACGAGGAGGAAGGCGAGAGGAGCGTCGACAGAGACCAGGGTGTTTCGGACGAGGAGGACGAGGAAGACGAGGTCACCAGATCACGTAGCAAGCGCTCCAAGTCCAGAAGGACAGTGCCCGAAAGAAGGGAAAGGGACGCAGAACGCAAGCGCCGAGCCGATGACAAACGCAAGCAGGCGCTCGCCGAACTGGATGGAGACAGTGAGACATCTGGTCCCGATGACGACGACGACGAGGGCAGAGACGATCCTGGGCAGAGTGACGACTCGCAAGGTCCTCGACGAGGATCTGAGTCAGTACCTCGTCGGCAGAAGAGACGAACTTCGTCCTCTGCTGTCGACCGCCCCTCCTCGTCAAAGAAGGCCAAACGTCACCGTCAAGCTGCCTCGAGTGAGGAAAGCGATGCTGAGGGTGAGGGCTCCACCTCGAACCGTCGTGTTTCTCGTGTCTCTCCCGCCTTTGAAAGAGGTGCCAGTCCAACGCCTGCGCAACCTTGGCAAGTGTCCCAAGAGGTCCCGGCGGCCGAAGAACCGTCTCGGCCGCCGCCGCTTCCAAAGGTGGCAGAAATGCCAAAGCAAAAGCTCTCGTTGGCCGACTACAAGAAGCGCTTGGCAGAGCGCCGTACCTCGGCCAACACTGCCGGCAACAGTGGGCCTCTGACGCCTGCCACGCCATTGACGCCTTCTGTGACCACGCCTGCCTCGCCCGACAAGCCCATTTTCGATCGCACCCCTGTGTCCACGCCAACGACGAACCCGATGGGCTTCCACTTCCCGTCGTCTGCTAGCACTCCGCCAGTGCCCCCTGTTCCCCAACCTCAAGAGCCTCCCCTTCCTCAATCACGTCAGCAGCAGCAAAGCGACGCGTCCTCCTTCGTGCCGCCTCCGCCTCCTGCCCCCGTCCTTGCGGTCAATGTGCCTCGCTCCTCATCGACTAATGACACCGAGGCATCGACGCTCCCTCAAGCGTCCTCTATCGGGCAGGAAAACACACCAAGTGAAGAGCGCTCCATGTGGCCTCCGCGCCCTTCGCAATCGCAGCTCAACAGATCTTCTACTACCTCTGCCGAGCCTCCAAGCCCGCGCGCTTTTGGATTTTCTCCGGTCCGCTCCACCTCTGGCCAAGCCAGTACAGTTGGCGGTCCTGCTGTTCCTCGCAGCTTTGCATCGCGAGCCCAGTCGCCGCCCGCACCTCAAGGTTTCAATCCACCTCGAGGCCCAAAGGCACTTGTCAGCAGCAGCACCGGTGCGTTCACCTCAACGTCGGCCACTTCGCCACCGATGAATGCGGTTGCGGGCACTAGTGCGACATACCAGCCGAGCGCTCGAGCCGTGCCGCCTCCTGCACCGGCCGGTGGATCTCAAGACGTCGTTTTGAATCGACATCGTCGACCATCGAGCAGCCTTTCCGCTGGCAGCGCAACCTCTCCCCCGTTCGAAGGTGGCGCGTCTGCGGTTGCTGGCCTCACGCCAGTGCCTGCTTCGTTCTCAGAGTCTTTGACCCCTGGAGAGACGGGCGATGCCACGGCAGGTGAACGACGAGACTCTCAAGAAGCGACGCCTGGAGTGCAGCCGCCGTCCAACCTGGCAGTGCCCTCTCCACCGAAAGTGACGTCGACATTGGGATCGGGAAAGGCGGTCAACAACCTCAATGACTTTGCCAATGTGCCCAAAGGTCCAGCGAGGATGCGCGAACGGGAACGCGAGAGGGAGCGCGAGCGCGAAAGAGAACGGGAGAGAGAACGGGAGCGGGACCGTGAGAGAGATCGCGAGTTGTCCAGCGGCAGGGATAGGGAAGAGAGGGACCGAGAGCGAGAAACCGAGCGAGACAGAGAGCGGCTCAGAGAGCGGGAAAAGGAGAGGGAGAGGGACCGAGAAAGGGAGCGAGAGAGGATGCGAGAGAGGGAAGCGCTGCGCGAAAGCATACGTGAGAGAGACAGGGAAAGGGAAGCAGCGATGCAGCAACAACAACAGCAGCAGCAGCACGACCGAGGCAAAGATCGAGATTGGAGAGATCGAGCGCGGGATCGCGAAGGAAGAAGGGTCGAAGACGAAGGATTCGGTCCAGCACCACCGCCGTTTGCGCACGGCAATTTCTCAGGCATGCCGCCGATGGGCATGGGCCCCGGCCCCGGTCCTGGCCCACCCCTGCATGGAGGAGGTCCAGCGGCGCTGCAGCCTCCGCCTTTTGCGATGGGACCACCTCCGCCAGGATCAACTCCCCTCATGGGCGGGCCAGGCGGCTTCCCACCAAGGGGCAGAGGAGGTTTCGGAGGGCCAAGAGGCGGTGGCGGAGGCTGGGGTGGCCGCGCCAGGACCCGTGGAAGAGCGAGTCGAGGAATGGGCTGGCGATGATACCATCTGTACACTACACTGCTACTACTATCATTTTCCCTGCAGACAAGCTATCATCTGTTGTATCGGACGAGAGAATGTGAGAAGAAAGCCAATTTCGTCGAGCACGTGGCAGAAAGAAGTCTAAAAAGATCAGAGTAAAAGGTGCACGTTTCTCGGCTAAGGAATTCAACTTATTTCAACGCCCAGTAAAGTTCTCAACTTCTTCTCACCACCTCACCAATTCTACTACTCTCTTTGATCCCTCGAAAATGTCCAACAACTACAAGGTGGGTTTTCGTTCTAGCCTTGAGGCAAGCTGGTATGCACCCTGCTGAAGTTGCTGTGATGTCATTCAGGTCGCCGACATCTCGCTTGCCGCCTTCGGCCGCAAGGAGATTGAGATTGCCGAGGGTGAGATGCCCGGTCTCGTCGCCCTCCGGACCAAGTACGGCAACGAGAAGCCCCTCGCTGGAGCGCGTATCGCCGGATGCCTGCACATGACGATCCAGACGGCCGTCCTCATTGAGACGCTCGTTGCTCTCGGTGCCCAGGTCACCTGGTCCTCGTGCAACATCTACTCGACCCAGGACCACGCCGCTGCTGCCATTGCCGCCACTGGCGTCCCCGTCTACGCCTGGAAGGGCGAGACCGAGGAGGAGTACAACTGGTGCATCGAGCAGACGCTCAAGGCTTTCCCTGGCGGCGAGCCCCTCAACATGATCCTCGACGACGGTGGCGACCTCACCTGGCTCGTCCACCAGAAGCACCCCGAGCTGCTCGCCGGCATCAAGGGTGTCTCGGAGGAGACGACGACGGGTGTTCACCACCTCTACACGGCCATGAAGCGCGGCACGCTCAAGATGCCCGCCATCAACGTCAACGACTCGGTGACCAAGAGCAAGTTCGACAACTACTACGGCTGCCGCGAGTCGCTCGTCGACGGCATCAAGCGTGCCACCGACGTCATGCTCGGCGGCAAGATTGCCGTCGTTGCTGGCTTCGGTGACGTCGGCAAGGGCTGCGCCGAGTCGCTCCGTGGATACGGCGCCCGCGTCATTATCACCGAGGTCGACCCCATCAACGCCCTTCAGGCCGCCATGGCCGGCTACGAGGTGGACCTGATGGACGACGTGGCCCACAAGGCCAACATCTTCGTCACCACCACCGGCTGCCGCGACATTGTCACCGCTAAGCACTTCGAGGCCATGAAGGAGGACGCCATCGTGTGCAACATTGGCCACTTCGACATTGAGATTGACGTCGCCTGGCTCAACAAGAACGCCAAGGAGAAGGTCGAGGTCAAGCCCCAGGTGGACCGCTACACCATGGCCAACGGCCGCCACATCATCCTCCTCGCTGCCGGCCGTCTTGTCAACCTGGGCTGTGCTTCGGGACACCCCTCGATGATCATGTCGTTCTCCTTCTGCAACCAGACGCTGGCCCAGATTGAGCTCTGGAAGCACAACGATGGTCAGCAGAAGTACCAGACTGGCAAGGTCTACATGCTGCCCAAGTCTGCCGACGAGGAGGTCGCCCGCCTTCACCTCGACAAGGTCGCTGTCAAGCTGACGAAGCTGACCAAGGTCCAGGCCGACTACCTCGACCTCAACGCCGACGGCCCTTACAAGTCGGAGCACTACCGCTACTAAGCGTCGCTCCCGCTGCTCAAGCCCTTTCAACACTGGGCTGATTCCCGTCTAGACATCTGCATTCTCTTTCTCGTCCTGCCTTGAACACCACCAAAAAAAAAACAGTTGTGTCTCCTTTCTCTCTCGCTCTATCCATTGTATCACTAGCTTTCTCAACAAAGCCGTCAATTTGATTCAACCCAAAATCAATTCAGTCTGCGAACCCGTGTCGGCGTGAGTTTCGGTGGAGTTTGGACTTTTCCTCCTCTACCGCATCGTGGCCCGCGGAGACCGACGTCGCGTGAGGGGCGCGCACGCATGGGTGTGCAAATGAAGAAAGTCGATAGCCGAGTTCTCCATCTCTCTTTTCCTTCTTCATGGTCTTGCTCCTTCGGCGGCCTCTACTTTTCCATCTCCGACTACAAGCTGCCGCTGCGAGGCCCTCGACTGCCTCTTCTCTCTCCACCATAGCGCTTGCACGCACCTCGGTCCAGTCGGCCTTGCGCGCCAGGCTCGGCGATCAAAGCGTTATCGCCCGCCCGTTTAGCAGAAGCAGCCTTCACAACCACAACCATCATCATCACCACCAGAGCGACAAGATGGGTGCCGTCAGTCAGGGCAAGGTTGACACCACCCAGCGGGTGGCTACCCTCCGAGACTTGATGGACAAGCACGGCCTCGAAGCGTACGTCGTGCCCTCGGAGGATGCCCATGCGAGTGAATACCCCGCCGAGTCGGACCTTCGGCGAGGCTACATCAGCGGCTTTTCCGGCTCGGCCGGCTGCGCCGTCGTGGGCAAGAAGGAGGCGGCTCTTTTCACCGACGGACGATATTTCTTGCAGGCCGGCCAGCAGCTCCAGCCAGACGTCTGGAAGCTCATGAAGCAGGGCGAGGCCAACGTGCCGACCTGGCAGGAGTACCTCTCGAAGAACGTCGGACCAAAGTCAAAGATTGGCATGGACCCGACGCTGATCAGCGCAGAAGATGCGCGGTCCATCTCGGCAGACTTGGAGTCTGTCGGCTCTGAGCTTGTCGGTGTCGAGGAGAACCTCGTCGATCAGGTGTGGGGGAGCCAGCGCCCAAAACGACCCAGTGAGACAATCTTTGTCCTCGACGAAGCCATTGCAGGCAGGTCAGCCGCCGATAAGATCCAGGACGTGCGCAACGAAATCAAGGGCAAGGGCTCCCACCTCAAGGGCTACGTCGCCAACATGCTCGACGAGGTTGCCTGGCTCTTCAACCTTCGAGGCTCCGACGTGCCTTACAATCCCGTCTTTTTCGCCTACACCATCGTCCTCCTTGACAAGGTGCTCTTGTATGTCGATGCGACTGGACAGATGGACCAGAAGACGAGGGACTATGTCACATCAACGGGCGCCGAGATTCGGCCGTACGAAAACTTCTACTCCGATCTCAAAGCTATCGGTAATGAGGTGCTGGGACAAGACGACAAGGTGCTGATCGGCAAGAAGGCCTCCTTGGCCGTCCAAGAGGCCCTCGGTGGCGCATCAAAGGTCTTGATCGATCGATCGATCATTGTGGACCAGAAGAGCATCAAGAACAAGGTCGAGATCCAGGGCTTCCGTGACTCTCACATTCGAGACGGCGCAGCCTTGGCCAGCTTCTTTGCCTGGCTCGAGGAGCAGCTCGTTAGTGGCCAGAAGATCTCCGAGTCGCGAGCAGCAGATGAGCTGGAGAACTGCAGAAAGAAGCAAGACAAGTTCAGGGGCCCCAGCTTCACCACCATTTCGAGCACCGGCTCCAATGGCGCCATCATCCACTACTCGCCGAACCCGGCCGACTGTCCCGACATTGACCCCAAGCAGCTCTACCTCTGGTGAGTCACTCTTTCTCTCTTCGCAAGGAGATCTCTCAAAGCCAACCACTAACGCTGGCGATCGACAGCGACTCGGGCGCTCAGTTCACCGACGGCACGACGGATGTGACGCGGACGTGGCACTATGGAAAGCCGAAGGACGAAGAGATTCGCGCTTTCACCAGGGTACTCCAGGGTCACATTGCCATTGACCGAGCTGTGTTCCCGCAAGGAACAACGGGCTACCTGCTCGACCCTCTCGCCCGTCGACCCCTGTGGCAGGACGGTCTTGATTTCCGACATGGAACTGGACACGGCGTTGGCCACTTCCTCAACGTTCACGAGGGCCCTCAGGGCATTGGAACGCGAGCCGTCTTCAACGAGACATCGCTCAAGGAGGGCATGATCCTGTCCAACGAGCCAGGCTTCTACAAGGACGGTTCCTGGGGTATTCGGATCGAAAACCTCGTCGTGGTCAAGAAGGCGGAGACGAGGAACAACTTTGGCAACAAGGGCTACCTCGGCTTCGAGCATTTGACCCTCTGCCCTTACCAGATCAACCTGATCGACCAGAGCCTCCTCTATCAGGACGAGCGGGATTGGATCAACGCCTACCACGACGAGACGTACGAAAAGGTGGCGCCGTTGCTCGAGAAGATGGGTGACCGCAGAGGACTCGACTGGTTGAAGAGGCATTGCAGCGCGCGGGTGTAGTCAGGTCAGAGGATTCCTTTGTAAGTTTAACCGTTTCCCTTTTTCAAGAACGAGAGCATCAGCACCTGGTTTGCCCTTCGTGATCCTGGTTTGTGCGGCTGCGAGTCGTCATGGTAGTAAGGCTTTTCATCTCAGTAGAATCCTCTTTTTCCGGCCCACTCAAATAGAGTCTACTCAGCGCTTCTTCCACGCAAGAGTACGACGGGACAACTTGGGCTAGATTGATAAAATATTGTCGGGCAGCATAACTATCCACAACGGGCTTCTTGTGCCCGTCGAGGCTGAAGCGCTCGAGACATCCATCACTCCTATCACCTTTCTTGTACAATACCTTCTGAATGAATCAATTACTTCCGGTGTCTGTCACTGCGCGAAGAAGAATTTGGAGGCATGGAGGACAGCAAGCGGTCCTCAAGAACCCTCAGACGACCAGAGCAGCGGACCGACAAGAGTTTTACACATGTGAAATGCTCGATCGAATGCCGACTAAAAGTACAAGAGAAAAAATGAGAAATGGTCCATCATCGTCTAGCGCCCTTGCGATTCGCCCCAACCTTGGGCGCTCGCTGCTTGCGCTTCTCGCGCTGTAGCTCCTGCATCTTCTGCGCCTTCTCGCGGTTCTTGCCCTTGACGTTGACCTTGTCGTAGAAGTTCTCCGCCTTACGTTTGTTCGTCTTCATGCGCTCCGCCTTCTTTGGCTTCGCCGTCTCCTCTTCAACTTCTTCTTCCTCGGCCTTGCTGGCGGCTGTCGCGTCGCCAGAGCCAGGCGACGAGGCGCCCTTGAAAACGTCCTCCCACGCCAGGTCCTCCAGCTCGTCATTGTCATCGTCATCGCCATCATCGTCATCATCGTCGTCTTCGCTGTTGTCGTCTTCACTTCCTTCGGAGAACTCGGGCTCCTCTTCCACGTCGACATCGTCAGCCTTGGCGGCCGCATCGAAGTCCTCGGGTACACCACCGTCAACGTCTTCTCGGGTGAACTTGTTGACAACGGCAATCTGTCGCAGTGGCTGTTCCACGCCCTTGACCCTCTTCTTTCGCACGACCGTGTCCAAGGCCGAGGTGTCATCCACCTCTCCTTCGGCCACAGCCTTGCCCTTGCCCTTGACGTCTTTGGCTTTGGTATCTTGACCTTGAGCTGCAACCTCGGGCAGAGGAGGAGCAACGAAGTAGGGAATTTTGCCGCGGACCCAATCATTGAGAACCATCTTGGCGCACGTTTCATAGTCCGGCTCGCCGCCCTTGAGAAGCTTGCCCATGCGTCTGGCCAGCTGGCCGAGGAAGTCCTGGCTGTCGGTCCACAATTTGACCTCGTACGTCTGCTTGAGGTATTCGGGCTTGACTCGCGACATGAGGGCGGGTATATGCTCGGCAGGTGTCTCGAGATTCTCGACACGGACCACGCCCTTGAGCACGGTGCCTGTCTCGGAGTCGTTGGCACCGACGGGAACGATGCCGGGGCAGTCAACGAGGTAGATGCGCCGCATCAGGGTAATGTACTGCCACACTTTCGTCTCGCCGGGAATGGGCGCAACGTTGCACACCTTTTTCTTCTTGAGCGTGTTGATGATCGAAGACTTGCCCGTGTTGGGATAGCCAATGAAGCCGACCGAAATTTGCTTCTTGTCAGAGTGGAGAACAGAGAATTGGCGCAGCAGCTGGATCAGCGAACCCTTTCCGAAAGAGTTGTTGATCGATGCGTGGAAGGCCAATGTTGGGTACTCCTTGGAAAGAATCTTCACCCAGCGTGCCTGCAGCGCGAAAAAGACATGGGTCAGCCTAAATCGTCTGATAAAGAAGCGATGTCCCTCCCAGAACTACGAGGGTGGAAATTGGCAAAGATGCAATCCTTGTTCCACTCTCAACTCTTCCAAAAGTCCGACGCCAAAGGTCAACCCTCCCAGACCAACTGCCCCTCAATGGCGGGAGAAGGGCGAGAAGGTGGGTCTATTTGTTTTCCCTCCCGAAGAAGCAAAATCAAATTGACGATGAGGGCGACAAGCAATGGCGCCGTCGATCTTCCACGTTCGTAACAGTCCCGCCTCACGGTAGCAACAAGAGGCGGGCCTTGACAAGAATGTGGGGCCTATCACGAAGAAAGTGGAAGTTACAAAACTCACCGTGACCCAAGTTGGAACAAGGTCGACCTTGTTGAGGAGAAAGACTAAATGCTTGTGAGGTTTCTCGTCCCGAATGTGCTTTTCGACGCTCCTGCACCTTGTCCCCAGAGGGTCGCGAACGTCGAGGACGTGGATGACGACGTCGGAAGAGTCGATGACTTTGTACAGCTCACCCCAAATTCGTCGAGACTGGCCCTTGCTGTAGATCGGCTCACTACGACCTCTTGTGACTGGCATGGAGTAGATTTCATCCTGCAGCGAAGGCACGACGTCGTAGGCACTCGCCGACGATAGGTCGTTGGGGTCCCGCGCTCCAATTTCCGAGTCGGCGGAAACAAGACCGATCCCTGCAGCCCTCTCTGCAGCTGCTCTTTGCTTGTCTTCGGCAGCCTTTCCTGCCATCTCGCTGCTTTCGGCAAGCTCGGCAAAGCTTCCCATTGCCCCGTCCAGTCTTGGACGCTTGCGCTGGGCACCGGGCCCAAAGGTCTGGGAGAAGGGCTCGACCGTCGTGAGATCGGGTGACTTGCCCGTCTTTGCGTCTTGAATAAGCGACATAGGAAGCTTGTTTCTCCTCATGAGGACCGAGTAAGGGTCATTGACCTTGGAGCCGAGCGAGGTTCGAAAGTGGTCAAGAGCGTCCTGGGAGATGACACGTGTGTTGCCAAACCACCGCCGATCAGGCTGTACACGGCCGGGCTTGGCCTCGCTGCTTTGGAACTCGGCATTCTGGATGATGTTTCCGTCCTTGTCACGAATGGCCTTGCTGGCAATGCCGTTCTTTGCCAGGAGCTTGACCCTTTTGGCCTGCTTGGCATCTCGATAGAAGTTCTCGCCCCTGCAACACAGGAATCTTGTCAGACAGGCTGCTTCAGGCTGAATAAAGAACAAGCCCAATACACTCACTTGACGAACTTGATGCCCTTTCCGCCTCTCGAGGAGGTCGCCTTCTTGTCAGAACCGCCCTTGACCTTGAGACCCATCTTGATCTCGCAGCCTTTCTTTGCGGTCTGAAGAGGAAGAAGAAGAAGGCGTTCTCGGAAAGGAGGCAAAAAATTTCTAGGTGAAATCACGTGTTTATTTTCACGTGCCTGCCGGCCTCTGCTCCACACAACCCAGTTATCACCGCCTCGTCGGAATGGTCTTTGTCTTCATCCGCTCGCGCACTACTCCCCGGCTGCCGTGGCAACAATATGACATCTCTGGCGACGGGAGCTGCCAAAAAGCTCATAGAGCGGCATGCGAAGCAGTACGAACCTCAGGATCCTTTCTACGAGTTCTACACCAACAAGAACGGCAAGAAGAAGCGAAGGAAGCGTCCACCGCCACCCGGCCTGACGAAGAAGGAGGCGCAGCTGTTGCGAAAGGTCGCCAGGAGGGCTCACTACCTCGATAAGGGATTCTCCATCTGCGGCTTGCGATTTGGGTGGACTGCCATCATCGGCCTCATCCCCGGCGTCGGCGATGCCACGGACGCAGCCCTCAACTGGTTCCTTGTTGTTAAGCCAGCTCGAGACGGCGGCGAGCTTCCATCCTGGCTGGTGCGAAAAATGGTCTTCAACAACGCCGTCAGTGCTGGTGTGGGTCTCGTTCCCATCGCTGGCGACATCATGTTGGCTGTCTGGAAGGCCAATTCGAGAAACGTGAATCTGCTCGAAGAATATTTTCGCGTCCTCGGCGAGGAGCACATTGCCGCTGGAATGCAAGGTCTCACACCTGCACCACCGCCGCTTCCCGGACAAGAGCCTCAGGCGCACACTGAGTCATCGAGAGAAGCGCCCATTTCGGCGGCGAGGGAATCTTCGGAGGACGACGAGGATGCTCCCCAACTCAAAGCCCACCCGGCCCAACCGGCCGTTCAGAAGCTCGTCAAGGACCACTCGGCCACCAACGTGACCGCCTGAACAGCATCTCGTCTCCTTTGCTCTCTTTCTTTTTTGCTTGCTATCCTGTAGACGTTTGAATCAACGCGCGCACAAGTCATAAAACAAAGTCTCTTGTTACTAAAAATAGAATACCACGAGTCTCACACAAACGTCCAGCGCCTTCTTTGCATCGTTCCGTTTGTAGCGTGGGCGACGCCGCACTTGAGCTCGGGGCGCATCGTGGGCGTTCCTTCGATCGTCGAGAAGAATGCCACTGAAGACTCCGGAGGCTTGGTGTAGGATTTGCGAGAAATCTGACGTCAGCACTCGTCGCGAAATGGCGCGACAGTGATCAGCGTGGAGACGTTGTTTTGTCTGCTTCCCTCTTTTCCCGCGTGGCAAGATACCTGGTCCGTGCATATCATTTTAGAGCTCGCTGCATCTGACTTTCCACCCAGAGGCCAACGGCGGCGTCGAGAGGACGAGAAGGTCTCGAGGCGGTATCGCCGCTCTTGACATCTGTCGGAAGGTAGATGAGGGAATGAGAAAACAGCGGGGATGACATTGATGAGGGTAAACTCAACTCAGAAGCGATCACTGTCACGCAGAGCACGTCGGGGCGTACGAAAGCCCGACCAGCTCCGCCTGGTACGCGGCATCTTTCTCGTCGCCTTTTCCTGTATCTCTCTCTCTCTCCAGACTCTCATTGACTTCTCTCCTCTGTCAATTTTCAAAACATGCTTGCCCTGCGAATGATGCCGTTTGGAACCTGCACAAGTTCATGACAGACTGTAGATGGTCATTAAATGGCGTTGCTGGGGACACAGAGCCCGAATTTTGTTTTGGCCTGCTTGAATTTTTTTTTTGGGCCTGGAGGCGCGTCTTTTTGGATTAAGGCAGGGCCTATCTGGAGGCCAATCGACCCCCTTCCCCCCCTCGCTCCCATCTCCATCTTGGCTTTCAATCTCCATCACCACATCAACACTAGCAAGAGACCCTAACAGGACCTCCCACCCACCCACAAACAACAACAATGTCTGCCGCCAAGCCCGCATCGAAGAAGGCCAGCGCCAAGGGATCGTCTGGCATCAGCTATGAGGTGCGTTGCCGCTCCAAATGCGCTCGGAAGGGGAGGGGGGTGTGGGTCCCTGTTGACGGATTTCGGTTCGGGGCTCGGTTGCAAGAAAGTCAACTGGACATGGCATGCTTCTGACCGCCCCATGTTATGGATGGGGTACCAGGCTATGCCAGTGGACCGCTTTCTCGGCGCTGCAAGCCCCGTGCCGTCGTCGTCGCCATCAAAACGCGTTTCGCGATTTTTTTGAGACGGCGTTCTGGTGGGGTCGATTTACTTTGCTCTGGGTTGGCCCCGTCACGCAAGCATTCTACATGCCTATGCACCTGGGCATTAGTTGCGGTGCATTCTCCCCTTCGATACGTCAATTGGTGCAACCTCAAGGGACGCTTGCCCTGATGGTTGTTGCCCGTTTCGCGTCGCGACTGTCAACAGGGATGGGGAGAATGTGGCGAGGTCGTCTCAGGCGACGCGCCCGCGCGAGTTTGCGTTTCCGGACCAAGCCCCCTTGAAGCTTTTATGTTTCCTCCTCATCGCTACCATGGCTAGACACTGACCGTGACACTTTTCTCCTATTTCCTTCCCATCATCGTTATCGCCTGTCGCTATCGCCACGTCGACAAATCGCGTCAACAATTTCCTTTCTTATTTAAATTACTCGTCGGGATCGCCTCAAAACCAAAACAGGCCATGATCAAGGAGGCCATCCTTGCCCACCCCGAGGAGAAGACTGGTCTCGGCAGGCCCACGATCAAGAAGTACATCCACCAGAAGCACCCCGAGACGAGCAAGATGCCCGAGGCTGCCTTCAACAACCACGTCTCCAAGGCCATTACGCGTGGCCACGAGAAGAAGACGTTTGTCCTGCCAAAGGGCATCAGCGGCAGGGTCAAGCTGGCCCCCGACGCGAAGAAGGCTGCCGTCAAGAAGCCCGCCGTCAAGAAGGCTGCTGCTACCAAGACGGCCAAGCCCGCTGCTGCCAAGAAGGCTACGACGACCAAGAAGACGGCCACCAAGAAGGTTAGTCATCCAGCTTCACCGTGACAAATTTTCAATAGTTCTTCTTCATTGACCCCTATCGTCCCCCCTCTTTAGGCCGCTCCCAAGAAGAAGACGACGTCGAGCACCGCGGCCAAGGCTAAGAAGCCAGCTGCCAAGAAGACGGCAACGACCAAGAAGGTAGGTTGCAGTTTGACGCGTGCCATGGTCGATGAGTTCAGCCGTTTGACTTTTGAGGCGGCTGTCTCTTACCATTCTCCTTTCCCCCACTCCTTTCTGCGCATGTAGCTGACTTCAAGGCCTGCATTGGCACCCATCGCACAGGCGGCACCCAAGAAGAAGGCAGCCCCCAAGAAGGCATAAATGCGACGTCCTGCGTCTACATTTGGGCTTTCTCTTCTCTTCTTTCCATGTACAAACATGTACCGCTCGACACACACCTCTACCCTATGGTCAAGATTCTCCTCGTCTTTCGCCGCTCTCTCCTCTATTGCACCGCCGCCGGTGTCACCCTCCGCAATCCAGTGGAGGGTGAAATTTCCCTCGCGCCGATCTGCTCTAAGGGGGAGTCGGTTATATTCTACCCGATTTTTGCATAGGCTTCCCATGAACACCATCCACCTC
Source organism: Acaromyces ingoldii (assembly GCF_003144295.1). NCBI lineage: Eukaryota > Fungi > Basidiomycota > Exobasidiomycetes > Exobasidiales > Cryptobasidiaceae > Acaromyces > Acaromyces ingoldii. The sequence goes on along the minus strand of NW_020290251.1, from coordinate 205,570 downwards.
TAGCTCCTTTGTTCCGTCCTCCTACTCCTTCTTTCCAGTGGTGGCGCCACACACACAACTTGTATTACCAAATTTTAACCTTTGCTTCTCTCCAACATTTGTGATTTGGGTTTGGTAGCTCCGACTCCTACGGATGAAGGAAGCGCTGCAGAAATGATGGCGGAGTTGAAAACGAGGCCAACTTTGAACATTTCGACGCGCGTGGGCCACGCGCGCGGCCGGCCTCTGTTGCTCTCCACTACTACTACTACTATCACAAGCTAGGTAGCGAGGAATTGACAATATCTAGCCATGTCAACGGTCTCCTCTTCGCAGCAGACGTCTTCTCCCGCTAGGCCAAAGGCGCTACTGCGTCGATTGACGAGCAGCAACAAGCATGCAAAGTCTTCTTCCTCTTCGTCGACATTCTCCTCTTCGAGGTGAGTCGCTTCTCGCCGTCGTTTCGATGCGAGAAGAAAGGAAGCTGATTAGAGAGCGAGGCATTGCCCATCGTGCGCCCTGCCGCTCAGCCACTCGTCCGCGGCACCCGCTGTCACCTACCGCGCACCTCCCACCAAGTCCACCACTGCAACGACGGCGGCGGCGGCGCCCAGTGCAAATGGCCCAGACCTGTCGAACCTGCCGCTGCCGCTGCCGACGCTCGTCGTCGGCTCCGCCCTCGTCTTTGTTTTCGCCCTCGTCTCGCGGGCTTTCTATACCTTCTCGACGAGCTTGCTTCGCGCCATCGTCCTCGTACTGACGCTCGCCATCGGCGTCGTCCTGCTGGGTGGGTGGGAGAAGCGCGCCAAGCCTGCTGGCTCAGGTGCGTCCCAAGGCCGAGGAGTACCTACTCAGGGATGGGGAGCGGCAGGGCCAGGCGCAGGAGCAGGAGCAGCACCACCGCCACTGGCACCACCGCCACTGATCAACGGCAACCTCGTCTCGCCCTATTCGTACGCTTCGCGGCGCGCTTACTCTTCTTATTGACGGGGACCATTGTCTCAAAAAGAGAGAGAGAGAGAGAGAGATCTCACAACAAGCAAATCTTCCACAGAAATGTACCAGTAACAAAAATTGTAATAATATACATGTGCTGACAGACCTGGCGACTGGCAATGGACCCCTGGCAAATTCTCGCTCACCTCTTTGACGCTCCCAGCCAGCTCTTCAGCCTCTCCAGGGGTGGTGGCGGCGATGAAGAGTCATGGCGGGCAGGGTCCTCGACGCTATCTTCTTCGACAAGCGTGCCTGGCTCAGTGACCCTCTTCCACGAATGGCGAGGAACGACGCCAAGGAGCTCGACCATTTCCCGAACGTACAGCCTGCGCCCTCGGAACAAGACGTGTGCGGTCCAACCCAGACGAGCACCAAAGGAGTCATCGCGGCTGAGTTTGGACTCGACCGAGGCTCGCTCTTCGGTCGTGACCCAGCCGTCTCCCACTTTGCCACGGCTTGAGGCGACCTTGGACCGCAGCCGGTCACCCTCGTTGCTGGCCAGCGACTCGAGCATCTCCGCATACTCGTTTGCCGCACGCTGAGAGAAGCTGAGCGACTGCGACTGCGACTGCGACTGCGACTGGGCGTGCGTTGTGGCCCACTTGTCGAGCTGATTGGCGAGGACGAGCATCTCCTTGACAGGTTTGGCCACACCTAGCAGCACCTCGTTCCCGTGACCCTGCCTTCCGTGACGAGCTCCCTCGAACAGATGCAAGGTCAGACCTGCGCCCACGACACCGGCGCTTCTCCGCGTCTCGTATGGCCTTGTAAGGGAGCGGATCAGACCGGACAGCAAGGCCTCCTCACGCGCTGCCAACATGGCGGACGTGGAGGTAGCTTGGCCCTCCTCGAGCGGGTTGCTGAGGTTGAAGGTGGGACCGCCCGCACCTATGCCGCCTCCGTAGCTCTGCGGTGTCTGTGCCATGCGCTTCGGGTGCATCGAAGCGTTGCGGGACTGGTGGATCCGAGGCTGAGACATGAGCACATCAGATTCGAGGCGAGAGACAATCTTGTCGAGGTGGTAGTCGCAGCTTGCGCCCAGCTCTGAAGCCGTCGTCGAGATAGTCTCCAGGGCGACGGCATGCATTGCTGACGAGAGCGAGTTGGCACTTGTCTCCCGCTCTCCGATGGTAAGGGACGCGACATTCGGCAAAGGCGGTAGTTTGCTCGAGTCCCCGAGGGAGAGTGCCTCCTTCACGTAAGCTTCGTTGGCTGTGCGACGCCGAGGCGACATGGCTTTGCCGAAGAGGGGAGTGAGAAGGTGGGCAGCCAGGGCATGGGAATAGCAGCGAGGCAGCGGAATGCCAGACTCGACGTCATGTTCGAGTCCACTACATGCTTGTCAGCCTACAGTGCAGATAGGCGGAGATCCCATACAATTCCAGTTTAAAAGAGGCACTCACCAGAAGACGAATGTCTCATCTTGACACCATGTCTCGAGATCAGCGATCAGCTGGGCGCCGGCGAGAGTGTCCAATTCGACCAGCGTGGAAGTGCCGCACTGCTTGCAACCTCTTCGCCAGCCAGGTTGGGCCAGGCCTCTTTGCGACCGCCTTAGCGACGCCACTGCCACGTCCTGAATCGAGGGCGAGACGATGTCGATGGGCGCCTGAAAGGAGCATCCTGGTTGCGGGCAGGCGATGATAAGGGCCTTTGGCAGTCGGTCATCAGAGTGAAACACGGATGTTGGCAGCGATGATGAGCAGGTAGAAAAGGCAGAGGTGGTAGAGATTGCATCTGTAGCGTAAAAGGGAGTGCCAGTCAAGCGTTCCCAGTTCGACTCCGCCACCAGTCCCTCCTCGATGCCTGTCCCATTACGCAGCCGACAAGTTGTGGTGTCGAAGTGTGTTGCGACAAGACTCAAGGGAAAGACCCAGTCGTCCAGCGCATTCATGCGGGACCCGTTCGAAAGGCTCTCTCCTGGTTCCAATGACCAAGCCACCTGTCCGATCGTAGCAGCCCAAGCGATGCAGACATCCAATGGAGGGAGGTACGAAGCAGGTAGCACCCGCGCTGAGCTGGTGTCCTTGTCGTCAGGCGCCGGCACATCGGCGACAGCACGTTCGGTCACCTCGGGAAGGACGCGGTGTACAAAGAGCTGAAGGCGGATCACGGCCTGATAGAGGTAGGCGTGCCAGATGTGGTCCTTGCGTCGCGAGACAGAGAGTGGGCCCTGGGGATCGATGGATGAGTGCGGTGGCGGCGCCTCTTCTACCTCATCGTACGCCGGCGGCCCTTCGTCTGGATCAAAGTCACTCCCGTCTGCGTCATCTGACGACGACCGGTCACGCCCATATTGCTGCTGGTGGTGCTTGGGGTATTGATGGGTTTGACAATCCTGGCGCGGAGACAGTACGCGGCGACGAAGCTTGGCGCAGAGGAGGAGCAGGCAGGCCAGTTCTGCCAGGTCCTTGGAGCCTGGGAGGGCAGCCTCCTGCAGCAGCGCGCGTCCGCGCTGCGCCGGCGACTGGATCTGATGCTGGAGCGATTGCTGGGCGCGGCTGAGCTTCCGACGAAGCGAGCTGGCGGACCTCGTCATGATGTGGCTCGACTCGGCTTCGCCATTAGTCGCCGCTCCTCGCATGCCTGTCGGTGGCTTGTCGTGAGGCACTTTTTCCCAATAGAAGTGTAATTTCAGTGGAGGAGAGAGACACTGTAACAGTCTGGCGCCTCCTACTTTCGCTATTTCAATAAAGATCGTCTGCATCTCATCCTTTTGGCACGCTCCCCCACCCCTCTTAGCTATCGTCACCCGTGCACGCGCAGGCAACATGTCGTTCAACGACTTGGAAAGGGGAAACTCGCCTCCACCGTCGGCGGGCCTGCAAGGTCAGTCGCACCTCTCCAATCCGTCTTCCTCGCAACGCTCCTCGCGGGGTTCCAGCAGGGGGCCCCTGCCCCTATACCATGCCCCGCCGTCCTCCAAGCGACCAATGGCTGACCCACCGAGCGATGCAGAATTCAAGAAGCTGGCCGACCGCATTGGCATCCAGCTCTTCAAGCTGCAGTCCAACGTCGCAGGCATCGAAAAGCTCGTCGACCTGCAGGAAAAGGCCCTCAGGACCAGCAGCGACGACACAAAGGCCAGTCGCGACTGGACCAAGCAAGTGTGAGAAACCTGCTTGCCCTCCTCTGATGAATCTTTCAAATGATCGGGAATGGCAGACTGACCAGCCACAATCGCAGGCACGATCTGACGGAGACGACACGGGCTTTGGTCAAGGATCTCTCAACATCAATCAAGACGCTTTCGACGACCTACCCTCCATCCTCTTCGACGCTCAACTCAGCAGACAAATTCACTGCCTCGCGACTGCAACGCGACTTTGAGACAGCCCTCAATCGCTTTGCCCATGTACAGCGGCGTGGCGCAGAGGTGGGCAGGACCGCTCTGCAGGGCGCGAGGGAAGAGCGAGAGAGAAGAGCGAGGAGTGCCGCGGCCTCGTCTGACGAGAACCAAGTGTGGGTGCTCATCTCTTCTGGCAAGAGGTGCTTCAAGACGCCTGATAATCCTTCCCTACAGTGCGATCGATGAGGACAGATCAGCGGGTACACAAGAAGAGCAGCAACAACAACAACAGCACCTTCTGGAGAGACAACAGCAGGCAGACGCCGGTCCTTCCTTGGCCGAGATCGAATTTCAAGAGACGCTCATCGCCGAGCGGGAAGCCGAGATTCGAGAAATTGAAGGGGGCATTCACGAGCTTAACGAGATCTTCCGAGACCTGGGCCACATCGTCCAGGAGCAGGGCGGCATGATTGGTGCGTACCACGCAGAATTGCAAAGGAATAGCAAGCTGACGGCTGAGCTGCCCTCTAGACAACATCGAGTACAATGTCTCGACCATCGCTACCAACACGGGCGCAGCAGATCGCGAACTTGTCTCGGCCCACGAGTACCAGCGGAAGGCAGGGCGACGAGCTGCTTGCCTTCTCCTCATCGTCGGTTTCGTCATCGCTGTTGTCCTTCTGGCCGTGAGTGCTCTCTCTGACCTGAGTAGTCTACATGAGCCTGACGCGGAATCTACATCATCCACACAGGTGCTCAATTGATAAACTCCATCCCCTTTCTCGTGGCGGACATTGTATGGTATGATTGCTCTAATTGGAAATGGTTGCTATTTTACAGTAATGAAGGTATGGCGGCAAGCGCAAGGGTCGCAAATACAGTAGCAAGCGCAGTCGGCCTCCAGGAGGCGAGGGAACTGGAGCGTGAAGGGTAGAAATACTGGGAGTCTGGGTCTGCATCTCTGTGAAGTTTAAGGGAGGTCAACAACCACAAACGAAGTGAAGCGTCAGAACCGCATAGCTCACCCGACTCCCTGGGGCTCCTCTTCGCCCAAGACGTTTGTGTAAAACAGTCTTTCGATGCCGGCCTTGGACATGAACATGCCCAGCCCGTCGTGCGAGACATTCTTGATGTAGTCGACGGTGTGGATGTTTGCCGTGACAGCGGCGATGGAGTCGTCGTTGACAACATCAGCGAGATGGCGCATATAGTTGCGGCCTCTCTCCAGGTGCGTGAGGCCCTGCGTCACGGCCTCGCACCTCGTGTCGCCCTTGCCATGGTCGGCTGTCCCGAACAGGTAGTGCACGAGGCGCTGCTCCGAGTACCGTTTCCGAACGTCTGTCACGTCATTTTGCTGGTCGAGGCTCTCGCGCACAAAGTCGGACAGGTACCGCTGCTCGTAGACGCCCAGGCCGTACTTCCACTGGTCGTACGTCTCGGAGCAGTTTTCGACGCTGTTTGGCCGTGATGGCGTCAGGTAGGCAAAGGACCCAGGGTTTGCCACGACGAAATGGACGGGGAGGCGGCCGCTGGGTACGGCGCCCAACAGGGCATACCGCTGGGCCATTTGCGCACCCATCGAATGCCCTGCGACAATGATTGTCTCCATCTTGGGAAAGGTGTCCCGATCAGCAAAGTGGCGAATGACGCCGTCGATGGCTTCAAACGACGAGACATTGTCGGAAGCGCCAGATGGCAGGATGGAGTCTCCGCCGTTGGCCCACTCGCTGCCGGGCCACACCAGGGGACCCGCCGTCGAAGAGCCAGCATCGAGGTCCGTGTAGGCGCCCTCGTCGTCCTCGTTGAGGAACCAGGGCGCAAAGATGAGCGTCTCGTACCGCTTCAGCTTTGTGCGCTTCTTGGACTTGCTCTTGCTCGCCGTGTTTGTGCGTGTGGCATTGTACAGTGCCTCGGTCGTTTGGTCAAAGTAGAGCCAGGCATCACGGCCCTGCCCGTGGAGCTGTATCACGACTCGCTTGATCTTCTCGGGGTCAAAGTCTGTCGTCTGAAATGCAAACAGGCCCGCCGTCTCCTCATCCGAGTCGTCGTCCTGGGAACGAGCGGAGGAAGAGATCGGGATCGGGAGCGTCACGCGCGTTCGGTTTTTTGTGTCCTCCGGTACATCGGCGGAGTTGAAGCAGGCGGCGAATCGGAGCAAGCCGATGGCAATGACGATAGTGAAAAAGAGTGTGGGCGTCGGCATGACGATGTGTTGGCTGCGACGAGGCGCAAGGGAAGGAACCGGGGGGGTGAACACTGTGCGGTCAGAGATGAGAAGAGGGAAAAGGGAGGGAGGGGGAGGAGTTTTGGACAGGCGATTGGGGAGACAACGTTGGAGACAAATGCCAAGAAAAATTCGGCTCGTCGTGCAGGAGCACTCTACTGCTAAAAAGAAATCGCGATTTGCAACGCATACCCTTCCACGCAGTGGCAAAGGCCCGCCTGTCAAGGTGCTTCGCAAGATCCATCAGGGGTTCCTGTCAGAAAGAAAACCTTCTGTTGTAGTGCTCCGTGACTGTTCATTGCTTCTAACCTGCTTCTGTGGAGGGATGAGGTGCTCGAGAGAACGGTGGATATCAGGGTCTCGAACTTTAGTGTCCTTGATGGTACCGATGAAGTCCTGCGAACCAGACAGAGAGTGAAGACAGGTCAATGTGATTGATGGGAGAATCAGGTTGTAGTACGGTACTGGTGATCTGAATGTTGAGAATGAAAACAGTTGAGTGAGGATGTATCATGATGTAGCAGGCAAGGAAAGGGACGAGACGAGCGTCGACGTCCAGACAAGGGAGTGAGAAGAAGATTACGGAGTGATTGTCGCAAGGCAATGCAAGCGACCACTAAAATTTGCGAAGGGTCGTTGGCGCCATCCCATCAGCGATGCCCTTCTTCGGGACTTGGATGTAGAGCACGTTGCCGTCAAATTGTGCGCGTGTACCTCTGAGGTTGACGTCGGAGCCAAAGGTGACGCGCCTTTCGAAATGGCCGCCCTGTTCCTCGTCCCACTTGTCGGCCACGATAAGGAGCTGACGATGGTGCTGCGTGGCCAATGTGATTGCCTCAAGCTCGAAGCCGGGCAGCGTCGTCTTGAGCATGTAGTGATGAGGATACGTCTCAATGGACAGATCCGTGCTCGACGGCGCAGGCCGGGGATCCAAGAAGGGCAAGGACGGAGGCGAAAAGGGAGACACTTCGTAGTCTGAGCTCGACGAGGGCGCCATCTGAGATGCACTGCGCGTCAAGCCCTGAGCTGCGTGAGCCGGCGGCCTTGGAGGCTCGATTGACGAAGGCGACGTGGCCGAGTGAACCTGAGTCTGAGTCTGCGTCTGCGTCTGCGTCTGGCCCTGCGACACTGTAGTCGTTGTCGTCGTTGTCGTCAAGGTCGTGAAAGTGGTCATCGTCGTCGTCGACGACGGGCCCTCTGTGGTCTGCGAGACACGCGGTGGCGCACTCGAGGGTATCAGGATGCTTGAGGGTTCCGCCGAAAAGGCCGGCGAGGAGACACCTCCGGTGCTGTACTCCAGCGTAGGTTTCAGACCGCCTCCAAACCCCGCATGGGCATCGCCGGCATCAATGGCCTGACCATTGTGCGTCGGCGAGGGCTCTGGGCCAAGGCTCAGACTCTGGGTCGAATTGCGACTGCTTGGCCATCTTTCGCGGTCGCCATCGCCTGCAAGAGCACTGGAGGACGAGTAGCTCGTATGGGCTTCAGGATGGACAAAGGGAGCGTGCGTTGCTCCTAGCATCCTTGAACGGCCATTTGCGACTTTTGAGGGTTTCGAGGATTGATCAAAGGTCGAGAAGCTCGCGTGCCTTCTGGCGAAGCCAGGAAGCTGATTAAGGCCGTTTTCGTACGAAGAGGACCCAGCGTGGTGATCACCTGTACCAGATGAGTTTGTGCAGTTTTTGGCAAAAGCGTCGCGAGCATTGACTCCATGGCCGTTGTCCGACGCTACTGCTCTCGGCGAAGAAGGAGAGGGCCCAGACTCGGAGCCGCCCAGAGACGATGCGATGGAGAGAGACGAGGAGAGATGCCGATGGAGAGGGGCAAAGGCAGCGCGGCTGCCACTGGTGAAGGCGCCATAGCTGTCCAATTGGTCGTTGGACGAAGAACCGGTGGACGCGGCGTAGGTGGACACTGCAGTGGGACCGGGCAGAGAAAAGGACGACAGGGTGCTAGCCTGGCTTGTATTGGAAAACCTGCGGTCAGCGGGGACATGCCCACGGTAAAGATGGCTGTCTGCGCTTCCTGCAGCGCCGCCACCCATTTGAGCAGATCCCACGTTCAGCTTGTGGGCAAGCTCCTCGCTCGAGGCGTAGAAGGGGTCGTGCGAGGGCAGCAGCGACCGCCATGAATCAGGGCTGGCCACCGGAGGAATAATGGATGACGATGACGATTGCGCCTGTGGACCACCGACCGACGCAAAAGCTTGGCTTACCGAGCTGCCACTTTCGCCGCTGTCACTCTCCCCAGGCGATCTGGGCGCTGGTTGCATATTCCAAAGGCTGTTGGGGAAGGGGTATGAGGGTGAAGCGGCTTGCGGAGTGTGAATCGAAGGAGGGGAAAGCGTGCCCCGTTCTTGTCGAGTCGTCTCTCCAGCGACAGCGTTGCTCTGTGTTGCACCAGCACCATTGCCACTGGCCGCCGGCGTTTGGACAGCCGATGACCGTGTCGAGGTCGATGACGGTGGGGACGGCTTGGCCGTTGCATCCGTCTGGCCCCCACTCGATGGCATGCGAAACGGACCTCCTGGCCGTTTTGAACGAAGCGTCGAGGCTGTTGAATTAGAGTAATCCTGCTCCCGATCTTGCTGCTCATCATCCATTGTCCTTGCTGCCTCCATGAGCGCCACATTCGCCGATTCTAGTATGTCGCTCCTCTGGGCGTAATCTACGATTGGAGGCGAGGAGGAGGGATGGCGATGATACAAATCTTGTTGCTGTTGTTGTTGTTGTTGCTGACTTTGGCGTTCCCGAGATGGTTGCTGCTGCTGCTGCTGGGCTGGAGCCCAACTTGGGTTGAGATGCGCCGACTCAGGCGTACGGACCTCGCTGGCAGAACTGCTCCCAGTGGAAGATGTCGAGAGGCGTGGAGCGTCCATCAAGGCAATAGAACCACCGTCGACCTCGGCGTCGTCCGACGTGGGAGAAGGACTCTCTGCAATATTCCGACTTCCACGAGGTGAGGCCCTGACGACGTTGACCGGACGGACAGACTTGGCGTTGTTGTTGTGGTACAAGTATTTGTCGGGGCTAAAAGACGACGATGATGATGTCGCCACCTTTGACATATCTGATGACGTTGCCTTGGCCAGCGTAGCATAGTTTGCAGCCTGTTGCAGAGCCTCGTAGCCTGACAGTGCACCTGGAGCCATACCTGTGGATGTCTGAGAAGCGATGCTATCCTCTTGAATCCCCTTAGACCAGGGCCATGGGGTGGATGAGGAAGACGAGTCGTCAACACCGAGTCTCGATCCATCCTCGTACGCCCTTCTCGCTTCGGGCCTCAATGTCGTGGTCGTCGCGGTGTTTGCAGCCGGTGTGACTACGTTCGAAGGACCTGTCCCAGGTGCGTGGCAAGTCGATGGTGGCGATGTAGACGAAGTGGCGAGCTGATGCATCTCGTTCGGTGACGAAGAGGCGTGGTTTCGCAACCGCCCAAGATCGTCGGCTACCAATGGTCGACGACTGTCTAGCTGCGCCTCCATGTCGCCTGCACACAGAGTCAGCGCCTACTCGATCTCACTTGTCCCAAAGAGGCCGATTACCACCACTCGCCTACCCAGGCCAATGACGTCCGAAACAAATACTCACCGACAGAGTTTTAAGGGCCTGCACGCCCACGTACCTCCGCGTACGTACTCTCGAGAGAGACTGATGGGATGGGGAGCGGCGAGGTGCGGCGAAATTGCCTCTGACGAGGAGTGAGGGGTGAAGAGGTGGACAAGAGAGGGAGAAAAAATAGAGGCACAATAATGGCGTGTCGTCGTCCGTCGGTTCAACCTTGAAGTTTGCCCATACACCTTGCGGGGACGATGGTGCTGACAATGATCTGTGGCTGTCAAGAAGCAGAAGCAGAGGCGAGGCGAGAGTCGCACAGGGGGGGAAAGCCACAAAAAAGATCCACGAATGGTCGGCGACTCGACGCGAGCGGCGGGAGGTCCTTGACCGGTCGAGGATGACTGACGTGACGCCTTGCGAGCGGAGTTGGGACCGCTCAGAGACCAATTATTCCCTTTTTGTTTTTACTTTTGATCTCGTCGTCGCTCCGACGTATCCGTCGGTGGATGTCGGTGAGATCCTTTCTTCCCTGTCGATCCGAGCAGGCGCTCGTCGTCAATGGCCCTGGTTAGGATGCTGATAGGCGACAAGCTCGGTCTGTGGACAAACCAGTGGTGAGGGGCGCGCGCAGGCAGACCGGTACAACGCTGGGACTGGCTAGCTCCAGCTTTGGACGACCCTGACGTTTTGCGAGGCTTTGTTTGACACCGGATACAACAATGTTAAGACAAGATAGAAAAAATTTAACACTTGTCGACGCGCCGGAAAAATCTTGCTTCCACCTATGGAACGCGCAACAAGACACCAAGTGACGTCAGCCACAGCAACACGTGCTCGACTCTGGGAAGGCTAGACTCAGAAAAGCCGCGGCAAAGACGCGATCAGTGCCCGTCGGGCTCACTCGCAAGCACGTCAATCTGATCAATGCTCCATCATCATTGGCCGAGACCCTATGAGTACAAGTACAATATATCGTCGCTGAGAGATACGTGAGCTTCTCAAGCAGCCTGACGAGCCAGACGCCTGCGCTGGCGATCTAGATTCCTGGCTTTGATCTCACGCTTCCTCTTCTCTCGCGTTCGTTGTCCGCGTCCACCGTCAGCCTCGCTGCCGTCGCTTATCTCCTCGTCTTCGCTGACGGATCTCTGGTCGTCGCTGAGAGTTTCGCTACGTTCTGTCTCTCCTTCGTCATCATCATCATCGTCCTCGTCCTCGTCTTCATTGTCGTCATCACTTTCGAAGTTCTTATTGCGTTTGACGCGCTTCGTGTTCTTCTTGCCTGCAGATACGCTTGGTCTTGCCCTCTTGCGTGGCGCCGTACTGGTCTTCTTCGCGCCCAGAGACGGCGCAGTGGCTTGATTCGCTGTCTGGGCATGGCGACCTACTTTGAGAGGTTCCGAGAAGTGCTCCACCATCTCGTCCGACAGGTATTGTTTCTTGATGATCTAGAATGCAGCAATTAAGACTAAGCAAGATGACGAGACCGACACCGAGCCTACTTACCTGCTTCTGGATCTCTGGATTGGGTAGCGGCTTGAAAATGTCGTCGGGAAGATTGACTCCGGCACGGTACGTAGTCAAGGTCCAGCCATAGGCCTGAGCGCGTCGCTTGATGAGGAGTGCGGTCAGCTCGGCGAGGCTGTACAGGATCTCGCTATGTCCTGTGCTCTCAGCATCGCGGATTGTCTTGATGCGGTTGGCCAGATGGAAAAGAAAGCTGGCGTTGCGCTCGGAGGCTACGTGTCCAAGATAGAAGTCGAGGTACTGGGATGCCGAAATGATATCTGACGACGTCGTCACGCTTTCTTGCACGTCTGGATGGTGGGCGACAAGGTGGATGAGACGTGCGAGTCCCATGTCGAAATGCTTGATGCGCGTCTCGTTGGGCATCTGTCCGGTGAGCTTGGCAACAAAGTTGCGGACCATGTCGCGATTTTCCACCTCAGGATCGAAGACTGCCAAGAAGGGAACAACAAAGAAGCGACGTGGCAGCAACGATTTGCTGCAGTACGACATGAGTTTGTGCAAGAAAAAGGCACGAACGTTGAAGCTCTCGTCCTGGACCACGAGGGCGAGGGTGTTGTGATGACGTAGGAGCAATTTTTCGCACTTCTCGTGCCTAGCTAGCTTGAGAAGTAGCAGGGCCGCCTTGAGTCGAAGTCTCGCCCGTGATGCGAGGTTGGTATTGAGAGCCACCGGCTCGCCTGCACTCAGAATTTGGATCAAGAGCTTGATGACTGGTTGAGCGATGGTCTCGATGACGTCGCCGTCGTTGGAGTAGACCTCGCATCTCTTCGTCAGGATTTGCACGGCTAGAAGCCTCGATCGAAGATCCGGCGAAAGATCGGCATCTTCAAGCCACATGCCCTCGTTCCAGTCTTCGTCCTTGGAGCTAGCCATTTCGTTCTTTTGCCAAGGCTTCATGAGGATTCCTTGTACGAGGTGCGCAACCAGCGCGTCGCCCACGTCGGCGGCGACTTCGTGAGCGTGCTTGATAAATTGGGACATTGAGGCTAGCGCGGCATTGAGGGGCACATCCTTGAGCTTGGGTAGTCTCCTGACGATGCTCTCGCAGAGCTCCTCGACCGCATTCGATGCCGCTGACTGAGCAACGGATGGAGTCGACGACGAGGCTGCTGCAGTGCTGGTCGCGAGGAGCTTTGCTGCGTATTTTGCCTGCTCCTCTGTCCCATTGAGAACAAATTCTTTGATCGATTCGACTGCGGCTCTGGTCTTGAGGGGTGAGTCAAGCTTGCGAGCTGACACACTGGATAGCGCAGCAAGGCTCGCATTGCAGAAGAACATGTCTCGGCCTGGCTTCAAGGATGTTGCGATGGTGTTACCGTGGGGCACGAGCATGCCTGGGTGGTGCTTTGCAATGAGGTAAAACACTTGTAAAGCGTTTTTCCGGTCCAGATCTTCGCTGTAATGAACCGACGGATTCTCGAGCTTCTGGAGCAGGTAAGGCACCGTCGTCGTGTTGATATGCCGGAATGTTGCCAGCCTGAGCAACTGCACCAGGGTCTCCAACGCCGAATTGCAGACATGCTCGGCCCTTTTCAATGTTTCCTGCCGACTCTTGAGAATGGTTCTGAGGTCGGAGCTCGGATCCATAGCGGTGCGCATGTTGCGATATAGTCGTGTGTCGTTGCATTTCGCAATCATGTGAAGGTCTCCAGCAGCCTTGGCTCGATCAACCCAATGTATCGTGAGATCCTGGATAACGCCAAGGAGCTTTGCCTTGATCTTGTCCGCATTTCGGTTGCCGTCGGCAGGCGCACCTCCCGAAAATTCTTCACAGGCTTCCACAAATCTTAGAAAGGCTTTGCGCTGCTCGATGAGGTTCGTAATGGAGAAGAAGGCCATAAATTTGCTCTGCTGGGCTGCTTCTTTGGAAACGCAGAGGCGCATGACGTGAAAGACCCTCGCCGCCCAGCTTGCCTCGTCGATCTCGTCGACCTTGGCGGGTAGAGGAAGGATGTACTCCTCGAATACAGATTGAATAGGTCGGAGGAGCACGCTCTTGTCGGCCGAGTAAAGCGCCTCGAGAATAGCGGAAGGGATCCAGGCGAAGTGCTTGATGGCAGACGCATTGCCATTCTCGATCTCGGTGTATGCCAGAGAGAAAGCTCTTGCTACCGCTCGCAGCGCCGCTTCTCGAGCGGCCGGTTTCTTATCACGGCAGCGGTCGCTTAGCTCCCGGACAGTCCTAATGTCAACGTGGTGAATCAGGGTTTCATAGTCGAGCCGGGCCATGACAGCAATGGCGGCGAGGCGAACCTTCTCGTCAGAGTCGACCAGCTTCGATGACAGACGCTCGCAAATATCACTCTTGAGAGCGGCATGATTGACGAGGACGCCGTGTGCGCCTTCGAGCCAGGCCATGCGCACCGAGACGACCTTGTCGTTGCTTCGAGTGAGCCATTGTCTCCAAGTTGAACTGTACTGGCTCGCCATGTAGGCACCTCCGCCCGCGATCGTCATCGCAGATTTTTCAGCAAAGACTAGTCCGAGTGCTTTGGTCGCGATGAGGCGAAGGACAACATCGTCGGCAAGCAACTCCATTTCGAGTTGGGGGATCACGTTGAGCAGAAGTGCTGGTACTGACTTGGCCACCTGAATTATCAGGGCGTGACTTTTCCTCAGCAATTCAAGGCGCTTTGTTTCGTCCTGGGTCTCGGCGGCCTTGACAATTTCCTCGCTGAAATGCTGGGCCACGTACTTTTGCAGCTTGTCCTTCGCAGCATCGCACACCTGTACTGCCAGGGCTCGCGCTTCGGGGTTGCTCTTTGCTACGGCGAGGCTGAAATTTGCCAAGAGGGTGTCGACAATGCTTTGCGAGATTGTGACGCTCTCGTCGAGTAGCTGCACAAGGATATCCGCGTAACTGATCACGATGTTCTTGCTCGTTTCTGGTCTGTAGTGGTGCACACAAGAGTCTGAGCTACGCAGAGTCACATTGCAGGAGATTGACACACTCACCGAACAAGACTAAAGAAGCCTCGGAAGTAGTCCAGCATCATCTTGTCCGCATTGTCCACATCGCAAACGAGGGCGACACTTTTCACTGTGCTCAGGCTGTGAAGCAGATAGACGCAGTCAGAGTAGACGGGTCCGTTGGGCTTGGATAGGCCGCCTTTGGGGTCGGTGAGCTGATGCAGAAAGAATTCAAATAGATCCTGTTGGCCGGCAGAAAGCTGCATCAATGACCACTGTTAGCTAAGAGGGTCGGAAAGGACCAACCTTCAATTCGCCAGCCACGAAGGGCGCATTGGGCGCATACAGCCTGAGCAAGTCCGCTAGGCAACATGCAAGGCTCGCCCTGACAACCTTGTCCTTGTTCAGCATGATCGTGGGCTGGAAAATCTCCTTTCTGATCTGGTCAAGCTCTTTGATGTTTGCCCTCTCCTGTGCCATGCTGCTCAATTGCGTTTGCAGAAGCTGCTCGGGTTCTCGTCGTCAGCTCCTGAAAAGATCTCTCAGCGCGCGAGCACAAGGACAGTCGCACCTTAAGACGCTTGAGCATTGCATCGGTCGACTGGCCCTTTTGCACAAGCTTTCCCTTGGACATCCAGTGGGAGAGTGACTGCTGCGAGGAAGGCGCAGCTGCCGCCGCTGAAGCTCGCACCATCGTGACCCTTCTTCCACCTCTGGCGAAATTCTCCTACAAGTGTTCTCGTCTTTACTTTCTTCTTATGATGCTTCGACCTTCCAGGCGTAGTGCCCTTGTCTTTCGACGCCGAATGCAGTCGGGACCACACGAAGCAGTAGGGCAAGTGTCGCAGATGAGTCGCTGGCTGAGCTGATGCCGATTGGAGGTGTCGTAGAAGGTGTTGGTACGCGTCTCTATAGGTGTGCTTTAGACTTATTTCACGCGCCGCGTCTGCACGTGTGGCACGCCCAATCTGTCTCGTTTTGCTTCTCCATCGACAACGACGATAACGACATGGAGGATGGTCAAGGCCAAGCAGAGCAAAGAGGATGACTGCCGTCTCGATGAACTGGTGCAGTACAACTGCGTGCTGCATACCGACTCGATAGTCTGCCAGCCGATCGAACGCTTCTTCCGGAGGTGAGCATGTGCAAGAATGCGAGGTGGCAGAACTTGCATTGACGGAGTTCGATCCAAGATGTCGCGGACGACCAGCTGTCGAGGTGACCAAGGTCGTTGAGATGGTTGGCGGCAAGCCATACTTGCCCGCCGAGCTTCGGCATGCCATGCCTCCTTCAAACGACGGACGTCGTTCCAGATAGTCTTAGAGCGGCGACGTATTAATTCGAGTGTCATTGTCTACGAAAGGGGAAGAGGAAGCCTGAGAGAAGATTGTTAGATGGAGCATGAAAAAAAGAGATTTCTCTCTGGTAGGTAGATTCTACATTGGTTTGGAGGATGATATCAACGAGAGCGACGCCTGCGGCTCAGATGGTAGATCGTTGGAAGGGAAGGCTTTGTTGGGATGATCCCGGTGAACGAGTTGCAGAACAAGGGGCAAGAACGGGATTAAGTGAGGGGAAGAACGAGTCGGTAGCCCATGGCAGACCATCCTCAAGCGGCGAGGGTGGGTGCGAGGCGGTCGATGTGCTAGCCTGGCTGCTCGTTCCGTAAATAGTCTGCCATAGCAGCGGTATAGTATCATTGACGTTGTTCCGACCGGAGGCGATGCGGTGGCTTGAGGTCGCAATGCCGTCGGCGTTCGGTGGAGGAGAAGAAGGAGTAGAGGTCGGGGTGAAGGATCCCTCTTGGAAGAAAGCTTCACTCCTCTCGATGGATAGAGGCGGAGAAGCAGCAAAACCGGCTGGAAATTCGAGCAACCGCTGCGGAAGAGACTTGGTAGACGAAGGAGTGCCGGCGAAAAGCGACCCGGCCTGTGCTGAAGAACAGGGGAAGACCATGTCTGTGCCATTCAAAGGCATAGATTGTAAATTCTTAAGAACGGTGTTGGCACCATGATTGTCATGCTCTTCCACCGTGGCCTTTTCCCGGTTGTCGCTAGCTTCCCTTGGGCCGCATGCGTGTGCCGATATGTCCGGGAGAAGCTCCGGGAGAGTCTTTGTTTCTTCAAAAGTGTTTTCTGTCTTGAACGTCTTCTTGCTTGCTGAACCACAATCGGAGCTTGACATGTGGCTGGCATTCCTCTTGTGGCCGTTGCTGAAAGTGTCATTGCTGCTTCCGCGCCCAATGTGCTCGTAGATGCCCCTGCCGTTAAAAGATGATCCAGTCGTCTTCTGTTTGTGCATTTGTTGCTGATGCTGCTGATGGTGATGCTGCTGGGATGCCGACGTGCCAACGCCGCTGAGGTCCAGGTGGCTCGTCGTCGTCTTGACCTTCCGCTTCTTGTCGAGCTGCGCATACTCGCATCGCACCTTTTTCTTGGTGCATCTCTCGCACGGCAGCCCGCCGGTGCACTTATTTTCGATCATTTCAATCGGTCAGAAGAAGGCAAGAGGAGAAAGCAGGGAGCGTCTCACCTTTGCTTTTCTTGAGCGACAGTACTCGCAAGCTTGAAGCGTGCGCATCATGGCGGGAAACAGCTCGATGATGCTGCCATTTGGGAGCCTGCCAAAGTTGGTTCCCAGTTGGCTTGAGTGGCTGTGAGGCGATGCCGGTAGTGAATTGTAGGATAGAGCCGGAGATGGGTTTGCAAGACCACCGACGCATCGCATAGTAGAGCGGGCATCGTTGCTGCCGATGACGGGTGCGCCCCCCGTTGTCCCATCCGGATTGACATTGGATGCATAGCGGCGCTGAACGGCCGCGGACAGCTGACCTTCTCCCGCACCTGAGAAGTGGCCAGGCACACTATAAGGGTGGTGATGATAGGCGTGCTGCTGAGGCTGAAGGTGAAGATGGTGTTGCGGTAATGGAGAGAACTGATTCTGATATGGCTGCGCAGAACCAGCGAGGGCGCTGTAATGCTGCAGCGGACTTGCCGGTGATGATGTTCCATACGGGCTCACATGAAAACCGCCAGTGTAGCCTCCGCGCCCGTTTGCACCGTGAGGAATCGAGGGGGGGTCTTGGTAAGGCGGGCTGTGCGACATGGCTGGGACGACGGATTCGGCCGACTCCTGGTACTGTCGAAGGTGTTCAAGGTATTGCTGATAAGGCACCGAAGGCTGACTTCCGCCACCAGCGATTTCTTTGCTGAAAATCGGAGCCTTGCGTGGCAAGAGGAGCGTGTCGCCTTCACAATTTTCTAAGTTGAGATAGGGAGAGGACAGAACGGCCGTCGGCAGGCTCGCCGAGCAAGAGTGGTAGCGCAGCGAGCTACTGCTGAGATATACAGACGGTGGAGCGGACGGGTGATACGCAGGCGGTGGCGGCGGAGGCGGAGGTGCTTGTTCCGAGAGAGATGAACCGTCCACGGCAACGATGGGTTCGGGCGAAATCCTGACGGCTTGAGGGGAAGAGTGACGGTGCAAAAGTGAAGGATGCAGTGGAAGAGATTTGACCGAGAGGTTGGGAGATGGTGGCGAAGGGAGAGAAGTGAGGTGCATGCCTGTCATGAAGTATTTGCACCCTGCTCTCTCGTGACGTCTCTCGTTCGCACGATTGTGTACTGAGCTCGAATGGCCTTTCGCTCTTCTCCTGCCTGGCCGCCCCGGTATGTGTAAACCCGCTCTCTTGGGAGGGCTTGAACAAACCCCAAACGACACAGGCCTTTGCTCCTGATGAGCTTTTTGAAGCCCCGTCGGACAGCGCGGCAGCGTTCTTTTCTTGATGGGAAGACGGGCTCAGGTCCGTCTCTTTCAAGAGCCACAACACTGTCGAGGAGCGCTGAGCAAGTCTATACAACCCACAGAAGGAGCTGAAATTTCGGACTCACCGATCAGCCAGCAAAATATCAAGGGAGAGGCTGTACAACAAGCGGAGTGCAAAGGTCGAATTTTCGCTGGGAGATACACTCTCTTGAGAGGGCAGCCGCTCCGCGGAGAGACGGTTGCCAGAGCTGGTCTGACGGGCCGTTCGGCTTGAGAGAACGGGAGGTTGATTCACTGACGGAGAGGTGCAAAGAGCGTGGTTTATAAGGGTGTAGTGAGCGCGGAGTGCACGAACAGTGGGGAGTGAATGTGCACTTTGGCGTTATTACCGTGGGGTTGTTCTCAAAAAAAAAAAGGGTGACGATGAGGCTCATAAAAGCGCTGGATCTCTGATCCTGACATCAGCTTCTTTATACAGACGACTTGACAGCGACTGGCAATAAAAGCCACAGGCAGGGCGCTCTGGCCGTCTCAACATTGAAATTAGAAAAGGGCATCACTGCTCAGTAGAATTGATGAGGAGGCCCGAGGATCAATTGGACCATTTGTACAGGTGATTGATGAGACGAGGGTCGCGCGCTCGCGGTTGGGCCTCTGGCAAGCGTCTCCGACGCGCTAAGAAGGAAAGAAAGAAAGCGCGCTACAGAGACGCGCTTCATTTCTTCACAGCGTAGGCGTCTTTCGATGAGGACGTGCCCCCCCCTCCCAATCAAGGCCAAAGTCTTCTCGCTTCCGGGGCTCTCGACCTTTTTGTTCTATCTTTGGTATGAGACGCTCTTACATAACCCTTGAAAATTGTTGACCAATAAGAACGAGCCCTTTGCCTGGCTCACAGCTCGAAGATTGGGAATGCATCTTCTGAAGGCGTCAATAGTACTTTGGCGCCAAAAGGTGACAGTCAGGGGTATGTTCTTGCTCTATGTCATTGACAAGACTGGTCAGACGAGACACACACCATCGGTGGGCTTCAGAACGATCGATCATTCTGCGCTACCGGAAGTCTGACGCAACCGCGAGATTGAATAGTTTGGGAGTATGGGCGGCCAAACCCCTGTTTTCCTTCTCTCAGATATTGTGGCTTTCGGTGTACTAACGGGATTCTTCTATCGCCGTCTTATGCGCTTTAAATCTGGTCTACTCTCGTCCGAGTCGCTGATCTCGATGGAGTCCTGATCCTCATCGTCGCTCTGAAGAGGGCCGGGCCTCTTTCGCGCTCCATCTGTTGTCGCGACACGTTTTGATCCTCCACGCTGTTGTCCCCTTGATCCCCTCTTTGACTGAGATTGCCGTGCAACAGCTTGCGTCGGCCCGTCGCCAAAAGTAATATCCTCGTCCAAATCCAGAGTCATGTCTGGGACGAAGTCGTCCTCTTCTTCGGCCTCTCCTTCGGTTTCCCTTATCTTGAGACCTCTGCTAGAGGAAACCTTGGACGGTGGCGGTGCTGCGGACTGCTTCCTCCCTTTACGCTTTGCTCCTTTCCCTATCTCCATCTCCTCATCCTCTTCGTCCGAAAAGTCGGCCAATACGCTTCTCTTTTGCGTTGGTCCTGCTTTCGGCGGTGGACCCATCAGCTCCACTTCCTCTGATCCTTGCCGCGATCCTTGCTCTTCCACGCCGCGATTCCCTTCACCATCGTCGACCGGCCGCCGTACAGTTATGCGTGGTCTCTCGTTGCCCTTTCCCTTTCCGTAGCCCGTTCCCGTGCCAAAATCAGCTGTCTCCTCAAGGTCCATCACGACGGGCATCTTGCCAGCTCGCTCCTTAACCTTGAACTTCTTAAAATTTGGTCGACCTTGCCAGGTTGCACTAGAACGCAAGATGTCTTGGGCCCCATCGCCAATGGACGTAGCCGACGAAGGATGAAAGCTGGACCGCTGCGGCCCAAAATTCTTGCGGACCAATGGCACAAAGTCGACCTGGACGAAGTTTCCGGCTGCATGAATGTCGAAATCGTCGGCGTCCATCTGCTGCCACATGCGGTAGTCTGGATCGTCGACTTCATCAACATCGACATAATATCCGTTCACTGAAGCTGCCGGAGGGCGGTCCGTCAATTTCTGGCTGGCGGCCCTTTTGCCTTTTGACGGTTCGGCAGGCGGCGCCGTCTGCGAGAGATGATTGCTGCCTGCACCGGGAGGACGGGCGATGCGGAGTTGATTAAACTCCTTGTCGAAATCGTCTAATGGCCTCTTGGTCTTTCGATTGGTGGCAATCGCCTGTAGAAAACGCGAGTCCTGTCCAGTGTCCTCACCATGGACCGAAGACGAAGAGGGCAGTGCCACGTCTCTGACAATGCCGGGCTGCACTGCTTGCTCCTCTTGCCTGGTGCGCCTTTTGCTGCCTAGAGGCGTCGTCGCTACACCTTCTGGGTTAATATCGTGCTCTGCTTCTCGCCGCTTTGATGGTCGCTCTTCAGCTCCACCGCCTGTCTCTTGTTCCTCATCAAGTCTCCTTTTTGATTGCGTGCCACTTTCACCGCCAGGCGAGATGAGCGCGTCGTGGTCACCTCGAGCTTGTGAATCGGATATTCGGTCTTGCTCCTCCAGCTCCCGTCGAAATCTCTTACTGAATCGCTCCGGCGTGCTCTCTATCGGCATATCAGACGTATTTGAACGAGCCTGCAGGCTCACACCCGGGTCGTTCGAGGTGCCAAAGATGCTTCGAAATTCTTCGGACTGTCGTGGCTTGTTGCCCGTAGCCGCTCGTTTGAGCCTCGAGGGTGCTCTGGGCGTCGCAGGCGTAGGTCGTGGTGCCTCCTCCGAGATCGCTTGCTGTGTTGAGGAATGTGCATCTGTTGAAGGCTCGGAAATATGCTGCTGGGTGTTTGCCGTAGATGCGGTACCAAAAAGACTGGCCAAGGGATCGTTATCTGCAGCAGCGGCCGCTCTTCGTCGTCGAGGCTGTGACGCGGCGGGGCCATCAGATCCATCGCGGTAGCTTGCTGGTGTGCGGAGAGCGGACTTACCTTGGTTGCTGTAGGAGTGGGTCCGATCTCGCTCGCGGTCGGAGGCGGCTCGTCCATTGTGACTGAGACGTTGCCTGAAGTGGAAGTCAGAATTTGCCCTTTGCATAACCAAAAACGAATTCACTCACTCGGCGGAGGTTCTTGATGGACTGGCATATCTTCGCCGTCGCGCTGATGCTGCTCCTGCTGCTCCTGCTGCACGGGCATCGCAGAACTCAGGGAGCTGTTACCCTCTACAGGAACTGAGGTCTCAGGAAGGATCTCCGAGGGTAATGGAGCTGCTTGGACATTGAGAAAGCGCCTTGAATCGGAGTGCATCAATAATTTGCCGACTGCCACGATTCCTTCTTCCGGCATGGCGATGCTTAACCTTGCACAGGCCATGATTTCCTTTCAGCGAGGTCCAAAGCTGCTGAAGGTCCTCACTCACGTCCTCGTGCACCTGGTCAGCCTCCTGAACCAGGGAGCCCGTGCGTCTACAGTAAGCGATGCGACAATGACAACAAGGCCATCATCTGGCGCCTCGGAAGCCTCCTCTCCGCATGTAGCAAGATAAGACTGGGCCTCTGACTTCTTCTTGCGCAGAAACCGAAGGGTCTCGTCGTCCTGTTCCAGCCTGACGTCTGAGCTGTAAACGCGGTCTGTCACGGCTCCAGTCTGCTGCGCAAGTCCTTCCATATCATTCGTCAACTGTTGCGAGGGCGGTGTCAGCGTTGCAAGAGTACAAAGAGAGAAGTGAAACGAGAGCACCTTTTCATCGCCCTGCCCGTCCAAGACAAAAAGAAGGGTTGTGCCTCTTAAGAGCTTGACCCTTTTGCTCGAAGGCAGAAGACATCTGTCGAGCTCCTGTGGCTCTATGCCATCCGAGTGCGAGACCTCGGGCATGTATGCCGACGGAACGGGTAGCTCCAGCTCCCTTTCGTAGGACTGTGGATCGTCAGGGCGCAGGTTTCCCCTGCGCAGCACCTCGTCGACGTAGCCTGGCCTCACGACAGGTACGGCTCTGATGAGGGCTTGCAGGAGCAGAACGGAGATCTTTGTCTGGGCCACGGCATAGTGTGTTGCCGATGGATCGAGTGCAGCCTTTCCCCTTCGCAGGTACACCACTGGCTCAGACTACCTTGTGAGCAAAGCAGAAGGATCTGAGGGCTCGCCATTGAGGGAGGGTGTGACGTCGCCACTCACGCATGTCGCTAGCCTCCCGCGCCCTTTCTTGGAGCTCCTCCTCCTCCTTGGTTTTGACGTGGTAAAAGACGTTGATGGGGATCCACAATAGCCTGTCGGCACGTCAAGAAGTCAGCTCCTCCGCACAGAACATTTCACAGACAGAGACTAATTCAGCAGCATTCCATGGGCTCACTTGACTGCTGGGGCATTCTTGGACAGCACAATGGTATCGCCCGCTTGTAGCGCCCTCGTCGTGCCTGGATCGACTGTGATTCCGACATAGACAGAGGGGTTCCTCAGCCACTCTTCTTCGTCGCTGGGTGGTACTACACGAAGGATTTTCTTGTCGGCCTGGAGCGAAACGGTGGGCCGGTGTTGCTCCACGTCCGAAAAGTCGGTGGTGCATACAGACTCAAATGTGGGCGGAGGGATCGACATGATCAGGGCGCCTGCCTCGCGAGAAACGGTCTTGTCGGCTAAGACCAAGTCTGCAGGCTCTTTCCGCCCAAAGGTGTACTTCCTGCCCGGCTTGAGCAATTTGCGAAATGGTTCTGGGAGGGAGGATTGTTCAGAAGCCGTTGTACAAAGTGGTCCAGCCCAGCACGTCTCTGTCTCCGTCTCTGTCTCCCACCACCTCCAACCCACCTTGGCGCCCTTCAAATCTACCCTCGAGGACCCACATGATGGACTGTGGGATCCTCTGAGAGGAAGCGCAGCCAGGGCAAACCGGACCCTTGGCACTGGCACTGGCGGTGGAGGACGGAATATGGTGTTGGAAAAAAGAAGCTCAATGCATTATTGCGCGTTGACGCTAGTAATTGTTGACACAACTTAGGGTACCTGCTCGCTCTGGGCTTCATGGATTGGGGAAAGATGATCTCTCTCTTCTCATTCACTGCCGGAAGACGAGAAATCGATAACACGAGTGCGTTGGTGACATGACAGAGATGTTGTGTCACTCATTAGATGAAGATTGCTCAGATACTACTTGAAGTGATTGTAATGTTACACTCTCTTTGTCGGACTGGCACGCTCGTCGCGCTTCTGGCGAGTCTCCTCACGCATGGCCTTGAGCCATTGAGGGACTTTCTGCTTCATTCGGAAGTGCGCCTCTGACATGTGGTCAGCTGCCGATTTCACTGTGAGAAGCGTGCCGTGTGAGCCCACAAATCTGCAGAAGCGAGCACAAGCGCCACACTTACCGTTGCCCCACAGAGACTCCTGTCCCTCTTCGACGCTGGCCTCGGTGGACGCGACCCTGAGGCGGATACCGTCGAAGTGGATCTTTTCGGCGAGATAGAGTCGATTCTCGTTACACTTTGAGACACAAGAATTAGTCTTATGAGACATCAATGCAGAAAATGACGAAGGCGCTCACCTGGATGGACCCGAGGCGCATGATCTGGGGACTATCCCAATCGATGGCGGCACCTAAGCCCGCGCTGGTCTCCACAGTCGCGGGCCTATCCTTCACGGATTCTGCTTGCATTTCCTGAAGCCGACTCCATCTCAATGTTTTCAGCCAGCGGGCTTGAGCTTCGACGGTGAAATGGGCAAGCACTTGAAGGATCGCCTGCTGGCGTGACTGCATCTCGTCCTCGGTCTTTCGCCGTAATGCTTCGTTGTCCTCTTCCGCGAGCCGCTGCTTAATTGCTCTGTAGGCTTTGCCGTACTCGTCAAAATTGTCATAATCGTCCTCGATGCCCTTTCTCTGCATCTCCTCTTTTATCTTTGCTGTCTCCCTCTCGTATCGGTCTTGGCGGCTTTCGCCTTCCGGCACAGTGCGTGGCCGCGTGCCCGCGATTGGCAACCGTGGATAAGCTGACAGTGAGCAGATGTCGAACAGCGACACGCAGAGGGGCGATCTCCTGCTGTCGGCGAGTGCCGCCCATTCGCTTTCGCTGACGTCAGTGTCTGAAGTTTCTTTCACGAGACAGGATGATGGTTCTGAAGAGTATTTCAAGGTGTGAGTTAGAGAAGATAGGCGGAAGGGCCAGTAACGCCTCACCAAATCTCCATGCCGGCATCGCCATCGTTACTTGTCGATGAGCAGAACCTTCTTCGATGCAGTGGTACAGTGCCTGTGTTGGAGAGGAGATCCGTCGGATCTGACTGTGAGTATCAACACTGTCACCAGACGGACTTTCCCTCTCACCAGATGAAAAGGCAACAACACGGGATACGCTGCCAGCAGGTCGGTTTGAAGGGTGTCGAGTTTGAATGAGACCTCTTCGCCGTCGATTGTAGCGGTCGCTTCTTTGTCCTCGGGGCGAGATGCGAGGTATCGCGGAAGCTCCAGCGGTGAGACGGCGAAGGGGAGCATCTCGGCAGCCTCATCTCCCGACTCATCCGTTGAGCTGAGGTGTTTTGTTCGGTCGAAAGCCTCAAACGTCCTTTCGTGGTCCCTTGGAATCCTGACCGGCACTGTCCGGATAGGTGCCCAATCATGGGCGGGCAATTGAAGGCCTTGAGTGTGGACTGCGTGCTCTCCAATCAATATTACTGACTGCGCCTCACTAGCACCTGAAATCGCACTTACGTGATGTTTCCGCTTCGCCATCCGGGCCGTTGCACCTCGTCGAGACGCTTGCATCGACAATCCAGTATGGCAGATAGACTTTGCTCAGCCTTTTGAGCTTAACGTTCGCCTCTACGCGGTCGGCCCGTTGCGATCTCCCAAAAACCTTACGAAAGACCAGTGACAGTATATAAAGAGCGCTCTGAAAGAACCTACCGCGAAAGTAGATGAGAGGGATGGCCATCTTTTCCGCGAAGTCTCGAGCATATTCGGTGGTAAAGGAGAAGGGGAGTGTCAAGACTTTAGTCTCCCTTTCCACGCTGGACGTCGAGGCGCTGTCGCTTTGTGTTGATTTGCTTTGTGGTTGCCTTTGATGCGCAGGCTCTTCTTGCTTTTGCGGGTGCCGTTGCTGGAGCTGCGATCGAATTCTCTGTGACACCGAGGGCCCTCTGAGTGGAGAAGCTTGCGCCCTCTTGTGGCTGGCCGCGCTGGTTGATAGCGCAGCTACCCCGCCCAAGGTTCTCGCTCCATGAGCCTTAAACCTCGAACATCTCAAGCACTGGCGGCACCTGATTGGGACCGCCATGAATTGAGTGCACCTCATCGTCGTCGCCGTCATTGACATTGACGATGGCCGAATGCAGGAGCTGCAGGCAGAGCCAAAATCAAACAATGGGAAGGAAAAGCTTCGCGGGCCGTCGGCCGAAGAAACGCGTCTCGAGACCAACACCGTACCAACGTACGACTGCGCTTCTGGCTTCTTTCTCCAACAAGCGTCAGTGCGATGGGAGGAGGAGGCGTCGGCTGCGGCAAAAGAGGCGTCGAAGGTGGATTAGTAGAACATGAAGGGAGGAAAGGGCCTCGTCGACATCAGATTGTCTTTCTTGGGCCGAAGAGAGATGAATTGGATAACCTTCTTGGTCCCACCGCAAGAAGGCCACGATGGAACCAGTATCGATATTCGCCGGCCCAGCGACCGTGCCAAGGAACCCTAGCCCTCGAAGGAGGCAGGAATGTCATTGCGGAGAGCTCTTTTGAACAGCAATATCACGCCTCCGTGGCTATGAAGGGGCAGCAAAGGGCCGTCCTAGCCGAGGATACGCCTGCAAAAGCTGTTCCTTCGAGGCACAATGCGGACAAGCACAAGAGGCTAGGAGCAAGCCCTCGGACAAAGCCGGTCAGGTTCAGGAACCCAAGAAGTAGTCCAGTGCTAGCTTCAAGGTATCTCTCCTTGACTCGACCCCAAGAGCATGATCAGGATGCATCTCGGACCGAACGAGACGGGGATGAAGAAGAAAGCCTGGGAGAAAGGAGAGGAGAAGGAGATGGAGAAGAAATGGTCTCTTCGGCCGCTATCAGGCCCGGGGATTCCTGGAGCGAATTCGATGCGCTGCCAGTAAGGCCAGACGACTCGATCGATCCCAGAGAGATGTGGTTCGAGGATGATCGTGAAGATGTATATGAAGAGGAGCCCAATAGCTACGATGACGAAATGCGCCAAGGTCAAGAGCATGCCTCGTCACAAGAGATCGACGAGGCTCCTACGGAAGCATCTCCGTCAATGCCAAGGGTCTCTATGGGGCTCCAGTGGCAAACGGATCGCGCGAGGCCTGTGGGCATAAAAGGTGGGCCGTGGCGGAGATCTACCTCGGTCATCGCAAGGGACATGGCTAGCGTTGCGGCGAAGAAGGAGGCAGAAAGATCAAATTTTGCCAATCGGTCCATATCGCACCCTATCTTCAAGAGACCGCTTGTTGATCCGCTGCAAAGGCAAATGTCTCTCCACGACTCTCAGCCGACGGGTGAATCGATCCCTCCGCCGCCTGCCCACGTCTTCCAGCTCTCTCGACTCACGTCACTCTCTGTGCTGCTTCGGCAGTCTCATTTGTACCTCGCTGAGCATCAAGGGGGAGCACAGCCTGGGCCTGCGGAGCACTTCAGTATCCTCGTCCTCGTCGTCCGGGTGGGTCCGCTTGAGGAAGTTCGAGACTGGAAGGGCGAGGCGACGGCCGGGACATCAAAGAGAGCGGGTCCTAGGCCAAGCCTCTCAAACGGCATGATGGATCGAGCCGAGGTCATCGTACGGGACAAGGCCGGCTTTGCCCTAAAGGTGGACCTCCACGCGAATTGTGCCAGCGAATGGGCCGGTTCATCACCGCAGCTCTCTCAGAGCATCTCGGCGTCGTCGGAATCGTCACAGCCAGGATGTAAGGAGCAGTCGGGCTACCAGCTTGATAACGAATCGTCAAGCAGGGTAAATCGTACAGTTCTAGGCCAGTATTCCGCCAATCCAAACACGAGGGAAGACTCGACTACGATGACCAGGACGGAAGCAACAATAGCGAGGAACAACACGACGACCTTCTTGGGCGAGGATACAACCGTACTGGAGAAGAAGCGCGTCGACCGCATGCTGCCGCTGAGGCCGGGCGACGTCGTCGCCCTGTCCAACCTCGTCTTAGTCAGGCCTCGCTCGGTGGATAGCGATGCCCGCAAGACCTCGACATCACGCAGAGGGAAGACCGGCAGGAACGCCGTCGATCAAAACGACACGACTGCGCAGGTCTACGCCGTCGCCTCTCCTCGTGAAAGGGCGATGATGGAACTGTGCTGGCGAAACGAGATCTCATCGAGGACCATCGACGCGCAGAGAAACTTCGAAGATGCCCTCGTCGACTTTGATCCAAGATGCAAGGCCATCTGGGAATTGGCAAAGCTTTGGTGAATTTACCCATTCACTCACCCACTTGCGCATATAAGCAAACGAAGCTCTCGAACAGAGAGTGAGTGGAGAATCGATGATGTATTCTATAATTGGTGTAGCTTTACAGAGATTGTTGGCAATGAAGATAGATGTGCTCATCTCTCAATCGGAATGATCGATGGTCATGGTATCATGAAATCATGAAGGTTTTGTGCCGTTGCTCTTCAGCCTGCAAAAGCTGTTTCATCGAGTTCGACACCAAACTCTTCCTTGGCTCTGTAGATGGGCGACAGCGAAAGGTCAGATGAGTAATCTCCAATAAGGATTGGGCGGGGAATGCACTCACAGTTGCCGCATGCCAGCTTCCAAGTCGTCCTCGAAGCCGCCAGCCGTTTTACTAGCGGCGCGCTTGACTTCCTTGCTGAACGGGCCGTACTTGAGGCTAGACACAAAGATGACGCTGGCCTTGTGCAGCGATCTCACCACAGCACTGCCCACAAAGGCCAAGTCTAGGACGAAGAGCGTGGTGCGGAATGTGAGGAAGGCCATCCGAGAGCGAAGCCAGGTGACCAAGCGTCCCGATAACGAGTTGCTTGGCTGCGATTGGCGCGGGAAGAAGACGCGGATAAGACTAGGCGTAGGGCTCGTCGATACAAGGGCCGAGGAGGCGTGGCGTGCAAGGATGTTCAGGCGGTTGACGGGCGAATGTAAGATTTGATTGTTGGCTGTGCGAGGGCATAAGTGCATGAATCAACAGCTGACAGAAGAGACCAAGTGACTCGAAGAGAGTCCTCACCTTGAACGATGCGCATGCTTCGGCTGACAAAAATGAGCTCTTTGGGCACGAGCTCGACGTGGACGAGGAAACCCTTGATGAGCTCTTTTTGCTTATTGTAGTCGACGCGACCGCCATTCCTTTCTCGCTCCTCCCGCTCCTTCTGCTCTTCCTCTTTTGACTTTGGCTTTCTCCAAGGACGCATGAGCGTTGCCGAGGCAAATAGCTCTGAGCTGCCCTGACCCATGCCCCAGGCTTGCGTGATGCGCTCCAGCGTCGATACGTCCAGCTGGAAGATGGCGCGCCACAGCTCAGCGTACTGCCTCCGGAAGCTCTCGGAGAGGTTGACATAGAGGCCGTGGTCGATGAGGCAGACCTGATGCTGACCTCGCTTGCCGTTGGGGTGTCGACGGACAAGGACTGAAGCAGCAACAATCAGCGTAGGACAGACGATCGCAAAGCGGGACACTCACCGTTGCCAGCATGGCCGTCGCATTGGACGAAGCCGTGTTGGAAGATCTGGCTTGCAAATACCTCGCATACGCTCCTCGCGACTTCGCGAACACTGAGACCCATGGCCTTGATTCCCTTCTCGTCTGTCATTCTCGTCGCGCCGTGAATGTATTCCATGACTAGCAATCGGCCAGTACAGAGGTCGTCGACGCAAAACGGGACGTAGACGGTGTCTCGAATCAGCTTCTGTGGGTCATCCTGAACGTAATTTCTTGCTCTAGTCGCATTGCGCAGCTCGGCGACGAAGTCGGTCTCCTTGTGGATCTGCTCAGAGATGTACTTTCCAAAGTAGGACAGCGGAAGGTCGAATATATGCGAGTAGAATCGAAGGAGTAGGCGAAAGGACAAGAGGTCCCACTTGGCCTGCGCTCGAATTGATGGACGCTGAATCTTGACGGCCACCTCCTGCCCATTGCCTTTTAAGCGAGCCTTGTGAACCTGCGCAACGGACGCTGCGGCGACGGGCTCCTCGTCGAAGCTTTCAAAGACCTGATGCCACCACGCGTCAGCTGGCTGTGGCATCCGCTGCGACACGCTCTGAGTACTCACGTCGTCAATACTCTTACCGAGCTCGCTCTCCACTACTTTGCGCACTGTGGCGTAGTCGAGATGCTCTGCGTCGTCGAACATTTTGGCGAGTGCGTGATAGGGCTTCGGTAATACCGCTGCCTGAACACCGATGGCCTGGCCGAGCTTGACATACAGGCCACCGTTGGCCTCGCACACCTTGAGCAGCCGATCCGCTGCTCTCTGGTGGAGCGCATCGAGTGCGGCGCTATCCGATGGATCAAAGTAGAATTTGTAGTCCTGTTCGTGCGGCGTGAGAAGTGAGAGGGAGAAGGAAGAGCAGAAACGCTGAACTCACCAGTGCGATTTGAGCGCCGACAATGGCAGTGCGAATGTTTCGTTGGAGCACCGATGCATTCAGGTGCGTATCCACCTCGTACAGTATCACACCCCCTCCTCCCAGCGCAAGCAGTGCAAGCGCGGCTACCCGCCCTCGTCCTCGCACCGGCGAAGGTGGAGGGGTGGAAGACGAAATGTGCCTGATTGGCTGCCGGAAGGCATTGCGGGGGCAGTCGAGCAAAGAGACTAGTCTCGACGGCCTTCTGGCGATCGCCGCAGGTGACAAGCCTGCTCTAATCCACGACATCTAACCACCTCTTCCTGTACTTCCGTCGGTGTCGTCGAAGCCAATGATCTTGTCATCATCTTCTTGGGTCCCAAGATTAAATCTGGGTTAGATAAGCAGCGAGCGCACGGGCTTCGTTGAAAACTTGATTGCGTCCGTCAACTTGTGTCTCAGTCGTTGGCTCAATCGCTCTTTTTTAGAAGCCGCGTCTGTCGTCTGTCTCTGTGGAATCAAGCAAAGCTTGAGCGTAATGAGGATTGGTGGGCAAGCATGGCATTGAGTGTGTGTGACGATATCACTCGAGCGGAAAGAAGCGATCGATGCACGCGAGCATGTCGTTTGGAAGATGCATCTCTGCTCCTTTTTGACAGCCCACAGCAAAGTGTGGTCGTACACGTGCGCTCCTTAAGCTTCACCCCTCAGCCGATTGAAACTGCGAGCGTTATTTGAACGAGGGGCTCCACTGAGCTTCAAGAAGAGGAAGCTTGTCTCACGACCAGTTCGCGCGCGCAAACAAGCGACACCATCTAGCGGAGCAAGTTGGAGCCAAGGCCGTCACCATTCCTCGAACAAGTCCCGCCATTCACCTCTGGGCTCTTTCAAATCTCGCTCTCCCACACACACAAGGGGAAAAAATAGCACACAACTGCAAACCCGCGCGCAAAAGGCCAAAAAGCGCACACTGTTCTTCTCCACATCTAGGAGGGGGCGGAAAAAGTCGCCTCTGCAACAATCGACAGCGAAAGCCCAGGGCTCTAGACTCACTACTCACGCTCGCGAGCGACCGACGAAATTGGGCGAAAAAAAAAGTCCTGGAAGATCGATAACTACGAGAACAGTTACAGCAACACAGACGGCGACGACGACAACAACGAGCGCCTCCGACTGGACCAGACTGCACCTGGCCTCGCGCGCACAAAGATAGCCAGCAATGACTTCTGACGCCAATACTTCGGGAGAGGACGGGTCGGCGACGGCAGCCCAGCCTGCGCCCCAGGCCGCCAAGTCGGAAAAGGAGGCAACAGCAGATGAGCTTGCCGCACCCCCCGAGGCTGTCAACATGACCGATGAGGAGGAAATGGGTGCAGCCAACAGCAAAGACAATAGCGAAAGCGGCAAGCTCAAGGCCCTCTTTGGCATTCTCAAGCGCATGGTCGGCGTCAAAGATCTGGCCGCCATGTAAGTTCGAGGAGCTACATTTCAACAGAAACACCTGCTCACCGGACCTGATTGCCCCCGCAGCCGTCTCTCGCTTCCCGCCAATCTGCTGGAACCAGTCGTGAGTTGTGGTTCATGGCGCGGAAGATCAAAGGATCGCTAACAAATAGCGTCATTACCACAGCCCAACCTCGAGTACTGGAACTATCTTGGTGAGTGTCACCTAGTCGCAGCACAATCCACAGTAGAATGCTGATTCGCCCTACAGACCGGGGAGATCTCTTCACAACGTGAGCACTTTTTCCCTTGTCGCGAGAAGAGAGAGAGTGCCTGAGAAGATCTGACCCGCATCCTTCAGTGTCGGCGACTTTGACGATCCCCTCGATCGGATGCTCGCCACGCTTCGCTTCACCTTCACAAAGGAACTCAAGTTCGTTGTGAGTAGCTGGCTTGGTAAAGAGATATTGCTGTGGAAGAGCGCTTCGATCTGACATTCGCGTACAGCACGGCAAGATCTGCAAGCCCTACAATTCCATCCTGGTCAGTCATCTCTCTAGTGGTAGCGGTCCGGCTGTTTGCGAAGGGACGCTTGCTGAGACTTACCATTCGAACAGGGAGAGCACTTTCGGTGTCACTGGGATGTCGTCCCACCAGAGATGCGCGAAGATGGCAGCCTGGTGCCCAAGATGAGCCTCCTCACCGAGTCGCCTTCGGCTATGCCTCAGGCTGGCACTTCGGTAGCGTCAACTCCATCATTGACGTCCAAGAAGACCAAGAGGCAGGAGAGAAAGGGCGGCGGAAGCGCCACTACCTCGGAGAGTGGAACCGACCGTCCAGCGGTGTCGCGAGGGCAGAGCGGCGTGAGCAATTCGTCGTCTTCGGGTGCTCCGACTATGTCGAGCCTGAGCGCCATCACGACGAGCAATAGCACCGACGATGGGTCTTCGAGTGGACGCCCATCTGCCAAGCGTGGCTTGTCCAAGTTTCTTAGCGCTGCTTCGGGCCGGAACAAGGCCTCTTCCCGCTCCAGCGTCCACTCCAGCAAGACTAACTCGCCTACGACGCCAAGCAAATCGGCCGCAGACACTGCCGATGATGTTTCCAAGATGACTCTTGACGGAAGCGCTGGTGGCGGCGAGAAGGGCGACAAGGAAGGGGACGAGAATGGCGAGGGAGATGACGACGATGACGACGACGACGATGACGAGTCAGTGGGAGGCAGCTTCAAGACGTCCAAGTCAACGGCCGAGGTGGGAAAAAGGAGAATTTGCTTCTTGACGGAGCAGGTTAGCCACCACCCGCCGATCTCGAGCTTCTTTGTCGAGTGCAAAGAGGCTGGCATCCAACTGTACGGCGTCGACCAGCTCAGCGCAAAGTTTACGGGCACCAGTGAGTCGGCTCTCGGCGAGCTGGCATGGCGGGCGACGATGTGATGCTCACCCCAGTCTACTCTACAGCCATTCGAATCTTTCCTGGAGACCAGAACCAAGGCATTTTCATCAAGCTCACTGACGACTGCAAGAGCGGAGCCGTCGGGGAAGAATACCAGATTACCCATCCCACTGCTTCGATCAATGGTCTCCTCAGAGGCTCGCTTTGGGTCGCCATTTGCGACACCCTCTACATCACCTGCCGCGGTGGCACTCGCAAGGGCGAGACCGATGATGGGAAGAAGAGTCCGAGATTGAGGACGATTGTCGAGTACAAGGATGAGGTGAGCCTCTTAAAACCTTCCCTCCCCCCCTTCTCCGCACCTCAATACTGATTCCCTCGACAGAGCTGGGTTCTCAAGGCAAAGTACGCCCTTGAGGCCGTCATCTACGAGTACGACGAAGCGCAAGGGCAGGACGCCGACGAGTTCGACAAGATCCGTCAGGTGCCACAAGAGCGCATCATCGCCACCATGGAGGGCACCTGGAAGGGCCAGATCACCTGGAGGAGAAAGGGGGAAAAGGAATCCAAGCTGCTCATCGATCTGGACCAACTTTTGCCCATTGACACGAGAGGCGTTCGGCCACTCGCTTCGCAAGAGCCCATGGAAAGCCGCAAGATCTGGGAGCCCGTGACTAATGCGATTCACAACAAGGAGTTTGGCGCAGCAACGAAGCACAAACAGGACATTGAGCAGATGCAGCGAGACAAGGCGGCCGAGCGCAAGAGGAATGGCAGCGACTTTGTGCCCCGCTTCTTCCTTGCCGATATCTCCGACGGTCGGCCCAAGCTCACCGAGGCCGGGCAGAAGGCCCTCGACGGCGAGGCGCAACTCGAGGGCTACGGCACCGAGGCGTAGAACAGGCACAGCCCCTGATGGAATCGTAATGAAGAAGGGCATGACCCCCTTCAAAAGTTCTTTTATAGCCTCTCTTGATCGCAACGACGTTTTTATAAGACTCTGTCTGTGTCCAGTCCTCCCCTCGCCTTTGCTGTAGAGCCCTCATCTTTTACCTCCAACTCCTTCTCCATCTCCTCAACACATCCACTCTCAAGAAGTTAATATCGATTCCCTCACTCTATTTGTTGAGACGTGTGCCGACTTCCTCGTACGACATCTACGATGTCCAGCAGCGAGTCGACCTGGTAGAAGGAGGGAAGACTACGCTGGCTTGCAGTGTCCACTGTCTTGTTCCCCCTGTTGATCCAAGCGGCTTGCAGGCCAGCTTGTGTGGCGCCGACAATGTCCTGAGCAAAGTCATCGCCGACGTAGAGCGTTGCTGCAGCTTTTTCTTCTTCAGTCAGCGAGGAGGAGGATGAGGAGTCACGGCGGTGTGTGGACCAAGCTCGCCGGACGGCTTCTTTAAAGAAGCGGGCATCTGGCTTCTCGTAGCCAATGTCATACGATAGCGTCGCTGCTGCCCTTTCGTCCTCGCCCACGTCTGTGTTGAGGTTGATGTAAGCCGAGAGGCCGAGGTCCCTGCAGGCCAGAAGAATGGCCGAGTCTGAATTTGTCGCGAGGGACGACTGGACAGAGATGGCCCGTAATGACTTGAGCGTCTCGAGTACCTCTGCGTCGCTGGTGCCGCTAAGCCGGTATGCCTCTCTGGAAGAAAAGCGATCGAGGATGTTGGTCGTCAATCTTGGCAAGACACGATTCACTGAGCTTGGGTCCAGACCAGACGTGAGCATCGTCTGTTTGATCAGGAGCGACCACCAGGCTCTTGGGCCAGAGAGGGACGTGTGCTTTCCATAGAGGGGATGCTCCGCGGACAAAGTCTTGAACGCTGTCAAATTGACCCCTGTCAGCTGGCTGCTCCTGGTGTATGTGCAAGGGGGGCAGTGAATAGCAAGACACACCCTGCTTGAAGGCTGAGGCCATGCGCTGCTCATCAACTTGGAGGCCTGCTTTCACCGCTTCCTCGGCCTTGACGGCATGCTCCCGTTCAGTTTTTTGATCGTCTTTTCCCGGCTTCAAGGCAAGAAGCCTTCACACACCCACATATTGGAGATGAGGAGCGATGCGGGGCGAGACGAGGGTATCGAATGCATCAAACAGCACGACCTGAATGGGTCTGGCCGAGGACGCGGTCCCCAGTTGTGCACCGTGACGGACGATCATCTCCTCCTCCTCCTCCTTTCTCACTTCCTTCACTCAACGGGAATCTAATTAGGAAGCAAAAAAAAAGGTCATTCATATTGCATTACAAAACACGAACAACCCCGCAAATCGAATCTCATTGAAATCAGAGCAAATACAATCGACGGTTCCACTGTTAATATAAGCTGGCCGGCAGAAGCCCTCGTTTTTGAAAACGGTGTGCGAGATTGAAACTGGTCAGACACCCGGGTCGGTGTCGCCCTAGGGCAGAAAGACTACAGAGGGCCCAACTCCGCAAAAAAGTGTCTCCTCATTACCATTCCGCCTCTACCTTCCCACCGACACCTTGCCCCCCTCTTCTACGTTCTCCTCCTCTCCCTGACTCTTGCTCCTCCCTCCTCTTTCCTTCCACCAGGGCGTCCGACATTCCTTTGAGCAAGCATCCTCGACGTCCATCCACGCCCTTCGATCCATCCGCCCGCACACCTGGTCTCATTGTCGACCCACCAAAAGCTCTTCGTCTCCCCCCTTCTCCCTTTCCCTCTCCCTCTCTCTCTGCGCGCGCACATATAAAAGAATGCACATCCGGTCTTCCGCTGCCCTCCTTCTCGTCTCTCTCGCCGCATCTGTCCTGGCGCAGACAACAACATTCTACGGCCCTCTCACGACAAACAATGGTGTTGCCGCCTGCGTTCAATACGGAAGCTGTGCGTTTTCTTCTCTTCGCTTCCTTACCTTTTCATTTTCTTCTTCTTCTTCTTCTTCTTCTTCTTTCTTCCTTGTTTGGCTGACGGCACTGGATACTCGATACAGGCACCACTGCCTCTGGCTCGCAAGTGACTGAGACGCAGCAGGCACCCGTGACGCCGCCGGCGTCATCGCAGGCCATCGCCGCGCCGACGGACTCTGTCCAGTCGGAGCTCTCCATCTCGGCCCTGGCCGCGCAGGGCGCCGAGGCCGCCTACTCGAGCCGCGTCGCCAACGGCCAGGGCAAGAGCGGATCGGGAAACGGCGCCACCTCGGCAAACCTGACGGGCACCGTCATTGCCGGCACCACGCCCACCAGCGTGCCCGCACAGTCGACTGGCCATGCAGACGCAGCCGTCGCTGCCCCGCAGTTGGCCTCCCTCGGTGGCGGCGCACGGACACTCGCTTGGTCCCTCGCCATCGTTGCCGGTGCAGTCGGGGCCGGCGCTGTCGGTCTCTAATCCTCGATTTCTCGGAATCCTCCTTCGTGGCTCCTTGGCCCCTCTTTTCCTCGATATCCCCAGTCTCGGTTGCTTGAACACACAAACCCCCCTCTCCCTTCGCTTCTTTTTGTTTCGCAAGACCAGACTGGTCCATTTGTTTCATCTCCTTGACACACTCTCGTCTGTGCTAACTTCCAGCTATTGTGTTCTCCTGTCTTAGTCCTTTCCACTACACTCGTCGTCGCCCGGCTCTCAAAGTAATCAACTGTGACCGCGCATTCAAAAACAGCGAGCGTGAAGTGATTAGATTGACTGCAGGTTCACCGTTGTTGAACGCATCCCTCCCTTCGCGCCAAGTACAATAATTACCACTTGCTGAGGTCCGCAAATGGATCGCTGCCTCCCGCAGAGGCCCCTGCGCCTTTGCCGTTGCCATTACTGCTGCTGTTGCCCTTGCCGCTGCCGGCCTGTGGCTTCTGCCCTTGCGGCGCGGGTGTAGAGGCGCCCGACGAGTTTGGAACAGAGGACGGGCCTCCGGAAGCCATGGGAAGCTGGAGCGCGCCCCAGCCGCCGAGCTGGGAGCTCGTCGTGGAAGCTGGCCTGCTCGTGTTGGATGCGTCAAAGAGATCGCTGGGAAGGCCACCGGGTGCAGTCGCTGTTCCATTCCCTGCCGCTGTCGTCGAGGATGCAGAAGCAGAAGCAGCTGATGGAGCATCGCCAAAGGTCAGAGAGGCAAAGTCGTCCAGGACGGAGGCAGACGAGGAGCCTCCCCCCGGTGCAGCAGCCTTTGACGAATCGTCCTCATCGTCAAACGAGATGAGGTCAGTAATCTTGGCCGTGGGAACCGCATCAGCTCCTCCCTTCTTCGGGTCGATTCTGTGAGCAAAGTGAGAGGTGAAAGGGTTGTCAGAGGGCACTGGCGAATCAAGGATGGGAGAGAATAGACGTACGATGGATCGATTGTGACCGTTACGGAGAAGTCACCCTTGGAGTAAGCCTTGTGCCGCTCACACACCTGATTGATCAGGTCGTTGATTAACAGCAGCCGGTCTGTTGACGAGAGAGAGAAGCAAACACATCAGCGTCATGCTCAATCCAGCCCCCAGCGCGACTTCGAAACAGTGATGACCCACCCAAGTGCTCTGCCTCGCCCTCCTCCGCCTCTCCGATCCACTTTTGCAACCGGGGCTGCACGCTCCGCAGGTGACTCGCGATCTGATCGTATGCATCACCCTTTGCGAAAGTCTCGCCTTCATTCCGATTGTCGAGCATGTTGTTGAGCAGAATGGCCCGGCTCTGGACCTTGTCGAGATCCTTCTTCGTCTGGGCCCAGTAGTCTGGCTTGTTCTCTGGCTCGGCCCCCGACATGACTTTCATCAGCTCCTGCGCTTGAGCCAGGTCTCGTGGTGTGCCTCTTCGAATCAGCTCCTGCAGCTTGGCTCCTTGCGCCGCCCGGTCCTCCTCCTCCAGCTCTTCTGGTGATTGCAATGACTGGCAGAAAAAGCTTCAGCAGGGGGATCCTTTACAGTGCTTAGACAGCCAATGCGAGCTCACATTTTCGCTGTTCATGACACCTGCCGCGCGCGAGTCGACGTTGGGAAAGCGGTACCCTTTGGGCCACCCAGGTCAGCCTGCCGAAAATGTCAAGATACAAATGGACAAGACACACCCTTGTACCCCAGCAAGCGGTGCATATCTCGAATGTGGACCAGATCCTCTCTGTGCTTGCTGGTCACGCAGATCGTAGTCTTCCACTCTTGGATCAGCTCAAGGATCTTTTGTTGCGAAGGACTTGGAAAAACGGGGGGCCGTTCGGGAAACCGCTTGACGAGCTCGTTGAGAAACTCTTTTGTAGCGACTTGCAGGTGGAAGGGGTAGCCGCAATTCTTGACGAGGTGGTCCAACAGCTGTGGTTGAGTGTATTGTCATCAGCATAGTCAGCTCGGCAGGAGCGTGTGGAGAAAGAGTATGCCCACATGGAGAGCGAGAATGGAGACGTGAGGGTGCCGAGAGTTGATCTTGCGAACGACCTCGACAGCTGCCTCTCGAGGCGTGTTGGCCTGCTTCTGCTTGATGTAGTCGGCCAGCTCGAGGTTGAGGCCAAGATTTGGCTCTCGAAGGGAAGGATTACAGCACCGCTCTAAAATATCACATCAGTCTCGGAGCTGTGAATGCCGCCGCTGTGTGCTGCGCCAACAGCCTACTCACCTACGTGAGCCTGAACGGCTGACTGGGGGATATCTGGATCTAGGCTTCGTGCTGCCCAGTCTGCCCATGCGCCGATAGCACCGGCTGCAGAGGACGAGTTGGAGGATGACAGGGCGCCTCTCGGCCGACCCCCAGCGCCCGAGGGGCTGCCCATCGCTCGCTGCTGGTGATTGTACATCGCTGAGCTGCAGGTTGGGCTTGCCTGCTTCGAGCTGGGGTCTCGCAAATCGCGTAGCGAATCTATTCGCAGTTGAATCAAGGGCGCCCAGGACTAGGAAGCTGTGTTGAAAAGACGAGGGCCGGCGAGAAACACCCCAAGTCTGGCGAGGCGAGGCGAGAGAGGGAGAGAGAAGATTGAGCTGATCGCCGATAGTGGCCAGAGCCAAACCAGCTGGAAGCCAGGCGGAGGTTAGCGGGCCACGTGGAAGATCTACTCCACTTTCGCAAGCTTATTATATATTCTTTGGCAGGCAATGCGCGAAGCCAGGCCCGGCCCAGGTCGGGCTCGACAGACGATGCTCCGGGAGAAGGAGGCACGGAGGGCCGCATACATTGAGGGGAGCGACCTAGAGGAAGTGGAAGATGAGGCATATACACCCAGCAGAAGGAAGACAGAGAATATCGAAAGACTATCGGCGACCACCAGCGCCCTGATTCGTGCAAGCTCGACCTTTCCCTCGTTTTCATTGATCGTGGCCGAAGTCGTCCGCAACGCTCTCGATGCTCATAATGTCAAGTCAGTCTCTGCCGAGCTCACCTTTGCTCCAGAGTGGCAGGTTAGGTGCGAGGATGACGGCGAAGGCTTCGAGGAGAAAGCATGGCCAGGTATGACATGGGACAAGGTCCTTGAGGTATCGACCAGCGCGACTCCGCCATTCATAGTCGGAAGCAGCTCTGCTCGTCGCAGTCGTCAATCGCTCTCTCAACTTGCGCACCTGGGCACCCTTGACATATTGACCGCCGTTCAGGGCAGCCAAGCCAAGTCGCGGCTTCTCGCTCAGGATGACAACATCATCTTCTGTGGTCCCCACGCCGCAGCTGCCAGTGGCTCGCATCGAGGCTCGACAGTCGTAGTTCGCAACCTCTTCGCCAAGGTAGGAGAAGAGAAAAAAATTGCGCATGATTGTAGCAGAAGTTCTGACTGCTTGCTTTCTCTAGCTCCCTGTACGCCGTCAGGCCCTGGCGTCAGCCTCTGCGGTTCGAGCTGAGCTGGAAGAATGCCGTCGTCTAGTCGCGCTCGAGTCGCTGCGCAGACCAGAGGTCAGGTTAAAGGTGTCGGTACCCACTTCGGCAAGAGATCGCGTGTTGCTTGACGTTGGACGTGTGAGTGACCAGCTCAGCACAACACAGCTTACCTTGTGAACCAGCCTGATTGAGATGCTCATCCTCCACTGCAGTCTCCCAGCCTTGTGTCGCGATATGAGATGCTGTATGGCCTCGAGGTTACCAGCTGGGACTTTGCTGAGACGCTTCAAGAGTCTCGATTGCTGGAGACCAGGTCTGGAAACAAGGTTGAATGCTACGTCGAAGGCTTTCTCGCCTTGGAAACGTTACCGTCGCGAACCCATCAGCTCTTGTTTATGAACGACGTCTGCATCTCCCAGCATCGAGGAGGTCGTGGAGCCGCTGACGACGATTCATGGCACTTCCTGAACGAGCTGTATGATGAGATGAACCTCCACCAGCGCAGTAGCGCCAGCAGCGACCAGATCCACCTTCATCAAGTCGTTCGGGATGTCTTCAAGAAGAGCGAGGTGGCGGGCATCCTTAATGACGACTTGGACAGACCAATAGCATCTCGGCTGATGAGAGGTAGAGAGGCTACCCCAAGGCGCTTGTTTGAGTACGGCTACCTAATCCGGCTCTCTCTGCGCGAAGCAGAACCTTCCTCAGCCAGTGACGAGCACACGCTTTCGCATATCGACGTCGCTTCGGCAGTAGAGGACGTCGTGGAAAAGGCACTGGAACGTCGAGGCTTCTTTGCTCCTATGAAGAGGCTGCGGGAGAACGCAGGCGGAAGACGAACCCGCAATGGATCTGCAGAGAACCACGGCCAAAAGAAGCGTCGAACAGTGCCACGGGAAGGCGAGGATGAGGAGCTTGAAGTCCGTACCCCCGAGGCCAACGACTATCGGAGCATCGACCGAAGCTTCCTCAACCACGATCCTAAGGTAACGCTTGAATCCATCGCGCAGCCGCCCGAATGGATGAGGAAGTCTGTGGCGCGCGCTGTTCCAGCCTTTGCAACGCAAACGTCTGTGGCGCAGGAAGAGACAATTCCTTCAACTGCTTCCCCAGCGTCTCACCTTGTCGGCCACGATCGCTTTACCAAGGCTGCTGCTACCAAGTATGAGTTGAGCTTGGCGCTTCCCTCGCAATCTTCAAGCCGATTTTTCGGTGGTACTCATTCATTGACCACGCAAGCTTCGCTCGAGAAGGCCTCGCTGAAAGACGCTCGTCATATTACGCAGGTTGCCAACCAATTTCTCGCTTGCGTCGTTGACCTTCACGATGGCAACGACGAGGCCTTCGTCCTCGTCGATCAGCACGCGGCCGATGAGCGAGTGGGTGTAGAGCGTCTCTATCGCCGCTACGTCGAAGGCTGTTCACTCGGCACGCCTCCCACTCGGCAGCTGAGGCAGCCTGTCAGGATCCAGCTCTCGGGTGATTTGATCCGGCAATTTCGTCCTCCGCATGCTCAGCAGCTTCTCTCCTACTGGGGCTTTGGCATCCGTGCGATAGACGAAGCTGGAGTGGGGTCAATCGAGCTCAGTGAGCTGCCCGATTATTTTAAAATAGAGACACTCTCGGCACACGACCTGTCGGACCTCGTCAGGGGTTTGGCCGTTTGGCTGCAGGAGGGCGGAGGAGCTGGCCGCGCCGCGGTGGCGGGCTGCGAACAGGAGCCGCCAAGAACAGAGGAGCACTGCTGGGTTAGTGCGCTGCGCCATATGCCGCCACGGATGAAGGATGTCATCAATTCCAAGGCCTGTCGGAGTGCAATTAGTGAGTTGTGGTACCGTGCGGGATGGTTGAGGGTGGGCGGATTAATTGGCTGATCCGATTGTCCGTCTGCTCAGTGTTTAGCGACGAGCTCTCCGACGAGCAGTGCAAGAAGCTGCTGTGCCGGCTGGCCGAGGCGGCCTTTCCCTTTCAGTGTGCCCACGGAAGGTGAGCCGTCTTCACCATACGCGCGGTCTAGTGTCCTCTCGCTGACGGACTCTACGACAGGCCCACGATGGTGCCCATCTGCTCTCTCAGCGCCTGTGCGGCTCCCAAGGAGCGGCGACCGATCCGTTGGCATGCTCTTCGAGGCCTCGCCACCGCGGCATCGGAATCGAAATTACCACAAATCTGACAGCTCGAATGACAGTCCCTCTCCTCCCATCCTGTATCATACTGTGTACTGTACAATATTACAACAATCTCTCTTGGAGCTCGCGCGCGGCTCAGGAGCTCCATCGACCTGGTACTCGACCGGCAAGACTGTCCGCTTAGACGCACGCTATGTCCAAAGATAGGCAGATGACAAGAGCGTGGCTCCCTTATCCATTCTTCTTTCGTGGCTTGAAGAGGGCTTGTCAATCTTACCACATCTCCTCTGGACGCGTTCAAAGTCCTCGGCTTCCAGACCGTCGAGACCGTCAAAGCCAGGGTCTCGGCGCGCCTTTCTTCTCGCCCCAGGCCAAAGAAACGAAATGCAAGAAAAAAAAAAAAAAGGCAGAGGGGAAAAGAGGAACGGGAGGAAAACTAGTCTCTTCACACATAGATACGACAGACGGTATTTGGTGATAGGCAGGTGGACAGGCTACTGGGAAAAGAGAGAGGGAAAGGCGGGCCTCTGGGCTGGTGCGCATGCATGAGGTACGAACAAAGTGACAGGCTGTAATCCATTAATCTGTGTAATGTCAGTACCTGCATTCCGCCTCACTACCTGCAGCAGGAGCGGTAACGAGTGTAACAGCAGCAGCGACAGCGTATCGGCAGCAGCCTACGCATCCTGCCCCGTTGTTGAGAAGCGCAAAGTGGGCTTGCTTATCGTCGCTTCCTTTCCCCGGACGGAGCTCTGAGGTCGCTTCACCTCCCTGTTACGGCCCGCTCTCGGAACTTTCCAGGAGAGGACCTTGAAAACGGAGGAGCCCCCACCTTGGCCCACTGCGAGGGTCGCCAAGCGATCATCTTTTGTCCGTTAGTGCCTCCGACTCTCTTGCTGTCGTCAACGTACTGAGGGACGAATTTGACGACGACGTACAAGGACGCGAGAGGGAAAGAGAGTGAGAACACGTCGACGTCGCTCGGTGAAGGAAAGGAAGACCGACTCCTACTCGCAGCGGACGCAATTATTTAAACACAGGGCCACAGGCAGTCGCCCACCATTCAGTAAGAGAGCTGTGCTCCCAAAGACTCCTACAGAGAGCGCACGCCCGAATAGGCGAGCATCGCTCTCTCTAGGCGGGCAGAGGGCATTTGCTCGTCCTGCCACAGCGTGGGTGGACAGCGCCGCTCCCCCTCTCCCTCCTTGAGGCTTTGTCCCCTTTCAACCAAGGAGAGCTGGCAGTTGAGGTGAGCATAGACTTGTCGGAGCCCGAGGAAGGCGTTCCGTTTGCCCCTACATGTCCTGCTGAGGGATTTATTGCCGCCAATGTGGGCCAAGGGCGAAGTAACTGACAGAAAAGAGAGGAAGGGGAAAGGAGGCGTGTCAGCGTGTAGAGGTCGACATCTGCTGATGAGGGACGCTCATTCTCCCGTGTCTCCTCAGAGCCCGCAACGACCAAGCTTTTAGTCCAAACCACCAGCACAAAGGACCCAAAGTAAGCAAAGTATACAAGCAATGGCAAGCATCCGAGCTTCATCTCCGCGGGCAACGGTAGATGAAGTGCGCAGTCGACCAC
Source organism: Acaromyces ingoldii (assembly GCF_003144295.1). NCBI lineage: Eukaryota > Fungi > Basidiomycota > Exobasidiomycetes > Exobasidiales > Cryptobasidiaceae > Acaromyces > Acaromyces ingoldii. The sequence continues at coordinate 162,509 of NW_020290251.1, read as the reverse complement.
AGTTAACAGTCGTAGGCGCCGGCGGTGCGTGTCTTTTCTTCCAATATGCTAAGGATGTTTGCCCGTCGCATTCTGGCCCTACCCCTCATCCGACTCGGTCGCTCACCCCTTGTTATCTCATCCTCACTGACATCTCCACAGTTATCGGACTGACGGTCGCAAATGAGCTATGCGAGCATGGCTTCGATGTCGAGGTCATCGCGAGAGACATGCCCTTTGATGAGGCTTCCTCCATGCAGTGGGCTAGTCCCTGGGCCGTGAGTGGGGCTGCTCCTCTTCTCTACTCAAAGTGCTCAACGAGCGACTCAATCGTCCCGTACCCCGTCGTCTCAATCTACAGGGTGCAAATTGGTGTTCTTATGCCGACGAGAGCCTGACGAGGGTGCAGCGATGGGAGAGGACGACGTGGCATCGATGGATGGACCTTCACAAGAAGCGACCGGACATGATTGACGTAGGTAGTTGCGCCGATACATGCCTCGAAAGATACCTCAGCGTTATTCAACAACACATTCCCATTTTTTGGTTTGCAGCTCGTTCCGATCCAGCACGAGCTCGAAGCGAGCCAATCGACGGATGTCTGGTTCAAAGACCTTGTGCCAAAGGTGAGGTGCTCATCGGGACAGCTTCATATCAAATAGCATACTCACGCCCGAATACACGAACAACTCAATGCCCTAGTTCGAGGTTGATACTCAAGATCACACGCTGCACTACGAGTCCTTTTGCGTTGACGTTCCTTCATACCTGTGCTACCTCTACGAGACACTTCTGGAGCAGCAAAAGCAACGCGGATGCAGAGTCACCTTCCGTCGCGTACCCACCGTCGAGTCACTTGCTCATTGTCTCTCGACGCCGCCTTCGCTCACGCCAGCGTCGTCGCCCTCTGTCTCGCCCGAGCGTGCCCTACCTTCGACCAAGACAATCCCTTCGGTCACGACAGCGACTTCGACGACTTCGCAAGACGTGCCCACGATCGTGATCAATTGCACTAGTTCTGGCTCTCGCTCTTTGCCAGAAGCTGGTGAAGACGACTGCCTGTATGGCGCACTGGGACAGACGGTCCTCGTCCGCGTTCCACCGTCAGACCAGCAAGATGCGCCAGCCAAGACAATCCCGATGAGGATTCGACCAGGTGGCAGCTTCACCTCTTCGTGCAGGGGAATAAGCCCCCTCCGTAATGAAACTGGGGCACAAGACGCTGCTGAACAGATAGAAGACCGGGACGCTCACTCCTTCACCTACATCATCCCTCGAGCACGCTCGGGAACCGTGATCCTCGGTGGGACTTTTGTTCCCTTTAAGTTCCCTCGTACCCTCAATTCCTCGACTTCCCACAATTGGCTAGAATGGAGCGCTGACGAAGAGCAGACGAAGCGCATCGTAGAGCAGTGTCTCGAATGGGAGCCTCGGCTGGGCACGGTAAACGCGACAGGCGAGCCAACGGTCGACATTGTCTCTGTCGGCCTTGGCGTTCGCCCGATGCGAAAGGGCGGCGCTAGGATCGAACGAAGCACTTTTCCCCATCACAAAGCGGGCAGAGACGAGATCGTCCACGTTGTGCACGCTTATGGGCTCGGTGGTTCGGGCTACCAGCAGAGCTGGGGCGTCGCAAGCGACGTTCGGTCCCTCGTAGAAGAGATTCTCGCAGAAGAAAAGGTCCAGAGAGGACCATAAAAATAGAGCTTTCTCGCAACCATTTGTAGAGTAGACGCTTCCTACACTTATGCATTTTTATTGCTCTAACTTCATGTGCGTAGACATGGGCTGTACTCCGATGGCAAGCTGAGGAAGAGGTGTACCGAGTGTGAGGCACGTGCAGTGTGTCGACCACGTGGAGCTCATGTACCCCGCATTTTAGTCGATGCAGGACCACGCAACCGCGCGTGCAATGCCGGATTTTAACTTTGTTGAGCAGGGTCTCCTGACCTTGTCCTGTCCGCTGTCGTGGCTTGTCGCATCGCTCCCATTGAGCAGAGCAAGAAGTCGAATGCGAGCAAGATACATGGGCAGAAAGAGTGACGCTGTAGAGGGCGTGGCAGGTACATCCACGCCCAGAGGCTGTTCCGTTTGCGGTCCTGCCTTTTGACAAGAGGAAAGCAGGGAAGGGGGCATGAGAGCGCGCTGGTGGCCCGTGCCACTTTTGCCCGGCCCGTCGAGCGAGAGACAAGGGGAGAGAGACCCACTGAAAAATAGCCCAAAGCAGTTCCCGGAATCCATGGTCCGCCTTCTGGCCTGCCTGCCTCGCATCAAGTGGGTCCAGATCTCTCTCGGCGAGATAGCCCCCACTGACTACTGTAGGGTAGTAGTGTAGTACTTCGTTATGGCTTTTACCTTAGCTTGCGATGGCTTGATTATCTATCGATATCTATCATGGATGGATGGATGGTCTGTGCTGATATTGAAAAAGAAAGCCAGTCTCATCGTGTGAGCTAGCCAGATCAATGCCTTCCCTTTGCCGACTAGTACTCTGCAAGCGGCGCCCACTATTGCAGGGAATCGAGAGAAGCAGTAGTAGTAGTAATGGTCTGGGTACAGAAGCTGTCTCGTTTTATTTTCCTCCGTCCGGGCGAGGCTTTTGACCGTTCCAGTGCTGATGGTCCCCACTTGGGCTGAACTCAATTCAACGCATTGGCTGCCTAAGTTGGCCCATGCGCACCCTCCCACCACGCCCGGCCAGCGAGCCCATACAGTCTGCTATATAATCCCCCCGTTAGGATCCCATCCCCCTTTCTCCCCTTCCACCACCCTACGATTGACCCACCCACTTCGCTTTGAGCAACCCAGAGAATAGTTTTCAAGATGGCAAAGAAGGACAAGAAGCAGCAGGACGATTCGACTGCCGCTTCTGCCCCCAAGGAAAAGAAGGCCGTGAGTCATCACTTCCTGCTCCCCATCACCACCCATCCGTCCATCCATCCATCCATCAGCCGTCTGTTCCATCCCCTTCCCACCTCTTACTCCCTATCCACTGATTGTGTGAGAGCTGACCGATGGATTTCGACTCCCTACAGCCCTCTCCCGGCGGCATCTACTTTGACTCGTCCGACGCGACCGTCGACGCGACGGCGAAGCTCGTCAACCTCACGCACATCACCAAGCCGTGGACCCGGGATGCGTGGGAGCGTGCAAAGCCATGGATCCTCGAGCAGCGACAGAAGCTCGAAAGCAACGGCTGGTCCAACGCCGATGGCGCTAGGGTGAGTCCTCTGCTCGAAAGCCGGGTGCTACAGCCAAGCTGACATGGCTTCACACCGCCATTAGACGGAGCTCTTTGTGCTCAAGAAGAACGCCCCTCCGGGCTCATTCACCGAGGATGGCTGTGAGTGTTTACGATTATGTTCTACCCCTGACTGAGAGGCGCTGACATGGAAGCTTTAGCCATCTACATCAGAGTCCCCAAGAAGTTCATCGATTTCAACCGATCCGGCAAGACCGCTGGCGGTGACGATGCTCCTGCCGCTGGAGCCGACGAGGGCGCCGCCGATGGCGAAGAAGGCGCGAAGAAGAAGAAGACCTCGAGGATCTCCAAGAAGAAGGAGAATGCACCAACATACGAACTCAACGACCCCTGGGTCTGGCGCGTCAAGATCGACGGCGCCGACAGTGAAGACATCAACAAGGAGCCAAACGTGGCTCTCGACGTCTTGGAGCCTATGGAGAACATGTGAGTCACTTCACTTATAATCGAAGAGATCGCCCTCAACTGACGCGCCAGGGTCACCCACAGCCTCTATCTCGTCATGACGCTCCAGCCCGGCCTTATCCGGCTGCACGCCGAGCGCAAGGATGTCGTCCAGCCCGGCACCAAGCAGTCGACCCGCCGAGACGACGGTGAGAAGCCTACGATTCGTCATCAGGCCATGGTGGCCTCGCACGAGTCGTACCTCCGCATCTTGCCCCCTGCCTTCTGGTTCAAGAAGAATGCCGAGGTTCTCCGGAAGATCCTCAGCTCTCAGGGTAACGCTGAACAGTCCAAGGAGTATGACGAGACGCTGGCTGCTGCCGAGAATGTCCAGCGCAGCCACCAGCGCACCGTCAAGGACGTCAAAGAGAAGACGTGGGAAGAGGTCATCGAGGGTGCTCCCTCCGCCAACACCGAAGGTGGCGCCAAAGCTAGCGCCGGCGGAAAGAAGGGCAAGGCGGCGAAAGCCACTGCTGAGCCTGCCACGGCGGCTGTCTAGGCGCACCAACCTCCTGTCTGCCTAGGCGGTTTGAGAACTCGTCGTTCTCGCACTTCAAAGTTGCACGGCCGCCCAGGTTAAATCCTTCGGAAACCTCATAAATAAACAAACATACGACGACCTTTCTCTTCGTTTCTTCACCACTTTCTTCATTACTAAATTGGCTCAGTCTCTACCCATCTTGTATCGTCTCTCGGCCTGGGCGGCCATGTAACAGTGTCTATCTTCTCCAATCAAGTGTTTTCCCCATTACCAAAGCTCGATACGACTGATAGATTGATTGAAATTCGGGTAGATTTATCATCTAGCTGTTTGTCGGTGACAGACAAGTGAAGGAAGCTAAGGTATAGGAACGGAAATGTAGACCGCGAAGAGGTGTTGATGTTCTTCAGCAGTGAGACCTTGATATTGTACAGTACATGACGGTAGCGAGATTTGCTGTCAAATTGCCGTGCATCTACCTAGTCCTTGAGAAGCTGTTGCTATTGATGCTGTTGCCAGCCTTGCTATTCATCTTTGACTTCTTCGTCTCGGGGCTGGAGCCAACCTTACCACCACCATCTGCAGAGTCCCAGCCTCTCTTCGCTGCTGCCGCTCCCACCGATGACGACGTGGATCCACGGTCGCGCAGACGAGGTGAGGACGACAGCGTCGAACTCGGCGAGGTTCCCGAGTCCCCATTTACACTGATTCTCGACGAGCTTCTCACCGCCAAATTTTGGTGCGACTTGGGCTTGACGTCTGGAGTTGTGTACCCGTGCACGGTGGACTTTCCTCTGACGACGTTGCTGTGCGAGGTGGTCGGGCTGACAGAGGCTTTCACACTCTGTTTACGAGCGCCGCCGACAAAGCCTGTTGCAAGAGCCATGTCGATCTTGTTAGGAGAAGATTCTGCGAAGTTTCGAATTTGCGCTGTTTGCATGCTAGCATGAGAAGCCAATGACACGGCACGAACATCGTAGCCAGCCTTCTCAGCATGTCGAGAGGTTGGCTGTTGCCAAGATGGTCTCTTCGCAACGGGCGAAGCACGCTCGCGACGTTCTTGCAGCTGTGATTCAGTGTGCTGGAGGGACCCAATGTCAGTCTTGCGACCTCAAGTCGGACGACAGAAACACTCACAGTACTGTCGTCCGCTTCGTCTGGATTCATGAAGCGCCCCTTGCTGCGGGGTCTCTCAATTTCTGGCTTCTGGGGCTGGACAGGTGGTATGAACTGGTCGCGCTGTGCTTGAGGATGGTGCTGAATATGCTGATATCTTCGCGCCTCGTACCCATTAGCGTCCGCGTTTCCAAGAGCGCCTTTCCCAGGATTCAACCCCTCTTTCTCTCCTGGGAAGCATACGCCACTGTCGTCGTACAGATTCTCGTCGGGCGAAATATCACGAGCGACGAGCGCCTCTTCGACATCAAAGTCGATTGCCATAGATTCCGCCTCTGCCTCAGTGGTGTCGAAGTCGCCGAGGTCGCTAAAAGAGTCGCTTGGAAGAAAGGTGCCTTCGAGATTGAGATCTTCATCCTTGATCGCAAGCATTTCACTATCATCAAGCTCGCCAAAGAGCTGAGCTGTCTGGGGTCTGGCTTCGATCATCGTGTCTAGGCGAGATTGCGCTTGAGCTCGCGGCATGCCCTCGTCGGAGAGCATCTGTTTGGCTTGGGGTAAGCGTGACGCGGCCATAGGCCTCTGCAGAGGCGGTCCCATTGTTTGTCGATCAGGCTGCGAATTGTGTAGGTTGGCGAGCTCCACCTCCATCAGTCTCTTCTGCTCTTCCAAGCGCTGTACGTATGCCTTGCGCTCGTGCTGCTCTCGTTTCTCGCGCTCCTCTACCGCCTTGACCTTTCTTCTATCCTGCTCTTCTTTCTTTCTCTGCAGTAGAACCTCCTTCTGTTTGTTGGCTGCCGCCAGCCTTCTGCGCTTCTCAAGGTCCACAGCCGAAGTCGAAAGGACGTCCTCGTCTTTCGATGCTGGTGTCGCTGCAGCGGCTGTCTGGTCCAGCTCGCGAAGAGGATGTACAGTATTAGGTTGATTAGTGGTATCCGCAGGGGGATTTTTGGAAGGAGATGTCTGATCTGAAGTGTATCCGGCGGGATGGTGCGCACTCGCCGGTGTAGTCGTCGGCACCGATCGAGACGCTGAGAGGTTGGGACGAGAGGCTCCAGACATGCTCTGTTGTTCCCTTACGTTGGTTCCGGCCGAACAAGATGGTGGAGATTGTGGTGCCCTCTTGAGGTCACTGGTATCGTACTGTGGCTAGTAGAAGGAGGTGGATGTCAACCACCAATGCGTTATGACGTCTGGACTTGGGCTCACAGGATTTGCTCTCATCTTGGAGGCTTTCTCGACAAACTTCTTGTCGTAGACACAATTTCTGTCATCTTAATGGATCAGCAAATCCTTCAAGGAGATTGATCCTAGTTCAGCTCCTCACCCAAGCAAGCGTCCGAATGTGCGCATTGCGCGCTTGAGAGCATCGGTCACGGCCTCCTTCTTGGCCTTTTCAAGAGCCTGGCTTTTCTTCGGTGAATTTTCTGAGCTTCCATATCCGACGTCCTACGATGCAAGATGGTCCAGGGTCAACTCAGGTGCTGCAGCCATTGCGAATCAAGCGCATATATACCTCATGGAAGGTGCCGTCGCGAAGTGTAATACGGACGACGCTCGTGACACCGACATTGAAGCGATTGTTAGGAAGCTCGTCCATCTGAGCGAGTGGAAGTGAGCTTCTCGATTACGAAATGGAATCCGCCACGCTCACAAAGTCAATGTCGAGCTTCATGACGCTCGAGCACCATCCATTGAAGCCAAAAACCTCGTTTGCCAAGTCGATCACCTTCCATCCTTCAAGGTAAAAGAGCTTTCCCCCTGGCACAGTGTCATTAGTTGTGAGGCTGTGAAACGACGATTAAGATCGTCAAAGGCACTTACCCCCAGACGGCCCGCTTCTTGTTGAGATGTACTCGGGCCCCAGCCTCTTACTCAGAGCAGACTGCAAGAGGGCAATTTGTCTCGCTCCATCTGCACCTGGGTCGCTGATGGACGACGCAGGATAGAATCCGTACGTGTCCTTTCGCTGGTTACTGTTGCTGCTGCCGTGATTGGTTGAGGAAGCCAAGAGGGCCACTTTCGCATCAGCCTTTTGCTGTTCTTCGACCTCGCCCTTCGTGTGTACATATCCTTCTCCGAGCGAATGGCGGGGCTTCCCTGTTTCCATCGCGTGCGTTTCGAAAGACTGAAAGTCTAGTTGTTGACTGGTGTAGATCGGTTGCCCGTTGCCTGGATGCTGCTCTGCCAGCTTCACGGCCTCTCCCTCTCCGCCGAATGGCAGGCTTGAGGAGTTGTGACCGCTGCGCAGCTGGACCAGATTCTGTCCCTCCTCTTGCTGCTGTGCTCCACACTCCAAGAACTCCGTTGTCCCTTGTGACTCGTACTGGCCAATCAGTGCACCTGAATGAAGCGCTGCGGCATTCATCAACCGACCTGCATGCCCGTATGGCCCTCTTTCGCTGTTTCGTGTTGGTCTCAAAGAGCTCAGCGCCGAACGCTCAACCCAATTTTTGCCCGACGCGAAATATCACGTGTAAATCTCCATCACTGAGCTTCTGGGCACGGCTTGCTCGCCACTTTCCTCCCTCGTCGTTAAACACCACCAGCAAAGCTACGCCGCCAAGATGTCGGAGCGAAAGGTGCTAAACAAGTACTTTCCACCAGGTGCGTCTACCTTGATCTTCTCCTCTCCCCCTCGCTCTGAATTGCCCTGCTGACTTCCCTTCTCACGAGCAGACTTCGACCCGTCTAAGGTCCCTCGGCGCAAAGTGCCAAAGGACCGACAGGAGGTGATTCGTCTGATGGCGCCTTTCAGCATGCGCTGCAACACCTGCGGCGAATACGTGTACGCCGGAAAGAAGTTCAACGGCCGCAAGGAGGTGGTGCAAGGAGAAAGCTACTACGGCATCAAGATCTTTCGCTTCTACATCAAGTGTCCCCAGTGCTCGGCGGAGATTACGTTCAAGACGGATCCCCGGAATGCGGACTACACGGTCGAGCATGGCGTCTCGAGGAACTTTGAACCGTGGAGAGAGGCGAAGGAGGAGGCAGAGGAGGGCGATGATGGGGATCCATTGGCCCATTTGTTGAAGGAGGATGGCATCGATGTGGATGGCGATGACGACGAGGACCCAATGAAGGCGCTCGAGAAGCGCATGGAGGAGTCCAAGCGGGAAATGGAGATCATGGACGCCTTGCAAGACATCAGGACGAGGAACGCGAGAAACGAGCGTGTGGGCGACACCGACGAGGTTCTAGCGAGGCTGGAAGCGAAGAAGAGAGAGAGGGACTTGCTGAAGGGGCCGAGCCCAGAGGAGCTCGAGAGGATGAGGCAAGAGGAAGAGGACGAGATCCTCGTTCGTAAACATTTTGGAAGGGATCTCGCTGCCGCTGAGACATCGACCTCTGACGCGGAACAGGCGCCAAAGTCGGAGCAAGAAGGAGCCCACGGATCGCCCGCTGTCGAGTTTCGCGGACCTTCTGCGAAGCCTCTTACGATCAAACGAGCGCGGTCCGACGAAGAGGCAGACGACGAGCCAGACGTCACCACACTCCTCTCCGAACGGGCTCGGGCTCACTTGATGCCTGCAGCAGCCGCATCCACCTCATCCTCTGCAATAGCTTCCAAGGTGAAAGCTGGGCTTGGACCCTCGTCAGCGTCCAAGAAGAAAAAGGCAAACGCCTTTGGCCTCGTACGCAAGAAAACGTAGGGCACTGAAGCACACCTCTACATGTATTTGTACTCTTGCGCTCTCCATCACATCCCAAGCAATATCAGTAGTGTAACATTGGTCAATTGATAGTAAGAAAGCAGGCCAGGGTAAGAAATTGAGGAACGGTATTGGTGTGGATCTGCATACAAACAAGCACTACGGAAGGTCGCATGAAGCGACCATAAGAGAAAAGAGAGGATATTGGTATCATACAAACAGAGATGATTCTTCGCTCTTTATTGTTCCACTGGCGAGAGCGTCGGAATGTCGACGGAGACAATCCCGAAAGAGGCAGCCTGTCGGGCCTGCTCGTCCTTTGACGGGAAGACAAGGCCGAAGCTGACTGACGTCGAGGAAGAGGTCGACGACGAGCGCGAAGAGCTGCTCATCCGTGGCTTGTTGGGTCTCGCAGAGGTGGACGAGGCTGAATCGCTCGCCTTTCGGAAGGTGGAGGAAAAGGATGGACTGGGCAGAGACAGTCGCTTGCTGCGCGGAGGGGGCGATGACTCCAGAGTCGAAGGCCTGGTCGACCTCGGACTCGGCTGACGGGCCGAGGAAGAGACGGGAGGAGAGGTTGCGTTGGTGATGGGAGAGTGAGGTGGGGATCGCAGCCCGTTGGAGGACGAATTTGAGCTTGCGCCGCTTGCCCAACCGTGTCGCGGCGCATCGAGCATCGTAACAAAAGGAGCAGAAGCAGAAGTAGGCATCGAGGGGCTACGTGACGACGAAGTGCCAGCAAGAGGCTGCGGCGGAGAATTTGGTGCTTGACGATACGGTAAGCGGACGCCCATTCGCTCCTGGAAGCTTGGGCTAGGCGAGACGGCAAGACGAGGCGACACCTGGTCTGAACTGGCGCTGAGGGGCGATGGCCAAGAAGGGGGACTTGCATGCGGTGGCTGTAACGAACCGACCTGGACTCGCGGCGACCTTTCGTCTGACTGACTAGGGATACCAATCGGCGTTGTCGAAGACGTTGGCCGAGAAAAGTCCTTGCGTTGGCCTGTCTCCGTTGGCGTCAAGGTAATCTCATGTTCCTCGTAGCCATCATCGTCATCGTCATCGTCATCGTCGTCGTCCCCGTCTAGGACTTCTCCGCCGTCTGTCTCGTCTTCCTCTTGATACCAACTGCGTTTGACATATTTCTCAGTCCAGTAATTCTTGTCTCTCGTCGGTCCAGTGCCGATGCCCTTCGGCTTGAGCGCCTCATAGACACGATTTGCCCTTTCGTTTCCCCAGAGTCTCGCGGACTGGATCTGCTCTTCTGTCCAGTCGTCGAGATCGACTGACTTGACTTTGCTGATCTGCACGCCCAGGCCGCGGTGGATACCCGAGCACGTGATGCAGATGAAGATGCAGCAGGGCTGGTTGTGGAGCATCCAGCTCGACCAACGCGGGTCCGGCTGGCCACAGTCGGCGCACGACGCATTGCTCGACAGGTGGGCTAGTCGGGCAATCTCCGCCGCTCGGCTCTCCCGGGTTCGGAACTGGAAGCCGCTTGATGAAGACTCGGAGCTCGTCATGGTGGAAGAGCGCTTGTGAGCCGACAAATATGAAGCCGACGTCAATCCCAAGCCTTGCGTCGCACCACCGGAGGACCCTCCGTAAGAGCTTTGAATCATGGCCTCGATCTTGCGATCGTAATCAAAGCCTACTTCGCTTGACGGCGATTGCTCCTCGGTCGCGTCCGAGCCCAGGTTACGAAGGTGTCGGTACGAGTTGTTGGATGAAGAGACGTTGGGGGACATGGCCGCAGAAGAGCAGGCGAAGAGGTCGGGTTGGCTGTCGGCGTTGACGTAGCCCGAGACTGGAGTCTTGTTAGAGATGCCCCGCTCGTGATTGGACGAACCGTGGAGCCAAGGCTTGGTGGGCGAGGGTGCCGATCCCCTTCCCTCGCTCAACGTAGCCAGGTGGGCTGAAGTGAGATTGGTGTTGGTCCGACTGTCCCTCTTTGAGGCTCGCACGCCTTCGACGCCCTTGGCAAACAAGCGTACCGGTCCACCGCTTGAGGCACTCGAAAGATCCGTCAGGCTTTGGCTAAAGGCTCGATGTTGGCCCAGCGCATCGACCGAATCGCCATTCACAGGTTTGCCATTGGAAGCTCCTCTGAAGGCACCAAACTCGCCGTCCGGATTCGGACTTCCTCTCGCCACCTTTTCGATCTGCCGCACCGAGCTGGTGCCATTGATGAGGCTCTCGATGGCCATTGAAATGGCGGCGATCCATTCCTTCATTGTCGCTTCGTCTGGCGCCTGGAAGAAGCGCCTCGACTCACGCGTGATGACCTCGAAGGCGAAGCGTCTCTCCACGCCACGGGCCTCTCTCACAGTCGCAAACCGTAAATCGATCAGGGGTTGACTTGGTTCGAGGACCTTTGGGTCCCGCCACTCTGCGTATTCGCCCAGATGGCCAGAACCTGACAGGACGACCCAGCACTCTCGCCAGTGCGATGATCTGTTGATTCCCCTTGGCACATCTGCCGTGCCTCCTCCCATCATGATAGGCTTGCTCATTGCCCAGAGGATCCCTTCCTTCTTCCGCCCGGACGCCTGCTTGGGTCTAGCCCCTGGACGGTTCAAGTCGACAGGCGACAGAGCGGCCTTCTTCATCGCAGGATTAAGAGCCAATGGCTGTAGGTGCTGACTGTCGCTCGACGATCGTGACATTGGGCCAGAAGAGTGCCGGTTCGTCGTCGCTGTTGTTGCTGCGTTGGGAGGCGATGTAGAGATCATGTTGGCGAGCAGGTCAAAGTAGGAACCATTCATCAGCTTGGGACTCGACGATCCACTGGCGGAGAAGGACAGGCTACGCCTCGACACGGCTGGTCGCTGACCGGACTCAGGTTCGCTGGGCTGCTGAAGGGGCGGACTGCTGGTTGAGGGAACCATCGAGCTGACCCGTGGTCTCTTTGCGTCATTGTTCCCATTCTCCATCCTGAGCAGAGGAGCAATCCTCGGGTCTTCAGGAGAAGCTTGGCTAGCCTCTCCCATCGTACCCTGATGACCTGGCCTGAATCGTTGCTGGATCTTATTGAAGACAGGGCTCGACATGGCTACCGAAGGGTTGGATAGAGGCTGCATCTTGAGAGATATCTTTCTGCGCACCCTCTGCCCAGCTCCACCCTTGGTAGGCGAGTCTACTGCGCTTGCCTCCTCCGCGGTGTCGATGCTGTCGTTGGTCACCGAAGCGACCAGGGTGGATGCTGGCCCGGGGCTGGTATTGGAAGCCGCAACTGTGGACGTGCCCCTGCCAATGGAGCTCAGGATTGTCTTTATGCGATGACCAGGCTGACGAGCGGGCTCTCCGTCTGCTGAGCGAGGGCTTACGAGGTCCCACGACCCTGCTGCAGCACTCATTTCGGCGTCGCCTCTACCGTCCTGCGAAGACCACAACCTCGCCTCGAGGGACTCCTCGTGCTCTCTGATGCGCTCAACGCGCTCCTTGACCTTTGCCTCTTCGAGTCTGGTGCCAACCTCAAAGCCTTTGAGCATCGACTGAGCTTCCTCCGTGGGCCACTTCTGTCCCCAGTTCGAGCCGGGGAAGTTGGCATGCCATCGACAGAGCAAGAGCATCTGCTGAGCAAGCTCGAGCTCAGCCTCGCCGCCATGGAGCGCATTGGCCGATCGGAAGACGTCGAGCCGGGCGAGGTCGAAGCGAGCTTGCCGTATCTTTTGCTTCTCGTCCATCCGTTCCTGCTTCTGCGACGCCTTGTCGAGTTGCTCACCGCTCTCGACCGCGGCAATACTTCCGGCAGTCGATGCCCTGCTGGATAGCCACTTTTGCGTGGCCGAGTAGTAGGCTTTGCTCTCGGCCTCGAATGCTTTGCTGTGGTCCTGAGCCGCCCTGCACATTTCGACGAGGACCTGAATGGGCGCGACGACGTAGCGATCCATGACGTCAAGCTCCTGCTGACGGAAGCGCATGTTTCGTCTTCGCGCCTCTTTGTGCACCTCTCGAGAGAGCATGCCAACAGTATCGGGCATGAGGCCCGCTAGGTCGTCCATGTGGTGGTCCAAGGCAGCTTCGGCAGCCTGAAGGGCGAGCATGTGACTGCGAACATCTGTGGCGGTTTTCAAGATGGCTTTGCCGGCTTTCTTGAGCGAAGCTGTTCTTCGGTCGAGGTTCTGAACAGCGGCTCGCAGTACAGGCGAGTCCTCAGTCGCATCCTCGAGCGAGATTTCGACGTGGTTGACATTGACATGGACCGGACGAGCGGTGCCCGCTCTCGGCGACTGTGGGTAACCATTGTAGGAGCTCGATCGGCCAGGGGTCGCTCTGCTTGGATTGTCGGTGACAACAATTGTGACCTGATCACGTCGGGAGCCATCTGAACGTATTTCCGCCTCGCTGGCACCTTCCACCTCGAGACCGAGACCACGGCTTGTAGCGACAAGCTCTGAGCGGGTCTTTATCCTGGGCGATCGGACATTGGACGACTTTCGCGCAACGGCGGGCATGCTGACGACAAAGGCAAACGAAGCCAGAATCTTTGGCTGCTTGACCTGCTCGTCTAGCTCGACAAACTAGATGCAGCAGGGAGGAGGGTGAAGGGTGAGCAGCCTGTCTTCTGGGCGTTGATTATCAAGATCATCGGATGCCCGTGTACTCACGGCGCAGGCGCATTTCTGCACTCCGTTCGCTGACGCCTCCCTGCTCAGGTCAGACCAGATCCATTCGAGGTGCCCCTCCCCTCCTCGGTCGTACGCCTCTACGATGGTGGCGAAGCCGATCCCTTCGAGCTTGGCAGCCTGGGGCGAGGCGAGAGGACCGACGTAGCCTCCCCGTTGGCCCTTGCACGTCGTTGCGTTGAGCGCATCTAGAAGCTTGCGAGACGAGGGCGCAGAAACAAAGACGACTCTCGAGCTGGGTTGAGGGGCGGAGTTGGATGGCGTCAAAGAGGCCCGAAGCTCGCGAGGACCAGCAGGCGCGTGGGAGCTCGAAAGACGGCGGCGGCGTGCCTGGGGTGAGCCGTCTGTCAATGTCTCCAGGGCCTCGTTCGCGATGCTCAGCCGGGCATGAACCTTGATCTGATGCTCGACATCAACCCCGCTCGATTGCAGAGCAGATGGAGGCTCGACCTGTAGCAGCAGACGCGAGGGGTCGAGGGCCACACGTGCGCCCACCTCACCAGCATCCACATCGACTGTGGCCTCGTCTTGATCGCTGTCAGTGAGGTCATCTGAAGCGGCGTGGCCCGGTGGGCCGAGGTCTGCACTGAAGGTGCCCGCCCTTTGCGCAGCACCGAAGCTGCTCGAAGCCGAAGGGGCGCTCCCCAGCCTTGGCTCTTCGTCGCACACAAACACAGGCATGATTCGCGAAACCTTGGTCCATCGCTGCTGCTCCTCGCCTCGCCTCTCCTCCTTCTTGGCTGTAATGGACAGGTTGCTGGTACTCGCCTTTATCGCGGGCGGTTTGAGCGAAAAGACGTGGCGCACCGATGCGAGGGTGGGAGCCATCTCGCTCGAAGACACCGGCGGTGGAGCCAGCCGAGGCTCCTCCTGGCTGTGCTCAAGCGGGGCATCGACCGCCTTGAACACCTGCGAGGTCGTCTTCTTGTCCTTGGCTGCTCTTCCAAGCTCGAGCAGAGCCTCCTTTGCCCTTGCACCGATCTCTGCCGATCGCGGACGGAGGCGACCTAGGCCGCGGCTGCCCTGGCTGGGGTCCTTCCATGCCGGCGGACATACTCTCGGCTGTGGTTGTTGTTGTTGTTGTTGTTGTTGTTGCTGTTGTTGTATCGAAGAGAAAGAGGAGGAGGACGGAGCGATAGCAGTGGAAGAAGCAGTTGGGCCGCTGCACACGTTCGACGACGATGAAGACGGGTCCCCAGCCGATCTCTGCGCCTCCGTGGCCGTGGTAGTTGCCGAGATCCTGACGTCGAGAAGGGAGAAGCGGTGTGGCTCGGCATGGTAGATGCTGTACCCTGGTACGTTCAGGGCGTCGAGGACCGAAGCTGAAGTCGACGCCATTGCAGAATAGGTTCAGCTGCACAGAGCCTGTGCCGGGTATCGTGACTAGCTGGTTTCGAGCTGCTCAAAGGACAATGTCATAACCCCGCGCCGCGCTCGAGGGACAGGCCTGAATGGACCAACGGCGGAGGCCGAAAAGGAGCAGCGTGGAGCAAGCAGCAGCAATGCACAGCAGCGAGGGGGTCCAGCAGCGACGTTGGCTCCGAAAAGGGCTTATGTTGTGGCGAGCTGGGGATGCAGCGCGCTCCAGCGGTCACTGCAACGTCTCGTGTGGCGGACGCGAAGTCGAGGTCGCACGAGTAGCCCACCAGCAGCTGGCTGGGTGATGCTGAGATTGATGCAGGGGATCGAGCGCGCGGTGGCGCGGCGGGCCGAGCGAGCTTTCTTTTTCGTCTATTGGCGCGTGCATAAAGCAGCTGGACCCCTAAATGTATTAAATATTTCGGAGAAGCGGAGAGATAGAGACAGACGCGCGCGTTGGCAGCAAAAAGAAAGAACAGGATGATTTTCGGTGTTGGACTCCCCCTCGCCGGAGACGATCCGTCTCTCTCGACGATGGCTCCCGATAGAGCAGAGCGTTGCCTAGAAGAGGAGACTTTACAGATGATGTCGTCATGAAGATCTCCGAGGGGCTGCTCTTCAAGGTCTCTGCGTCAACGGTTGCCTGCTCTACTTTGTGGGCCTCTGCCGCAAGTCGGAAAAGTGATTGATCATTTGGCTGCACGCTTGGAGCATCACCTCGTCGCCCTAGCGCGACTGTTCCTGGGTGGAGAGAGAGTGAAAGAAGAAGTGGAAGAAAGAGATTTAAACATGTGATCTTACCCCTTTCTTTTATACGACAGACGACAGAAACGACGACATCGACCAATGATGACTCGTCTCTCGCTCGTTGCTGCTCTCGCTGTATGCCTCAGTGGTGCCTCTGCGTCATTACAAGGCCATTCTGAGCACAAACATCGACCGGGGCATGGAGCAGGAGCGCGAGACGAGGTCCTCCTGGCCTCTGGCTATAATGGCACCGTATACAGCTTGGGCTTCACCCCTCCTTCAACGCTCAAGCATGTCGCTGAACCGCTCAAAGTGGGCACCTCGCCCTCCTGGATCACGTACTCACGCGCCGGAAAGCATGCATACGTCACTGACGAGAGCGAGCCCGGCAAAGTCTATGTCCTTGGCGTCAAACACAACGGCGCATTGCATCACATTGGGCAGAGCGATGGCTACGAGACCGGCGGCGACGGGCCCGTGGCGAGTTGCATAGTCAAGCATTGCCTCTTCATTGGTGGGTGGTTCGATTGGCTCCATGGATGAGGCCCGAATGTACTAAGAACTGACTGAGTGGCACAACCTCTCTCACATCAACAGCCAACTACAATTCGGGCTCGCTGGGCATCCAAGAGATCGCACGCAAGCATGAGGGCTCGTTGAAATCAAGCAAGCCGGTCAAGCAGTTTCAGTTCAAGCGCAAGGGTACAGGACCCGTCAAGGAACGCCAAGACCATTCGTACGCTCATGACGCCGTGGCGAGCCCAGATGGGGGCTGGGTCTATGTTCCCGACCTCGGTGCCGATGTCATTCATCACATTCAAGTGGGCAAGACGAGCTGCAAGCAGGCAAAGAGAAGAGGTGGGACGCGCGTTGACGCTGGCAGCGGACCCAGACATCTGGTCTTTTACAAGGATGGCCAGTCTGGGCAGCAGTATGCCTACCTATCCTCGGAGCTAGCTACGACGCTTACGGCGTTCCGGCACGATCCCAAAACGGGTCTTCTCGAGCTGATCGGCGGCCAACCCGTGCCTGCATATCCACCAGGCACTGACAGGGGTGGCTCAGAGGACGCGGGGCCGCAGCTGACAGTGGCCGAGGTGGCCGTCAGCCCCGACGGCCGGTTCGTCTACGTCAGCAACCGCGGCGACTTGCACGAGGACAACATCTCCATCTTTGTCCGGGATGCTCAGACAGGCGCCGTCACTTTTCAGCAGTGGATTCCCTCGGGAGGCAGGAACCCCCGCCATTTCTCGCTGTCCGGCGACGGCAGCTACCTCGCCGTGGCCAACCAGCTCTCGACGAACGTCGTCATCTTCAAAAGGGACGCACAGACAGGCTTGCTGCAAAAGACGGGCGCAGAGGTCGACGACGTGGGCGCCGTCGCCTTTGCTGGATTCCTGCCCTGACCTTCCCATGGACCTTTGCTCCCCATTTGCCAGATCAATTAGTAGTAGTAGTGACAAACTGTATCGCTGTGTACGCAAATATTCAAGCATTGCTTTTCTGAGGAAGTTCCGACCGAACGCAGTCGCATGAATTTAGAGTTGACCGGCCTTCGGGCCGTCGCGCGACACGATCACCACCACCACCTCCACCGACATCGTTCGCTTTGTTAGAACATAGCCATGGCGCCAGAGCCTAAGAAGCTTCACTCGGGCCCAGCTCGGCGAGCCACGCTGCTGGAGCGATTGACAAGCCTCTTCCAGCCCATCCTCATGTATACCGTCGTTTTCACCAACGGCTTCATTCCTGCCCTCATTTCGCAACTTCACAACCTCTTCAATCCCTCCAAGCTGCCCCTCGTCTTTAGCCCCTCGGCGTGGCGCGATGCGATCCTCAAGGACGGGATGCCCGTCATCCTCCGGGAGGGCGACAAGCTCGCCAAGGACTACAAGCAGCACATTGTTGGTCGGTATGCGTCGGGAAAGGTGTTTGAGCTCGGCGCAGGCTCGGGAGAGACGCTGCAGTACTACGACGTCAACAAGGTTGGTCTTCTTTCTTCCCTTTTGCCCTATCCCATCTCTCCTCTAGACTCGATTCGAAAGCTGAACAAAAAAATCCATTTTTCCAGATCTCGAGCCTGTATCTCATCGAACCCTTCGAGGAGCTCCTGCCCTCGCTCTTTGCCTCGATCAAGTCCCGCGGCCCGGGCTTTGAGAGCAAGACAAAGGTGGTGCCCGTCTACGTCGAGAACCGTGGCGCTCTGTCCGACATGGGCGTCCAGCAGGGCACCTTTGACACCGTCGTCCTCGTCCAGGTGCTCTGCAGCATCAGGGACCCAGGCGCTCATCTCGCGTACCTCCAGTCGTTGTTGAAGCCCGGTGGACAGCTGCTCATCGTGAGTCTTTCCCGTCTCGTCTTGCCTTGTCTTGTCTTGCTTTCAAGTCCAAGATGGCTCACTGCCGTCCGTCGAGCGGGGATCAGTTCGAACACGTAGCCTCAAAGAACAGCCTTACGCTCCTTTTCCAGCGCTTGATCAACCCCGTTTGGTCCTATCTCGCCAGAGGCTGTCGCTTGGACCGGCACTCTGCCGATGTCATCCTCCAACTTGGTGGATGGAGCCACTCGGAGATCCTGCGCCCAGAGGAGGAGCACGACGGGGCCCTCTTCCCACGTGCGGCCGCCCGCTTCGTCAAAGCTTGACCTGGCTTGCTACTTCACACCATGAAGAGATTGAATCATGCTATCAGGGATGCGATGGATTGAAAGGTTCTACTCCCTTCTGCATACAATACAAATTTTGCGTTTCAAAGGTCTTCCCCATCCTCCTCAGCGTCCGTCTCAAATTCGACGTCTTCGTCCGAACAGACAAAGCTGCCCCGTTCGTACTCGTCATCGGTCTGCGACCCCCGTGGGCCCCCAGAGGATGATGCCGCCGCGGACGGTCTTGACAGCCCCACTGACGCTCTCGCTCCTCTCCCTGCTGTTGTTGAGCCTCTTCCTCCCATCACGGCGGCGCTGTCTACGCGCGCCCTAACCTCAAATCCAGGTATGTAACGTGCTCCTGCCGACTTCCTGAATGGGCTGGGCGCCGTTTGCGAACTGCGTCAAACCAGATCAGCCTCTTTCCCCAGGCACTACCCTCTGCTGCTGTTGTGACTCACTTGAGACTCTGAAAGTAAACTGCGCTCTGGTGATACCCCTTGGGAGCCTGCGTCGGCTCAAAGTCGCCCACATGCTCAAGATCGCTGCTGTCGGCCATGTCGCTTCCCAAGCCTTCATCGTCCTCGTCGCGCTGGCCATGTTGCTCTTCGTCCGTGTCGCGCTCGGCCTCATGCTGGAAGAGGAAGCGGCTTGTCGGCGAGCGACCAACCCGCTTCTTCTTTTTCTCCCTGGCACCGTTTTGCTCTCGGGCTTTGACCTTTGCTGTGCTTGCTTTCCCCAATGTCCTTCCCCTTTTGGCCTCGCCCCCGTCTTTCTCACTGGCATTCAAAGTTCTGGAGTCGGACTTGCGACGTGCCGTACGCTTTCTCGAGGGAGAGGCATCTTGTGACGACATCACCATCTCTTCCCCTTCGTCACTTGATGCGTGTCTCTTCTTGCCCTTGTTCTTGGGCCCGCCATTTCGAAGCACCGACGCAGGCTGCAACGGCGGGCCCATGGTACTGCTCTCACCAGCGCCTTGTCCTGTCGGCGACGAAGAAGCAACGACGCAGGTCCGAGTCCTCTTTTGCTTTCCCTTAGCCATCCTTTCAACGAACGAATCTTGGCTGCTCAGGATCGACGTGTCTTGCAGCGCCTCGTCAGGATCTCCGGTATCCTTTCGTAGCATTTCACCAATGCGGCTTCCCTCGTCATCATGGCCGTCGTCGTCATTGTCGCTGTTTTCGTTGTTCTCGTCCTCTTCGCTACCTGAAGCTCTCGCTCCGCCTGTCAAGCGAGCCAAGAGAGGATGAGGTCTGTTCCTCTTCTTCAGCAAGACGGGAGACAGGCTGGTCTCTCGTTCCAAGCCCTCTGGTTGGCGCTGCTGTTCTGCAGCAGTCCTGGACGCATCCTGAGTCACGCGTGAAAGGTCCGCCCATTCGAGGCTGTCGTCCAGCTCGTCGTCAAGGGTGCCTTGTGGCTGGCCAATGGCTCGCAATGGTTCCCGACGCTGCTCGAGTCTTGGTCGCTGGCCCTTTGCAAAGGAAGCATCAAACGTGTTATAGTTCTCGCCATCGAATGTCGATTCCACTGCGACAGCGGGAGAGGAGTCCAAAACCAACGTTGCGGCGGGCTGGCCTCGGACGGGAGCAGGGCTCAGCGCTGTGGAACCGTGATATCGGCCGACGCCGAGCCTGCGGCCCCGCCGCTGCTCGGAGGCAGTGCCGTTGCCCTGATTTGACATGGCCGGCGACGAAGAAGAGGAGCTGACGTCCCTTGCTCGCTCCTTGCCCTTGCTACCGCCATCACTGCGCCTGAGCGCGTCAAAGTCGAGGCCTCTAGCGAGCGCCTCGTCGTCGGAGTCGTCGCTCATCCCGTCAATTTTTGATGGCGGCTCCGCATCCCCGGTCGAGGGTTTCTCCTCCTCGCTCGACTCATCGTCAGCTTCACGGTCGCCATTGGATGCTCTTCCCTTTTTACCTTTTCCTTTGCCCTTGCGCAGGTCTGAGACCTTGACAAAGCCATCCAAAGCTCCCTTTGGAATGTTTCGAAAGGGGTCTGAGTTCCTTTTAGGCTTGGACGCCTTTTTGGCCCCCGCCCTATTCTTGCGAATCAGGTCTGGTTCAAATGTGGGCTGGTCCACCTCCTTGAACTCGACCTCGGAGACAATGTCGTCCGGCACCAGTCGAGGTACGTCGTCATAGAGCTCGAAGCTTGCACCAGAGGTGATCTCGTGCTGGATTGACTTGTACGAGTCCTTCGATTTTTGCCAATTGCGCTCTTCGACGCCCTCGGACATGAGCACGACGATGCGGCCGTCTCGTTTTCTCCCCGTCCGGCCAACGCGCTGAAGCATGCGCACTGAATCCTTGACAGCCTCGTAGCATACAATGAGATCCACCTCGCCAATGTCCAGCCCTTCTTCGCCGATCGATGTGGCAACAAGCACGTTGAATTGGCCCTTGCGGAATTCTTTAATGACACGCTCTTGGTCCTTCTGCGTGAAGCCGCGTCCACCGTTGCGATCGGGAGCCTGTCCGACAAAGATTGTCGATCGGATTTCGCCCCTGTCTTCGTTGAGCATCTCCACGATCTCATTGACGCATTCACGGTATTGACAAAAGACCATGGCCCTCGTCTCTTGGCCCTTTTCCTGAAGGTCGGAAAAGTGAGCAAGGAGGACGTCTTTGAGATAGTCCATCTTTGGATGCGACACACGGCCCGAATTGTCCTGCGCCTCCTCGAATACTTTGGTCATGTTTTTGATGATGGTGTTGCTCCTCATCTTGGCTTGCGTCTGCTTGTTCGAAGCCTTGGTACCCCGGCTGTTGACGCCCGTCTCAAGCTCAAGCATCCGGGACGAGAACATGCGCACAGAGTGCTCGGTCAGGTATCGGAGCGCTTCAGCCATCTGGCGCATCTCCTTCATGGCGTGGAAGAGTTTTTGCTGGTAGATGACCGCTCGCTTTCTGGGGTCCGCGTTGGCCGATGTGATCGTGAATGGATGCAACGAGGCTGGATCGGTCTGGTGGACGACGCCTGCTTTGTTGAGGCGTTCGAGAGGGCCGCGCATGAGGGTGCACATACCCTCTTTGAGAGTCGAAACCACACTGCCAAGAGGAACAACGACGGGATCCTCAGACTAAGTTTGAGTGAGACCGTCAGACACCGCTTCTATCACTGCGAAATTGTGACGAGGATCACACACCTTCGTATGAACATATGACCGAATGTCAAGCGCTTTCTCGGAGCGAATTTCAATCGAGTTGATGTGCAGGTTGTCGACGACCTCTTGTACCTTTTCTGTGTTGCTTCCCGGCGTTGCTGTGAGAGCAAGGATGCGGAAGAAGGGGTTTCTGGCAGTGAGGTACCTAATGACGTTTGCATAAGCGTAGTTGCCAGTCGCTCGGTGGGCTTCGTCTGCAATAGTGAAGTGCGTCAGGACAGTATAGAGGCTTTCTGTGTGCTGAGACACGCACCGACGACGACACAAATGACATCTGATGTGTCGATAGCCGAAGAGCAAAGATCATTTTCAAAGGTCTACGTGGTGGGGTCAGCACAGCTCTCTCTTTGCAGAGTTTTCTACCCACCTGAGGGGTCATGTAGAAGATACGCTTCGTTTTCCACTGCGTGATATTGATGAAGAGGGTCAGCACTTGTGCGAGGTGAACTTGAGCCCAACGCACCTCGTCGCCACGCAGAGAAGCCTTTGTGTCTCCGGTCAGCTCGACGGCCTGATCCCAAGGCAAACCGCAGATGCCATGGCAAGCTTGTTGTTGCTGAGCCACCAGCGGCTTAGTGGGCGCCACGAAGATGACTTGCAGGGGGAAGAACCAATGAGCAGGAGAGATCACTCCCATTGAAGAAGGGTCTTTGACTCACTCTTGCCCTTGGGGTACCAGCGATAATAGTTGAGGATGACGACAGCAGCGATGAACGTCTTTCCCAAGCCGGTGGGTAATGCTACCAAGACATTGTTGAAAAGCGCTCGCTGAACGATGTTGAATTGGTAGTCTCTATGCTCCTTGTTCGTAGGATAGACCCATGTTCTCGTCGCCTCACGATCCACCTGCAACTTCATTGCCTTTGGTCTGTAGGGCACATTCGGGTTCCTGTGAATACGCAACATCGCGACTTTGTGGCATGGTCACTTACGCAGGTGGCAACTCGTCCTCGGCGGGAGGAAAGGTCTCGAACACTTCTTCCTCTGGATCCTGTCCATCATCGTCTTCAAATATGTCTTCGTCCCCTTGGTCATCGTCAGCGTCCATCCACGAGCCGCGGACTGGCCGTTTCTTCTTCATGCGGCCACTCGCCGCATACAAAGTTCTGTCCCACTGCTTCGTCGACCTCCTTGCCGTCGCCGCTGATGTGTTTGGTAGGCTTGAGTTCCCTCCAAGGCGCGACGGAGGCGAACTGGCTGCCGCATATCCCTGTGAGCTTCCCGCGACTGCGGTATTGGCATGCGCAGCGGCCTGCCTAAAGACGCCCGGGCTGGGAGCGATGTCGCCGAAGAGTGTCCTCTGCACACCACCTGTCCGGCTTTTCGTTGCAGACGATGACCCTTGCGCCGGCCTCGGTCGAGACGGGCCAGCCTGCTGCTGCTGCTGCTGCTGCTGCTGCTGAGCTGTCCCGCCCGCTCGAGCTTCCGTCTCTGCCTCATCAAGGTGAGCCAGAAAGGCCGAGTCGTCCCATCCGGCCTCGTCGCCCAGGTCATCGGTGTCTGAGAGCTCGACAGCTTCCACGATTGCCTTCTTGGACGGTGGCGGCAATTGTGCGTCCTTCTTTCCTGGCCCCGGCTCCGCTTCGCGCGGCCTCTTGATGTCGCTCGCCGAGCGGGCGGCGGGAGGGGCAGCATTTGCCGGTGCGGCTCCCTTCCCGATCAGCGTCGACTCGAGATTGTCCAGCTGGAGGAGGACCTCCTCATCGAGGTCGTCGATGTCGATGTCATTGTCGTCTTCCATCGAATCGTACAAAAGAAGAGGGTGGTGTGTCGCTTGTGTTGGTGGCGAGGAAGAGTCCAATTTGCGCGTAAGCACTTCGACGCAGGTGTTGGTCTCCGAGGCGCGCTTTTCTTTTCTCAACGCGTCCCTAGGGTGACAGACTTACCAGTCGTCGGCCCACTCAAATATGGCTAGCCCGCCTGGGTGACACTGAATAAGCATAGATAGACAGAGCAAGCTTGCCTGCTAGACGGTTCTTGGTACAGACCAAAGCGATCTATTGACAAGACCGTTGCTCTGACTTCGTGAAAGATGGCGCAGGAAGACGGAAGAGCTTTAATCCGTCACACAGCACTGACGGTAGTGGTAGCCCAGAAAGACACCTTCCGACAAGAATACATTGAGCAGGAAAAAGGGGCAGTAGTAGTGGCAACGAATAGATACAGCAGCATCAACAACGACGGTCCACCCCTGAAGCTCGCTCGCTGATGGCAGACTCAGAATCGCCTCTTCGGCAGCGAGGCCGACGACGATGAAGATGATGACGAAGAGGGCCCCGACGACAGCGTGAGTTTTGACCTCGCTTGCCCCTGTGCCCTCGCCTTGTTCAGCAGCTTCTGCCCTGTCGTCGTCGCCCCAGTCCCCCCACTCGTGCCTCCGCCTCGCTTCCTCGTGCCCCTGCCAGCGCTCAGCCGCGGCGTGCTGACGACCTGCACCTTGCTCCTCTCCTTGTCCTCGCGCTGCTGCCCGTACCTCTCCTTGAGCCGCTTTGCCGCCTGCCGCTTGACCTCTTCCTTTTTCCCCAGTGTGTCGACGTACACATCGCGCCACTTGCGTTTCCTCCCCGTGTCTCCTTTTTCTGCCGTTGGCTCCGTCGTCGTCGTCGGGGGCTCGTCTGCGCCACTGCCGCCCTCTTGATGGAGCAGCGACCGTCGGACCTCTGGGAACTCCGCGAGGCAGATCTTCTTCCAGATGTAGTCTGCCTCCTCGATCAGATGCTGGATTCTCCCGCCCATCTCTCCCGTCAGCTAATTGTGGCGCTATCAGGAGGAGGTTTGCCAAAAGAGCAGCGACTCACCGGAGACTCCTGCTCGAGGCTGAAGAGCTGCCGCGGAGTAGCCCGTTCGAGGATCGGCCGGAGGACGCGAAAGGGCAAGTTGCCAAACGACTCGTAGTCGTTGAGCCGTCGGATGATTGTCCGCTTGCACATTTCCGACAGCGTCAGGTCCACTTTTCGCGGCTGTGTCCGTGAGGGCCCCGCCGTTGCAGAGGAGGAGAGCAAGGGGCCAGACGAGGAGGAGGAGGAGGAGGAGGACGGGTCGGGATGGGCAGACGAGGCTGCAGGCAGAGCATCGTGCACACTCGTGCTTGGTCCAGGACCCATCATGCCTGGCGGCTCTGGCGACCTCTGCCAGTCCTTCATCGTCCTCGCCTTTCTTCCTTCTGCTTGTTGTGGGTCCTGGGACTTGCTCTCGTACCTTTGCTTACGTTGGATCGCCGTTTCCAAAAGAGCGTTCTTTGGTTTCTCGAGGTTCACATCATTTCCTCCACCTATCTGGGCAACTCGCGCTCTCTCGAACACACGTGGGTTTGAGCCCGTATCGTCAAAGAAATCAACCATTGGAGCCGCTCAGGGGGAATGGCGTGCGCTCGAACAAAGCTACAGGGACAGAGGGGGGAGAAAGAGAGAGTGCTAAATGTGGAAGTGTGTGATTGGTTCAAAGAGTGTGACAGTCTGGCTAGCAGAGGGCAAAGGGAGAGGGTGAAAAAAAGGGAAGCTGTAAACCGTGACTGCGGGCGAGAAAAGGTGCATCGGGCGCCAGGCCGCCTCTGCACCATCACCGAGACTGAGCCAGCAGACTCGGCGGAATGAAAGAAAAAGGAAGAGGGTGGTTTGCACCGTCAGAAGCTGATTCGGAAGCCCCGATCTTTCTCGTCGAGGCTGACACTGAGCTTGAAGGCGCGGTTCCTCTCTTCTTCGGTGGCCGTCGGCGGCAAGGAGACGTCGGTGAGCGCAGCAGGGGTGTTTCGGTCCGCTGAATCGTTTCTTCGATGGAGACCGTCTGCCGTCACAGAGGTGTTCGAGGGGCGCGCTGCAGGGATCCAGGCCGAGGGTGCGTCGGTGGAGTGGACGCTGGCAGGAAATTGCTCGCTCGTTCTCGACGACCGACCCGCCTCTCCGTCGGCCAGAAAGGCTGGTCTTGGACTCGTCAACGTCTCGGCCTGCTCTGCGTCCGAGACGTTGGAGGCGGACCACCGTGAGATGACGATTGGCTCAGCACCAGGGACGGTGACAACTTCATTTGCGTCGGAAAAGGGCCCGTGAGCGCTGCTGATGCTGCTGCCGGGTGTCTGAGGGTGTCCTGCCCGGTCTGTCCGGTCAGTGATCGTCTCCTGGCCTTGCTCCTCATCGCCAATCTGATCAGGCGAAGGCAGCAGGATACGCGAAGAGGTGGAGCCTTGGCTGCTTCGCCGGGCCGAGTCCTGCGACTCGCCCACCATGCTCTTCGTGATGGCGGGCGCCGGCTTGCGACGAATGCTGAATGTGCTTCCTGCCGATGCTGATCGCGCGAGGTCTACCGGCCGCCGATCATCGGCCATGGCCGTTTGTTGCCTCTCCAGCTCGGAAGAGGGTTTGCTGGTGACGACGACGATCTCCGTGGACGGCACCCGGCTCGGATTGGAGCTTGACGCCTCGTTGATCGTCGAGAGGTGAGAGTGCGGCAGGAAGATGTTGTCATCGTACGGCCGGTTCTTGCCCTGCTTGTAGAGGCCCAGGCCAGCAACGTTCTCATCATCGGCACCGTCATCTTGGCTTCGCCTGGCATTTTCACGGTTGACAATGTCGTCGACGTTACGAGGGCTGACGGCCTGAGCGTCTTCGGACCCGTTGAAGGCGACCCAGTGCTCAGGGTTTGGCGCCATCGGGTCGTCGTCGGTCGTACGGCGCATCTCGTTGGCCACAGCATGCTCGTGCATGGCCAGGCCGGCAGAATGAACGGGATACATGGGAGCACTGATGTCTCTCTTGTGCTTCGACGTCTTGCCACGACTGCCAACGGCAGCCAGCACCTTTTCGGTAAAGTTGCCGTCGTCCTTGGAAGGAGCACCGTCTTGGGCACCGTCGTTGGTTCCCTTGCGCTTGCGGAAGCAGAAGAAGCAGAGCAACCCAATGACAGCCAGCAAGGGCAAGATGACAGCCGCCGCAATCTTGCCGCCGGACAGGCCACCGGAATGCGACGATTCGGAGGCCGCGTTCTGCAGCGAACTGGTTGCTGCTGCCCCAGTCGCGGCGTTGGAGGCCGTCGAAGCGGTGTTGTGCACCGCCGAAGAGGAAGCGGCAGAGGAGTTAGAAGAAGCCGAGGTCATCGCAGGAGCGCTCGACGTTGTGACTGGTGTGCTGGAAGCAGTCGAGGACGCGGCACCAGCGTAAATGCAGCTGGTGTCGGGGCCCTGCTGGACGTTGAAGACGGAGCTGTAGCTCGTGATGCTCATTCCAGGGGCGTTGACGACGAAGCGATAGCTACCGGGTTCGAGACCCACCGAATTCCAAACCCACGAACCATCAGTCATGGGGATCGAGGCAGCACCGGCGAGATTGGCTGGTGTGCCTCGCTTGACCGCGTCTCTCTCGCTCCTCTTGGCCCTTCTCTGCTTTGTGAGACGGCTGGCCGAGGAAATGACGAGCGACCGACGATCGAGGGAATTGGTGTCGCCGACGCTTTCGACGGCAATGGCAACCTTTTGACCGACCTCTTCGACGGTGGAGCCGGTCCATTCCCAGCTGACTGTCGCCGGCTCGCACGTCACTACACTCGTCGGTGGCGTCACAACGAGATTGCCGGAGGAGAAGTCTTGAGCCTCAACAGCAACGAACATCGCTGCGAAGCCGGCCAAGGCAGCCACCGGAAGTCGTTGGTACATCATGGTGATGGTGATGCTGAGAAAGTTGTTCCTGGGGGTAGGGTAGATCAAGGTCGCGGATACTAATGTCAGTTGCCTGTGAGCCAGGGCTGAGGCAATGTGATTAAACAATGTTCACCTTCTTCTTTCTTTCTTTCTTGAATCTCGAGAGGGGCAGAGACTGGGCGCGGCTGATTCTACGTCCGCGAACTTGGCGATTTCGCCTGTGCTGTGGTGCTGATGTGGTGCTGTGCTGCTGAGTCGGGTATCAGAACAGGAACGCTCAACGTCCGCCGTTGCTGCTGTATGCTGTAAAGTTGTAATGGGGAGCGGGGCTGTGCGGGCGTGACTTTTTTTTCAGTTGGAGCAGAGCACTTCTTGGCTCAGGGGAGCGCTGCTTGAAGATGTTGACGCGTTTGATGCTATTCGCAAGAGTCTCGACGGAGAGGGGTAAAGGGTGCGGCGTGCTTGTCGTCGTAAACCTGTACAGACGAGAGAGCGGGCGGTTTGATGATCCTGTATTACCAGGGAGAAAAAAAAAAGCTGGAACGGCTGGCCGTCGACCTGATGAGACGCGATCACGGAATTCCTGAGAAAGGCGAGTATCGTCGAGGAGCGGCGGGCCGTCCTATCAACGGAAGCCAGCGTGGATGAACGAGAAGAGAAAAATGAGAGATTGACAATGCTGTCCCTTGAGCACCCGTACCAAGGGGATTTCACGATTCGATGGTAGGGGGAGGTTAGAGGAAGGGTTGAGGATGATGTAGCCAGGCTAGAGGGATGGGTCGAACAGCGACGGCTAGCAACCACCCTCTTTTGTGGAATGGGGAGGGGCAAGGTGGCTTTAGTCCAAATTTCGTGCCTTATTCTGTTAGGTTTTATCCCTCCCTTCCTCGATATAAAATTAGAAGTAGCCCATATAGGCTCGGCACGTGTTGCTGCAGCTTTTTTGTATTCACGGCATCCCGCGCTTGGCCTTGTTTGTTTGCATCGAGCACGGCTGTGAACATCGTCCAGCCCACCCTCATCGAAGAAACTTCTTAAAAGAGCGGAACATCTCCTCGCGAGGGACCGGCCTCTCTCTGCGGACCTACTCCTCCCTTCCCTTTCCAAGCCTTCTCTTGTTTCCTGTCCCTTTGTGTGACGAGTGTTGCGTACCTCTATTGAGAATGCTGACAATGCGCGGGCAAGCGTTCCCCTCAAACACTTTGCCAGCTCCTCGCCGCTCTTATTGTTGTTTAACATCTCCCAGCCTCTTACGCTCATCTTAGCTCAATCTGTGGTTGGGATGTAAGGATGTCGGTTGCATTTCCTGTGTCAGTCTTACTATTTGTGAAGAAGAAAGAGACGGGTGAACCAGACGAAAATGGGTCTTTGGGTGCAATGGGCAGTAAAGCGCCCGGCATGACCGTCAAATCACTTATAGATTGAGATGGAAGCTACCAAGCGAAGGCTTGACCTCTCATTGGAGTTTAGAAACGACAGAGAAGAGGAGAGACTACGTTGAAGAGCTGATGCCATGAATTGCGTTTTGCCTGTCATTGTTCCCCATTAACAGTTTCCCGATCTGACCGAATCGCAACCCTGGGGGCACCTGCCAGCAATGCATCGATAGGCTGGCCCATCCTTGGGGTCTGGGTAGCCGCGGCATTTGCAGCAGAGCATTATTTCATTGGGTGGTCTTCGAAACGAGAAAAATTAACGGTCAGCGTAAGATCTGATGCCTTTCAAGGTTTACTCACGGATTGGGTCGTCGCTGCACACAGTCCGCCCGAGACATGCTGGCAAGGCTTGCGATGATCGCAAGTGCACTGATAAGGGCTAATTTTCCAAAGATGATCATGCTGACGTGCTGCCTACTTGTCTGTGAGGGTCACAATGCTCACTTGAAGGTTATTCAGAGAGACAGCTGAGATCGATGTGAGGGTAGAGAAATGAGATGGTGGACGACATATTTGCCATTTATACCCCTACAAAGTACGCTGCTCAATACGCAAGACCGATAAGATATTGCCAACACATAAAAGACACGCAGAGGCCGACTTGACGGACAAGCGGTGACGGAACGGCTGAGCGGGAGTAGCGTTCCGTCTGTGCCACTGGCGGTCTGCTGGCGCCCGCCAAGAGCGCTCTTGCTACCGTGATAGGCGGCATTTGCACCCCACGGAACTCACTCTCCCCTCCTGGACGATGCTGTCATTATTTTGCCCTTGGACAGGAGGTCGGACTTGAAGGTTTCCCTTGGCAGCGCTCTGTTAGATTGGCAATCATCATCAAAGTCCAGTCCAGTAATTCAGTAAGTATCCAGCCTCCTCATTCCACACGAGTCTCATCGACGCCTCTATCGCAAGCAGGACTTCAAAAAGCTCGGCGCCCGTCAAACTCCGCTGACACCCTGCTGACAGCCCTCCCCTCAGCCTCAGAGCCAGTTCCTCGGCTCGCATTGTTCCCATAGCCTCCACCTAGCGTGCATTGAGGAGAACTCTTCCGTTACTGCGAGTGCCGCGACATTACAGACACAATCTCAACGTCAAAACAGACTGTGTCACTAGAGAAAAGCACTCTGATTTCTAAGGCCGCCACCGGCGCTCGCTTTCTACCGACGTGAATGAAGTGTATACAAGAAGAAGAGCGGGGCTGGGTGACCATCTACGACCCAGGAACTCTCCAGCTGGGGGAATCGGCATTTTTTTCACATTCTTTTTGATCCTAGGAGAGGATAGTGGCCGGAGAGAATATACAATTCACGAGCGTTGCTGGACAGCGAGAGAGAGCGCCAGGTCAGAGCCGGCCCGGCAGTCATGCCGACACACCGACCTTTGCGCCGATGCCCGAGGCAATGTCGGGGTGGACACGAGCAAAGACGGCGAGCTGCCGCTTGATGATGTTCTTGTCGGCGCAGCCGCTGATGTGGCCAGAGACGTTGTTGATGAAGCGCTCCTTGGCAGCGGCGTCGAAGACCTTCTCCCACAGCGCGCGAGGCTGCTCGAAGTCCTTGTCGTCGACCTGCGAGAGGAAGTGCTCGATCTGCGAGGCAGCCATGGCCTCGTGGGCGACGGCCGTCGTGGGTCGCTTCGAGTACTGAAGCGGCTTGACGCTGCTCTGGTAGTTGGGCCGCGATCCCTGGTTGCCGTTGACGGCCATGAAACCGTCGCGCTGGAAGTTGGCCACGGGGACCAGGGGCGCATTCACAGGGATCTGCTGGTAGTTGACGCCCAGGCGGTGACGGTGGGTGTCAGGGTACGAGAAGAGGCGCGACTGGAGCACCGGGTCGGCCGATGGCTCGATGCCGGGCACAAGGTGGCTGGGGCTGAAAGCCACCTGCTCGATCTCGGCAAAGTAGTTGGATGGGTTCTTGTTGAGCGTGATCTTGCCCACGGGACGCAGCGGGTAGTCAGAGTGGGGCCAGACCTTGGTCAGGTCAAAGACGGAGTGGCGGAAGTTCTCGGCTTGCTCCTGCGTCATGGTCTGCACGCTGACGGTCCAGCTGGGGAACTTGCCGGCCTCGATCGACTCGAAGAGCTCCTGGTTGTGAATGTCTGGGTTCTCGCCTGCGAGCTTGACGCCGTCCTCCTGAGTGTAGAAGTCGACGCCCTGGTCGGACCGAACGTGGACTTGAACGTAATGCCACTCGCCCTTGTCGTTGACAAACTTGAACGTGTGGCCCGAGTAGCCGTGCTGGAACGCGTGTCCCTTTGGAATACCACGGTCGCCCATCAGGATCATGACCTGGTGAACCGACTCTGGGTTTTGTGAGAGCTGGTGTGTGGCAAAAGTTCGATGTCAGCGAGGGAGGCAACCGCAGCAAGTTCAGCAAGGCAAGCAAACTCACATAATCCCAGAACATGGTGGCGTCCTTGAGGTGGGTCTGCGGGTCTCGCTTTTGGGTGTGGATGAAGTGGGGGAACTTTGCTGGGTCGCGCAGGAAGAAGATGGGCGTGTTGTTGAAGACCCAGTCGAGGTTGCCCTCCTCGGTCCTCATCTTGATCGCAAAGCCACGGGGGTCACGGGCCGTGTCGGCAGAGCCCGACTCGCCACCGACGGTGGAGAAGCGGAGGGTGAGGGGCGTCTTCTTGCCTTGCTCGAAAAGCTTGGCGCACGAGAGATCCGAGATGTCGTGCGTGGCCTCAAAGACACCGTGGGCACCGCCGCCCTTGGCGTGGACGACGCGCTCGGGGATGCGCTCCCGGTCAAAGTGGGCGAGCAGGTCGATGTGGTGGAAGTCCTGGAGCAGGAGCGGTCCACCGATGGGCTTGTTGCCGCCCTTGACGCGCTGCGCCTCGTAGGGCTCCGAGTAAGGTGCACCGTTGGACGTCGTGTAGGCGACGGCCTCGGGACCAGAGCTGAAGACTTCCGCAGATGGCATTGTGATGGCTTATCGTGGAGGAAGAGAAGATTGGTTATTTGTGAAAGAGGGAAGACAAGGGTCGCTTGGGTTAGCCCTTATAACGCTGGCGACCCACATTCGGCCTCCCGCCATCGGCCTTCCTCCCTGAGGTGGAGGCCTAGTGTGGCTGGGCGCCCAATCAGACTTAAGCGAATGGCGAGACGTAAGAAGCTCTAAAAGGCTTGACTATCTTTAATTTAGTCTATGCTTCAGCAGGCAGCCACACTGGTATTTTGCCACAGGAATACAACAAACGGAAGCCCGCCTCATTAGGAAATCGGTCCCCGTCTTTGTATTACTAATCAAAGGCCTGGTCAACCCCCGCGCGCGCCAGACTGGATGGCACCTTGGTCTGTGCATGAACGGACTGGAGGCCGCCGCCGGGTCCTCCCTTGTCGTAAAGAAGTGTGTCCTGGCTTTTCGTACAGAGCGGCCACCACGATGACGATGATGTCGATAATGATGAGAGGAGAGCAAGATATGACGACTGGAGTGTATGACATCACAGTCCATGTTAATATGTGGCTCTTGACTTTCGAACTAAGATCAGATCTTATCGCACCTCCAACGCAGCCGCCAAATAATTTTACCGCAGGATCAGACGGCAGCACTGCGGATAATCTGCGCCAGCAGGGGCGCCCTTCTGTTGCCGATCACTGGGCCGTTGATATTCCTCTCCCGATAGTAAAACGTCAGGGTCAAGAGTTCTTACTTACCTTGGCCACTTTCCGATCCAAGAGGTGGCGGTCTTTCTCTCGTCGCACTTAGACGGCTAGGCAAGATATTTTATTGAACGAGCGCCTGAGCTCTTTCATTCCCCTGATGGTGTCCTGTGAAGCTTTTCAACTTTTCTTAATTAGGGATACAAAGCTTGGCAAGGGACAGAGCAACGATTGAGCATCTGGAGAAAGAAAGAAGCAAGCCGCCGCAACGTCTTTACAGCAGCAGAACCACTGCAATTACTTCTTGGTCCTATACATTATCTCCATCGAGCTGAGATTAGGCATCTTCCCAAGCTACTCCGAACTTACGAGATACGACACGACAACAAGTGAGTGAGTGAGTATCTGAGAGAAAGGTGCCCACTCTGAAAAGGATGCACCCAATCGTGAACCGTATCGATGGTGAAGAGATAAACCAGATGGTGGGCGTCAGCATGTGTTTTTGCACTTTCTGATTCGGCCAATGACTTCGCCGAGTAGGACGTATGCGACGCCTTTACAAGCTCGCGGAGTAAAGTCTGAACATCTGGCCGTGTGTCGTTCCCGAAAACGAGGTGCAGCGCGACATTTTGAGTCTTGCTCGCCACTTCTGTCGACTCATCTGTCGTGCTTTCAGTTCAGTGCACGTAGCTTTGACGGGACAGGGTTGTCCGTGCCCACGACAAACCCATGTGCGAAACAGAGGCAAGTTCTTAGGAGGAGGAAGGGGGGGGGGGAGGGGAAAAGGAAGGGCAACGTGCGCCTGTGATGAAGATACAGATACGGAGACACATCATTGGGTTGCTGCGACCTCTCAGGAGCAGTAATGACTAGCATTCGTCACGGCATTTGCTGACCTCGAATGCACATCAACGGGTGATCCCAAGATCGATGCTTCATGCTCTCCGAGTGCGTACCGAAGGGCTATCACATAATCAGACCACCTGCCCGAGGCGTGGCAGGCGACAAGCCCGCAACGAGACAGAAAGAGTGCGGAAGCTTGTCAGAAGAACCCTGTGGCTTGCCTTGAACGTGCTTGACACGTCTTGCTCGAGCGATTGTGCAGATCAGCGTTCCTGGTTCGACTGCTGAGCTGACCCTCTACGTACCCTTTTGCTCACTCGGGCTCACGCGCGCACCATTACTTTAATATTCGTTGCCGAGAAAGCTTCGCGAACGTTGCCTCGCAATCAAAGCACTCGTCAGACTCGCTTCTATTGTTAGAGCTCAACAAACCTAGCGGAGTAATAGGACCAAGCCGGTCATACTTCCCCAATTCCAGACCTCGGGATATGATCCGTGAGTGGTACCTCAGGTAGACCCCCTGTGGGTTTTTTTTTCCGTAGCTCGAAGCCGCCTAGCGTCGACTTTACGCAGACGCGCCAAGCTAATATGCCGGGTGCCTTTTTTGGTCCTTTTGTCGCAGCTTATTGTAGTTGTTGACGGCCAGAGGGAACGTGCGTTTCTTGCCCATAGCGTTTAGCGGAGCTTGTTTGCTTCTGCCCGGCTCTTCTTCGGCCAATGTCAATGCCTTAGTTTCTATTGGCTCGGCATAAGGACCGTGGACTTGCAATCACGGCCTCCGAGCCAAATCAGTGTCCGTGCTTGTTTTGATCGTCATTGCTGACAGACGCTCGGACCGTAGGCTGTGCGTTGATGACGGAGAAGTCAGGAACTCCCCCTTCAAAAGGCAGGTACCTCATTTGAGAGAAACACCTCACTCATCTCTCGACTCCTTTCCGTGACCAAAAGACAACATGAGCAGATTCCTCGCATTGCTCTCGGTCGCTTTGGCCTTCGCAGCCTCCACTGACGCGGCGGCCGATCTCCCGCCCATTCCCGCGGACAAGACGACGCCGATTCATCAGCGCCTATCGCTCAAGGGGCCCAAAGGTGAGTGCAAGAAGGCGTTCTATCGTATCAAAGGCAACGATCAGAGTTCTGATTCCCACCGACAGCAATCTCTGTTGGATGGAACACTTATGAGAAGCTGGACAAACCCTGCGTGTCCTATGGCACAGCAGCAAACAAGTTGACGCAGACGGCATGCTCAACCTCTTCCGAAACCTACCCATCGTCGAGGACGTGGTCCAACGCCGTCACGCTCGAGAATCTCAAGCCGGCGACGACGTACTACTACAAAATCCAGAGCACGAATTCGACCACCGACTTCTTCCTCTCTGGACGGAGCGCTGGCGACAAGACACCATTCACAATGAATGCTGTCATCGACCTCGGTATCTACGGACGGGATGGTTACACAATCAATAACGACATGTCCAAGAGGAGCATGATCCCCACGATTGATCCCTCGCTCAACCACACGACCATTGGCCGTCTTGCCACGACCATCGATGATTATGAGCTCATTGTTCACTCCGGTGACTTTGCTTACGCCGGTGAGAAGAAGAAAGAGAAGGAAATCCGGCAGTCGGAATTTCAGGACCTGACAATTTTGCCGAGCAGACGACTGGTACCTCAAGCCCCAGAATCTCTTGGACGGTAAAAACGCTTACGAGGCCATTCTCGAGAACTTCTACGAGCAGCTTGCGCCCATCTCGGGCCGCAAACCCTACATGGTGTCTCCTGGAAACCATGAGGCAGACTGCACCGAGGTTCTGTACCACCAAGGCGCCTGCCCCGACGGGCAGTCCAACTTCACGGACTTCTACGTCCGCTTCGAAAACAACATGCCCACGGCCTTTCCTTCAAGCTCGTCCGACAACAATGCCATTAGCAAGGCAAACATGGCCAAGGCGCTGAGCAAGCCACCCTTCTGGTACAGCTTCGACTACGGTCAGGTCCACGTCACCATGATCAATACCGAGACGGACTTTGACAAGGCGCCCGATGGGCCGGATGGATCTGCCAACCTCGACGGTGGACCGTTTGGCAGCCCCGGCCAGCAGCTCAACTTCCTCGAGGCAGACCTGGCCTCGGTTGACCGTAGCGTTACGCCTTGGGTCATTGTCGCTGGCCACCGACCATGGTATTCGACGGGCGGAAGCGACAACATCTGCACTCCTTGCCAAGATGCCTTTGAGAAGACATTGTACAAACACGGTGTCGACATCGCCATCTTTGGGCACGTCCACAACGCCCAGGCATTCAAGCCCGTGTTCAACAATACGGCGGACCCCGCAGGCTTCAACAATCCTGAGGCGCCATACTACAGTAAGTGTCTCTCCTATCATGCTAGACTCATCCTTGCTGACTTGCTGAGTGGTCTTCCTCTCCACGCAGTCGTCGCTGGTGGCGCCGGCAATATCGAAGGCCTCTCGAGCGTCGGCAGTCAGCCAAACTTCACGGACTACGCCTACGCGGACGACTACAGCTACGCCACGTTGTCCTTCGTCAACAAGACCAACGTCGACGTTGCCTTCATCCGGTCCAGCACGGGTCAGAAGCTTTACAAGCAGACGCTCTACAAAGCTCACAACACCAAGTTCGTCTCTCAGTGATCTTCGTGGTAAATTATGATAATATCAGGACAATGCGCGAGCATTCCTTTCTTTACACCTTTCGCTCTTGTTCTTTTCGTCTGCTGTAATCCTTGTTTGATATCTCGAAAGAAGGTGACACATGCATTCTTGTCCGTTGTGATGGCGTTCTTGATGCGACCTGAGAGACCTTGAAGGACGAAGTCAAGACCCAGCAAACTTTCAAAGTAGTTGCTTGTCAGTTAACATGCATTTATGTGATCAGATGAGGGTAGGTGGTTAGATGACATTGTTGGTGGCTTGTTGTGACATTGACGGGGAGAAGAAAGAATATGTGTGGTGTGAGTGATAGAGAGAGGAAGGTGTTAGAGGAGAGGAAGGACGAGAAGAAGAAGAGAAGAAAAAGAGAGGGAACGGAAAGAGAAGAATTTGAGATAAAGAGGTTTGGAAAGTAATGGAGCGGACAGGTGACTGAATGATCTCCGACTTGCCAGACGAAGGCGAGGAGATCGACGTGATTTCTAGATTTTGGCTTTGAGGTCAATAGTCCTCTTTTGTCTTGACTCATTCGTGGCAATCAGGGGAGAAGGAACTGTGTGTGTCTTCTTGTGAAGCAAGTAGTGGTGTCCTCGGCCTCTCCGTCTAGGGGCCGCTGCTGGCAGCACCACCTGCGCCTCCACCGCTGCGTCCACCACGGCCGGAACCTCGTCCGCCACCGCGACCACCTCGGAAGCCGCTGTTACTCCTTTCCTGCCCTCCCTGGGCGCTGCTGCCGCCGCGCCCTCCAGTCCTCTGGCTATGAGGTCGCTCGCCGGTCTTCTTCTTCTCCTCTACGGTCACGGTCCAGCCAGAGTTACCGACGGGAACGCCCCCCTCGCCACCGGCGCTAGTGGGCAGACTCATTGTGATCGCCTTTCTGGCCGCCTCAACCGACACAAACTCGCCGAAGGCGCATGCTTTGCTGGGAATAGCCTGGCACTCCTTCATTGGGCCAAACAGCGTCTCGAGAGCGTTTCGCAAGTCTGCCTCCGAAACCTTGTCAGAGAGCACATTCTTGACAAAGATGCCTGGGTTTTGGATCTGAGCCACCTGCTGCGCCGTGAGTCCGGTACCATGGCCATTGGAGCTCGAGTGGTTCTGCTGTTGCTGCTGACTTTGCTGCTGACGCGACGAAGACTGCTGCGATGGTGTAGTGGAGGGGCTCGCAGAAGAAACGCCGCGAGCCTCTGCGCTGACCGTGGAACCCCACTTGTTCACATTGGAAGCAGCGAGGTTGGCCCATGTCTTGGGAGCCGAGGGCGCCGCAGGCGCTGCGGCCGGGGTCGACCCGTTTTGAGCTGGAACTGGCTTGCTAGTCGATTGCGCGCCTTCCTTGCTGGATGTCTCAGCTGCCGCGGCCGAGGCAGCTGGGGTGGGCTCGGCAGCCTGACTCTTGGGAGCAGAAGGCTGGGCGGCGGCTTCGGCAGCAGCAGCAACTCCAGCGGGCTGCGAGGGAGCGACATCTCCGGCGTCGACCGATGTCACCTTCTTGTCAACACCAATCTCCTTTGGCTCTGCTGGCGTTGGCTCCTGCGGCTTGAGGATGCCATTGGCCTGAGCATCCTGCACCGGACCGGCGGGTGCAACACTCGTGTCGGTGGGAGCTGCTGCGATCGCACGCGCAGAAGAATCGGCAGCAGCAACCGACTTGACGTTCGGGGTGGCACCTGGCTGGGCGACGGCGGAGATGTCGACCTGATGCGGAACGGTCGTACCAGCTTTCTCGGCCTGCTCAATTTCCTCCTCGATGGCCCCATCGACTTGCGCAGCCTCCTCTTCGACCTCCTCCTCTTCCTTCAGGAAGCGGAAAATGTCATTGAGGACAAAGTAGCCGTTGGGCTGCTCAGCCAAGAAGAAAGTCTGGGCAAATTTACGCCATGGTTCGCCCTTGTTGGACATTTCACCAAGGACTTGGACCAAGATTCCGCCATCTGCAGAGCTTTGCGAGTCGACGGTCGAAACGAAAACCTTGCAGTCCTCAAAACCGAGAGAAAGAAGCTTTTGGTGAATTTCCTGAAGGGCGAAGTCGTGAGCTCAACCATCTGCCAACGAAGCTTTCTGCCAAGCTCACCTGTTGACCAAAGCACGGCTTGGTGTCTTCCTGCTCCGTGCCGTGAATGAGGGTCGACCGCTTGTTGTAAAAGCAATGAAGTCTTTGCGGGTTGTGATTCAAGAAGGTGTAATACTGAGGAACGAAGAGCCAGCCAATCTCCGAAGCTTGCATGGGCCTGGGATTGGTGGCTGCATCGGAAGCCGAGCCGGTGGCCCCTGTGGCCGACTCGGGGATGCTACCGTTGAGAGTCGAGGAACCCGTTACAGACATGTGTGTATGCGCGTGTTGTCGTTCTGGTGTGAGTTGAAGCGGAAGCTGGGTGAGTGAAATGCGCGCTATAGCAGTCGAATGCACTCACAGACTGAGCCTGACCTCGAGTCCTGCTGGAGAGATGGATGTGTATGCGAAAGAATGAGAGTGATACGAAGCGGTGGCTGAGTTCACCACAGGAGATGAGCGTCTTCCCTGTCGAAGCATCAATCACCTCGCCGATCTTCGACTCACCAGATTCCAAAGGTTTGCAGCTGGCAAAGGGGCGGAATTGAAGAGCGAAGACTCAAAGGTGACGTCTTATTTTCTTGTGAGCGGTTTGTTTTCTTGCGTGCTGCCCGAACGTGCGACTTTTGAGGGTGTGCTTGGTAGATCCGAATCGGCGTGGGTGAAGGCACAGAACTTGAACTGGTGAGATGACGAGGAAGAAAAAGACCATTGAGGCCGGTGAAGCCTTCCTGATCGAAGTACAGCAAGAAGTCACGTGTCGTAGTGTTGCTTATGTAAAGACGCAAATGGCTTACCCTCGACGGTCGACTTCTCGCTCATCCGCCAGGTGTTCGCTCTGCTACAGCCCACCCTTTGACGACACGATGGCTTCGCCACAGGCCCGTGCTGCCTTCCAAAAGGCGTTTCAGCGCTTAAGCGAACAAGCGCGTCGGAGTGGCTTCAATGCGGGATCGGGTGGGAATGGAGGCGGAGGTGGTGGTGGCCGAGGCGGGCCGAGCATGGGTAGCATTCTGGGAGGCGGGGCTGGCCTCTTCCTTCTCGTCGGCGGTGGCCTTGCAATCAATGCGAGTCTATTTAATGGTGGGTGACCCACATTTGAGCTCTTTCAGCTGGGTAGAGAGACCCTCATACATGCTTCGACCTATACAGTCGATGGTGGTCATCGAGCCATCAAGTATTCTCGCTTTGGCGGGGTCAAACACGAGATTTACAACGAAGGAACGCACTTGATGGTGAGCGACCCGCTGTCTCCTCTCGATTTCGATAGGTATCTCATGCTGTTTGTGTCCAGATTCCCTGGGTAGAGATTCCCATTGACTACGACGTGAGGGCCAAGCCAAGAAGCATCGCAAGTCTCACTGGAACGAAGGGTGAGTGGAAGAGTTTCTGGAAAGGAGAGGGCTCCCAAGCTGACTCCTTTTGAAGACTTGCAAATGGTCAACATCACCTGCAGAGTCCTGTCGCGACCGAGCGTTGATGCCCTTCCCACGATCTTCCGAGAGCTTGGCACTGACTATGACGAGCGAGTGCTTCCGAGCATCGTCAATGGTGAGAAACGCGCTTCTCTCTCCTCTTCAACCTTCTGCGCATACTCATCTTTGCTTTGAACCGACAGAGGTGCTCAAGTCCGTCGTGGCGCAGTTCAACGCTTCGCAGCTCATTACGCAGCGAGAGATGGTCTCGCGTCTTGTGCGCGACAACTTGACGATCCGAGCGCGGCGCTTCAATCTCGTCCTTGATGATGTGTCCCTGACGCACGTTGCCTTCAGTCCCGAATTTACAAATGCTGTCGAAGCCAAACAGATCGCGCAGCAGACGGCATTGCGTGCCGCGTTCCTTGTTGACAAGGCCCTGCAAGAAAAGGCAGAGACGATCGTTCGCGCACAGGGAGAGGCAAGAAGCGCTGAGCTCATTGGTGAAGCTGTCAAGCGCAACAAGGGCTTCCTCAAACTCAGGAAGCTCGAGGCGGCAAGGGACATTGCCACGGTCCTGTCAAGCAGCAACAATCGCATTATGCTCGACGCTCAGTCGCTGCTCCTCAACGTCGCAGACGAAGACCCTGACGCAAATCGAAAGTAATGTCAAGCTACTGCCACCACTCCCTGTACGACTATCAATCACCTCTCCCTCTCCCGTCCGTCTGTCAAATGCCATATGAATCTCTCCGAGCAATCATCTCAACCATTGATATTGTTACATCGTACACAGAGTGCTCTCTTCACGCGGGACAGTAGTACTACAGAAAAGGGAAAGAGAACAGGCGACTCAGGCTGACTGGAGCCGGTAAGAAAGGGGAAGTGCAGCAGGGTTGTCCGTCGTCGAAAGCAGCGCGACAATGTCCTTGAACGTCCTCAGTCTCGACTCCCACGATTTTTCCACCTTTGCAATAAAGACGATGACCTCTGCGCTCATCTTGGGTCGGTTACCCTCGAGGATACTTTCGGGCGACTCCAGCTGTTTTGCTCCCGACGCTCGCTCCAGAGCGAGCTGGTCCCGGAAGCGAACCCTATTCTCGCAGAAGATCGTAGCGACAGACATGAGCTTTGACAGCATCTGTTTTTGTTTGCGGCGAAGACAAGACTCGATGAGCCTCACTGATATCATCAGAGCTTGTCCACGATCGACTCACCTCGACATAACGCAGATCTGTCAGCATGCATTCTTTTCTGCACGTGTTCAAGAAGTCAAAGTGGTCCTTCATGAATTGGTCCACCGTCTTTGCCTTGTCCATCCTTTCCTCGAGGTCTCTCCAATTTGGCTCGAGCACCTCTGCCGTGACAAAGGCCAGGACTTGTTGGACAAAAAAGAGGATCCGGTGGCGGAGCCTGAAGACGCGCATCTTCCACTGCTGCAGTGACGGGTGACGCCTTTCAAGGCTCCGCCACGAATCGTCCTGATGCTCGACCCAGACGTCGCACAGGCTCCGCTCCGTGGCCTTGAGATGGATGATGGGCCGCTGAAGGAATTGCCAGCGAAGAATATTCTTCTTGGATATGACGAGCGAGACAGGAAAGCGGACGGTAATGTCGAATTGAAGGAGCTCCATGACTGTGTATAAATGAAGGAATTTTTTAGCATGGCGTCATAGAAAAAGATAAAGAGACCACTCACGGGGAACCCAGTCCTTGTCCCTTTGCTTCGCAAGCTTGGCTTGCGCTCTTGCGGCTTCTACGCCTCCCTTTATCTCAGCGATGCGCTTGAGCTGGTCGTATGCATTCTCGCCCGCCAGGTCCACCTTGACGTCCTCTCGAAAAGGGTCGGCGAATCCGACGCTGCTCGAGCTGCCCAAAACCATGCCGAGATGTGTTTGCAGACGCATGATGGTTGGGTCTCTGATCCGGCTGGGATCTACCTTTTTGCGCAGCTCACGACCGGCTGCCTCGAGAAAAGAGGAGAAGAAGTCAGACGATGACTGGAAGAAGTAGTGCTTCATCGATCGCAATCGAGGGACAATGTTGTGCTCTTCGATGAGGAGATGGAGGAGGGCAGAATTTGCGCGTTGATAGGCCGATTCGATGCGACGGAAGAAGCTGCAAAGCGAAAGCCATCGAGAAGTTAATTCTAGGCCTCAAATGCTCCGTCCGCCATACTCACGACTCGTCTGTCATGAAGATGGTAGCCTCTCCGCTCTCGTTTGACTCTTCGGCTTCTTCTGTCGGTACTTCTTTGCCACACTCGCGGAGGACATTGAGGTATTTGCCGGCCAGCAAAACCTTTCGCTTCCATGGCTCCAAAAACGCGGGAACCTTGGCACCTCCTGTAAGAACGCCTCGTGTACCATTGTCGTCGACGAGGGCATCCAGGTCAATTCCTTGCTGCATTTGCTGCTCCCTCTGCGCGAGCATCGTCTCGTCGCGAAGGGTATATCGTCGTTCCCAATATTCATCCGTTGGATCGGACTCGAGTGAGGCACGCGTTACTCTCGGGTTCTCCATGATCATGAACTCTTCATAGGTGTCGGCAAGGTGGCCTGTCGTGATCCATCGGACCATGATGCGGGCATAGGGTTGGGCAGCACGGTGAAAGAGCGTCGTGAAGAGCGTATGCGCCGTCTGGTCGCCGCTCATTCTCACGACACGATCCCATAGCATCGACAGGATCTCGCCGCCCTTGGCGATACCACCCACGATGCCGTCTTCATCTGCGTCGTCGAGGCCCAGCAGCTCTCGCTTCTGCTTTTCCAGGCTCCCGCCGCTCCCGCCTGTCGCATCGTCATTCTCGTCATCATCGTCGTCGCTCTCGTCCGAGTCTTCGTCGTCCGAATCGAAAATGTTTGCGTGCGATATCGCAGCAATGTCGGTGACAAAGGCATGAACAAAAGTCAGTGTTCGGAGCGTGGGATGCACGTAGAACCAGAGTTTCTGCAGCGTGAAGGCTGCTGACGTTGCCAGCTGGTGCTCGAGCTGGACTACAAGGACCTCGTACTCCTTGAGCAGATCTCGGATGGCCGCACACAAGGCATGGGCGACCGTGCCAAACTCCAGACTCGATTCCATCTCGATGAAGGCGAAGATGCTGGTGTAGAAGGTGGCCAGCGGCAGCACCCGCTCGACTAGGTCTCGAAAAGACGGATCGAGCCCCTTGTCTACGATGAAGCTAGCTCCTTTTAGTCGACTCGAAGGATCATCAGGTTGGTAGGAGGATGAGTAATGGATGTAACGGCCCTCTATCCCTAGAAGGACAAACAGGAGGTCTTCGAGCACCAGCGCCTCTTGTATCTCTTTAGGAGCCGAGGCCAGCGGCAAGAGATCTGAGGGGTCGAGGGGTGTGCTCGAAGCCGTTCTTGCTGCCTTTGCTTCCTCGAAGGCGCTTGAAGAGGCTGTGCTCCTGATCGAAGCCGATGCGGGTGCAGATGCGGGCATTTTGAAAGGAGGAGCGGTGTCTTTTCTCTTAGCGGTAGCGGATGGTGGTCCGGGC
This sequence comes from Acaromyces ingoldii, assembly GCF_003144295.1. Lineage (NCBI taxonomy): Eukaryota > Fungi > Basidiomycota > Exobasidiomycetes > Exobasidiales > Cryptobasidiaceae > Acaromyces > Acaromyces ingoldii. The sequence continues at coordinate 119,871 of NW_020290251.1, read as the reverse complement.
TCCACTGACGCCGCACTCGTCTTTCTCGCCCGCTGTGCATTAACAAGAGCCTGCTTGCGAGGCGAGGGCGGCGGTACTCTTCGCGTGAGGGGGTTGAAGACGAAGCTAGCCTCATGTAGGAAGGAGTCTTGTGGCGCTGTCGTTGCAGACGGTCAATGCACTTTTCTCAGCGCGGGCACATGCAGACAAACTCACCATTCTCTTTTCCCCTTAGGCCTCTCGCGGCAATTTTGGCCAATGCCACGCCGTCTGGCCCTTTGCCCAGCCCCTGTGCCAAAGTCTTGTCGACGCCGGATCGTTGCAGCCAGAATTCTGTCTCTCGATGGACCAACATCTCCGTACCGTCCGGCCCCACTTCTACGGTTGTGCCGTTTTGGCTGTTCATGGCCTCTACAAGCGCCGCATGGGCATCTTCATTCTCTTCAGCATAGGGTGCTAGACGACGCTCGCCCTCCTCTCCTAAGACCTGCTCCGGCTCGTCGGCACCCTCTGCCAGCGAAGAGTAGGAAGCCGATCGATCGTGTCCCTTCCTCGCCGATTTCTTGACGGCGGTGAGGTTCTTGACAATCTGATGGAGTGATCAAGCTGTTCAGCCCTCTACTTCGCTTCCTCCTATCGAAGAGATTCAGCACACCTTGTCAAATTGCTTTGCACTCAGCTGCTTGTTGCTTTTCCTTCGGTGCGAGGGTTTTGGGGTGAACGGAACGCCGCCACTCGACGACGCAATGCCTGCGCCTCCCGTCGCCGTCGTCGACGTCGCCGCCGCCGAAGACGAAGAAGGTCCTCTCTCCATGGCGAAGTCACAAGAAGCCAGACCATCAAACTGACGACGGACGCGCCTGTGCCTTTCAAGACGCGCCTGGGCAACTGCATCTCACGTGGGAAGCGCGCTACGTGCCCCGAAAAAAAATAAAAATAAAAATAAAAAAGACGCGAAGTCCGAGATCGATTTTATTCAAGCTTCGACAGGACAAGCCCCTGAGTGGAGCTAAGTAGCGCTTGCCTGCATGCAAAAGGAGCTTCCCCATCAGCTGCTGCTTTGCTTCCTGGTGTTGACCCTCACTTCATGCTCTTTGCCTTCTGATTGCTTCTTTGGCTTCGTGTCGGTAGCGCCCTTCCCTTTGACGACCATTTCTTAACGACTAATTCTACGACAAGTCACGACTAGATCACCGCTACTGCTACCGCTACAACTACTACTATTGCTTCTACTACCCCTGATCTCTGCGCAGACCAAAACATCGAGATCGCCAACCAGCCTTGACTGTGGGCGCCCGCCATGTTTGCGCCCCCACCCATGTCGACACCGGGCGTGCTTCCTGGCGATTACGCAGACAGTCGGCCTCGGAGGCAACGATCGCTGTCGTGGCGCGCCGAAGCTGGCCTCCCTCCTCCGCCGTCGGAAATCGACAATTACGCAGACCTGCACCACGCACTCGCTCCCAGCAGCCCACCGCACATGCGCGCCACATCGCCGAGCATGTATGATTCAAACTTTGGGGCCCAGGGGGACAACGAGCAGATGCCGATGAATGCCGTGAGCAAACACCCCAAGCTCAAGCTGCGCCTGCTCCTGGCAAGCAACGTCTTCGAGGCCGGCGGCACCGTCTCGGGCCACTTGGAGCTCACGTCGAGCACGAGCCAGCGCCTGCGCATCGGCGAGATTGCCGTTGAGCTGGAAGCGTTTGAAGGTGCGTTGGGATGGTCCTCGTCCTCCTCTTCCAAGCCTTGAGCTGCCACTGATGCCATTCTACCAGAGCTCTCGTCGAGGGATCACTCTGCGACGCAGATCTTTCTCTTCAATCGCACCCTTTTTCAGGGCGAGCACCTTCCCCCATCCAATGCTGTGCTACCTTCTGCACCCACGGCTGGCTACTGGACCGCGCGCAAGGGCCGCACCACGTTTCCCTTTTCCTTTCGACTGCCGGACTCGGCGCCGTCGTGCGTCACCTTTGCGGGCAACGCCTGCCTTCGCTACGCCCTCAAGGCCACAACACAGACGTGGTGGAACGACCAGAAGACGCTCGTCACTGTCAAGTCCGACGCCTTTGTCGTTGAGAAGTGGGAAGACGAGGGCGATGAACGGTATATGCAGCCCGTCGAAGCCGTGGCCGACACGAGGTTGTTCATGGGAGGCACTGGGGCTGTATGGCTCGAGGCCGGTGTCGCCGAGCAGCTTTTTGTAGCCGGAGGCATGGTCATGATTCGGGCCGGCGTCAAGAACAACACGAAGCGACACCTCTCCGGACTCAAAGTGGCCATTGCAAGGAGACTCATTTTCCCCGTCAGTGGGCCACCAGGCGTGCCAGCACAGAGACCCTCGTTGGAGCCGCAGATCACCGAGGTGGTCCACACGCAGCACTTCAAGGGCCCGTCTTTCGAGTTCCCGCCCTCCGAGGAGGTTGTCGTCAATCTTGCTGTGGACCTTCCTCGCGATGTTCGCACCATTCGGAAGACGAGGCTGTTCGAAGTGCAGACTGTGGCCATCATCAGCGCGCAGATGGGCAACTTTGCAAAGGATCTCACCGTCGAGGTGCCCTTCTACGTTGCCCACTCGTCGAGCGTTCAGCGGCCCGCCGAGGGTTCCTTGGCCCCGCTCCACAATCTCCCGCGGCGCAGCACCTCGGCGATGGCACATCGCGACCATCCCCAGCACCATCCTTACCACCAACATCACCACCATGCCCAGAGTCACGCTCCACACCATCAGTACCAGCAACAGCTCGATCCACAGATGCGCACAGTCGAAGCTTACGGTGCCGAGAGGGGCTGGTCTCCTGCTCCTATCCCTCAGCAAGGATTCGCCCCGCCGTCGAGGCCCGCTTCTGCCGCCATGGGGATGGTCGCTCTGCCTGTCGCACAGCAACAGCCTCTTGCAATAGACGCCGCGGTGCAGCAGCTGATCTGGGACCCCAATGCTCAGAATTGGACTACGAGCATGTTTCTCAACAATCTTTCGCCTCCTCAACAACCAGACTCCAGGCCGCTCTCCGCCCAGCAACAGGCCCAGCTCCCACGGCCAGCATCGGCGCAAGGTCTCGTCGGCAATCGGGCTCCTGCACATGTCGCGCAGGATGCTTACGGCGGTCAGCCTTGGCGAGGACCGCAATCGGGCTCAGCCCACCTCCTTCAGGCAACAGCGAGGCGAAGTAGTGCCCCTGTGCCCGTCGAGCACCAGCAGCAGCCACGAAACAGTTACTTGGCTCCTGGCCCTGAAGCTCGGCCACTACCAGCACCAACGAGCCCGCAGCAGCCGTCCGAGCCGCTTCAACCGTTGTCGCCATCCGCTGGAAACAAGCCTCAGGTGCAGGCGCCTGCGCCAGCACCCTCGCCCTCACAGCTTCTGGCGATGCATTCGCCGCCTCAAGCAGGCCTGGCGACAATCGAAGAGGATTCGGAGTCCCAAGCTGGCACTGTCCGGTCCATCCGAGCCTTGGGTGGAGGAAGCGTCTCGCGAGGTGACATTCTGCAGTTTGAAGAGATGGCGAGCAAGGCCGAGGACGAGGAGGAGATGCGCGAGGCGATGCGACGAATGGGAATGGTGCCAGAGGAGGAGAAGACTGTGAAAGACGATGACAAGAGTCTGCCAAGGCTTCCTGTGCCCAGCGCGAAGGAGAGCAGCAGCCAAATGGCTCGGAAACCTCGGGCTTCGGACATCTTTGCGAGCGATGCCCCTGGTCCCTTGTCTGTCAAACAGGAGACCGCGAGGCGTGCTAGCATGACGGCAGTGGACTCGGCTGCAGCTACAAAGGCTTCGGCAGAGCCCATGCCCGAGCCTCGCACACCCAGGGCCGAGTCGACGCCCCTGCGTCCCAGCTCATCGCAAGGCCACGGTCTTAAGGCTCTGGAGAGCCGTCTCGCAAGCCCAGACGCCAAGGAAACGTCGCCTGCGAACGCCGCGGGCAGCCGTCGCAACAGTGATGTGGCCGTCATGGCCAATGTGCGCCGGTCTTCGGAGACGAGGAGCCGAAATGACAGCGGTGCTCTACGCGCAGCTGCTGCGGCCGCCGCGATGCGCGAGAAACGAGCCAAGGAAGATGAGGAGGAGCGGCGCAAGGACGAAGAGCGCAGAAAGGAAGAGGTGCAGCGGAAGAAGGCTCGAGAGGCTGAGCTGGAGCGCTTGAAGCGGGAGGAGGAGGCCCGTGACAAGGAGCGCGACGAGCGAAGGCGCAAGCGAGAAGAGCGGGAGAACCAAGAGGCTCTGGAGCGAGAAAGCAGGCGCGAACAGGAGAGAAAACGGTCCACTGGCATTACTCCTGCGCCGCTTAGTGACAAGCCCCATTCCCTTTCCTCTTCGCAGCAGAAGAAGGAGGTCGAAGGCGACGGTAAGCCCAAGCGGGCACACGACCAGAAGGAGGAGGAAGTGCGACAGCTCAATAAGCAAGCCGTCAATCGTGTTGCCGGCTGGCTGGAGAAGACTCCTTCCCCCAACTCGAGCCGCACAGACACGGCGAAGGGCGAGTCCGAGCTCCAGGCCCCAGCAAGCTCCTTCGATCCGACACTATCGCCAAAGACGCCCAGCCCGTCGGTTCTGATGGCGGGCAAGGACGAGGATGAGTTTCCCTTCCCTGCCTCCGCTTCCGCAGCTGCCAGGAAGAGCCCGTCTGCGCCTCGAAAGAGCAGCTTAGCAAACGAGCCTACACCTTCGCTGTCGGCCGATTTGCGAGCACTGATCGACAGTAGCGAGGTGCGCCCGACGCCCAAGCCTGGCACAGCACTCAAGAGTCATGTCAGCACTCGGCGCTTCTCCAATGGCGCCGTGCCCACTTCTGAGAACAAGGGAGGAGGAACGACGACACCGGCTGCTTCTCTCTCGCGCGCAAGACGCATCTCGCTGCCTGCCCAAGCCTCGTCATCGCGCGTTCCCAGCTTCACAAAGAAGGCGAACGAAGGTGTCCCTAGCGCTGCTGCACGCGGAATTCCTGGACTTTCGACGTTTGATAAAGCGAACGTTGCCTTCCTGAACAAGGCAGCTCCGGCCAAGGTTGAAGCTCAGCCTTTGCAGCCCAGCGCCGAGAATGTTAAGGCTGACGACGGCGCCGAGGATGAAGAGGAAAAGGTCAAAGGCATTCCTCTCAGCGTCCAAAAACACCTTCTCAGCTCGCCGTCTTCGTCCAAAGAAGGTGGTGCCAAGTACGACGCCCGCTCGGCCCGTGGCGGCAGGGGCGGCAAGGTCGCCAGCGTCGCCAGTATGTGGGCCAATATCAGCGACGGAGCGGCAAAGGACGAGGCAACGCCCCTCTCGACCGTCAAGCCCAAGGCTCGACGATCAGGCGCAAGCCCTGCATTGGATTTCAGCAGCCCGGAAAAGTCAGCGTCGACCCCAGCCAAGGCAGATGAGGAGGTGAAGCCGTCGCAACCGCAGCAGCGTTACAAGAGCCCAGCACTGAAGACGACTTCAGCGCCTCACTTTATCAACACGACGCTCCCTAAGGCTGTCATTACGTCGCCAAAGTCGCCCACGACGCTCGAGGAACCCTTGCGCGCTCACCCACAGCCAAAGCCAGCGCACGGACCCAACGGAACCCGCATTGTCTCGGCCCCTGAAGCTGCCTCGGTCGCCGCTGCTGTCAAGGAGGGAGCTCTGAAGCCCTCTCGCAAGATCACTGCGGATCTCATGGCGGCAGAAGCGAGGCTGTCCGCTGGCGTCGTGCCCGAAGACTTCCCCAAAGACGTTGATCCCTCCATGATCAAGATGGCCGGAAGGGGAACCACTAAGCCGATCGGGAAGGAGAAGCTGGCCGACTTGAGGAGCCTCTGGGGTGGTTAACCTGCTGCATATAGCCCTACTTTTTTCACTTTCTTTATATGTAATGATGATGCAACCTTGATATGTTCGCCCGGGAGACTGTGTGTGAGGGTCTCATGCAGGATTGTCTTCGGGAGACAAGAGAGAGATGGGGAGAGGAACCTCGTTAAATCAGAAGCTTGCGCACGGATCGCTCTACCAGACCGATTAGGTAGAGAGGTTCTACGCACGGGTCATGACTTTGGCACCAAGGAACCCCGATCTAGAGCCTTGAAGGACAAATTGTAAGAAAACGAAGGCAGTCTTGGAGCAGAAGCTCTTGGGAGCAGAGGCTTGTCTGCTGCGACGTTCACCGTAACCGCCACCTTCACGATGACAGTCTTCGTTGCGGCGTAAGAGCAGAATGCCGGCCACGTGATGCGGCTTACTTAAGGCCGCGCCGAGGCATTGTTGTATTGCAAGGGTAGGGGCCGCAAGGGCAATACAAAAATTGTGCGCCGGAAGCGAAAAAGGGCCTCTCGCGCAATGCCCATTTGTGTAGCCTAGGCGCTCGCGCTCTGTTTAAATTTTTCTTTCGTTTTCGCCCTGGCTGCTCTGCTCCAGCCGTCTGGTCGCTGTCATTTTCTGACCCTCTACCACAGCAGCAGGATTGAAGGATTCGTTTTTCTCCCTCCTCCTGTAATTATATCTCTTTTCCTCACTTCCTTCTCTTCCATTTTCCGTCCTCAACCCCCCTCTCCTCGTCCCGTCTTTCCGTCTCTCGAATCTCGGCTCTTTTTCGTTGTTTGCGCGGCGTCCTGTGTGATCCTCTCGACTCGACTTGACTTCGACAAAGGCTGTACCATCTACATACCGACTCGATTTGCGGCTTCGCTCTCACAAAAGTCCCGTATCTCTCTTCGTTCTTCGTTGCCCATCCATCACAGCTCCGGTCCCGGTCTCTGTGTCATTACGAGTGAGTGTCCAGCTGCTCTTGGTTGCCACCATCGTGCATCGCCCGTTCTTCCAAAGACGGCGTTGTCAGGACGGCAAAGTCTTTTCACGCACAGTCGTGGATGGATGGCGATGCTGCTGGGTGCGAATTTGGATGCTGCAAATCTGGGCGCACAATAATTAGAGTAGACGCGTAGATGGACACGACGCTGACACCTTTTGGACAGTCGACTCGCACCGACTCTTTGTGTTATAGTTCATCAATCACTTCCTCAACGACGACGAAATGGCTGCCAAGGTTTACGTTGGAAACTTGTCGTGGAACACCACCGACGATGGCCTCGCTCAGGCTTTCTCGGCTTATGGACAGCTCACCGACTACGTGAGTGCTTCTCTTCGATGTGATCGCCTTGACCTAACCTGACGTCCGCTCTTCTCATCACCCCTCTTAGATCGTCATGAAGGACCGCGAGACTGGTCGCTCGCGTGGATTCGGTTTCGTCACGTACGGCTCGCAGCAGGAGGCTGACGCAGCCATTGCTGGTCTCAACGAGCAGGAGCTCGACGGCCGTCGCATTCGTGTCAACATGGCCAACTCCCGCCCAACTGGGTGAGCATGCATGGTGTTGCTAAAGAAAGACGCTCAGGTGACTTATTTTTTTCGGTTTTCCTTTTTTCGTCGCTGTGGAAGCAGCATGAGCGCTGGTATGGGTGCTGGTGGCTACGGTGGTGGCTACGGCGGCGGTTACGGTGGCGCTCCCCAGACCTCGTTTGGAGGCTACGGTTAGTTGGACTGATGATGAGAAACCGAAGAAAGACCAAAGGACTGAAGCAGACTGACCCTCCCAGATTCCGCAGGCCAACAGGGCAACTTCGGCGGCCAGCAGGGCTATGGCGGACAGCAAGGTTTTGCTGCTCAGGGCTACGGCGCCCCTCAGGGTGGCTACGGCGGTTACGGTGGCCAGCAGGGCTTCGGCGGTCAGCAGGCCTACGGCGGCCAGCAGGCTTTCGGTGGCGCTCAGCAGGGCTACGGTGCTCCTCAGGGCAACTACGGAGGGTGAGTCTTCTATCTTGTCATGCCCGCGTCCTGGACTCTTGGTTGTGGCCTGGCGTGTGGTCCTTTGCCGGTATACTGCTTGCTTTGCGACAGTTGACCTGAACCGTTCCATCGTCTCTCTTCTCTCGTTCCCGCTCGCTGTTCCTCGTTTGTCGCGCTCGGCCTCGTCATCCGGTCTCTTCTGTCGCGGCTTTTCCCCTCGTTGCGCTTCCGTTCTGGCCCCGTATCGGCGACGCTCTGCTCTTGTCGGCTTTCTCGTTCCGATGTCTCAGATTCCAGCAACAACCTCCAACGAACGGTTCTGGCTATTCGAATGGCTACCCCTCTGGCGGTCAGCCTGGCGGCTACTAAGCTTCTGTTCTTTCCATGTCTCACAAACTTTCAATTCGACTCATTGCTCCTTACCCTCACCGTTTTGGCACTTACACACTTTATCATCAGCAGCCAGCAGCAATGATCGATTCGACTGTGGCCTCTTTACCCTCCCCTTTCCCCTCAAAAAAAGACTCTCAATCACCTTCAATTCTTTTGTCAATCATGAAGCCCTTCTCTCTACTCCTTAAAGCCGCACCCATCTCAGGATCTCTCAGCTACCTATCTCTCAAGTCTCCTATCTGTCTCTCATCATCTTGACGGGAGCGCGAAGCAACCTTTCATCAATCTCAACTCATGACTATTTGCTCAATGACGCGATGCGATGAGCGTAGAGCGAGCGATCTGGGCTGGACAATAATGCCCCGAGGGGTTTGTCATGTGGAGCAGCAGACTTTCCCGTCTTCCCCTCCTCCCTTATTGTCCTATCCCTACTCTAACGTCTTCACTATGTCTGCGCAACAACAACCGGCAGCGATCGCCAGAGGCAAGCATGCGATCCTTTTGGGGGCAACGGGCGCCGTGGGGTCCTCACTCCTCTCTGCACTACTCGCATCGGGCGCCTACGGCCAGATCCACGCCTTTGTTCGAAAGCCCTTCAAGGAGCGAAAGGGCCTGGCCTCGGACGAGCGCGTAGTTGAGCACATTGTCGACTTCGACAAACTCGTTGGCGACAAGCCCGACGTGGCGGAATCGGAAAAGTTCAGGGATGTGCAGGCCGATGTCGTCTACATTGCTCGTGAGTCTTCCTTCCGAAGCAGGAGAGGGAGGGTGCCATGCATGCTGATGTTTGACCTTTTGGGGATCAAGTGGGCACTACGCGAGCGCAGGCTGGTTCGGCTGCTGCATTTGAAAAGATCGACCGAGAGTACGTCGTCGGTGCGGCACGAGCCTCTCTTGTAGGATCCACCGGGGGAAAAGGTCAGGATGAGGCGCACCAGCGTGTCGTCTACTGCTCGACGGCGGGCGCAAGCAGTTCCTCCCCGTTCCTGTACCCCAAGTCAAAGGGCCTGACCGAGGATGCTTTGTGTGAGTCCTGACTCACTTTGTGCTCTGACATAACGTAGGAACAGCTGGCTGAAGATCGATCCTCGACTCGTCACAGCAAAGCTGGGCTATGCGCAGACATTCATCTTTCGACCTGGCTTTCTCAAGAATGCCATTCGCGAGAAGCCACGCCGAATCGAAGCTCTCTTTGGCTGGTTCACCTCCAATGTCCTATCCAAGATTTCCGATGGCGCAGAGATCGGCGTCTCTCCCCTCGCAAAGGCCATGGTGTGGGCCGGCACAAATGGTGTCGAAGGGCTCGACAGCAAGAAGATCGGGACAAGGATTCAGGGGGAGGGCAAGAAGGGGACGGCAGTCTTGATCGGGAACGCAGAGGCGGCCAAGATCGCAGGAGATGCGGAGCTGCTTCAGTAGTTAACCGACGTCAAACAATGCTCAGCTTAGAAAGTTACCCGCTATCTTGTCGAACTTGTCTCATTCCAACGTTCCCGTGGCCAAGGTGCGAGAGGCACGTATTGCAAGATCAATCCATAGAGAAGCGCCGAGAAATGACCACCGTATTATGATTTTCTTCTCTCCTCAAGCTATTGATTGTGTTGGAGAACATTGAAATGGAAAGAGAATGGAATATGGATGACGGCAAGCGATAAGTGAGGCTAACCAAGTGTATAGCTGAATGGAGGGTGGATGAAGAAGATAGAAGACAAGAGTGACAATGGTGATGATGTTAATGACAAGAAATGGTGACGTTGATTGAAATAGTGAAAAAAGTCGAAGAAGTAACATGATTCGAGCGAAGGTCCTGCATTGTTTGCCTTCAGTGCTGTCGCGCACTGCGCGTGAACCAGTCGCTCAACCGCCCTTGCTGTTCAGCGTGCCTCCTAATCCCTCGGCCGCCACCACACCCAGGGTGACGTCGCCCTCGTCGTCGGTGCTGTTACTAGCGTGGTCGTCCCTGTTCTTCGCCAATTCATCCTTCCCCCCTCCTGCTGCAGGAAGAGGTGCAGTGGCCGCTTCGTTGTCCATCTGGCTCGCACTCCTCGAAATGGTGCTCGGTGGGCTCGAGTAGCCTGTGTAATTTGACCCACCGACCTTTGAAACATCCGTAGCTGGCGTCGCCGTCGACGAAGATGACACACCAGCGTTGTTGTCGCTACTCGTCTTTTCGCGGCTGTGATCTCCTTGATGATCGCTCGAAGAAGAAGGACGCTCGCCAGAGAGGGCAGGATCATCACTGTTGGCAATGAGCGACCCGCGAGGATAGAAGACGGGAGCGAGCATCGTCGGCGGAGCATGCATGGCGTACTGGAGATGATGGTGGTGGTGGTAATGGGGCTGACTTGGTTGGCTACAGACAGGCTCGGCCGCCCCAGCCAGGACGTAAGGCTCCCATCCGACTGCCTTTCTCACCCTGCGATGCTCTGAATCGACAGCGAGGACAGTGGAATACATCAACGTGTCCAGGACCAACGTTAGATCCGTCGTCAGGCTTCTGACCCGATTGAAGCTCGCCACCGTCGAGACGGGCACCCAGCCTTCGCGGTCCATGCACTGGCGCAGGAAAAAGTCGCCCTGAAGGTTGCGATGAGAGAAGTAGAACTCGATCTGGTTGAGCAACCGAAGCGTGGGTCCATCTTCGCTTTCTTTGTTAGCCTGCGAGGCATACTCGGCCGGAGTCGTGCTCTCTTGGGCTGGCGAAGATGGGGGAAAAGGTGCGGCGGGAGGGTAACCGTACATGGGCTGTTGACGGTAAAGGGCAGGATCGGCAGCCATAGGAAAGGGCGGATAGCCTTGATAAGCAGTCGGGTACTCTCCATAAGCAGACGCCCAAGCTTGCTGCTGCTCCTCGTAGCTTGTGCCGTATCGATTGTGGTAGTCCGCGTATGCGTGGTGACTGGCCCCCCTTCCTCTGCCGCGACCCCTTCCTCGTCGAGGCATGGGCCTCCACGGTTCTTGAGACGGGCTCAGCGCCAAGGGGTCGGTAGCTCGTGTTGGAGAAAACGATCCGTCTTGATTCAATCGAGGAGGGCGCTGATAAGGATAGGGAGAAGAGGGACCGGGTGAGCCACTCCAGGTAGACGAGGCGGCTGTCGTAGCGGCAGAGGCGGCCGCCGCCGCCAATTGCGCCTCAAGACCCGTTGGTGTCGGTGGCAAATGTGCAGGCCGGTTCAGGTCCACCGTGGGTGGGTCCGAGAGCGGAGTCGCCGCTCCAGATGGTGACATTGGACCTGCTGAGAGGTCACCTCGCTGCGAGACTCGCAAGTTGTTGAAGCGAGGTCCCAATGTGGTTCCCTTTACCGAAGAAGATCGTTGTTTGGGCATGGAAGCAGAGCGTCGACCTTCTCCGCCGGGTCCATCGACGGTGAGAGCGTGGAAGGAGGACAAGAGCTTGCTATTTGCAGCCTCTTCGCTGCTGCCTTCGCCGCCCACATCCTTTCGACGGCCTCTGTGTTCATCGTCGTCCTTGAGACTTGCTGAGACGGAGCCAGCTGGGGAAGGCTCATCCTCGGCCTCTGCCGATGCGACCTTACGAAACCCTTTCTCAACTCTCGTCGATCGATCCTGGTCGTCTTGCTTCGAGCCCGCAGGCATGGAAGCAGGTATCGAAGAATACAAAGAGTCCGCGGGGGGCCCGCTGGCGCTCCTCCCCGGCAAGCTCTTTGCATCTTTTGGCTTCGGTTGACTTTTCTGGGAGCCGGCGCCAGCGCCAGCGCCATTGCTGTTGCTCGCCGCTTTCTTTGACTTGCCACCTGCAGGAGGCGGCGCATTGTGTGTGATGTTGGGGACAATTGAGATCCACTGCTTGCCACCTGCCTTCTTTCCCTGCTGCCGCAGCACCTCGACATCCAGACCCTGGAGACCAAGCTGTTGCTGGGCTGCCGTCGAGGAGCTCTCGCTGACCCGCCGACGATGCATCAGCGCATCCGAGTCACCCGAGAGGGTGCCCGCGCCGCTTCTGCTGTCAATGGTAGCTGCCGTCGGGCTTGGCCAGTCTTCTGTGTCGCCCATTGATGGCCCGCGGGAGACAATCGACGACGAGCGATCTTTCCTGCTTGCTGTTGAGGCATTCGATCTCCTCCGTGTTCTCTCTTGGTTGAAGCGAGCCTCTGATGCGTGTCCGTTGGCGGCGACTGGCTCCACCTCGTCCCTGAGAGAGGCTTCTGCGTGGGCATCATTTGCTGCACGCTCCGCGACACCATTGTGCAGCTCCTTGTCCTCTCTGTCCTCTTGCCCAGAAGGCTGAGATTGGTGCTCGCCTCCGGCGCTTGGAGACACCTTGGCACCTCCATTGAGCATCGAGATTCTGTCCAACCATGCATTGTTGTCCGAGACGGCCGCTGCCGCCTTTGTTGTCGATGCTGGTGGTGGCGCAACCCTTACTCCTTCGTCAGTGTTGTTGTGTGACGCTAACGCAGAAGCGCCAAGGGGCAACGAGGTCGAGGAAGAGGTCGACGCCTTTCGTCTGTCCCTGTCTTCTTCTCGCTCCCTATCCTTTTCACGTTCTCTTTCCTTTTCAGCCAGCTGCTTTCGTCGAGCCTCCCACACATTGGTGGCAGTAGATGCGCCCGTCATCGAAGATGGCATCTTGTCGCTCGCATCACCCATGCTTGGCGGCGAAGGCTTGATTGAGGAAGAGTTGAGCGGGGTCGCCGCGGTGGCCACGGGCGAGATGGAAGACGCCACCACTGATGCTGGCGTCGACGTCGACGAACGAGCAGCCTCGCTCGTTTGGGTTGGCGACTGAGAGGTTGGAAGCCGAGTTTGCCACGCACCCCGGGGGGCCTGCGAAGTCGAGGTGCTCCACGCCGGGAAGGAGGACGAGCCAGTGGCGGGGACTGCCATCGACGAGACCGAGTGTCTTTTGCCAGCACTTGCTGCGCCGCTGGAAGATGCAGATGAGGAGGGAGAGGGGACAGATGTCGACGCCGCACTTGCCGGAGCGGCCATCGTAGAGGAGGCCCCAACTGGGTTGGAAGGTGTCCTGGCGTGGCCACGGCTACTCATCGTTGCCTGGACGTTACTCCTTGACGAGAGGGAAGACGAGGGTTCAGAGGTCGCACTCGACGAGCTGTTGCTAGCGGCCGCCGATGCAGCAGCAGAGCCGTCTTTTGCTCGACGAAGTCGCTCCGCGTACGACAATTGCGGCTTGCCCGTGGCGGCAGAAGACCAAGCGGACATGGTGTCTCAAGGGCCAGGGTTCGCCGAGAGCAAGCAGAAAAGTGCAGATGCCTGCCAAGAGAGCGAGTCAGTCCTTGCTCCGAAGTTTGGGCGACGCGAGCGCGAGGCCAGAGAAGGGAAAAAGAGATCCGAGGAGAACAAGAAAAACGAAAGAGCTTTCCCGAAAGCCAGGCAAGGACAAAGGCGCCACTTGCTGTACCTCCTCGCGAGCCCTGGAGTTTGCTCTCCTACTCTATTGAGAAAGTTCATCTGACCGTCGTGACTTCTCCGGCGTGGACAAGACCCAAAAAAAAAGTCGAAAGATGGAACAGCGGCGACGGTCTGGTGGCGGGTTTACTTCAACCGAAAGAGACGAGAGGCTACCCCTCTCTCTTCTCCCCCTCATAATGCGCAACGATCGCGGCGACGGCAGACGAGCACACTCACTTGTGAGGGTAAGTTGCTAGAGCTATCTGGTCCCCAAAGTCTCCGGCCACGCTCGTCTTGCTCCCTCGATCGGTGCCAGCCTACTCCTCTTTCGTCGACTTTCTCGAGGTCGTCCCCACGTCTCCTACTTCTTCTTGAGCAACCCACAGGTGAAGGATCGCACTTGCGCCCGAAGCTTCCCGCCCTCTCTCTCTTTCTCCTCTCTGCTGAAAATTGCAGGAGAAGCGCAAAGCCTTTCCCGAACTCTCGAAGCGCCACCTCTCGAAACCCCTTCGCCGACCGTCGCCGTCGCTCCCCAAGACGACGCTCCGAGAACCACACCACAGAGCAACGCTGACCGGGGCACCCGAATGCGCAATCGGAGAGGCAGAACTCGACAGATCGGAGGTCGGGTGGCCGGAGGGGAAGAAAGAAAAAAAGATAAACGAGGTAGCGGCGGAGGGACGAGACGGTAATGAGACAATGAATGAGAAGCAACGAGACAAAAGAAAGAGAAGGGCACACAGATCCAGAAAAGCGAGACTAAAAAGGTGCGCACTGCACTATTGCTCAACGCTCGTACGCACGCGCCTCTCCCTTTCCTTGTAGCCCTTTCAAAGTGAAATGCCGTCAAGCCCGGCCGCGTCCTTCCTGCCTCTCGTTCACCGAAAGGAAATCACAGGATCGAGCTTCGGGGCTGGCCCTCCGAGTCGACGCAGATGCTTTTAGCAGTACACCAGTTGTAGTGACTAATTCACTTTGGTCCTGCGCCACAGCAGGAGCAGGAGCAGGAGGGCTGCATTGAACGACGCATGTGATTTGCACAAGTCATGGGCGGCGTGCGGGCTGCACTGCTCGCGTGAGCTCAAGTGTGCACCAAGAAGGTTTGAGTTGGGCATGCAGTGCGAATGCAAAGCAAGTAAAAGAGGGTGTAAGTGTCCATTTAGAATTTCAAGCGTTTTGAGTAGGACCACAAGAGAGAAGAGAGAAGAGAGAATGAAAGAGAGTGAAAGAGAAGTAGAGCGAGCGGTGGGTGGGGAGCGAGTCTAAGAAAAGAGAGGACAAGCAGAGTGGGTGCGGACACAGGGGATACGATGATGGTGAGAAAGAGAAACAGAGAAAGTGGTGCGACCGAAAAGATCAGATAGAGAGACAGCGTGGCGTGAGTGATCGAGCGAACGACGAGAGTAGACAGGAGTGAGAAGTGTATGCTGGATGCTGGTGGGCGTCAATGATGCGAGACGATTAACCCGTCCACCAAGGAAGGGAGGGGAAGTTGTGCGACGAGACAGCAATTCGATTCGACCCAGTGTCCCCGAGACCGAGAAAGAGAAAAGAGATGAGAGACTGAAGACCGAGAGACTCTGCTCATTGACGGAAGTAGTCGTTTCGGCCCCCGTACGACCCCTGCGAGCTGTAGTGGTTCGAGCCGTGCTGAGGCGTGTCGTAGAATCGATTCGGGTCTGTGTAGGCAGAGTTGTTGTAGTATTGCTCGCCCACATCGCCTCCCGACTGGTGCTCGCCCCAGCCATGTTGCTGGTACTCGCCGCCGTGGGCCAGGGGCGATGGTCCTCCTCGCCTGCCTCCCGGCTGCCCCGGTGTGGTGGCGGGCGAGTCGTAGTAGGGCGAGGCAGGCGTGTTGACGTCCTGCATCCGGTACGAGTCAAAGGTGCCCATGCTGCCCCTTGCTTGCTCGTGGACGCCCATGACGGGTGTGTTGACACGCTTGTACTCGTTTCCTCCTCCCATTGTGTAGCTGCCCATCCCGTACATGGCTCCTCCCGAGGCATTGTGGGACGTGGAAGGCGCGCCGACCTTTTGCGGGCCCTTGTTAGACCTCCGCCTCCAGCAGCACAAGCCCAGGACGATCAGGGCAATGACGGCAGCAGCACCGACTGCAATGCCAACAATCTTGGCAATGCCAAAGCTCGAGCCGTCCTTGCTAGGAATAGCGGTGTACTTGGAGTTGTTGACGCCGGCAGGCAGCGTCTGGGGGGCGGCGCCTGTCGCGAAGTTCTGTGGGATTTGGGCGCCACTGGTCTTAGACCCAATCATGATCTGTACTCCTTTGCTAGGAACACCATCGATGGTGATGAAGAGCAGCGCGGGACCAGGAACAAAGATGTTCTTGTTGAGTGGCATGGGGTTGACCATGTAGCTGACGCTGCCGTCGTCGTTGACAGTGTAGGTGTGAGCAAGCTGAAGGCTGCGCTGGCCCATGTTCATGGCGTGCGTTGAGAAGCCAGGCCGGATGACCATGACCTTGGTGTTCTCTGCCTTGTAGTTGGCCGAGCTGCCCATGAAAGTGCTGTCCATGGTAAAGTTCCAGTTGTCACCGCCGTAGAGAAGGTAGCTTGGAAGACCCTGGGGCTGGGGGCGCGTCTCAAAGTAGTACGGTGGGTACCACTTCTCGACCTCGTACGTCGTGTTGAACGCCTGGGGCGTTGTGCCAGTGGGCATCGTAATGGCCACGTCCTGGTGCGGGTTTGAGCCAGCGACGAGGACCGATCCGTCAGGAATGAGGATGGCGCTCGAGTGGTAGAGACGGGCGATGGGCGAGTTCTGGAAGCCCTTCTGAGAGATGCGCGAACCCTTGGGCTGGCTCGGGTCGTACAGAACCGGCATGTAGGTTGGGCTCTGGGCCATGCCTTCGGCGCTGACATTGTACGGCATCGGAATGAGGTTCCAGCTCTGGTTGGTGTAGCCGGCCACGCCCTTTTCGGCACCGTTGACGATAACCATTGTTCCGTCGGGCAGGTGGATGAACTGGCCCATCGAGCGGCCCTGGGGCAGCTTGTCTTCGGTCGTGTACGAGCCACTGACAAAGTTTCCATCCGCGTCCTCGGGCGTGATCGACGAGCAGTCGTCTGAAGCAGACACCTGTTGAGGATCAATCTTGGGGGAGGTGTAGTCGCCCCACTGCTCATCTGTCATGTAGGTGCCGCCACAGAAGAGAATGGTGGGCGTGTACTTGTTGGCAGGCGTGAGTGGCAGCATGGCTGTGGCACCCGAAGCAGGGTAGACACGGACGATTTCTACA
The DNA here is from genome assembly GCF_003144295.1 of Acaromyces ingoldii. NCBI lineage: Eukaryota > Fungi > Basidiomycota > Exobasidiomycetes > Exobasidiales > Cryptobasidiaceae > Acaromyces > Acaromyces ingoldii. The sequence goes on along the minus strand of NW_020290251.1, from coordinate 103,128 downwards.
AGGAAGGAGGAAGGGGGACAAGATCAGCCTCTGGACTCATTACCCTCTTCTTAGTTGGCACACTCACGACCAGGCATGTCGTCGAGGTTGTGGTAGGCGTTGTTCTCGTCCCCGCTGGTGTAGTTCCACAGTGTCGTGCTGTAGTTGGCCTGCATGAACATGAGACCGCTGGGCATGAGGTACATGTGTGGATACATGTTGAGGCCTGGACAAAGAAAAATAGATCAGTAAGGGCCGATCGGAACAAAAAGCAGGAGAGAGAAAAAACTTACCGCTAGTGGTAACCATAAAGTTGTTGACGGCACGCGCGTTGCCCTTGGAAGGGAAGAACTCCCAGGTGGGGTTCGCAGCGCCTGCGAGAAGGTTCTGCAGCGATCCCTGCGATTGCGTTGAGAAGGCTGGATCGACGTTTGGGTAGTTGCGATTGATGAAGCCACCGGTGGTGGACCCGCCAAGGATGATGGCGCTTCCGTCGGCCAGGACCTCGACACCTGGGTACCAGCGCTGCGAGTCCATGAAGCTGCTGTTGTCGTTCCAGAAGAGTTTAGACGAGTCCGTGTTGGGATCCATAATACGAATGGCAGTGCGGCCGTCATAGTCGCCGTAGACGTTGGTAGGTTGCACAGTGGCGCCTCCGTAGCCGACAGGGTTGTTGCCACCGACGACAACCCAGGAGCCATTGCCGAGAGTGAAGCCCGATGCGCAGAAGGGATTGGAAATCAGCTCCAATGCCCGGGGTGTGTTGTCCGTGAGGCTCATGATAGCGCCCCACACGGGCTTGTTGTCAGCCGTCCTGGCCCGGTTGCCCTCCGTCTTGTCGAGGATCATGACATTGTTCTCGTCGATCAAGGCCATCATCATGGCCGACGCCAGCGAGTTGTCAAGTACAGTCTCGTACTGACCGGCGGCCCGACCAGCCTCTACGCCTGGTGCCAGCGAGGTCAGCGAGGCGAGACCCAGCGCGGCCACAGCGGCCCCGAGAGCCTTTGCCAGCGAGGGCGCGCGCCATCCAGACGACGATGATTTGGACGCGAAGAAAGACATGATTGTGAAGATTGTTATGTGCTGTTCGTGTCTCGCACAGCGAGGTGAATAGTCGTTATGCGGTGCCAAATGAGGGAGAGGGAGCGGTAGACCGACGATGGTACAACTACCTCGTGGCCTCGGCTCGACGCGATGATACGCCCCTTTTCCTAAGGGTCGTCGGGGTTGGCCAATGTTCGCGGTCCGCTGGCCAGTCGAGAGAATGGGAGACTGCCAATGCTGATCTGATGCCGTCACCGCCACTCACGTCGGAGAGAAGGATGCTTTGCCGGCTATATGGGGTGGGGGTGGGGAGCGGTCCTGGTCGAGAGATAGAGAGAAAAGGGGAAGACAATATAATAGGGTGTAGTGGTGCTTGCGCGAAACTGGGCGCTCGAGTTTCGCCCGCTTGGACTCTAAACCACTGACCACCACGGCGAGGCAAAACTCCAGTCACATCGGAGAGCTGCGTGTTGCAAAAATATGTGCGCTTAAAAATTCTTGGAAATTGAACCTCGTGTGTCGTGTTTGTATCTCGGTCTTCGCTTCTTTGCATAGCCAAGCTTTATGAGCATGATGCCGACTGGAGTGCGCAAAGACAAATGCTTATGACTCTGTGCAATCTTGCCTCTGATCTCGCTTCCTCCGATCTGTCGACGACGGTGTCCGACATCGTCGTCGACGCTGTCTTTGGTCTGACGAGGCAAAGAGCACCACGGTCGCCCGTCTCCTATCGAAAACGCGAGCGTTCAAACAGCCCGCGAAGCCACCGCACAATGGCTCACACCTGTACGTTGATCCGCCCGCCCGCTCAACCTCCCACTCAAGCAGAGGGGAAAAAGTTCTATCAGGTCCAGTTACTCTTGCCATTCGGGTCCTTGAGGCGGAAAAAAAGGGAAGAATATCTCGAATAATGAATGTCCCTTTCGTCTGGGATACCGACGGGATCCCGTCGCCAAGGTTGTAGCGCGAAGTTGCTGCTGCCTCTCGGCATGGCTTGGGCATTGCCCTGCCCAGCCGGCATTGCCAGTTTGAACTAAAATTAAAGAACCAACAAAAACCCAAAATGAAAGAAACGATAAATCTCCAGAGCGAAAAGGCAGACAGCAATATATGGGCCCTTGATTAGGAAATCTCGAAAGAGCCCTAGCCCCGTATCAGAGTCACGGCGCTAGCCCCGGAAGCCCCTGTTCCAGCAATGTTCCACAGACACGGACTTGTTTGGTTGCCTTCGCTCTAGATATAGGACGCGGACCACGCGACTACTGCTCGAAGGGAATGCATGCCGCTCTCGGCAAGGTCAAGAAGACCGGCTCAAGGGTCCTCTGCGAAAGACACCGCGCTGTATAAACAAAATCGGGAAGTAGAAGGCAGGCTTGGGCATTCTCGGCGATAGCCCTCTCTCTTCGACTATTATTAGTAGCAGCGCAGCACTGACGATCTTGATTAGAGAGAATGTAGAATGCGGAACATACTGCAGGTGCGCTGCTCCTGCTGATACAAACACTAGCTACTTCGAGTTTGCTATGTGTGCATCATCAGAACCTGGTGAGATCCCTTCCAAAGACCTTGTTGATGGTCCAGAAGAAGGGTACCAGGATCCGATTTCTCCAGCTGAGGCTCATCCACGTGTACGCCGATCTCCAAATGACCCAGGCGAGTCTGCCCTGGGCCTTTGCGTTCGGGCTGTCGACGATGGCCGAGCCCTTGCCTAGGCTGGCCATGGCGCCCATGTTCTTGTGCTTGAAGACCGTCTCGCCCTCCTCGGTGTCGTGGTCCATCTCGCCATTGAGGACGGCGGCGAGGTGCTTGCCCTTTTGTGAGGCCACCTGCGCTGTTGCAGGCAGCATTTTGCCCTCAATCTGGCTGCAATCGCCAATGCCCCAGACGCCCTCGACGTGTGTCTTCTCTGCACCCTCTGAGGCGGCTGGCTCGAGAATGCGGAGATGGTCGTCGGTGAGGAAGAACTGATTGTTTGGGTCCTTTGCAATCGATACCGTGCTTTTGACCAGCGGTGATGCGCAGATGCCTGTCGACCAGACGAGCAGGCCAAAGGGGATCTCTCCATCTGGTTCGACGATCAACCGCCCCTTGTCGACGGCCTTTACTTTGCGGTTGAGGAGCAAGTCGATGCCGTCTCGCTTGAATTTCTCGCGTGCATAAGTGCTCAGCGAGGCGTCAAAATTGTTGAGAATGCCAGGAGAGGCGTCGACGATGCTGATTCTCGCCAGTGGCACCTGCTCGGGGTAGAGCCGCTTGAGGTCCGTCGCGATGAGATCGTGGAGCTCGGCTGCAAATTCTGAACCCGTGGGCCCGCCACCGACAATGATAAAGTTGAGCAGAGCCCTGCGCTGTTCATCGGTCAGGTTCGGGTGGTCGGCCTGCTCGAAGCACTCGAGGATCCTCCATCGGATCGAGCGTGCATTCTGGACATCTTTCAAGAACCATGCATGCTCCCGAACGCCCTTTGTGGAAAATGTCCGGTTGTACGCGCCCACGGCGATGACGAGCTTGTCGAACCCGAGCTCGTACTCTCTTCCTTCCTCGAGGCTCGTCCATGACTCACCCGCCGCCTGGCTGTGATGGCCCACCTGCTTGGACGAGTCGAGCACCGCTTCGTCCGAGTCGGACTCGATGGCTCGCCTGTGTGGGGCGCGCGCCATGAGTGTCGAGTGACCACCCCTCGCGTTGGGCACTAGTCTCTTTGGCTGCTGGGCTTCGGAACTTGTGGCCGCTGGCCCTGCAGCACCTTCCTCCATCAGTGGGTCAACCTCGCGAAACGCGGGCGGGTAGGCCGGCATCAGCAGCAGCTTCTTGTTCTTCAGGTCAATCTTCTCCGCCCAGGCGTGGTAAAATTGCAGCTGGCTATGTCGCCCGCGTACGGGCTCCATCGTGGCTCGAAACTCGAGCAGACCTGTTGCGGCCTGGGCTAGCAGCGGCGTCATGGCAAAGTAGGTGTTGGGCGAGACGCAGATGACTTCGTACTTGGACTGTTTGGGCGAGGTCGCGCGCCATTTAGCTTCAGCGCTCGGTGAAAAAGAAAGCGAGCGCAGTAGAAGGATGCACTCAGGAACCCACCTGGTTGAGCGACTTGAGGAGCGACATTGCACCCCATCCGGAGCCCAGAATCACGAGCCTCTCCTTCTTCTTCGCAGGCTCTTGTGACGGCCCTTTTGCGACTGTTGCGTACCCCACTTGCCTCGCCACGGCGAGCCTCTGCAGAGTCGTCCTTGCGAGCACCAACGGCCTCGAAGGCCCGGCGATGGTCACCATTGCGTTTGAGAGCTGATGTGAGCGGAAAGACAGCGAGGACGGAAAGGATACGATCCACCTCTTCTTGCTGAACCTTTGCTTCCATTTTCGTCATGTCCGAGTGGAGCGGGAATCCTGGGAAAAGTTGCGTCGCACGGGCCGGTTCATTCCGTGCAAGGCGATTGGCTTTCAGACACGCCAGACGCCTTGCCTGTCAAGCAATTATTGGCGGCCCATTTCTTCGAGATAACGCAACAGGGTTCGGGCCGGTCAAGCCTGAAAGTGACAGAACGTAAAAGTAGTTGTACAGAGTACAATGAGCAGCAACCACAGCGGGGTTCTGTATCCGTTGCGAAAATCCGCCGCTGGATCGGCCGATCGCAACAAAGGTCCGATCTTGTCCGTCGTTGGGCCACTACTCGATGATCTGTACGGCTCTCGACCGCTTTCACGCAAGAACCTCCGGATCCTCGAGCTGGCCTCTGGCGAGGGACGCCAGGTAGCCCACATCGCCTCGAAGCTGCCCACGTATGACTTCCACCCGAGCGAAGCGGACGAGGCGTCGTGCGCGCAGATCGACGACGTCGTTGCCTCTACGACACCGCCGCTGGCCAACGTCCAGAAGGCGAAGTTGCTGAGGATTGAAGAGCCGGACGACTGGCGCATAGCAACGAGGCAGAGACCCGTCGATGCCGTCTTTGCATTTAATCTGGTCCACATTGCTCCATGGGAGGTGACGCAATGCCTCTTCGAGATGGTCGCCAACCCCGAGGTCCTCGCTGACGATGGCATCGCAGCTCTGTACGGCGCATGGAACGAACGGGGCCAATTCACAAGCGATGGCAACAGGGAGGTGTGTCTCGAACCCAGCACAGGCAACGGCAAATGGCTCATCGTTTCTACTTCCGCAGTTTGACGCCGTGCTCAAGGGGCGAGACGCTCGCTTTGGCTTGCGTGACGTGGATTCAGAGCTTGTTCCTCTGGCAAAGAAGCACGGCTTCCTTCTTACGCAGAGAACAGAGATGCCGGCCGGAAATGTGAGGAGCGACATGATGCACTCCTTCTTCTTCCCTCCACCATGAAGCTGACCGACGACGTCTTTGCCAGCTTTTCCTCGTCTTCCGCAAACAGCAGCTGCCATAGAGCACGATATGACAAGAAACTCTCTTCCATTTGTACGATAACAATACATTGTAATTTGTAACTTCTATCACTTTGATGCCCATCGCCCCACTTCCTCGACACCGTCTTCGACAAGGACGAACATGGCGTCCCTCCCATGGGCGACGTCGAGTATGGATCCTTTGCCAATCCAGTCCTTCCGAAGAACCGTGACTTCGACGGGCTCATACACTCTTCGCTCGATGTCGTCGGGCGTGAAGCGACTTGCTATCATGTAGCTGGGCCACGGCTTGCGTTGGCCCAACGATAGCCGACCAGCCGACGAGTCGAGTCCCCAGACAAAGAGAGAAGGTGGACTGCCAGCCACAATGGCAGAAGCCTGCTCGAGTCCGGCCGAGATGCTGGTGGCTTGGGAGAGGATCCTGACCGGACGATGGCTCTGAAGCTGCTCCTTGCCCTGACCCAGTGCGCCAAAGCCAGCGGTGTAGACGTTGCCTCGATCTGGAATGGGACGGCAATGTGTTGCGTTAGTCTTGCTCCCCATTTTTCAATCGAGTAAGGAAAGAAGAAGGAGGGAGGGGATATTCAGGTCACAGTAACCTGGTCGAATGAGGGCGATGCCCCCCACCCTTGGCGAGGATGGTGCCCCCCACCAAGCGGCGAGTCTGAGCTACCTCTCTGTTCGCCAGGCCGAGAAGATTGTTGGCTTTTTTTCCTCAACGAGAGAGCACCGACGCTTCTCTGAGCTTGCCTATGCAGTCTGCATTCGCATCATGTGGGCTCCCAGGCTCGGACGCTAGTCGTGACTTACCATCGAGAATGACGACGAAGCTGCCGCCAAGCTTGACATCGACTACCCTGGCACCCGGTGCGAGCGCCTGTTTCAGAGCATCGGTCGCCTCCGTGGGAACGTCGATCCTATCGATGGCTCCGCCCCCAACGAGCGCCTGCCCGTACTCGCTGTTTCCCCAGCCCCAGACCCGTCCACTTTGAGTCCAAACGATCGAGGTGTCGCCGCCTGCAGCAACTCCCACGAGCGGGTCATCGTCCAACGAAGGAAGCGCTGGCTGGAAAAGGGACGGAGGAATGGCGAGCAAAGATGGCGAAGAGATTCGATGCTCGGGGAGGCCCAGCTGGCCGTCTGTATTGATGCCGCATGTCCGGACCTGCTGTCCCTCGCCGTTGTCGACGAGGATCACCGTGTGGTCGAGCCCTGAAGAGATGGCCCGAATATGGACGCCTTCCGATGCACCTGTCACATCGACGCTTCGTGGCGACGAGTAGAGAAGAAGCTGCGGCTCGCCACCTTGACTGAGCGCATACGGTCTCGAGGGTCCTCCTAGCCCGAGCTGGCCAGACGTGTGGTCTGGGCGCAGAAGAATGTCGTTAGAATTGAGGAGAAAGAGAAGAGAAAGGGCTTGCGTGACGCTTACTCACTCCCAAATGCATGCACGAGCGACTTCGACGCGCCGTCAATTGTGACGATCCAGGAGCTGCCAAGGCCTGTCGAGAGGGAAGCAATGCCTCCTTCGCCGGTGAAGCCGGACGAGACCATACCCCACGTGCTCTCCTGGCTAGCAAATCCGAGGCCCAGCTCCCCAAAGGTATTTCGACCGATGGCAGCTACCTTGTAGAGTCCCGACGGGTAGACTTGGTGCTCCTCTTGATCGATTCCATCCTTGACGACGGGCAAGGCGGGGGGCAGTGTCTTGTATGCGACAAGGCAGTGCGAGTGCGACGCTGCCAAGTTGGTGAAAGACAGGCCCTTTTGCGTCACGGACATTCACATCAGTAAAGCCACCGTTGAGGAAAAAAAAAAAAAGAGGCCAGGCACCGGCTCTCTGCGTACCTGCTCGACGTCCGGCTGCACGCCGAGTGAGAGGAGCCAGTCCTTGGGCACCTCTCGCAGGCTCGCGCTCCGTCTGTCCAGCACCGAGCCGGACCACAGCAACCTCTGCACACCACAGCCCCTTGTTGAGCGCAGGGCCAGCGCCACGGAGGGCCACATTTCCTGCGGGCGAGGCTCCGATCGTCTTTCTCTGTCTAGACCTTTTTGTCTCCGTGGGCAAGTTGGCGGGCCTAAAACACGGGACGGAGGGTGAAAGAAAGAGCACGTCAAAATAAGGAAACAAAAGCAGAAGGGCTGTGTCGAAAAGTGGAGGCGAAAGAACAGTGAGTCGGATAAGACAGAGGGTACCTGTCAAAATTTAAAGCACGCACCCGGAGGTGTCACACACCCACCTCTCCCTCAGTCGGCGTCAGTCGTCCTCCTTCCAGCATCGACAAGTAGTCGAGGACAGACCAGGAAAAGGAACAGATGGGAGACATACATTGGCCGACTGCTCTACAAGCAACTCGACTGAACGGGTCGTCTTATACAGCAGAAGAATAATAACAAGCCCTTGCAAGCCAAAGCACTCGCTCCTCACAATGCCGAGTCTTCATGTCAGTCACCGAATGCACCAGGTGAATGAGTGGTCGTGAACATCCGTCCTCTTCAGAAGCAGGCAGTTGCTCATCAAAACAATGTTTCCAACCCTCGTCCCATGACGACAGTACACTATCATCCCGCGCGTGCTGTACGTGCGGAGGATTGGTTTCAAGAATTGGTCACTCTCCTTTGGCAGCAGCGGTCGGGTCACGTACAGCTGAATGTCCGCCATCGGAAAGGCGGGTGCGCGCGGCAGCCACGAGAGAGAGAGAGATCTGAGGGCTGAAGGGGTATTGAATTGAAGAGGAAGGGGGTAATTGAGGGATGCCTGGGTGGATACAGTGAGCTTGTCTACATAACAATCTGAGAGTGAAGAGTATGTGCGGTATCTTGACGACGAGAGTATGACACAATTTCCGGCTGCGCTGTTTACAAAAATGAGTATATGACACAAGGGGCTGCTGCCTGGTGTGACAGGAACAGTTGAAGACGAAACAAAGGGGTAGAGGTTGCTGGTGACAGGACTGGCTGTCGGTCCGTCCATACCGGCGCTAAAATGGTATGCTCGGGCAGATCAGAAGGGAAGCAAGCAAAACGGACAGCGCGCCATGATTCGCGGAAAGATGATTCAGTGCTGGTGGTGATGACCAAAATCGCGATGATGGGTCTGACTCTTGCCATGATCGAATTGGTGAATATGCTCTGGACAATCCTTTTGCTCGCTGCGGAAGAATACGTGACGGCTAGTGCTGCTGCTGCTCTCGCTCCTCATACGCTCATCTCTGGGCGAGAGGGTGTCTGTCTCGTCAATGGACGAGGCCATAGTAAGTGCTGGTGAAGGGAAACTGCCATTCGACGACGAAGGTCCCTGCAGAAAGGATTCGCCGGAGAGCTCACGTCGAGGGACGAGGGAACGACGGCTTGCCTCGACCTCTGGTGACTCCGACCTCTGACAGTCGCACAGCTGCTGCTTCTGTTCTTCCACAAATTCGTGCATCTGAGAGGTACCCTGGTCCTGCACGCCAGCCTCACAGTGGAGCAGGAGTGGGGGAGAGCTGTTTCGGCGACGAATACTGGCAGGTGGTTGAAGACCTCCGGGCTGGCCATCAAGGCCACCGTACTCCTCGAAGTCCCAGAACGAGGATCCAATGGCGTGCTGAAGCTTCTCATTGAGCATCGGCGTGTCTGCGGAAGGCATTCTCGGTGGTCTGTTTGGTCGCTGCGGCTCGTGCTGTAAGGGCGCGCTGGCATGCTTCATTGTCGCTCGATTGGGTGGCGTGTGAGGAGGTGTAGGTGTGCTGTCCTCGGCTGTCTCGCTCACGCAAATGCTGACTGTCGCAGAGGACGAAGTCTTCATTGGCGGGAATGACGAGCCTTCGCTCGGTGAGGACGGCGACGCTTCCGTCGGCGAGGTCAACGGTGTCCCAAGAGGGGAAGGCGTCGACGACATGTTGGTGCTCAAAGGAGAGGCGCACCGTGATGAGCGTCGAGGAGAGAAGATTGAAAGAGAAGGGGCGATGGCCCGGGAGTTGTTGACGCAGCGCTTAAGAATGACATTGACAAGTGAGCGTCAGAGATTGCAAACTAATAAAGAGGAAGGCAAAGCAGGGGCGCCTCGAACCAATTTGGTTGTCAAAAGAAAGTTGTAACACGCATCTTGGGAAACAACATCCGAAGTGTCCGACCGAATCAAGCTCCGAGGATAAGGCAGGTCAGCAAGTCAAAGCCCCAAAGCAGACCCTGGCGTCATACAGTAGTAGTGTAAATCTCGAAATGATAGAGCAGAGCGACATCCTGCAATGCTGCTCCTGGATCCGCATCGACACTTGCATCAGATTCAACTCCGACTCGGCTCTTCATATCAGCCGCATTATTGCCGCCCCTCTCAACACTAGCTAGTCAGCTCGTAGTGATTCCGTCATTGTGTCCCTCAGCAGTGGCCGCACTTTATGTTAAATCATGCAGCCTGTGTGTCGCTTTGCTCGTTCTTGTTGTGTCCCTGACTGGCCTCGCGCGAGAAGCAGGGGACGCTGATATTTTCTCATGCAGGCTGGCAGCCACTACTGTAGCCACTGTAGGCAGGGAGGTAAGGAAGCAATACTAAGCAGGAGTCGGCAGCCTCAATTCCGTGTTTTAAACATGGAGAAGTCGATAAAGTTTGAGCGTTGCGCGGCCCGATTACCTGCATAACATTCGACTTCTCCAGTACGTAGTGTAGTGGACTCAATAATGTCAATACAATCCTCTGTGTTCTCCCCTACCTCACTCTAGCGGATGTAGACCAGAGAATGCTCCGATCATAAATCTGTCTCAAATGCATGCCCTATAAATATTGGACGGTGAAAGGCAGAGGCCGCTGAGCTCAGCAAGATATATACAGGGGTTGGTGGGCAAAAGCTCCGCGGGGGCGACCCAAGATAAGACCATGAGATCCAGATCTATAGAATTCGGGACGCCGGGCGACCTGAGGAAGGGTCGGCGGAGTAAATTTCCCCCCTTTTCTTTTCTATGAGAGAAGGCTCATAGAAGGCTCCCATTCACATGACCGTTCCCGCTTTGCGGACCGTGATATGCCCTTTGGTCTTGAAGAATTCGGACCTCTGGACCTTCGAAATAGTACGAAGTCCGAATGGATTCGTCCAGAGGGAACGTGCTCCTCTGCACAACAAGGTTTCCTCACTTCCATTACGGGAAGAAAAGAGGCAAGGAGAGCGCAACCCAGGGAAGTGCTGGCGCCAAGCTAGTCGGTGTCACATCATGCTATTTCCGAGGACGCTCGCCTGACCAAACGGGCAAACTAGTGACAAAAAAGAGCCCCACTTCCTCGCGATCTTCATTCGGTTCCCAATGCTTATGTCAAAAGCCGAAACGACGTCAAGCTCAACTGTTGCCACCTTGTCTGGGGTTTCTGACAGAGATCGATCACCATCAGTGCTGCTGTGCCCACACTAAGAGGCCCAGAAAGGGAAGAAGGGGGGTTGACTTCGGGAAAAATGGCGAATAAGCTCCTCCTCCACATCTTATCGCGTCCCGCACACAGCTGCTGCTGCTGCTGCTGCCGCCTGACTGCCCCCCGCATCGACTTATCAACATCATCTTCGTGGAAAGATTGAGACTCGGAATGAGCGACTGGAAAGAACGCAGCCTCAAGCATCTGGCCAAGCGCGATGCCGCCGTGCCAAAGGAGTACCTCGTCGACCTAGCCTCGCTTGGGATCGAGCCGTGCCCCTTCACCAAGGAAGCACTGCCTCGTCCCTTGGATCCCAAGCTACCATTCAAGCCCGATAAGGATGTGTCGGCGAGCATCTATCCGACCGACTCGGTCGTCGACGTGCCTAGAAAGGTGCTGGACATGCAGGATGTCGCCATCACCGAGACGCCTCTCGAACAGCTCGTCGAGCACCTCGCGACCAAGAAGCTCACCTCGCTCCGATGCACAGAAGCGTTTCTTCGCAGGGCCCTCCTTGCCCACCAGCTCGTCAATTGCTGCACAGAGACCTTTGTCGACTACACGATCAGTCGAGCAAAGGAGTGTGACGAGTACCTTGAAAAGCAAGGCAAGCCAATTGGCCCCCTACATGGTCTCCCCGTCAGCCTCAAGGATCAGTTCCACATTGCCAAACTGACGACGTCGATGGGTTACGTCAAGGATGTCGACTTTATCGCAGAGGAGGACAGCGTCATCACCACCGTACTCCTTCGCGCCGGTGCTGTTCCCTTGATTCGCACAAACATCCCGCAGAGCCTGATGCGATGCGAGACGGACAACTACATCTTCGGTCGCACAGTCAACCCCTACAACCGAGCCTTCACCCCCGGCGGCAGTTCGGGCGGAGAAGGTGCCCTCGTCGGGATGCACGGTAGTCCTCTTGGGCTGGGCACAGACGTGAGTGCTCTTCATTTCTTTTCTGGCTAGTCTGTCTCCGATCTAGACGTACATGGTGCTAAATTATCAAGAGCAGATTGGAGGCAGCGTGAGGGTGCCGTCGGCGTTCAATGGACTCTGGGGCATGCGGCCTTCGATGCACAGGATTCCCTACGAGGGATCCGCCAACTCCTTTCTCGGCCAGCACACCGTCTATTCCGTCATCGGACCCATGACCCACAGCCACGGAGGCCTGGTGGCCTTCATGCGGGCTGTGCTGGGCCAGCGTCCCTGGGAGCTGGACCCCATCCTAGTCCCCATGGCATTCAATGAAGAGGCTTTTGCGCTCAAAGACCTCGGGCGAAAGTCTGGCAGCACCCACGACGATGAGAAGCAGGCTCTGCAGCCAGGTAAGAAAGGCCAGCTGTGCTTCGCCATCGAATGGGACGACGGCATCGTGCATCCACACCCACCGATCACGCGTGCGCTGCGTGAGGTGCGCGAGAAGCTCATCGCTGCAGGCCACAAGGTCGTTGATTGGGTGCCGCTGGACCACGCCAGGGCGTACGACATCATCGACCGCATCTATGCCGCCGACGGAGGCGAAGACATCCGTCGTTCATGCGCAGAGAGTGGCGAGCCCGTCATGTACAACCTCATGGCCGAGAGATACCAGGGCGCAGACAGGCCAAACGTCTCCGTCTTTGACTGCTGGCAGGTAGCCAAGGAGAGGGATGCCTACAGAAAGGCGTACCTCGATCACTGGAACGCCACGGCCGCCTCGACAGGCACCGGCAGGCCTGTCGACGCCGTCCTGGCACCCGTCAGCAACTGTGCTGCTTGTCCCCACGACACCAACGACTATGTGGTGAGAGTCTCGTCGGGCCAGACTCGTGTCTTTGCAATGGCCTCTCTTCTCTTGGCCTCTTGGCTCACCTTCTCTTCGAACATCTGTGACAGGGATACACGACGCAGTGGAACTTGACCGATCTGCCCGTCGTCGTCATGCCCATCACCCATGTGGATGCGGCCAAGGACAAGGCTCACAAGCTCGACGTGCCTTTCTACGAGGGCAGGGACGAGGAGTTTTGGACCCGATACGACGAGAACAAATGGCACGGCTTGCCCGTCAACCTGGGTCTCGTGGGCAAGAGGCTGCAGGACGAAGAGGTGAGATTGACCCCTTCACTCCTCCAGCTCTCCTGACACCTTTCAGTATGCTGACAAACGCACTCCATCTTCAATCTCCAGCTGCTGGGCTTGGCCAAAGTCATCGCCGACGCTGGCGCAACCCTCTCTAGCTAATTACCGAAGTTTGTTGACTGAGGGGCAGTGAAGAAGAAGAAGAAGAAGAAGAAGAAGAAGAAGAAGAAGAAGAAGAAGAAGAAGAAGAAGAAGAAGAAGAAGAAGAAGAAGAAGAAGAAGAAGAA